>NC_134100.1:50647060-51897060 GCF_000715075.1 Nicotiana tabacum
CTCGGCAGTGTACATGCTATGATGGGATCGGGCCGATCGCCTCAGCAATATCATATTCTTTCTTAGATCTGGTCGTATGACCTCGGCATGATCGTGTGTTATATTGCTAGAAGTCTGAATATTCACGAGATTTTACTTTCACTGATGCCTTGCATTTTATATGGGAATTCTTATCCGTTTGTTATTGGCACTTGATATTTCTGAGTTGCCGAGATAGAATACAAGATTGAGAAATTGATATTGTTAAAAGAAATTTTGGAAGATTGTGTTAGGTACAGGTTTATCTCACTACTGTTGTTGTACTCTTATCTGCTTATGATTTACCATATTGATTTATTGGACCACTAGTAAGTGTCGATGTCGACCCCTCGCCACTACTTCTTCGAGGTTAGTCTAGATACTTACTAGGTACGCGTTGATTTACGTACTCATGCTGCACTTCTGCACTAAATGTGCAGGATCTGACAGGTTCATTTGATGATCATCTTAGCGCGTAGGCATAGCTGTTGAGGAGACTTCATGCGAGCTGCATTCCAGGCTACGCATCGCAGTCCACAGAGTCTCCATCGTACTATTTATTTTATCTTGTCTTATTTACATTCTAGACAGATGCTGTATTATATTGTACTCTTTAGTAAATGCTCATGCACTTGTGACACCAGATTTTGTGCGTACCTACTGGGTGTTCATTATTGTAGTTTGTGTAATTATTATCATTTCACCTAGTAATTTATACCTTATACGGAAATTGGAAAATAAAATCACGGGTTTTCTACGACTAATAGATTTTACACTACTTATTCAATGGGATTCATGATTTCAAAAGTAATAAAATGAGTAACTAAGTTGATTAATTACTGTTGGCTTGCCTGACGGCGGCGTTAGGTCCCATCACGAACTATAGTGGATTTTGGGTCGTGACAGCTTGGTATTAGAGCTCTAGGTTCACTTAGGTCTCACGAGTCATGAGCAAGTCTAGTAGAGTCCTGTGGATCGGTACAAAGACATTTGTACTTATCTTCGGGAGGCTACAGGGCTGTTAGGAGCACTTCCCTTCTTGATTTCTCATCATGCGATTTGATTCTATTAAAGCTTATGCCTTCATTTCCTTCCCACTCAATCATATGCGATGTGAGGCATTTGTTATCAATTGGGCATCAAGGAGTTGTAAATGGTGCAAGATATTTTTCCTTGCGTATTCGAGTGGGCTATTATCGTTACCTTGCAGAAGGGTGTTATGTCGTTTCAGCCCAGTATCTGTATTTCCTGTGGTTTCGAGGCTATGCACGGATTATTATGAGGTTCATGCATTGTTATTGCATAGTGATGGTGTAATGGTAGGGTGCTTATTTATGTGTCGAGGTAGTGAATGACTTGAAAGGAGGATTTCTCTGTGCACAATTTAGAGGTTCAGCATTTAAATCCAGCGGAGTAAAGGCAATCAGACTATGGATGTTTAGGCTTTGGGTAATGGAGTATGGAAACTTGATATTTTCGAGCAAGGTGGAATTCTCATTTGTGAGGTAGTGTCGTCGTCCTTGTTTGAACGCATTAAGGTCCGCCAGTGTTATGGTATTATTCGATTCGCCTTCGGGGCAGGGTGTTGTGAAATGGTGCCTGAGTAGCAGTTGATAGAGATAGCGGTGTATAGCAATTTCGGAATCGAATTGGTGTTTCTAATGTTGATGGCTCGAGAAAGATGATCTTCTAGGACGTTTAGATTTGGTAGCAATTTATTAGTTCATTTGCTACAGGTATGAATTTGATTTGAGGAAATATTTGGGCAGTGAAGGATGAGGAAGGACATGGCAAGAGGTGTCTCGCGGTGGTTGAATTACTAGCAGGTCAAGTATGAAAATCAGAGGTTGAGAAGTTGCTTAAAGGAGATGCTTTAACCAAAGTAAGAGTGGCAGAATAGCATATGGATTCTGTGGTAGGATAGCCGCATGCCTTGAGAAAAGTTTAGAGTGATTTGGGAATCATGATGGGAAACGACTAGGTCTACGGATTTTATTTGAGATGGAAGCTACTGCACTGAGGAATATTGAGTATGGCAAAGAGGTGTTTGCTTGAAATAAAGAGGGGTGTGAAAACTTGATTACCATTTTTGGATGCAACGTGACTTCGAGTTTGGAACGTATTGTCAGACTTTCAGTTGATGTCAATGGGGAAGGAACAGACTTGTGCAACTAGTGGATGAGCATGGGCTCAGAAGGGTTTACTAAATGCATGGTAGTTGTACCCAGTGCAGCATCGTTGGATGATGTTGGCATGGAATTCCACAGGTGGGTTATCTCCTGTGAACAAGTTAGCGGTTGTGTGATGTTGATGAAGCTTCTACGAAGAATTTTACTCGCTACCCCGTAAGAGGTCGAATATGTGATTGTGGCTGATGATTCGGAATATTCATGAAGCGTTTAACAAAAGATTTCGGGAAATTTGGCGGGTTAAAGGTGCGAGATCATGGTAATTGATAAGGAGGCATCAGGGGTAATTCGAGCAAAGAACTTGATGAATGTGTGCTATACTCCGCCTAATCGATTCATGTGCAGTTTTGGGAAGACTCAGAGTTTATGCTTCTTGTAGATGTGATGTATAAGGAAAAGAATTCAGCCGGTTGCTTATTTGAGAGTGTGTTCATGTGCTAGCAGAGCGTTGGAGTTTGGTTATACCCGAGACCAGGACAGAGTGGGTGACTCTCAATAGTGGATCTAATGGGTTCAAGTATGTAAGCGCAGTGACTAAGGATTTAGGGTCTGTTATGTGGTTAAAGATCGAGTTCTTGTAGTGGGTACTGAGACAATGTGATCTCGTGATTTGGGTCACTCGGGGTGAGTGTTGATCGAGTTTCGTTATGTTTTTGAATGGAGATATTATTATTTCTAAGGTAGGTCCAGAGTAAATCGGAGGACGCTAGGTCGGTTGGTAATGGTTTGAATCAACGTGATTGAGGCAATGATCGATTCCTTAGGCGTGTTAATGTTATACATATGATTTGTGGCGGTATGTACGGGCTTGACAACCGTCGTAATTTGATTGATTTGGAGGTATTTGATTATAATGGCCTGTTATGTGTAGATGGATCCCGGAAGAGTTATGGTGGTTTAGACCACAACTTGGAGTTTGTATTTTCTGCAGTTATGGGAATTCGGTTATGTGTTGCCATCGTTCCTCTAAAACGTGTTGAGTGAAAGGGTTCTAGACGATGAAGTGGTTATTCTATTGGTGGTTCAAGAGTTATGATAAAATTTTTGTACTTTCGCGTAGCTGCATGATAGGTGCAGTGAGCGACATGAAAATTGGAAGTTGAGGATCAAGGTTGCGGTTTGGTTTTGATGAGAATGTCACGAGCTCGGAGGAGCAGGGGAGGATTTCAGATGTTCAGAGTATGCTGGTACTATTTTCGGGCAGCCTGAGGATGATGTGTTTCGTGGTAGGAGTGTTGGGTATTGAAATGCGGATGCTTGGCCAGTATTATAAAAATAACATGGTCGATGGCCATTAATGTTCAGATTTTACTACCTGGTGCGAAAGTTTGTGGGAGTATATCCCACGATAAGATCGTATAAGTGTGACGTGTTAGTCATTTAATTGTTAGAGATTTAAAACAGGTGTGGAGATTTTGGTACTGTCGCCAATGGGAGAGTTTATGAATGAGAGGCGCTCTATTCCTCTAGTTGTGGACTGTGGGAGTTTGTTCCGGATTTGACAGCTGTTCTTATGTGTCATGAATAGGGTCATTTTGGATCCTTGGAAGGTTAGTGGCCCAGTATGGGATGATCGGAATCGGCTTGAGGTCCGCTAGCAGACTTAATGTGGATGTGTGCTCTACATCAGACCAGGTCAGATGTGTTCATTCAGCATAACACTGCTTATGGAGGAGTCTTCGGGTGTTGATTGTTATTCCTGTTGTAAGCTATTCTCTATAATACTCTATTATGCCATTTGGGCTGTGAGACGACCTAATTATTCGCATGTGTGTTGTGGTCCTATGTAGCTTATCGTTATTACACCTTAGTCGAGCTCGAGTTTTGTAGCGCATGGCACTATTCATCTCCTCAGGGTTGTATTTTTCCACTTGGCATGCTTGTGGTCGATATTCGAGTATTTCTTAGGTATACGCATTATGGCTTGATGGTTATTTCCTTATTTATTGTTATATGTGGATCGAGTGGTACGCCGCCATGGGTATGTTGCTTGGATCGGGTTGCACACCATAACGGTGTCATGTTTGGATCGGGTTGCACGCTGCAACGGTATCATGTGTGGATCGGGTTGCACGCCGCAACCGTGAGGTGTTGAGTACGGTTCCCTATACATTTTTTTGTGTATTTTGTTTCTCATTTTTTGAGGAGGGTTCATAACATATGTTCGACCGTTTTATTCGTTACGCAGGCCGAATAGTTCTTTTTCTAGAGTTCGTTCACCCTTAGGTGTCGTATTCGGGTTGTAACTTATTAGCGCATTGATGGCGCCATATGAGATCTTGGTCAGTGTTTGAGGTGGCTTATTTCCTGAGCAACTTGTACCGGGTGTGGCGAGGATATTGGACCTATAGTTAGTGCAATCAGAGTTAAGTAGGGCATATTAAAGATAAAATATCGTTATTCAGTTCAGAATGAGGTAATAGTGCTTGTAAGGTGAAGAGACCCCATGATTTATTGTCGTGGCAGGTGGTTATGAGTTTCTACACATCTTTTTCATCGTGGCGGTAGTGCAAGATTTGGGATAGGGCTTACATGTGTTATGAGGCGTATTGCGGGCATCAGATTCGTGAAATTGTAACTATTGTGGTCGGAGGATGTTATTATGGGCATGTGAATCATGCGGTGCATGGTGTGAATTCAGCAAAGGTGTATGATCATGTTTTGGTACAGTGTGTAGTGATTGATACGGTGTTCGTATGTTAGAATCAAGTCTTGTAGAAGAATTCGGAGGTTGGAATTTGGTTCTAAGGCTTATTGACTAAATAAAAGGGAGTATCTTCAGTCTGGCTTGAGCTAATGTGCTCATCTGGGTTGTGGTGGCACGGGTAGGTGCACAAGGTGTTAAACAGTGATTTTGGGGCAACTCCGGAGCAGTTCTTTTCACGCTCGAGGATGAACGTATGCTTATGTGGGGGAGAATGTAACGACCCGACCGGTCGTTATGAGCTCTAGCACATTGTTCGGCGGTTTGAGGCCTTGAGTAGCTTCACTTCATATTTTATGACTTGTACGCGTAGTCGGAATCCAATTTCGAGAAGTTCGGAGTTGATCGGAAGGAAAATTCTAAATTCGGAAGCTTTAAGTTGGAAGAGTTGACTAACGTTTGAATTTTGAGTAAATGACCTTAGAATCGGGATTTGAAGGTTCCAATAGGTTCGTATGATGATTTCGAACCTGGGCGTGTGTTCGGGTTGAGTATAGGGTGGTTCGGGAGCATTTCAGCGCTTATTATGGAAAGTTGGCATTTTGAAAGTTTAAGAATTTCTTATGTATGGTTTGAAGTAGACTTTGGTGCTATCGATGTCAGTTTGGGGTTCCGAGTCTTGGAATAGGTTCGTATTGTGATTTATGACTTGTGCGTAAAGTTTGGCGTCATTCCGGAATGTTTAAGTATAATTCGGACACGTTCTACGAAGTTTGAATGTTTGAAAGTTTAAAGAAAAGGTTTCGATCGTCAATCCGTAGTTTTGTTGTTGTTTGGCACAATTTGAGACTTCGTCTAAGTTCGTATCATATTTTGGGACGTGTTGGTATATTTGGTTAAGTCCCCGAGTGGCTCGGGTGTGTTTCGAATAGGGTTCAGATCAATTTGAGCTTTGTTGAAGCTGCTAGAATTTCTGTTGCTGGTGCAATTGCTTCTGCGAAGCCTTGGTCGCAGAAGCGAGTTGAAGGTCGTAGAAGTGGCTGGGGAAGGGGCAAGGCAGTGGTCGTAGGTGCGAAGCAATTCCCCCACCTCCATGATTGCAGATGCGGTCTCTGGCAATGCAGAACCGGAAGAGGGGTGCATGTGGAAGGTTCGCAAAAGCGACGTTTGGACCGCACCTGCGATGGCGGGGATGCGGCTTATTGGAGCGTAGAAGTGGATAGGAGCGTAGGAGCAAGAGAGCTTGTCGCACCCATGATGCCGCAGGAGCGGGGCAGCTTCCGCAGGTGCGAAGGGGCGGGCTCCAGTGCTCCTCCGCAGAAGTGAAGTTTTGGTCGCACAAGCAACGCCGCAGGTGCAAAATATCGCTAGGTAGAACTGTTTTAAGAATTGGATTTGGCTCTCCTTCTTTCATTTTTCACTTGGGTTGGCCGAATTTGGGGAGCTATTTGTAGGTGATTTTCATCAAGCAACACGAGGTAAGTGATTCCCACATATTACAAGTTAAATACTTGGATTATATATGGATTTTAACATGGAAATTTATGGAAATTAGTAGAAATTTTGGGATTTTGGAAGAAAAGCTAGAATTTAGTATTTTTGGATGTTGACCACGAAATTGGACATGAAATTAAGAATAAATTATATAAATGAGTTCGTGGTGTTATGGGTAATGTTAATCTTCAAGAATTTTCGAAATCCGAGCACGTGGGCGTGAGGGTTTGACTTTGTTGACTTTTCTAGCGGAGAGAGAATCATTATAAATTATTAAATTATAAGCATTGGAGTATATTTTGATGGAGTTGTACATTGTTTGACTAGTTTCAGATCGTTTGGCTTTGAATTGAAGAGTTAGAGAGGCGTTGGAGCCGGTTATGGAACTTCGGAGCGAGGTAAGTCTCCTGTCTAACTTTGTAAGGGGGAAAACTACCCCTAGGCGATGTAATTGTTATGTGCTATTAGTTGTGGGTGCTACGTACGCACGAGGTGATGAGAGTCTGTACGTAGCTAAAGCATGTTTATGTCGAGGTAGACTTAGGACTTTATCATATACTATTTGGAATATTTGAATTCATTTGCTGCCTTAACTAATTGAAATTATAATTGAACTTGATTTAGAAATATATACATATATATTAGGCCGAGCCTTATTACCTTGAGTTGTTGGCAAGTTATTTGAGAAATGGTAAAGGTTATACTCATCTTGTGTTCATATACTGTATCGTGAGCTCATGTCTCGTAATTCAATAATTTCTTTTCCTTTCTTGTGGAGCGGGCCGAACGCCTCGGTAGGATTATGTACCACACTCTCATGGGAGTGGGTCATCGCCTCGGCAGTATAATAGATGTATCTATGGTTCGTGCCGCTCGACCCTCAGCAGTGTACACGTTATGATAGGATTGGGCCGATCGCCTTGGCAGTATCATATTCTTTCTTAGATCTGGTCGTACGACCTCGACATAATCGTGTGTTATATTGCTAGCAGTCCGAATATTCGTGAGATTTTCCTTCCACTTTGATATTGTTAAAAGAAATTTTGGAAGATTGTGTTAATTGCAGATTAACATCACTACTATTGTTGTACTCTTATCTATTTATTATTTACCATATTGATTTATTGGATCACTAGTAAGTGTCGATGTCGACCCATCGTCACTACTTCTCCGGGGTTGGGCTAGATACTTACTGGGTACGCATTGATTTACGTACTCATGCTGCACTTCTACACTAAATGTGCAGGATCTGACATGTCCATTTGATGATCATCTTGGTGCGTAGGCGCAGTTGTTGAGGAGACTTCATGCGAGCTGCATTCAAAGCTACGCATCGCAGTCCACAGAGTCTCCATCGTACTATTTATTTTATCCTGTCTTATTTACATTCTAGATAGATGTTGTATTATTATTATTGTACTCCTTAGTAAATGCTCATGCACTTGTGACACCAGATTTTAGGGGTACCTACTGGGTGTTAATTATTGTAGTTCTTGTAATTATTATCATTTCACCTTGTAATTTATAACTTATACGAAAATTGGAAAATAAAATCACGGGTTTTCTACGAGTACTAGATTTTACACTACTTATTCAATGGGATTGATGATTTTGAAAGTAATAAAATGAGTAACTAAGTTGATTAATCACCATTGGCTTGTCTGACGGCGGCGTTAGGCGCCATCACGACCTATAGTGGATTTTGGGTCGTGACAAAATAAGTCAAGGGCGCTTAGGAATCTCATCTTCCTTCCTCAATTTATTCCCTGAATTCTAATCTACTCTAAAACAAAACTACTCGGTTCCAAATATATCTCATGGAAAAGAACCGATGCATAAAGAAAAACCACAGGGGATTACTACTACCTAAAGAAAACAAAAGAAAACATGTTCTTGCATTTTTTCAATTTATTTTTTGTATTTTTGGTTAGACTTTAATCCCTCAAGAAAACTTCTTAGGAGATCCATCATCGGGAAAAATCCAATTTTTCTAATTTTTTTTTGATATTTTGAATTTTTTAAAATTAAACTACTAAAATACTACACAACTACGAAAACAAAAATGACAAGCTAAAATCAAAATAAGAAGTTAACATTTATACTAACATATTACTACTAATAATCCAAAATGAGTCTCCCACCCCACACTTAAAAGAGTATAGTATTCTTAATGCACAAATAAGCAAAAAATAATAAGGGTGGACAAGAAACTCCCTGAAAGGCCAAAGGCCGAAGCAATAGCAGCTCACGGGGTACTCAGACTTCTCCTATGTATGATCTTTTGTGGGGTAACCCCACCCTTAGTCTCAACCATCTGGCTTAATTTTGCACACTTCCTATGGCTTTGCTTCCTAAGCTCAAAATCCTACAAAATAAAACAACACTACAAAAATAATACAATAAGAAAAAAATAATCAAAACTAAAAGAAAGTAGTAAAGCTGGGTTGCCTCCCAACAAGCGCCTACTTTATAGTCGTGGCACGACTTGAACCACTTTTTGCTTCCACCTCGAACTTATGAATTCAGACCCTAATTTGGCTTCAAGCTTTCGACTATGCTCGTGGGGTGGTGGGACAAATGTAATTGAGCCAAGTAACCAATTTCACATTCTATACTTCTTAGACTTCAGATGAGGTATGTAATTTTGTCTCTCTGGTATGATGAATTCAAGAATGTAAGCACCTTGTTCCTCATTCATTGGCTCCTCCAAAGGCTCAGATGACTCGATTTCCATGTCATCATCCAAACACAATATTGAAAAAATGCATGGAATGAGGACCAATACATTCCAACTCTAGAATTGCGTCACTATTTACATCCTCACATGTACACACACTAGAGTCTTCAAATATAACATTATCTACTTATTCACATGGCTATAGTGTGCTTTCTTCTACATGGACATCATCAATAAAAGTATGGTCGAATAATTGACTCAACACTTTTTGCTCTTTAATTTGGTGTATAAGCTCCTTTTCAGCTTCACACAACTCATAACTATTTTGGTTGGGCATGCATCATCCTTTGCACTCAATAGAGCTTCCAAGTCATGAATAGAAGTGCCAAATTTCTCAATATCTTGCCCCAGTTCTACTCTTCCTTCTATTAAGTGTTTCATCCCATTAGTAATTTCTTCACTAGATGTTTCGAACCATTCTTCTACTTTGGCCTCTATTCTCTTCATTGTTGCCATGAAATTTTCCATCTCCTTTCGGCGTTCATGAGTTTGCTCCACTAGATGCCTCACCATATCCATTATATGAACACCATGTTCTACATCTTCCATATCGTTGCTCCTATCAAACTCACAAAACATTATTGGAAAGATCATAATAAGAGCTCGGAGACGGATAAAAAGAATTAGGACAACTATCCCAATGGCCACCTTGACCACCACACATGTTACAAATATTTCACTCATAGGATTGAGATTGTGCGGATAACCTACTCCCGCAAACATTCTAATAATTATTCCACCATTGGGGTCCTCCACAATATGGACAAGTATCATCAAAATAGGAATAAACGTCATTCGATTAATTTTCATTGCTTCATGCCATGTTAGATCAGTAACAAAATACTAGAATAAAAAATTAAAGATAAATTGTTAGATAAAAAGTAAAAATCTAATATAGAAAATAGCTAATTCAAAGTCCCCGGCAATGGCGCCAAAAATATGTTGCAGCCAAACGCACACGCAAATATACATTGTCGTCAAGTAATAAAGTGACTAAAAGTCGGATGTCAAACCCATAAGGACTTGTGATTAACTATTAACTAAATTAGACTTTCCTAATTATCTAAGCAAGACTTAAACCTATAAGTATTTGAACTTAAACTAATTAAAATAAAGGAAAACAAATAGTGAACTCTAAATAAAGGAAGATCAAATTTTTGTGTTGTCAATGTAATGAAAACGATCTAGGGTTATGGGCTATCTGACATTCCTATTGTATTCTTCAATTGAATTGACTAATTAATTTATTTGGTTTATTGGTTGACGGGGTTAATATTGCTTATAAGAATTTGTCAATCTCTTACTCGTCTATTCTAGCTAACATAACACCTATATGTCTATAGAGCTAGAATCAACAAGAATGCATTTATAATTCCCGTATAATAACCAAGCAAGGAAATTAGCATATGTCTATCCTAAATGTGAATCCATTCTCCGATGCCCGGGTTCAAGAAAATGCTCTACTCAATTCTATGTGCAATCTAGAATTCCCACTTTCGAGTTCAACTTTAGATTCGTAGATAGTATTTAATTGGTGATCAATCAATCAAATAATTAAGCATAAGATTGAATAAATAAACTAATAAAATAAATGAAGAAATCAAAATCAATATCCGAATAACAATAGTCATAAAAGAACCATAACCCTAGAACGTGAAGTTTAGCTCCACATAGATATGGTAGCCAAATAACAAATCATACAAAAAAATATAAAAATTACTAAGTTTGGCGGAAGAAAAGATTAAATCCGGCCTCCACGGCGGCTCTGTGCTCTCCCTCGATCAAAAGTTCCTCTATAAACGTCCCCTCCTCTAAAACTAGGTTTAGAACCCCTTTTATGCATGTTGGGGGCATGTAGGGTTGAAATCCTCAAGTCTCAGCTAAATTAGGATGAAATCCGCCCTTGGGCGACATGCTTTGTGCCTGGTGCGGAACTGGACAACAAACTTTTTGGTATGCTGTCAATAGCATTTTGGTTGGCGCATGGCGCGAACCCGAGTACCAAAGTCATGCTTCATCCAAATTCTTTCATTTTCACTTCAATTTGCACGCAAACTTTCCAAATCACTTCTAATTGACTCATACGCATATAAATACCATTATTACGATCAAGTCACAAATATTCACACTAAAGTTAACAAGATTGAGTCAAAATGCAAGGCAAATTACATGCAAAAATATGAAGTTTTAGCCAAATATCACACATAGTGGTATTGTGTTTCTATGTCAACCCTCATACATCGGGGTGAGATGGCTTAGTCGATCGATCGGAGATCGGACTCCATGATAAGTGTGAGTTGGTGAGTTGGTACTAAGGATCTCCCAACCTAAAATATTAATTCTTACTTGAAGGTTTACTTTATTTTAAGTTGGCATATAAATGTTATTGACTTTCTTACTGCTTCCATGTTTCTCTACGCTTATGTTGGCATTCCGTTCTATGAGAGGATATTTAGCTTTACATACTAGTACTATTCCATATGCACCAACGTCCCTTTTTGTCGCGGGCACTGCATATTTAATGGATGCAGGTGGTTACTCAGCAGGTGGCATTGTTCATTGATAGCAACATACCCTCTTCTCAGCTGATTTGGTGACCCTTACTCCATATCGGGACCTTGTATCATTTAATTCTTGTACATTATATTTTTCGGTATAGCCGGCGCCTTGTCTCCGACACTTCCATATTTGTACTCATGTTCACTTAGAGGCTCCGTGGACATGTTATGGGTTGTGTTTGAATGGGAAAAACAAATTAAAAATGTTGTTGTATTTGTCGGATGTTTCCACTTATAAATATGAACTTGTAATCTTTTGGTAATTATCAATGAAGCTCTTTCAAGTAATGAAATATGGGGTTGTACCTTTTAGCCTCTCCTTAACTATCTCATATCATTTATTCTCAAATTATTCACGGGCAAGTTGGGTAGTAGGCATGAAGTAGGCTTGCTTGACTGGGATACCTCGGTTAAACTCCGGTCTCACTCCCCAAGGTCGGGGAATGACATAAAGTATTCATAAGAGATTTACGTTATAAGACTCATAAGCGCATCAATCAACATTCGAGGATGAATGTTCCAAAGGGAGGAATGATGTTAGACTTTTTTTTTTCGTATGTAAAAGTACGTCGTAAGTCAATTAATGTAAGCTCGGAAATGAGATCATATTTTAAAGTACATAAAGTGAGTTAATCATATTTCTTTGGAGGTTACAAATATTTAATATCATTAACTAAAAGTGCCAAGAGGGTAGGAAGGTTTAGTAGCAAAATGAATCGAAGAAAATAAATTTTGTCAAAAGTCGGCAAGTTGGGAATGTTATAACCCATACTTTTGGGATAAGGCTAGGGTGCTTAACATGATAAGAAATGTGATTTTATGAGGTATTTTATTTTTATGATAGTCGTGTGTTAAGTTTTGAAGTCAAGCAAGTTGTGAAATAAAAGTTGACAAAAGTCGTCACAAGTTATGTTCATAAATTGTACTGAAATTTAGGTCTAATCTCACTGAGCTTTTATCCCAATATACTTTGAGTTATGGGGTGATCTACCACAAAATTTAAGATCTACGAGTCTTGTTTCCAACACATTAAACCGTTTGTCGATACGATGTTGAATTAGAGAGATATTTGCATTTTGGCGAGACTGCGCATGCATCCCCGTTGGGACCCACTTTAGGCGGCTACCAATTTTATTTCTTTTAAAATATGTTTCAGCCTTACTTCTGGTCATTTCTCGCCCAAACATAGTCCATAAGCTCTCCAAAACCCTCTCACATATCCCCAATATCCAAGAACCAAACTCAAAGGAAATCAACTCAAATAATCATAAAAAGTGTTAAAGACTACAAAAGAATGCTTCTATGATGTTGTGGTGTGATTGAGGCCTATTGTGAGCTAAGTTGTGATGATGTTTCGAGTTGTAGCTTCTGTCAAAGATATTTATAATATCTTCGTTATTGTGCCTAAGTTTAATCTTCTGTTGGTTGTGTTGCTTGAGTGAAAAACTACAAGATAACACTTGAAAGAACATGAGACATGGTTATCTTTTTGTTGAACTGTTTTGTGGCTACATGTATGGTTTGTGGTGGATGGAAATTATAAGAAATAATTTGATAATTGTATTGCTGCTGTTGTTAATATTTCCTAGGTTTTAATAAAGTTGATTGAAGAATAAAATATGAAAAATAAGTGATTGACGATAAACATTAAGGTGCTAGGTGTGTGGACTATTTTGAAGATTATTCTTATGATGTTTTGGGCTGAAAACGATGTGGTAAACATAAGTATAGTATTATTGATATTGTAAGCAGATTGATGAAGAAGAAATTGGATTCAAACTCCATTTTGTTGATAGTAAACCGAGCTTGCAGTTCGTCGGGATTGTTAAACTATTTTGAAAGGCTTATTATGAGTATTGTTGATGTTGTTTGGGTTGTTATTGGCTGTTGTGACTTGTGGGAAGTCATATAAACAAGGGAGGTGCTGTCTGTTTTATTGTAGAATAACGTGTGTCCTTCAAATGCGATAAGTTATGGCATTCGTATTTTGATGATAGTATTGTTCATTTCTTGTAGACATAGGAGCTGCAGGTTAAGTTAGCTTGAGGATTGGATGGGATATCATGAGGTATGTAAGGTATTCCTTTCTTTTCATTGTCATGATTCTGTAAGTTACATTGACCTTATAAGTAATTCAAGGGGGCAAGTCTTTGTATACGTACTATTCCGACGATTAAAGTCCGTTCACGAGTATAGTCATACGAATGTTGAAATGGATTATGTTGGTCGTAGTTTCATGTATTCTTAAGGAGTAAATATAGCCTTTTGAAAGGTCATTGTCTTCTATATGTAAAAAGATGTCCAGACGTCAATTAAAGATTACGTACGAATAGTCTAATGAATCAGACGCAATATATTATACGTATAATAAGGGATAGTTATTCACGACTACTTCAATAAGGTAGTATAATGTATAATTTGCAGAATGATAAGAATGATTCAACCTTAAGAATGCCACGACTTCTAATACTTACACGTTTGTGTAAACGAAACTAATAAAGATCCACGAAGATAGTTACATTGCTCTCAAGTTAAGTAAGGTTGATAATATATGAGGGTGATGTTAAAAATAATATACGTTACTTATGGAGTCATAAACTTCAGAATATGATAAGTTTAGCATGCAATAAGAATATTAGTTGATGGAGCGTAAATCCCACAACTCTTCTTACGTATTGGTGAATGGATTTATTTAAATATGTATACCGAGTAGCCTTACAAGCTAAGCATATTACATAGCTATAAATAGATAGAATCATGTAATCCCCATAAATGAATCGTGACCCGAAATAAGGATTGGGATTCCGAAATAGTTACAACGTTCTTTACGGCTAAATAATATAGAATACGAAGGATGACGTAGCAAGCATCCCAGGAATAAGGATTAGTTATTGTAACGAGTTACTCACGAACTTATATGTTTATGAATATGAGTTTTTCTATTATCATTGAATGATGTCTGCATGAGTGATATGAAATGAATATGTATAACACAAGACTCTTACAGACGGTCTATGAACGTATAGGCATACAGTGTAGCCCTACGGACGGTCTATGAATGCGTAGGTGTACATCGAAGCCCTATGGATGGTCTATGAACACATAGGTGCATAATGAAGGTTGGTTATGGATGGTCTTAGTTGCACGCATAGCCAAACCTTGGTATTGTGATCCGTATTGACGGTCTACTATGTTACACATACGACCCACCGGCTATTCATGGTTGTTGTGAGCCGTACGGACGGTCTACTATGTATTGCGTATGAGCCACTGGTTATTCATGTTTAGTGAGCCTTATAGACGGTCTCTATTGAAATGCGTAAGTGCCACTTTTATGTTTTGGAGTAGCCCTAGAGATATTTGATCTGTCAGAGGTAAGTATTCAGATATAAGGTGTGATGTCTAGAAGAATGTTATTGATAAAGTTTCATAATATGATGGTTTCCATTATACATAGCATATGGGAACGTGTAATGACCCAACCGGTCGTTTTGGGTATTACAGCCCTGTTCCCCCATTTACTGCTCAATTTATGCCTTATAGTTGATTTATGACTTATCGGGTTAGTTGGTTTAGGTCCGAAAGGATTTCGAAGTAAAATAATACACTTAGTCTCATAATTAAAAACTTAATTTGGAAAAGTTGACCGGAAATTCCAATAGCTCCGTATGGTGATTTTGGACTTAGGAGACTGTCCGAAAAATTATTTGGAGGTCCGTAGTGGAATTAGGCTTGAAATGGCGAAAGTTAATTTTTTGGAAAGTTTGACCGGGGGTTGACTTTTTGATATTGGGGCCGGAATTTGATTCTAAGAATTTGAATACCTTCGTAATGTCATTTATGACTTATGTGCAAAATTTGAGGTCAATCGGACGTGATTTGATAGGTTTCGGTGTCGTTTGTTAAAATTTGTAATTTCAAAGTTCATTAGACTTGAATTGGGGTATGATTCGTGGTTTTAGTGTTGTTTGAGGTGATTTGAGGGTTCGACTAAGTTTTTATGATGTTTTGGGACTTGATGGTGTGTTTGGTTGAGGT
Organism: Nicotiana tabacum; assembly: GCF_000715075.1. NCBI lineage: Eukaryota > Viridiplantae > Streptophyta > Magnoliopsida > Solanales > Solanaceae > Nicotiana > Nicotiana tabacum. The sequence continues at coordinate 50,662,739 of NC_134100.1, forward strand.
CCCGGGGGGCTCGGGGTGAGTTCCAGGATTGTTTCAGATCATTTTTCCTTATTTTGCAACTGCTGGAACTGGTGTCTGGTGTTGTTCTTCACGAACGCGAAGGGTCTCACGCATTCGCGAAGAAGGATTTTGGACTGCCGGGATTTGTACATCACGAACACGATGAAGGATACGCGAACACGAAGAAGGGAGTTAGGGAAGCCTACGTGAACGTGAGTGGGCGGACGCGAACACGAACACGAAGAGGAAAGGGAGCTGGGGGCCTGCCTGGCATTAAGCCTTCGTGAACACGGCTCGTGTCTCGCGAATGCGAAGGGTAGAGGTCGGAAGGTATTGCAAACGCGATGAGGATATCGTGAACAGGAATCTTGGCAGCACATTTTTGTGTTTCGCGAATGCGAAGCTATGGTCGCGAATGGCGTTTCTGGGCAGAATTAAAAGTCTCAAAACGGGGTTTTTAGCTCATAACACAACATTGAATTGGGAGCTCGGTAGAAGGCGATTTTTGGAGAGATTCTTGCGTGGGTGTTTGGGGTAAGTGATTCTTATCCAATTTTGATTAATTTCCATGATTATGCCGTTGAATCCATCATTTAAGGGGTGAATTAAGTTGAAAATTTTGGAAAACCCTCTTGGTTTAATTTGAAGATTTGAGGGTCGAGTTGAGGTCGGATTTTAGTAAAATTGGTATGGCTAGACTCGTGGTTGAATGGGCTTTCAGATTTTATAACTTTTGTCGGGTTCCGAGATGTGGGCCCCATGGGTGATTTTTGGGGTGTAAGTTTGGATTTTGTGGAAAATATTAGTATTTGGATATGGAATTAATTCTTATAATTTTGTAGACTGAATCAAATTAATTGTGGCTAGATTTGAGCCGTTCGGAAATTGATATGCGCAGAATGGAATTTCTTGAGCATTGTTTAGCTTGCTCGACATTGGATTCGTCTTGTTCGAGGTAAGTAACTCTTCTAATCTTGGAGCTAAGGGTATGAACCCTGAATATATGTATTATGTGAATTGTTGGGAGGTGATGCACATACTAGGTGACAGGCGTATGGGCGTGCACCATAGAAATTGTGACATAATTATTTCCGTAGAATTTTGTAGTCAAATAATCTTGGCATTTTGTATGCAGTTTTATGTGTTTAAAAAATTGAGCTGAGAATCATATTACAAATCATGTTGAGGCTATGTGCCAATATTATTGGGACCCACAGAGGTCATATTGCTGTAAATTATTTGTTTAAATTGAAGATTTATACTCAGTCATATTCATTTCATTACATATCATATCTCAGTCTCTGTTGCTATTTATTGATTCATCATATCATCATTTTGGGCTAGTTTCATTACATTGTGAGCCCGAGAGACTGGAGAGATTGATGACTGAGTGAGTCCGAGGGCCTGATTGTGAGGATAATTATGGGATCGGGGCTGCCCACCTGTAGCATGCCTTATCAGCTTTATAATAGCAAGTGAGTTGTCCGTGCAGATTATAGCACTTGGGCTGAAGGAGCCTCTCCGGAGTCTGTACACACCCCCAGTGAGCGCAGGTACCTACTGAGTGCGAATGTAGAGTGCCGAGTGCGAGTGCCGAACGATTGGGAAGACTGGGTGACTGGGAGGACTGAGTGACTGGGAGGACAGAGTGACTGGGAGGACCGAGTGAAATGATACTCTGAGAGTATGCATATGATTTTATCACTGAGTTGCATCGCATTGACATGCACACATGACATACATGCATAAAGATGTATTTTCCTCATACTGTACAGTATCACACATTCATGATTTCTCACACATGTTGACATATAGGCATAGTGATGCATTTGTTTTACACGGGTTATCTGGAAAGAAAATGAAACATCTCATTTATTATTGAAAGGATTTTGGGAGAATTATTCTTTTCAAACTTATTCATATTTTTGGCAACTTTGGTAAGCGATTTGGGTTTTCACTGATGTGCTTGAAAGGAAGATTTATTTTTAGAAATCATGATCTAGCTGAGCCTTTTATCTCTGAGTTACTTCTTGTATTATTTGCTTTACGTTGTTATGGACTGTTGTGGGCTATTGGTTTTGGACCCGATCTTGGTAAAAGCTCATCACTACTTTCAACCTAAGGTTAGGTTTGTTACTTATTGAGTACATGGAGTCGGTTGTACTCATACTACACTTCTGCACCTTGCATACATATGTTGGCTGCTGATGTTGTTGGGTTCATTAGGAGCTGGATCTGAAGATGTATATGCATTCCCGTTGTAGCTGAGCCTTGTTCATGGTAGCCTTAGATTTATAACAATCCGTTCATGTACATTTTGAACAGATGATGTATTATTTCATACCAGTTTTGTAAAGTCTATTCTTGGAAGCTCATGATTTGTACTACTAGTTCTTGGGAAAATGTATTGGTTTCATATATTTTCTTTAATAATTGTTATTGGAATTGGATAGTTGGTAATTGGCTTACCTAGCGGGTTGGGTTAGGTGCCATCACGACTAGTTGGATTTTAGGTCGTGACAAGGTGGTATCAGAGCTCTAGGTTCATAGGTTCTACGAGTCATGAGCAAGTGTCTAGTAGAGTCTTGTAGATCGGTATAATGACGTCCATACTTATCTTCGAGAGGCTTAGGGCATTTAGGATAATTTCCCATCTTTCTTTCCTTATCGTGCAGAATTGATTTAGCTTGAAATATAACTCTTTGAATTCCTTCCACGCATTCGTGTGCACATGTGAGAGCTCGGTATCAGCTGCGTATCATCGGCTTGTGATTTCAGGGATGACGTGTGGGATGTGTATTCTGTGTTTTGGTGATGGGCCAATCTGGAGGACTTGAGGCCATGGTTAGACTACAGCTTGAGTTCGGTAGCTTTAGTGGTAACTTGTACATTTGGACTCATATGTTCGGTAATGTCCCTACGAGAGGAATTTGTGGCTCGATGAGCGGTGAAATGGCTTTGTGATGAATATGATGTAACAACAGGATGTGTTAAGATGATTTGAATGTGATGAGAAGTGTTTCCTTGAAGTGTAAAGGAAGGCCATTAGGTGCTTGATTTTCATTTTGATGTTACGTACAGTCTCGAGTATGAATGTTTTGAAGGACCTTTCACGTTGTTAAATTTAGGGACAAATTAAATTCTCATGTCTGGTTAATGAGTTTGGACTCGGATAGACTAAGTGATTGCATAGTAATTGTGATGGCGAAAGGGTACAACAAGATACCAATTTGAGGCTAAGTAGGTAGATTATCCCCTGCGGAGTAATCTATGTAGATGTGTTCCTTATAATGTGAGTGGAGAGTTTGTTTTCAGCTAGCGGGGTGTATGTGTGGAGGTTTGATTTTGAAGCTGGTTGTAATAGTTGACCTGACTGTCACAAGGGTGAATGCGAGATTTGCAGATAATTTGAAGTATTAGATGATTTGCATTACATGAGCACATGAAGGATTTAGTTGAATCTCGCTACGGTATTACGACAGTAATAGAGTATGGATATCCTGAGTTATCGAGTGTTTAAATTTATGGCTTTGAGCCAAGTGGGGGAGTCTACTAATGACAATTCAATTCATGGTTATGTGTCAAATTTGTGTTTGGTCTGAGGTATACTTGGGAATCAGTGATGACTTGCAGAGGTGAAGTTCGAGAATAACTCGAGTAAGGAAATTTCTGGATATGGGTTATGGCACTTTAGGAATATGGGAAAATCATGGGATGAGTGAGCTATTATTTCTGAAGTATGTAGCGTGCAGAGAGTATGAATTTGATCGGCGGTATTAAGGCATGGTTACTTCTTTGAATGGTACTGTGCTAATAGGGCACGTGTCTTTCAGCCCATGTGGGCGGCACAATTTAGATTTGAAAAAAGTGGGTGATTCTCGAGAAGATGATAATGGATTCAAAAAACGTATGAGTAACAATTGAGAATTTTTGGTGGATTTGTTTATGAATAAAATCTGAGATTTAAGTTGGATGGTATCGAGACTTGTGGCATTTTTGTATATCATTATGGATTTTATATTTCGGTATCAGGAAGGTGAATGAAACGGCCTTAGACTCAAATAAGGTATTTTCGGAATGGGTGTTTCGGTTGTGGTATTTATAGGGGTAATTATGATGTGGTGAGACTCTACAAATGTTTTGGTGGCAATATTCTTGGGTTTTGGTGACCTACGTGGTTTGGTCGAGCTAGAGGAATTTAGTTATAATAGCTTGGTTATGTGCAGATGGATTCAAAGTGTTCTTGATGGTTTCTACCATGGTTTGAACCAGATATTTTCTACCGGTGTGGAAAACGTGTTGTGTATTGTGATTTCCACCTGGAAAGAAGCAAAAGGAAGGTTTCTAACTAACTGGGTATGTAATTTGCTGGTGACCTAGAGTTGATAATGAGATTCTTGTACTTTTCACATGATGGCAAGGTAGATGTTATGTGCTGTGCGGAAGTTAGATTTACACGTACAAGGTGGTAGTTCAGTCTTGAAGGAAGGTCTCAAAGTTTGGGAAGAATGGTCATGAATTCTTAGACAACATGGGCGGTTCCAAATGACTAGATGAATACTATTACTACTTGGTGTTGGATGAGAAGGGTGCGGATCTTAGAAGGCGCATTGTATTTTGACTTACAGATGTATAATTAGTATTGCGGTACTCTCGTGGTTGTTAGACTGCTGATATTCAAATTATTGCTATGTTGCACAGGAGATATAAAAGTATTTCTCATGGGATGATCGTGCACGAAAGGTGTGTTAGTCATTCTAGTGATGGAGTTGGGATCAATTACGGTGATTCATGTGCTTGATGAATTTGGAGACCTGGAGTTCTCAGAAGCATATTGTTTCGGGTTGTGACCTATTTGAGGTGAGTATTTTATTTAAAACTCAGTGGAGGTGCTAGTTGCGTTAATTATTTGTGATAGCTACGTTCTATAAGTGTGCATCTATGTGAGGATTGAGCCAATGTGCGGTCATCGGGGCAAGTATTTACACTCGAAAGAATGCTTAGGCTATGATATGCCTAGAGTTGATTTTTTAAGCGTAAAGTTATAACATTTCTCGTGTTCTTACCTTTTTTGAGAACTATCTGGGCTACACTTGAGGTTACAAAGAGGCTAATTCCCTGAATAAACGGGGTAATTACTATTTCCGCGTTAAATTGCCGATTTGAAGAGTGATAACAGACTTTGCACATGCTTACACTATGGCGTGTTATTTATACCAATCCAGGAGCATGAGAATCTTATTTCATTATCATATACAAGTGTACTTATTTAATTACTCCTGCATGATATGCTGGGATTGGAGGCCTGTGGCCATGCCAGGCGATTCATATTATTGGCATGTGAGTTGTCTGTTCCATGTGTGGGAATTTTATTTCTATGATAATTTATCTGATTCATTAATTTCCTTCCTCTATAATTGTGCACATGCGCCTACGGTTATCCTCTTTACGAAACTTGAGGAGTTGGTTGTAACATTGTGGTTGTGGTGGTACTTGTTGAACTTGCAATATGGATCTCTACTTTGAGACATCTTCCATTTTGGGTACACTAATTGCGTAGATGTGACTGGAGTTATATTGATGTGGCGTGTCTGTGGGATAGTTACATTTAATAATGTAAGGTTATTGGACCTAGAATGGGTACTATCATGTTTGATTACAGTATATTCGGAAGGATAATATTGAAAGTCGGCTTAGCAAGTGATTATGGTTCTGGTTGGGGTGAGAGAGCTCCATGACTTGTTGATCCGATAAGGGGTTACGAGATTTTGTGTGTTTCTTTTATTATCAACAGTGTACGAAGGTGTTGGGATGAGGTTTTGTTCGATATGGGTTTTAATGTTAGTATTTGGTTGGTTTGGAGTAGTTACTGTGATCAGGAATGGTGCTACGAGTGAGCGAGTTGTGTAAAATGATGGGTGATTATATCCATGATTATAGTTATAACTCGATGCAGATTGTTCAGACTCATACAGTGTATAAATTTAAGATTCGTGTCTTGAAAAGAAATTCTAAACGTTGGGAATTGAATTCCAAGGTTTTTGGGCTATGGTTAAATTAAGGATTTTTAGTTATATTGTGTTGTCAGACCTATGTGGAATAGGGTGACGTGGGATCACCCCCGGGTACGTGCGTGGTAAGATGTAGTGATTTGATGGCTTGGAAACAACTTTTGGCACATTCGAGGACGAACGTATGTTTAAGTGGGGGAAAATGTAATGACCCAGCCGGTCATTTTGAGTATTACAGCCCTATTCCCCAATTTACTGCTAAATTTATGCCTTACAGTTGATTTATGACTTATCAGGTTAGTTGGTTCGAGTCCGGAAGGATTTCAGAGTGAAATGAGACACTTAGTCTCATAATTAAAAACTTAAGTTGGAAAAGTTGACAAGATATTCACTTATGTGTAAATGACCTCGGAATTGAATTATGATGATTCCAATAGCTCCGTATGGTGATTTTGGACTTAGAAGCATGTTCGAAAAATTATTTGGAGGTCCGTAGTGGAATTAGGCTTGAAATGGCGAAAGTCGAATTTTTGGGAAGTTTGACCGGGGGGTTGACTTTTTGATATCGGGATCAGAATCAGATTTTAAAAATTTGAATACCTCTATTATGTCATTTATGAGATGTGTGCAAAATTTGAGGTCAATCGAACGTGATTTGATAGGTTTCGGCGTCGTTTGTTGAAATTTGAAATTTCAAAGTTCATTAGACTTGAATTGGGGATTGATTCGTGATTTTAGTGTTGTTTGAGGTGATTTGAGGGTTTGACTAAGTTCGTATGATGTTTTGGGACTTGATGGTATGTTTGGTTGAGGCCCCGGGGGGCTCTGGTGAGTTCCGGGATGGTTTCAGATCATTTTTCCTTGTTTTGCAACTGCTGGAACTAGTGTCTGGTGTTGTTCTTCGCGAACGCGAAGGGTCTCACGCGTTCGCGAAGAAGGATTTTGGATTGCCGGAATTTGCCCATCGCGAACGCGATGAAGGAGATACGAACGCGAAGAAGGGAGCTGGGGAAGCCTACGCGAACGCGAGTGTGCGGACGCGAACGCGAAGATGAAAGGGAGTTGGGGGCCTGCCTGGCATTAAGCCTTCGTGAATGCGGCTCGTGTCTCACGAACACGAAGGGTAGTGGTTGGAAGGCATCGCGAACGCGATGGGGATATCATGAACAGGAATCTTGGCAGCACATTTTTGTACTTCGCGAACGCGAAGCTATGGTCACGAATGCAATGAAGGCGTTTCTGGGTAGAACTAAAAGTCCCAAAATGGGGTTTTGAGCTCATAACACAAAATTGAATTGGGAGCTCGGTAGAAGGCGATTTTTGAAGAGATTCTTGTGTGGGTGTTTGGGGTAAGTGATTCTTATCCAGTTTTGTTTAATTTCCATGATTATGCCTTTGAATCCATCATTTAATGGGTGAATTAAGTTGAAAATGTTGGAAAACCCTCTTGGTTTAATTTGAAGATTTGAGAGTCGAGTTGAGGTCGGATTTTGGTAAAATTGGTATGGCTAGACTCATGGTTGAATGGGCTTTCGGATTTAATAACTTTTGTCGGCTTCCGAGACGTGGGCCCCACTAGTGAATTTTGGGGTGTAAGTTCGGATTTTGTGGAAAATATTAGTATTTTGATATGGAATTAATTCCTATAATTTTGTGGAATGAATCAAATTAATTGTGGCTAGATTCGAGCCATTCGGAAATTGATACGCGCAGAATGGAATTTCTGGAGCATTGTTTAGCTTGCTTGACATTGAATTTGTCCTGTTCGAGGTAAGTAACTCTTCTAATCTTGGAGCTGAGGGTATGAACCCTGAATATATGTATTATGTGAATTGTTGGAAGGTGACGCACATGCTAGGTGACGGGCGTGTGGGCGTGCACCATAGAAATTATGACATAATTGTTTCCGTGGAATTTTGTAGTCAAATAATCTTGGCATTTTCTTGCAGTTTTATGTGTTAAAGAAATCGAGTTGAGAATCATATTAGAAATCATGTTGAGGCTATGTGCCAATATTATTGGGACCCACAGAGGTCATATTGCTGTGAATTATTTGTTTAAATTGAAGATTTATACTCAGTCATATTCATTTCGTTACATATCATATCTCAGTCTCTGTTGCTATTTATTGGTTCATCATATCATCGTTTTGGGCTAGTTTCATGACATTGTGAGCCCGAGAGACTGGAGAGATTGATGACTGAGTGAGTCCGAGGGCATGATTGTGAGGATTATTATATGGATCGGGGCTGTCTACCTGCAGCACGCCTTATAGGCTTTATTATAGCACGTGAGTTATCCGTGCAGATTATAGCGCTTGGGCTGAAGGATTCTCTCCGGAGTCTGTACCCACCCCAGTGAGCGCAGGTACCTACTGAGTGTGTGCCGAGTGATGAGTGCTGAGTGCGAGTGCCGATCGATTGGGAGGACTTAGTGAAATTATACTCTGAGAGTATGCATATGATTTTATCACTGAATTGCATCGCATTGACATGCACACATGGCATACATGCATATAGATATATTTTCCTCATGTTTTACAGTATCACACATTCATGATTTCTCACACATGTTGACAGATGGGCATAGTGATACATTTGTTTTATACGGGTTATCTGGAAAGAAAATGAAACATCTCATTTATTATTGAAAGGATTTTGGGAAAATTATTATTTTAAAACTTATTCATATTTTTGGCAACTTCGGTAAACGATTTGGGTTTTCACTTATGTGCTTGAAAGGAAGAACTATTTTTAGAAATCTTGATCTAGCTGAGTATTTTATCTCTGAGTTACTTCTTGTATTATTTGCTTTACGTCATTATGGACTATTGTGGACTATTGGTTTTGGACTCGACCTTGATAAAAGCTCGCCACTACTTTCAACCTAAAGTTAGGTTTGTTACTTATTGAGTTCGTGGGGTCGGTTGTACTCATACGACACTACTGCACCTTGCGTGCAGATGTTGGCTGCTGATGATGCTGGGTTCGTTGGGAGCTGGATTTGAAGATGTACCCGTGTTCCGGTTGTAGCTGCCCCTTGTTCATGGTAGCCTTAGATTTATAACAATCTGTTCATGTACATTTCGAACAGATAATGTATTATTTCATACCAGTTTTGTAAATTCTATTCTTAGAAGCTCATGATTTGTACTACCAGTTTTTGGGGAAATGTATTGGTTTCATATATTTTCTTTAATAATTGTTATTGAAATTGGATAGTTGGTAATTGGCTTATCTAGCGGGTTGGGTTAGGTGCCATCACGACTAGTTAGATTTTGGGTCGTGACAGAATGAGTTCATGTATATCATGACACAACTTAGATTTATATACGATAGTCACGATAATAGATGTTCTCGACCAACGGGGCCTTCCCTTTTCAGTCTAAATCCTTTGTAAGGTAAGTAGGATAATTTAATACTATAGATATGTTACGAGTCAAAATAAGGTAAGTACGAATCCCGAATTTCATTGACTTTCCGGATTATGTTCAGTATATCAAATATACATGTCAGTTCAATTTCAATTCAGTTATTCATAGTACATTTCTTTGTACTAATGTCCCATCGTTGGGGCACTGCATTGATGCCTTCGGGTTCAGTTATCCAATTTTACGGGCTCTTATCATAGACAGAGTTGATATCCAGTTGAGGATTGGCGAAGCACCATTTCATCCAGAGTACAACCGAGTTTAGAGGTTATCGTACGATACGTTTGTGTGTGTGTGTATATATATATATATATATATATATATATATATATATATATATATATATATATATACACACTTATGGGTAGGTCGGAGCCCTATCTCGACCATATTATGTCAGTAAGATATTCTTAGAGGCTTTTGTAGACGCATGGACACGTATGGTCAGTTATGTCGCTGTTAGTAGCATGATGTACAGGGTGAGGCCTCGTAGGTCTATGGTGGACCGGAAGCGAAGCCCCTAAAAGATTAGGGAAAAAATAAATAAATGTAAGGACAGGAAGCAAGTAACAATAATATAATTAAACCTGCAAAAGATACAGTTAGAGTGCAAAAATTTAATTAGGCGGCAGATCCGACCACATAAATAAAATGTGATAAAGTAAATTAGGTGGCTTAGCCAACTATAATGCAAGAGTAATATAAAGTGCTAGTGTAATGTAGTTTGTTTTACAAGTGATAGGGGGGCTAACCATGGTAGTCCTTTATGTCCTTCTGGCTTGTGGAAGGAAAACTTCTGGGAGTATATCCATGTGATATGAAATATGTGGGAAAATTGGAGGAGTATGGGTATTTGTTGCTCACTAGAAAACCTGTGGCAAAAATAGTCATATCCTACTTTTACAGGTGAAGGGAGGATTTCAGCCTTATAACCATAAGAAGGCCACCACTGATATATAAACCACTGAGGGAATTCAGAGGTTAGTTGTTTACTCCAGAGGATAAACCATGAATGCTTTCCGAGTAGGTTTTGGAAGGTGTAAGAATTCATCCACGCTGCCTGGTAGTCATAATAATTGTAAAATTGTGGATCAAAAGGCTGAGAAAGTCTTTTGTATTTGTCTGGATGGGTTCCCCATTCTTTTGGTTAGATTAATTTGTTAATCCACACCGTAGTATGTGTGACATATGATTGGGTCTGCTTATCTTTATGGGGTTTAAACAAGCAGGATCTGGTATCTGTGAGATTGAACTCATAGTATTTTTGGGTATGTTTGGGAGTGTTTTGTATGAAATTGGCTGAAGGGCTAAGTATTTTCTTAGCTACGCTTGGGGCTTGAAATGCTAGAATTCTGGTTCAATTTGAACAAGTGGGTAGACATTTTCATTCTTAATATAAGTGGGTTCCTCGGAAGAGGAGCCTTTGTGTGGTGCTTCTAGCAACCACAGGATGTGAGGAGGCAGTGTGGCTTTGGGCCTCCACGGGGTTAGAAGAAGATGCTTGGATTTGTGCCGCCATATTGGAAAAATAATTTTTATACAATTGGTACTAATCTCTCAGTTGTTTTCTAAATAGGCCAAGCATGGTGATTTGATCTATAAATCCCATGAGTTGGCGCCATTGCATGAATTCTTCATCTTTCCAAGGAGAAGATACGGTCTGGGCTAGTTGAGTTTAAGCTTGTTGAGATTCTTCTTCCTCAACTAAGTCTGCCCATTTATTTGAACTGGAAATTGGAATGGTCCCTGAACTTTCTATCAGATGAACTTGGTGGACTTCGCTCATGGCGTAGTCTGATGGCTTTCTGTATTTGGGCTTGCTTGGTCAAGCTGCGTCTTTTGAGAGTTGCTTGGAAGCAATTGAAATGGTTTGTTGTTTGGATACAACATCTGTACCAGACTGTTTGGTTACTGCATGTATTGGAGGATTTGAAAGTTCTACCTTCTTTTTCCTAGTCATTTTATCTCCCCTGCAAGAATTCTCGGGGTAAGAAAATCTAGAATACAATTTGACCTCCCTGTGATATATTGTATATCAAAATTAAAAATAGATAAAATAGCTTGCCATCTAGCAACTATTAGTTTACAAGCAAGATTTTGTACATCCTTTTGTAAAACAGATTTTGCAGCTTTACAATCAATTTTTAACCAAAATTTTTTAATTTAGTAAATCAGCTTGAAATTTAGAAATGCACAAAATAATTGCTAAAATTTCTTTTTTATTTGTAGGATAATTTTATTGAGAATTATTCCAATGTTTTGATGCAAATGCAATAATGTATTCCTGTTACGACCCCAATCTCCCTCCGTAGGATGTCATGATTGCACCTAGTCTCTAAGACTAGGTAAGCCTATCATACATGAAGAATTGACGGCAATAATAATAAAAGTTCCAATTAAACCAATAGCTATCATAAAAAGGACTCCACAATACAACTGAAATTAAAACCCAAAATCTTGTGAGACCGAGTCATAAGCTCTACACGGGTATTCTGAAACATCCCTAATACATCAGTATCTATAATAGAAGTATGAAATAGAAACTAATATAGAGGGTCACTCCGAGGCCTGCGAACGCCGGCAGGTATACCTTGAAGTCTCCGATCCAAGCTTAACTCACGGATGCCTAGGCTGGTATGAAGTACCGGGATCTGCACAAAACGATGTGTAGAAGCGTAGTATGAGTACACAAAATGGTACCCAGTAAGTATCAAGCCTAACCTCGGTAGAGTAGTGACGAGGTCAGGTAAAGACATCTACTTGAATAAATAAAGAAACTGAATATGTATAGTACAATATAATAATGGAAACAATGAATGAAACAATGAAGAAATACAACAAGATAAGCTACCCCGAAAGTTAAAGCAATAAATGCATCAAGGGAGGAAACACGTAATAAGACACCAAGGAAACATAGCAAACAAAACACAAGTGTTGTAAACGAGAGATAACTGCAAGAATCTTGTCCGAGGTACTGCCTTGTATCTTATTTCACAATCACAATCTTTCCTTATATCACCGCGTGAGCCTTACATTTAGTTTTGAAAATTATTTTTTCCGAAATAGCTGCCCGCGTTTTAGCCCATCGTATCACACAGTGTGGCTTCAAGTAGTTCACCTACTAGCAGCACGCGTATCAAGCCCACCTTATCTCACCGCATGCGTATCAACCCCTATCCTTATACCACCGCATGCATATGAATATCACAACGTATCACAAATCGCACCTTAGTGCCGATTACCACAACTTACCAAAGAAGTCAACAATAATAATGTTTCCAAAATAAATAGCCCATGGCTCAACTACAATGTGTAAAAGAGGCTCAACAAAAGCAACCGAAAGTGATTATCTCAACAAGAATGGTATTTCAATAATTTACAACTTTGCCTCCATTGTGATCACGACATTTACAACTTCACCACCAAAACTCAACAATAAGATATTCCAAAAAATAACAACTTCAAGTAAGTAAACTCAACATTTAAATATTTAACAAAGCAATGAGAGAACAATAACTTCAACTAAGCATGTAAGGGCAAATAACAAGTAAGAGATGAGACAAGTATTAACAATGTCAAGTGAAGCATGTAAAGATAGACTAACAATGATGAATATAACATGTTATGACAACTCAATTAAAGGCATGAAAAGAATCTACATAGCTTAAACTGGTCAATTACCATATTTAGCCTGTGTACCCACTCGTCACCTTGCGTACACGACTTTCACGTACCACAATTAACCCAAAACAACACCAATCATAAGGGGTAATTTCCCCATACAAAGTTAGGCAAGACACTTACCTCAAAACACGCTAACTAAATCCACTAGTAAGCATTTTCCGCGATTATCCAATTTCGAACGGCTCGAATCTAGCAAAAATAACTTTATACCATAAATACAAATCATAGGAAACTATTCCGGACAATAAGGTTGCAATCTTTAAAGAAAAACAAAAAGTCAACTCAAAGAGTCAAGCCTGGGCTCGCGTCTCAAAACCCAACCAAACTTACAAAATCCGAATACCCATTCAATAATGAGTTCAACCATATTAAAATTATTCAATTTTGACCTCAAATTGCCTTTCAAATTCTCAAAATATAGTCTATGAAGTTTTCACAAAGTTCCCCAATATTTCCAACTCAAAGCACTAATTAAATGGTAAAAACAATTATGGATTCATGTATAATAGCCAAATCCGAGTTAGGATCACATACCCCAATCAACTCCTTCAAAATATCTTCAAATATCGCCCAAAACCGAGGTCTCTAGCTCAAAAGATGAAAAATGGAAGAAAACCCTCGATTTGGAAATGATATACTGCTGCCCAATTATTGCATTACGTGATCGCGGAAAAACACTCGCGATCGCGGAGAACAAATTCTCCCAGCTCACAAAACCTCCTTCGCGATCGTGTGAACTTAGTCGCGAATGCGGTGACCAGCCTTCCTCAGCTTACACGATCGCGCTCCAGGCCTTGCAAACACGAAGAACCTCACGTGCCTCCCCACTACCTCTCCTTCCTTATACGCAAACACGGTCCCACGCACGCATTCGCGATTCACAAACTCCTCAAACATCGCGATCGCGTCCCTGATATCCCGAACGCGAAGAGTAAAACTCCATCAGTACCTAAGGACTTTACGTGATCGCGGGAGAATCTTCGCGAACATATAGAAGGAAACCATAACAGAAAAAAAAACCAGAGTTCAATTCAAGAATGAATGGTCCAAACTCAATCTGATACACACCCGGGGCCCCCAGGACCCTGTCCGAATATACCAACAAGTCCTAAAATATGACACGAACTCATTGGAAGCCTTAAATCATATCAAAAAACACTATAACCACGAATCACACATCGATTCAAGCCTAATGAACTTATGAAATTTTAACTTCTAAAACTAATGCCGAAACATACCAAACCAACTCCAATTGATCTCAAATTTTGCACATAAGTCTTAATTGACAAAAAGGACCTATCCCAACTTCCAGAATCAAAATCCAGACCCGGTATCAATAAAGTCAACTCTCAGTCAAACTTCTCCACCTTCCAAACCTTCAACTTTATAAATTTTGCCAATTCAATCCGAAACGACCTACGGACCTCCAAATCAATATCTGGACACGCTCCTAAGTCAAAAATTATCATACGGAACTATCGGAGCCATCAAAATGCCATTCCGGAGTCGTCTACATAAAAGTCAAACTCCGATCAACTCTTTCAACTTAAGCTTCCAACTTTGGGACTAAGTGTCCCATTTTACTCCGAAACTCACCCGAAACCAAAACCAACTACCCTGGCAAGTCACATAACTACAATATAACACAGAGGAGGCAATAAATAAAGAACGAGGCTAAAATACTCAAAACGACGGGCCGAGTCATTACAGTTCCTTGCCATCTTTTTTCTTCTATAAAATGCTACCATAACCAATGTCTGATGCATCAATTTCAACTATCATGAATGTAGAAGGATCAGGGAGAGATAAGCAAGGAAGGGTTTTGGCATTCAAATTTATTTTTTTGATAATATTGGCGTGCACAAGAATCCACGGAGGTGGAAGTTGTTTCAACCTATCATGGAGAGGTTTTAGCAAATTGGTAAGGCTTGGAATGAAATATGATACATAATTAACACATCCTAAAAATATTTGAAGTTGGATTTTATCTAAAATTTGGTCAGGAAACTTATCAGCAAAATGTATTGATCTTTGAATAGGGACAATGGTTCCCTGCTGAATATTGTGCTCAAGAAATCGGATGTTGATTTGAAAAAGATTATATTTAATTTTTGATAAAACTAATCCATTTTCTTTGATAACATTAAAGAAAATCTTTAGATGTTTAAAATGTTGATCTATGCTAGTAGAAACTACTAAAACATCATCAATATAAACAATAATAAATTTTGAAAAAGGATTAAAAATATCATTCATTATCCTTGTTACACCCAATGTTTCCGTACGTGAAATTACGCCATAAGTAAATTGATGGAAGCTATAAAATGAGATGTTACATCCCGCATTTTCGTATATTAAAGTTTCGTTTTAAATCAATGTAAGTCCGGGAATGGGATTATTGTGAGATTATAAGCATTATGCTATTTCAAATAAGTGATGAGTAAATTCGTGAAGGTGAGAGGGTAAGCGAATCGAAGAAATTGAGTTTCGTCGAAATTTGTCATTTTGAGATAAAATACGGTCCAAGCTATAATTACCAGTATTTATGGACTACTGCGATACAAGGTACCACATGACCATAATAGTAAGGTGTACGAAGTGTATTAAAAGTGAGTAGTATTTTAAGTAATTTGAGATAATTTTTAATTATGTAAATTATTGGTTAATAGGGGAATTAACAAGTTAATTAAAATTAGTGGGTAATTAATTAATAACCTTGGGATAAGACCTAACCCTCCCCAACGTGGCAGCACCCCCTCTTTCCCATGTTATGACTCTTGAAAGAGAATTAAAGGTGGCACACTTGAAAAGGGTAGGTGACACCAAGCTTGAAAAGTGGGGTCCACTCTCTTTAATAAAAGAAAACACCTCCCCTAATTCATTAAGAGGAAATACATAGCTAATGGATGGAATTCTCTTTCTCAATATGCTTAATTACATAACGTAACAACAAGATTACATAACATATGGAATTCTCTTTCTCAAGATTACATAACGTAACAACAAGATTACATAATGGATGGAATTCTCTTTCTCAAGATTACATAACGTAATAGCAACGAGATTTTCAATTCTAAGGGAGCCTGGTATAATCTTTCTCAAGAATATCATACGAATTTTTGCCCTACTTTGATCCGTCGTTACGTGTTGTCGCAATCAATCTATGTTAGAGGAATTGTCAAGAAAATCGACTCAGATATGTTAAGGCTAGGCACTTCCTTCATTTTGGCATGATCTCGTAATTACATGTGTTTGATAACGAGGCATAAAGAGAAGTTCATACTCCCAAATTTATATACATTATCCTTTTCTCATAAATTATAATATTCTCCTTATCGGGACTTCATATTTAATTGAGTATTGTCTTCTTCCAGTCAAGAGAGCAGAGAGCCTATATTTACAGTATTACAGTATTTTCATTACCATCGAGCTATAATCGATGGGTAGGCCCCTATTGGGAAACCTCTGATTAGATGGTAAGTTATATACCGAGCCTACTATGGCCGAGCACCTATGAGCAAGCCCAGTTGGCCGAGATACAGAGTCTAATATGGCCGAGAGCCTATGAGCGAGCCTACTATGGCAGAGCAGTTGTATATATACTGAGACTTATAGGGCCGGACAACTATTTTACTTACTATATTAAGAGAGTTGAGTAAGTATCAGCAGATAAGCATATCTTCAGATTATCTTTGACTCTCAGTTACTTTCAGTTATTATATTATCAGTTCAGTTTCAGCTGTCAGTATATTGCCTTACATACTCGGTATATTATTTTATACTGACGTCCCTTTTGCCTAGGGATGCTGCATTTCATGCCCGCAGGTCCCGATAGACAGGTTGAGAGTCCTCCAAGTAGGCTATCAGCTCAATGAAAGATGTTGGCGCGCTCCATTTATTCCGAAGTTGCTTATTCGGTCAGTATGATCAGGACGTGTGTTGATTAGTATGGCGGGGCCCTGTTCTGACCTTTGTGATACTTATGTACTCTTAGAGGCTTGTAGATATATGTCATGTACGCAAAAGATTGTATGGCTTTGTCGGCCTATATTTAGTGTACAAGTGATCATTTTGGTCTTATAGGCCCATATGTCTTATGTATTCGTTGGTACTCTATTTTTTATTCTAGTTATCATACGACAGCCTTTCCATCTCATTTACCTACGTTAGCATGATACGAGAAGATACGATATGTTGGTACTCGATTGAGTAAGGTACCGGGTGCCCGTCGCGGCCCGTCGGTTTGGGTCGTTATAATCCTTTGAAATTTGGAAGGAGCATTTTTTAAACCAAATGGCATTACATTCCATTCATATTATCCAAATGGTACCGTAAAAGCAGTTTTATACCGCTCGTTAGGATCTATTTGAATTTTTCAAAATCCTGCTTTTAAATCAAATTTCGAAAAGATAGTTGCAGCATAAAGTCTTTGAAGTAAATCCTTTTTGTTTGGAATAGGATATCTACTTCAACGGATTGCTTTGTTCAAAGGTTTATAATTGATGACTAATCGAGGGACACCTCGTTCAATTTTAGAGTTTTTATTGACGTAAAAGGTAGCACAACTCCAAGGGGATTTGCTTGGATAAATGATGTGTCTATTAAGAAGATCATTGATTTATTTTTGACAATGAATGGTTAGCTCGTGATTCATCTGGATAGAACGAGCTTTTGTGGGGATGATTTTTTCATCAAAGTCAGGTTCGTAAGGGAGCCTAACAATGTGTTTCATGTGATTCCCATGGCTATAGGTAAATCAGCACAAAGTTCTTCTTGGTTTTTGGTTTCTAAAGTTTTTATCTCTGATTGGAGAGAAGATTCTCGAAGTTTCTGCTATAACCATTGGAACACTACTTCTTATTTGAGAAAATTGATCTATGCTTCTTTACTTTTTATGGTAGACAAGAACTTTGCAATCGGAAGCCTATCAAATGGAAGAAAGGTTCTACCTCCTATACGCTCGACTAGAATTCCTTGTTTTGTTACCATAAAAGGTATGAGCTCCTCGATGAAGGGAGTACCTAATATAACTATATTAATAAGGTCTTTTACCGGTAGAAAGGAACTTAAGGCTGACAAAGGTGAAATTTATAGAGAGGTTCTAACTTCAATATTGGAGAGTTTGAAGCTAATTCCTAGTTTTTCGCTGTTAGCAGCTCTAAGGCCTTCTTTGGTTGTTTCATAAAATTTCGTTAGGATGAGCCCTTCTTGTATGCAGTTGAGATCTGCACCTGTATCAAATAAGGCAATGATATCCAAGGTAAAGGACTTATTGAAAATTAGGATGACTCTCCTATGCCATTTTCTTATGGAAAATCTGGAGAGGTGGTAGATAAAAACTTCTTGGTCAACTGGTTTAGTTTAAGTTAGTTTGGACTCTTCAGATTTGGTAGAGAGATGTTGGAGAACAAGATGGTCTAGTTCTTGTCTAGCCTTAATTTCTTGAATTTCTTCATTAAGTAATGATATCTCAGTTTGGAGATCTTGGATAGTGTCTACCTTAGGCTTTTTGGAAGGGAATCTACTGAGGATATCAGTAATATTGTAAGTATTCATAACTTGAGGATGATTTGAAAAGACACTAGAGAAATATATAGAAGGCTTATCTATTGTTAGTTTGAATTGCTCGAGATAATACTTCTTTTGCTCATAGTCTTGAAGATTGCTTATTATTTCAAGAAGAAGATCTTTGTTCTTTGGAGAGAACATTAATCGCAGGTTCCTCTTGACTAGACTGAGATGAAGATGATTTTGTTTCATCATCTTTGAGTTGATTAAATTGTTTTTCAAGTTCATCATCAGTAACATCAGAAGTGTCACTATCTTCTAATAAAAGTTCTTCGATCTGGTTAAGAGAGGACTCATCTAAATCAATATTTCTAACTTTGTTAGACAACTTCCAGTATTTAGCTATATGACCTGGTTTGTTGCACTTGAAACATTTGCTAGAATTGGGAGTTTAGAAGTTTATTGGTTTATGTTTACTAGGAAAGGTTTTGGATTTAGAAGGAAACAATTTGGTTTTCCTAAACTTGGGTGCAGAAGACCTATATTTCGTAATCTCTATATCTTTGGTTGTTCTTCTCTTATGAGTCCTTTTGCTACAAGGTTGTAAACCAAATTATTCACAGAAACTACCTAGATCTCGACGAGTCTGTGTTCTATCCTTGTCTAATCGTCTCAATATATTATCATGTCGACATATTTGAGAGCAACATGTTGAATGAGACTAGTATGTTTGCCATAGGTGATTTGTTCATAAGGAATAACATCACCAGTATGCTGATTTTGTGTTCCTATTTAGCTAAGTCCCTAAGAGACTTAGGTAGGCCATCTATTAATCTGTCTTTCCAATATGGGAGATTTTCATCTGTTTTTTCGCAGATTCGAGTCAGAAAGGAATTTTATACCATCTGAAATCGGAAAGGGTTTTACACTTAAGGTTGTTGAGTATCTCAGAAGATCTTTCCCTAAAGATAAATGGACTACCTATGAATATTTTTATAATGGTATAAATCAGGGTGTTGGTTGAATCGCAAATGGTAAGGCTACCTTTAAGGATTGGTTCTCTTGTTGAATCAACTCGGACACTTAAGAGAATTTGGTTCTTATCGGTTTTCGCTAAGATGGGTATCCCACCATCTTTTAAGTTGACCGATGAAACCTGCTACTAAGACATGAGTAGTAAGCTGACCAGAACAGTTACGAGAAGTTCGGTATGCAGTGGCTACCATAGTCATTTGTTGTAATTTGACCAAAATATTGTATTTAGAACAACCATCTATGTTCCACTCATAGATATTATTGGCATTATAATTATTTTGCATAACATTGGGTCTTTCTTCTAAGGCTACATCAGGATAGGTAGCTTTAGAATAATAGAGTCTTTGGGGTTGACGCCAATTGAAGGATCTTGTTCTAACAGTGGAAATTTCTAGCGGAGGATTGCCATGAAATTGTTCTGGCTGTGAGTTGGTTTCTTGGTCAGAATCGACTTCTGGGATAACCTGTATAGAAGAATCGTTAGTTGGGGTATCCTAAGCTATCAGGGTTTTCTCAATTTCTAGGATCCTACGCTGAGGTCAGAGAATAGAGGATAGTCATTAGCTAGGTGGATCCGCAGTTCCGTAGTGAAAGTTCTAGGGATCTCACAAGGTTTAAATAAAGCGATTGAAGAAGTGGAGATTTCTGCTGGCTTAGAACTAGTAGATTCTGAAGGTGGTTTTGTAATTAAATATTCACCCCGATATTGTAAATATTTATTTGTATAATTATTTTGTTCAAAAATATTTTTAATATCTTTGCCTGTAGTAGCTTCATTTTCATTTTTTAATTTGAAAGGATTAGTTACTACTGAAGAATTTGCATAACTTGTTGAAAATCTTTGTGCTGGAGGAAATTGAGAGATGACTTCCTCTCCAGAGGAAGTTTTCCAAACTTTCAAAACGTTAACTGATCTAGAAAAAGGAAAATCTAATTGGTGATATTCAGCATAAGCTTCAAACCGTTCAAAGAAATTAATTTGTTCTTTTATGAAGTTTAAAGACTCATAGTAAATACTATGGAGATTTTTTCTTTCGTCTGTGTAAAAATTCTGGAAAACCAAGTTCTTTTGAAAATATTTCTTGTGAATAAAAATTTGCTCGAAGTTTTTCTTTATCAATTTGAAAATCTTTTTCCAAAATACCTAATTCAGCACCTAAGGCTGAGTAAGTGAGAAATTTAAGTTGTTCATAATTAACTTATGTTGGAGGGGCTGTTTCTACATAATATTTGGCTTGTGGGATCCTAGAGTCAAAATTAACAGTTTCGATCCTACAAGGAAAGGAAGATATTGAATGTCTACCAGACTGAATTTCATACTGTATAGAAGAGGAAGAGACAGAGACTCTTTGACTAAGGGGCCTTTGGAAGGAAATGGCTATAGATCCGCTAGAATATTATTGGATCTGAGATATCGTAGTATTTTATGGTTTCTCAGCCTGAGTAACATCTTGCAGTAACCAGTTTTATGGTAGAGAACCTTAGCTCGAAGAAATGGGTTTTGGTATTGACAGATGAGATCTTTATAGATCTGTTTTGAGGAGAATAGTTTCACCTTTATGAAGGGTTTTCATGGCGCCAGTATTAAAAGATGAACTCATGGAATTATACTGTATTCTATAAATAATTGCTACTGGTAAAGATCCAGTTTTGGTCTTTTAATTCGTTGTTTTAACATTGAGAGTTAAAGAATCTAAGATATTTCTATCTCTCAGATGTAAGGCCCTGTAAAATTTTGCAAAATAATATTAATAATGTTTCATGGTGCCGAATTGTTTTTATGTGTTGTGTATTATAGCAATTCTTCGTGACGAGCTTGCTCGCCGAGGTTCGTACTTTTTGGGTTGAACAATGTATCGGAAAGTAAAGGAAAATATTTGGCAGTGTTACGCGTTTCTGCGGTCCATTTTGCAACCGCAGAATCACTCTGCGGACCGCATAATGGCATCATAGTGAGGCTGTTATTGGGCCAATTTGGATGAGTTTTGCGATCGACTATGTGACCGCATAACTGTTCTGCGGTTCATTATGCGACCACAGAACAGGTCTGCGGGCCGCACAATGACTGCAGACACGGACAATTGTTTTTGTGTTTTTGGTCACCGATAACGTGACCGAGATGCGATCCGCATATCGGTTATGCGATCGCAGACTTTGTTTCAGAGCTTCATTTTTGGGGTTTTTAAACCCGACCCTATTTCGTTAAAACACACCCCATAGACCATTTTGAGCATATTTTTTGATATTCTTAGAGTGAGAGAGAGGGTCCTAGAGGGAGAAGTGATCTATATCAATTGTTCTTCAATTCTAACTTAAATCTTGAAGATTATCAAGAGAGGAACCTAGGTCTTCTTCCTAAGAGGTAAGATTCTATCACCCAAACTCCTTATTTCAAAGTGTAACTAGATTGGGACATTAGTGAGGTAATTCATGGGGATGGGAGTGCTTCCCTTGCATGCATGTATCCTTGTAGTATGTGGGGAGATTGTGGGCTAATAATGGTAGAGAGTGGGTTGGGAAATGATGGAATCTTCCACAAAAGAGCCTTAAAACATTGGTGCACGCCTAGTGTTTGATAGTATGCTCAAACGAGCTAAAACCATGTTCATCTTCCTAATTTTTGGTTTAATTTTGTATATTTATTAAATAGATTAAGTTGCTAATATTCCAGAACATCTTAGAGTTTTAAGAAGCTCAATTGAGGTATGTTGGCTAAACCTCCTTCTTCTTAGAATCGAATCCCACGGTGTTCATGTAATCAGAGTAAGTTCTTGATCATTATCGAATTGGCTTTTCCTAATGTGGTTGTGTTGGAGGATGTTTGTTCAATGTTTATTCCAAATGCTGCATCATGTCATCTTGCCATTTGAGAATATATTCAAAATGGGGAATATGTGTTAGGGATATTAAGACTTCATGTCAAGATTGGAATAAAGGTTCTTATGCCAAATTGTATGAAAAGCCTCTATGTGCCTAAGATTCCCAAATTGCTCATATATGAATTTAATGTCTTGAATGGGGAGCCTTATTTGTTTTGATAATGATATTGAATGTGGAAAGAGGGGTCTGGAACTATGAAATACGGCCAAGCGCCAAGAATGACTTTGTAATCGTAATCACTAGTGTCAATGAATCGAAAGTACATGAAAGAAGTGCGATGTGAGATGATTGACGGAAAAAGGTAATGTCTCAAATGAGATGGCCTAGCCGATCGGGCCGAGATCGGACTCCGTGTAAGAACATAGTGGTATTGTGAATGAAATTTTGGTAATGTCTCCAATAAGATGTCCTAGCCGATCGGGCCGTGATCGGACGCTATGCCGCACACATGGTGGTACTGTGCTGGAAAGTTATAATAAAATTGTGGTAATGCCTCAGATTAGGCGGCCTAGCCGATCGGGCCGAGATCGAACTCCGTGTAAGACTATGGGGCTATTGTGAATTATGGGATAGTTGTGCTAAAGGTCATCCAACCTAATATGGAAATTGTCTTGAAAATGTATATGATCCTTAACTTGTTGTTTACTATTATTTGAAGCCCTTATTGAATTCTTGACTGTTCTTCTTGTATTATTATTCATTCTATTGAGTTGCTGTTTAGCTATACATACTAGTGCTATTCGATGGTACTAACGTCCCTTTTGCCGGGACACTACATCTGTAAATGGATGCAGGTGGTTACATAGCAGACAATGCGGATCACAGATAATGCTGCATCCTCTTCTCAGCGGACTCGGTGAGCCCCATTTCATTCCGGGGTCATGTATTGTACCTTTTGTTTATATTATGGTCACTTTTTGAGGTATAGCTGGGGTCTTGTTGCCAGCACCATCTTTACTCTCTTTTGTATCTTTAGAGGCTCCGTAGACACTATGTGGGTTGTATATGAGTGTTGGGAATGTTAAACAGGATATATTGTGTTTGATCACTTGTTTCACTTGAACTTTAAGAAATGTGTATTTTGGGACTTAGAAGCGCAATGACTAATGAAAAGATTTAGGATTGTATGAATGATACCCCTACTATATAATTAATGAAATCGGGTCTTCTCTTGATCATGGGTTAATTGGGTAGAAAGTAACTAACAGGCTTGGTCATCCGGTTTTACTCAGTTGAGCACCGGTCGCGCTTCCCGAGGATGGGGCGTGACAAACTTGGTATTAGAGCCTAAGGTTTTAAAGTGTCCTAGGATGTCTCGGAGCCGTGTCTAGCAGAGTGCTTCTTATCGGTGTGTTGTCGACCACATCTATAAGTTGGAGGCTACTTGGACATTTAGGAACAATACCCTTCTTTGATATTTTGGATTGTGCGATGAAACTATTTGTGCAACTGTTCCTCCTCTAACTCGTGCAATCCTTTAACTTTTAGTATATGGCACCTAAGAAGAGAGCAAGAACTGGCCAAGGAGCCAACGCCGCCTTAGGAGTGGTAGTTGACCCTTTATTTAATGATGCGGGTGAACACCCGATGGGTGAGTATAATCCCCCGACTGCTACCCTACCTAATTCCACTACACCGGCCCAGGCCACACCAGTTCCTACACCTACTGAAGGTGCAACGGTTCCTCCACCTGGCATTCCGATACCACCTCCAGCCTCAACTTCCGGCTCTGGTATTTCTGATGGGGATCTTAGGGGAGATTTTCAGATGCTGAATCAAATAGTAGTTTCGAATGTTGCACCTACATCTTCTAGCCAACAAGGGGATTCTACTAGTTCTAGGGTGAACATAATTCTGCAGTTGGATCCTCCGGTGTTCACGGGTGCTAATCTTGAGGACAACCCACAGGACTTCATTGATGAGATGGATAAGACTCTCCGGGTTATGTGCGCTACTGAGACAGAGGGAGTGGAGTTGGCCACCTACCGCCTGAAAGGGGTGGCCTATTATTGGTTTGAGCTGTGTGAGGACTCTCGGGAGGAGGGGAGCCCTCCAGCGAGATGGAGTGAGTTTGCGGATGCCTTTATAGACCATTTCTTGCCTGCCGAGACTAGGGCAGCCCGTGCCGCTGAGTTTGAGAATCTTAAGCAAGGGAGTGGGAGTGTGTGGGAGTATCACATGGAGTTTTTGCGCCTGTCAAAATATGCCATTCTCATGTTGCCTACTATAGAGGCTAGAGTGCGCCGGTTTGTGCAGGGCCTTAGCCACTTGGTTATCAATGAGGTCGCTACAGCTGCCTTGAATTCATACATGAACTATGGGAAAGTGGTAGCATTTGCTCAAGCTATAGAAGACCGCAAGTTGAAGAACAGGAGGGAGCGAGAGGGTACCAGTAAGGCCCGATCCGCGGGCAACATTACGGAGTCATTTGGTGGGGGAAGATCAGATTTTAGGGGAGGGTCATCAGGGCCAACCCAGTCTCATGCTCAGTCTTTAGCGAGTGCACCACTAGTGGGGCACAGTCAGTAGCAGGGGAGTCGCTTCAGGCCCAATCAGGGCAGTAGGGGACCCCACCACCAGGGCCGATCAGGAGGGAGATTCTCGCAGCAGCGGAGGCCCCATGCCCCAGGTGTGAGAGGATGCACTCGGGGATTTGCTACATGGACTTACCTATATGTTATGGGTGTGGATTGAGGGGTCATATTCAGAGGGTGTGCCGTTCATCCCGCCAGGGTGCGGGCAGGGGCACAACACAACCATCTAATTTTGCAGCTGCTACATCTTCAGCACCCCCTCCAGCTCGAGGCACTCCAGCATCAGTAGGGCGTGGTGCAGCTTGGGGTGGTGTGCAGAGTTTAGGAGGAGCCAGCCGTTTCTATTCTATGAGTGGTCACCAGAATGCAGAGGCTTCTCCAAATGTCGTCACATGTATATTGACTGTCCAAACTCATGATGTATATGCTCTTATTGATCCCGGTTCCACCTTGTCCTATGTTACCCCTTTTGTTGCTATGGAATATGGGATAGAACCGGAACAACTTCCTGAGCCGTTCTCTGTATCTACTCCGATTGGCCAGTCTATTGTGGCTGCACGAATTTATAGGGGTTGTGTTGTCACTGTGCACGGTCGGGACACCGTGGTCGATCTCATTAAATTGGGGATGGTTGATTTTGATGTAATTATGGGGATGGATTGGATTTATTCATGTTTTGCTAAGCTCGACTGCCGAACTAGAACTGTGAGGTTTGAATTTCCAAGTGAGCCAGTTGTTGAGTGGAAGGTGGATAATATGGTGCCCAAGGGTAGGTTTTTTTCTTACCTTAAGGCCACGAAGATCATTAACAAGGGGTGTATCTATCACTTGGTCCGGGTTACGGACACCGATGCTGAGGCACCTACACTCGAGTCAGTGCCAGTTGTGAATGAATTTCCGGAGGTCTTTCGTGATGAGCTCCCTGTGGTTCCGCCAGACAAGGAGATTGATTTTGGGATTGATGTGATGCCAAGCACGCAACCTATATCTATTCCACCCTACAGAATGGCACCAGCGGAATTGAAGGAACTAAAGGAACAATTGAAGGATTTGTTAGAGAATGGTTTCATCCGACCGAGTGTGTCGCCATGGGGCACACTGGTTCTCTTCGTAAGGAAGAAAGATGGATCACTGAGGATGTGCATTGACTACCGGCAGCTCAACAAAGTCACAGTAAAAAAAAATACCCACTACCAAGAATAGATGGTTTGTTTGATCAGTTACAGGGTGCTAAATACTTCTCCAAAATTGATTTACGATCCGGGTATCACCAATTGAGGATCAGGGAGCAGGATATTCCGAAAATAGCTTTTAGGACACGGTATGGGCATTTTGAATTTCTGGTGATGTCTTTTGGGCTAACAAATGCCCCAGCGGCTTCCATGGATCTTATGAATCGAGTTTTCAAGCCCTTCCTCGACTCCTTTGTAATAGTGTTCATTGACGACATTCTTGTATAATCACGAGGTCGGGAGGACCATGCCGATCATCTCAAGGCAGTGTTATAGACTCTTCATCAGCACCAATTGTATGCAAAATTTTCAAAGTGTGAATTTTGGATCGATTCTATCATATTCTTGGGTCATGTTGTCTCTAGAGAAGGAATCAAGGTTGATCCTCAAAAGATTTTAGCAGTAAAGAATTGGCCTAGACCTACAATGCCCACCAAGATTCGCAGTTTCTTAGGCTTAACAGGGTATTACAGGAAGTTTGTGGAGGGGTTCTCTACTCTTGCCTCTCTGTTGACTAAATTGACTCAGAAAGCAGTTAAGTTCCAATGGTCCGATGCTTTTGAAAGGAGCTTCCAGGAGTTGAAATCGAGATTGACTACAACGCCGGTGTTGACCTTGCCTGAGGGTACAAATGAATTTGTGGTATATTGTGATGCTTCATGAATTGGGCTTGGGTGTGTGCTAATGCAACACGGAAAAGTTATAGCATATGCTTCTAGGCAACTCAAGAATCATGAAAAGAATTATCCAACACATGACTTAGAACTTGCGGCGGTGGTTTTTGCATTGAAAATTTGGCGTCACTATTTGTATGGGGTCCATATGGATGTATTCACGGACCACAAGAGTCTTCAATATATTTTCAAACAAAAAGAGCTGAATCTATGGCAGAGAAGATGGCTTGAGATACTCAAGGATTACGGCATCGATATTCTATATCACCCGGGGAAAGCCATTGTTATGGCGGATGCTCTTAGCCAGAAATCTATGGGTAGTTTAGCACACTTGGAGGTATATCAAAGGCCATTGGCCAAGGAAGTTCATCGATTAGCTAGTTTGGGGGTTCATCTTACGGACTCTAATGAAAGAGGGGTAATTGTGCAAAATAGGGCTGAATCATCGCTTATTATGAAAGTCAAAGAGAAGCAATACAACGATCCATTTTTGGTGCAATTGAAGGAGGGGATTCAAAAACATAAAACTACGGCTTTTTCTCTTAGCATGGGTGATGGTACACTAAGGTACCAAGGGTAGCTATGTGTTATGAATGTAGATGGTCTCCGAGAAAGAATCATGACCGAAGCTCACGCTTCTAGGTATTCCGTGCATCCAGGTTCTACGAAGATGTATCACGACCTCAAGGAAGTGTATTGGTGGAATGACATGAAAAGGAATGTGGCGGACTCTGTGGCGAGGTGTCCGAACTGTCAGCAAGTCAAGGCCAAACATCAACAGCCTGGTGGGTTGGCACAGAACATAGAAATTCCAATATGAAAGTGGGAGATGATTAATATGGATTTTGTGGTAGGATTACCACGCACTCCGCACAAGTTTGACTCAATTTGGGTGATCGTGGACCGACTCACGAAATCAGCACACTTCTTGCAGTTAAATCTACCAACACAGCGGAACAATATGCTTAGTTGTATATCAAGAAAATAATCAGGCTACATGGCACTCCAGTTTCCATCATTTCTGATCGAGGGGCTCAGTTCACGACAAAATGTTTGAGGAAATTTCAGCAAGGTTTGGGTACTCAGGTGAATCTTAGTACAACTTTCCATCCACAGAACGACGGGTAAGCAGAGAGGACTATTCAGATGCTTGAGGATATGTTGCGTACTTGTGTTCTTGATTTCAAGGGTAGCTGGGATGATCATTTTCCACTCATAGAGTTTGCTTATAACAACAACTTTCATGCAAGTATCCAGATGGCACCGTTTGAGGCATTATATGATATGAGATATAGATCTCCCATTGGGTGGTTCGAGATTGGGGAAGCAAAGTTGATAGGGCCAGACCTTGTACATCAGGCTATGGAAAAAGTTAAGATCATAAAGGAGCGGTTGAAAACTGCTCAGAGTCATTAGAAATCATATTCGGACGTTCGTCACTGAGACTTAGAGTTCAAAGAAGATGATTGGGTATTCTTGAAGGTTTCCCCCATAAAGGGTATTATGCAGTTTGGGAAGAAGGGAAAATTGCATCCGAGGTATGTCGGGCCGTACAAAATCATTCAGTGGATCGGTCTTGTGGCGTACAAACTTGAGCTACCACCCGAGATGTCGTTAGTGCACCCGGTATTCTATGTGCCTATGTTGAAGAAAGTAGTTGGAGATACGTCACTCATTGTTCCGGTTGAGACCATTGAGGTTAATGAAGAATTTTCATATGAAGAGATTCCAGTTGCCATTCTTGATAGGCAAATCCAAAAGTTGAGGAATAAAGAAATTGCCTCCGTGAAAGTGTTATGGAGAAACCAGCAGGTTGAAGAGGCCATGTGGGAGGCCGAGGAAGAGATGAAGAAGAAGTATCCTCACTTGTTTGAATAGTTGTGTAATCCTTTCTTTTATGAACCTGTCGCCTAAGAATTTTGTATCACTTGTTCAGTTAATGTAAAGATGCTCCTTTTGATTATATGTTGTTTACCTGAGGCCACGATTGGTGTGGTTATGAGTTATGCTATGCCGTTGGGTTCTATACATGTTTGTAAGATGTGTTTCTAGGTCTCTCTGACAGGTGGATAGGCCTAGTTACAAACGAAACTCTGGCAAAATTTTTGGAAATTTAGGGAGTTAGTCAATTTGGGGCTGCTGGTGTGTGGTATGAAAACTGAGATGCATAAGATGCTAATAACAGATTTTTACCCTCTTTCGCGGATGAATGATCCTAAGTAGGGGAGAATGTAAGGCCCCGTAAAATTTTGCAAAATAATATTAATAATGTTTCGTGGTGCCAAATTGGTTTTACGTGTTGTGGATCATAGAAATTCTTTGCAACTTGAAAGCTCACCGCGGTTCGGACTTTTTGGGTTGAACAATGCATCAGAAAGAAAAGGAAAATGTTTGGCAGTGTTACGCGTTTCTCTGGTCCATTATGCGACCGCAAAATCACTCTGCGGACCGCATAATGGTTGTAGAGTGAGGCAGTTATTGGGCCAGTTTGGATGAGTTTTGTGGTCGACTATGCGACCTCATAACTGTTCTACAGTTCATTATGCGACCGCAGAACAGGTCTGCAGGCCGCATAGTGACCGTAGACACGGACAATTATTTTTGGCTGTTTGGTCACCGATTATGCGACCGAGATGTGGTCCGCATATCGGTTATGCGATCGCAAACCTTGTTCTGGAGCTTCATTTTTGGGGTTTTTAAACCCGACACTATTTCGTTAAAACACACCCCATGGACCATTTTGGGCATATTTTATGATATTCTTAGAGTGAGAGAGAGGTTCCTAGAGGGAGAAGTGATCTTCATCAATTGTTCTTCAATTCTCACTTAAATCTTGAAGATTATCAAGAGAGGAATCTAGGTCTTCTTCCTAAGAGGTAAGATTCTATCACCCAAACTCTTTATTTCAAAGTGTAACTAGATTGGGCCATTAGTGAGGTAATTCATAGGGATGGGAGTGCTTACCTTGCATGCATGTATCCTTGTAGTATGTGGGGAGATTATGGGCTAATAATGGTAGAGAGTGGGTTGGGAAATATTAGAATCTTCCACAAAAGAGCCTTAAAAATATTGATGCACACCTAGTATTTGATAGTATGTTCAAACAAGCTAAAACCATGTTCATCTTCCTAATTTTTGATTCAATTTTGTAAATTGCTTAAATAGATTGAAGTTGCTAATATTCCGGAACATCTTAGAGTTTTAAGAAGCTCAATTGAGGTATGTTGGCTAAACCCCCTTCTTCTTAGAATCGAATCCCACGGTGTTCATTTAATCGGAGTAAGTTCTTGATCATTATCGAATTGGCTTTTCCTAATGTGGTTGTGTTGGAGGATGTTTGTTCAATGTTTATGCTAAATGCTTCATCATGTCATCTTGCCATTTGAGAATATGTTCAAAATGGGGAATATGTGTTAGGGATGTTAAGACTTTATGTCAAGATTGGAATAAATGGTTGTTATGCCAAATTGTATGAAAAGCCTCTATGTGTCTAAGATTCCCAAATTGCTCATATATGAATTTAATGTCTAAAATGGGGAGCCTAATTTATTTTGATAATGATATTGAATGTGGAAAAAGGGGTCTGGAACTATGAAATACGGCCAAGCGCCAAGAATGACTTTGTAATCGTAATCACTAGTGTCAATGAATCGAAAGTACATGAAAGAAGTGCGATGTGAAATGATTGACGGAAAAAGGTAATGTCTCAAATGAGATGGCCTAGCCGATTGGGCCGAGATCGGACTCCGTGTAAGAACACAGTGGTATTATGAATGAGACTATGGTAATGTCTCCAACGAGATGGCCTAGCCGATCAGGCTGAGATCGAACTCCGTGTAAGAACACTGTGGTATTGTGAATGAAATTGTGGTAATGTCTCCAATGAGATGGCCTAGCGGATCGGGCCGTGATCGGATGCCATGCCGCACACATGGTGGTACTGTGCTGGAAAGTTATAATGAAATTGTGGTAATGCCTCAGATGAGGCGGCCTAGCCGATCAGGCCGAGATCGGACTCCGTGTAAGAATACGGGGGTGTTGTGAATTGTGGGATAGTGGTGCTAAAGGTCACCCAACCTAGTAATATGGAAATTTTCTTGAAAATGTATATGATCCTTAACTTGTTGTTTTACTATTATTTGAAGCCCTTATTGAATTCTTGACTGTTCTTCCTGTATTATTATTCATTCTATTGAGTTGGTGTTTAGCTATATATACTAGTGCTATTCGACGGTACTAACGTCCCTTTTGCCGGGGGCACTGCATCTTTAAATGGATGTAGGTGGTTACATAGCAGACAGTGCGGATCACAGATAGTGCTGCATCCTCTTCTTAGAGGACTCGGTGAGCCCCATTTCATTCCGGGATCATGTATTGTACCTTTTATTTATATTATGGTCACTGTTTGAGGTATAGCCGAGGCTTTGTTGCCTGCACCATCGTTACTCTCTTTTGTATCCTTAGAGGCTCCGTAGACACTATGTGGGTTGTATATGAGTGTTGGGAATGTTAAACAGGATATGTTGTGTTTGATCACTTGTTCCACTTGAACTTTAAGAAATGTGTATTTTGGGACTTAAAAGCACAATGACTAATGAAAAAATTTATGATTGTATGAATGAGACTCCTACTGTATAATTAATGAAATCCCGTCTTCTCTTGATCATGGATTAATTGGGTATAAAGTATCTAACAGGCTTGCTCGGACGGGTTCATCCGGTTGAGCTTCGGTCACACTTCTCGAGGATGGGGCGTGACATCAGAGACATTGCAAAATTAGGAAAACAATCAAAGTAAAATGGACCGCTGTAAAGGCTGGTTCTACCATTCCTAGGAGGGAATAATTGAAGTCTAGAAACCTAGAATATCTAAGACATAGGAGTAGAGACGTGTCTAGACCTTTCCTGGACAGAGGTCTATATGCAATCTGTACTAAACCAAAATGGAGATCATTGTATTTTCGCCATTATTTTTCAATAGACTTGGAGTTTAACAGTTTGATTTCCTCATGATCTGATTCAAGAGGAATGGTTTGCTCAGTTGTAGAAATATGGTAATCACTGGTTAAGGGCCACCGTGAAGACTTGTAAATTGTAGACTATGGATGTTTAGGGATCTTGCAGTCATCAATTGGTTGCTCCAAATCAAAAAAGCTAATTTCTTCTTTGAGTTTGGGATTGGAGGAGGATGATGAGGAGGAAGATGAAGAAGTTGGAGAAGAGAAGGAATTTTTAGAAGGGAAAGAGAAAGGGTGGAAGAAAGCCACGTCTTAGATTTGCAAGTAATAACAACAAAAATAACAATGATAACTTTAATGCTTCATGTTCTTGGTTCAAGAGTCCATTGGGTTCCATAAGGATAATATTCAAGTTCTTAACTCAATATTAGGTAGAAAAATTAGATCTGAAAATCAAATCTATGGATACATGTCTTCTCTTATATATAATAATTAAATATAATTATTTCTTAAGAAGTTGTTCTTTAGGATGACTCAAAGGTTATAAATAACCATCTGCAAGCCAACTGAGAATTAGCATATCCTTTTTTCTCAGGAAAACTGCTTATAGTGCCGATCCGGAAGGATCACAGTGCCAACCTTAAGAGATCTACTTAAAAAAAGTATAAGATTTAAGAAAGATATATAAAAGAAGTCATATATTTATAGATCTAAGTTTGATCTATCAATACAACATAAAAATAAGTTAAAAAGAAAGAATAATAGTCCTTATTTCTCCCCATGGCTCTAATACCAAGGGGACTTTTAAAACCAAATTGCATCACATTCCATTCATATTGTCCAAATGGCACTGTAAAAGCAGTGTTATACCGCTCCTTGGGATCTATTTGAATTTGCCAAAATCCTGATTTTAAATTAAATTTTAGAAAGATAGTTGCAACATAAAGCCTTTGAAGTAAATTCTTTTTGTTTTGAATTGGATATCCAATCCTTTTTGTAGACAAGTGGTTTTTGTCTCATCCACAGAATCTAGCTATAACAGATGCTGCCCATATTGTATTTTTACAACAAAAATCATTGGAGCTACACAACTAGCCCGTTTTAACAGCAGGCTTGATTTTATTTAGCAAATTAATGGAGAAAATTCTTGATTCCCTCAAGACACAAATTCCAAGTCAACAAAATCGAGCATCTTCGTTTGAACAATCATCCTCAGTAGAAGAAGAAGAAGACCCTGATTTAATGTTCTGAGATATTAATTAGAAATTACATTAGCGTGACAACACAATGACACCACAACTGACATCAGCTAGAACTTACTCCTAATGACGTCATGAATAACATTAGAAAACACTATGTAATTTTTAGTTTTTGGCTATAAATACCCCTCCCCCCTTCAGTTGTAAAACACACTACATTACACTACCACTTGAGAAAGAATTCTCTCCCTCTCTCCAGAATTGGTTAGAGCTCTCTCTCTAATATATTATTATAAGTTTTTAACTTGTAATATCAATTTTTCAGTTTCAATAAAAATCAAGTTTATATTTATATTACTCTTGCTCAAGTTTACATTTATATTACTCTTGCATTATGGTGGATAAGCCACCTAATTTACTTTATCACATTTTATTTATATGGTCGGCTCTGCCGCCTAATTAAATTTTTGCACTCTAACTGTATCTTTTGCAGGTTTAATTATCTTATTGTTACCTGCTTTCTGTCCTTATATTTATTAATTTTTCCCCTAATCTTTTAGGGGCCTCACTTCCCGTCCACTTGGTAACAGAGCTATGGGGGGAAGTAAGGATTATTATTCTTGTTTTTAAATTGCTTTTATATGGTATTGATAGATCAAACTTAGATCTATAAATATATGACTTTTATAATATATCTTTCTTAAATCTTATACTTTTTTAAGAAGACCTCTTAAGGTTGGCATTGTGATCCTTCCGGATCTGCATTGTAAGCAGTTTTCCTCAGAAAAGTAGATATGATAATTCTCAGTTGGCTTGCTTATGGTTAGTTATAACCTTTGAGTCATCCTAAAGAACAACTTCATAAGAAATACTTAGATTTAATAATTATATATAAGAGAAGACATGTATCCATAGATTTAATTTTTAGATCTAACTTTTCTACAGAATATTGAGTTAAGAACTTGAATATTATCCTTATGGAACCCAATGGTCTCTTGAACCAAGAACATGAAGTATTAAAGTTAACACTGTTATTTTTGTTGTAATTACTTGCAAATCTAAGCCATGGCTTTCTGCCACCCTTTATCTTCCCCTTCTAAAAATTCCTTCTCTTCTCCAACTTCTTCATCTTTCTCCTCATCATCCTCTACCAATCCCAAACTCAAAGAAGAAATTAGCTTTTGTTACTTGCAACAATCAATTGATGACTGAAAGATCGCTAAACATTCACAGTCTACAATTTATAAGTCTTCACTGTGGCCCTTAACCGGTGATTACCATATTTCTATAATTGAGCAAACCATTCCTGTTGAATCAGATTACGAGGAAATAAAACTTTTAAACTCCAAGTCTATAGAAAAATATAGGCGAAAATACAATTATATCCATTTTAGTTTAGTACAGATTGCAACTAGACGTCTGTCCAGGGAAGATGTAGACACATCTGTACTCCTCTGTCTTAGAGATTCTAGGTTCCCAAACTTCAATGATTCCCTCTTGGGAATGGTAGAAACCAGCCTTTGCAGCGGTCTAATTTATTTTGATTGTTTTTCTAATTTTACAGTGTCTCTTAGAGATAGAAATATCTTAGATTCTTTAACTCTCAATGTTAAAATAACGAATTATAAGACCAAAACTGGATCCTTACCAGTAGAAATTATTTATAGAATACAGTATAAAGCCATGAGTTCAACCTTTAATACTGGAGCTATCAAAACCCTTCATAAAGGTGAAACTGTTCTCTTTAAAGTAGATCTACAAAGATCTCATCTGTCAATACCAAAACCCATTTCTTTGAGCGAAGTTTTTCTACCACAAACTGGATACTGCAAGATGCTACTCAGGCTGAGAAACCAAAAAACATTACGGTCTCTCAGATCCAACAACATTCTAGCGGATCTGTAGCCATTTCCTTCCAAAGGTCCCTTAGTCAAGGAGTCTCTGTCTGTACCTCTTCTGCACAGTCTGAAATTCAGTTTGGTAGACATTTAATATCTTCCTTTCCTTCTATTATCAAAACTGTTAATTTTGACTCTAGGATCCCACAAGCCAAATATTCTGTAGAAACATATCCTCCAACAGAAGTTAATTATGAACAACCTCAATCTCCCACTTACTCAGCCTTAGGTGCTAAATTAGGTGTTTTGGAAAAATATTTTTAAATTGATAAAGATAAACTTCGGGCAAATTTTTATTCACAAGAAAATATTTTAAAAAGAACTTGGTTTTCCAGAATTTTCAAGGAGACAAAAGAAAAAATCTCCAAAGTATTTACTATGAGTCTTTAAACTTCATAAAAAACAAATTAATTTCTTTGAATTATTTGAAGGTTATGCTGAATATCACCAATTCGATTTTCCTTTTTCTAAATCAGTTAACGTTTCGAAAGTTTGGAAAACTACCTCTGGAGATGAATTCATCTCTCAACTTCCTCCAGCACAAGGATTTTCAACCAGTTATGCAAATACTTCAGTAGTAGCTAATCCTTTCAAATTAATGAATGTAAATGAAGCTATTACAGGGAAAGATAATAAAAATATTTTTGAACAAAATAATTATACAAATAAATATTTACAATCTCTGGGTGAATATTTAATTACAAAACCACCTTTAGAATCTACTAGGATCCTAAATAATTATACAAACAAATAAAGTTCGGATCCACCGAGCTAAACACTATACTTAGTTCTCTGACCTTCAGCGTATGATCCTAAAAATTGAGAAAACCCTGATAGCTCAGGATACCCCAACTAACAATTCTTCTGTACAGGTTCTCCAAGCATTCGATTCTGACCAATAAACATACTCACAGTCCAGACAATTTCATGACAATCCTCCCCTAGAAACTTTCGTTGTTAGAATATGATCCTAAAACTGGCGTCAACCCCAAAGACTCTATTATTCTAGAGCTAACCATCCTGATGTAGCCTTAGAAAAAAGAACCAATGTTATGCAAAACAATTATAATGCCAATAATATCTATGAGTGGAACATAGATGGTTGTTCTAAAGATGGCCTTACCATTCCCGATTCAACCAACACCGTGATTTATACCATTATCAAAACATTCATAAGTAGTCCAGGTATCTTTAGGGAAAGATCTTCTGAGATACTCAACAGCCTTAAGTGTAAATCACTTTCTGATTTCAGATGGTATAAAGATTCCTTTCTTACCTGAATCTGTGGAAAACCAGATGGAAATCTCCCATATTGGAAAGACAAATTACAACATGGCCAACCTAAGTCTCTTAGGGATTTAGTTAAAGAGGAACATCAAAATCAGCATATTGTTGATGCTATTCCTTACTAACAAATCACCTATGGCCAACATAACAGTCTCATTCAACATGTTGCTCTCAAAATCTGTCGACATGATAAGATAATAAGATAATTTTTCCAAGGATAGAACGCAGACTCACTGAGATCTAGGTAGTTTCTGTGAACAATTTGGTTTACCACCTTGTAGTAAAAGGCCTCATAAGAGAAGAACAACTAAAGATATGGAGATTACAAAATATAGCTCTTCTGAACCCAAGTTTAGGAAAACCAAACCGTTTCCTTCTCAATCCAAAACCTTTCCTATTAAAACATAAACCAACAAACTTCCAAATTCCTAATTCTAGCAAATATTTCAAGTGCAACAAACCAGGTCATATAGCCAAATACTGCATATTGTCTAACAGAGTTAAAAATCTTGATTTAGATGAGTCCGTTCTTAACCAAATCGAACAACTTTTATTTGAAGATAGTGACACTTCTGATGTTGTTGATGATGAACTTGAACATCAATTTAACCAAATCGAAGATGATGACACAAAATCATCTTCATCCCAGTCTAGTCAAGAGGAACTTGCGATTAATGTTCTCTCCAAAGAACAAGATCTTCTTCTTGAAATAATTAGCAATCATCAAGAATCTGAGCAAAAGAAGTATTATCCCTAGGAACAAAATAATTATACAAATAAAGAAAGTTGGATCCACCGAGCTAATGACTATACTCAGTTCTCTGACCTTCATCGTAGGATCCTAAATACTGAGAAAACCCTGATAGCTCAGGATACCCCAACTAACAATTCTTCTATACAGGTTCTCCGAGAATTCGATTCTGACCAATAAACCAACTCATAGTGAGGACAATTTCATGACAATCCTCCCCTAGAAATTTCCGCTGTTAGAATAGGATCCTTCAACTAGTGTCAACCCTCTATTATTCTAGAGCTAACCATCCTGACGCAGGTGCGAACACACCAAACCTAAAGCACCAGCAGTTCCCTCATGCAAAATTCCGAGTTCGATTCTAATCCGTTTTGCATCCGGGGCCCCCGGGACCCTGTCCAATTACACTCACACATCCAAAAACATAATACGGACCCGCTCGCGCAATCGAAACACCAAAATAACATCTAAAATTATGAATCGGACGCCAAAATGCATGAATTCAACATGAAACTCAAACTTTGAAAAGCACTTCAGCGTGTCCGATTCCTGTCAAATCAACTCGGAATGATGCCAAATTTTGCATGCAAGTCATAAATCACCATACAAAACTACTCCCAGGCTTGGAATCCCAAATGGACCTCGATAACACCAAAACCTATTCTAAACCAAACTTTATGAACTTGGAAAACCTTCAATGCGCCAACTTTCAATATTAAGCGCTGAAACGCTCCCAGGACATCCGAAACCCGATTCGAACACACATCCAAGTCCAAAATGATCATATGAACCTATTGGGACCGTCAAATCCCGGTTCTGTGGTCGTTTACTCAAAAGGTTGACTCAAGTCAAACTCAACCATTATAGGCTACTATTAAGGAACCAATTGTTCCGA
This sequence comes from Nicotiana tabacum, assembly GCF_000715075.1. Lineage (NCBI taxonomy): Eukaryota > Viridiplantae > Streptophyta > Magnoliopsida > Solanales > Solanaceae > Nicotiana > Nicotiana tabacum. Next base: position 50,700,714 of record NC_134100.1, read on the forward strand.
TTTCAACCCGAACCCTTCCAAACCCGAACTAAACATCCCCGTAAGTCATAAAGCAGTAGAAGCACATACGGGGAGTCTTAATTAGAGGAACAGGGATCTAGAAAGCAAAACAACCGGTTGGGTCGTTACGACTGATCTAGAATCATACTTGGAGTACTGAAAAGGTGCAGATATCTGCTCCTCATGTACTCCTTGTCCTCCCATGTCGCTTTTTAGACTGGTTGACCCCTCCACTGGACCTTCACCACAGCAATCATCCTGGACCTTCCTATCAATAATGGCAACTAGCTCCTCTTCATAACCCAAACTCCCATCTAGCTAAACCGTGTTGTACACGTGCGACCTGTCGACATGATACCTCCGGATCATAGACACATGAAAGACCAGATGAATTCCTGATAGAAGGGAGGCAAAGCAAGCTCATAAGCAACGTCTCCAACTTCCCAAAACCCCTCAAATGGGCCAATAAACCTTCGGCCCAGCTTGCCCTTCTTCCCGAACCTCATGATCCCCTTCATCGGCAAAACTTTCAAGAGAACCTTCTCGCCCACCATAAATTATAGATCACGCTCCTTCTGATCCGCGTAACTCTTCTCTCTGGACTGTGCTGTGCAAAGTCGTTCCTGAATCAACTTTACCTTTTCCAAGGCATCCATCACTAAATCAGTACCATATAACTTAGCCTCGCCGGGCTCAAACCATCTGATGGGCGAACGACATCGCCGACCATATAAAGCCTCAAATGGAGCCATCTCGATGCTAGACTGATAACTGTTGTTGTAAGAAAACTCGCCCTAGGGCAAGAATCTATCCCAGTGACCTCCGAAGTCAATGACACACGCTCCGACTGACTATCGGTCTGTTGATGAAAGGCTGTGCTGAGCTCTACCCGGGTACCTAACTCGCTCTGAACTGCTCTCTAGAAGTGCAAAGTGAATTGAGGGCCTCTATCTGAAATGATGGAAAGAGGCATACCATGCAACCGAACAATCTTCTGAATGTAAATCTGGGGCAATCTTTCTGAAGAATACGTAGTCACTACTGGAATAACGTGTGCCGACTTGGTCAACCTGTCGACAATGACCCAAACTGCATCAAACTTTCTCAAAGTCTGCGACAACCTAAATACGAAGTCCATAGTAATACGCTCCCATTTCCACTCAGGTATAACCATCTGCTAAAGTAGGCCACCTGGCCTCTGGTGCTCGTACTTAACCTGCTGGCAATTTAGGTACCTCACTACATACTCAACTATGTCCTTCTTCATCCGCCACCACTAATAATGCTACCTAAGTTCGTGATACATCTTCGTAGCACCTGGATGAATAGAATATCGAGAACTGTGCGCCTCCTCTATAATTTTCTCCCTCAAGCCATCAACACTAGGAACACATAAGCGACCCTGGAGCCACAGAACACCATCCTCTCTGATAGGAACCTCCTTGGAACAACCCTATAGTACCGTCGCCTTGAGAACCAACAAGTGCGGATCATCGTACTGACAAGCCTTGATCCGCCCAAGTAATGAAGACTGAGTCACTACGCACGCAAGAACTCGACTGGGCTCTAAAATATACAATCTCACAAGTCTGTTAGCTAAGGACTGATTTTCCAAAGCCAATGGCCTCTCCTCTGCTGAAATGAATGCCAAACTCCCCATTCTCTCAGCCTTTCTGCTCAAGGCATCTGCAACTACATTCGCCTTACCCGGATGATAAAGTATGGTAATATCATAGTCCTTTAGTAACTCAAGCCACCTGTGCTGCCTCAAATTGAGATCCCTCCGCTTGAAAAAATGTTGCAAGCTGCGATGATCGGTGTAAACCTCACAGGACAGCCCATAAAGATAATGCCTCCAGATCTTGAGAGCATGAACTATCGCAGCCAACTCCAAATCATGTATGGGGTAATTCTTCTCATGAGGCTTCAGCTGACGTGAAGAATATGCAATAACTCGCCCCTTCTGCATCAATACACAACCCAAGCCAACACGTGAAGCGTCACAATACACATTATACATCCCCAAACCGAAAGGCAACACTAACACCAGTGTTGTAGTCAAAGCAGTCTTCAAATTTTGAAATCTCGCCTCGCAATCATCAAACCATCAGAACGGAGCACCCTTCTGGGTCAATCTAGTCAAAGGTGCTGCAATGTATGAGAAGCCCTTTACAAATGGGCAATAATAACCTGCTAACCCCAGGAACCTCCTGGTCTCGGTTGTTGTGGTAGGACGAGGCCAACTCTGCACTACCTCGATCTTCCTGGGATCTACCTTAATACCCTCTCCTGATACAACATGCCCCAAGAATGCCACAGAATCTAACCAGAACTCGCACTTAGACAACATAGCATATAGCTTCTAATCCCACAAGGTATAAAACACAACTCTAAAATGCTACTCATGCTCCTCCATGCTACGTGAGTCGATCAATATGTCATCAATGAAGATGTTACACCCAATATTTTCGTACGTGAAAGTACGCCATAAATAAATTGATGAGGGCTCGGAAATGAGATGTTACATCCCAATCCCGCATTTTCGTACGTCAAAGATTTTTCGTAAGTTAATTGTCATGACCCAATTTCCCCTCCGTGTGACGTCGTGACGACACCTAGTCTCTACAACTAGGTAAGCCTAACGTTTTTGCGGAATAATGAAATGAAAACATAAATTTAACCAACTATTCAAAAAGAATACACAACAATCCCAAAACCCAGAACATCGTGAATCACAAACTACAGAAGGAAAATCTAGTGTCTCTATACATCAGAGTTTAACAAAGGAAAAATTTAGAAGATAATGGACATGAGAAGGAGTAGAAGGGGACTTCGAGGTCTATAGATGCGAAAGATATACCTTGAAGTCTCCAAAGCTGTCTCGACTCACTGATAGTGCGGCTGATAAGGAGTACCTGGATCTGCACACGAAAAACATGTGCAGAGAGTAGCATGAGTACACCACAATCGGTACCCAGTAAGTGCCAAGCCTAACCTCGATCGAGTAGTGACGAGGTCAGGTCAGGTCCATACTGGTAAATACATAATAAAACAAGATAGAGTATAATATCGCAATAAAATAAAGGCTGAAACTTAACAACAATGAAATCATAGAAGGTAATTGCCCAGTACACAGAAACACAACAGGGGATCTCCCCCCTTCTCAAACATTCTCAGCCATTCGTTGAGCTTTATGAAATGAAATAAGCTAGATATGCGTCACACCCCTTCTCAATCATTCGTTGAGCTTTAAGAAATTAAATAAATCTACTGGGAGTATACTCTAAGGTACCTCTCCACTCTAACCACGGTAAACCTGGCATAGCTAGCATCACGGTTTTAGCGTGACAATCAAGAATAGCATAATGGGGTGACAACCAGTCCATGCCCAAAATAATAACAAAGTCCACCATGCCGAGCAATAATAAATCGGCTTTGGTATCAAAACCACTAAGAGCAATCAAACACGACCGATACACACGGTTCACAATAAGAGAATCTCCCATAGGAGTAGACACATAAATAGCGGAACTTAAAGAATCCCGAGATACGCCCAAATACGGGGCAAAATAAGAGGACACATAAGAATATGTAGAGCCTGGGTCAAATAATACTGACGCATCTCTATGACAGACCGGGACAATACCTGTAGTGACAGAAGTGACTACCTCTGTACAAGCAGGAATGGCATAATATCTGGCCTGGCCTCCCCCTCTTGGGCGACCTCTACCTCTCCGACCTCCACCTCGGGCTGGCTGAGCAAGTGGGGTGGTAGCTGGTACTGTAATTATAGCCTGAGGACCTGGTGGAGCACGCTATGGTTGAGAAGTATGTGGAGGTGCACCCATCCTAAATCGGGGACAATCCCTCACCATATGGCGAGTGTCGCCACACTCAAAACAAGCTCTGGGAGGGCGTGACTGCTGTGACTGGCTCGGACCAGGTCTACTGGACTGGTTGCTAGGAACACCCCGTGCAAGAGGCACACTAGATACTGGCGGTGCATAACAAGGCTCCTGGGGCCTAGAAGGAGCTGGAACACCATTGGCGGCTGAAACAGCTGAGTGAATGGGGCGATTCACATAACCCCTACCATGATGAGCGAGTGTGGCACGAACACCAGAATAAGAACCAGCCTCTCGAGACCTCTTGGCCTCCCTCTCCTCTCTATCCCGGGTAAGCATGCCCTCCAATCTCCTGGCAATACTCACAACCTGCCGATAAGAAATATCCATCTCCATCTCCCTGGCCATACTAATCCGGATGCTGGGGTGGAGTCCCTCAATAAACCATCGAACCCTCTCTTGAACTATGGCAATGAAGGCCGGTGTATGTCGGGCCAAATCACTAAAAGATACTGCATACTCTGACACAGTCATAGATCCCTGGCGCAGCTGCTCAAACTCCGCGCGCCATGAGTCCCTGAGACTCTGAGGGACATACTCTCTCAAAAACATGTCCGAGAATTGAGTCTATGTAAGTGAAGCTGCCTCAGCCGGACTACCCAACTCATAAGCACGCCACCATTGATAGGATGCCCCTCTAAGCTGGAATGCAGTAAAAGAAACTCCACTCGTCTCCGCTACGCCCATATTATGGAGAATACGATGACACTCCTCCAGAAAACCCTAAGCATCATCTGTAGCCAATCCGCTGAAGGTAGGTGGGTGGTACTTCTTATACCTCTCAAGTCTGAGCTGCTCCACCTCAGAAGCTGCTGCCCTAACCTCGAGCTGAGCTGGAGCTACCGGCTACATTGGTACAATCTCTGGAACCTGGTCGACCTGCACCCGCTGCTCTAGAGCACCGGCGACGGGAGTCTGTGCTCCTTCCCCAGCCTGAGATATGGCAGGAGCAAGTGGAATCAATCCAGCCTGAGTTAAGGTGCTGAACATGCTCAGAAACTGGGCTACAGTCTCCTGGAGGGCTGGTGTAGAAACAGGTACCTCAGGTGTCTGCCCTCCAGCTGGAGCTACTGGTGGCTCCTCTGTAGCAGCTAGTGCGGGTGCTTTGGCTGCACCAAGTGGACTTCCTCAGCCTCTACCCCGGCCCCGGCCTCCCGCGGCTCTAGTAGGGGGCGCGGGTGCCTGTTCATCAGATACGCTTGTACGTGTTCTCACCATCTGTGAGAGAATAGAATACAGAAGTTTAGAATCTTTGAAGCCAACAATTTTCGCATTACAAGGAATCAAAGTAGTGAAATTTTCCTAACAGTTCCATAGCCTCCCGAAGATAAGTACAGACGTCTCTGTACCGATCTGCGAGACTCTAATAAACCAGCTTGTGACTCACGATACCTATGAACCTAGAGCTCTCATACCAACTTGTCACGACCTAATTTCTCCTCCGTGTGACGTCGTGACGGAACCTAGTCTCTACAACTTGGTAAGCCTAACTTTTTTGCGGAATAATAAAATGAAAACATAAATTTAACCAACTATTCAAAAAAAATACACAACAATCCCAAAACCCGAATCATCGTGAATCAAAAACTATAGAAGCAAAATCTAGTGTCTCTATACATCAGAGTTTAACAAAGGAAAAATACAGAAGATAATGGACATGAGAAGGAGTAGAAGGGGACTCCGAGGTCTGCGGACGCGGCAGATATACCTTGAAGTCTCCAAAGTTGTCCCGGCTCACTGATAGTGCGGCTGATAAGGAGTACCTGGATCTGCACACAAAAAACATGTGCAGAGAGTAGCATGAGTACACCACAATCGGTACCCAGTAAGTGCCAAGCCTAACCTCGGTTGAGTAGTGACGAGGTCAGGTCAGGGCCCTAGTGGTAAATATATAATAAAACAAGATAGAGTATAATATCGCAATAAAATAAAGGCTGAAATTTAACAACAATGAAATCTTAGAAGGTAATAGCTCAGTACACAGAAACACAACATGGGATCTACTGAGATACCGTCTCGTAGTCCCAAACGTAAATGTGCAGTACAGGGGGATCTCCCGAAATACCGTTCCGTAGTCCCAAATTAAATATGCAGTACAGGGGAATCTTCCAAAGTAAATGTGCAGGGGAATAATGTGCAGGGGGATCTCCCGGAATACCGTTCCGTACTCCCAAAGTAAATGTGCAGGGGATCTTCCGGAATACCGTTCCGTAGTCCCAAAGTAAATATGCAGTACAGGAGATCTCCCGGAAATACCATTCCATAATCCCAAAATAAATATGCAGCAAAAACAATAGAATTCAATAGTTACGGCATGAAATTCTACAGTTCAACCTAAGTATCAGTTAAAGAAAGACAGGTAAATTCACAAAACATGCTGCACGTAGTTCAAGTAAATAGTTAAGGCAAGTAGGCATGCTATTCTAATCTAGCAGGATACTACACATGCTGATGAAACTTAAATAAGAAAGAAATCAGGTTATTACTTAGTAGAAAATTGGGTTTTTACCCAATTAGCCCGTGTACGTACTCGTCACCTCACATACACGGTACTCATATATCGAAAACAGTACAAATCTTACGGGAGTTCCCCCACACAAGGTTAGGCAAGCCACTTACCTCGAACCAAGCTCAATCAATCGGTAAGAATGCCTTTCCCATGAATATCCAGCTCCGAATGGACCAAATCTAGCCAAAAGCAATTACATATCATCAATACAACCATAATAGACTCATCTCATTAATGAAATCAATACTTTAACAAAAATTCCAAAATTCGCCCTAAAAGGTCGACCCGGGCTTACATCTCAGAATCGGGTAAAAGTCACAAAATCCAAAAGCCCATTCACTCACGAGTCTAACCATATCAAATTTACTAAAATCCGACACCAAATGGTCCTTCAAATCCACAATTCAAACTTTCCAAATCCTTAGTCTCAACTCCCAAATTCCACCTTAAATACACACTAACTAGGTGGAAAAATAAATGGGGAAGCAAAATTATTGATCAAAATAAGCACAAGGGACTTACCTCAAGAAATCTCTCGAAAATGCTCTCAAAAATCGCCCTAAACCGACTTTACAAAGTCCAAAATGACAAAAATCGCGAAGCCCTTCTATTTTAACCACTGCCCAGGTATTTACGCATATACGGAGCCTGGGCTCGCACCTGCGGGTGCGCTTGTGCAGAAAATGTGCACATCTGCGCAAATCACTTACCCCCCTCTACCTCCGCACCTGTGATAAACAACCGTACCTGCACGTGCGCGCCTACAAAAATTCTTGCACACCTGCTATCCCAGCTAAGGCTGCCCAAATCTGCTTCTGCGCAGATTTGCTCGCACCTGCGGGCAGCCTTGCGCAGGTGCGATTACAGCAGAGCAACACAAGAAAAAATCTTCCAAGTCCAAAAAAATGATCTGATAACCATCCGAAACTCACCCGAGCCCCCCGGGACCTCAACCAAACATACCAACAAGTCCTAAAACACCATACGAACTTAGTCGAGCCTTTAAACCACATCAAACAACGCTAAAATAAAAAATCATCCTCCGATTCAAACTTAAAGAATTTGAAACTTCCAAATTTGACAACCGATGCCGAAACCAAGCAAACCACGTCCGATTGACCCCAAATTTGCACATAAGTCATATTCAACATTCAGACCTATTCCAACTTCCAGAAGAGGAATCCGACCCCGATATAAAAATTTTCACTACCCGTCCAAATCTCCAAAAATTTGACTTTTGCCATTTCAAGCCTAAATAAGTTACGGACCTCCAAAACATAATCCAGACACGCTCCTAAGTCCAAAATCACCCAACGGAGCTAACGGAACTGACAAAACTCCATTCAGGAGTCGTCTTCACACTACGGTCAAAATCCTAAGACTTAAGCTTTCGTTTAGGGACTAAGTGTCCCAATTGACTCAAAAAACCAAAACGAAACCTCCTAGCAAGTCACAATAGCAGAAATAGATATGGGAGAAGCAGTAACTAGGGGATCAGGGCTATTACTCTCAAAATGACCGGCCGGGTCGTTACATTAATCAACGCAGACTCAGGAATGAGATTATTATTTTTTGGTTATAAACAGTTATGCTATTTATAACGGGCAATAAGTAACTGCGTGAAAATTAATGGGTAAACGAATAAAAAAAATGAGTTTCGTTTAAGGTTGTCAATTTGGTATAGAATGCGGTCCGAGTTATAACACCCGACATTTATGGACTAGTGCCAAATTAGGTACCACATGACCATGATAGTAAGATTTATAAAGTGTGATAAAAGTGAGTAGCATTTTAAGTAATTTGAGATAATTCTTAATTATGTGGATAATTGGGTAATTATAGATTTTTAGTGGGAGATTAATTAAAATCTTTGGATAAATCAAAAACCCCACTTGGCAGTAAGCCACCCAAAGCTTTCTGACTCTCAAGTCATCATGGGCTATGTGGCAAGATTAAGTCATTTGGATTATGTGGTTAAGCCACCACATAAAGTGGGGCCCACATCCATATATAAGATATCTCAAATTCAGGAACAAGCTACATAAGTAACGTTAAAACCATTCTAATATGCATCTGCATATTATATATCATATAAGCAACGCAAGACCTTCACCAACTCAAATCAATGTGAGAATTTTAGCATCTTCAACCAGATTTCATGGCAATTCTACAAGAATTCATAGCATCTTATGCAACGTGAGATTTTGCAAATTATAAGGGAGTGCGGTGCAATATTTCTCAAGAACATCATACGGATTTTTCCCTACTTCGATCCGTCGTCACGTGTTTTTTCGCAATTAACGTGTGTTAGAGGAATTGTCAAGAGAATTGACTCGGGTATGTTAAGGCTATCCCTTCTTTCCTTTTGGCATGATCCAAATAATACAAATGAAATGGGCAAAATATGCAACTTTCATAAATGACTCTATTTATAGAAATACTAGGGGTGTCTATATTCTTGATTCCCCATGTGAATTATTATTATATCTTCTATTCATGGGTCTCAGAAAAATACGTATTTGATAAAGTTTATCCGACATGCATATTATTTTTAAGACATTCGAGAAATCTTATTAATGTATTTCTTATGCATTTCATGCATTTATACATGTACATTGACCCATAACCAGATGGCGTTATATATGCATATATTATATGTATATGGGATATGGGAAAAGGTTATGGCATTATATACGCACCACCACCTGATCAGCTGGTATACGTTGATGATTTGCCCACAGTGGCCGAAATGATATGATGGGATGCCCTCAGAGGCTTGATGATGTTATGAACGCATATACCTAAGCATGGTATGTTATTTTTACGCATATGCATGACATTGTAAATATTAATGATCCACAGAGTTGTTCAGACTTACATGGTGAGTCTTTTACTCCTTGTTTCTCTCATGTCTATTATTTACATATTTTCATTCCATAAATACTCGGTACATTATTTTTACTGATGTACCTTTTGCCTGGGGATGCCGCGTTTCATGCCTGCAGGTCCCGATAGATAAGTCGAGAGCCCTCCAAGTAGGCTATCAGCTCAGCGGCAGATGTTGATGCGCTCCATTTTCTCTAGAGTTGCTTATTAGGTTAGTATGATTTAGACATGCATTGATTAGTATGTCGGGGCCCTGTCCCGACCTTATGACGTTTATGTACTCTTAGAGGCTTGTAGACATATGTCAGGTATATGAAAGATTGTATGGCCTTGTCAGCCTATGTTCAATGTACGAGTGATTATTTGGCCTTATAGGCCCGTTCGTCATATGTATAAGTCAGTATATCTTGTTGGGTCATTTTAAATCGAGTGTTCTCCCATGTTTTATTCTTGTTACCTCATATGGCACTTCTGGCCCATTTACCCATGTTTATGTAATGAGAAAGATACATTACTTTGATACTCGGTTGAGTAAGGGCACCGAGTGCCTATCGCGGCCCATCGATTTGAGTCGTGACAAAAGTGGTATTAGAGCAGTTCTGTTCTAGGGAGTCTACAAGCCGTGTCTAGTAGAGTCTTGTTTATGGGTGTGTTGTGCACCACACTTATAAGCAGGAGGCTACAAGGCATTTAGGTCTGTCACTCTTTATTCTCACTCTAGATCGTGTGGTAGAGCTCAGTTCTAAGAACTCAATTTCCTAAACTCTATCTTATTCATAATACGACGATGCCTACATCTAGAAAGACGATTGGTAAGAGATATAGCTGTGGAAGAGTTGAGTCAGAGGAACTTAATTTTTGCATCATGCTTATGATGGATAAATATGAGGTATTTAGTAGATCATGTGTGTACTAAGATGTGTAAACTTCTTGATAAGGATCCCTAAGGGAAGAATGTCTATCCACTCTTACGGTAAAAAGGAATAAGAGAATTGGAAGGTAGACACAAGCTTCAGCAAGTAAAGAAGCAAGATGAAAAAGGGTACGACCTACCCAACTAATGAAGATTATCGCCGAGGAATATAAGCCTTTTGAGTTACCTTCAACAATAACAGAGGTATGTATAATTGGCCACACCCATCTCATTTTTGCCCTACGGGGGCTAACATAAGTAGTATAAGAGAAGGCAGGATATCAGGATCTAGCTGGGGTTAGGGTAACCCAAAATGGTGGATGGATTGTTAGCGTTAGCTGACATTTCCAAAGGATATTGCAAATGTGCTAATAGTTCTCCTTGTGAGACACCCAGAGGGTGCACTCTAAAATAGTACAGCTAGATATGAATACTACAAAGATAGGCATTGAAAGCCTTGAGGGGATAAATATTACCTTAGCGTAGCTACCGTCCCTAGTGGAGAAAGAATATTAGACAACCCAAAGATCTAGTAGATGGAGCAAAGGGGAGCTAAGAACAAAATAATGTCTTGTTCGAGTTTTCAGTATAAAGTGATAGACATAAATGTTAATGGGAAATAAGAAAAGAGTTAATGAGGAATTATGAGTAAGATATGATACATGGATGACAACGGTAGATCAAAAGATGACAGTATTACAGAGTCTATAGTCAAGTGAAGGAAAAGACGAGAGGTGACAGGAGCCGCAGATCGGAAGATAGCTTAAGCCTACATAAAGGCTGATAAGAAGGAAGAGGAAACTAAAGAGTTACATCAGCCAAGTAAATCCGGAGTCTGATTATTCGACCCAAAAAAATATAGACATCGTGATTGAGAACCTTGCAGAATAACTCTTAATATAAGAGGTACAAGATAGCTTACGCCTACATAAAGTAATGATGCGAGATTTTAAGGCAAAGGTAAACAACGTACGAGATACTCAAATGTAGAAGGTTATGAATAGTTCATACTTCAGATAAAAGGCTAGAAGCATGGGGATTCAATACCCAGGAATGATAGCAGCGTCGTCAGTGGCATGTCTTCCAGCCTATGGTTTCTAGGTATCGAGAAGCCTGAATAAGAAAGCAAAGAAGAGTTACAGACGATATGATGTCTCGCTTGATGTTATAGAATAACATAAGGAAATCTATCGTGCAAGCAAGTTGAATGATGGTTGCGAGCAGTATAAATTGATACGTATAGGTTGCAAGCTAAAGTATAGTACATCGACAAGGTTTTATGATAGGAATAAGGATAAGAAAGGGCGAGCGAGAAGGTGATGAGAAATGGATGAGTCCTCAGGATTAAGCCCATGAAAACAAGAGATCTAATGGTTTCTCTAAGATACGAAAGCTCAGTATAGCCTGAACGAAATCAAAGGAGTCTAAGACTAATAGAATTTAGGAAAGGTAGAATGCTGCCCTAGTATTAGAATGAGGGTATAATCGCGATAAATAAAGGATGACGTTTGGGCCTTCGATTGAGTAATGATTCTCCCACGTAAGGAGAATCACATTGGGATGCTATGAAATACGATTATGGAAGTATAGTATCGTATCGCCCCCAGGTGGATCAGGAAAGTCAATTAGAATATTCCTCAATGCAACGTAAGCCCTAGTGGCAAGGTATTACAAAGATGTTTCAAGTTATCAGTGGTATATTGTAGATCAATATTGAGGCGAATCAATAATGGATGGACAAAAGTCACAAAGTATAAGATGAGATTAGTTCGTCATTCTTACGATGAACAATAATGAGGAAGCATTAAAGGACTTAGATTTATACATATGGGATAAGCAATAGGAGTAAGCTGGAATTTGGTAGCAGACCTCAGCAACGATAAATTGAAGTAAGAGTTATGGTATAATATGACCTACCTAGATGCAGTAAAGTCATACGAATGGATAATCGAGTCTATGAAATAAGATATAGCAATATTTGTAAGTTCAACATTGTATCGAGCAAAGAACTTTAGTATACCCCTTTCGCAAAGAGTAAACTTGGACTTCTCTCCTAAGCAGACATCTTATCAAGATCTGTATATGCTTACAAAGTGAGGCCTAAGATTGGCTAAAAGCTGGAGGAAAAAGGAGAGAAGAGTCATATAGGCACACATACAAGGAAAAAGTCGTACATGCTGCATGACAAAAGGTAGCAATAGTTACGAGATTGGAACGATTCAGACCGCAAGTCGTAGTGTGATAAAGAGGCCTAAAGGGGTGAATGCACTAGCCTTTGGATTTATTCAAAGAACAGTTGCCTAAATAGCAAGAAGAGTATTAAAGTATTCGCAAGCGCTATGGGTTATGAGAATGATAATTGCATCAGTCAACATTCAGGGACGAATGTTCCAAAGGGGGGAATGATGTTACACCTCGAAAATGAGATGTTACATCCCAATCCCACATTTTCGTACGTCAAAGTTTCGTCATAAGTTAATCAACGCAGACTCGGGAATGAGATTATTTTTTTTTGGTTATAAACATTTATGCTATTTATAACGAGCGATAAGTAACTGCCGTGAAAATTAATGGGTAAACGAATCAAAGAAAATGAGTTTCGTTGAAGGTTGTCAATTTGGGATAGAATGGGGTCCGAGCTATAACACCCGACATTTATGGACTAGTGCCATACAAGGTACCACATGACCATGATAGTAAGATTTATAAAGTGTGATAAAAGTGAGTAGTATTTTAAGTAATTTGAGATAATTCTTAATTATGTGGATAATTGGATAATTATGGATTTTTAGAGGGAGATTAATTAAAATCTTTGGATAAATCAAAAACCTCACGTGGCAGCAAGCCACCCAAAACTTTGTGACTCTTAAGTCATCATGGGATATGTGGCAAGATTAAGTCATTTAGATTATGTAGTTAAGCCACCACATAAAGTGGGTCCCACATCCATTTATAAGATATCTCAAATTCATGAACAAGCTACATAATTAACGTTAAAACCATTCTAATATGCATTTGCATATTATATATCATATAAGCAACGCAAGACCTTCACCAGTTCAAATCAACGTGAGAATTTTAGCATCTTCAACCAGATTTTATGGCAATTCAACAAGATTTCATAGCATCATAAGCAACGTGAGATTTTGCAATTATAAGGGAGTACGATGCAATCTTTCTCAAGAACATCATACAGATCTTTCCCTTCTTCGATCCGCCGTCATGTGTTTTATCATAATTAACGTGTGTTAGAGAAATTGTCAAGAGAATTGACTCAGGTATGTTAAGGTTATCCCTTCTATCCAGTGGCGGAGACCCTCATTGGCAAGGGGACATTAAATTTGTAATATTATTTGTATATACTATGCGTTGACTCCCCTTGATTTCTTTGTGTGCTTACTTATTTATATTTTGACTCCCATTAATTAAAATTCTGGCTCCGCAATTGCTTTTATCTTTTTGGCATGATCCAAATAATACAAATGAAATGGGTAAAATACGCAACTTTCACAAATGACTCTATTCATAGAAATACTAGGGGTATCTATATTCTTGATTCCCCATGTGAATTATTATTATATCTTCTGTTCATGGGTCTCAGAAAAATACGTATTTGATAAAGTTTATCCGACAGACATATTATTTTTATGACATTCGATAAATCTTTTTAACGTTTTTCTTATGCATTTCATGCATTTATACATGTACATTGACCCATGACGTTATATACGCACTACCACCTGATCAGTTGGTATACGTTGATGATTTGCCCACAGTGGCCGAAATGATATGATTGATGCCCTTAGAGGCTTGATGATGTTATGAACGCATATACCTAAGCATTGTATGCTATTTATATGCATATGCATGACATTGTAAATATTAATGAGTCACAGAGTTGTTTAGACTTACATGTTGAGTCTTTTACTCCATATTTCTCTCATGTCTATTATTTATGGATTTTTATTCCTTACATACTCGGTACATTATTTGTACTGATGTCCCTTTTGCCTGGAGACGCTGCTTTTCATGCTCGTAGGTCCTGATAGACAGGTCGAGAGCCCTCCAAGTAGGCTATCATCTTAGCGGAAGATGTTAATGCGCTCCATTTGCTCCTGAGTTACTTATTTGGTTAGTATGATTTAGACATGTATTGATTAGTTTGTCGGGGCCCTGTCCCGGCCTTATGATGTTTATGTACTCTTAGAGGCTTGTAGACATTTGTCAGGTATATGAAAGATTGTATGGCCTTGTCGGCCTATGTTCAGTGTACGAGTGATTATTTTGGCCTTATAGGCCCGTACGTCATATGTATAAGTTAGTATATCAGGTTGGGTTGTTTTATATCGAGTATTCTCCCATGTTTTATTCTTGTTACCTCATACGGACCTTCTGGCCCATTTACCCATGTTGATATAATGAGAAAGATACGTTATGTTGGTACTCAGTTGAGTAAGGGCACCGGGTGCCCATCGCGGCCCTTCGGTTTGGGTCGTGACAGAAGTGGTATCAGAGCAGTTCTGTCATAGGGAGTCTACAAGCCGTGTCTAGTAGAGTCTAGTTTATGGGTGTGTTGTGCACCACACTTATAAGCAGGAGGCTATAGGGCATTTAGGTCTGTCACTCTTTCTTCTTACTCTAGATCGTGCAGTAGAGCTCAGTTGTAAGAATTCAAACTCCTAAATTCTATCTTATTCATAATACGATGATGCCTACATCTAAAAAGACGATTGGTAAGAGATATAGCTGTGGAGGAGTTGAGTAAGAGGAACTCAATTTTTGCATCATGCTTTTGATGGATAAATATGAGGTATTCAGTAGATCATGTGTGTACTAAGATGTGTAAACTTCTTGATAAGGATCCCTAAGGGAAGAATGTCTATCCACTATTACGGTAAAAAGGAATAAGAGAATTGGAAGGTAGACATAAGCTTCAGCAAGTAAAGAAGCAAGATGAAAAAGGGTACGAGCTACCCAGCTAATGAAGATTATCGCAGAGGAATATAAGCCTTTTGAGTTACCTTCAACAATTGGCCACACCCATCTCATTTTTTCCCTACGGGGGCTAACATAATTAGTATAAGAGAAGGCAGGATATCAGGATCTAGCTGGGGTTAGGGTAACCCAAAATGGTGGATGGATTGTTAGCGTTAGCTGACATTTCCAAAGGATATTGCAAATGTGCTAATAGATCTCCTTGTGAGACACCCAGAGGGTGCACTCTAAAATAGTACAGCTAGATATGAATACTACAAAGATAGGCATTGAAAGCCTTGAAGGGATAAATATTACCTTAGCGTAGCTACCGTCCCTAGTGGAGAAAGAATATTAGGCAACCCAAAGATCTAGTAGATGGAGCAAAGGGGAGCTAAGAACAAAATAATGTCTTGTTCGAGTTTTCAGTATAAAGTGATAGACATAAATGTTAATGGGAAATAAGAAAAGAGTTAATGAGGAATTATGAGTAAGATATGATACATGGATGACAACGGTAGATCAAAAGATGACAGTATTACAGAGTCTATAGTCAAGTGAAGGAAAAGACGAGAGGTGACAGGCCTTGAGACAACAAAAGTGTATAGGCCACAAATTCATATCCTCATTTTGAGAAATAAGTTCGTGACTCTAGCGTGATTACCAGAAGGAAAAGTTAGACCCCAGAGTAATACAAATCAGTATGGGCTGGTGAACAAGGTAAACTAAACATGAATTAGGGATTGAGTGATTTGATAATAGTCAGCATCATGAGAATTTTAGAGGTTGCGTTCGAACGATAATAGAATAGACGACAGGAGAATACCCTTTAAAGGCCGTTCAGGAAGACGCTTCCCTAAAGTAAGCAATGTGAGCAAAGTTAAGCTTAAGGGAATATGTGTACCAGTTACACTAAGTGTCACCCTCGTGAGTAAGGAGTTTTGTTATCCTTGGTACAGAAGGATTACCGCAAGGCGAGTAAGGATCATCGATGATGTGGAAAGATGCCAAAGATGAAGAGATAAAAATATCTATACGTAGATCATCGTAGCACTAAATCTTAGTACTCCCCTAAATGGGGGGAATATGGAGTGATGTCGCATTATGTCAGAATTAAGCGGTTCTAGTAACTATGGAATGGTAAAGGAAGAATGCGATAAAAATGAGAAAAGGGATGAGATTGCACTTATTCAAATCCTATAGATATGCTATGATTCCAGAACATTATGTAAACACAACGTCAAGGAAAGGAAGTAAGGGTTCCTGCCCGGGATGTTATTGATAAATAAGGAGCCAGTACAAAAGGTAAGTTAAGACAAAGGAAATGACCCAAGAAAGATTACGCGTAACATTGATATGAGAATGGGCCAACGAGTAGTTAGTAGTTGATTCAGGAAGAGTCTAGTTATGGCTAGACAAGAGGTTATAGACAAATCAACAGATCGTGCAAGATAAACATAGTGAACCCCAACATGGGAATTCAGTCTCGCAGATACGACATCGTGAACATTGAGAAATATTCTGACAAGAGTTGGGGTAGTTAAAGGTACTGTATGAATGTTATGGAAATAAAAGATAGTCTCACTGGGAAGACAGTCAAAACTTCTGTTCAGGAGCAACCCTACAAGCACAAAGGCGCGGAAATAAGTAACTACGGATAATTATAGGCGAGGAAGAACATCAAAAAATTCCGTCAAGTATACGATGTAATAAGCTCGCAGCTTTACAAGAGTCAGAAGGTCTTCCCTAAGTACTACAATGAAAGACTAGCTGAGGAAATAAGGAAGAAGGCTTCAAGCTAAGCACAATGACCTAAAGAGAGAATGGTCATGTAAAAAACAAATAGTCTCACTACAACATTGTATGCACTCCCTGAGAAAGTGGCACTTACCGTGGCTAAGGAACGAGAAGAAAAATCAAAAGTAATATTCGAGATCATATGAGTTGCACGAAAATTTTGGCATGCGTGGGAACTAAGATAAGCTAAGTATGCATGCAACAAGTGGCAAAACGACCAAGAAAAGTAATTGCTTACATTTAAAGAAAGTTGAGAAGGAACGAAAGGAATTATTCGATCAGTGATCAAGAGTGAGTTACATTATGAATGCACTTTATATTTCAGAGTATTATCCATGCAGCATATATGTTTACAATCATACAGCCGTAGAAGATTCCGGTATAAGTTAAAAGAAAGAATTACCCCAGGTTATAGACAAAGGATTGAATTATTAAAAGATTGTATCATGGATATTCCATAGCGCCCATGAGAGGCTAAAGTAATAACTAATAACAAGAGCCGCAGATCGGAAGATAGCTTAAGCCTACATAAAGGCTGATAAGAAGGAAGAGGAAAATAAAGAGTTACATCAACCAAGTAAATCAGGAGTCTGATTAATGGACCCAAAAAATTATAGACATCATGATTGAGAACCTTGCAGAATCACTCTTAATATAAGAGGTACAAGAGAGATAGTACAGGAGCCATATTCTATAACGGCTCTACGATAAAGCCAGTTAGAAGAGTACCAACCTCATAAGAAGTTAGTACGAAGATTCCACTAGATTGTGTATGCACCATAGGTGCAAGTATTATAATAGAGCTTCAAGTTGTGGATGTGAATTGTACCTATATGGAAGGGAAGTCATGAAAGAGATAGAAGATATGATGTAAGATTTTAAGGCAAAGGTAAACAATGTACGAGATACTAAAATGCAGAAGGTTGTGAACAGTTCATACTTCGGATAAAAGGCTAGAAGCGCGGGGATTCAATATCCAGGAGTGATAGCAGCGTCGTCAGTGGCATGTCTTCCAGCCTATGGTTTCTAGGTATCGAGAAGCCTGATTAAGAGAGCAAAGAAGAGTTAGAGACGATGTGATGTCTCGCTTGATGTTCCAGAATAACATAAGGAAATCTATCGTGCAAGCAAGTTTAATGAAGGTTGCGAGCAGTATAAATGGATACGTATAGGTTGAAAGCTAAAGTATTGTAAAGCGACAAGGTTTTATGACAAGAATAAGGATAAGAAAGGGCAAGTGAGAAGGTGACGAGAAATGGATGTGTCCTCAAGATTAAGCCCAAGAAAACAAGAGAGCTAATGGTTTCTCTAAGCTAAGAAAGCTCAGTATAGCCTGAACGAACTCAAAGGAGTCTAAGACTAATAGCATTTAGGAGAGGTAGAATGTTGCCCTGGTAGTAGAATGAGGGTATAATTGTGATAGATAAACGATGACGATTGGGCCTTCGATTGAGTAATGATTTGATGAATTGTACAGGATTAAAATACCCACGTAAGGAGAATCACATTGGGATGCTATGAAATACGATTATGGAAGTATAGTATCGTATCGCCCCCAGGTGGATCAGGAAAATCACCTCAAATGTTCCACTACGCAACATGAGCCCTAGTGATTATGTAATACATAAGAAGTTTCAAGTTATCAGTGGTATATTGTAGATTAATATTTAGGCAAATCAATAATGGATGGACAAAAGTCACAAAGTATAAGATGAGATTAGGTCGTCATTCTTACGATGAACAATAATGAGGAAGCATTAAAGGACTTAGATTTATACATATGGGATAAGCAACAGGAGTAAGCCGGAATTTGGTAGCAGACCTCAGCAACGATAAATCGAAGTAAGAGTTATGGTATAATATGGCCTACATAGATGCAGTAAAGTCATACGAATGGATAACCGGGTCTATGAAATTAGATATAACAATATTTGTAAGTTCAACAAAGTATCGAGCAAAGAACTTCAGTATACACCTTTCACAAAAAGTAAACTTGGACTTCTTTCCTAAGTAGACATCTTATCAAGCTCTGTATATGCTTACAAAGTGAGGCATAGAGATTAGCTAAAAGCTGGAGGAAAAAGGAGAGAAGAGTCACATAGGCACACATACAAGGAAAAAGTCGTACATGTTGCGTGACAAAAGGCAGCAACAGTTACGAGATTGGAAGGATTCAGACCACAAGTCGTAATATGAGAAAGAGGCCTAAAGGGAAGAATGCCCTGGCCTTTGGATTTATTCAAAGAACAGTTGCCTAAATGGCAAGAAGTGTATTAAAGTATTCGCAAGAGCTATGGGTTATGAGAATGATAAGTACATCAGTCAACATTCGAGGACGAATGTTCCAAAAGGGGGATTGATGTTACACCCCATATTTTCGTACGTGAAAGTACGCCATAAATAAATTGATGAGGGCTCAAAAATGAGATGTTACATCCCAATCCCGCATTTTCATACGTCAAAGCTTCATCGTAAGTTAATCGACGCAAACTCGGGAATGAGATTATTTTTTTAGTTATAAACATTTATGCTATTTATAACGGGCGATAAGTAACTGCCGTGAAAATTAATGGGTAAACGAATCAACGAAAATGAGTTTCGTTGAAGGTTGTCAATTTGGGATAGAAGGCGGTCCGAGCTATAACACCCGACATTTATGGACTAGTGCCATACAAGGTACCACATGACCATGATAGTAAGATTTATAAAGTGTGATAAAAGTGAGTAGTATTTTAAGTAATTTGAGATAATTTCTAATTATGTGGATAATTGGGTAATTATAGATTTTTAGTGGGAGATTAATTAAAATCTTTGGATAAATCAAAAACCCCACGTGGCAGCAAGCCACCCAAAGCTTTGTGACTCTTAAGTCATCATGGGCTATGTGGCAAGATTAAGTCATTTGGATTATGTGGTTAAACCACCATATATAAGATATCTCAAATTCATGAACAAGCTACATAAGTAACGTTAAAACCATTCTAATATGCATCTGCATATTATATATCATATAATCAACGCAAGACCTTCACCAATTCAAATCAACATGAGAAGTTTAGCATCTTCAACCAGATTTCATGGTAATTCAACAAGATTTCATAGCACCATAAGAAACGTGCAAATCCACAGTGCAATCAACGGTGCAATCTTTCTCAAGAACGTCATACGGATTTTTCCCTACTTCGATCAGTCGTCATGTGTTTTGCCGTAATTAACGTGTGTTAAGGCTATCCCTTTTTTTTTGGCATGATCCAAATAATACAAATGAAACGGGCAAAATACGCAACTTTCATAAATGACACTATTCATAGAAATACAAGGGGTATCTATATTCTTTATTCCTCATGTAAATTATTATTATATCTTCTGTTCATGGGTCTTAGAAAAATACGTATTTGATAAAGTTTATCCGACAGGCACATTAGTTTTATGACATTAATGTATTTCTTATGCATTTCATGCTTTTATACATGTACATTGACCCATGACCAGATGGCGTTATATACCATATATTATATGTATATGGGATATGGGAAAAGGTTATGGCGTTATATACACACCACCACCTGATCAGCTGGTATACGTTGATGATTTGCCCACAGTGGCCGAAATGATATGATGGGATGCCCTTAGAGGCTTGATGATATTATGAACGTATATACCTAAGCATGGTATGATATTTATATGCATATGCATGACATTGTAATTATTAATGATTCACAGAGTTGTTCAGACTTACATGTTGAGTCTTTTACTCCATGTTTCTCTCATGTCTATTATTTACGGATTTTCATTCCTTACATACTCGGTACATTATTTGTACTAACATTCCTTTTGCCTGGGGACGCTGTGTTTCATGCCCGCAGGTCCCGATAGACAGGTCGAGAGCCCTCTAAGTAGGCTATCAGCTCAGCGGAAGATGTTGATGTGCTCCATTTGCTCCGGAGTTGCTTATTTAGTTAGTATGATTTAGACATGTATTGATTAGTATGTCGGGGCCCTGTCCCGGCCTTATGACGATTATTTACTCTTAAAGGTTTGTATACATATGTCAGGTATTTGAAATATTGTATGGCCTTGTCGTCCTATGTTCAGTGTACGAGTGATTATTTTGGCTTTATAGGCCCGTACGTCATATGTATAAGTCAGTATATTAGGTTGGGTCATTTTCTATCGAGTGTTCTCCCATGTTTTATTCATGTTACCTCATACGGCCCTTCTGGCCCATTTACCCATATTGATGTAATGAGAAAGATACGTTACGTTGGTACTCGATTGAGTAAGGGCACCGGGTGCCCGTCGCGGCCCATCAGTTTGAGTCGTGATAGACAACAATGACAAATGAATCGACATACGGCCTGAACACTCGGTTCATCAAATCCATAAATGCTGCCTGGGCATTAGTCAAGCCGAAGGACACACCAAAAACTCATAGTGACCATATCTAGTCTAGAAGGCCATCTTCGAAACATCCGAATCACGAATCTTCAACGGATGATACCCAGATCTCAAGTCGATCATAGAGAACACCCTGGCACCCTGCAACTGGTCAAACAAATAGTTAATATGCGGCAACAAGTACTTTTTCTTAATGGTAACTTTGTTCAACTGGTTGTAATCAATGCAAATCCGCACAGTCCAATCCTTCTTCTTCACGAACAACACCGGTACGCCCTAAGGCGACACACTCGGTCTGACAAACCCCTTTGCTAGGAACTCCTCAAGCTATTCCTTCAACTCATTCGGAGCCATATGGTGTGGTGGAATAGAGATAGACTGGGTACCTGGAGCCAAGTCAATACAGAAATCGATATCACGATCTGGTGGCATGCTTGGGAGATCAGAAGGAAACACATCGGAGAACTCCCGCAACACGGGAAATGAATCAATCGTCGGAGTCTCTGTAGCAGTATCCTGAACATAATGTAGATAAGGCAAACAACCCTTCTCGACCATGTGTCGAGCCTTCAGGAAATAGATAACCCGACTAGATGCACTGACACATGAACCGTTCCACTCCAATTTAGGCAACTCTAGTATCGCCAAGGTAAAAGTCTTGGTATGGCAATTAAGGACGGCATGATATGGAGACAACTAGTCAATGCCTAGGATTACCTCAAAGTCGGACATATCAAGCAATAGAAGATCCGCTCTAGTCTCATAAGCACAAAAAGTCATGATATATGACAGGTAAATCCAATCCACAACAACAGAATCGCCCACTGGCAGGGATACATATAAAGGAGTACCCAAGAACTCGCGAGGAACACCCAAAAAATGAGCAAACAGAGATGAATTGGATCAAATAGTACCATAACATACCTACCGCAGATAGAAATAATACATGTGATCATGACATTTGAGGCTACTGCATCTGATCTGGCTACAAAGGCATAGAACCTAGCTGGAGCACCACCTGACTGGCCTCCACCTCTAGGATGGCCCCTACCCACCTGTCCTCTGCCTCTGGGCGGCCCGACAGCTGGTGAAACAGCTAGTATGGTAATCATGGGCCAATAGTCCTCCTGCTCAGAATTGCCCCGAAGTCTAGGAAAAACCTCTTCACGTGGCCAAAATCCCCACACTATAAAACCCCCCTCAGAACAGTGGACTGCTGACCTGAAGTCTGACCCTGAAGTCTGACCCTGGCATTGAAATAGGGTTGTGCTGGACCACACCGAGCAGGCGGTAGTGCTGACTGCATGGGCCTGCTAGGCTTACCCTTCATGAACTGACCTCTGCCCCCAGGTAGTGCGCTACTAAATACTCCAAACTGTCGGGGTCGCTTGTCCCTCGGCACAAACTCTCCACCATAGTTGCGAATACGCTCGATCCTCCGAGCTACATCCTCAACCTGAAGAAAAGAAGTCCCATCTCTACCTCACGGGCCATAGGTACCTAAATCTCTGTGGGGAGTATAATAGCTGCATGGCGAGACAAGTCAGTGAATCTCGCCTCATAGTCGGTGACAAACATGTGACTTTGACGAAGTCGCTCAAACTGACCTCGAAGCTCCTCTCTCTCAGAAGATGGTATATACTTCTCCAAGAATAGATGTGTAAACTGATCCCAAGTCAAGGGAGGTGAACCTGCAGGTCTGTTAAGAAGAGAAGCCTGCCACCATCTACGGGCCTTGCCATTAAAATGAAAAGTGGCAAAGTCCACCTTGTTGGACTCCAATATCCCCATGTTCCGGAGCCTATCCTTGCACTGATCAATGAAATCCTAGGGGTCCTCTTACCGCTCACCCCTAAAGGTAGGGGGGCGAAGCCTAGTCCATCTGTCCAGCCGATTCTGCTGATCATCCGTCGCGACTGGTACAACCTCTGGCATAGTCACTACAACAGGCTGGGCTCCGCCCGTAGGTAGTGTACCTAGGGTCTGATAAACGACAGCGGCGTGCCCTGGAGCCTGAGTAGTAGGGGTCTGTGCTCCCCCTCCTACCTGAGATATGGTAGGGTCTGCTGGAAATAAACCAGCCTGCATCATAGAGTCAATGAACCGCAACATATGGCCCGTGACCTCCTGAAATCCCGGCGCTGTCCTGAAATATGCTGGAGCTGGCACGACTCCAGGTGCCTCATCCTGCTCCTCAACAATAGGATCCTCCACTGGATCCACATGTGGCACAATAGGAGCAACCCTAGGGCGCCCTCGTCTAATGACTTGAGCTGGAGCCCTCCCCTAGCCTCTGCCTCGGCCTCTAGCAACGGGGGGAGCAGCCCCTCGACCGCCTGGTAAATCTGCCGCACGTGTTCTCACCATCTGTGAGAGATAAATAGAAATACACTTAGTATAGTATCAACTGCACGATAGGAGATGAAGAAAGAGAAGTTTCCTAACACCCTATAGCCTCTAGAAGATAAGCACGGACGTCTCCGCACCGATCCGCAAGACTCTACTAGGCCATCTCATGACTCGTAGACCTTTGTGAACCTAAAGCTCTGATACCAAGCTGTCATGACCCAATTCTGTACTAGGTTGAGACTGCACATAACGCTGCCGTTAGGCAAGACCACAAGCTAAACTACTATTTATTTATCCCTTTTCAACATATTTGTAATTAACCTAAATTTCATGCACATGTGATAAGTCTTTTTAAACAAAATATCAACATCATAAGTACATAGTCTGCGGTGATAGAAATGACAAGTACAACAGTACATAAGTACTACAAATCTCCAAATCCCGGCGTCACAAGTACAGGAGCAATCTAAAGAATATACAAAACTACTAAAACTATTGTCCGAAAGTAATAGATATAAATAGTAAATAAGATGGAAGGAGACTCCGGTGTTGCGGATGATAGCAAGGCAAGCAGCTCACCCCTAAGTCACCTTAGATGATCGGCTATGTGCCCGCGTGACCACTGGTAGAACCTGTCTCAGCACCTGCACATTAGTGCAGGAGTGTAGCATGAGTACGAATGTAACACCCCGGAAAATTTTGAAGAACTTAAGTGTAAAGCCCGGTAAAATTTGCAAAGAAAATAATGTTACGGTGCCGGACTAGGATTACGGCTCGGACCTTTTGGGTTGAACAATGAACGGGAAAGTAAAGAAAAATATTTGGCGGAAAAGTGTATTTCTGCGGTCCATTATGCGACCGCAGAATCACTCCGCAAATCACATAATGGCCTTAGAGTGAGGCAGTTAATTAGGTCAGTTGAAGCAATTATGCGATCGACTATACGACCGCATAACTGTTATGCGGTGTACTATGCAACCGCAGAACAGTTATGCGGACCGCAGACTCAGGCAGATTTTTGGTCATTTTGGACATCAATTATGTGACCGATATGCGGTCCACATAACCATTATGCGGTCGCATATGCGACCGCAGAACCTGTTCCGGAGCTTCATTTTTGGGTTTTTAAGACCCGACCCTATTTTATTAAATACACTCTTTGGGTCATTTTTGAGGTATAATCTGATATTTTAGAGTGAGAGAGAGTGCCCTAGAGTGAGAAGGTGTTCCTCAATAATTGATTCTTCAATTCTTGCTCAAGTTTTGGAAGATTAAGGAGGGAAACTCACTAGGTCTTCATCCTAGAGGTAAGATTCTACACCCTAACCCTTAATTTCGAATTTTGTCTAGAAATGGGTAATAAGCAAGATAATTTCTGGGCAATAGGGTTGTTTATTTTACATGCATGTGTTATCAAAGGGTGTAGAAAGATTGTGGAGCTTAAAATGGTAAAGATTGAGTTGTGTGATGATGGAATCCTCCATAAAAGGACCTTGAACCTTAATCCACGCTTAGTGTTTGATAAAATGCTCAAATGAGCTGAGACCATGAATATCTTCCTAATTATGGTTCAATTTTGTTATGTCTCAAATAGATTGGAATTGCAAGAATTTTCGGAACATTGTAGTAATTTAAGGAAAGCTCAATTGAGGTATGTTGGCTAAACTTTCTCTCTTGCAATTGAATTCCATAATGTTTTCACGAGTTTTAAAGTTTGGGTTGTATTAAAATGTGGTGGCTTGAATCGTATTTCAAATGAAAGCTAGTATGCCAAATTGTGTGAGAAAATCTCAATATTCTTAAGACTCTTAATTGCTCATATGTGTACCTAAAGTCTTGATTGGGAATGTCTTAATCAATGAGATTGGGCACAATATAGTATTTTTCAAATCAACATCTGATTTCTTGGGCACAATATCCAGCAGGGAATCATTGTCCCTATTCAAAGATCAATACAATTTACTGATAAGTTTCCTGACCAAATTTTAGGTAGAAAATAACTTTAAAGATTTTTAGAATGTATTAATTATGTATCGGATTTCATTCCAAGCCCTAGCAATTTGCTAAAACCTCTCCATGATAGGTTGAAAAAACCTCCACCTACATGAACTTCTGTCCACACCAACATTATCAAAGAAATAAAATTTAAAGTCAAAGACCTTCCTTGCTTATCTCTCCCTGATCCTTCTGCATTCAAAATAGTTGAAACTGATGCATCAGACATTGGCTATGGTGGCATTTTAAAGCAGAAAAAAGATGGAAAGGAACACATTGTTGTATTTGCATCAAAACATTGGAATAATTATCAACAAAATTATCCTACAATTAAAAAAGAAATTTTAGCAATTGTTTTGTGCATATCTAAATTACAAGCTGATTTACTAAATCAAATTTTTTTGTTAAGAATTGATTGTAAAGCTGCAAAATCTGTTTTACTTAAGGATGTACAAAATCCATCTTCTAAACATATATTTGCTAGATGCTAAGCTATTTTAACTATTTTTGATTTTGATATAGAATATATCAAAGGGAGCTCAAACTGTATTCCAGATTTTCTTACCCGAGAATTCTCGTAGGGGAGATAAAATGCTTAGGAAAAAGAAGGTAGAACTTTCAGATCCTCTAGCACCCGCTCTTCCTCCGCCTGAGGGAAATATTATTGAAGCAGTACCCAAACAGTCTGCTACATATGTTATATCCAAACAACAAACCATTTCAGTTGCCTCCAAGCAACTCTCAAAAGATGCAGCTGGACCAAGCCAGCCCAAATACAGAAAGCCATCAGACTATGCCATGAGCGGAGTCCCCCAAGTTCATCTGATAGAAAGTTCAGGGACCATTCCAATTTCCAGTCCAAAGAAATGGAAAGACTTAGTTGAGGAAGAAGAATCTCAACAAACTCAAACTCAACTAGCCCAGACCATGTCTTCTCCTTGGATGGATGAAGAATTCATGCAATGGCACCAACTCATGGGATTTATAGATCAAATGACCATGCCTAGCCTATTTAGAAAACAACTGAGAGATCAGTACCAATTGTATAAAAATTATTGTTCCAATGTGGCGGCATAAAGCCACGTATCTTCTTCCAACCCCGCGGCGCCCCAAAGCCACACGGCCTCCTCACATCCTGTGGTTGCTAGAAGCACCACACAAAAAATATTGGAGGCTAAAAGCCCCATTGTAGGTACTGTATGTCTATCCAACATCCCAAACGCCACAACCAATCAGGCACTTTCTTCACAAGTGCCATAACCTATTTCTTCAAGCAAAGGCTCCTGCTCCGAGGAAACCATTTATATTAAGAATGAAAGTGTCTACCCACTTATTTAACTTGAATCAGAATTCTGGCATTCCAACCCCCAAGAGGTAGCTAAGAAAATACTTAGCCCTTCAACCAATTTCATACAAAACACTCCCAAACATACCCAAAAACACTATGAGTTCATTCTCAAAGATACCAGATCCTGCTTGTTTAAACCCCACAAATATAAGCAGACCCAATCATATATCACACATACTACCGTGTGGATTAACAAAATAATCTCACCAAAAGAATAGGGAACCCATCCAGCACAATACAAAAGACTTTCCCAGCTTTTTGATCTACAATTTTACAATTATTATGACTACTAGGCAGCGTGGATGAATGCTTTCATCTTCCAAATCCAACTTGGAAAGCATTCATGGTTTATCCTCTAGAGTAAAGAATTAACCTCTAAATTTCCTTGGTAGTTTATACATCAGTGGTGGCATGGTTATGGTCATAAGGCTGAAATCCACCCTTCGCCAGTAAAAGAAGGATATAATTATTTTTGCCACAGGTTTTCTTCCGAGCAACATCTACCCATACTACACCAATTATCCCACAGATTTCATATCCTGTGGATATACTCCCAGAAGTTTTCCTCCCACAAGCCGTAAGGACATAAAGGACAACCATGTTTAGCTGTTTATCCTGTGGATATAAAATGTGGGATTCATCCGAAGCCTATGTGCCAGTAGTATACAAGTGGTTTTAGTCTCATCCACAATATCTACTATAACAGATGTTTATCTAGCAAGTTAAAAAGATAAAAGCAAGTTAAAAATAAGGATATATATATATGATTTGGTACTTTTCTGCATGTAGGAGCTCGAGTTTAAGTAAATCAGTAACCGTACAAGAATGAGTCGCCATGTAAATGAGGTACTGGGTGCTTGTCCACGTCACCTAGGTTGGTTTGTGACATTGCTGACTTCCTTTGATGATGTTTGGCTTGGACATAGGGGTGGGCGTAATACCGACCGAACCAAAAAAATTGACCGAACCAATAATTTCAGTTTATACGGTTCGATTTGTTCAATTTTTCAGTCGGTTTGCGGTTTATATTTTTTAAAAGCTTGATGTTCGTTTCAGTGTTTGGTTTTAGTATTTCGGTTTTTTGGTTAACCGAAAAACCGAAGTTTTTTTTAAGCATGGGTTTTATAGCCTCTGGGCTTATCTTAACTGTTAAATCTAACATGTTAAATATGGGCCCAATTATTTATTAATTGTTAGTAAATGTTGAAGCCCAAACCCAAAATGCCACACTTTTTAGAAGTTCATCCAACCCCAAAGCCACGCTACCCAAAATCATAACCCATAAAGCTAGATAGTGTACGTTTTAAGGAAATTAAGAGTCAAGAGAATCATAATCCTTTTATTTCCTGGGTTAGTTATCGTTGATATTGAATTCCTATTCCTGGGTTACTTCTCTGCATCTTATAGTGCATATTTTATTATTTTCTAATTACATTTCATGTTATAGTAGGTTACAGTAGGAAAATTTGCAAAGCACATGCATTGATCCTTAGAAACTTTGTACGAATTAATTATGAGGCTCATTTATTGCTTAAGAAATAAGTCCAATTTGACAAGCCTAAAACCGAAAATAACCGCACCAAACCGCAAGAAAACCGAACCGCACCAAAATACTGTCTTCCATAATTTTCTGGGTCCAATAATCAAACTCCTGATTTACTTAGTTGATGTAACTTTTTAGTTTTCGTTGATCAACCTTTATTTAGGCTTAACCTATCTTCCGACCCGCGGCTCATAGTATTAGTTATTACTTTAGCCTTTCATGGACACTATGGAATATCCATGATATAATCTTCTAACAATTCAATCCTTTGTCTATGACCTGGGCTCAATTCTTTCTTTTAACTTATACCAGAATCTTCTACGGCTGTATGATTGTCAACATACATGCCGCATGGATAATACTCCGAACTCTTAAGTGCGTTCATAACGTAACTAACTCTTGATCATTGATCGAATAATTCCTTTCGTCCCTTCTCAGCTTTCTTTAAACGTAAGCTATTACTTTTTTCTGGTCTTTCTGCCCCCTTTTGCGTGCATACTTAGCTTATCTTAGCGCCCACACATATTGAAATTCCATATAACTCATATGATCTTGAATATCACTTCTGATTTTACTTTCCGTTTATTAGCCACCGTAGGTGCCATCTTCTCAAGGAGTGCATATAATGTTGTAATGAGACTGTTGTTACATGACCATTTCCTCTTTAGGTCACTGTGCTTAGGTTGAAGCCTTCTTCCTTATTTCCTCAGCTAGTTTTTCATTGTAGTACTTAGGGGAGACCCTCTGACTCCTCCACACTCATGTGCTCGTACGGTTGCTTCTGAAGTTTTGACTGTCTTCCCAGTGGGGCTTTCTTTTATTTCCATAATACTCATACGGTACTTTTAACTACCCCAACTCCTATCTGAATATTTATCAAGTATTATAATGACATTACTGCGAGGCTGAATTCACTATATTGGGTTTTAGTATGTTTATCTTGCATGATCTGCTAAATTCATATGTAACCTCCTGTCTAGCCATAACTAGGATCTTCCTGAATCAACTACCAACTACTCATTGGCCCATTCTCATATCAATATTCCGCGTAATCGTTCTTGGGCTATTTCTTTGTCTTAACTTATGTCCCGCACTGGCTCATTATCTATCAATAACATCTCGGGCAGGAACCCTTACTTCCTTTCTTTGACGTCGTGTTTTCATAATGTTTTGGAATCATAGCATATCTCTAGGATTTGAATAAGTGCAATCTCTTCCCTTTCTCATTTTTTTATCGCATTCTTCCTTTACCATTCCATAGTTACTAGAACCATTTAATTATGACTTAATGCCACAACACTCCACATTCCCCCCTTTATGGGAGTACTAAGATTTAGTACTACGATGATCTACATATAGATATTTTACCTCTTTGTCTTTGGCTTCTTTTCACATCATCGATGACCCTTACGCGCCTTGCGGAAATCCTTCTGTACCAAGGATGACAAAATTCCTTATTCACGAGGGTGACACCTAGTGTAACTTGCACATATAGTCCCTTAAGCATAACTTTGCTCCCATTGCTTGCTTTAGGGAAGCATCCTCCTAAATGACCTTTAAGGGTTATTCTTCTATTGTCCATTCTATTATCGCCGAAGCGCGATCTGAAATTCTCATGATGTCGACCATTATCAAATCACTCAGTCCCTAATTCATGTTTAGTTTATCTTGTTCATCAGTCCATACTGATTTCTATTATTTTGGGGTCTAACATTTCCTTCTGGTAGTCGCGTTGGAGTCACACACTTATTTCTCAAAATGAGGATATGACTTTATGGCCTATACTCTTTTGTTGTCTCAAGGCATGTCACCTCTTGTCTTTTCCTTCACTTGGCTATAGACTCGGTGATACTATCATCTACCGTTGTCATCCATGTATCACATCTCACTCATAATGCTTCATTATCTCTCTTCTTATTTCCTTGCTAATATTTTTGTCTACCACTTTATTCTTAAACTTCAACAAGACATTCTTTTGCTTTTAGCTCCCCTTGCTCTGTCCCTTGGCTCTTCGAGTTGCCTAACATTCTCGCTCTACTAGGGACAGGAGAAATACTACTACCCATAACCCTACGAGCCCAAATATGTGATTAGTTTCCAAATCCAATTCCAAATCCAAGTCCAAATCAACCCTCAAATCCCCAAAATACACTCTCATAAGTTACAGACAAAACCCCCATATTCTCGTTAAACTTTTATGGTTTTGGTGTAAAATCATGATGAGTCAAGATATATAATCAAATTAAAGTAGAAAATTTACCCTCGAAATTATAGTGAAAAATATTCTCAAAAATCACCTCTTCCCGAGCTCCAAAACTCAAAAATGATGAAAAATGAGCTAAACTCAAAATATATATTCCGGCCAGACATTTTGCATATGCGGTTGACGAGCGCAAAACACACATTTAAATATGCTCACTAGTCGAATATAGTATAATTTAATATCGTATCCATAGGTATTGGAGTTAAACAATATTTTTGTAGTTTATAGCTTGATTGCTAACCAATATTATCAACAATTTAGATTGGTGTGATTAAAACAAAAATTAACTAAAAGTCTAGCTATTGGCTAATGACAATCGCAACAAAAGTAAGCAAGGAAGATATCAACGGGAGAAAATAGGGGTCGATTGGATAGGTGCAAGATACTTGTCTGGGATTTAACTCTAGTTCATTCACTTCTAAGGTTCAAGTGAGTCTCTCGAATTAAATCTACTATTAGTTCGAATGTTCAGCAGAAACTCCTCTCTCGATTAAGTTTCAACCTCACAATATGAACTAAGTTAAGCTCCGTGAAGATATGCAAGAATTTGTAGTGGATTGGTTGTAAGAGAACCTCTATCGATTATTCTCCTAACTAGGTCTAAACAATAATTTAACTAGCCTCTTTCGATTAATAAGAAGAATCAATGAATTCAACCAACAAGATAATGCAAACACATCACAAGTTATGCCTTTTTCGATTACATAAACATGTGAATATATATGCAATAATTTAAACACCCAAAACGATTCAATACATAAAAATTGGAGTTAATATCCACAAGCAATTCTCAAAACACCATATTCATCAATATCTAAAGAAAATTACTCCATAGAGATGGAGTAATTCATCACAAATAAGTTTAAGTTAAAGGAAAACATAAAACAATCCAAACACATGTCTTGAGTGAGAATTGAAGGATGAAATCCTTGTGCTCTTGCTTCTCCCAGTTCTCTTCAGCCTCCTTACGTCTAAATTATGTCAAAAGTCCTCAAAATACTGGTTTTCACGTATATATACCAAGTAGGGTCGGGCCCAAACAAACATACCTTCTCTTTCATGAAACAGGACTCTTCCCGGACAGGACGTGTGCGGCCGCGCACCTGGAGACCTGCTCGTGCATTTGGCCGTGCATTATTCACGGTACACTGTTTCACATGCGCCCAATGCTCGGTCGCGCACCTGGGTGACGCACTGCCCAATTTTTTGTTTCTCACTTTGAATGCACTAGTGTTCGTTGATCCCCGAACTCGATCCCAACTTAATCCTTCGGCTTTTACTCAGACTTCAAAGCTCCAAAATAACGTGAATTCATTCCATAACCTCTACATAGATCGGAATCACTCCTACAAGGCATAAAACATAAAATTAATGAAAATCACTAGCGATTAAGGCTCAAACTCAATTAAAGTGCAGCAAATTATAGTGCAATAAGCGACTAAAACCTGAGATTATAGCCTACCATCAACACCCCACACTTAAACCATTGCTCGTCCTTGAGAAATCAAACTACACTTTATATAGACATGACCTCATTTCACAACTCTCCTAAATCATCATACCAAGAATATTTAAAATAGATTAAGCACAATAGTGTAACATCCTAGCCTCAACATATAACTCCAAAGTACCACGCATTATTTATAACATACTCACTTACTCCAACACAGAGGTCAATGACATTACCCTTCCTTCATGAATCACGTGCCCTCACAACAGAAGAGAGTAGTTCCGCACACAATCAACTTTAAGAACAATTAGGAACTTCAGAACCAACATTCATATGCCACAAAAGATGAACCATAGGCTTGGCCGTAGTGTACTACTCTACTAATTGAGTTCATTCAGTCAAGGATCGAGTAGGACTTTAATCGGTTATAATGTAGGCTGCGGGATGGGTAGGATACAATTTGGATATAAAAGTGACTACACCTACCTAAGCACTTTGATACATACAATTTCATTGTTAAAACCCCACAATTATGTCAAACCAACACTCCACCTTCACATCAATTTACATTCACTCCCAACTTCTTTAAGCACAGTTACATCAAGAGTTACCACTATCCAGGAGTATTTTTCACAACCATACACAACATATTTTTTTTTGTTTTCTATTTCAAGTGGCTCTTACTTTTTCAAAACATTGCACCTTTCTTCCTTATTTCATTAGCTCCACTCAAACACCAACCCAGTCACCCCACACTTCAACTTTTAAAAAGTTCATACAATTTCAAGTGCTCACGAGAGGTAAATGGTTCAAGTAGATGGTAAATTCAAACAAATTGGTAAGGCTTGTAATGTGGTTACCAAAGAAACATGATTACATGCTCAACGGGGTTAACTAAGATATAACAATTATGCTGGTAGAAGCATGTAACTGGCTCAACAAAGAAATACCTATATCACTTCCAAGAAAAAATAAAACTACAATTTCGCTTTGCAAACACACGGGGCAAGTTCTAGACATCAAATGCAGTGCAATGCAATGAATACACCAAAACCTCATACTTCATATAACATAACTCACTCCAGATTGACTATCAAGACACTCTAGTCAAAGCAGCTAAGCCAAGTTAAAATTATACAATCTAAGGTACTTATGCAAGAGTCAAAAACTGAGCCTAAGCGTCACAACTAAAATACTCACTATTCTAAAGGCATGATAGAGTTAAGAAATATTGCTTTCATTTCAAATCATAGCACAAGGTTTCCTACTCCACACAAAAATAAAAACTAACTACACCCGGTTCAAACAAAACCATTGGAAAAGAACCAAGGCACAAAGAAAAACCAAGGGGGAATTAATACACTACCTAACAAAATCAAATCTTTTGTCTTTCTCTTTCGACTTTAATCCCTCAAGAAACCTGTTGAATGATATCCATCGTCAGGAAATATCGAAAATTTTAAATTTTTTATGGTTTTCCAATTTTTTTTTCTATCAAACTACTACCACTAACCAAAAGAACTAGACTTAATATACATACAATATACATACAAATATATCCCCCACCCCATACTTTAACTTGTGGCATGTCCCCATGACACACAATTTAAAAAGCATAAGGCAGAGAAACTTCCCTGAATCTCTAGTCGGGATCTGAGTCAAAGTCGGGATCCATTCTTCGTGCCCGAACTAGTGCACACATCCACGCAGACCACTTCTTCTTAGCTTTCTTGGGGTACACCCCACACTTGTCTTTATCAATCATTGGGACCTTCTCTTTCAAGCTTTTCACTCTCCATTCTAAACTCGCAGCTAGCTTCTTCTTTCTCACCCCCATCTCCATATTCATGTCGAAAGTCACTGTCTCTTCACCCACTCTAAGCATGAGCTTTCTATCATGTATGTCTAATATTGCTCTGCCCGTTGCTAATAATGGTCTTCCTAAGATAAGGGTGCCTCTTTGTTCTCCTCCATCTTCACCACAATGAAATCTATAGGAAATACAAACTTATCTACCCGAACTAAGACATCTTTCACTATCCCCTCGGGTATTATAGTTGTTTGGTTTGCCACCTGCAAAGATATTGGCACATACCTTATATCTCCAAGCTCATTCTCCAATTTCTTGTAAATACACAAAGGCATTAAATTAATTGAGGCATCAAAATCACACAAAGACTTATCAAAATTAAGAGTGCCTAATGAGCAAGGTATAGTAAAACTTCCTGGATCTCTACACTTTTGTGGGATTTTATTTTGCAAGATTGCGCTGCAATGCTCTGTGAGCATGACTACCGATGTCTTCTCGATCTTCCTTTTCTTTGTAAGGATCTCCTTCATGAATTTGGCATAAGCTGGCATTTATGAGAGAACTTCTATGAATGCCAAGTTTACATTAACCTGTCTCAACATCTCTAAGAATCTCTCAAACTACTTGTCCAGCTTTTCTCTATATAACATTTTAGGAAAAGGTAGAGCAGGAATATGCTCGCTCTCATTAGATTCCTCCCTTCTGAAGTTTCCTCCTTCTTCTTTTTCTCAGCTCCTTTCTTACCTTTCTTCTTATTATCAACTTCGTTTTTCAGCTGCTCCTCAATTTCTTTTTCAGGTACAATCTCTGTTTGGACCAGAGTGGGATCTTTCAGCACTTTCCCCCTTCTCAATGTCACAACATTCACTGTTTATTTGGGGTTTCTTTCAGTGTCAACTGGTAGAGTACCTGAGATTCTCTCAGACAATACAATTGCAATTTGCCCTACTTGCTTCTCCAAATTTTGCAAACCAGTGCCAAGTTCCTTTATAGCAGCACCATGAGCATCTAGCCTCTCATCCGCCTTGACAATGATTGACGTTATTAGATCTTCGAACCCAGGATGAATTGGCTGCAGAGGTTGGAACTGTGGCCTCGGCTGATTCACAAAACCAAGAGCTCCTTGAAATCTGGGATTATTTTGTCGCCATGCATTTGCAGTACCCCCAGGTGAACTCCACAAAAAACCGGGGTGCTTCTGCCCCATTGCATTGAAGTTATAATTCCCAACAGCATTAACTTCCTCGATTGAAGCTTGACAGTTATGAGTAGGGTGTCCTCTTCCACATATGTCACATGTTGCATGGGGCCCAATGTGTATCGAGGCTAAAGTCAGCTTTCTTATTTCCTTGGCCATGGCATCAAGTTGTACTTGCACAAATATTTTAGCGTCAATTTGGTGAACACCAATTGATCTTCTTCTTTCAGCACTTTCATAGGGCCACTGATTTGCGTCTTCAAACAACTCATCTAGAATTGTGACTATATCCTCTGGAGTCTTTTTCATCAACGGATCTCCAGCTGCATTGCTCAATGTTCTACGTGAGGTTGGTGTCAATCCATCCCAAAAATCCTGGAGTTGCATCCAAGATTTCTATTCCACTATGCTGACACTTACGCACTATCTCTTTAAACCTCTCCCAAGCTTCAAACACAGTTTCAGTCTCGTTCTGACAGAAGTTATGGATTTCTCTTCAAAACTTACCCGTCTTAGCTGATGAGAAATATTTGTCAAGAAATTTTCTGGTCATCTCATCCCATGTTCTAATCGACGCATTAGGCAAGCTTCGAAGGTAGTGCTTTGCATCATCTTTGAGTGTGAAGGGGAATGCTCTTAAGTAGACTACATCTTGTGACACACCATTGTATTGAAAGGTGTTCATAAACTCCTCAAAGTACATCAGATGGTTGTTTGGATCTTCGTTCATCTTTCCTCTGAAAACGCAGATGTTTTGAAAAGTTAGAGCAACCCTTGCTTCAGCTCAAAATTATTAGCTGCAACTGGAGGTGGTCTCACACTTGATAAGCCTTAGTTGTAGACCGGTCTAGCTTAATTGCCAAGTGGTCTCCCAGCACCGAGAGCTATATTTCCGAATTGGTCTACACCCAAAGGTTGATTCTGAACAATTCTCCGAGCCCTTTCCTCCTCAAAGACAAGTTGTGAATTTCGAAAAATTGTCTCCTAAGCATCTCGTGCAGCTTTTTCTCTTTGCTGGGCTGCCTCTCTTGCAGCCAAATCAACATTATCCTCATGTCCCGCCATAATTTCTTTGGTTGAGGATTGCCCAACCTTCTCTGTATTCTCGGGGAGATTTATTTCCTTCCTCAGCTGTCAAAGTTGATTCTTAATTTCTGGTTCGTAAGGTAGCACTTCCTTCCCAGAGGATCGAGTCATGCACCAATCTAACCTGTAGCCTGCACACAGTCAAGGAACACCAAACGTAAAAAGAGAAAAATAAAAATAAAAATAAAAATTCCTGAATTAGCACTACAAACTATTTAAAACACT
Organism: Nicotiana tabacum; assembly: GCF_000715075.1. NCBI lineage: Eukaryota > Viridiplantae > Streptophyta > Magnoliopsida > Solanales > Solanaceae > Nicotiana > Nicotiana tabacum. The sequence goes on from NC_134100.1 coordinate 50,737,363, forward strand.
ATTGATTAGCAATCCCCAGCAACGACGCCAAAATTGACGAGCGCAAAACACACACTTAAATATGCTCGCTAGTCGAATATAGTAGAATTAACTATCGTATCCACAATGATTGGAGTTAAACATTATTTTTGTAGTTTATAGCTTGATTGCTATCCAAGATGATCAAAAATTTAGATTGGTGTGATTAAAACTAAAATTAACTAAAAATCTAGCTATTGGCTAATGACAATCGCTACAAAAGTAAGCAAGGAAGATATCAATGGGAGAAAATAGGGGTTGATTGGATAGGTGCAAGATACTTGTCTGGGACTTAACTCTAGTTCATTCACTTCTAAGGTTCAAGTGAGTCCCTCAAATTCACTCTACTATTAGTTCGAATGATCAGTAGAAACTCCTCCCTTGATTAAGTTTCAACCTCACAATATGAACTAAGTTATGCTCAGTGAAGATATGCAAGAATTTGTAGTTGATTGGTTGTAAGAGAACCTCTATCGATTATTGTCCTAACTAGGTCTAAACAACAATTCAACTAGCCTCTTTCTATTACTAAGAAGAATCAATGATTTAAACCAACAATATAATGCAAACACATCACAAGTTACGCCTCTTTCGATTACATAAACATGTGAATATATATGCAACAATTAAAACACCCAAAACTATTCAATACATAAAAACTGGAGTTACTGTCCACAAACAATTCTCAAAACCCCAAATCCATCAATCCCTAAAAAACCTACTCCATAGAGATGGAGTAATTCATCACAAATAAGTTTAAGTTAAAGGAAAACATAAAACTATCCAAATCCTTGTCTTAAGTGAGGATTGAAGGATGTAATCCTTGTACTCTTGCTTCTCCCACTTCTCTTCAGCCTCCTTAGGTATAGATTATGTCCAAAGTCCTCAAAACACCATTTTTTCATGTATATATACCAAGTAGAGTCGGGCCCAAACAAACACACCTTCCCTTTCACGAAATAGGACTCTTCCCGGACATGGCGTGCGCGGCCGCGCACCTGGAGACCTGCTCGCACATTTGGCCACGCATTTTGCACAGTACACTACCTCACATACGCGCCCATTGCGCGCTCGTGCCCCTGGGTGATGCACTACCCGTTTTTTTTTCTCTCTTTGAATGCACTAGACTTCAAAGCTCCAAAATAGCGTGAATTCATTCCATTACCTCTATATAGCTCGTAATCACTCTTACAAGGCATAAAACATACAATTAATACAAATTGCTAGCGATTAAGACTCAAACTCAATTAAAGTGCAGTAATTTAGAGTGCAATAAGAGACTAAAACCTGAGATTATAGCCTACCATCAGTGGTTACTAAGCCGCAGGTGTGAGCGTCACATCTAAAGCTTTAGCCCATGGACAGACTTCTCATTTGTGATCCAAAGCTTCGTAGAAGTGGGCTCGCAAATGCGACAAAACATCCGCATCTGCGACCTCCCTAGACGTAACCATCCATCAAATTAATGACCTATTTTCAGCATATGTGGTCTTGCAGGTGCGACCAGAACCTCCACATGCATGACCATCCCCAGGCGTGAATCCCTTTACATCTGCGCCCTTCTCACCATAGGTGCGACCATTGCTCTTGCGCACCGACCATCGCAGATGTAGTGCATATGACACTAGCAACTTCAACCACCTCAATGAGGTCCAAAATGGTCTGAAAACACACTAAAACTCACCTAAGCCCCCCAAGCTCCCATCTAATCATACCTTCAAGTCCGGATACCTTATCCAAACTTATTCCATGTCTCAAAACATAAAGAAAATCAAAAACCACGAATCAAAGATCAAATATATCCCTTAAATTCAAAACTTCTTAACTCACCAAACATGTTCGAATCATACTTAAACATTCCGGATTACAGCCACACTTTGTACACATATTCCATTCAACCAAATAAACCTATCTAAAGTCACAAAATACCAATCAGAATCAGAAAAGATAAAAGTCGACTATTGGTCAAAACTATAAACTCTACAATTCTTCAAATTGCCAACTTTCGCCAAATAGGGTCAAAATCCTTTTGGGACATCTAAGATCAAATTCAAACATTCTACTAAGTCTAAAATAAATATACAAACCTATTGGAACTATCAAATCTCCATTCCAAGGCTGTCTACTCAAATGTCAAACCTTGATCAACTCGTACATCTTAATCTTCCAGAGATAGAAGTAAGCGTTCCAATTCACTCCCATTCCAATTTGGAACCAAACCAACAAAGCCCACAAGTCTAAAATCATCAGAAGAAACTACGAGAAGCATTAATAGGTTAGCAAGGCTCTAATACTCAAAATGATTGGCTGAGTTATTAAAGTAAATCTCCTCAAAAATCACTTATTCGTAGCTCCAAAACTCAAAAATGGTAAAAAATGAGCTAAACACGACTTATATCAAGATGGCAGACCTTTCGCATGTACAAATACTAAGCCACAGGTGCAAACCTCACTTCTTCAACTGAAATCTCGTTTTTGCATGAACACTAGCCTGCCCATTGCATCTACGACAAGACCTCCGCAGATGCGGAACCGCAAGTGCGACCCCTGCCTGGCCAGAGTTCCCTCGCAGGCGCACGCACAAACTCGAAAGTGCGACCCTCACACATGTACACCATCATCACAAGTGTAACGAATCTCCAGGACTAGGCCTTCCTCAAAGATGTGGACCTAACCATTGCAGATGCGCCCTTCGCACTTGTACACCTTCATTCGCAGGTATGATGCACCAGACACTAGAATTTCTAGCAACACCAAAAATGGTCTGAAACTATCTCTAAATACACTTGAGCCCTAGGCCCCCGTCCAATCATTCCAATAACTCCTTATACCCTATTATATAGGGTAAAATATATTTATATTAAATGATCGCATGAGGAAGTGACACGTGGAGCCGAAGATAGGAGATAGTTGAATCTGAAGGCAATAACCCCATCTGTTACCAGAGAGAATTATACTCACAAAGATGAAATAAATGCCTTCCACCCGGTAGCATTCAATGAGAAATATTCTATAACATTAAGTACACAGCTTATTACAAGGAATATGGCATTAACTGCCTGTCGTTATACATTCTTCAATAGCCCTCATAATTAACATTAAAGAGAGGCTTGATCCTTGGACCTTGTTCCTTAGGTGCAACTATAAATAGTGAGCTCTATTATCATTGTAAAGGAGACGAATTTTGTATCAAACATATGCTACATTCTATTCAAAGCTCAATATAATTTTATCTTCTTGTTTACTAATATCATTGCTATTGTGCCCGGAAGCCCTGCTCCTGGAATTATCGTTTCTGCTATTTTATCTCCATCTCAAAGCTAAGTATCATATTTTTATCTAATTCATCCATTATTTCAGGATCAAATTAATTCACTTGATTATAAACCACATATAAATTCAACTGTACCGTGTTACGGGTAAATAGTTTGGCACCCACCGTGGGCCATAGACAGTTGTGTAATTAAGATTGGTACTTACCTCTTTTACTAATGTGTTTGGTTATTTGTTCTTAGCAAAAAATCATAGATAATGGTGCAGACAACACACGCAACCTTGAGGCCCAAGGAAATCATCCTCAGCACGAGGATTCAATCAGCGATACCCGCAGTGAGGGGAACGAGGCCACACTGGTCCATGGAAGGTGATGGTAGTCTATAGTCTCGTGTTTTAATTTACTACACTTTACTTGTGTTTGAGCTTTAATTAAGAGTGTTTTTCACTAATTGTGTGTTTTATGCCTTGTAGGAGTAATTCCGAGCTATTTAGAAGTTATGGAATGAATTCAAGTATTTTGGAGCTTTTAAGTCTAAGTAAAAGCCCAAGGGATTAAGCCGGGATCGTATTTTGGAGCTTTCCTCGAGGACCAAGTTGGACATCAAAATGCAAGAAAAATCCGTACTATGAGAAAAATGCACTAGTGCGGCACGTGGGGCGGCGCGTGGCATGCCGTGGCTATGCAAAATTCCTACTACATGTCAGAAACAACTCTCTGGATTTCCCCACTAATGCCCTGCAAGGCGCGTCACCCCATGCGGCGCGCCTGTGCAAATTTTACAGAGTGAAAATCCTATTTCTGCTAAAAGAAGGTGATTTCGTCCGGGCCCAACCCTACTTGGTAAAAATACATGGAAAAATGTTATTTTCTGGATTTTTGACACATATTCGACCTAAGGAGGCTAAGGAGGAGTTGGAAGAACACGAGTGCAAGAATTTCATCATTCCTTCCCCACTCAAGACATGAGTTTGGATTGAATTTATGTTTTCCTGTACTTTAATTATATTTGTGATGAATTGCTTCATATATATGGAGTAGTTCTCTTTAGGGTTTGATGGATTTGGTGTATTGATGATTGTTTTTGGATTATAACTCTAGTTTTTATGTATTGAAGCATTTTTGGATGATTTAACTATTGCATCTATATTCACTTGTTCATGTAATCGAGAGAGGCATAACTTGTCATATCTTTGCATTATCTTCTTGGTTGAGTTCATTAATTCTTCTTAGTAATCGAAGGAGGCTAGTTGAATTATTGATTAAACCTAGTTAGGAGAATAATCGAAATTGGTTTTCCTAAAGACCAATCCACTACGCATTCTTGCAAATCTTCACGTGCTTAAATTGGTTCATCTTATGAGGTTAAGACTTAATCGAGAGAGGAGTTTTTGCTGAACAATTCAACTAATAATTGAGTGAATTCGAGAGACTCACTTAAACATTAAAAGTGAATTATCTAGAGTTAGATCCCAAACAATTATCTTGCACCTATCCAATCTACCCCTATTTTCTCCTATTGATAACTTCATTGCTTACCTTTTTTGCGATTGTCATTAGTCAATATTTTTAGATTCTTAGTTAATTTTAGTTATTAATCATATAAATCTCGATTGTTGATTCTCCTGGATATCGATCAAGCTAGAAACTATGAAAATACTATTTAACTCCAATCCCTATCGATACGATATTATACTATACTATCTTTTTGACTGTGCGCAGGTTACAGGTTAGATTAGTGCATTACTCGAGCTTCTGCTAAAAAGTGCTGTTATACGAGCCGAAGATAGAAAAACAACTGCGACAGTTGAGGAAGGAGAGAACTGTCACCGAGACATCAGACAAGGTTGGGAAATCCTCAACCAAAGATATGGCTGGAAATGGTGATGATAATGTGGATTTGGCTGCGAGAGTAGCAGCTTAATGACGAGAACAAGTGTAACGACCCGGCCGGTCGTTTCGAGGGTTATAGCCCCATTTTCCCCATTTCTACGTCCTTTTATGCTTTTTTGCTATATTATGATATATCAGGTTAGTTGGTTCGAGTCCGGAGTGCTTTCGGAGTGGATTGAGACACTATGTCTCTTATTTAGAAGCTTAAGTTGGAAAAAGTCAACCGGATGTTAACTTATGTGTAAACGATCTCGTATTTGAATTTTGACGGTTCTGTTAGCTCTGTTAGGTGATTTTGGACTTAGGAGTGCATCTGTAATGTGATTTGGAGGTCCGTAGTGGAATTTGGCTTGAATTGGCAAAAGTTGGAAATTTGGTGATTTCGATCGACAGTGGAAAATTTGATATCGGGGTCGGAATGGATTTTTGGAAGTTGGAGTAGGTTCGTGGTATCATTTTTGACGTGCGTGTAAAATTTGATGTCATCCGGATGTGGTTTGGTAGGTTTCGGTGGCGTTTGCAAAATTTGGGAAGTTAGAAGTTCTTAGGCTTGAATCAAAGGGTAATTTGGTGTTTTGATGTTGTTTTGAGTGTTTCGAAGGTTCAACTAAGTTCGTATGTTGATATATGAGTTATTGTTATGGTTGGTTAAGGTCCTGAGGCCCTCGGGTGTGTTTCGCGTGGTTAACAGATCAATTATTGGTGTTGGGAGATAGCTGGTTTGCTGGTTTATGAAGCTGCTGGTGTTTTCCGCACCTGCGGAAGGGGAGCCGGAAGTGCGAGGTCACAGGCACGCATGGGAGTTCACAGGTGCGGACAGTGTTGAGGTAGGCTGGTCCGCAGGTGCATAAGAGAGGATGCATCTGCGAGTTCGCAGATGCGGATAGGTGCTCGCAGAAGCGGAAGTGAGGAGGTCAGGTAGTGGCCGCAGGTGCGAGGTCTTTTCCGCACCTGCATGGTCACAGATGCAGATATGGAGCACAGGTGCGAAGTTGGGGGTTTTAATGATTTTCCACAGTTGCGGAGGTTCTTGCACAGGTGCGAAAGACATGGGCAGAACTATAAATAGAACACTTCGCGAATTTTGGTTCATTTCCACCATTTTCAAGTCGGTTTTTGGAGCTTTTGGAGTTATTTTGAAGGTTGATTCAAGGGTTTTTAGTAAGGTAAGTTGCTTGGGCTCTAATACTCCTATCTATGGTGTTTTCCCATTGTATTATCATCTAATTAGTGGAATTTAGGGGTGAAAATAGGTGGTTAGGGCTTAGGATTTTGGAGAGTTTAATTTGAGGATTTGAAGGACCAAATGATGATGGATTTTGATGCATTTCATATGGTTAGACTCGTGAGTGAATGAGCTTTCGGGTTTTGTGACTTTTGTCGGATTTCGAGGCGTGGGCCCGGGGGTCGGGTTTAAGTCGATTTCGGGTTTTGAGTCTAATTTAGTAGTTTTCTTGTGGAATTGATTCCTTTAGCATATATTAATGGTATTGTACTGCTTGTGGCTATATTCGGGATGTTCGGAGGCCGATTCGAGAGGCAAGGGCGTTTCAGAGTAGAGATTTGCTCGGATTGAGGTAAGTAACGATTGTAAATCTAGTCCTGAGGGTATGAAACCCCGAATTTTCTGTGTCATGTGACTATTTGGAGGTGACGCACATGCTAGGTGACAGGCGTGTGGGCGTGCACTATTGGGGGATTGTGACTTGGTCTGTCTCGTAGCAACTGTAAAGTTGAACAACGTGTTGTAGCTACATGCTCCTTATGTGTTTTAGAAACATTTACTGTAAATCATGCTAGATACCATGTCTAGGCTTTATGCCAGTATTGTTTAGACCCTTAGAGGTCATTTCTTGTTGTCTGCTCACTGATTTAGTTGATATCCCATACTCAGTCATGTTCATGCGTTCTTACATCGTAGCTCAATCTTTGTTATTCTATTTGTTGCATTATGTTAATGTTGTTTGGGCTGATTTCTTTGATTTCTGAGAGCCCGAGACACTGGAGAGGTTTATGACTGAGTGAGGCCGAGGGCCTGTTTGTGAGGTATTGTACCAAAGCACGTGAGTTGTCCGTGCGGATTCTGATATGATATTATAGCACGTGAGTTATCTGTGCAGCACGTGAGTTATCCGTGCAGATTATAGCGCTTGGGCTGTAGGAGCCCCTCCGGAGTCTGAACACCCCCAGTGAGTGCAGGTACCTACTGAGTGCGAGTGCTGAGTGCTGAGTGATTTTGAGGCATGAGTGATTGTGAGGCTTAAGTGATTGTGAGATTGGAGTGATTGGGAGGACTGAGTGATGTTAGACCGAGGGGCAGTATATGATTTTATCATCCATGCTCATAGTTTCTTTGGAGTCCTTGTTTGAGAACTTTTGAAAGATATTTCTGATTGTTTTACTTGAACTTGATTCAAACAAGCTAATTTGACTTAAACTTTTGTTACAAAACATGCCGCACTTTACTTAATTTTTGTGATATGAACAGTACTTGCATTTAGCTCGTCACTACTTCTCAACCTTTATTTATTTCTGTTACTTACTGCATTGGTGTACTCACGTTACTCCCTACACCTTGTGTGCAGATCCAGGCATTCTCAGTCACGGTAGCGGCTGCTGATATTCCTGTAGCTGATCATTGGAGTTAGCAAGGTAGCTGCCTGGCGATCGTAGCCCTATTTTCTCCTTCTTTATCCCTCCTTAGTTATATTTTGGATTTTTCCTAGACTATGTTAGTCTTATTGTTGTCGGACCAATTTTTTTTGTAGTTGCTCATGACTCAGTGACACCTCGATGTTTGGGAATTTTTATTTCGCATTTCTATTTTTGAGTTCACCCCTTGTTTTTTATATGAAATTTTGCTATACAAGACGCCCTTTTGGCATATCTGTGAATGAATTTTTGTAGTATTGTGGGAGTCAGCTGGCTTAGTACCATCTATATGCGCCATCATGACAGGTTTGAGTTTAGGGTCGTGATAAGTTGGTATCAGAGCTCTAGGTTACATAGGTCTCATGAGTCATAAGCTCGTTTAGTATAGTCTTTCCGATCGGTACGGAGACGTTTGTACTTATCTTCGAGAGGCTGCAGAACCTTTAGGAAATCTCACAATCTTGAATTCTTGTCTTGCGAATCGGTTGATTCTGGTAACTAAACACCTGTTGTTTCATGCTCTCACAACTGGTGAGGACTCGTTCTATCACTCAGGAGGACCAACCACCAGTACCACCAGCCAGGGCAGCGAGAGGCCGAGGCCGCGGTTGAGGCCGTAGTAGGGGCAGAGGTGGAGCCCGCACAACATCTGGGGCAGTACCTACAGATCCACCAGCTGCCCCATATCAGGATTAGATTCCAGTTGTTGATGCACCATCTCAGGCACCACCTGTGCCTATTGTGATTCCAGGCCTTTAGGAGGCCCTATCTCAGATTCTGACAGCATGTACCAGCCTTTCTTACACCCCATGCTTTCGTACGTAAAAGTATGCCATAAGTAAATTGATGAAAGTTCGAAATGAGATATTACATCCCGCATTTTTGTCCGATAAAGTTTCGTCGTAAGTTAATCAACGCAAGTCTGGGAATGAGATTATAAGCATTATGCTATTTCAGATAAGTAATGAGTAAATTCGTGAAGTTGAGAGGGTAAGAAAATCGAAGAAAATGAATTTCGTCGATATCTGATATTTTGGGATAAATACGGCCCGAGCTAAAATACCCGGTATTTATGGACTAGTACCATACAAGATACCATATGGCCATGATAGTAAGATGTACAAAGTGTGTTAAAAGTGAGTAGTAGTTTAAGTAATTTGAGATAATTCTTAATTATATGGATATTTGGTTAATTATTGGTTAGTGGGAGATTAACAAGTTAATTAAGGAAATTGTAGATAAGCTTAATTAAGCTATTGGATAAGATTATTAATCGATGAACGTGGTGGTAAGGAGTTAAGTCATTGTGACTCATTGGTCTTGACAAATAGGTGTCATGTGTAGGAAAATGTTTGGATTAAATAAACCCCAAAAGTGGGGCCTACAAGTCTTTAAGGTAAGAGATTTCTTATATCTTGTAATTGAGCACTTATGTTGCTTCAGCAAACTGTTTTACGTGATTTCATACAAAGACTTGTAAAAGTAGTGTTTTATATACAAAACACTTCATTTCTCATATTTGGATACAAATACACTACAGAACGTTAGCAATTCTTTCTAGTTTTCAACAAGACTTCTTGCAACCAAACGATTCCAACAAGAATTATTAAAACCTTAGCACCGTAAAATTTTACGGTTCTAAAGGAGTACAGTGCAACCTTTTCCAAGAATATCATACAGATTTTTCCCTACTCCAGGTATGTTAAGGCTATCCCTTCTTCCTTTTTGGCATGATCAATACGATACAAACAAAACGAGCAAATGCACAATTTTCATTAATGACTCTATTCATAGAAATATTAGGGGTGTCTATATTCTTGATTCCCCTGTAAATTATTATTATATCTTCTGTTCATGGATCTCAGAAAAATACGTATTTGATAAAATTTATCCTACAGGCATATTATTTTTATGACATTCCGAGAAAATCTTATTAATGTATTTCTTAAGGCATATTATTTTTATGACATTCTGAGAAAATATTATTAACGTATTTCATATGCATTTCATGCATTTATACATATACATTGACCCATGACCAGATGGCATTATATACACTGTATATATGTATATGGGATATGAAAAAAGGTTATGGCGTTATATACGCACCACCACCTGATCAGCTGGTATACGTTGATGATTTACCCACAGTGGCCAAAATGATGGGATGCCCTCACAGGCTTGATGATGTTGTGAACACATATACCTATGCATGGTATGACATTTATACGCATATGCATGACGTTATAAAAATGAAATAATTCACAGAGCTATGGAGACGTACATATCGAGTCTTTTACTACATGTTTCTCTCATGTATATTATTTACTGATTTTCACTCCTTACATACTCGGTACATTACTTGTACTGACGTCCCTTTTGCCTGGGGCTGCTGCATTTCATGCCCACAGGTCGAGAGTCCTCCAAGTAGGCGATCAACTCAGCGGAAGATGTTGGTACACTCCATTTGTTCTGGAGTTGCTTATGTGGTCAGTATGATTAGGTCATGTAATTATTAGTATGGCGGGGCCCTGTACTGACTTTTATGACATTTATGTACTCTTAGAGGCTTGTAGACATATGTCGTGTACGTGAAAGATTGTACGGCCTTGTCGGCCTATGTTTTGAGTTTAAAAATGAAGATGTTGGTCTATTAGGCCTGTATGTCATGTGTATATGATGATGTAATAAAAAAGATATGTTATGTTGGTACTCGGTTGAGTAAGGTACCAGGTGCCCATCGCGGCCCATTGGTTTGGGTCGTGACAAAAGTGGTATCAGAGCAGTTCTGTCCTAGGGAGTCTACAAGCCGTGTCTAGTAGAGTCTTGTTTATGGGTGTGTTGTGCACCGCACTTATAAGCAGGAGGCTACAGGGCATTTAGGACTGTCACTCTTTCTTCTTACTCTAGATCGTGTGGTAGAGCTCAGTTGTAAGAACTTAATTTCCTAAACTCTGTCTTATTCGTAATACAATGATGCCTACATCCAGAAAGACGGTTGGTAAGAGATATAGTTGTGGAAGAGTTGAGTTAGAGGAACTCAATTTTTGGCATCATGCTTATGATGGATAAATATGAGGTATTCAGCAGATCATATGTATATAAGATGTGTAAGCTTCTTGATAAGGATCCCTAAGGCAAGAATGCCTATCCACTTTTAGGGTAAAAAGCAATGAAAGAATCAGAAAGTACAAGTTTCAACAAGTAAAATAAGCAAGGTGAAGAGGCGTACGAGGTACCTAGTTAGTAGAGATGAACATTATCCACAATTGAAGCAGAGAAATATAAGCGTTTTGAGTTACCTTCAATTGTAACAAAGGTATGTACAATTGGCCACACCCATCTCATTTATGCCCTATGGAAGCTAACAGAAGTAGGGGTTAGAGTGACCCAAAATGGTGGATGGATTGTTTGCGTTAGTTGACATTTCCGAAGTATATTGCAAACGTGCTAACAGATCTCCTTGTGAGACACCCAGATGGTGAACTCTACAATAATACAGCCAGATATGAATATTACAAAGATCGGCACTGGAAACCTTGAAGGGATAAATATTATCTTTGTGTGATTCCCGTCCCGAATAGAGCAAGAACGTTAAGCAACCCGAAGAGCCACTGGATGGAGTAAAGGGAAGCTAAAAGCAAAAGAATGTCTTGTTGAAGTTTTCAAAATAAAGTGATAGACAAAAATATTAGCAGGGAAATAAGAAGAGAGTTAATGAAGCATTATGAGTAAGATGAAATACATGGATGACAATGGTAGATAAAAAAGATGACAGTATTACAGAGTCTATAGTCAATTCAAGGAAAAGATGAGAGGTGACAGGCCTTGAGACAACAAAAGAGTATAGGCCATAAAGTCATATCCTCACTTCGAAAAATAAGTTCGTGACTCTGATGCAACTACCGGAAGGAAAAGTTAGATCCCAGAATAATAGAAATCAGTATGGTCTAGTGAAAAAGATAAACTAAATATGAATTAGGGACTGAGTGACTAGATAATAGTCAGCATCATGAGAATTTCAGATTTGCGTTGCAGCGATAATAGAATGGATAACAGAAGATGATGCATGAGAAATTGAGAGAATGGTCATTTAGGAAGACGCTTTCCTAAAGCAAGCAATATGAAAAAGTTAAGCTTAAGGGATTGTATGTGCCAGTTGCACTAAGTGTCACCATTGCGAGTAAGGGTCATTGATGTTGTGAAACGACGCCAAAGATGAAGAGGTAAAATATCTATAGGTAGATCCTCGTGGCTTCAGCTCTTAGTACTCCCCTAAAGGGGGGGAATATGGAGTGATGTGGTATTAAGTCAGAATTAATTGGTTCTAGTAATTATGGAATGGTAAGGGAAAAATGCGAAGAGATGCTATGATGGCACTTATCCAAATCCTGCAGATATGCTACGATTCCAGAATATTGTGCAAGCACGACGTCAAGGAGAGGAAGTAAGGGTTCCTTCCTGAGCTGTTATAAATAAATAAGGAGCCAGTGCGATACGTAAGTTAAGACAAAGGAAATAACCCAATAAATATTACGTGGAATATTGATATGAGAATGGGCCAACGAGTAGTTAGTAGTTGATCTAGGAAGAGCCTAGTTATGGCTAAACCAGAGGATACTGACAAATCAACAAACCGTGCAAGATGAACATAGTGAACCCCAATATGGGGAATTAAGTCTCACAGATATAACATCGTGATCCTTGAGAAATATTCAGATAGGAGTTGGGGTAGTAAAGGTACCGTATGAGTGTTACGGAAATAAAAGAGCGTCCCACTAGGAAGACAGTCAAAATATCAGTTCACAAGCAACCCTACAAGCACAAGAGCGTGGAGGTAAGTAACTACGGGTAATTATAGGCAAGGAAGGACATCAAAAAAATTCCATCGGGTATACGATGTGATAAGCTCACAGCTTTACAAGAATCAGAGGATCCTCCCAAAATACTAAAATGAAAGACTGGCTGAGGAAGTAAGGAAGAAGGCTTCAACCTAAGCTCAGTAACCTAAGGAGGAAATGGTCTTGTAATAACAGTCTCACAACAACATTGTATGCTCTCCATAAGGAAGTGGTACCTACCGTGGCTAAGGAACGGGAAGAAAAAATCAAAAGTAATATTCGAGATCATATGAGTTGCACGAAAATTTCGGCATGCCCATAAGATAAGCCAAGTATACATGCAACAAGTGGCAAAACGACCAGGAAAAGTAATTGCTTGCATTTAAAGAAAGTGGAGAAGGAACGAAAGGAATTATTCGATCAGTGGTCAAGAGTGAGTTATGTTATGAATGCATGTAAGATTTCGGAGTATTATCCATGAAACACATATGTGACAATCATACAGCCATAGAAGACTCCGGTATAAGTAAAATAAAGAATTGAGCCCAAGGCATAGACAAAGGATGGAATTGTTAGAAGATCATGTCATGGATAGTCCATAGCGCCGATGAAAGTATAAAGTAATAACTAATCCCAGGAGCCGTATATCGGAAGATAGTTTAAGCCTACATGAAGGCTGGTCAGAAGGAAGAGGAAACTAAAGAGTTACATCAACTCAGTAAATCAGGAGTCTGATTATTGGATCAAAAATTTTTTAGACCTCGTGATTGAGAACATTGCAGGATCACTCTTAAATAAAAGAGAGATAGTACGTTTACCATATTCTATAACGACTCTACGATAAAGCCAGTCAGAAAAGTACAAGCCTTATAAGAAGTCAGTATGAAGCTCCCACCGGATTGTGTGTGCACCAGAGGTGCAAGTATTATAATAGAGTTTCAAGTTGTAGATATGAATTATACCTATGTGAAAGGGAGGTCATGAAAGAGATAGAATATGTGATGCGAGACTTTAAGGTAAGTAAGGTAAAGGTGGACAACGTACGAGATACTAAAATGCAAAAGGTTGTGAATAGTCCATATTTCGGATTAAAGGTTAGAAGCGCGGGGATTCAGTATCCAAGAATGATAGCGGCGTTGTTAGTGGCATGTATTCCAGCCTATGGTTTCTAGGTATCGAGAAGCCTGCTTAAGAGAGTAAAGAAGAGTTAGAGACGATATGATGTCTCGCTTGATGTCCCAGAATGACATAAGGAAATCTATGGTGCAAGCAAGTTGAAGGAAGTTGGCGAATAAAATAGATAGATATGTGTACGTCACAAGCTAAAGTATAGTAAAGCGACAAGGTTTAATGACATGCGTAAGGATGAGAAAGGGTGAGTAAGAATGTGACGAGAATGGGTTAGTTCTCGGGATTATGCCCATGAAAACGTGAGAGTCGATGGGTTCTATAAGTTATAGAAGGCTCAATATAGCCTGAATAAACTCAAAGGAGTCTAAGACTAGTAGCATTTAGAAGAGATGGAATGCTGCCCTGGTAGTGAAATGAAGGTGTAATTGTGACAGATAAAAGATAACGGTTGGGCCTTCGACTGAATAATGATTTGAAGAAAGAAAAAAGGGAGAAAGAGAAAAGATTTCGGGAATGGCACGAGATTAGAATACCCCCATAAGGTGAATCATATCGAGATACTATGAAATACGATTACGAAAATCACTTCAAATATTCCTCGATGCAACGTAAGCCCTAGTGGCAAGGTTTTATGTAGGAAATTTCAAGTTATTAGTTGTAAATTGTAGATCAATATTGAGGCGAATCAAAAATGGATGGACAAAAGTTACAAAGTATGAGATGAGATTAGGCCGTCATTCTTAAGATAAACCGTAATGAGGAAGCATTAAAGGACTTAGATTTATATATATGGGATAAACCGAAAGTAACCTGGAGTTTGGTAGCAGACCTCGGTAATGTTAAATCGAAGTAAGAGTTATGGTATAGTATGACCTACCTAGATACAGTAAAATCGTGCGAACAGATAACCGGGTCTATGAAACAAGATATAGCAATATTCGTAAGTTCAACAAAGCACCAAGCAAAGAACTTCTGTATACCTATAGATGCCCAGAGGGGCATCTTGTCAAATTCTGTATATATTTACAAGTGAGGCCTAGAGATTCGCTAGAAGCTGAAGGGAAGAGTCGCATAGGCGCATTTACAAGGTTAGAGTAGTACAGACTGCATGATAAAAGATAGAAACAGTTACGAGATTAGAACAATTCTAACCACAGATCGTGGTATGAGAAAGAGGCCTAAAAGGGGGGAATGCCCTGGCCTTTGGAATTATTCACAGACGAGTTGCCTAGATGGCAAGGAGAGTACCAAAGTATTTGGAAGACATAAGTCGTGAAAATGATAAGTGCATCAGTTAACATTCGAGGACGAATGTTCCAAAGGAGGGAATGATGTTACACCCCATGTTTTCGTACGTAAAAGTATACCATAAGTAAATTGATGAAAGCTCGGAAATGAGATATTACATCCCGCATTTTTTTACGTCAAAGTTTCGTCATAAGTTCATTAACGTAAGTCTGGGAATGAGATTATTTTGAGATTATGAGAATTATGCTATTTCAAACAAGTGATGAGTAAATTCGTGAAGTTGAGAGGGTAAGCAAATCGAAGATTATGAATTTCGTCGATGTTTGATATTTTGGGATAAATACGGCCCGAGCTAAAATACCCGGTATTTATGGACTAGTACCATACAAGGTACCACATGGCCATAATAGTAAGATGTACAAAGTGTGTTAAAAGTGAGTAGTAGTTTAAGTAATTTGAGATAATTCTTAATTATATGGATATTTGGTTAATTATTGGTTAGTAGGAGATTAACAAGTTAATTAAGGAAATTGTAGATAAGCTTAATTAAGCTATTGGATACGATTATTAATCCATGAACGTGGCGGTAAGGAGTTAAGTCATTGTGACTCATTGGTCTTGACAAATAGGTCATGTGTAGGAAAATGTTTGGATTAAATAAACCCCAAAAGTGGGGCCTACAAGTCTTTAAGGTAAGAGATTTCTTATATCTTGTAATTGAGCACTTATGTTGCTTCAGCAAACTGTTTTACGTGATTTCATACAAAGACTTGTAAAAGTAGTGTTTTATATACAAAACACTTCATTTCTCATATTTGGATACAAAGACACTACAGAACGTTAGCAATTCTTTCTAGTTTTCAACAAGACTTCTTGCAACCAAACGATTCCAACAAGAATTATTAGAACCTTAGCACCGTAAAATTTTGCGGTTCTTAAGGAGTACGGTGAAACCTTTTCCAAGAATATCATACGAATTTTTTCCTACTCCAGGTATGTTAAGGCTATCCCTTTTTTCTTTTTGGCATGATCAATACGATACAAACGAAAAGAGCAAATGCACAATTTCCATAAATGACTCTATTCATAGAAATATTAGGGGTGTCTATATTCTTGATTCCCTTGTAAATTATTATTATATCTTCTGTTCATGGGTCTCAGAAAAATACATATTTGATCAAATTTATCCGACAGGCATATTATTTTTATGACATTCCGAGAAAATCTTATTAATGTATTTCTTAAGGCATATTATTTTTATGACATTCCGAGAAAATATTATTAACGTATTTCATATGCATTTCATGCATTTATACATATACATTGACCCATGACCAGATGGCGTTATATACGCGTATATATGTATATTATATGTATATGGGATATGGGAAAAGGTTATGGCGTTATATACGCACCACCACCTGATTAGCTGGTATACGTTGATGATTTGCCCACAGTGGCCGAAATGATATGATGGGATGCCCTCAGAGGCTTGATGATGTTATGAACACATATACCTATGCATGGTATGACATTTATACGCATATGCATGCCGTTATAAAAATGAAATGATTCACAGAGCTATACAGACGTACATGTCGAGTTTTTTAATCCATGTTTCTCCCATATCTATTATTTACTAATTTTCATTCTTTACATACTCAGTACATTATTTGTACTGACGTCCCTTTTGTCTGGGGAAGCAGCATTTCATGTCCGTAGGTCTCGATAGACAGGTCGAGAGTCCTCCAAGTAGGCGATCAGCTCAACGGAAGATGTTGGTACACTCCATTTTTTCTGGAGTTGCTTATGTGGTCAGTATGATTTGGTACACTCCCTGTCCCAACCTTTATGACATTTATGTACTATTAGAGGCTTGTATACATATGTCGTGTACGTGAAAGATTGTACGGCCTTGTCGGCCTATGTTTGGAGTTTATAAATGATGATGTTGGCCTATTAGGCCCGTATTTCACATGTATATGATGATGTAATAAGGAAGATACTTTACGTTGGTACTCGGTTGAGTAAGGTACCGGGTGCCCGTCGCAGCCCATCGGTTTGGGTCGTGACAGCCTTGCTCAGGCGGTCTCTATCTCGACGGCCGCAGCCACTTCTCAGGCCGGGGGAGGCACTCATACTCCCTGCTCTCACACCCGAGCAGGTTATTCAGGGACTCCAGACACCAAAGGCACCACCAGCCCAACCGGTTGCAGCTGCTCAGGACTATGTGGTTCCTGCTATGCCTGAGGATGATCAGCGTAGGTTGGAGAGGTTTGGGAGACTCCAGCCTCCACCTTTTAGTGGAACAGAGAGAGAGGATGCTTAGGACTTCTTGGACAGGTGTTAGAGGATACTCCGAAATTCTGGAGACTTGTGGGGCCTCATTCAATACTTTTTAGTTTTCGGGGGCTGTACTCAGATGGTGGGACTTACGAGAGGCATAGGCCTGTTGGCACAACACCCCTTACATAGCAGAAGTTCTCCGTGGTCTTTTTGGAGAAGTTCGTGTCTCAGTCCCGCAGAGAGGAGCTGCGCAGACAGTTTGAGTAGCTTTGCCAAGGTGATATGTCTGTGACGCAGTATGAGATGCAATTCTCAGAGTTGGCCCATCATGCTATCTGGTTTGTTCCCATAGACAGGGAGAGGTTCATGAGGTTTATAGATGGTCTCACTTTTCAGCTGCGGTTGCTTATGATCAGAGAGATGGTGTATGGTGCTACTTTTGATGAGGTTGTCGACATTGCTCGACAGACCGAGATGGTTCGTGGTCAGGAGAGGATTGAGAGGGAGGACAAGAGGCCTCGTGGTTAGGGTGGATTTAGTGGTGCTCCTTATGGGGGTCAGTTCTAGCACAACAGAGGTCGTCCATTCAGGCATGGTCAGCCAGCCTACCCAGTTCACCGTCGTGCATCATCGGGCCATGGTTCTCACAGTTCTCATTAGGGCCACTCATCACTCAGCGCCCTTCCAGCCCAGAGTTCGTCCCGTGCTCCATCAGTTCAGGGCTCCTCTATGCCCGGTTCTTCTACCAGTTATCTCGGTGCTCGGGGCTTCCTTCAGTTCCCGCCACCAGCACCAGGGAGTTATTTTTAGTATGGGGAGTTTGGGCACGTGTGGAGGTAGTGTCCTCATTGTCATGGAGGTCTATCTCAGTAGAGGAGTCAACTTTCGACTTTAGCACCGGTTACTTCGCCACCCGCCTAGTCAGCTCGGGTTAGAGGTCAGTCAACTAGGGGTCGCCCTAGAGGGGGAGGCACATCAGGGGGTGGCCAGGCCCGTTTCTATGCCCTCCCTACCAGACCAGATGCTATTGATTTAGATGTTGTGATTACAGGTATTGTCTCAGTTTGTCACAGAGATGCCTCTGTATTATTTGACCCTAGTTCGACTTATTCATATATTTCCTCGTATTTCGCTCATTTTCTGGATATGCCCCGTGAGTCTTTAGGTTCATCTGTTCATATATCTACTCCTGTGGGCGATATTATTGTTGTGGACCGCGTATATCGGTCATGTGTGGTGACTATTTGGGGTCTGGAGACCCAAGTGGACCTTTTGCTACTCAGTATGGTTGACTTTGATGTGATATTGGGTATGGATTGGTTATCTCCATGTCATGTTGTTCTAGATTGTCACGCAAAGACCGTGTCATTGGCGATGCCGGGATTTCTGAGGGTTGAGTGGAGCGGTTCTATAGATTATGTACCTAGTAGGGTGATTTCATATTTGAAGGCTCATCGTATTGTTGAGAAGAGCTGTCTATCTTATTTGGCGTTTGCGAGGGATGTTAGTGTAGAGACTCCTACCATTGATTCTGTTCCGGTGGTATGTGATTTTCTGAATGTGTTTCCTGCAGACCTACTAGGCATGCCGCCTGACAGGGATATTGACTTCGGTGTTGATTTGGTGCCGGGCACTCAACCCATTTCTATTCCACTGTATCGTATGGCACCGGCAGAGTTGAAGGAGTTGAAGGAACAACTTCAGGAACTCCTTGATAAGGGGTTTATTCGGCCTAGTGTGTCATCTTGGGGTGCACTGGTTCTATTTATAAATAAGAAGGATGGTTCCATGAGGATATTCATTGATTACAGGTAGTTAAACAAGGTCATAGTCAAGAACAAGTATCCTTTGCCTCGTATTGATGATTTATTTGACCAGCTTCAGCGAGCGAGGGTGTTCTCCAAGATTGATTTGAGGTCCGGGTATCACCAGCTGAAGATTCGGGATTCGGATATTCTTAAGTCAACTTTCAGGACCCGATATGGCCATTATGAGTTCTTAGTGATGTCTTTCGGGCTGACCAATGCCCCAACAACGTTCATGCATTTGATGAACAGTGTAATCCAGCCCCATTTGGACTCATTCATTATTGTATTCATTGATGACATCCTGGTGTACTCTCGTAGCCAAGAGGAGCATGCTTAGCATCTGAGGATTGTATTACAAGAGATTGAGGGAGGAGAAGCTTTATGCAAAGTTCTCCAAGTGTGAGTTTTGGCTCAGTTCAGTAGCATTCTTGGGGAATGTGGTGTCCAGTGAGGGTATTCAGGTGGATCCGAAGAAGATAGATGCGGTGCAGAGTTGGCCTAGACCGTCCTCAGCCACGGAGATTAGGAGCTTCCTTGGTTTGGCGGGCTATTACCGCCTTTTTGTGGAGGGATTTTCATCTATTGCATCGCCCTTGACCAAATTGACCAAATAGGGTGCTCCATTCAGGTGGTCGGATGAGTGTGAGGAGACTTTCAGAAGCTCAAGACTGCTTTGACCACAACTCCAGTGTTAGTTCTGCCATCAACTTCAGGTTCTTACACCGTGTATCATGATGCCTCGAGGGTAGGTATTGGATGTGTTCTGATGCAGGAGGGTAGGGTGATTGCCTATGCCTCACGCTAGTTGAATACCCATGAGAAGAACTATCCTGTCCACGATCTTGAGTTAGCAGCCATTGTTCACGCTTTGAAGATTTGGCGTTATTATTTGTCCGGGGTTCATTGTCAGATCTATACTGATCATCGGAGTTTGCAGCATCTGTTTAAGTATAAGGATCTTAATTTGCAGCAACGGAGATGGTTAGAGCTTCTCAAGGACTATGATATAACTATTTTGCACCATCTGAGGAAGGCCAATGTGGTGGCTGATGCCTTGAGTAGCTAGGCGGAGAGTTTGAGGAGTTTAGCGTATCTCCAGCAGCAGAGAGACCCTTGGCATTGGATGTTCAGGCCTTAGTGGGCCAGCTTGTCAGATTGGAAATTTCGGAGCCGAGTCGGGTATTGGTTTGTGTGGTCTCCAGGTCTTCTTTTTATGATTGTGACAGGGAGCGTCAGTATGATGACCCCCACTTGATCGTTCTTTAGGACAAGGTTCAACGAGGTGATGCTAGAGATATGACTATTGGTGATGACGGCGTGTTGAGGATGCATGGCCGGATATGTGTTCCTAATGTACATAGGCTTTGGGAGTTGATTCTTGAGGAGGCCCACAGCTCGCGGTATTCCATCTATTCGGGTGCTGCGAAGATGTACCAGGATTTGAGACAGCACTATTGGTGGAGGCGGATGAAGAAAGATATAGTTAGGTTTGTGGCTCGGTGTCTCAACTGTCAGCAGGTTAAGTATGAACATCAGAGACCGGGTGGCTTGCTTCAGAGGTTAGAGATCCTAGAGTGGAAGTGGGAGAGGATCACCTTGGACTTCATAGTTGGGCTCCCACGGACTTCGAGGAAGTTCGATGCTATTTGGGTTATCGTGGACCGCACACTTCAATCCAGTTGGTACTACTTACTCTTCGGAGCGGTTGGCGGAGATTTACATCCGAGAGATTGTTCGCCTGCATGGTGTCCCAGTTTCCATCATTTCAGATAGGGGCACTCAGTTTACGTCGTAGTTTTAGAGGGCTGTGCAGCGAGAGTTGGGTACTCAAGTTGAGTTGAGCAGAACTTTTCACCCTCAGACGGACGGGCAGTCCGAACGCACTATTCAGATATTGGAGGACATGTTGCGCTCTTGTATCATTGACTTTGGGGGTTCATGGGACCAATTTCTGCCACTCGTGAAATTTGCATATAACAACAGTTATCAGTCAAGTATTCAGATTGCTCCCTATGAGGGTTTATATGGGAGGAGATGTAGATCTCCGGTAGGATGCTTTGAGCAGGGTGAGGCTAGGATTATGGGTACAGACTTGGTCCAGGAAGCATTAGATAAGGTGAGATTGATTCAGGAGCGACTTGCACAGCGTAGTCTAGGCAGAAGAGCTACGCGGACAGGAAGGTCCGCGATGTGTCTTTATGGTTGGGGAGAAGGTTTTCTTGAAGGTATCACCCATGAAGGGTGTTATGAGGTTTGGGAAGAGGGGCAAGTTGAGCCCCCGGTTTATTGGGCCTTTTGAGGTGCTTCAGAGGATAGGGGAGGTGGCTTATAAGCTTGCCTTGCCACCCATCTTGTCGAGTGTGCATCCAGTGTTTCATGTTTCCATGATTTGGAAGTATGTTGGCGATCCGTCCCATGTTTTAGACTTCAGCACGGTTCAGTTGGATGGTGATATGACTTATAATGTGGAGCCAGTGGCCATTTTGAATCGGCATGTGCGGAAGTTGAGGTCAAAGGACATAGCTTCGGTGAAGGTGCAGTGGAGAGGTCAGCCTGTGGAGGAGGCCACCCGGGAGACTGAACGGGAGATGCAGAGCAGATATCCATGCCTATTTAAGACTCCAGGTATGTTTCTAGACCCATTCGAGAGCGAATAATTGTTTTAGAGGGGGAGGATGTAACTACCCGACCGGTTGTTTCGAGAGTTATAGCCCCATTTTCCCCATTTATGTTTCCTTTTGTGCTTTTCAACTATAGTATGATATATCAGGTTAGTTGGTTTGGGTCCGGAGTGGTTTCGGAGTGGACTGAGACACTTAGTCTCTTATTTAGAAGATTAGGTTGGAAAAGGTCAATCGGATGTTGACTTATGTGTAAACGATCTTGGATTTGAATTTTGATGGTTGTGTTAGCTCTGTTAGGTGATTTTAGACTTATGAGTGCATCTGGTATGTGACTTGGAGGTCCGTAGTGGAATTTGGCTAGAATTAGCAAAAGTTGGAAATTTGGCGATTTCGATCGGTAGTGGAAAATTTGATATCGGGTCGGAATGGATTTTCGGAAGTTGGAGTAGGTTCGTGGTGTCATTTGTGACATGCGTGTAAAATTTGAGGTCATTCGGTCGTGGTTTGGTAGGTTTCGGCGTCTTTTGGGGAATTTGGGAAGTTAGAAGTTCTTAGGCTTGAATCCGAGGGTAATTTGGTGTTTTGAGTGTTTCGAAGGTTCGACTAAGTTCGTATGTTGATATATGACTTGTTGGTATGGTTGGTTGAGGTCCCGAGGGCCTCGGGTTTGTTTTGGGTGGTTAATGGATCAATTATTGGTGTTGGGAAATAGCTGGTTTGCTAGTTTCTGAAGCTGCTGGTGTTTTCCGCACCTGCAAAAAGGGAGCCGCAGGTGCGAGGTCGCACGCGCACGTGGGAGTTCACAGGTGCAGATAGTGTTGAGGTAGGCTGGGTCCGCAGGTGTGTAGGAGAGGTCGCATCTGCGAGTCCGCAGATGCGGATAGGTGCCCGCAGAAGCGGAAGTGAGGAGGTCAGGCAGTGGCCGCAGGTGCGAGGTCTTTTCCGCACCTGCGTGGTCGCAGATGCGGATATGGAGTGCAGGTGTGAAGTTGGGGGTTTTAATGATTTTTCGCAGGTGCGGAGGTTCTTGCGCAGATACGGCACCGCATGTGCGCATATTTAGCCGCAGGTTCGAAAGACCTGGGCAGAACTATAAATAGAACACTTCGCGAGTTTTGCTTCATTTCCACCATTTTCAAGTCGGGTTTTGGATCTTTTGGAGTGATTTTGAAGGGAGATTCAAGGGTTTTCAGTAAGGTAAGTTGCTTGGGCTCTAATACTCCTATCTATGGTGTTTTCCCATTGTATTATCATCTAATTAGTGGAATTTAGGGGTAAAAATAGGGGGTTAGGGCTTGGGATTTTGGAGAGTTTAATTTGAGGATTTGAAGGACCAAATGATGTCGGATTTTGATGAATTTTATATGGTTAGACTCGTGAGTGAATGTAATTTCGGATTTTGTGACTTTTGTCGGATTTTGAGGCATGGGCCCGGGGGTCGATTTTGAGTCTAATTTAGTAGTTTTCTTGTGGAATTGATTCCTTTAGCATATATTAATGGTATTGTACTGCTTGTGGCTATATTTGGGATGCTCGGAGGACGATTCGAGAGGCAAGGGCATTTCGGAGTAGAGATTTGCTCGGATTGAGGTAAGTAACAGTTGTAAACCTAGTCTTGAGGGTATAAAACCCCGGATTTTCTGTGTCATGTGATTATTTGGAGCTGACGCACATGCTAGGTGACGGGCGTGTGGGCGTGCACCATTGGGGGATTGTGACTTAGTCCATTTCGTAGCAACTGTAAAGTTGAACAACCTGTTGTAGCTATATGCTACTTATGTGTTTTAGAAAGATTTACTGTAAATCATGCTAGATACCATGTCTAGGCTTTATGTCAGTATTGTTTGGACCCTTAGAGGTCGATTCTTGTTGTCTGCTCACTGCTTTAGTTGATATCCCGTACTCAGTCATGTTCATGCATTCTTACATCACAGCTCAGTCTCTGTTATTCTATTTGTTGCATCATGTTAATGTTGTCTCGGCTAATTTCTTTGATTTCTGAGAGCCCATGAGACTGGAGAGGTTTATGATTGAGTGAGGCCAAGGGCCTGTTTGTGAGGTATTGTACCTCAGCACATGAGTTGTCCGTGCAGATTATGATATGATATTATAGCACGTGAGTTGTCTATGCAGCACGTGAGTTGTCCGTGCAGATTATAACACTTGGGCTGTAAGAGCCCCTACGGAGTCTGAACACTCCAAGTGAGCGCAGGTACCTACTGAGTGAGAGTGCCGAGTGCTGAGCGATTGTGAGGCATGAGTGATTGTGAGGCTTGAGTGATTGTGAGATTGGAGTGATTGGGAAGACTGAGTGATGTTAGCCAAAGGCAGTATATGATTTCATCATCCATGCTCATAGTTGCTTTAGAGTCCTTGTTTGAGAACTGTTGAAATATATTTCTAATTGTTTTACTTGAACTTGATTCAAACAAGCTAATTTGACTTAAACTCTGGTTACAAAGCGTGCCTCGCTTTATAAAAAGTTTGTTATATGAACGGTACTTGCATTTAGCTCGTCACTACTTCTCAGCCTTTATTTATTTCTGTTACTTACTGAGTTGGTGTACTCATGTTACTCACTGCACCTCATGTGCAGATCCAGGCCTTCCTGGTCATGGTAACGGCTGCTGATATTCCTGTAGCTGATCATTGGAGTTAGCAAGGTAGCTGCCTGGCGATCGCAACCCTGTTTTCTCCTTCTTTATCTCCCCTTAGTTGTATTTTGGATTTTTCCTAGACTATGTTAGTCTTATTGTTGTCGGACCAATTTTTTTGTAGTTGCTCATGACTCAGTGACACCCCAATGTTTGGGGCTTTTCATTCTGTATTTGTATTTTTGAGTTCAACCCTTGTTTCTTTTATGAAATTATGCTATACAAGACGCCCTTTTGGCATATCTGTGAATGAATTGTTGTAGTATTGTGGGAGTCGGCTGGCCTAGTACCATCGATAGGCACCATCAGATAGGTTTGAGTTTAGGGTCGTGACAACAAGCTACATGGGATGCAAAGGAAGCAGCTATTAGAGATGCACATATTATCTATGAAGAAGAGAGGGGTCGTAGAATTGCTCAAAATCAACCCTTAGGTGCAGACTAGTTGAGAAATATAGCTCCCATGCCTGGGAGACCTCTCGGCGATTATGCTAGACCGGTCTACAATCAAGGTTTATCAAGTGTGAGACCACCCCCAATTGCAGCAAACAACTTTGAATTGTAGAAAGGGTTGCTTCAAACCCTTCAGAATTGATGTGTCTTCAGAGGGAAGCCAAACAAAGATCCAAATACACATCTGATGGACTTCGAGGAGCTTATGAACACCTTTTAATACAACGGTGTGTCACAAGATACAGTTTACTTAAGGGCATTCCCCTTGACATTTAAAGATTACCAACGGGATCGATCAAAACATAGGAGGAGATGACCAGAAAATTCCTTGATAAATATTTCTCCTCAGCTAAAATGGGCAAGTTTAGAAGAGAAATCCATAACTTCTGCCAGAAAGATACAAAAACAATTTTTGAAGCATGAGAGATGTTTAAGGAGATCGTGAAAAAGTGTCAACATAAAGGAATTGAATTCTCGATGCAACTCCTGGACTTTTGGGATGGATTGACACCAGCCTCACATAGAACATTAAGCAATGCAGCTGGAGGTCCGTTGATGAAGTAGACTCCAGAGGAGATAGTCACAATCCTTGATAAGTTATCTGAAGATGTAAATCAGTGGCTCTCTGAGAGTGCTGAAAGAAGAAGATCAACTGGTGTTCACCAGGTTGATGCTAATACATATGTGTAGGTACAACTTGATGCTATGGACAAATAGATAAAGAAGCTGACCTTAGCCTCGATATAAAGTGAGCCTCACACAGCTTGTGATATATGTGGAAGATGACACCCTACTCATGAGTGTCAATCCTCAACTGATGAAGTAAATGTTGTGGGGAACTACAATTTTAATGCGATGGGTCAGAGGCACCCCGGGTTTTCATGGAGTTCACCTGGGGGTACTACCAATGCTTGGCAACAAAATAACTCTAGACCTCAGGAACAAGGAGCTCCAACATTATAAAATCAACAGAGACAACAATTTCTGCCTCAGCAGCCCACTCAGCCTGGTCTAGAGGATCTAATGAAGGCTTTCATTATCAAGATAGATGAGAGGCTGGACGCTCATGGAGCAACTATCAAAGAATTGGGCACTGGTCTTCGAAACTTGGAGAGACAAGTAGGACCTATTGCAACAATATTATATGAGAGGGTTCCAGGCACTCTCCTTGCTGACACTGAAAAGAATCCCAAAGAAATAGTGAATGTTGTAACCTTTAGAAGTGGGCAAGTATTGAAAGATCCCACCCTGATCCAAAAGGATGTGATACTTGAAAAAGAAAGTGGGGAGTAGCTGAAGAATGATATTGATAAAAAGAAGAAAGGCCCGATGAAAATGGAGAAGAAGAAGAGGAGGATAGAGGAGACTTCAGTGGTGAATCTCACAGAGCATTGCAGCGCAATATTGCAAAATAAACTCCCACAAAAGTGTGGAGATCCAGGGAGTTTAACTATACCTTGCTCTTTAGGCTCTATGAATTTTGATAAGTCTCGATATGATTCTAGTGCCTCAATTAATCTAATGCCTCTGTTTATTTATATGAAATTGGAGAAGGAGATTGGAGAGATAAGTTTTGTGCCAATATCGTTGCAGATGGTAGACCAAACGACTTTGATACCCGAGGGGATAGTGGAAGATCTGTTAGTTCGGGTGGATAAGTTTGTATTTCCTGTAGATTTAATAGTGGTGAAAATGGGGGGAAACAAGGAGGTCCCCCTTATCTTAGGAAGACTATTCTTAGCAATGGGTAGAGCAATATTGGATATACACGAGATGAAACTTATGCATAGAGTGGGTGAGGAGACGATGCCTTTTGATATGAATGCAGAAAAGGGGGCACAAAAGGAAAAACCGGCTGTAGTGTCGAGTGGAAAGTGAAGGGCTCAAAAGAGAAGGCTTGAGTAGGAAAGAAAAGTGTGGGATGTACCCCAAAAAGACTGAGAAGAAGCTATCTGCATGGGTGTGCGCATTGTTCAGGGAAGTTTCCTTTACCTTATGCTTTTTAATTGTGTGTTTCCCCTTCTTTTGTTAGGTAGTGTAATAATTCTCCCTTGGTTTTTCTTTGTGCCATGGTTCTTTTCCAAGGGTTTTTTTTCAACCGGTGTAGTTAGTTGTTATTTCTTTAGGAGTAGGAAACCTTGTGCTATGGTTTGAAAGGAAGGCAATATCTCTTGACTTTATTATACCTTGAGAATAGTAAGTGCTTTAGTTGGGACGCTCAGGCTCAGTTTTTGACTCTTGTATAAGTGCCTTAAAGTGTATGATCTTAACTTTGCTTAACTGCTTTTACTAGAGTGTCTTGATGAGTCCGATCCTGAGTGAGTTACGTTCCATGTGTGTGTGAGGTTTTTGGTATTTTGTGCATTGCATTTGATGTCTAGAACTTGCCCCGTGTGTTTGTTAAGTGAAATGGTAGTTTTATTTAGTCTTGGACGTGATTTAGACATTTCTTTGTTGAGCCAGTTATATGCTTTTACCCACCTAATTGTTATGTATCTTAGTTAACCCCGTTGAGCCTGTACTCCTATTTCTTTGGCAACCACGTTACAAGTCATGCCCATTTATTTGAATTGACAATCTATTTGAATCTTGTATTTCTTGTGAGCACTTGAATTTGTTATGAACTTTGTAAAAGTTGAAGTGTGGGGTGATTGGGTTGGTTTTTGAGTGGAACTAATGAAATAAGGAGAAAGGTGCACTGTTTTAAAAAAGTAAGAGCCACTTTGTCACCCCACATCCTCGGGAGGCGCGACCAGTGCTCAATCGAGTGAACCTGGTCGAGCAAGCCTGTTAGATACTTTCTACCCAACTCACCCATGATCAAGAAAAGACATGATTTCATTAATTAGACATAAGGAAGTTCATACATACAACATTAAACCGTTTCCTTAGCTATTTCGCCTTTAAGTCTCAAAGTACACAGATTCTTATAGTCTGAGTGGAACAGTGATAAAAAATGACATATAATTGTTTAACATTCTCAACACCCATGTACAACCCACATAGTGTCTACATAGCCTCTAAAGATACAAAAGAGAGTAAAGAAGGTACCGGCAACAAGGCCTAGGCTATACCTCAAAATGTGACCACAATATAAACAAAAGGTACAATACATGACCCCAGAATTAAATGGGGCTCACTAAGTCCGCTGAGAAGAGGATGCAGCATTATCTGTGATCAACACTGTCTGCTATGTAACCACCTGCATCCATTTAAAGATGCAACACCCCCGGCAAAAGGGACGTTAGTACCGTCGAATAGCACTAGTATGTAAAGCTAAACACCAACTCAATAGAATGAATAATAATACAAGAGGAACAATCAAGAATTCAATAAGGGATTTAAATAATATTAGAACAACAAGTTAAGGATCATATACATTTTCAAGTCAATTTCCATATTATTAGGTTGGGTGATCTTTAGTACCGATATTCCATAATTCACATTACCTCTGTATCCTTACACGGAGTCCTATCTTGACCCGATAGGCTAGGTCATCTTATATGAGTTATTACCATAATTTTGTTATAATTTCCAGCACAGTACCACCATGTGTGCGGAATGGCGTCCGATCACGGCCCGATCAGCTAGGCCATCTCATTTGAGACATCAACCATTTTCACAATTTCATCCACAATACCATTGTGTTCTTACATGGAGTCTGATCTCGGCCCGATCGGCTAGGCCATATCATTTGAGACATTACCTCTTTCAGTCAATCATCTCACATCCTACTTCTTTCATATACTTTCAATTCATTTGCACTAGTGATTATGATTACAAAGTCATTCTTGGTACTTGGTCGTATTTCATAGTTCCAGTCCCTTTTTTTTCCACATTCAAATATCATTATCATTATCCATAACAATAAGGCTTCCCATTCAAGACATTAGATTCACATATGAGCAATTTGGGAATCTTAGGCACATAGAGGCTTTCCATACAATTTGGCATAACAACCTTTATTTCGATCTTGACATGAAGTCTTAACATTCCTAACACATATTCCACATTTTGAACATATTCTCAAATGGCAAGATGACATGATGAAGCATTTAGAATAAACATTGAACAAACATCCTTCAACACAACCATATTAGGAATAGCCAATTAAATAATGAGCAAGGACTTATTCCAATTAAATGAACACCATGGGATTCGATTCTAAGAAGAAGAGGGTTTAGCCAACATACCTCAATTGAGCTTCTCAAACTCTAAAATGACCTAGAATTCTTAGCAACTTCAATCTATTTTAGAAATATAACAAGTTGGACCAAAATTAGGAAGATGAACATGGTTTTATCTCATTTGAGCATATTATCAAACACTAGGTGTGCATCAATGTTTTAAGGCCCTTTTTGTGGAAGATTCCATCATTCCCCAACCCATTCTCTATCATTTTTAGCTCACAATCTTCCCACATACTACAAGGATACATGCATGCAAGGTAAGCACTCCCATCCCTATGAATTACCTTACTAATGGCCCATTCTAGTTACATATTGAAATTAAAAGTTTGGGTGATAGAATCTTACCTCTTAGGAAGAATACCTAGGTGCTTATCTAGATAATCTTCAAGGTTTTAAGTGAGAATTGAAGAGCAATTTGATGAAGATCACTCTCTCCCTCTAGGACCCTCTCTCTCACTATAAAAAACATCAGAAAATATGCTCAAAATGGTCCAAGGTAGGTTTTTTAACGGAATAGGGTCTGGTTTAAAAACCCCATAAATGAAGCTACGGAACAGGTTTTGCGGTCGCATATTATGCGGTCCGCAAAAGGACCGCGAAATCGGGGTCCAAAATTCGAGAGGAACTGACCAGGTCTGCGGTCACTATGCGGCCCACAGACCTGTTCTGCGATCGCATAATGCACCGCAGAACGGTTATGCGGTCGCATAGTGCACCACAGAACCTCCCTTCAAAAAATCCCAAGGCGGGATATGTGACAAGAGTGTGGCCCGCAAAAACGGTTATGCGGTCGCATAACGGCCGCAAATTTGACAACAAAAATGCACCAGAAAACTATCCCTCTGTGCGACCAGCCTGCAGTCCGTAGTTGGGTTCTGTGGCCGCAGAATGGCTGCACAAATGCCTACTTCTGCCCAACATTTTCCTTCAACTCCCTAGCGTACTGTTCAATCCAAAAAGTCTAAACCACAGCTCGCAAGGAATTTCTACTTTTATTAACCTCTACGCCTACTTTGGCATCACAGAATCTATTTTTTTAGGAAAACATTTATGGTGCCTTACACACTAGAATTGAAAAAGAAAAGAAAAACAAAATGTTATATTTTTGTGCAAATTATTCTTTGATAGTGGTGTCTCTTGATGTAATTGTGCTTAAAAAAGTTGGGAGTTAATGTATATTGATATGATGGTGGAGTTATTGTTAGACATTAGTGTGGAGTTTTCAACAATGAAATGTATGTATTAAAGTGCTTAGGGAGGTGTAGTCACTCTTATATCCAAATGTATCCTACCCATCCCGCAACCTACATTACAACAGTCCTACTTCATCCTTGACTGAATGAGCTCAATTATTAGAGTAGTACACTACGGGCAAGCCTATGGTACGTCTTGTGTGGCATATGAATGTTGTTTCTGAGAGTGATTGAATTCTTTCTATCTTGAGTTCCTAATTGTTCTTAATTTCTATTGTGTGTGGAACTACTCTCTATTGTTGTGTGAGGACACTTAATTCATGAAGGAAAGTTAATGCTTGACCTCTGTGTTAGAGTAAGTGAGCGGGTTACAAATAATGCATGGTGTGTTTTGAGTCAAATTTTGAGGCGAGAATGTTACGGTATTGTGCTTAATCTGTTTTAAATATTCTTGGTGTGATGAGTTATGAGAGTTTTTAAAAAAGGTCGTGTTCGATGTGGAGTGTAGTTTGATTTCTCGAGGACGAGCAATGGTTTATGTTTGGGGTGTTAATGGTAGCCTATAATCTCGTGTTTTAGTCGCTTATTGCACTCCAATTTACTGCACTTTACTTGTGTTTGAGCTTTAGTTGATAGTGTTTTGCACTAATTGTGTGTTTTATGCCTTGCAGGAGTGATTCTGAGCTATATAGATGTTATGGAATGAATTAGAGTATTTTTGAGCTTTGAAGTTTGAGTAAAATCTCAAGGGATTAGGCCAAGATCGTGTACGGGGATCGAGGACCAAGTTTGGAGGTCAAACAACAAGCAAAATCTGTACTCTAAGAAAAATGCACTAGTGCGGTGCGTGGGGAAACGTCTGGCGCGTGGGGAAGTGTATGGCGCGGTGCGACTATTCAAATTTTCGGCTACCTATGAGAAAGAACTCTCTGGATTTCGCCATTAATGCCCAGCATGGCGCGTCACCCCATGCGACGCGCTTGTTCAAAATTTACAGAGTCAAAATCCTATTTCGGCTAGGAGAAGGTGATTTCGTTTGGGCCCGACCCTACTTGGTATAAATACATAGAAAAATGTTATTTTCTGGACTTGGAAGAACATGAGCACAAGGATTTCATCATTCCTTCCTCACTCAGGACACGAGTCGGGATTGAATTTATGTCTTCCTGTACTTTAATTATATTTGTGACGAATTGCTCCATATCTATGGAGTAGTTCTCTTTAGGGTTTGATAGATTTGGTGTATTGATAATTGTTTGTGGATTATAACTCTAGTTTTTATGTATTGAAGCATTTTTGGATGATTTAACTATTGCATCTATATTCACTTGTTCATGTAATCGAGGGAGGCATAACTTGTCATATCTTTGCATTATCTTCTTGGTTGAGTTCATTAATTCTTCTTAGTAATCGAAGGAGGCTAGTTGAATTATTGATTAAACCTAGTTAGGAGAATAATCGAAATTGGTTTTCCTAAAGACCAATCCACTACGCATTCTTGCATATCTGCACGTGCTTAAATTAGTTCATCTTGTGAGGTTAGGACTTAATCGAGAGAGGAGTTTTTGCTGAATGGTTGAACTAATAATTGATTGAATTCGAGAGACTCACTTAAATACTAGAAGTGAATTATCTAGAGTTAGATCCTAAAGAATTATCTTGTACCTATCCAATCAACCCCTATTTTCTCCCATTGATAACTTCCTTGCTTACTTTTGTTGCGATTGCCATTAGTCAATAGCTTTAGATTCTTAGTCGATCGTTGATTCTCCTGGATAGTGATCAAGCTAGAAACTACAAAAATACTATTTAACTCCAATCCATGTGGATACGTTATTATACTATTCTATCTTTTACTAGGGAGCATAATTTAAGTGTGTGTTTCGAGCTCGTCAGAAGGCAGTACCTGTGACATGTTCGAGAGGCGACTACTGATGATGCTAAAGAAGAGCACGTCTTCGAATTGGTAAGGGTGTTGCAGGAGCAATAGGAAGCCATTTTAGGCCATCTAACGCGGCAGAATAAGGTAATGACAGAGCCGAAGCAGGCGTTGTCAGGTGCCTCCAATAACGTGAATGGACGAGTTATTAATCATATAAATCTCGATCGTTGATTCTTCTGGATAGAGATCAAGCTAGAAACTACGAAAATACTATTTAACTCCAATCCCTATGGATATGATATTATACTAGACTATCTTTGACTAGGGAGCATAATTGAAGTTTGTGTTTCGAGCTCGTCAGAAGGCGGTACATGTGACATGTTTGAGAGGCGACTCCTGATGATGCTGAAGAAGAGCACGTCGTCGAATTGGTAAGGGTGTTGTAGGAACAATAGGAGGCCATTTTAGGCCATCTAACACGGCAGAATAAGGTTATGACAGAGCTGAAGTAGGCGTTTTTGGGTGCCTTCAATAACGCGAATGGACGAGATCCAGTTCCTCCCGGTGCTCCCGCAAATCAAATAGCATAGGGTCGACAACAACACCCCGAGGGCATAGGTCGGCTTCGATGGGATCGGGTGGAGCGGATCCGGACTCAACAACAAGAGCGATCCCTTTAAAAACAAACTCATACGATTTATGAGGGAAGCAAACGCCCGTATGGACCAAATTTTCGGCGCACCACCAGTGCTGAAAGGGCCGGACTCAAAGAAGTACACTTAATTGCCATACAAACCAAGTGCGGCACCAGAGTTGATCCCGAAGTGGGTTAAAATGCCTGACGTGCCGAAATATGATGGGAATTCAGATCCTGAAGAGCATATCACCACCTATACAATAGTGGTGAAGGGAAACGATTTAGCTCCCCACGAGATCGAGTCGATTTTGCTGAAGAAATTCGGAGAGACTCTCACAAAGGGAGCCTTGACGTGGTATTAGCTTTTGTCCGAGCATTGCATAGATTCCTTTGAAATGCTCGTGGATTCCTTCATTAAAGCCCATGTCGGGGCCAGGAAGGTACAGGCCCGAAAGGCTGATATATTTAGGATTGCACAAGGAGAGTCTGAGTTGCTGCGGGAATTTGTAACCTGATTCCAAAAGGAAAGGATGTTGCTCCCGGCCATTCCGGATGAATGGGCGGCTGAAGCATTCACCAAGGGTTTGAATTCGGTATGTTTCGATGCTTCCTCGAAGTTGAAAGAAAGCTTGCTCGAGTTCCAAGTGACAACCTGGGCTGATATTCACAATCGGTACGAATGGAAGATAAGGATTGAGGATGATCAGCTCAGTTTTCTAGCATCAGTTAAGGGTCGGTACCGGGAGAAGAATATAGAGAAGTCAAAAGACGATGTCGACACAGATTGACCGTCTTCGAGGAGCTGCGTTTTGCCCTATGAACGGTCAAAAGGATGCAACCGAGGTTTTCGGTCAGTGGACAGGTTCGTCACCGATAAATGAACTGATCGTGGTCGGAACAACATGTCGTTACAAGATAAAGAAATGACAGGTTCTCGGTATTCTTCCTACCCTAGACTTTCAGAATATAACTTGAACGTCAGTGTAGTAGAATTAGTGTCGTCTATGAGGAACATTAAAGAAGTATGATTCCCAAAACCAATGAGATCTAATCCCAGCCAGAGGGATCCTAATTTGTGGTGCGAATACCACGGGGCGAATGGTCACCAAACTGGGTACTGTTGGAATTTACGCGAAGAAGTGGCGACACTACTGAAAAATGGTCATCACTGGGAATTCTTAAGTGACCGGGCTAAAAACAATTACGGTCGCAATTGTGACAATATGGAGCCCTCAAAAGCATGAGAAGATCTCCTGCGTCTGATGATCCACATGATTTTCAGGGGGAACAAGATTAACAGGGTTACCTTCTCAGCGGCAAAAAAAATGATGGTGTCAGTAACCCACAGCAAGAGACTATGGGAAGTCGCTGAAGATGACATCACTTACACGAAGGAGGACACAGTTGGATTGTTGCTACCGCACAATGATGCATTGGTAATTTCTCTAAATGTATTAGATTTTAAAATTAAATATGTTCTGATGCATCCAGGGAGTTCGGCCAATATTATACAATGGAGAGTGTTGGAGCAAGCCAAGATCATCGGAAGCATTATTCCGGCCACAAAACTCCTCGCCGGGTTTAACCTAGCAAGCATGAAGACCCGAGGAGAGATCCTGCTGCCTACAATTGCCAAAGGGGTGATGTAGACGACCCTTTTTGAGGTAGTGGATGGTGATATGGGCTACACTATTATCCTGGGAAGACCATGGTTGCACGAGATGAAGGCTGTGTCATTGACATATCACCAGTTGCTGAAATTCCCGATTCGCAAGGGAATTAGACAAATAAGATGTGACCAACCGGCATCAAGGGAGATGAATGCAATTTCGGTTTCCAGTAGCAAAAGGGGAAGAGCATGCAGCATGTCAATTAGAGGAACCGGCACCTTCTCCTAAGTTAAGCAAAGCTAACAAGAGGGATATGGCGTCGGAGTCTTATCAGGTGCCAAGGTATTTCCATGTACCAGAAGAGACAGACACAACAAAATCCATTGAGGAAGAGCTTGAGCAAGTCGCATTGTTCGAAAAGTTCTTAGAGAGGAAATTCCACTTGGGGACAAGACTGCACCCCGAACTAAGGTCTGTATTTCTTGAATGTATTAAATTTAATGTCGATTGTTTTGCGTGGTCGCATGCGGATATGAAAGGTATCCCACCGAAAGTGGTTGTACACAACCTAAGCTTGGATCCCAGCTTTCCTCCAGTAAAATAGAAAAAACGTCCTACTGCCGAGGCCAGAAACAAATTCGTCAAAGAAGAGGTAAATCGCCGACTTGATATCGATTCAATCCGAGAGGTAAAGTATCCAGACTACCTAGCTAATGTAGTAGTAGTTCCAAATAAGAATAATAAATTTTGCATGTGCGTAGACTATAAGGACTTGAATAAGGCATGCGCAAAGGACTTGTTCCCATTTCCGAACATTGATCAAACGATTGATGCAACGACCAGGCACGAGTTAACGAGTTTCTTCGATGCTTACTCCAGATACAACCAAATTAAGATGAACCCGGAGGATCAGGAAAAAACATTGTTCATAATAAATTTCGGCACATATTGCTATAATGTGATGCCCTTCCGGCTAAAGAAAGCCGGAGCCACTTACCAGCGGCTCGTAAACAAAATGTTTGAAAAACAAATTGGGATAACCATGGAAGTTTATGTAGATGATATTCTTGTTAAGTCTTTAAATCCAGGTGATCATCTTAAACATTTGCAAGGAATTTTTGACATCGTAAGGAAGCATAACAAAAAGCTTAACCTGGGGAAGTGTGCATTCGAGGTCAGCTCTGGTAAGTTCCTGGGAATCCTGGTGTCACAAAGGGGGATTGAGGTTAACCCAGGTAAAATCAAAGCCATCGAAGACATCCCAGACCAGCTATTAAGCGTAAAAGAGGTTCAAAGGCTCACGGGGAGATTGGCCGATTTGAGCAGGTTCATTTCCCGATCTTCAGAGAAATGCCATCATTTCATATCTCTACTAAAAAAGAAGAACAACTTTGAGTGGACCCCCGAATGTCAGCAGGACTTGAGGGATTTGAAAAGGTACTTGTCAAGGCATCCGTTGTTATAGAAGCTAGAGGAAGGCAAAATAATGCTAATCTACCTAGCAATCTCGGAGGTAGCGGTAACCACCGTTTTAGTCTGTGAGGAAGAAGGTATGCAATCTCTCATTTATTATGTTAGTAGAATTTTAAAGGGCGCAGAAAATCGCTACCCATATTTGGAAAAGTTGGCCTTAGCCCTCATGCTGCTCGGAAGCTAAGGTCTTATTTCCAATGTCACCCGATAGCTGTGGTGACCACCTTTCTCCTACAGAATATCCTTCATAGACGCGAACTTTCGGGTAGGCTGGCCAAATGGGCCGTCGAAATGAGTGAATGTGACATAGAATATAAGCCTAGGACTGCGATTAAGTCACAAGTTTTGGCCGACTTTGTGGCCCATTTCAGTCTTGGATTGTTACCTGTGGAGACTAAAGAAGCAGTGATAGTGTCAGAATTGACATCAGGAGTTTGGACCCTATTTATGGATGGAGCTTCAACGTAAAAAGGTCCAGACTCAGCATAGTGTTAACCACACCTTAAGGAGAAACCCTAAAGCAGGCCATAAGAATGGTTCCTCTACCTAACAATGAAGCGTAATATGAATCTTTTATTGCAAGGCTCGAATTGGCCTAGGGACTACATTGCGAGGTCATAAAAATCAAATACGACTCCCAAATGGTGGTAAATCAGGTTTGCAGGATCTTCGAAGCCACAGAGGAACGCATGCAGCAATACGTAGTGAAGGTTTTGGCTCTGCTTGCTTGATTACAGGAGTGGTCAATGACACATATCCCGAGGGAAGAAAATACAAAAGCAGACGCATTAACTAACCTTGGCTCATCAACAGAAATGAAGGGATCAGACTCCGGTATGGTCGTGCAGCTTATGCACTCGGTTCTAGACGCAGACAACTAGTACGAGGTAAACGCGACTAATTTGATCAAGGACTAGAGGAATGAGATCATTAATTACCTCAAGCATGGAATGTTGTCGGAAGATCCCAAGACATCCCGGGCGCTACGCGTTAAGGCAACGAGATATAGTTTGAAAGGAGGTCAATTGTACAGTAAATCTTTCCAAGGCCTGCTGGCCCAATGTTTGGGAGCCTCCGAAGCTAAATATGTTATACGAGAAGTCCACAAAGGGATATGTGAAAATCATTCGGGTGAAGATGCCTTAGTGCTAAAATTGGTAAGGACAGGATACTATTGGCCCCAAATGGAACAAGAATGTAAGGCCCCGTAAAATGTTACCAAGGAATTTAAGGGTTCGTGGTGCCGAGGTAAGCTTACGTGTTAGAGGATTGTAGAAATTCTTCGCTGTGAGCTTGCTCACCGCGGTACGGACTTTTTGGGTTGAAGAATGCACTGAGGAGTTGATGAAAATTGTTTGGCAGAATAAGGCAATTTTGCGGTCTGTTTTGCGACCGCATACCCATTTTGTGGGCCGCATAAGTATCGCAGAGTTGAGCAGGGAGTTTGTTGAATTTTGAAGGACATTTTGCGGTCCATTATGCGATTGCATAGTTGTTTCTTGGTCCGCATTTCCTGTCATAGATTTGGCATGAAGAATTTTCTTGGGTTATTCTGCGGTCCATTCTGCGATCGCATAAGTGGTCTGCCGACCGCAGACCTGTCCAGACCCTTCCAGTTTTTGGGCATCAGTTTTGCAGTCTATTTTGTGTAACGCATATCTGTTATGCAGTCTATTCTACGACCGCATACCTGAGTTCGGAGGGTCCATTTTCCTATTTTTATAACCCGACCCTATTTTGATAAATAGCCTTTGGGGCTTATTTTGGGGCAATTACCTGATGATTTTAGAGAGAGGTAAGAGCATTTTAGAGAGAGGAGGGAACCTAACACTCTAATCATCCAATCTTGCACCAACCTTCAAGAATCAAGGAAACCAATCACTAGATTATTATCTATCTGGGTAAGTCCTACTTCTAAGCTTTCATGCAAGAGGTTATGAGTTCTAGTATAATGTGGGGGTTGGAAATAGGCCATGCATGTGACCATAGGTTGTAGTATGTGGGATTAATGAACCATATTGGTTAGTTTCTTGTTGAAATTGGTTGAGGGAATAAGGGATTACCATTGTAGAGCTTTGTAGTCTATTTTGCATGCTAGGTATTTGACAAAATTCCTAATAGAGTTACACCATGTGAATCATTCTAATTATTATCTGATTTTCGCTATCTTCCATAGATTCTTATTGCTAGTAGTGTTGGGACATTGTAGTAACTTAAGGAAATCTCAAACAAGGTATGTTGGCTAAACTCCTCTTTTAGAATTGAACCCCACAATGGCCTTGTAAGTCCCGTGTTGCTCATTATAAATTGATTATTCCGAACAAGCCTTGTGTCAAAAGATACATGCGTTAAAATTGTATTCCAAACGTTTTTATTTATTGAGTTACTATTTGAGAATGTGATTAAACATGGGTTGTGTGTTAATATATTATGATTTGAAGCGTGATTCTAATGAAAACTAGCATGTCGAATTGTGTAAGAAATCACATGTGTCTACGACCCTTAATTTTGTTAGTTGCTCAAATGTGTATCTAAAGTCTTGAATTAAAATGCCTTATTGTTAATAATCTATAAGGATTCTTGAAAGTGAAAGAAGGGGTTTGGAGATGGAAAGTGTGGCCACCGTACCAAAAAATGAGAGTTATACATGTGCCCAAACGTGGTTGTTTCAACTAATGCTATGCTTCGTTTATGCTTTTAACTTGTGCATAAAGATTAAATGATGTGCCCAAACGTGCATAAAGAGTTATACATCAAGATTAAATGATGTGTTACTCGTTTATGCTTTTAACTTGTGCTTCGATTGCCAACCATTTTACTCCATTTCTTGGAAAGAAATTCATTGTATTTAAAGTCTTCATTGCTAATAAACCCAAAGTGGTGATTTCCAGAATATTCTATTTGTTGATATTTATGATGATGATGCTTGAAAGTAATGAAATGAAAGTGTGAAATATAAGATACGGCCACCGTGCCTTGGGAAGAGGAATCATAAGTATGGCCAAGACAGCTAATAGAATTATAATGATGTTGTGAATGGTTGAAGTTACTAACGAGGTTATATATAGTGTGAAATGTAATGAGGTGAATATAAAATATATTTGTTCTTTTGTTTCGCGTGTGTGCAAACCAAAAATGTTTTTGGGAGTATCATTAGCAAACCGAGGAAGGGTGGGTCATAAGGCTTATTCCCGAAACTACACGTGCTGGTATAGGGGTGGATTGTGATTATTTCCCTTGTTTGGGATGAGAGTGGGATATTGATGTGATTGTGTTTATTCCACTTAATTGGGATGAGGTTGATATTAGCTGGAATTGGAAAGTCAGCCCACACAGCATATGTGTGAAGGAGGCCTAGCCGATCGGGTGGAGATCGGACGCCATGTTACGCACATGGTGGTACTACTCTTGGTAACACCTTTCTTTCGCACCACATGTCAAACCACATTGTTCGTGGGGATATGGCCTAGATGATTGGGCATGATCGGACTCTGTTTTAAAAATACGGTGGTATATCCGTGCTAATGATCTCCCAACAAAAAATATATATTATTTTCGTATTTTGAAAATTTGCATGTTTTAACTGGGCATTTGGATATTGTTGATTGTGACTTGCTGTTTCTATGATTTTTCCTTTCTTATATTGGCATTCTATTTTGAAAGTTGACATTTAGATTTACATACTAGTACTATTCCATATGTACTAATGTCCCTTTTGCCGGGGGCGCTGCATCGTCAATGGATGCAAGTGGATCGTCAGCAGGTGGTTTTGCCCTCGTTAGTAGTTACTCTCTATTCAGCAGATTTTGGTGAGCCCTACTTTGTTCCGGTCTTCATGTCATTTGACATTGTATGTTACATTTTGAGGTATAGCCAGGGCCTTATCACCGACACATCTATACTACTCATCTGTTGTATTTAGAGGCTCCGTAGACAGGTTGTGAGTGGTGTATGATGTTGGGAATTAAACTAGTAAGTGTTGGTACTTGGGCGAACATGTTTTCATCATTTCAGTAAACTTGTTATATTTTTGGAAATCATAAAAGGATATCCTTTAGTAATGGAAAATATTGTGGAACACTTGACTCTTCTCACGTTTATCACCTGTACTGGTTCTTATAATGTTAATGGGCAAGGTTGGGTAGAAGGCATCTAACAGGCTTGCTTAACTAGGGTATCTCAGTCGAGCGTCGGTCGCGCTCCCCGAGGTCGGGCCGTGACAAACTTGGTATCAGAGCCTAAGGTTTTAAAGTGTCATAGAATGTCTCGGAGCCGTGTCTAGTAGACTCATTCTTATCGGTGTGTTGTCGACTACATCTATAAAGAGGAGGCTACTTGGACATTTAGGAATTTCACCCTTCTTTGATACTCCAGATCGTGCGATAGAGCTCAAGATAGGAAGCTGACTTCCTCATCATATCTCATTTTTTTCCAGATGAGTAATCCACGAGTTTGAAGCAGCGTGGAGGGAATAACCCCACCATTGAATCTAGGGGAGATTACACAAGAGTTTGTTGGGAGAATGCGGCGAGCCGTGGGGGGATTGTAAGAACTTGTTTGCTAAGGGAAGTGTCATTCTTCCTACCAATGTCACCGCACCACCGGATCGTGGGGTGAGAGAATCTAAGAAACGAAAGAGGGTTATTGGTGCTAATGAACCGGATTGTTTGATTTGCAAGAAGCGTCACTTGGGAACATGTTGGATGACTCTTGAAATATGTTATGGCTGTGAAAAGAGGGGGCACAAGAAGAACAAATGCCCTAGGTTGGGTACACCCATCCCAATCTGCCCGACGTGCGGGAATGAACATTTGGCATCGTGTTGTGAGTATGCTCATCAGCATGTTAGGGGTGGCATGTTTGTGAAATTCCAAAGGCGAACATAGCAAACTGGTACGGGGTTTGTTACTTCCGCATTGGAGGCCTGGAGGGCAGATAAGGGGGATGCTTATGATTTATGAAAAAGGGTGAATATCAGATCAGTGGGGCAAGTTAGTTTAGCGGATCTCATCCTCGTTGTGTGAAGTGTAGGAGATGTCATTCAGGGGTATGTCACAATGGTACCAATGTATGTTACGGATGTGAAGTTGAGGGGCATTAGTTAAGGCGTTGCCCGGTCAACTTAAGTCACCATGTAAGTCACCCCTTAGTATATCATTCTGAACACCACATGCTTTTCCTTGTTGTATATGTACATCTATATCGAGAGCCTACATAAGTATGGTCTTAACTAGAACCTGATTCACAAGACATTGCATGTATCTACTCTTTTTACAAAATGCATTATTCGTGAATCCTTTTTATCACCATTATCATACTTACAACCTCTTGAGGAATTGAGTTCTATAATGATTTCATTGAATTGAGCTATAACCCTGGGCTAATACTTCCCATTTGCTTCCCTAAATTCTCAACAAGGGACTATGCTTGATGAATTTCTTACAAGAACCTTTTGATTCAAATTGATAACATTTGTTCATTTGTGCTTATGCATGCACCGTCAAAACGTTTACCTATGTGGTATCAAATCCAAAGTAAAGAAGCCCAGTGTTGAGATCCTTCTTGAGCCACTCTTTCTCTCTCCGGTGTATGTGGCTCCTATGGTTGGAACAAACACTTTACTCATTTGTGAATATTATCATGAATCATTTTCACTGTCTAGTAACATGAGATCATATCTCAGGACCTATCATATGTGTATGTGTCAATTGAAAGGGGTTATTTGTCCGCATAAAGTTTATGGTAAATTTGAGATTTTCACAAATTAGTCACAGGAAGATCTTTTTGTTCACCCATCTCCTTATGACTTTCATATCCACCTAAATCGTGCCTCAGTGAGTAACTCACTTTGTTCCTAGTATTGTAGTTGCCCATGAAGTGGCCTGGTATTGCAGGTTGAGAGTTATTATGGCGGAGCAAAGTGTTCATTCTCTCTAGCTCATAGCAAAGTATTCATTCTCTCTAACCAATACATGATTTTTTTTCCCAATATTAAGATGTCCTAGCTATGTGGTTTCACTCGTGAAAGGTTGAAATTAAATGTTTCAGATTTTGGCACATATGATGAGCATATTGATTTGAAAGACCAGTTTGTTGTATCTCTAGTCCTCTCATATAGGATCAACTATCAGGAAGGGTTAAGCTGTCAGAATGATAATAATCTCACAAGTGTTCAACATCTTTTTCAACCTCATGGGCTTGTGGCATATCTAAACTTTGTGTCAATTAATGTTAAGAGCGTAATGCAACTTCATGTATTTTGAAACCTATATCACATTCAGGGTGCCAGAATATTCTCATTTCGAGTTAAACCAATTTTCCCTACACTCAAGGAGGCAACTGGTGTCATGTATTTGGCTATTTCTCTTTAAAGCTTACAATTGCCGAACATGGCACATATGAAGTGAAACAATTGTTACTATCACTTTTGTAACTCATTATCTTTCCAGAATAACTGATTGCTAATGTTTTATCCTCCCGACCATGCCTCCCATATGTCATATGTCTAAAATGACTCACTTCTTTTACATCTCCAGATCATATACATGTTTCCATATTATCAATGTCTACTAGGCAACTCTATGCCTCGTTTGCCGAATCGATGATGTCATCACAATGATTAACCATGATAGCACTATTGGTAGTAACCCTCATGTCTCGTAGAATATAATCTCTTAAAATGCCCTTCTCAGTATAATGATGGATTCTTGAACAATTCCAGCCCAATCTCGAACCTCGTTGTTCCTATTTGTGGTAAATCTATCGAGAGTTATAGGCTCAAACATGTCAAAGAAGAAGCATCATTCCATGATCGAACATATTGGATGGGAATTCTATAGTCATATTCATTCTAGCACATCATAGAATAATGGTTGAAGGTCGCCAAGGGTTTAGTTTGGGTGTCCAACATAGAGATTTAGAATTGAAGAAAGTGAACAGGTTATTCTCAAGATTTTCTCCATGAAGATATTATGTGAATTATCAATAAAGGTAAAGTAAGTGTAGCGCACATTGAGCTGAAATAAGTGTAGTTCACATTAGGCCATGCTATGAGTATGATGTTCCCCATCGTTGTTCTCCATGTATTCTATGTTTTCATGTGTCTATTTCCGCAAAGGGGTATCTAGGAGTCATTTGTCTATCATTCCGGTGGAAGCTATGGAAGGTGAAGTTAATGGGTAATTGGCTTATGAGAGGTACATAATTGTCATCCTTGTTAGATAATTCCAGAAATTGAGATTTGCCTCTGTCAAAGTAAAGGAAGTATTCTCACTTGCCTGTATAACCAGATGGTTGTGGTTCAAAAGGGTACTTGCTATGTGTAATGATATAAATGTGTACTGTTCATGTCAAGATACCACTTCTGTTAATGTAATGCCCTTAATGTTGAGATCAGTGTTGTTGATATATACAGTGAAGCTTTGTTGAGTTATGGATATGTTGTTAGGGTGGTTTTGGTGATTCTCTGACAGGTGTATAGGCCCAATTATAGAGGAGACTTTGCCAAAATTTTTGGAAAATTTGGGAGTTAGTCGAATTTGGGGCATTGCGATGTGTGAAAGGAGGAGATGAATTATGTTGGGTATTTTGGTCAGGCTCTACCCCTCATTCGAGGACGAATGATCCTAAGTGGGGGAGGATGTAAAGCCCCATAAACTTTTGCCAAGGAATTTAAGGGTTCGTTGTGCTGAGGTAGGCTTACGTGTTTGAGGATTCTAGAAATTCTTCACGGTAAGCTTGCTCATTGCGGTAAGAACTTTTTGGGTTGAAGAATGCAGTGAGAAGTTAATGGAAATTATTTGGCGGAAGAAGGAAATTATGCGGTCTATTTTGTGCTGCATAACCATTTTGTGGGCTGCATAAGTATCGCAAAGTTGAGCAGGGAGTTTGTAGAATTTTGAAGGTCGTTTTGCGGTCCATTATGCGATCGTATAGTAGTTTCGGTCCGTATTTTCCGTCACATATTTGGCATGAAGAATTTTGTTAGGTCATTCTGTGATCCATTCTACGGCCACATAAGTAGTTTGTCGACCGCAGACCTGTCGCAGACCTGTCCAGACCCTTCCTATTTTTGGGCATCAGTTTTGTGGTCCATTTTGCGGACCGCACATCTGTTATGCGGTCAGTTTTGCGGACCCCAGTTTGATAAATAGCCTTTGGGGCTTATTTTGGCGCGATTACTTGATGATTTTAGAGAGAGGTAAGAGCATTTTAGAGAGAGAAGCGTGATTCTAATGAAAACTAGCATGTCGAATTGTGTAAGAAATCACATTTGTCTAAGACCCTTACTTTGGTTAGCTGCTCAAATGTGTATCTAAAGTCAT
Organism: Nicotiana tabacum; assembly: GCF_000715075.1. Taxonomy (NCBI): domain Eukaryota; kingdom Viridiplantae; phylum Streptophyta; class Magnoliopsida; order Solanales; family Solanaceae; genus Nicotiana; species Nicotiana tabacum. The sequence goes on from NC_134100.1 coordinate 50,781,553, forward strand.
GAATTAAAATGCCTTGTTAATGATAATCTATAAGGATCCTTGAAAGTGAAAGAAGGGGGTTGGAGATGGAAAGTGTGGCCACCGTGCCAAAAATGATAGTTATACTTGTGCCCAAACATGGTTGTTTTAACTAATGCTATGCTTTTTAAGTGTTTCCAATGTGTCTTTAGTTCTTATATATATTCATGATTTGAAATTGTGTATTGCCCTTTTTGGGAAAAGTATTTCAAGATTAAATGATGTGTTACTCGGTTATGCTTTTAACTTGTGCTTCGATTGCCAACCAGTTTACTCCATTTGTTGGAAAGAAATTTATTGTGTTTAAAGTCTTCATTGCTAATAAACCTAAAGTGGTGATTTCCAGAGTATTCTATTTGTTGATATTTATGATGATGATGCTTGAAAGTAAAGAAATAAAAGTGTGGAATATAAGATATAGCAATCGTGCCTTGGGATGAGGAATCATAAGTATGGCCAAGAGAGCCAATGAAATTATAATGATGTTGTGAATGGTTGAAGTTACTAAGGAGGTTATATATTGTGTGAAAGGTAATGAGGTGAATATAAAATATATTTGTGCTTTTGTTTCCCTTGTGCACAAACCAAAAATGTTTTGGGAGTATCATTAGCAAACCGAGAAAGGGTGGGTTATAAGGCCCATACCCGAAACTGCACGTGCCAGTGTAGGAGTGGATTGTGATTATTCCCCTTGTTTGGGATGAGACTGAAATATTGATGTGATTATGGTTATTACCCTTAATTGGGATGAGGTTGATATTAGCTGTGAATTGGAAAGTCAACCCACACGGCATATGTGGGAAGGAGGCCTAGCCGATCGGGTGGAGATCGAACGCCATGTTGTGCACATGGTGGTACTACTCTTGGTAACACCTTTCTTTCGCACCACATGTCAAACCAAATTATTTGTGGGGATATGGCCTAGCTGATCGGGCGTGATCATACTCCCTGCTAAGAACACGGTGGTATATCGGTGCTAATGATCTCCCAACAAAAAATATATATTATTTTCGTATTTTGAAAATTTGCATGTTTTAAATGGGAATTTGGATATTGTTGATTGTGACTTGCTGTTTCTATGGTTTTCCCTTTCTTATATTGGCATTCTATTTTGAAAGTTGACATTTAGTTTTACATACTAGTACTATTCCATATGTACTAATGTCCATTTTGTCAGGGGCGTTGCATTTTCAATGGATAAAGGTGGATCGTCAGCAGGTGGTTTTGACCCTCGTTAGCAGTTACTCTCTATTCAGCAGATTTTGGTGAGCCCTACTCTTTTCAGGGCTTCATGTCATTTGACATTGTACGTTGCATTTTGATTTATAGCCTGGGCCTTGTCACCGGCACGTCCATACTACTCTCATGTTGTACTTAGAGGCTTCATAGACAGGTTGTGGGGGGTGTATGATGTTGGGAATTAAACTAGTAAATGTTAGTATTTGGGCGAACATGTTTTCATCATATCAGTAAACTTGTTATATTTTGGAAATCATAAATAAATAGCCTTTAGTAATGGAAAATATTGTGGAACACTTGACTCTTCTCATGTCTATCACTTGTACTGGTTCTTATATTGTTAATGGGCAAGGTTGGGTAGAAGGCATCTAACAGGCTTGCTTAATCGGGGTATCTCGGTTGAGCGTTGGTCGCGCTCCCCGAAGTGGGGAATGGATATCGTCGGGCCACTGCCGCCGGCGATAAGTGTCAACACTACGCACCGTTGGTACATAAACTAGCAGAACCATTGCACTCCGTTTTGTCTCTGTGACCGTTCAGGAAGTGGGGAATGGATATCTTCGGGCCACTTCTGCCGGACCCTGGTAAGGTAAGGTTTCTTTTGATTTTAATTAACTATTTGTCTAAGTGGGTTGAAGTAGGTGCTTATCAGAAAATCGGTGAACGTGAAGTGGTGGATTTCTTGTTGGAGAACATAAGTTGCAGATTTGGAATACCGAAAGAGATAGCCTACGACAACGGGCCATAATTTATAGGCTCAAAGGTCACGAATTTCCTTGAAGACTTGAAAATCAAAAGGATCACATCTTCGCCCTATCATCCGAGTGCAAATGGTCAAGAGGAATCAATAAACAAAGTGATTATACAAAATCCCAAAAAGAGATTGTAGGCAGGTAAAGGCAAATGGCCCTAGGAACTGCATGGAGTACTATGGGCATACCAAACAACGACCAAATAGAGCACAGGAGAGACTCCTTTCTCTCTTGTGTACAGAGCAGAAGCCCTAATCCCGGTGGAAGTAGGGGAGTTTACCTTGAGATACTTCCAGGCAAATGAAGCAGCAAACAATGAAGCAATGTTTGTCAATTTGGAGCTGCTCGATGAATGCAGGGACTTGGCGCATATAAGGATCGAAGCTCAATAGAAGAGAATAGAAAGATATTACAATCGAAGAGCCAACCTCCGTTATTTCAAAGTAGGAGACCTGGTTTTAAGGAAAGTAACTCAAAATACCCGGGAACTCAATGCAGGGAATCTAGGTCCAAAATGGGAAGGTCCCTACCGGGTTTCCCATGAAATACGGCCAAGCGCCTAGAATAACTTTATAATTGGGGCCACTCATGCCATTGAATTGGAAAGAGGGGAAAGAAATATGAATTGAGATGATTAAGAAAAGGGGTGATGTCTCAAATGAGATGGCCTAGCCGGTCGGGCTGAGATCGGACTCCGTGTAAGAACACGGTGGTATTGTGAATGAAATTATGAATATGGTTGATGTCTCAAATGAGATGGCCTAGCCGATCGGGCTGAAATTAGACTTCGTGTAAGAACACGATGGTATTGTGGATGATAATGTGAAAATGGTTGATGTCTCAAATGAGATGGCCTAGCCGATCAGGCCGAGATCGGACTCCGTGTAAGAACTCGGTGGTATTGTGGATTATGGAATATTGGCACTAAAAAAAACCATTCTACCTGATAATATGGGAATTGACTTAAAAATCTATGTGATCGTTAACTTGATGTTGTAATGTTGTTTAAATCTCATGTTGCATTCTTGAATGTCTCCCCTATATTGTTGTTCATTCTATTAAGATAGTGTTAGTTATACATACTAGTACTATTCGACAGTACTAACGTCCCTTTTGTCGGGGGCACTGCATCTTTAAATGGATGCAGGTGGTTACATAGCAGACAGTGCTGATCACATATAGTGCTACATCCTCTTCTCAGCGGACTCGGTGAGCCCCATTTCATTCGGGGGTCATGTATTTTACCCTTTGTTTATATTGTGGTCACTTTTTAAGGTATAGCCGGAGCCTTGTTGCCGGCACCATCTTTACTCTCTTTTGTATCTTTAGAGGCTCCATAGACACTATGTGAGTTGTATATGGGTGCTAGAAAGGTCAAACAGATTATGTTGTATTTTGGATTTTTATTCCACTAAATCACAAAATGTATGTATTTGAAACTTAATAGGTAAATAGCAAAATGAAATGGCTTAGTAATATCTATATATATGGTCCTTCTACTGTTTAGCTAATAATAACATGCCTTCTCTTATCATGGGTGAGTTGGGTAGAAAGTATCTGACATGCTTGCTCGGCCGGGTTCACTTGGTTAAGCATCGGTCGTGCTTCCCGAGGTTGGGACGTGACAAACTTGGTATCAGAGCCTAAGGTTTTATAGTGTCCTAGGATGTCTTGGAACCGTGTCTGGTAGAGTCCTTCTTATAGGTGTGTTGTCGACCACATCTATAAGTTGGAGGCTACTTGGATATTTAGTAACAATACCCTTCTTTGATATTCTGGATCGTGCGATGAAACTAAATGTGCAATTGTTCCTCCTCTAACTCGTGCATTCCTTTAACTTTCAGTATATGGCACCTAAGAAGAGAGAAAGAACTGGCCAAGGAGCCAACACCGCCTTAGGAGTAGTAGTTGACCCTTTATTTGATGATGCGGGTGAACACCCGAGGGGTGAGGATAATCCCTCAACTGCTACACTACCTGATTCCACTACACCGGACCAGGCCACACCAGTTCCTACACCTAAAATTTTGATTCCACCTCCAGCCCCAGCTTCCGTCTCTGGTATTTTTTATGGGGATCTTAGGGGAGCTATTCAGATGCTGACTCAGATAGTGGCTTCTCAGGCCCAAAGGTCGAATGTTGCACCCACATTTTCTAGCCCACAAGGGGATTCTACTAGTTCTAGTGTGAACAGGTTTTTGCAGTTGGATCCTTCGGTGTTCACGGGTGCTAATCCCGAGGAGGACCCACTGGACTTCATTGATGAGATGCATAAGACTCTCCAGATTATGCACGCTAATGAGACGGAGGGAGTGGAGTTGGCCGCCTACTGCCTGAAAGGGGTGGCCTATTCTTGGTTTGAGCTGTGGGAGGACTCTCGGGAGAAGGGGAGCCCTCCAGCGAGATGGAGTGAGTTTGTTAATGCCTTTATAGACCATTTCTTACCTGCCAAGACTAGGGCAGCCCGTGCCGCAGAGTTTGAGAATCTTAAGCAAGGGAGTAGGAGTGTGTGAGAGTATGACATGGAGTTCGCGCGCCTGTCAAAATATGCTACTCACATGTTTCCTACTATGGAGGCTAGAGTGCGCCAGTTTGTGCAGGGCCTTAGTCCCTTGGTTATCAATGAGGCCGCTACAGCTGCCTTCAATTAAGATATGAACTATGGGAAAATGGTAGCATTTGCTCAAGCTACAGAGGACCGCAAGTTGAAAAACAGAAGGGAGTGAGACGGTACCATCAAAGCCCGATCCGCGGGCAACTTTGTGGAGTCATTTGGTGGGCGAAGATCAGCTTTCAGGGGAGGGTCATTAGGGACAACCCAGTCTCATGCTCAATCTTCAGCCAGTACACTGCCAACGGGGCATAGTCAGCAACAGAGGAATTGCTTCAGGCCCAATCAGGGCTGCAGGGGACCCCACCATCAGGGCCGATCAGGGGGGAGATTCCAGCAGTAGCGGAGACCCCCATGCCCCAGGTGTGGAAAGATGCACTCGGGGATCTGCTACATGGACTTACCTATATGTTATGGGTACCTATTGAGGGATCATATTCAGTGGGAGTGTCGTTCATCCTGCTAGGGTGCGGGCAAGGGCACAACATAGCCATCCAATTCTAAAGCTGCTACATCTTCAGCACCCCCTCCAGCTTGAGGCCCTCCGGCACCAGCAGGGCGTGGTGAAACTATGGGTGGTGTGCAAAGTTTAGGAGGACCCAGTTTTTTCTATGCTATGAGTGGTCGCCAGAGGGCAGAGGCTTCTCCAGATGTTGTCACAGGTATATTGACTGTCCAAACTCATAATGTATATGCTCTTATTGATCCCGGTTCCACCTTGTCCTATGTTACCCCTCATGTTGCTATGGAATTTGGGATAGAACCGGAATAACTTCCTGAGCCGTTCTCTGCATCTACTCCGATTGGCGAGTCTATTATGGCTGCACGAGGTTACAGGGGTTGTGTTGTCACTATGCGTGGTCGGGACACCGTGGCCGATCTCATTTAATTGAGGATGGTCGATTTTGATGTAATTATGGGGATGGATTGGCTTTATTTGTGTTTTGCTAAGCTCGACTGCCGAACTAGAACTGTGAGGTTGGAATATCAGAATGAGCCGGTTATTGAGTGGAAGGGGGATAATGTGGTGCCGAAGGGTAGGTTTATTTCTTACCTTAAGGCCACGAAGATGATTATCAAGGGGTGTATCTATCATTTGGTCCGGGTTACGGACAACAGTGGGGAGGTGCCTACACTCGAGTCTGTGCCAGTTGTGAATGAATTTCAAGAGGTCTTTCCTGATGAGTTCCCTGGGATTCCGCCAGACAGGGAGATTGATTTTGGGATTGATGTGATGCCAGGCACGCAACCTATATCTATTCCGCCCTACAAGATGGCACCAACAGCATTGAAGGAACTAAATGAATAACTGAAGGATTTGTTAGAAAAGGGTTTCATCCGATCGAGTGTTTCACCATGGGGTGCACCGGTCCTCTTTGTGAGGAAGAAATATGGATCACTGAGGATGTGTATCCACCATCGGCAACTCAACAAAGTCACAATAAAAAACAAATACCCACTACCAAGAATAGATGATTTGTTTGATCAGTTACAAGAATAGATGATTCTTTACTACTTTTCTAAAATTAATTAACGATCCGGGTACCACCAATTAAAGATCAGGGAGCAGGATATTCCGAAAAAAGCTTTCTAAACCCGATATGGGCACTTTAAATTTCTAGTAATGTCTTTTGGGCTAACAAATGCCCCGACAACATTCATGGACCTTGTGAATCGGGTTTTCAAGCCTTTTCTCAACTCCTTTGTGATAATGTTCATTGACGATATTCTTGTGTATTAAAGAGGTCGGGAGGACCATGCCGATCATCTTAGGTCAGTTTTGTAGACTCTTCATCAGCACCAATTGTATGCAAAGTTTTCAAAGTATGGATTTTGGCTCGAATCTGTCATATTCTTGAGTCATGTTGTATCTAGATAAGGAATTAAGGTTGATCCTCAAAAGATTTCAGTAGTAAAGAATTGGCCTAGACCTACAACGCCAATCGAGATTCATAGTTTCTTGGGCTTAGCAGGGTATTACGGGAAGTTTGTGGAAGGGTTCTCAACTCTTGCCTCTCCGTTGACTAAATTGACTCAGAAAACGGTTAAGTTCCATTGGTCCGATGCTTGTGAAAGGAGCTTCCAGGAGTTGAAATCGAGATTGACTACGGTGTCGGTGTTGACCCTGCCAGAGGGTACATAAGGGTTTCTGGTATATTGTGATGCTTCAAGTGTTACATCCCGCATTTTCGTACGTTAAAGTTTCATCGTAAATTAATCGACGTAAGTTTGGGAATGCGTTTATTTGGATATTATAAGCATTATGCTACATCAAACAAATGATGAGTGAATTCGTGAAGGTAAGAGGGTAAGCAAATCGAAGAAAATTAATTATCGTTGAAATTTGACATTTTGAGATAAAATATGGTCCAAACTACAATACCCCGTATTTATAGACTAGTGCCATACAAGGTACCATATGACCATGATAGTATGATATATAAAGTATATTAAAAATGAGTAGTATTTTAAGTAATTTGAGATAACTCTTAATTATGTGGGTAATTGGTTAATTATTGCTTTAATGGGAGATTAACCATGTAATTAAGGATTTGTGAATAATTGTAGGTGGGGACAGAGCCTGTCCACTCCCCCCCCCCACGTGGCAACAAGTGGAGGAATATTTAATAAGTGACTCTTGACATTAGGTAATCAAATTAAGTGGACACATGGATACCACTCTTAGCCATCCTTGCTAACATGTAGAAAGGGGGTTTGGTATTAGTCATCCTATTCATCCCTACACTTTGTCTTGAATGCATATAAAAATTCATTTTGGAGGATATTTGAAAGTTCATATGGGACTTCATATTACAATAAAAATGGCAATTCTTGGATCAGTTAAGGAATTCATGCAAAATTGCACTACATAATAACAACGGGATTTTTGCAATTCTAAGGGAATACGGTGCAATCTTTCTCAAGAATATCATACGGATTTTTTCCTACTCCAGGTATGTTAAGGCTAAGCCATTCCTTCATGTTGGCATGATCTCGTAATTACATGTGTTTGATAACGAAGCATAAAGAGAAGTTCATACTCCCAAATTTATATACATTATCCTAGTCTCATAAATTACAACATTCTCCTTATCGGGACTTCATACTTAATTGAGTATTGCCTTCTTCCAGTCAAGAGAGAAGAGAGCCTATATATAAAGTATTATAGTATTTTCATTACCATCGAGCTATAATCGATGTGCAAGCCCCTATTGGGAAACCTCTGATCAGATGGTAAGTTATATACTGAGCCTGTTGTGGCCGAGCGCATATAAGCGAGCCTAGTTGGCCGCGATACAGAGCCTAGTATGGCTGAGCGCCTATGAGCGAGCCTACTACGGCAGAGCAGTTATATATATACCAATCCTTATAGGGTTGAATAGCTATTTTACTTACTATATTGAGAGAGTTGAGTCATTATCAGCACGTAAGCATATCTTTAGATTATCTTTGACTCCTAGTTACTTTCAGTTATTATATTATCAGTTCAGTTTCAGCTTTCAGTTATTCTGTTGCCTTACATACTCGATACATTATTTTGTACTGGCATCCCTTTCTCTGGGGACGCTGCATTTCATGCGTGCAGGTTCAGACAAACATGCAGGTAGACCTCCTTAGTAGGTGTTCCCCGAGTTCAGCTTTATCGGTAAGCTCCACGTTCTTCGGAGTTGTAGGGTCTAGGAGTTTTGTGTACATCTTGTGTATATATGTATATAGGTTATGAGTAGGTCGGAGCCTTGTTCTGATCACGGTATATCCATCAGTAGAGTCTTGTAGACATAACCTGTCAGTTAGTGCAGTATGTTGGGCTTGTAGTCCTTGTATGTATATTTTGTTGGTTTGTCAACTGTAGTAGTCATGACGGCCTTGCCGGCCCAGCTTTATATTGATGTTTAGTCAGCGTTGGTTTCCATTTAGTTTTATATTTTACTTCGCAAATTGTCTTGCAATGTGGCCCATGGCCAAAGTATGACATTATATGTTTAGAGTCCCTTAGTCGCAAGTTGGTATGCAAGGATAGGTGAGGCACTGGGTGCCTGTCTCGCCCCCTCCCAGGTTCGGGGAGTAATAAAAGTGGTATTAGAGGAGTTCTGTCGTAGGGAGTCTATAAGCCGTGTCTAGGAGAGTCTTGTTTATAGATGTGTTGTACACCACATTATATAAGCAGGGGACTACATGGTATTTAGGAGTTGGTTACCCTTCTTTCAAATCTAAATCGTGCTATAGAACGGAGTAATAGGAAATTTGAGTTAAACTTACGTGTTGGCATTTGCATGCACAGATGATGGTGACTAGGAAGACTATAGCTAGTCAGAGGAGAGATACAACAGTAGGTGAGGGAACCAGCAGGGTACCCTCAGTAGATGGGGCCCAATCGGAGGCCCAGGGAGAGACCCCTACCCAGCCATTACCGGCTGCTCCACCACATGGGGAGATTCCTAGGGAGACCGCACATCCAGTTCCCCCTCCGCTTCCATCGGATCAGGACTTGAGGAGTGCGGTGTATTTGTTGACACAGTTGGTAGCTACCCAACAACAGGCTAGAGCATCCGCTATTGCAGGATCTTCTGAGAGGTCTGGAAGTTCAAGGGTCCGAGAGTTTATTACTTTGAGTCCCCCAAAGTTCACGGGGATAGATCAAAGGGAGGACCCGCAGGATTTCATAGACCAGCTCCACATGATCTTTCGGGTTATGCATGCCACGGAGAAATAGGTAGTTGAGCTAGCAGATTTTCAACTCCGAGATATAGCCATCCTTTGGTACGAGGGATGGAAGAGGTCCAGGGGATGTGATGCACCTCCAACTATTTGGGAGAATTTTTCTGATGCCTTCCTTGACCAGTACTTACCACGGGAGATCGACAGGCTCGAGTCGATCAGTTTCTAGCCCTTAAGCAGGGCAATATGAGTGTTCGAGAGTATAGTCTCCATTTTGACTCATTGGCTAGATATGCACCATCCATAGTTGCTACTATGCAGGACAGGATCCACAGGTTTATAGCAGGGTTGGCCCCAGAGTTGACCGAGGCATGTGCCAGAATATAGAAAGGGGTAGGCAATGACAGCAGGGTACAGAGAGGACTGATTCAGGACTGCGTAAGAGGATTAGATTTGCCAGGTCTCAGGAGTAGTCTTAGGGTAGTTATAGGCCCTAGTACTTTGAATGGCCACCTAGGCCTCCTCCACCTCAGTTACAGGGTTACATGTATGACTGCTATACTCAGTCAGGACCAGGTGAGAGCTCACGAGCGTCATGTTTGCAGCAACAGCGAGGTTGGCTATTTCCACCGCGGTATGACATCTGTGGTAGAGGACACTTGGGCCAATGCCGAGCCGGCTCCAATGCTTGTTATACATGTGGACGTACGGGGCATTTGATGCGAGATTTCACAAATAATGATTCCGGGGGTATGGCATAACACGCAAATTCAGCAACAGGATCATCTATGTATGTGCATCCTTCAGGGCGCGAGTCTTAGTCTTCGACTAGTAGAGGTCGAGGCAGAGGTAGAGGTTTCAGTTGAGGTGGTAACCAGAATCGTAGCTATGCTTTAGCCGGTCGACAAGACCAGGAGTCTTCACCAGACGTTGTGACAGGTATGTTGACCATTTGCTCTCTCGATGCTTATGCCTTGATAGACCCAGGATCTACTTTATCGTGTATTACCCCAATTATCGCGGGGAAGTTTGGTATGGTGCCTGAAATACTAAGTGACCCTTTTGCAGTATCTACACCGGTCGAAGAATCGATTATTGCTAGACGGGTGTACCGAGGTTGTACGGTGACAATTTGTGGTCGTCAGACCTCAGCTGAGCTAGAGATATTGGATTTTGATGCTATCATGGGCATGGACTGGTTGGCAGCTTGCTACACCACAGTTGATTGGCGAGCAAAGACATCCAAATTTCATTTTTCGGGTGAGCCAGTCCTTGAATAGGTAGGTAATACAGCGACACCTAGAGGTAGGTTTATTTCCTATCTGAAGGCGAGGAAAATGATTGCAAAAGGGTGCATTTATCATATTTTGCAAGTTAGAGATGCAGATGCTGAGATACCTGCACTTTAGTCTATTCCAGTAGTCCAAGAGTACGCAGATGTATTCCCAGATGAACTTCCAAGTATTCCTCCAGAGCGAGAGATTGATTTTGGCATCGATTTGCTTTCGGGAACTCAACCAATATCCATCCCTCCGTATAGATTGGCACCTGCCGAATTGAAGTAGTTGAAGGAGAAGTTAAAAGATTTGCTGGAGAAAGGTTTCATCAGGCCCAGTACCTCACCTTTTGGTGCACCGGTACTGTTTGTACGGAAGAAAGACGGCTCGCTGAGGATGTGTATCGATTATAGGCAACTGAACAAGGTAACTATTAAGAATAAATATCTACTTCCAAGGATAGATGACTTATTTGATCAGTTGCAGGGAGCTAGATGCTTTTCAAAGATAAATTTGAGGTCGGGGTACCACCAGGTCAGAGTTCGGGAGAAAGATATTCCCAAGACAGCTTTCAGGACCCGATATGGCCACTTCGAGTTCCTTGTCATGTCCTTCGGGTTGACGAATGCACCTGCCGTATTTATGGACTTGATGAATAGCCTATTCCGGCCATTTTTAGATCTATTCATGATAGTATTTATTTATGATATTCTGGTTTATTCACGTTCAGAGGATGAGCATGTGGACTACCTACGAGCGGTACTCCAAGCACTCCGTGATAGTAAATTATATGCTAAGTTTTCTAAATGTGAGTTATGGTTGAAGTCTGTAGTATTCTTGGGGCACATTGTATCCGATGGAGGTATAAAGGTAGTCACTCAGATGATTGAGGCTGTGAAATCCCGGCCTAGACCTACCACTTCGACAGAGGTTCGTAGCTTTCTAGGCTTAGCAGGATACTACAGGAGGTTCGTAAAGGGTTTTTCTTCCCTTTTGGCACCATTAACGAAGTTGACGCAGAAAGCAACTAAGTTTCAGTGGACAGAGGCTTGCGAGCAGAGTTTCCAAGAGCTTAAGAACATGTTGACATCACCGCCAGTTCTAGCACTTCCAGGAGAAAGTAAAGTCATAGAGAAAGTAAAGCTTATCCGGGAGCGACTGTGGACAACCCAGAGTCGTTAGAAGTCATATTCTGACGTGCGGCGATGGGACTTAGAGTTTGGGGTTAATGATTGGGTATTCTTAAAGGTGTCACCTATGAAGGGCGTGATGAGGTTTGGCAAGAAAGGCAAGCTTAGCCCACAGTATATTGGGCTTTATAGGATCATTCGAAGAGTGGGCCAAGTATCTTATGAGTTAGAATTGCCCTCGGAATTGGAGTATGTCCATCCAGTTTTTCACGTATCTATGTTACTGAAGTGCATTGGCGATCCTACCCGAGTGGTGCCTACAGATGATGTACAGATTACGGAGGACATTCCGGTTGCCATCCTAGAACGACAAATCCGCAAGCTACGAAATAAGGAGGTAGCCTCCGTGAAAGTTTTATGGAGAAGAATGAACGTGGAAGAGATGACGTGGGAAGCGGAGGAAGAAATAAAGTATAAATACCCCCATCTATTTCAAACTTAAGATATGGCTCGAGGTGGGATACCTCAACACAACTCTATTCAGGCCAGTAGGTCATCAAGTAAGCTCTTATTTTTGACTTTCGGAATTTATAATGGAGAGCTGTGTGAAGCCAAGTGTTGCTAATTATAGACATTCGCTATGTGTGGCATGTATAGTATGTTTTCTGGCTGCGTACAGGTTAGTTTTAATCTAGTGCACGAAGGAGACTCTGGCAAAATTTTCCCAAAGTCTTTAAGAGTAAACATTCGATGATGAATGTTTCTAAGGTGGGAAGGATGTTACACCCCGCATTTTCGTACGTCAAAGTTTCGTCATAAGTTAATCGACGTAAGTTCGGGAATGTGATTATTTGGATATTATAAGCATTATACTACTACAAACAAGTGATGAGTTAATTCACAAAGGTGAGAGGGTAAGCAAATCGAAGAAAATAAATTTTCGTCGAAATATGACATTTTGAGATAAAATACGGTTCAAGCTACAATACCCCGTATTTATGGACTAGTGCCATACAAGGTACCATATGCCCATGATAGTATGATGTAAAACTATATTAAAAATAAGTAGTATTTTAAGTAATTTGAGATAATTCTTAATTATGTGGGTAATTGGTTAATTATTACTTTAATGGAAGATTAACCATGTAATTAAGGATTTGTGGATAATTGTAGGTGGGGACAAAGCCCCCCCCCCCCCCCCCACGTGGCAGCAAGTGGAGGAATATTTAATAAGTGACTCTTGACATTAGGTAATCAAATTAAGTGGACATATGGATACCACTCTTAGCCATCCTTGCCAACACGTAGAAAGGTGGTTTGGTATTAGTCATCCTATTTATCCCTACACTTTATCTTCAATTCATATCAAAATTCATTTTGGGGGAGATTTGAAAGTTCATATAAGACTTCATATTACAATAGCAACGGCAGTTATTGGATGAGTTAAGGAATTCATGCGAAATTGCATTGCATAATGACAACGGGATTTTTGCAATTCTGAGGGTGTACAGTGCCATCTTTCTCAAGAATATCATACGGATTTTCCCTACACTAGGTATGTTAAGGCTAAGCACTTCCTTCACGTTGGCATGATCTTGTAATTACACGTGTTTGATAACGAGGCATAAAGAGAAGTTCATACTTCCGAATTTATATACATTATCCTAGTCTCATAAATTACAGTATTCTCCTTATCGGGACTTCATATTTAATTGAGTATTGTCTTCTTCCAGTCAAGAGATCAGAGAGCCTATATATACAGTATTACATTATTTTCATTACCATCGAGCTATAATCGATGGGCAGGCCCCTTTTGGGGAACGTCTGATCAAATGGTAAGTTATATACCGAGCCTGCTGTGGCCGTGTCACGCCCCAAAACCGACGAGCATGACCGTCGCTCAACCGAGTGAACCCAACTGAGCAAGCTTGTTAGATTTCATTCTACCCAAACTCATCCATGAATAGAGATAATACATATTATCATTAATTAGATGAAAATGTGTTCATGTCTACAATACCAATTCATTTCCAATAGTTTCATCATTTTTTTAAAGTCTCAAATGGACAAGTAATACACCCACAACATAACATAGTTTGTCTTTTCCCAGCACAAATACAAAACCCACATTATGTCTACGGAGCCTCTATAGATAAAGAAGAGTACAATGATAATGCCGGCAACAAGGCCCCGGCTATACCTCAAATCGAAAACACAAATTACAAAAGATACATGACCTCGGGATGAAGTGGGGCTTACCAAGTCAGTTGGGAAAAAAGTGCACTACTATCACTGATCAATATCTCCTGCTGTGGAACCATTTGCATCCATTGAAAGATGCAGCGCCCCCGACAAAAGGGATGTTAGTACCGTCGGATAGCACTAGTATGTATAACTAAACATCCTCTCAATAGAATGACAAATAATACAAACAAGATTATCATAATGTCAATGAAAGCCTTAATCAACATCAAACCTCAATTTAGGATCAAGACAATGTTCAAATTAATTTCCATATCTCACATTCGGAGATTTTTAGTATCGATATACCATTGTCCACAATACCAGTACCATTATTCACCATACCAATACCGCTATTCACAATACCATTATTCACAAAACCAGTACCACCGTACTCTTAGCACGGAGTCCGATCACGACCCGATCGGCTAGGCTATCTCAGTAGAGACATCAACCACAATTTCTCTCAATATCAATACCATCATCTTTAACACGGAGTCCGATCACGACCCGATCGGCTAGGCTATCCATTAGGGACTTCAACCACAATAACAATTTCAATTATAATTTCCAGCACAATCATCACCATATGTGTGGCATGGTGTCCGATCACGACCCGACCGGCTAGGCTGTCTTATTTGAGAAATCAACCTTTTTATAACAATCATCACATTTCATATTACTTTCACATCTTTTCATTTCATTGGCACTAATGGCCATAATTATAAGGTAATTCTTGGCACGTTGTCCATATTCAGTATTTCATGCTCACCTTATCAATTTCAAATATCATTATCATCATCAACAACAAATACAACTCAAATCAAGGTGTGTAGTACACATGTGAACAATTTAGAGTCTAAGGCACATAGAGATATTTCACAAAATTTGGCATAACAGCCTTCATTTGAACTTGACTTAAAGTCAAAACATTATTAATGCACAACCCGTATTTTAACAAATCCTCAATTGGTAACATAACATGAATAAAACATTTAGAATGCTTGTTGAATATATATCTTTCAACCCAATCTTACTCGGAATGGCCAGTCTCATAATGAATCACTCGGGACTTACATAATTTACATGAATATCGTGGGATTCAATTCTAAGAGAAAAGTTTAGCCAACATACCTCACTTGAGCTTCCTTACTCTCTAAATATTCCGAAATTATTAGCAACTTCAATCTATTGTAGAAATATAACAAATTGAATCAAAATTAGGAAAATGATCATGGTTCGAGCTCATTAGAGCATTTTATCAAACATTAAGTGTGCATTAAGGTTCCAAGGTCCTTTTATGGAGAATTACATCATCCCACAACACAATCTTTACCATTTTTAGCTCAACAATCTTCCTACACCCTTTGATAACACATGCATGTAAAATAAACAACTCTCATGCCCAAAAATTATCTTGCTAGTTACCCATTTTCAGAAAATTTCGAAATTAGGGTTTAGGGTGTAGAACCTTACCTCTAGGATGAAGACCTAGTGAGCTTCCCTTCTTAATCTTCCAAAACTTGAGCAAGAATTGAAGAACATTTATTGAAGAACACCTTCTCACTCTAGGGCACTCTCTCTCACTCTAGAATATCAGACTATGTTTCAAAAATGGCCCAAAGAGTGTATTTAACAAATAGAGTCGGGTTTTAAAAACCCAAAAATGGAGCTCCGGAATGAGGTATGTGATCGCATAACCGATATGCGGACCGCATATCGGTCGCATAATTGGTTACAAAATAGCCAAAAGAACTGTCTGTGTATGCAGTCACTATGCGGTTGCATAGTCGACCGCATAGTTGCTTCCAATTGACCCAATTAACTGCCTCATTCTGCGGCCATTATGCGGTCCGCAGAGTTGTTCTGCGGTCGCATAATGGACCGCAGAAATGCACTTTTCCGCCAAAAAGTTTTCTTTACTTTCCGGTGCATTGTTCAACCCAAAAAGTCCGGCACCATGAAACATTATTTTCTTTGCAAATTTTACCGGGCTTTATACTTAAGTACTTCGAAATTTTTCGGGGTGTTACATTCTCCCCCGCTTAGGATCATTCATCCTCGAATGAGGGTAAAAATCCGTCATTAGCATCTTATGCAACTCAGTTTGTTTCATACCACTTTCGAGCAGCCCCAAATTTGACTAACTCCCAAAATCTCCAAAAATTTTGCTAGAGTTTCTCTTGTAACTAGGCCTATCCACCTGTCAGAGAGCCCCAGAAACACATCCTAACAACATATACGTATTCCAACGATGTAACATAATACAAAACAACACCAAATGTGGTCTCATAAGCAATATATATCCAGAAAGGAACACCCTTAATGCCAATTGTTCACATGATACAAAATTCATAGAAGGTAAGTCTTATAGTTATTTTCCTAGATCACAACTTTAAATACATGGTCATTCAAACAAATAAGGATACTTTTTCTTCATTTCTTCCTCGGCCTCCCAAGTAGGCTCTTCAACCTGTTGGTTTCGCCATAATACTTTCACTGAGGCAATTTCTTTATTTCTCAAATTTTGGACT
Organism: Nicotiana tabacum; assembly: GCF_000715075.1. NCBI lineage: Eukaryota > Viridiplantae > Streptophyta > Magnoliopsida > Solanales > Solanaceae > Nicotiana > Nicotiana tabacum. Next base: position 50,798,014 of record NC_134100.1, read on the forward strand.
TGCCGATCAATAATAGAAACCGAATCTCTTCGTAAGTCAATTTCTCATTTACCTCAATAGTCTCAACCGGAACAATGATTGTCGGATCTCCAACTACTTTATTCAACATAGACACATGAAACACCGGGTGTACTAATGACATCTCAGGTGGTAGCTCAAGCTTGTATGCCTCCTCACCGATCCTCTGAATGATTTTGTACGGTCCGACATACCTCGGACTCAATTTCCCTTCTTACCAAATCGCATTACACCCTTTATGGGGGAAATTTTCAAGAATACCCAATCATCTTCTTTGAACTCCAAATCCCTACGACGAACATCCGAATAGAATTTCTGATGACTCTGAGCAGTCTTCAACCGCTCCTTAATGATTTTAACTTTTTCCATAGCCTGATGCACAAGGTCTGGCCCTATCAAATCTGCTTCCCCAATTTCGAACCACCCAATGGGAGATCTACATCTCCTACCATATAAAGCCTCGAACGGTGCCATTTGAATGCTAGCATGATAGCAATTATTATATGCAAATTCTATGAGTGGTAAATGATCATCCTAGCTACCTTTGAAGTATATAACACAAGCGCGCAACATATCTTCAAGCGTCTGAATACTCCACTCTACCTGCTCGTCAGTTTGCGGGTGAAAGGCTGTACTAAGATTCACCTGAGTACCCAAACCTTGCTGAAATTTCTTGTTACACCCTATATTTTCGTACGTAAAAATGCGTCGTAAGCAAACTAATGTAAGACCAAAAATGAGATAATATTTAAAAGTATATAAAGTAAGTTAATCATGTTACCTCTGAGGTTACAAATATTGAAGATCATGAATAACAAGTACAAAGAGGGTTGGACAGTTCAGAAGCTAAAGCAATTAAATAAAATAATGTTTTGTCGAAAGTCGACAAGTTGGAAATGTTATAACATGTACCTTTGGGATGAGACTAGGGTGATTAACATGATAAGGAGATTATGTTATGATTTATATTAGTCGTATGACATCCGTGTGTTATGTTTTGAAGTCAAGCGAGTTGTGGAACAAAAGTCGATGAAAGTCATCACAAGTTATATTCATAAGTTTTACTGAAACTTTGGGTCAAATTGTAACTGCAATTTTCTCCCAATATACTTAGAGTTATGGGGTTTTCCACCAATCAAATTAAAGATCTATGAGTCTATTTTCCAACGCATTAAACCGTTTGTCAATACGACATTGGAGTAGAAAGATATGGGCATTTGTGCGATACTGCGCAAGCTGCTAGGTGACAAGTAGGTGTGTCACCTACTTGCTTAAATGAGAGCCCAAAAAATGGGCCATTTCGGGTCGTCCAAAGAGGCCTTTTAAGGGCCTATTTTCTTCATATATTAGACTTAAAATAGAGCATAATAACCAGACATAAGCTCTGCAAAGAATCCTCCCAAAAAATTTTCCACAAACCCTAATTGATTTTCTCTCCCTTTCAAGTTCTAATTAGAGGTAAAACCTAAAGTTTGAAGAACCAAGATAGGAGCTGAGTTATCCAATAAATAAGGTGAGTTTAATGCTCTCTTTCATCCATTTGTTCTTCAATAAATTCATGGCAAGTCGTTCTATACTTGTAAGAACTCACGGGACGGTGATCGGAAGCCGTGAGTTCGAGTTATTCACTTGTAGCGGACTGTTTTGTGGATTGTTTTGTGTTGCTGTTGGGCTGCGTGTTTTACTACTGTTTTGTGGCGTTTTGGAGGAGGAAGGGGGTGTAGAAACACCATATAAATGTAGGGTGGTTGGCTGGTCGTTCGTCATAACATTTCCGGGTCGTTTGACACTACTACGGTGGTCGTTTTGTGTATGAAGAGATTGGGGTGTGTTGGGCTGTTTTGTAGTATTTGATGGCGTATATAGGGCTGAAAAATGGTGTATATATGTTGTTATTGTTCTGTTCTTGTATTGTTGGTGTTATCTTGAATTTGGAGGAAGTAAGGATTATAGGGGAGATGCTGCCCGTTTTAATACAAAATAAGTTTGTCGTTCGTTGTGCGATAGTTGTACCTTTCGTAACTTAAAGATAGTATTATTATCATTCTTGTAGATTAAGGTGCGAAGAGGTGAGTTCAACTTGGTGATTGGAAAGATTGTGATAAGGTATGTTAAGGCTAAGCCCTTCCTTCATTTTGGCATGATCTCGTAGCTACATGTGTTAATAATGAGACATAAAGAGAAGTTCGTATTCATGAATTCATTCACATTATTCTAGTCTCATAAGTTACAATATTATTCCTTATCGGGACTTCATATTCAGTTTAGTTTTGTCTTTATTCAGTCAAGAGAGCAGAGGGTCTATATATATATATATACAGTATTACACTATTTTCACCACCATCGAGCTATAATCGGTGGGCAGGCCCCTATTGGGCAACCTCTGATCAGATGGTAAGTTATATATACCGAGCCTACTGTGGCCGAGCGCCTATGAGCGAGCCCAGGATGGCCGAGGTACAGATGCCCAGTATGGCCGAGCGCCTATGAGCGAGCCTACTACGGCCGAGCAGTTACACGTATCGAGCCTTATAGGGCCGGACATTTATTTTACTTACTATATTGAAGGAGTTTAGTCACTATCAGCAGGTAAGTATATCTCCAGACCATCTTTGACTCCCAGTTAATTTCAGTTATCATATTATCAGTTCAGTTTTAGATTTCAGTTATTTTATTGCCTTACATACTCGGTACATTATTTCGTACTGACGTCCCTTTTCTGGGGGTGCTGCATTTCATGCATGCAGGTTCAGACAGACAGACGGGTAGACCTCCTCAGTAGGTGTTTCCTGAGTTCAGCCTGATCAGTAAGCTCCACGTCTTTCGGAGTTGCCAGGTCTAGAGTTTTGTGTACATCTTATGTATATCTGTATATATGTTATGGCTAGGTCGGGGCCCTGTTCCGATCACAATATATCTATCAGTAGAGGCTTGTAGACATATCCTGTTGGTTAGTGCAGTATGTTGGGTTTGTAGGCCTGGTATGTATATTTGATGGTTTGTCAGCTGTAGTAGCTATGACGGCCTTGTCGGCCTAGCTTTATATTGATGTTTAGTTAGCGCTAGTTTCCATTCAGTTTTATATTTTGCTTTGCAAATTGGCTTGCAAGGTGGTCCGATGGCCAAAGTATGACATTATATGTTCAGAGTCCCTTAGTCGCAATTTGGTACGCTAGGTTAGGTGAGGCACCGGGTGCTGGTCTCGCTCCTAGGTTCGGGGTGTGACAAACTTGGTATCAGAGCAGTTCTGTCCTAGGGAGTCTACAAGCCGTGTCTAGTAGGGTCTTGTTTATAGATGTGTTGTGCACCACATTATATAAGCAGGGAACTACAGGGCATTTAGGAGTTGGTTACCCTTCTTTGAAATCTAAATCGTGCTATAGAACTGAGTTATAGGAAATTTGAATTAAACTTATGTGTTGGTGTTTGCATGTACATATGACGGTGACTAGGAAGACTACGGCTAGCCAGAGGAGAGATACAGCAGTAGGTGAGGGGACCAGCAGGGTACCCCCAGTAGATGGGGCCCAGTCTGAGGCTCAAGGCGAGACCCCTACTCAGCCATTACCGGCTCCTCCACCAATTGCGGAGATTCCTAGGGAAACCGCACATCCAGTTCCCCCTCCACTTCCATTAGATCAGGACTTGAGAAGTGTGGTGCATTTGTTGACACAGTTGGTAGCTACCCAGCAATAGGCTAGGGCATCAGCTAGTGCAGGAACTTCTGAGGGATCTGGGAGTTCAAGGGTCCGAGAGTTTATTGCTTTGAGTCCCCCAGAGTTCACGGGGACAGATCAGAGGGAGGACCCGCAGGATTTCATAGATCAACTTCACAGGATCTTTCGTGTTATGCATGCCACGGAGAAAGAGGCACTTGAGCTAGCAGCTTTTCGACTGCGAGATATAGCCATCCTTTGGTACGAGGGATGGGAGAGGTCCAGGGGACGTGATGCACCTCCAGCTATTTGGGAGAATTTTTCAGATGCCTTCCTTGACCAGTACTTACCGCGGGAGATCCGACAGGCTCGAGTCGATCAGTTTCTATCCCTCAAGCAGGGTAATATGAGTGTTCGAGAGTATAGTCTCCATTTTGACTCATTGGCCAGATATGCACCATCCATAGTTGCTACTATGCGGGACAGGATTCACAGGTTTATAGCAGGGTTAGCCCCAGAGTTAACCGAGGCATGTGCCACCGCTGCATTGCAGGATAGTATGGATATCTCCCGGATTCAGGCATTCGCCCAGAATATAGAAAGGGGTAGGCGTCGGCAGTAGGGTACAGAGAGGGCTGAGCAAGGGCAACGTAAGAGGATGAGATTTCCCAGGTCTCAGGAGCAATATCAGGGTAGTTATAGGACCCAGTACTTCGGACGACCACCTAGGCCTCCGCCACCTCAGTTACAGGGTTACAGGTATGACCGTTATACTCAGTCAGGACTAGGTGAGAACTCACGGGCGTCGGGTTTGCAGCGACAATGAGGATCTGCGCAGACATGGTCATTTCCTCCATGGTGTGACATCTGTGGTAGAGGACACTTGGGCCAATGCCGAGCAGGTTCTGATGCTTGTTATACATGTGGGCGTCCAGGGCATATGATGCGAGATTGCCCAAATAGAGATTCGGGGGGAATGGCACAACCAGCGAGTTCAGCAACAGGATCATCTATGTCCGTGCATCCTTCAGGGCGTGAGTCTCAGTCTTCGGCTGGTAGAGGTCGGGGCAGAGGTAGAGGTTCCAGTTCAAGTGGTAATCAGAACCGTATCTATGCTTTAGCGGGTCGACAGGACCAGGAGTCTTCACCAGACGTTGTGACAGGTATATTAACCATTTGCTCTCACGATGCTTATGCTTTGATAGACCCAGGATCTACTTTATCGTATATTACCCCAATTGTCACGAGGAAGTTTGGTATAGTGCCTGAAATACTAAGTGATCCTTTTGCGGTATCTACACCGGTCGGAGAATCGATTATTGCTAGACGGGTTTACCGAGGTTGTACGGTGACAATTTGTAGTCGTCAGACCTCAGTTGACCTAGTTGAGCTAGAGATGATGGATTTTGATGCTATCATGGGCATGGACTGGTTGGCAGCTTGCTATGCCACAGTTGATTGCCGAGCAAAGGCAGCCAAATTTCATTTTCCGGGTGAGCCAGTCCTTGAATGGGTAGGTAATACACCAACACCCAGAGGTAGGTTTATTTCCTATCTGAAGGCGAGGAAAATGATCGCAAAAGGGTGCATTTATCATATTGTGCGAGTTAGAGATGCAGATGCTGAGATACCTATACTTCAGTCTATTCCCGTAGTCAAAGAGTATGCAGATGTGTTTCCAGATGAGCTTCCAGGTATTCCTCCAGAGCGAGAGATTGATTTTAGCATCGATTTGCTTCCAGGAACTCAACCAATATCCGTCCCTCCGTATAGAATGGCACCTGGCGAATTGAAGGAGTTGAAGGAGCAGTTAAAAGATTTGCTGGAGAAAGGTTACATCAGGCCCAGTACCTCACCTTGGGGTGCACCAGTATTATTTGTGCAGAAGAAAGACGGCTCACTGAGGACGTGTATAGATTATAGGCAGCTGAACAAGGTAACTATTAAGAATAAGTATCCACTTCCAAGGATCGATGACTTGTTTGATCAGTTGTAGGGGGCTAGATGCTTTTCAAAGATAGATTTGAGGTCGGGGTACCACCAGGTCAGAGTTCGGGAAAAAGATATTCCAAAGACAGCCTTTAGGACCCGATATGGCCACTTCGAGTTCCTTGTCATGTCCTTCGGGTTGACTAATGCACCTACTGTATTTATGGACTTGATGAATAGCCTATTCCGTCCATTTTTATATCTATTCATGATAGTATTTATTGATGATATTCTGGTTTATTCCCGTTCAGAGGATGAGCATGCGGACCACCTGCGAGCGGTACTCCAAACCCTCTGTGATCGTAAGTTGTATGCTAAGTTTTCTAAATGTGAGTTCTGGTTGAAGTCTGTAGCATTCTTGGGGCATATTGTATCAGATGAAGGGATAAAGGTGGACACTAAGAAGATTGAGGCCGTGAAATCTTGGCCTAGACCTACCACTCCGACAGAGGTTCGTAGCTTTCTAGGCTTAGCAGGATACTATCGGAGGTTCGTAGAGGGTTTTTCTTCCCTTTCGGCACCATTGACGAAGTTGACACAGAAAGAAACTAAGTTTCAATGGATAGAGGCTTGCGAGAGGAGTTTCCAAGAGCTTAAGAACAGGTTGACCTCAGCTCCAGTTCTAACACTTCCAGAGGGTCTAGAGGGTTATGCCGTGTATTGTGATGCATCAGGTGTCAGGTTAGGATGTGCCCTGATGCAACATGGGAAGGTAATTGCGTATGCTTCAAGGCAGTTGAGGAAGAACGAGAGGAATTATCCGACCCACGACCTCGAGTTAGCTGCGGTTGTCCATGCACTTAAGATATGGCGGCATTATTTATATGGTGTTCATGTTGATGTATTTACTGATCATAAAAGCCTACAATATATCTTCAAGCAGAAAGAGTTGAATTTGCGACAGAGGTGATGGCTTGAGTTATTGAAAGATTATGATGTTAACATTCTCTACCATCCAGGGAAAGCTAATGTTGTAGCAGATGCCTTAAGTTGCCTATCCATGGGTAGCTTAGCACATGTAGAGCCCGAGAAAAGATAATTAGCTAGAGAGATTCATCAATTGGCTTTGTTGGGGGTTCGGTTAGTAGATTCTGAGGATGGTGGAGTTGTACTCCAAAACACTACAAAATCATCCCTCATAGCTGAAGTCAAGGAAAGGAAGTACGAGGACCCAGAGTTGGTCGAGTTGAGAGAGCGAGTTCCGCAACAGAAGAAGCCATTGTTAGAGCTCAAGGGAGATGGGGTTCTCAGATACAGGGGTCGTTTGTGTGTTCCAGATGTAGCAGGGCTACGAGACAAGATTATGTCAGAGGCACATTATTCATGGTATTCCATCCATCCTGGATCGACGAAGATGTATCATGACATTAAGGATGTGTACTGGTGGAACGATATGAAGAAGAACATTGCTGAGTTTTTTGCCCAATGTACTAGTTGCCAGCAAGTGAAGGTAGAGCATCAGAAGCCCGGAGGGCTAATGCAGACTATAGAGATCCCGACATGGAAATGGGAGGCGATAAACATGGACTTTGTTACGGGTTTACCTCGTTCTCATTGTAAGTTCGATTCTATATGGGTGATAGTCGATAGGCTCACTAAATTAGCTCATTTTCTACCTGTCAGATCTACATATACAACAGAAGATTATGCAAAGTTATATATTAAGGAGATAGTGCGGCTACACGGAGTACCAGTATCTATTATATCTGACCGTGGGGCTCAATTTACAGCACATTTTTGGAGGTCATTTCAGAGAGGTCTAGGGACTCAGGTGAATCTCAGCACAGCTTTTCATCCACAGACTGATGGACAAGCCGAGCGCACAATTCAGACGCTCGAGGATATGTTACGAGCATGTGTGTTGGATTTTAAAAGAAGTTGGGATGAACATCTACCTCTTGTCGAGTTTGCATATAATAACAGTTACCACTCCAGTATTCAGATGGCTCCGTACGAGGCTTTGTATGGGCGTAAGTGCAGATCTCCTATAGGGTGGTTTGATGTTGGGGAATCTGGGTTATATGGGCCAGACCTGGTTCAACAGGCCATAGAGAAAGTAAAGCTTATCCGGGAGCGACTGTTGACAGCTCAGAGTCATCAGAAGTCATATTCTGACGTGCGGCGACGAGACTTAGAGTTCAGGATTAATGACTGGGTATTCTTAAAGGTATCACCTATGAAGGGCGTGATGAGGTTTGGCAAGAAAGGCAAGCTTAGCCCACGGTATATTGGGCCTTATAGGATCATTCGTAGAGTGGGCCAAGTAGCTTATGAGTTAGAGTTGCCCTCAGAATTGGAGTCTGTCCATCCGGTTTTTCACGTATCTATGCTACGGAAGTGCATTGGCGATCCTACCCGAGTGGTGCCCACGGATGATGTACAGATTACAGAGAACTTGTCATACGAGGAAATTCCAGTTTCCATCCTAGACCGACAAATCCGCAAGCTACGAAATAAGGAGGTAGCTTCCGTGAAGGTTTTATGGAGGAGCAAGAATGTAGAAGAGATGACGTGGGAATCGGAGGGAGAAATGAAGTCTAAATACCCCCACCTATTTCAAACTGAAGATATGGTTCGAGATGAGATGCTACAACATAGATCTATGTAGGCTAGCAGGTCATCAGGTAAGCTTTTATTTTTCACTTTCAATATTTATGATTTATGGTCGGTGAGGCAAATTGCTGCTATTTATAAAGATTGGCCATGTGTGGCATGCATAGTATGTTTTCTAGCTACGTGCAGGTTGGTTTTAACCTAGTGTACGAAGGATACTTTGGCAAAATTTTCCAAAGTCTCTAAGAGTGAACATTCGAGGACGAATGTTCCCAAGGGGGGAGTGATGTTACACCCTATATTTTCGTACGTAAAAATGCGTCGTAAGCACACTAATGTAGGACCAAAAATGAGATAATATTTAAAAGTATATAAAGTAAGTTAATCATGTTACCTCTGAGGTTACAAATATTTAAGATCATGAACAACAAGTACAAAGAGGGTTGGACAGTTCAGAAGCTAAAGCAATTAAATAAAACAATGTTTCGTCGAAAATCGACAAGTTGGAAATGTTATAACATGTACCTTTAGGGTGAGACTAGGGTGATTAATATGATAAGGAGATTATGTTATGATTTATATTAGTCGTATGACATCCGTGTGTTATGTTTTGAAGTCAAGCGAGTTGTGGAACAAAAGTCGATGAAAGTCATCACAAGTTACATTCATAAGTTTTACTGAAACTTTGGGTCAAATGTAACTGCAATTTTCTCCCAATATACTTAGAGTTATGGGGTTTTCCACCAATCAAATTAAAGATCTATGAGTCTATTTTCCAACGCATTAAACCGTTTGTCAATACGACATTGGAGTAGAAAGATATGGGCATTTGTGCGATACTGCGCAAGCTGCTAGGTGACAAGTAGGTGTGTCACCTACTTGCTTAAATGAGAGCCCAAAAAATGGGCCATTTCGGGTCGTCCAAAGAGGCCTTTTAAGGGCCTATTTTCTTCATATATTAGACTTAAAATAGAGCATAATAACCAGACATAAGCTCTGCAAAGAATCCTCCCAAAAAATTTCCCACAAACCCTAATTGATTTTCTCTCCCTTTCAAGTTCTAATTAGAGGTAAAACCTAAAGTTTGAAGAACCAAGATAGGAGCTGAGTTATCCAATAAATAAGGTGAGTTTACTGCTCTCTTTCATCCATTTGTTCTTCTATAAATTCATGGCAAGTCGTTCTATACTTGTAAGAACTCACGGGACGGTGATCGGAAGCCGTGAGTTCGAGTTATTCACTTGTAGCGGACTGTTTTGTGGACTGTTTTGTGTTGCTGTTGGGCTGCGTGTTTTACTACTGTTTTGTGGAGTTTTGTAGGAGGAATGGGGTGTAGAAACACCATATAAATGTAGGGTGGTTGGCTGGTCGTTCGTCATAACATTTCCGGGTCGTTTGACACTACTACGGTGGTCGTTTTGTGTATGAAGAGATTGGGGTGTGTTGGGCTATTTTGTAGTATTTGATGGCGTATATAGGGCTGAAAAATGGTGTATATATGTTGTTATTGTTCTGTTCTTGTATTGTTGGTGTTATCTTGAATTTGGAGGAAGTAAGGATTATAGGGGAGATGCTGCCCGTTTTAATACAAAATAAGTTTGTCGTTCGTTGTGCGATAGTTGTACCTTTCGTAACTTAAAGATAGTATTATTATCATTCTTGTAGATTAAGGTGCGAAGAGGTGAGTTCAACTTGGTGATTGGAAAGATTGTGATAAGGTATGTTAAGGCTAAGCCCTTCCTTCATTTTGGCATGATCTCGTAGCTACATGTGTTAATAATGAGACATAAAGAGAAGTTCGTATTCATGAATTCATTCACATTATTCTAGTCTCATAAGTTACAATATTATTCATTATCGGGACTTCATATTCAGTTTAGTTTTGTCTTTATTCAGTCAAGAGAGCAGAGGGTCTATATATATATACAGTATTACACTATTTTCACCACCATCGAGCTATAATCGGTGGGCAGGCCCCTATTGGGCAACCTCTGATCAGATGGTAAGTTATATATACCGAGCCTACTGTGGCCGAGCGCCTATGAGCGAGCCCAGGATGGCCGAGGTACAGATGCCCAGTATGGCCGAGCGCCTATGAGCGAGCCTACTACGGCCGAGCAATTACACGTACCGAGCCTTATAGGGCCGGACATTTATTTTACTTACTATATTGAAGGAGTTTAGTCACTATCAGCAGGTAAGTATATCTCCAGACTATCTTTGACTCCCAGTTAATTTCAGTTATCATATTATCAGTTCAGTTTTAGATTTCAGTTATTTTATTGCCTTACATACTCGGTACATTATTTCGTACTGACTTCCCTTTTTTGGGGGCGCTGCATTTTATGCGTGCAGGTTCAGACAGACAGACGGTTAGACCTCCTCAGTAGGTGTTTCCTGAGTTCAGCCTGATCAGTAAGCTCCACGTCTTTCGGAGTTTCCAGGTCTATAGTTTTGTGTACATCTTATGTATATCTGTATATATGTTATGGCTAGGTCGGGGCCCTGTTCCGATCACAATATATCTATCAGTAGAGGCTTGTAGACATATCCTGTTGGTTAGTGCAATATGTTGGGTTTGTAGGCCTGTTATGTATATTTGATGGTTTGTCAGCTGTAGTAGCTATGACGGCCTTGTCGGCCTAGCTTTATATTGATGTTTAGTTAGCGCTAGTTTCCATTCAGTTTTATATTTTGCTTTGCAAATTGGCTTGCAAGGTGGCCCCATGGCCAACGTATGACATTATATGTTCAGAGTCCCTTAGTCGCAATTTGGTACGCTAGGTTAGGTGAGGCACCGGGTGCTGGTCTCGCTCCTAGGTTCGGGGCGTGACATTTCTTTTAAAAATTAGCAGTGAATTGTGCCCCCCGATTAGAATCATAAGCCTAGTCCGGCACCATGAAACATTATTTCTTTGCAAATTTTACCGGGCTTTACACTTAAGTACTTCGAAATTTTTTGGGGTGTTATATGCCGAGTGCCTATGAGTGAGCCCAGTTGGCCTAGATACAGAGCCTAGTATGGCTGAGCGCCTATGAGTATTAGAGTTGTAGTTGGTAGTCATGACGGCCTTGCTGGCCCAGCTTTATATTGATGTTTAGTCAGCGTTGGTTTCCATTCAGTTTTATATGTTTCTTCGCAAATTGTCTTGCAATGTGGCCCATGGCCAAAGTTGACATTATATGTTCAGAGTAACTTAGTCACAAGTTGGTACGCAAGGATAGGTGAAGCACCGGGTGCCTGTCTCGCCCCTACCCAGGTTCGAGGCGTGACATCAAGAATTGGGCTTGGGTGTGTATTAATGCAACACGGCAAGGTTATAGCCTATGCTTCTAGACAACTCAAAAAACATGAAACGAATTATCCAACTCGTGACTTAGAACTTGCGGCGGTGGTTTTTGCATTGAAAAATTGGCGTCACTATTTGTATGGGATCCGTGTGGAGGTATTCACGGACCAGAAGAGTCTTCAATATATTTTCAAACAAAAGGAGCTGAATTTGAGGCAGAGAAGATGGCTGGAGTTACTCAAGGATTACGACATCGATATTCTATATCACCTGGGGAAAGCCAATGTTGTGGCGGATGCTCTTAGCCAGAAATCTATGTGTAGTTTAGCACACTTGGAGGTATATCAAAGTCCATTGGCCAAGGAAGTCCAACGATTGGCTAGTTTGGGAGTTTTTCTTATGAACTCTAATGAAGGAGGGGTAATTGTGCAAAATAGGGCCGAATCATCGCTTGTTGTGGAAGTCAAAGAGAAGCAATACAACGATCCATTTTTGGTGCAATTGAAGGAGGGGATTCAAAAACATAAAACTATGGCTTTTACTCTTGGCATGGATGACGGTACACTAAGGTACCAAGGGCGACTATGTGTTCCGAAGGTAGATGGTCTCCGGATAAGAATCATAATCGAGGCTCACGCTTCTAGGTATTCCGTGCATCCAGGTTCTACAAAGATGTATCACGGCCGCAAGGAAATCTATTGGTTGAATGGCATGAAAAGGAATATGGCGTACTTTGTGGCAAGGTGTTTGAATTGGCAACAAGTGAAGGGCGAACATCAACGGCCTGGTGGGTAGGCACATAACATAGAAATTCCAATATGGAAGTAGGAGATGATTAATATGGATTTTGTGGTAGGATTACCGCGCACTCCACGCAAGTTTGACTCAATTTGGGTGATCGTGGACCGACTCCCGAAATCAGAACACTTTTTGCCTATTAAATCTACTGACACAGCGGAACAGTATGCTCAGTTGAATATAAAGGAAATAGTCAGGCTACATGGCATTCCAGTTTCTATCATTTCCGATCGAGGGGCCCAGTTCACGGCCAATTTTTGGAAGACATTTCAGCAATGTTTGGGTACTCAGGTAAATCTTATTACAACCTTCAATCCACATACCGACGGGCAAGCAGAGCAGACTATTCAGACGCTTGAGGACATGTTCCGTGCTTGTGTTCTTGATTTCAAGGGTAGCTAGGATGATCATTTGCCACTCATACAGTTTGCTTATAACAACAACTTTCATGCAAGTATTCAGATGGAACCATTTGAGGTATCGTATGGTAGGAGATATAGATCTCTCATTGGGTGGTTCGAGATTGGGGAAGCAGAGTTGATAGGGCCTGACCTCATGCATCAGGCTATGGAAAAAGTTAATACCATTAAGGAGTGGTTGGGAAATGCTCGGAGTCGTCAAAAATTCTATTCGGATGTTCGTCGCAGAGACTTAGAGTTCAAAGAAGATGATTGGGTATTTCTAAAGGTTTCCCCCATGAAGGGAATAATGCGGTTCGGAAAAAGGGAAATTGTGTCTGAGGTATGTCGGGCCATACAAAACCATCCAGAGGATCGGTGAGGTGGTGTACAAGCTTGAGCTACCACTCGAGATGTCATTAGTGCATCCGGTTTTCCATGTGTCCATGTTGAAGAAGGTAGTTGGAGATCCGTACGCTATTGTGCCGATTGGGACTATTGAGGTTAATGAAGAATTGTCATATCAAGAAATCCCAGTTGCCATTCTTGATAGGCTGGTACGAAGGTTGAGAAATAAGGAAATTGCCTCCGTGAAAGTCTTATGGCGAAACCAGCAGGTGGAAGAGGCCACTTGGGAGGCCGAGGAAGAAATGAAGAAGAAGTATCATTAGTTGTTTGAATAGCTGTGTAATCCTTTCTTTTTATGAACTTGTCGCCTATAAATTTTGTATCACTTGTTCAGTTAATGAAAATGTGTTCTTTTTAATTATATGTTGTTTACATAAGGCCACAGTTGGTATTATTATGAGTTATGTTTCATCGTTGGATTGTGTACATGTTTTTAGGATGTGATTCTGGGGCTCTCTGACATGTGGATAGGCCTAGTTACAAAGCAAACTATGGCGAATTGCTTTTTTGGAAATTTAGGGAGTTAGTTAAATTTAGGGTTCCTAGTGTAGGGTATGAAGACTGAGGTGCATAAGGTGCTAATAGTAGACCCTGATCCTCATTCGAGGATGAATGATCTTAAGTGGAGGAGGATGTAAGGCCCCGTAAAATATTTCCTAAAAACTCGGGTTCCGTGATGCCATAGTAGGCGTAGAGGTTAATAATAGTAGAAATTCTTCGCGGCTCGCAAGCTCGCCGCGGTTAGGACTTTTTGGATTGAACAGTGTGCTCGGGAGTTGAAGGAAATGGTGGGCAGAAGTAGACATTTCCGCGGCCTATTTTGCAACTGCAGAACCACTCTGCGGACCGCAGAATGGTCGCAGAGTGGGTCAGTTTTCTAGGTCTTTTTTATGTCGATTTCGCGGCAATTATGCGACTGCATAACCACTTTGTGGGCCACACTCTTTTCGCATATCCCGCCTTTGGATTTTTCGGAGGGAGGTTCTGCGGTGCACTATGCGATCGCAGAACCGTTATGCGGTGCATTATGCGACCACAGAATAGGTCTGCGGGCTGCATAGTGACCGCAGACCCAGTCAGCTTTTTGGCCAGTTCTGGACCCCAATTTCGCGGTCATTTCACAGACCGCATAACCATTATACTGTCACATATGCGACCGTAGACCCTGTTCCGGAGGTTCACTTTTGGGGTTTTTAAACCCGACCCTATTCCGCTAAAACACCTACCTTGGACCATTTTGAGCATATTTTCTGATATTTTTAGAGTGAGAGAGAGGGTCCTAGAGAGAGAATGTGATCTTCATCAATTGCTCTTCAATTCTCACTCAAAATCTTGAATATTATCAAGAGAAGCACCTAGGTCTTCTTCATAAAAGGTAAATTCTATCACCCAAACTCTTATTTCAAAATGTAACGAGAATAGCCATTAGTAAGGTAATTCATGGGGATGCGGGTGCTTACTTTGAATGCATGTGTTCTTAAAGTATGTGGGGAGGTTGTGAGTTAAAGATAGAAAATAATGGGGTGTGGGTTGGTGAAGTCTTTCATGAAAGGGCCATGGAACCTTAATACACACATAGTGTTTGATAGAATACTCAAGTGAGCTAGAATTATGATCGTTTTCCTAATTTTGGGTTCCATTTTCCTATATTGCTAAAATATATTGAAGTTTCTAATACTCCAAAATATCTTAGAGATTTAAGAGGCTCAATTGAGGTATGTTGGCTGACCCCCTTCTTCTTAAAATTGAATCCCATGGCGTTCAAGTAATTGGAGTAAGTCCTTGATCATTATTGAATTGACTATTCCTAATATGGTTGTGTTGAAGGATGTTTGTTCAATGTTTATTTAAATTGCTTTATCATGTCATCTTGCCATTTGAGAATATGTTCAAAATGTGGTTGTGTTAGGAATGTCAAGACTTCATGTCAAGATCGAAATAAAGGTTATTGTGCCAAATTGTATGAAAAGCCTCTATGTGCTTAGATTCTAAATTGCTCACATGTGAAATCATAAGCCTTGAATGAAAAACCACGTTGTTATTGATGATAGCAATAATGTTGGAATATGGAAAAGAACTTGAATCATGAAATACGGCCAAACGCCCAGAATAACTTTATAATTGGGGCCACTCGTGCCATTGTTTTGGAAAGAGGGGAAAGAAATATGAATTTAAATGATTAATTGAAAAGGGGTGATGTCTCAAATGAGATGGCCTAGCCGATCGGGCCGAGATCGGACTCCGTGTAAGAACACGGTGGTATTGTGTATGAAATTATGAATATGGTTGATGTCTCAAATGAGATGGCCTAGCCGATCGGGCCGAGATTGGACTCTGTGTAAGAACACAGTGGTATTGTGGATGAAAATGTGAAAATGGTTGATGTCTCAAATGAGATGGTCTAGCCGATCGGGCCGAGATCGGACTCTGTGTAAGAACACAGTGGTATTGTGGATTCTGGCAAATTAGCACACAAAAAAATCATTCTACCTGATAATATGGGAATTGACTTAAAAATCTATGTGATCCTTAACTTGATGTTGTAATGTTGTTTAAAGCTCATGTTGCATTCTTGACTGTCTCCCCCTGTATTGTTGTTCATTCTATTGAGATAGTGTTTAGTTATACATATTAGTACTATTCGACAATACTAACGTCCCTTTTGCCGAGAGCACTACATCTTTAAATAGATGCAGTTGGTTACATAGCAGACAGTGTTGATCACAGATAGTGCTGCATTCTCTTCTCAGCGGACTCGGTGAGCCCAATTTCACTCCGAGGTCATGTATTATATTGTGGTCACTTTTTGAGGTATAGCCGGAGCCTTGATGTCATCACTATCTTTACTTTCTTTTGTATCTTTAGAAGCTCCGTAGACACTATGTGGGTTGTATATGGGTGCTAGAAAGGTCAAACGGATTAAGTTGTATTTTGGATTTTTGTTCCACTAAATCACAAAATGTATGTATTTGAAACTTAACAGGGAAGTAGCAAAATGAAATGGTTTAGTAATGTCTATATATATGGTCCTTCTACTATTTAGCTAATAAAAACATGCCTTCTCTTAACATGGGTGAGTTGGGTAGAGAGTATCTAACAATCTTGCTCAGCCGGGTTCACTCGGTTGAGCACCGGTCGCGCTTCCCGAGGTTGAGGCTTGACATTTAGCTTCAAATTCTAAGAGGTGAGCAGCAGTTTGATCCCGCTCGGCCAAAGGCTGATCCCGCTCAGAGGTAAATTCCTCTTGATCTCGAATCAACCTTTGGAAGCCCTCAGTAGTAAGAAAATTGGTCTGCGAAACAAATAATGAAAACTCAGAATATTACAATATCAAAGATCGAAGAGATAATGTAGGAAACGAAGAATATACCTTTGCGGCATTGTGCATAGCATTGTTCAACAAGAACTCTCCCGAGAGAGCTTGTATTTTTTCCCTATCATTCACCAGTCGGGACAGTAGATTAAATCCGGTAAAGACCGAAAGAGTAACACTCCTCCTCCTTCGCAGATCTTCTGAGGGGGTGGCATAATTTTGCCCAAAGTTCCCATAAACTAGGGACAGGGTGAGGGGAACATCCTCTTCTCGGATAGATGCAGTCGGTGGAGATAATGCAGCAGTTGTAGGTGGAAGAGTTGGTAAAGAAGGAGATGAAGTTGATTGCATTGAAGGGTAAGAAGCAGTTACGGTGAGCGCAATGCTGGTTGTTGGTTGCTCGTCAACCGAAAATGACAAGGACCCGGTACTCAGCCTCACGGTGCCGGGCCAGCAACTGGGATTCGAAAACGGGAGTTGGCATTTTCCACAATCTCAAACTCCCCGAGAGCACCGAGGCATCATCCTCGGTTTGTGTAAGTAACTCAACATATTGAGCATTATGTTGAGTTGATGAAGGTAGTTATCTTCTATGAAGAAAAGGCCCATCATCACTAGTTTCTCCATCATCATCAATAACCACGGTATCTATGGCCGGCTCAGGCATGACGCTCAACACCACAACATCTGAAGATGACTCGGGTGCAGAACTCCTTGCCCTTTTATTCTTTCCCCCGGCCGCGAAGGAACGTCTCTTTTTTGGTTGTTTGTTCTCCGGCCGGGGATTCCAAAAAGAAACACTTGCACCCGAAGCAGGCCTGGAGACGCCTATTCGAGTAAAAGCCTCCTAAAGCATCCTCACCGCATCAGCGGGATTAGCTAAAACATCCTCCTCGGGGACAACAACCGAGCCCTGGGGTAGACCAAAATTCAACAAAAAGAGATAGGATTAATCAACTTCCTTACATGAAAAGTAAAGACGAGATGAGTCCATTTTACCATGATTTTTGGCCTTCCACCCGTATTTACGAGCAAGTTCATTCCATGTGCGAGTCTCGGGTGTAGTGACGTCCAAAATGTTTTGGAGCCACTGGTCCAAGCCTTCAACCCTAGGTGGTACCCAATGAGTTGCTGAAACAGGAGAGAGAAGAAGGGTCAATAATGATATGGGATGATCTTTAAGGAAAGAAAAGTTAAACAAGGAAGTTACGAGTGCGGTTCCATGATTTTGGGAAGGATGAAGCCGTAGCCGGAATGATATCATTAGTGGCTAATGCAATGAACCGTTCCATCTATCCACGATTGTTGTCATCATCCATGTTAGTAGCAGAGCATGGTGGCCACGCTTGCTAGAATTTATCATTCCCTCACGGAAGATCTTGGGGGAATAGAGGTTTATCACTCGAGCTAGGGATGGCTCTTCTCCCGTCTCCTGGCACAGGCGCCGAAGAAAAGCTATCGTCCTCCACACGAAAGGGCATACTTGTGCCAAATGCACCTGGTAGTGGAGGTTGAACTCCACGATGATGGATTCAACCTCTCCATTCAAAGAAAACGCTCTTAAAGTGAAGGTATACGTACAAAAATACGTAAAACCCTTCTTGGGTAACGTTACCCGCTCAGCCATATCATGAGCAATAATGTCTAGAGCTTGGCAATGTAAGTCTTCATTCATAGCAGGAATGCTGGAAGGACGGATGGAAGAAGGGTATCTGTCCATGTACGCTGATTAGGAGAAGGAAATTTCTCTTTGAAGTCTTTAGTTGTGACAAGACATCTGGGGATGATGGTGCTCACCGTAGGAGGAGCATCCTCGTCGGTTTTGCCTTTATTTTTTGAGGAACTAGGGTTTTTAGAATTAGAATCCATTCTTCAGTAGAAAAGAAGGAAAAATATTTCTCTTAAGAAGAAGGTTAGAGATAGGTTGAAGACAGTGCGAGTTGAATGAAGAGAGTTTGAAGAAGTTTGATGTGTATAAGTAAAGATATAGGCGGCTAAAATCGTGGCCATAATTACCTCGACAACCGGAAAAAGTGATGCTAATTCATGGGATGACGCGTGTTCGGGGCATTAAATGTGGAGAAACGTGTGTCTAATCAACTGTCAGAAAACATTTTAGAGGGGGTCAGTTAATTTCCCGCTAAAGAAGGTGTTTCTACCAACTTCCCGGTGACACAAAGTTATGCCACCGAAAAGCAGGGGGACTATCTGTATATGGTAAAATATGTTTATATTAAATGATTGCATGAGGAAGTGACACGTGGAGACGAAGACAGAAGATAGTTGAATCCGAAGGCAACAATCACGTCTGTTACCGATGAGAATTATTCTTACAAAGATGAAATAAATGTCTGCCACCCGGTAGCATTTAATGAGGTATATTCAATAGCATTAAGTACACGACCCGTTGAAAAGAATATGGCATTCACTACCTGCCGTTACACATTCTTCAATGGCCCTCATAATGGACATTAAAGAGAGACTTGATCCTAGGACCTTGTTCCCTAGGTGCAGCTATAAATAGTGAGCTCTATTATCATTTTAAAGGAGACAAATTTTATGGAAATCATACGCTACATTCTATTAAAAGCTCAATATAATTTAATCTTCTTGTTTACTAATATCATTGCTATTGTGCTCGGAAGCCCTGCTCCCAGAATTACCGTTTCTGCTATTTTATCTCCGTCTCAAGGATAAGTATCATATTTTTCTCTAATTCATCTATTATTTCATAATCAAATTAATTCAATTGTCTATAAATCACGCATAAATTCAACTGTACCGTTTTATGGGTAAACACCTACGACAACCTATACAAAGGTCAAAACACCACAAATAACATCAAAATCAAGAATCAAAGGTCAAAATCCATTTTATAACTTTCAAACTTCCTAACTCCGCCAAATGCATTTGAATCATACTTAAACATTTCGGATTACATTCAAACTTTGCACGCAGGTTCATTTCAACATTTAGGATCGATCCATGGTCACAAAAACATAATCAAACCTCATCAACCAAAATTCAACTAGCAGTCAATCTTTAGAACTCTACAATTCTTCAAATTGCTAACTTTCGACAAATAGAGTCAACATCCTCTAGGAACATCCAAAATCAAATCTGAACATATGGTCAAGTCCAAAATAACCATATGAACCGATTGGAATCATCAAATCCCAATTCCAAGGTTGTTTAATCAAAAGTCAAACCTTGGTCAGCTCTTACAACTTAAGCTTCCAAATATAGAACTAAATTTTCTAATTCACTCCCAAGCCTTCCCGGGACCAAATCTACCATCCTTGCAAGTTACAAAAACATCAAATGAAACTACAGGAAGCATCAAATTGGGGAATGGGGTTGATGATTCTAAGTTCTTTTACTCAAATGTCAAATCTTGGTCAACTCTTATAACATAATCTTCCAAATATGTAACTAAGTGTTCCCATTCACTCCCAAGTCTTCTCGGGACCAAATCTACCATCCCCGCAAGTCATAAAACATCAAAAGAAACAACATGAAGCATCAAATTTGGGAATGGGGCTCTAATACTCGAAATGACCGATCATGTCATTATCTTCTCCCCGTCTTAGACTATTGTTCATCCTCGAATAAGTACAGAATCACACTTGAAATGCCAAAAATATGAGGATATCTGCTCTGCATAATGCACGCTCTACCAATTTTCTTCCTTGACCGGTTGACTTCTCCACTGAACCTTCACTAACGCAATCTCTTTCGACCACTACTTCTGAACCTGCATATCCTAAATGGCCATTAGCTCTTCTTTATTAGCCAGATTCTCGTCGAAATCCATTAAACTGAAAACCAACACATGTGACATGTATTCATTATACTTTCAGAGCCTAGAAATATAGAATAATGAATGAACTCCAGACAAGTTGGGGGCAAAGCAAGCTTGTAATACACCTCACCAACTCTCTCTGAAACCTTAGATGGACCAATATACCTAGGGATCAACTTTCCCTTCTTCCCAAGTCACATCATGCTCTTTATAGAAGAAACTCTAAGAAGTACCTTCTTACCCTCCATAAATGCCACATAAATAACCTTCCTATCATCATAACTCTTTTGTCTATACAGAGCTATGCAAAGCCGCTCCAAAATCAAATTTACCTTCTCTAAAACATCATAAAATAAATATTTACCCACAAGCTAACCTCGCCAAGCTCAAATCAACCAACCAGAGAACGACACTGTCTCCCATATAAGGCCTTATACAGCGCCATCTGAATACTGAACTAGAAGTTATTGCTGTAAGCAAACTCCATAAATGGTAGGAACTAATCACAATGGCCTCCAAAATCAATAACACAGGCTCGCAACATATCCTGAAAGATCTGAATCGTCCTCTCAGTCTACCAATCCATTTGTGGGTGGAATGCAGTGCTAAGCTCCACCTATGTGCCCAAATCTCGCTTAACAACTCTCCAAAAGTGCAATGTGAACTGAGTACCCTAGCTCGATATGATAGAAACATTCACCCCATGCAGACGAGCAATCTCTTTGATGTAGATCTAAGCAAATTTCTTTGACGTGTAAGAATTCATGGCCGAAATAAAATATGCATACTTGGTCAATCTGTACACAATAATCCAAACACCGTCAAATTTCCTCAAGGTAAATGGCAATCCTTCCACAAAGTCCATAATAATGCACTCCCACTTCCACTTCGACAAAACCAATCTCTAAGTCAAACCACCATTTTTTTTATGCTCACACTTAACCTGATGACAATTCAAATACAGCGAAATATGCCCAACAATGTCCTTCTTCATTCTTCCCCACCAATAATGCTACTTCAAATCACGATGCATCTTCACAAAACACAACACATATCCAAAATGAGCCTTGAAAGCCGTCTTAGGGATATCTAAAGCCCTAATCTTCAACTGGTGATAACCCGACCTCAAATCAATCGTCGAGAGACCCTGGCCTATAATCATTGCATATCCTCGTAGAATCATCCTTCTTCTTCATAAAGAACACCAACATACCCCAAGGAGAAATACTCGGTCGAATGAATCCCTTATCCAACAACTCATACAACTGCTTATTCAACTCTTCCAACTTAGCTGGAGCCTCACAGTATGGGGTATATATATGGGCTGAGTGCCAGATAGCAAGTCAATACCAAAATCAGTATAGTTATCGGGTGGCATGCCTAGTAAATTTAGAGGAAACATATTTGGAAACTTGTAATAACTCGGCTGGTCACTTTGTATATTTGAGCCTTATTTCCCCATTTAATGCTCCATGTATGTTTATTTATTATTATGTGACATTGGGGGATTTGTTTGTTTTGTTTGGGAAGAATTTGGAGTGTATTGGAATATTTAGTTCCAAGGTTTGAAGCTTAAATCATAAGAATTGACCGATGTTTGACTTTTGTATAAACTGTAAGGCCCAGTAAAATTTTACTACAACCCGGGGTTTCATGGTGCCGGGGTAGGCTAATATGTTTGATGATTGTAGAAGTGAGCCGCGGTACAGAATTTGTGGGTTGTACAGCGCGTCAGTGAGTTGAAGGAAAATCGCTGCAGAACATGGCATTTCTGCGGTCCATTATGCGACCACAGAACTACTTTGCCGACCGCAGATCCGCCGCGTAGAGGAGCCAAAAAATGGGCCAATTTTGGAGGTCGTTTTGCGGTCAACTATGTGACAGCATAATCATTTCACGGGCCGCATATCCGTCGTAGAACCAGCATGAGAAAACTTTGGAGGAAAATTCTGTGGCGCACTATTCGACTAGATAACATATCTGCACACCGCAGATCTGTCGCAGACTGGACCAGGCCAGCCCAGTTTTGGAGGACAATTTCTTGGTCCACTTTGCGGGCCGCAGACCTTGGGGGTTATTTTAGAAGGTTCAAACTGCTATTTTAGAGAGAGGAAAGTGCTCTCGAGTGAGAGAAGGAATCCCTAAGCTATTTTGTCATCAATCCTTGCTCAAGTCTTTGAGAATTCACAAGGAAACCATGCTAGTTGTCTTCAAAACATGTAAGGTTCTAGCCATAGCTTTCCATTTCGAATTTGGGGTAGAAGATGGGTAATAAGGAGTGTGATTCTTGGGTATGAGAGTTGTTCCTTTTTCATGCATGTACCACTTAGGGTTTTGGGGAGGTTGTTGAACTTAGGTGGGTGGAGCTTGGGTTATAGGATGAAGGAATCCACCATAGAAGAACCTTGAATCATATTGCACACCTAGTGCTTGATAGAATGCTTAAATAAGCTGAACACGTGATATCTTCCGAATTATGGTTAAATGTTATCATGCCTCTAAATAGATCGAAGTTGCTAAGATTTCCGGAACATTGTAGTAATTTAAGGAAAGCTCAAAGTGAGGTATGTTGGCTAAACTTCTCTCTTAGAATGGAATCCCACGATGTTCTCGTAAGTCTCAAGTATGATGAGCCAAATTCTTATTTCTCATGTTCCGAGTTATTCATTATAAATTTGACTATTCCGAAAAAATTTTGTGTTGAAAGATATATGTTCAGAATGTGTTCCGAATGCTCTTATCATATTATGTTATCCTTCGGGAATGTGTTCAAAGTATGGGTTGTGTATTAGAATGTTATGAATTCGAGTCGTGTTTCAAATGAAAGATAGTATGCCAAATTGTTGAATCAGACTCAATGATCTTAAGACTCTTATTTGCTCATGTGTATACTTTAAGTCTTGATTGGAAATGCCTTGTTGTTGATAATCCACGATGTTGTTTGAAAGTGAAAGGGGTGAGCATGAAATATGAAATACGGCCAATGTGCCAAGAATGATATTATATTTGTGGCCACTAGTGCCAATGAAATGAATATATGTGCAAAAGATTGTGAAATGAACTGAAAATCCTTTATATAATAAACATTCTGGGAGTATCGTTAATAACCGAGGAATGGTAGGTTGAAATAACCTAACCCTGAAACTACACGTGCCAGTGCAGAAGGGTGTTTATTCTTACATACTAGTACTAATCCATATGTACTAACATCCCTTTTGCAGGGGGCATTGCATCTTTAATAGATGCCGGTTGTTCCACAGCAGGAGGCATTGATCAGTGATAGCGGTACACCCTTTTCCCAGCTGACTTGGTGAGCCCCACTTCATTTCGGGGTCGTGTATCTTTTGTTCCTTATGTATTATGTTTTGAGGTATAGTTGGGGCCTTGTTGCTGGCACTATCATAGTACTCTTTTGTATCTGTTAGAGGCTCTATGGACATAGTGTGGGTTGTATATTGGTGTTGGGAAAGTCAAACTAAATATGTTGTAATTGTATCACATGTTTCCACTTCGAAACTATAAATGTGTGATGTAATATTTTGGAGACTTATAAATGACGTAACTAATGGTAATGAATTAGTGTTGCTCATATGATCTTCTCATGGTCTAATTGATGAATTATATCTTCTCTTTATTTATGGGTAAGATCGGGTAGAAAGTATGGCTTGCTTGATTGGGTTATATCAGTTTAGAGCCAGTCGTGCTTCCCGAGGTCGGGGCATGAAAAACTTGGTATCGGAGCCTAAGGTTTTAAAGTGTCCTAGGATGTCTTGGAGCCATGTCTAGTAGAGTCCTTCTTATCAGTGTGTTGTCGACCAAATCTACAATTAGGAGGCTACTTGGGCGCTTAGGAATAACACCCTTCTTTGATGTTCTAGGTTGTGCGATAGAGCTAATTGTAATACTGCTCCTCCTTTAACTCATGCATTGCTTTAATTTTCAATACATGGCGCCTAGGAAGAAGGGAAGAACTGGCCAAGGAGCCAATAACACCCTAGGAGTGACAGTTGATCATTTACTTGATGATGCGGGTGAGCATCCGAGGGGTGAGGATATTCCCCCAACTACTACACTACTCGATTCTACTACTCTTGCTCAGACTACACCAATTCCTACACCTACTGAGGGTGCGGCTATTCCAACCCCGACTGATATTTCAGTTTTGCCTCCACCCCCAACTTCTGATCCTGATGTTTCTTATGGGGACCTTAGGGGAGGCATACAGATGTTGGCTCAGATAGTGGCTTCCCAGGCCCAGATATCGAATATTTCACCTGCTTCTTCCAGACAATAAGGGGATTCTGCTAGTTCCATGGTGAAAAGTTTTCAGGAGTTAGATCCTCCAGTGTTCACTGGTACTAACCCCGAGGAGGACCCCCAGGACTCTATTGATGAGATGCACAACACTCCCTGAGTTATGGGTGCTACTGAGATGGAAGCAGTAGAGTTTACTTCCTACCACCTGAAAGAGGTGGTATATTCTTGGTTTAAGCTGTGGGAGGGGTCCCGTGAGAAGAGGAGCCCTCCGGCGAGGTGGAGTAGGTTTGCCGATGCCTTCATTGATCATTTCTTGCATGTCGAGACTAAGGCAGCTTGTGCCGCTGAGTTTGAGAGCCTGAGGCAAGGTAGCCTGAGTATGTAGGAGCACCATATGCGATTCGCGCGCCTGTCCAAGTATGCTATTTACATATTGACCACTAGGGTGCACCGGTTTGTACCGGGCCTCAGCCTTTTGGTTATTATTGAGGTCGCTACAGCTGCCTTGAATTCTTATTTGAACTATGGGATGATGGTGGCATTTGCTCAAGCCATAGATACCCGCAAATTGAAGAATAGAATGGAGCGAGAGGGTAGCAATAAGGTCCGATCCGTGGGCAACTTTGGTGGTTTTTCTGGTAGTGGTGGTAGGTAAGCATGTAGGGGAGGGTCATTAGGGCCAACCCAGTCCTTTGCTCAGTCTTCAGTCAGTGCTCAGCCATCAAGGCCCATACAACAATAGTGGAGCCGTTTTAGGCCTGGTTATGGCAACATGAGTCTGCTACATGGACCTACCCATATGATACTGGTGCGGTATAAGGGGTAACATTCAGAGGGATTGTTGTTCGTCCCGCTAGAATGTGGGCAGGGGTGCGGCAAAACCAACCAGTTATGCATCTACTGCATCTGTAACCCCTCATCCAGCTCGAGGTACTCCAGCACCGGCGGGGTATGGTGCATCTAGGGGTGGTGCACAAAGTTCGGGAGGACCCAGCCATTTTTATGTTATGAGGGGCCGTCAGAGTTTGGAGGCTTCTCCAGATGTTGTTACATGTATATTGACTGTCCAATCTTATGATGTATATGCTCCTATTGATCCTGGTTCCACTTTGTCCTATGTCACTCCCTATATTGCTAAGGAATTTGGGATAGAACTGGAAGAGCTCCATGAGCCGTTCTCTGTATCTACTATGGTTGGTGAGTCTATTGTGGCCGCGTGGATTTATAGAGATTGTGTTGTCATGGTGCGTGGTCGGGATACCATGGCCGATCTCATTGAATTGTGGATGGTTGATTTTTATGTAATAATGGGGATGGACTATCTTTATTCATGTATTGCCGAGATTGATTACCAAACAAGAACCGTTAAGTTTGAATTTTCAAATGAGCCAGTTATTGAATGGAATGGGATGATGTGGTGCCAAAGGCTAGGTTTATGTCCTATCTTAAGGCCACATAGGTGCCTCATCGATGCTGAGGCACCTACACTTGAGTCTGTGCCAGTTGTGAATGAATTTCTGGAGGTCATTCTTGATGAACTCCCTAGGATCCCCACAAGATAGGGAGATTGATTTTGGGATTGATGTGATGCCAGGCACGCAGCCTATATCTATTCCACCCTATCGAATGGCACCGGAAGAATTGAAGGAACCAAAGGAACAATTGAAGGATTTGTTAGAGAAGGGTTTCATCCATCTGAGTGTGTCTCCTTGGGTCGCACCGCTGCTCTTTGTAAGGAAAAAAGATGGTTCACTGAGAATGTGTATTGAGTATCGGTAGCTCAGCAAGGCCACAATCAAAATAAGTACCCACTTCCAAGAATAGATGACTTGTCTGATCAATTCCATGGTGCTAAGTACTTCTCCAAAATTGATTTAAGATCTGGGTATTACGAATTGAAGATCAGGGAGTAGGATATTCCAAAAATAGCTTTCGGGACCCCGTATGGGCACTTTGAATTTTTGGTGAATGTCTTTTGGGCTAACAAATGCCCCGACAACTTTCATTTATGATATTATTGTATATTTATGAAGTCGAGAAGACCATGCAGATCATCTCAGGGCAGTTTTGCAGACTCTGTATCATCATAAGTTGTATGCAAAGTTTTCGAAGTGTGAATTTTGGCTTGAATCTGGCACATTCTTGGGTCATGTTGTCTCCAGAGAAGGAATTAAGGTTTATCCTCAGAAGATTGCAGCTATGAAGAATTGGCCTAGACCTACGATTCTAATAGAGATTCATAGTTTCTTGGGCTTAGCTGGGTATTATAGAATGTTTGTGGAGGAGTTCTCTACCTGTCACGCCCAACCTCGGGAAGCGCGACCAGTGCTCAACCGAGTGAACCCGATCGAGCAAGACTGTTAGATACTTTCTACCCAACTCACTCATGATCAAGAGAAGACATGATTTCATTAATTAGACAGTAGTCATATATACAATACTAGATCGTCTCATTGGTTATATCACTTTTACGATTAAATATACACACATTCTTATGATTCGAGTGGAGCAAGAGATCAAAACACATCATAATCTGTTTGGTTTTTCTAGTACCCATGTACAACCCACATAGTGTCTACGGAGCCTCTAAAAGATACAAAAGAGAGTTATGATAGTGCCGGCAACAAGGCCCCGGCTATATCTCAAAACGTGATAATAATATGAACAAAAGATACAATACATGACCCCGGGATGAAGCGGGGCTCACCAAGTCTATTGGGAAGAGGATGTACCAGTATCGCTGATCAACATTGCCTGATTTGGAACCACCTGCATCCATTTAAAGATGCATCGCCCCCGGCAAAAGGGATGTTAGTACTGTCGAATAGTACTAGTATGTAAAACTAAACACCATTTCAATAGAATGAATAATAATACAAGGGGAAAACAGTCATGATTTCAATAAGTGCTTCAAACAATACTAAAACATCAAGTAAGGATCACATAAGTTCTCAAGTCAATTTCCATGTTATTAGGTTGGGTGATCTTTAGAGCTGATATACCATAATTCACAATACCATCGTATTCTTACACGGAGTTCGATCACGACCCGATCGGCTAGGTCGTCTCATTTGAGACATCAACCATAACCACAATTTCAATTATCATTTCTAGAACAACCACCACCATGTGTGCGGCATGGCGTCCGATCATGGCCCGATCGGCTAGGCCGTCTCACCCGAGACATTACCTTTTTCAGTCAATCATCTCACATCATACTTCTTCCACATCCTTTCAATTCATTGGCACTAGTGGCTACAATTATAAAGTCATCCTTGGCATTTGGCCATATTTCATATTTCCAGTTCCCCTTTCCACATTCAAACATCATTATCATTATCAACAATAATAAGGCTTCCCATTCAAGACATTAAATTCACATATGAGCAATTTGGGAATCTTAGGCACATAGAGGCTTTTCATACAATTTGGCATAACAACCTTTATTTCGATCTTGGCATGAAGTCTTAACATTTCTAACACATATTCCACATTTTGAACACATCCTCAAATGGCAAGATGACATGATGAAGAATTTATAATAAATATTGAACATACATCCTTCAACACAAACACATTAGGATTAGCCAATTATGTAATGATCAATTTGGGACTAACACCAATTACATGAACACCGTGGGATTTGATTCTAAGAAGAAGGGGGTTTAGCCAACATACCTCAATTGAGCTTCCTTAAACTTTTAAAAAGTTTTAGAATTCTTATTAAAATTCAATATATTTTAGAAATATAACAAGTTGAACCAAAATTAGGAAGATGATCATGATTCTAGCTCATTTGGGCATATTATCAAGCATTAGGTGTGCATTATAGTTTTTAAGGCCCTTTTACCAAAGATTATATCTTTCCTCAACCCATTCTCTACCATTTTTAGGTCACAACCTTCCTACATAAATTGATAACACATGCATGCAAAGTAACAACTCCCACACCCAAAATTGCCTTGCTAATTACTCTGTTTTTCCGTTGGCCAGGGAGGTTCACCAGTCAGCTAGTTTGGGAGTTTGTCTTGCGGACTCTAGTGAAAGAGGGGTAATTATGGAAAATAGGGCTGAATCATTGCTTGTTGTGGAAGTCAAAGAGAAACAATACGACGATCCATTGTTGGTGCAGTTGAAAGATGGGATTCACAAACATAAAACTATGGCTTTTACTCTTGTCATGGATAATGGTACACTAAGGTACCAAGGGAGGCTATGTGTTCCGAATGTAGATGGTCTCCGGGAAAGAATTATGACCGAGGCTCACACTTCAAGGCATTCCATGCACCCAGGTTCTACAAAGAGGTATCATGATCTCAAGGAAGTCTATTGGTGGAATGACATGAAAAGGAATGTGGCGGACTTTGTGGCAAGGTGTCCGAATTGTCAGCAAGTAAAGGCGGAACACCAAGGGCCTGATGGATTGGCACAGAACATAGAAATTCCAATGTGGATGTGGGAAATGATTAATATGGATTCTGTGGTAGGATTTCTGCGTACTCCGCACAAGTTTGACTCTATTTGGGTGATTGTGGATTGACTCGCGAAATCAACAAATTTCTTGCCAGCTAAATCTATTGACACAGCACAACAAAATGCTCAGTTGTATATCAAGGAAATAGTCATGCTGCATGGCACTCCAGTTTCTATCATTTCCGATCGAGGGGCTCAGTTCACGGCCAATTTTTGGAAGAAATTTTAGCAAGGTTCGGGTACTCAGGTGAATCTTAGTACAACCTTCCATCCATAGACCAACGGGCAAGCAGAGCGGACTATTCAGATGCTCGAGGACATGTTGCGTGCTTGTGTTCTCGACTTCAAAGGTAGCTGGGATGATCATTTTCCACTCATAGAGTTTGCTTATAACAACATCTTTCATGCTAGTATTCAAATGGAACCACTTGAGGCATTATATGGTAGGAGATGTAGATCTCCCATTGGGTGGTTCGGAATTGGGGAAGCTGAGTTGATAGGGCTAGACCTCATGCACCAGGCTATGGAGAAGGTTAAGATCATTAAAGAGCATTTGAAAACTACTCAGAGTCATCAAATGTCCTATTCGGATGTTCGTCACAGAGACTTAGAGTTCAAAGAAGATGATTGGGTATTCTTGAAGGTTTCCCCCATGAAGGGTAAAATGCGGTTTGGAAGGACAGGGAAATTGGGTCCGAGGTATGTCGGGCCGTACAAAAGTATTCAGAGGATTGGTCAGGTAGCGTACAAGCTTGATCTACCACCCGAGATGTCATTAGTGCACCTGGTATTCAATGTGTCTATGTTGAAGAAGGTAGTTGGAGATCCGTCAGCTATTGTGCCGGTTGAGACCATTGAGGTTAATGAAGAACTATCATATGAAGAAATTCCAGTTGCCATTCTTGATAGGCAAGTTCGAATGTTGAGGAATAAAGAAATTGCCTCCGTGAAGGTGTCATGGTGAAACCAACAGGTTGAAGAGGCTACTTGGGAGGCCGAGGAAAAGATGAAAAAGAAGTATCCTTATAAATTTTTTGTATCACTTGTTCAGTTAATGTAAATGTGCTTCTTTCTAAATATATTGTATGTGAGGCCACGGTTGGTGCTGTAATGAGTTATGTTACGTCATTGGCTTATGTATATGTTTTAAGGTTATGTTTCTGGGGCTCTCTTATAGGTGGATAGGCCTAGTTATAGGGGAAACTCCAGCGAAATATTTGGAAATTTAGGGAGTTAGTCAAATTTGGGGCTGCTGGTGTGTGGTATGAAAACTGAGTAGGATAAGATGCTAATAGTGAACCTTGACCCTCATTCGAGGACGAATGATCTTAAGTGGGGGGAGGATGTAAGGCCACGTGAAATGTTTCCTAAAAACTGGGATTCCGTGATGCCGAGGTAGGCGTAAAAGGAAAATATCTGGCAAAAATAGGCATTTCTGCGGCCCATTATGCAGCCGCATAATCACTCTGCGGGCCGCAGAGTGGAGTAGCTACTTGGGCCATTTTGATGTCAATTTCACGGCCAGTTATGCGGCCGCACAATCATTTTGCGGGCCGCACTTTTGTCACACAATCAACCTTAGAATTGTTTTGGAGGGAGGTTCTGCGGTGCATTATGTGACCGCAGAACAGGTCTGCGGGCCGCATAACTACCGCAGACCTAGGCAGATGTTTTCCAATTTTTGGCACCAAATTATGCGGCCGATATGAGGACCGCATAGCCATTCTACGATCACATATGCGACCGCATACCCTGTTCTGCAGCTTCATTTTTTTGGTTTGTAAACCCGACCCTATTTCGTTAAAACATATGACATAGTCCATTTTTGAGCATATTTCTGATATTTTTAGAGTGAGAAATAGTTCTTAGAGTGGGGAAGTAATCTTCAACCTAATATCCAACAATTATTTCTCAATCCTTGAAGATTATCAAGAAAGTCTTCATCCTAAAGGTAAGAGTCTATGCCCTAGCCCTTAATTTCAAAAATCTACTAACATGCCTCCAAGTGAGCCAAACTACCCATAGATTTCCGTCTAAGAGCATCCGCCACCACATTGGCTTTCCCCGGGTGATATAGAATATCGATGTCGTAATCCTTGAGTAACTCAAGCCATCTTCTCTGCCTCTGATTCAACTCCTTTTTTTTGAAAATATATTGAAGACTCCTATGGTCCGTGAATACATCCACGTAGACCCCATACAAATAATGACGCCAAATCTTTAATGCAAAAACCACCGCCGCAAGTTCTAAGTCATGCGTTGGGTAGTTCTTTTCATGATTCTTGAGTTGCCTAGAAGCATAAGCTATAACCTTGCTGTGTTGCATTAACACACACCCAAGCCCGATCCTTGAAGTATCGCAATACACTGCAAACCCATATGTACCCTCTGGCAGGGTCAACACCGGCGCTGTAGTCAATCTTGATTTCAACTCCTATAAGCTCCTTTCACAAGCATCGGACCATTGGAACTTAACCGCTTTCTGAGTCAATTTAGTCAATGGAGAGGCAAGAGTAGATAACCCCTCCACAAACTTCGTGTAATACACTGCTAAGCCTAAGAAACTGCAAATCTCGGTTGGTGTTGTAGGTCTAGGCCAATTCTTCACCGCTGAAATCTTTTGAAGATCAACCTTAATTCCTTCTTTGGAGATAACATGACCCAAGAATGTGACAAATTCGAGCCAAAATTCACATTTTGAAAATTTCGCGTACAATTGGTGCGGATGAAGAGTCTGCAAAACTGCCCTGAGATGATCGGTATGATCCTCTTGACCTTGCGAATACACAAGAATATCGTCAATGAACACTATCATAAAGGAATCGATAAAAGGCTTGAAAACCTGATTCATAAGATCTATGAAAGCTGTCGAGATATTTGTTGGCCAAAAAGACATTACCAGAAATTTCAAAGTGCCCATACCGGGTCCTGAAATCTATTTGCGGAATATCCTGCTCCCTGATCTTCAATTGGTGGTACCTGGAGCGTAAATCAATTTTGGAGAAGTACCTAGCATCCTGTAACTGATCAAACAAATCGTCTATTCTTCGTAATGGGCACTTGTTTTAGATTGTGACTTTGTGGAACTGCTGGTAGTCAATACATATCCTCAGTGATCCATCTTTCTTCCTCACAAAGAGAATCGGTGCGCCCCATGGTAACACACTCGGTCAGATGAAATCCTTCTCTAACAAATCCTTCAATTGTTCCTTTAGCTCTTTTAATTCTGCTGTATGTAGGGCGGAATAGATAAAGGCGGCGTGCCTAGCATCACATCAATCCCAAAATCAAATTCCCTGTCTGGCGGAATCCCAGGGAGCTCATCACGAAAGACCTGCGGAAATTCATTCACCATTGGCACAGACACGAGTGTAGGTGCCTCAGCATCGGTGTCCATAACTCGGACCAAATGATAGATACACCCCTTGTTAATCATCTTTGTGGCCTTAAGGTAAAATATAAACCTACCTTTTGGCATCACATTATCCCCCTTCCATTCTACAACTCGCTCATTCAAAAATTCAAACCTCACAGTTCTAGTTCGGCAATCGAGCTTGGCAAAACATGAATAAAGCCAATCTATTCCCATAATTACATCAAAATCGACCATCCCTAATTCAATGAGATCGGCCATGGTGTCCCGACAACGTACCGTGACAACACAACCCCTATAAACCTTTGCGGCCACAATAGACTCGCCAACCAGAGTAGATACGGAGAATGCCTCAGGAAGCTGTTCTGGTTCTATCCCAAATTCCATAGCAACATAAGGGGTAACATAGGACAAAGTGGAACCGGGATCAATAAGAGCATATACATCATGAGATTGGACAGTTAATATACCTGTGACAACATCTGGAGAAGCCTCTACACTCTGGAGACCACTCACGACATAGAAACGGCTGGGTCTTCCTGAACTTTGCGCACCACCCCTAGCTGCACCATGCCCTTATGGTGCTGGAGTGCCTCGAGCTGAAGGGGGTGCTAAAGATATAGCATCTACAAAACTGGATGGATGCGCTATGCCCCTGCCCGCACCCTGGCGGGATGAACGACACTCCCTATGAATGTGACCCCTCAATCTGCAACCGTAACATATAGGTAAGTCCATATAGCAGATCCCTGAGTGCATCTTCCCACATCTGGGGCATGGGGCCTCTGCTGCTGCTGGAATCTCCCTCCTGATTGCCTTGCTGGTGGGGTCCCCTGCTGCCCTGATTGGGCTCTACTGGCGGTGCACTGGCTGAAGACTGAGCAAAAGACTAGGATGGCCCTAATGAACCTCCCCTAAAAGCTGATCTTCCCCCACCAAATGACTCTCAAAAGTGGCCCGCGGACCGGGCCTTGCTGTTACCCTCTCGCTCCATTTTGTTCTTCAACTTATGGTTCTCTGTAGCTTGAGCAAATGCAACAATCTTCCCATAGTTCATATATGAATTCAAGGCAGCTGTAGCGGCCTCATTGATAACCAAGGGGCTAAGGCCCTGCACAAACTGGCGCACTCTAGTCTCCATAATAGGCAACATGAGAATGGCATATTTAGACAGACGCGCGAACTCCATGTGATACTCCCACACACTCTTACTTCCTTGCTTAAGGTTCTCAAACTCTGTGGCACAGGCTGCCCTCATCTTGGAAGGTAAGAAATGGTCCATGAAATTGTTAACAAACTCACTCCACCTTATTGGAGGGCTCCCCACCTCCCGAGAGTCCTCCCACAGCTCAACCCAAGAATAGGCCACCCCTTTCAGGCGATAGAGGGCCAACTCCACTCCCTCCATCTCAATAGCACGCATAACCTGAAGAGTTTTATGCGTCTCATCAATGAAGTCCTGTGGGTCCTCCTCGGGATTAGCATCTGTGAACACTGGACGGTCCAACTGAAGAAACTTGTTCACCCAAGAACCACTAGAATCCCCAAGCAGTTAGAGGCGAATGTGGCAAAAGTAACCAATTATTCTACATGGTTGGCGAACATTGTATCAGTACCAAAGAAGGATGGAAAGATTAGGATATGTGTGGACTATCGAGATCTCAACAAAGCCAGTCCAAAGGATGATTTTCTTCAACCAAATATTAATATCCTCATCGACAACTACGTGAAGCATGAGTTGCAATCGTTCATGGATTGATTCGTCGGATACCACCAGATTTTGATGCACGAAGAAGAAGCGGAGAAAAGAATGTTCACCACACCATGGGGATTTTATTTTTAGAGGGTCATTCCATTTGGTCTCAAGAATTCCGGTGCTACCTACATGAGGGCCATGATGACCCTCTTTCACGATATGATCCACAAAGAAATTTAGGTATATGTGGACGACATCACATCAAGTCTCAGAAGAGTGCAGATTATATAAGTGACTTAAAGAAGTTCTTCAAATGTTTGCGTTGGTACTATTTGAAGTTGAATCCAGCGAAGTGTGTATTCGGAGTCCCCACAGGAAAAATATTAGGTTTCAACATCAGCGAGAAAGGGATAGAATTGGACCCTTCAAAGATCAAGGCCATTCAAGACTTGCCACCACCCAAAAGCAAGAAGGATGTGATGAGCTTCCTAGGTAGATAAAACTACATCAGTAGGTTCATATCCCAATCAACAGAAATCTGCGAGCCTATTTTCAAGTTGTTGAAGAAGGATGCTGCTAGAAAATGGATGGAGGAATGTCAGAAAGCTTTCGACGGTATCAATGAGTATTTGTTGAGTCCATTAGTGTTAGTTCCTCCCGAACACGGGAAGCCACTGTTATTATACTTGTTTATTTTGGATAATGCATTTGGGTGCGTATTAGTATAACACGACGAGACTGGGAGGAGGGAGAAAGCTATCTACTACCTGAGTTAGAAGTTTACATCTTATGAAGCTAGATACACCTTGTTGGAATGGACCTGCTACGATTAGACCTGGATCACTCAGAAGTTAAGGCACTACCTGTCAGCATATTTCACGCATATGATATCCCAACTCGATCCGCTCAAGTATATCTTCCAGAAGCCGATGCCTGCAGGAAAGTTGGACAAATGGAAGATTTTTCTCAGCGAATTCGATAGTGTTTATGTGATGCATAATGCCATCAAGGGACAAGAATTGGCTGATCATCTCGTATGGAACCCGATAGATAAGGATTACGAGCCACTTACCACACATTTCCCAGATGAAGAAGTGTTGTTTGCAGGAAAGGACATTGTAGAGTCATACCCAAGGTGGAGAATATTCTTCAACGGAGCGGCAAATTTCAAAGGTGTATGTATTGTTGCAGTCCTAATTTCTGAGTTAGTACAACATTACCCGGCTTCAGCCAAGATAAGCTTTCCTTGCACAAATAATATGGTGAAATATGAAGCATATATCCTTGGGATTAGGATGGCAGTCGATATGAACATCAAGGAACTTTTGCTCATAGGAGATTCCGATTTGCGGATACACTAAGTTCACGATGAATGGAACACCAAGAATGTTAAGAACCTTCCATACTTGCACTGCACAAAAGAGTTGTGTAAGAAGTTTACCATGATCGAGTTTAAACAAGTTACTAGAATCAAGAATGAGTTTGCTGATGCTCTTGCAACCTTGTCATCTATGATCCATCATCCGAACAAGAATTACATCGACCTCATCAAATTTGAGGTTCGAGATCAACATGGGTACAATTTCCATGTGGATAAAGAGCTGGATGGTAAGCCTTGGTACTATGTTGCGACCAAACACACTCACGCAAGTATACGCGGTCGTCAAGTAATAAAGTGACTAAAAGTCGGATGTCAAACTCACGAGGACTTATGATTAACTATTAACTAAATTAGACTGTCCTAATTATCTAAACAAGAATTAAACCTAAAAATATTTTATTCTAAACTAATTAAATAAAAAATATAAATAATGAACTTTGAACAGAGAAAGAGCAGATTTTTTATGATATCAATGTAATGAAAACGATCAAGGGTTATGGGCTATCTAACAATCCTATTGTATTCTTAAATTGAATTGACCGACTAATTTATCTAGCTTATTGGTTGACAGGGTTAATATTGCTCATAAGAATCTGTCGAGTTCTTACTTGCCTATTCAAGCTAACCTAACGCCTATATGTCTATGGAGTTAGAATCAACAAGAACGCATTTATAATTCCTGTAAATCAACCAAGCAAGGCAATTAGGTATATGTCTATCCTAACCACGAATCCGTTCCCCGATGCCTGAGTTCAAGAACTTGCCCTACTCAATTCTATATGCAATATAGAATTCCCACTTTTGAGTTCAATTCTAGATTCGTAGATAATATTCAATTGGTGATCAAGCAATTAAATAATTAAGCGCAAGATTGAATAAATAAACTAATATGATAAATCAAGAAGTCAAAATCAATATCCGAATAACAATAGTCATGAAAGAACCACAACCCTAGAACGTGAAGTTTAGCTCCATATAGACATGGCAGCCAAACAACAATTTATACAAAGAAACATAAAAGATTACTAAGTTTGGTGGAAGAAAAGATGAAACCCAGCCTCCACGGCGGCTCTGTTCTTGTGTTTTCCTCTCAAAAATGTCCTCCCCTTCCAAAATAGGTTTAGGTTGGCTTTTATATTAGTTGGGGCGTCTTGGGGTCGAAATAACCGAGTCCCAATCGAAATAGGACACTTTCCCATCTTGAGCGTCCAGGGCAGCGTGGGGCGCTGGCCCTGGCGCTCAAATTTCTTGGCTACTGTAAATTGCGCCACAGCCAGCGCCCCACGCTCGCTGTGGCCCTCAAATTTCACTTTTTGCGTTTTTGTCCCGATTTCGCTCCAATTCGCGCCCTTTCGTCCCAAATTGCATCCGAATAATCCCTACACATAGAAATACCAAAATTTAGCACAAATAATCATATTAAACATCTCAAATCCTCGAGACATGAGCAAAATGTGAGGCGATATATATTAAAATATGCATACATTAAGCCAATTATCATACTACGACATCAAAAGTTGCCTCAAAGTAAGAGAATACTGTCACGCCCCAACCTCGGGGAGCATGCCCAACACTCAATCGAGTGAACCTGGTCGAGCAAGCCTAGTAAACCTTTCCTACCCGACTCATTCATGATCCAGAAATGGAACGCGTCACCATTTGTAAAAAAGGAGAGAGATCAGTTATATAAATATATAAACGCTGCTAGTTCATTTTTCATTATATACATTATGTCGTAGTTAAGTTCCCAAACTACAACTCGATCCAACGACACCCCAACATACGTACATGACCCACATAAATGTTTACGAAGCCTCTAAGGGTACAAAAGAGAAACATGACAATACCGGCAACAAGGCCCTGGCTATACCTCAAAATATGAAAACTTATACAAAGAAGGACTACATGACCCCAGGAAGAAATGGGGCTCACCAAGGTTGCTGTGATGAGTGTGAGGTAGAACACCACTATCTGCGATAGAACCACCTACATCCATTAAAAGATGTAGCGCCCCCGGCAAAATGGACGTTAGTACTGTCGAATAGTACTAGTATGTAAGGCAAACACCAATCTCAGTAGAATGAACAGTTAAACAAAAAGAAGGCAGTCACAATAATTAATAAGTACTTCATGAAAATACAAGAAAACACCAAATAAGTATCACACAATTCCCAATTCAATCTTTTCATCTTTTTAGGTTAATAATCTTTAGTGCCAAAGCCACAACTCATAATGCCACCGTGTTTTACACGGAGTCCGGTCTCGGCCCGACCGACTAAGCCATCCCAAGTGAGATATATCCATATCCACAATGTAAATCAATAGTTCCAACACAAATGCCACCATGTGCACGACATGACGTCCGATCTCGGCCCGATCGGCTAAGCCATCTCACTTGAGACATAACCTCTTCCAATTGTTAACACAATTCACATCTCTTTCCCATCTTTCATTACATGGCACAAACAGCCTCATTTATTAAATAGTTCTTGGCACTTGGGCACATTTTGCAATTCAAGTCTTACCCTTTTTATTCAATCAAATAAGGCATTACACACATAAGGGAAGGAACTTGGAAAATCATAGATACGTCCTCAAATAGCATAATGACATACTAAATATCTAAAACAATGAGGGAACATAAATCTCTCAACCCAACACACTAAGGCAAACAATTCTAGTAAGATCAAGTTGGAACTTACACCAATCATTTGGACACTAGGAGTTCGATTCAAGGAAGAAAAGAGTTAGCCATACATACCTCAATTGCGCTTCTTTAGACTCTTCAATTTCCGGAACCCTTAGCAACCTCAATCTATTTAAGCAATATACAAATTGAACCCAAAATTAGGAAAATATTCATGGTTCTAGTTCACTTCTTATTTTTCCCACACTCTTTATCACATGCATGCAAGATAAACAACCCTCACACCCATGGACCATCTTATTAATACCTCATTATAGCTATGTTTGAAATTTAGAGCTGGGATGATGAAGTCTTACGTTTTTGGATGTAGAAATTGAGTGCTCTACTCGAGTATTTCCAAGCTTTGAGTGATGGATGAAGATTGATTGATGAAAATTAGTTTCTCCCTCTAGAAACCTCTCTCTCTCTCACTAGAAATATCATAAATGAGCTCAAAATAGACTAAATGGGGTGTTTTAATGGAATGGGGGTCAGGTTTTAAACAAAGAAAAATGGTGCCCCGACACAGGTCTGCGATCGCATATGCAACCGCATAATGGTTATGCCGTCCGCAAAGTGACCGCAGAAATGGCCCTCAGGGGCTTGAACATACGGCTTAGGTATGCTACCAGTATGCGGTCCGCATACTCATTCTGCGGTCGCCTAATGCACCACAGCACTCCCTCCGCAAAAACTCAAGAGTGATTATGCGATCGATATGCGGTCCGCAGAGTGATTATGTGACCGCATAATGGGCCGCAGAAATGCGTTCTTCTGCGAAATATTTTCCTCTCAGTCCATTGGGTACTGTCCAATCCAAAAAGTCTCAGGAATCTAACTTGGCACCACAAAACTCCAAGTTTTTGGTTTAAATTTTTACGGGTCCTTACAAATACGTAGCGAATGCCACCAATTGTTAAGGTAAGAACAAAGAAAACTAGCAAATCTCTTTTTCCTTAACGGGGAAGTCTTGTAGTGGAGGACCCCGAACTTGGTTCGGTCAAGGTGCGTAGACGTTGCCAAAGCAAAAAGATTACTGGTAGAAATACATGCAGGAAGATGGGGGCCTCACATGAACGGCTTCACTTTTGCCAAGAAGATTTTAAGAGCTAGATATTTTTGGATGACCATGGAAAGTGATAGTATCTATTACATGCAGAAGTGTCACTAGTGCCAAATTCACGTGGATTTCATCCAGGTTCCACCTAATGAGCTAAACGTAATGGGTTCTCCTTGGCCGTTTGCCGCTTGGCGCATGGATGCGATTGGACCTATAGAACCTGCCGCATCAAACGGACATTTCTTCATCATGATAGCCATCGACAAATTCACCAAATGTGTCGAAACCTCAACATACCAAGCTGGCACAAAGAAAGTAGTGGCAGACTTTGTCTATAACAACATAGTCTGCAGATCGAGCATCCAAGAGTCAATCATAACTGGCAATGTAGGCAATCTCAATAGTGATCTCATGAGGAGATTAGCAAGAAGTTCAGAATCATCCACCGCAATTCCACAGCCTACAGGACACAAATGAATGGAGTGGTTGAAGCAGCAAACAAAAACATCAAAGGGATCTTACGGAAGATAGTGGACAATCACAGACAGTGGCACAAGAAGTTGTCTTTCTTCTTGATGGGTTACCGTACCACTATGAGAATGTCCACTAGAGCAACACCATACATATTGGTATATGGCACGAAAGTTTTGATACCCGCAAAGGTCGAGATACCATCTTTGATAGTCATTCAGGAAGCCAAATAAGACGACACAGACGTGTCAGGCAAGAACAACTCATGCACATTGATAAAAGGAGAATGCACGCAGTATGTAAGAGCCAGCTATAATAAAAAAGGATGTCCAGGCATTCAAGAGAAAAGTGAAACCTCGGCAATTCACACCGAGGAAGCTGGTTTTGAGGAAGATATTCCCTCATTAAGAAGAGGCCAAAGAAAATTTGCACCAAACTAGCGAGGTCCTTACGTGGTCCATCGAGTATTGTCAGGAGAAGCATTGATCTTAGCATAAATGGACGGAAGAGTGAAAACAAAGCCCATCAACTGAGAGGCAATCTAGAGACACTACATTTGAAGACAAATAGAATTAGGGTTCGGGTTGTAGCATAACTACACCTGACCTGACTTCCCACGGTGGGATACATAGGCAATCTACGTAGGGTTCAGTCTCCCTCCTTCTTTGTAATAGAAATCCAAATATCATTTTGTATGTATTCGGAACTATGCCATGACTTGATTTCCTTTGGTGGGAATACGTAGGAAATCCACATCGAATTCAGTAATCTATAGTAATTGAACTATGTCTTGGCCAGATTCCATTTGGATACATAAGTAGTCTAAGTCAGACTCGGCCACTTCATTTGAATTCACTATCATTTTGCATGTATTGTAACTGAACTACATTTTAACCTGATTCCATGTGGATACATAGGCTGCCTGAGTCAGGATCAGTCATTTTATCATAATTCATTTATTATCCTTGAACTATGTTCAGACCTCATTCTGTTCTTATATGTAGGCAACCTGAAAAGGTTTGGTGATAACCCAAAGAAAGCTTTTTAATGTATTTGTTTAGATTAGGACACGATCGTGA
This sequence comes from Nicotiana tabacum, assembly GCF_000715075.1. Classification (NCBI taxonomy): domain Eukaryota; kingdom Viridiplantae; phylum Streptophyta; class Magnoliopsida; order Solanales; family Solanaceae; genus Nicotiana; species Nicotiana tabacum. The sequence continues at coordinate 50,838,715 of NC_134100.1, forward strand.
CATCAAGAAGCTACGTCATTAGAGGCATCTCCAGGAATCAACATCAATGGGGAAGAATCACCCAGAAATGATACTCGCGTCGAAGGGAACTTCTAAACATGTCATAATCCGGAACAACGACATTGGTTATAAAAATAAATGATTTTCAAAATGTTTTTTAAGAAAACTCTATTTTTCCACACACCGTACTTCGTTGATTAATCCACAAGATCCGGGGCAAGGACATACTCACAATCAACACAAACCAATGCCCCTCCCCTATTAAGAATTCTTCTTCGAATGCAGGAACAACAAGAATCGAAGGATGTCGTATTACACCAGGAGCAATGACGGACCTGCTACCATCTCACTGAGCCCTTAATTCATTTTCTCATATGGTTAAGAACTAACTTCTAATTCTTTGCAGGTATTCCAGAACCAAGTCGTCGATACATTCAAAGCAACATGTATATAGCTAATTGTCTGCTAGAGCAATCAGAGCGCCTTGAATATATCGAGCCGCCGGCCCTGCCAATCAGATCCATGTATATAGCAAACTGCCTACTCAGCCAATCAGAGTGCTTTGTACATATCGAGCTGCTAGCTTTGCCAAACGGAGCCCTGCATATAGCAAAAAGTTCACTTTGCCCACTGGAGCATTTCACAAAAATCGTAACGTCGCCAGCTCCACCAATCAAAGGGTGGACCATCCAGTTCTATCATACTTTCTGCCGATCGGTGGTCGCAAACTAGTTCTGTAGTCAAGAGTATCTCTTAGGCATGCTCATTTATTTCTCTATTTTATCTTGACTGTTTTGACATTTTATTTATGCAGTGTACATGCATTTTACATTCAAAGTCATCTACTCCCATCGCGAGGAGATACTTCCATAGCGAGGAGATAATCCCATCGCATGGAGTCTTAATGCTCTGACAGCTGCGGAATGGTACACAGCACGACTAACAATCAAGTCAAATTAAAAGGCACACCCCCAGCATCCCAAAAAATGCTCGAGAGCTTGGAGATTTCAGATTCAAACATTGGATTGCCCCAATCTCGAATAACGGCTAGCCGGCAGCCAGACATCAACATTCTAACATTATTTGCATCATATTTTAATGTATTTGCATTACGATATATGACTATGTATGCATCTTCTTTTGTAGGATCAAACACTGCAGCGTGGAACTTCTTCTATGAAGTAAACCAAGCTACATCGCTATGAGGGATAACAAACTCATAAGCAAGCCAAGGAGACAAATCCCAACTCAATCTAATCAGTAGAATTCCAAATCGTCAAATCTTTCAAGTCTCATAATCAAGCTACAATCCCTGAAGTCATTATGGGTTCCAAGATCTTCCCGTCTCGTAGTATCATCATAACATGATACTGGGGAAACACCTACAAATATGACTCTCCTCCAATCATCATTCCAGAACTACTTGAGGCCTGATACTCGTTTAGCCCGAGGTATGTAGGCTATTCAAAGAAAGAATTCGGCCCCTAACCTTTCCCTAATCTTGCAACTCATAATCTTTCCCAGATCCACATGCCATTACTGCAATACATGCCTAAAGTCGGGACTAATTTGGTCTTGGTTCAATTTCTTTACTCACAAAATCTTTCATCGTTTCCGGTCAAAGAGGGGCAGCTGTTGACAACCAACTTAGACGCTCCCTTTTAAAATTAATTATTTATGCTTAACAATTTTCAATAAATGTGGTAAGATATTTTCTAATAAATAATACCTATTTTTATATAAATATAATAGGAAATTAGTAATTAATAGTGTTAAATTAATAATTTAGTATTAAATATTTATAAAATATATATTACCCTTACTATTTTAAAACCATTAAAATAACCTATATATTTTGATACACAAGTTTTCCAATTAATTTAACAAATTAGTCTTTGATTTTGTTTTACATCGCTTACCATTTTAAATTAATATTAAATTAGTTTCCTAATATAGTAAATAAAGTATTTTAATAGATAATTAATTATAATAATTTATAATGTATTTGATGATTATATTTTTTTATCACATTTAATTAGAATTAATTAATTTTAATTAACTTAATTTTAAAGGTGTTAAGAGATTAAAAGGCTACAATTGCAAATAACCAATTAAACAATGTGGCTATTCTTTAAATCAAATTCAGCCCAAAACACGGGCCCAATGTGACCTTACCCAGTCCGGAACTACCCCTCCATCAACTTTGGCAATCCATGTCAACTTTATGGAGCCAATAGAATCGTGCCACATCACCCGTCCCCTTCACCCACAAAGCAAGCACAATGGATCTGGACCATTGATCTAAATCATCCACGGTCCACATTTATTCTTGCATTTCCCTTTTATTTTAAACCCTATCACATAGATCCAACGGTCTCCGTTTTTTCCTAAAACCACATTTTTAATAAATCTCAGGACCTGAATTATCAGGGTCGTTGATCAAATAATCCAACGGCCCAGAATCTATCTCCCATTTTAACATAAAGACCACCCCCCAAACCCTAATCATAAAAAGCAGCCCTAGGCACTTGCCTAGTGGATTGTCAAAAAAAAAAAAACCTAATCGTTTCTCACCCAGACCAGCAAAGTCATGAATTCAAAAGGTCACGAATTCAAACACTAAACACTCAATATGCCCCCTATACCCACGAATCTAGTCGATTTCTCCCATTCTCATCATTTTTCCCTGTCCAGAGGTCAAAGAAAGTGACCTCTCGACATTAGGGTTTGACCATTGGGTTGAATACTTCAACAGTCGACCTTCTCTCTTCTCAGGTAAACTTCGTCACTGATTTCCCCTTTTTCTCTCTGATTTCACCTTCTCACTATCGTCATTTGCCTTATCGGCATTATCCACTACCGATTTTGAATTAGCTGGAACCCCAAGGCTTCAACATTCACTATAAATAGAAGCTTTCAATGCTCTCACCTAACATAACCTAACATAGACGAATACACCTAACTTTGTCAGCAAAAACATTAAAAGATTTAAAAAGTTCTGGTCTTTATGCATGTTGTCAGCTGTACTACCATGTTTAACTAAATCAATTGAGCTATGCTCTCAAACTTTGCCTAATGTCTTGTTAAGAGTTCATCTACTGCACTATGCTATATTGATCCTATATTTGTAATTTCATGCTACGTTGTTCTGGTTCAATAGAAGTGATATTCATCATAGTTTATATTACACCTTTGACATGTTTGTTTTGACTGAACAATTTATTGAAATCATGCATGTTGTACATACTAATAAACTCATCCAAAGTTGTCACTATATTCTGAACTCATATAATGAACTCATAGGCATAGCCATCACACTATTTGCTCATCTGATCTGCCCTTATAGGACCATGAAACTCTGTAGAAACCCCACTATATATAGGTTGAGTAACTTCCGTTGACCTCTATGTTTGTGCTGGTTTAGTAATACTTATGAATCCTTATATGTGTTTCATTTGACAAAGTTTCATACTTTCACTAATATATTCTTCATTTAAAACTATTTTGTCAAAAAAGTGATTGAATCCTGCCTACCTTAATAACTAAACAGTTTGAGTAATATAGAATCTGAAATGGGATGTTTACTGTTGTCATTCATAGGTTTAAGCAAACTCATTAATATATGCTTGTCTTGTTAAAATGAACACTGCTCCGTATCTGGTTGATATCCTTGTCTGTATGACATAATCATGAATTAGGAAGTAACCTGATGAACTAAGGATCATGGTGTTAAGTTTTAACTAGATCAAAACATGTCCTCCTACTTATATTGATGCCTCTGCTAGTGTTGTTACTTTTAGGGAACCTGAACAAGGTTGTTGGTATAGGTATTTATTGGCGTGAGGACTCAACCATGTGTGTATGTACTACTAATTGTTCTTAAGATAGTTTAAATGACTGTTGAAGTACTTTAAACCTAATCGAGGGTTCCTAAATGTTGAACCTTCAGCAAGACTAATGAGATTATTGAGTATGTCTCCCCTATCACTTTGATCACTTAACTTAGAATATCTGAACTGGAATTGGTTTGCTGCTAAATGCCACTTACTCCTCTTGTTCTTACATTTGTGTGACAGTTTCCTTTAAGTGTTCTGATATATGCTATGAATGGCCATTGATACCACTGGATACTATAAGTACTTGTAGTAACTTGCCTTCATGTACTTGGGTTCTAATCCTAAAGTTAATGGTGTAATTCTAAACTGCTCACATCCCTACACTCTGATGAAAATGTTTTATATAGTTTCTATAGAAATTATGTGTGTCCACTGCTGCTCTCATGTTAATTACTAAGTGAATACCTTATTTGTGTATAAACCTCTGAGGAATAGCAAGTGTGAGTGGTTAAGGGTATTTTGAGTGGAACCTGGTTTATGGTTAAAGTGCCTTTCCCTGACACAAGCACTCTCGGGGTCTATGAGACCCTTGTGGACTCTGAATTGTCAGGGATCCAAAGGGTATTTTGCCCATGAATAAGGTTTTTCTCTAGGACTCTAATCATTGACTCTTATTAATCCTTTTAGGATTAAGACAAATGAAATTAGACTTTACGATACTCTTTAATCTTGTTTACTTGTTGTGATTTTTGTTTTGTTGGGCCTCATGTTGGTTTCACTGATTATCTTCTTTGTCTATTTGTGTGCATGTTTAAACTAGGCCTTGCGAGTTCTTTGGAACTCAGGCCCAAACTCCAGTCTTGGACACCTTTGTTGAATGAAGTTTGTCGCTGCTTGAAGATCTACTGGGCCTGGTCTACTGGCCAATTTCTACTATTATTAACCCCTACGCCCCTACCCCAGCATCACGGAACCTCGATTTTAGGAAAAATTTCACGGGGCCTTACACTACCCTTGTCTCTCCGTTGACTAAATTGACGCAGAAGGTAGATAGGTTCCAATGGTCAGATGCTTGTGAAAAGAGCTTCCAAGAGTTGAAATCAAGATTGACTACGTCACCAGTGTTGACCCTAACAGAGGGTACAAATGGTTTTGTAGTATATTATAATGCTTCAAGGATCGGACTTGGGTGTGTACTGATGCAACATGGCAAGGTGATTGCTTAAGCCTCTAGGCAACTCAAGAATCATTAAAAGAACTATCCAATACATGACTTAGAGCTTGCGGTGGTGGGTTTTGCATTGAAGATTTGGCGTCATTATTTGTATGTGGTCTATGTGGATATATTCACGGATCATAAGAGCCTTCAACATATTTTCAAGCAGAAGGAATTGAATCTGAGGTAGAGAAGATGTCTTGAGTTACTCAAGGATTACGACATCGATATCCTATATCATCAGGGGAAATCTAATGTTGTGGCGGATGCTCTTAGGCGGAAATATATGGGTAGTTTGGCTCACTTGGAGGCATATCAAAGGCCATTGGCCAAGGAGGTTCATCGGTTTCCTAGTTTGGGACTTCGCATTGAGGACTCTTGTGAATGAGGGGTGATTGTGCAAAATAGGGTTGAATCATCGCTTGTTCTGGAGGTCAAGGAGAAGTAATACAACGGTCCGTTGTTGGTTTAGTTGAAGGAGGGGATTCATAAACATAATACCACAGATTTTTCGCTTTGCATGGATGATGGTACACTAAGGAACCAAGGACGATTTTGTGTTCCAAATGCAGATGGTCTCCGAGAAAGAATCATGACCGAGGCTCACACTTCTAGGTATTCCATGCACCCAAGCTCTACAAAGATGTATCATGATCTTAAGGAAGTCTACTGGTGGAATGATATGAAGAGTACTGTAGCAGAATTTGTGGCAAGATATCCAAATTGTCAGCAAGTGAAGGCCGAACACCAAAGGCCTGATGGGTTCGCACATAATGTAGAAATTCCAGTGTGGAAGTGGGAGATGATCAGTATGGATTTTATGGTAGGACTACCTCGCATTCCTTGCAAGTTCAACTTGATTTGGGTGATTTTGTATGCACTCAAGACATCAACTCAGATTTTACCTGTTAAGGCTACCGACACAGCGAAATAGTATGCTTAGTCGTATATCAAGGAAATAGTCAGGTAAGTAGCAAACCATTATAGTGCTACGATTTCTTTCTGCATAGAGCTTCCAGCAGGGTTTAGATATGGCCACTACAAAGGTATCAGGTTAAAAATGATGGATGAAATTGCAAAAAAGGACTCGTGGGAAGTAGACAAAGACTTAGTTGATACAAACCTATGAATAGGAAAACGAAGATGGATGGATCTACGTACCCCGAGAATATAAGCTAGAGAACCTAAGTCAGAAGAAGAGTCTTGGTTCGAAGTATCGGGAGAGAGGAGACCACTGAATCAGTTGGCTCAGCTCTGAAAACTGAGTGACGAGAATCTGTCTTCACATACCTGCGAAACATCCCCTTAAGCTGATCAAGCTACTGATCATTCTGGTCAACCGGATCTTGCTGACTCCATTAAATCGGAGAATTCTGATGCTGTCTCACATAAACTCCTCAATAGTTCCACCCCTCCCCTCTAAAGGGAGACAAGGGAACATAATGGCCCACCTAGGGAATCTCAAAGCCCCAAGCTCTGTAGTAAGGCACATGTTCGAAAAAGGTGACATGTTGAGAAAGGTGGAATCATCGTGTAGAAGGATCATTAACACTTGTAGCCCTTTTAAGAGAGGGGTACCCCGACCTCACTCATGAAAACACATAGAGTGAGATGTAGGGATCAGTTTGTCTTGTGCAGTAAATGGAATTTTAACAAAGCACGTGCATCCGAATACTCTGAGGTTTGAATAGTCATCTCTTTGAAAGAGAGTAAAACGCCCAAAGATAACGTGTAGAGGAGATCGCTCACCAATAATAGGAGCCATCGTCTTCTTACTCAGATAAGCGGCCATCATTAAATTGGCTTTACTAGGGATCCTATAATAGGGAACTTTCATTCCCAGTAGAAGTCCTCGAGCAACTTGCCTAATACTAATAAATAAGGGGAAGGCCCAACATTTTATATTAGTATAAGGAAGGCGCTAGCTAGCGCCCAACCTATACAAGGGCTTTCCACCTCCATTTGGTCGTGCTGCTATGATGTAACGTGCAGTCGTCCCAAGGCAGCAGGATGTATGGTATAGGCCCCCCTATTTTATCTCCCTTAAAGTCCTTTATGGATTTCGAGTCGGGAATAGAGCAGTGACTTATTTGGCGCTATATCACAATTCATTCTCAGGCATAGCTATTCACGAAAGGTGGCATGGGACATCTATCAGCGGCGGGAGTCTTACATCCAAGTGAGAGGTCAAACCAATCCCGGTCATCCAGGTCTGATCCATACAGATCTTGTTGAATGAATTGATCCATTGTTGTACGCCCTACTTCTTAGTAAATTTCTTCCTACTCGAACCCGCCGTACTTCCTTTGACTTCTCTTGAGATATATTGGAAACATTATATTATGGCAGAGAGTGGGGAGTGAAAAGACCAATGCAGCAGAGAACGACTGCATGAATCGGAATCCACTTATTAAGACAGGCGACCGAGAAAGAAAGGCTCCGCGTTCAAACATTGGTTGATCTTAGATCAGCATGCTAGCCGCTGCTTGATTTCGTATAGTGATAACGCTTTCTCTTTCTTAGCGCTCTGTCTCCCTTGTATAGTAAGGGCTACTTTGGTTGTGCGGCTTTCTTTTATAGGGTGACTTGACTCAGCTTGACCTACTTGACTCAGCGGTTAGAGTATCGCTTTCATACAGCGAGAGTCATTGGTTCAGATCCAATATTAGGTAAAACCAACTGAAACCCCTGCTTTTTCTAGCATGACAGCATGCACGGACTGGCAGCAAGGAGTCAATTGAATGATCAAAGCATCGGTTGCTTCCACCTGTGGCCTTCTTAGAACGCCTTGACACCTTAATATCAAGGAAGCCCCCCCTATTCCACAAGTAGGTGGAGACCTGGAGGGTCGAAAACCCCAACGGGAAACCTTTCACTGCGCCACATGATTCTTTCGCGAAGCGCTCTTTCCACTCCTACCCCCGCATGCAAAGAGGTTTCAAGATACCAGGCGACCAAGTGAAAAAAAAAAGCTCCGAGAAAATCTTCTAGAGAGCGTACCCTTAGTTTCGACTCCTTCTCTATTCTAAAAATAGAAAAAACAAAAAGAAGTGAATTTTTATTCTATGGACCCCTTCAACTTGATTACTTTACTGACTGTAATTCATTCAAAAAGAGTAAAGGAACTGTTTTAACAAAAGAGCTCTCAAAAGTGATTTGATACCTTCTTCCCTTGGTTTGGGAGGTAGGTTATGTAGGTGACAACTGTTCATAGGTTGCTCGATTAGTCCAAATAAGCGATTTTGATTATGCTTGAGATTGCCATAAGACATCCTCCCTCTTGGAAACATGCTAATCAAAAGGGGGCACTTTTCCATTTTACGTTTTTTAAATTTTCCGCATTCTTGCCTTATTATATTATGGGAGTACAATATTTATGGATAGTATGTTGCATTGATTGAATCCATAAAATGTCATTGGGGCGTTGGTCAAGACGAAGGACATCACTAGAAACTCATAGTGACCATATCTTGTCTGGAAAGCCGTCTTCGAAACATCTGAAGCACGAATCTTTAGCTGATGATACCTCAATCTCAAGTCGATCATAGAGAACACCGTGGCACCCTACAACTGGTCAAACAAATCATCAATACACGGCAAAGGGTACTTGTTCTTAATGATAACTTTGTTCAACTGGCGGTAATCAATGTACATCAACATAGTCCCATCCTTCTTCTTCAGGAACAACACTGGTGCACCCCAAGGCGACACACTTGGCCTGACAAACCCCTTTGCTAGCAACTCCTCAAGATGTTGTTTCAACTCTTTCAACTCTTACGGAGCCATGCGGTATGGTGGAATAGAGATAGGCTGGGTACCTTGAGCCAAATCAATACAAAAATCAATATCACGATCTGGTGACATGCTTGGTAGATCAGAAGGTAACACATCAGAGAACTCCCGCACAATGGGCACTGAATCAATCATCGGAGACTCCGCAGCAATATCTCGACCATAAGCTAGATAAGCAAAACAACCCTTCTCGACCATATGTCGAACCTTCAAGAAAGAGATAAACCGGCTAGATGAACTGATAGATGAACCCTTCCATTCCAATCTAGGCAACTCTGGCATCGCCAAGGTAACAGTCTTGGCAAGGCAATCAAGGACGACATGGTACGGAGGCAACCAGTCCGATTCCAGGATGACCTCAAAGTCGGTCATGTCGAGCAACAGAAGAATTGCTCTGGTCTCATAACCACAGAAAGTCACGATACAGGACCGGTAAATACGATCCACCAAAACAGAATCGCCCACTAGTATGGACACATATACAGGAGTACCCAAGGACTAGTGAGTAACACCTAGAAAATGAGCAAATAGAGATAAAACATATGAATAAGTAGAACCCTTGATTAAATAGTATCTAAGCATCCTTACCACATACAAAAACAATACATGTGATCACGGTAGATGAGGCTACTGCATCTGGTCTGGCTGGATAGGCATAGAACATAGATGGTGCACCACCTGGCTGGCCTCCACCTCTGGGGCAGCCCCTACCCACCTACCCTCTGCCTCTTGGCTGCTGAACGGCTGGTGCGACAGCTGGTGTGGATATGTTGGGCTATGACCCTACTGTACTGCCTTCCGCCGAAGCCTGGGGCATAATCTCCTCACATGACCAAGATCCCCGCACTCAAAGAAACCTCTCGGTGCGGAAGATGACTGACGCCAAGTCTGACCCTGGGGAACTGAACAACCACCCTGAATAGTCGGTGAACAGTAGGACCTCTCTAGAATGGCGCTAAAATATGGCCTCACTAGAGCACCCCAAGAAGGCACCGGTGCTGGATACGTGGGCCTGCTAGACTCGCCCCTCTTAAACTGACCTCTGCCCCCAGACGGAGCACCACTGAACCCTCCAGAATATCGATATAGTTTGTCCCTCTGCGCCTGCTCTTGGCCCTGCTGATGAATGCACTTGATCCTCCAAGCTATCTCCACAACCTGCTCGTAAGGAGTCCCCATCTCAATCTCTCGGGCCATAGTGACATGGATACCATAGTACAAGTCCACAATAAACCTTCGCACTCTCTCTGCATCAGTGGGGAGTATCATGAGTGCATTGCGAGACAACTCAGAGAATCTCGCCTTATAGTTTGTAATAGATATCTAACCCTGGAGTCGCGGAATACCATCCTCACCGATAGTAACTTCCATGGCACCACCCTACAGTACCGTCTCCCTAAGAACTAGCAAGTGCGAATCATCGTACTGACGAGCCTTGATCCGCTCAAATAATGAAGGCTGAGCAACGACGCATGCAAGAACTCAACTGGGCTCTGAAATATCCAACATCACAAGTCTATTAGCCAAGGACTGATGTCCAGAGCCAATGGTCTCTTCTCTACTTCAATGAAGGCCAAACTACCCATACTCTCAGCCTTTCTTCTCAAGGCACTCCGCAACCACATTCGCCTTGCCCGGATGATAAAGGATGGTAATATCATAGTACTTTAGTAATTTAAGCCACCCTGTGCTGCCTCAAATTGAGATCCCTCTGCTTGAACAAATGCTGCAAGCTGGGATGATTAGTGTAAACCTCACAGGACACCCCATAAAGATAATGCCTCAAGATCATGAGAGCATGAACTATCGCGGCCAACTCCAAGTCATATACGGGGTAATTCTTCTCGTGGGGCTTCAGCTGACGTGAAGCATATGCAATAACTCGCCCCTCCTGCATCAATACACAACCTAGGACAATGCATGAAGCATCGCAATACACAATATACATCCCTGAACCGGAAGGCAACACTAACATCGGTATTGTAGTCAATGCGGTTTGAGCTTCTGAAAGCTCGCCTCACAATCATCGGACCATTAAAATGGAGAACCCTTCTAGGTCAATCTTGAGAAAGGTGTTGCAATAGATAAGATGCCCTCCACAAACCAATGATAGTAACCTACTAACCCCAAGAAACTCCTAATCTCGGACGCTATGGTAGGACGAGGCCAACTCTGGATTGCCTCGATCTTCCTGGGATCTACCTTAATACCCTCGCCTGATACAACGTGCCCCAATAATGCCACAGAATATAACCAGAACTCGCACTTGGAGAACTTAGCATATAGCTTCTTTCCCGCGAGGTCTGAAGCACGACTCTCAAATGCTGCTTGTGCTCCCCGATACTACGCGAGTAGATCAATATGTCATCAATGAAGACAATGAAAAACGAGTCAATATATGGCCTGAACATCCGATTCATCAAATCAATAAAATGTCATCAGGGCGTTGGTCAAGCCGAAGGACATCACTAGAAACTCATAGTGGCCATATCTAGTCTCGAAAGCTGTCTTTAGAACATTCGAAGCACGAATCTTCAGCTGATGATACCCCGATCTCAAGTCGATCTTAGAGAACACTGTGGCACCCTGCAACTGGTCAAACAAATCATCAATACGCGGCAAAGGGTACTTGTTCTTAATGATAACATTGTTCAACTGGCGGTAATTAATGTACATCCGTATAGTCCCATCCTTCTTCTTCACGAACAATACCGGTGCACCCTAAGGTGACATACTTGGCCTGACGAACTCCTTTGCTAGCAGCTCCTCAAGATGTTGTTTCAACTCTTTCGGAGGCATGTGGTATGGCGGAATAGAGATAGGCTGGGTACCTTAAGGTAAATCAATAAAAAAAATTGATATCACGATCTAGTGGAAAGGCTGGTAGATTTGAATCAATCATCAGAGACTCCACGACAGTATCTCGAACATAAGCTAGACAAGCCAAACAACCCTTCTCGACCATATGTTGAGCCTTCAAGAAAGAGATAAACCAGCTAGATGAACTGTTAGATGAACCCTTCCATTCCAATCTAGGAAACTCTAACATCGCCAAGGTAACAGTCTTGGCATGGCAATCAAGGACGGCATGGTACGGAGGCAACTAGTCCGAGCCCAGGATGACCTTAAAGTCGGTCATGTCGAGCAATAGAAGAACTGCTCTGGTTTCACAATCACAGAAAGTCAATATACAGGACCAATAAATCCGATCACCCAGAACAGAATCACCCACTAGCATGGACACATATACAGGAGTACCCTAGGATTCGTGATGAACACCGAGAAAATGAGCAAACAGAGATAAAACCTATCAATAAGTAGAACCCTAGATCGAATAGTACCGAAGCATCCCTACCGCATACAAAAATAATACATGTGATCACGGCATATGAGGCTACTATATCTGGTCTGGCTGGATAGACATAGAACCTAGATGGTGTGCCACCTGACTGGCCTCCACCTCTAGGGCGCGCCCCTACCCACCTACCCCCCGCCTCTTGGCTAACGAATAACTGGTGCGGCAGCTGGTGTTGAAATCATGGGATGATGACCCTACTGTACTCCTTTCCCCTGAAGCCTGGGACAGAATCTCCTCACATGACGAAGATCTCCGCACTCAAAGAAACCACTCGGTGTGGAAGATGACTGACCCCGACTCTGACTCTGGGGACTTGAACACCGACCCCGAATAGTCGGTGAACAGTAGGACCTCTCTAGAATGGCGATAAAATATGACCTCACTAGAGCACCCCAAGAAGGCGCAGGTGCTGGATACGTGGGCCTGCTAGACTCGCCCCTCTTAAACTAACCTCTACCCCCAGACAGAGCACCACCAAACCCTACAGAATATCGAGATAGCTTGTCCCTAGGCACTTGCTCTAGGCCCTGCTGATGAATGCCCTCGATCCTCCAAGCTATCTCCACAACCTGTTCGTAAGGAGTCCCCATCTCAATCTCTCGGGCCATAGTGACATGGATACCATAGTGCAAGCCCACAATAAACCTCTGCACTCTCTCTGCATCAGTGGGGAGTATTATAAGTGCATTGCGAGATAACTCAGAGAATCTTGCCATATAGTCGGTAATAGACATCTGACCCTGCTGGAGCCACTCGAACTGACCCTGTAACTCTTCCCTCTGAGAGGGTGGGATATATCTCTCCAGAAAGAGATGTGTGAACTAGTCCCAAGTCAAGGGAGGAGAACCTGCTAGTCTGTTGAGAAGATAGGACTGCCACTATCTACGGGCCCTGCCCTCCAGCTGAAAGGTGGTAAAGTCCACCCCGTGGGATTCCAATACTCTCATGTTGTGCAGTTTGTCCCTGGGGGTCTGCATAAACTCCTGGGGGTCCTCATGTCGCTCCTTGCCAAAGGAAGGAGGATGTAGCCTGGTCTATATATCCAATAACTATTGTGGCTCGCCGGTCGAGGATGGTTTGGTCTCTGGTATAGCCGCAGCAACTGGCTGAGCCCCACCCACGGGTAGTACACCCCGGTCAGATATACGGTAGCAGCATGCCCTGGATCCTGAACGATAGGGGTCTGTGCTCTCCCTCCCGCCCGAGATGTGGCTGGGTCTGCTGAAAATAAAGCAACATGCATCATAGAGTCCATGAACTGTAGCATACGGCCCATGACCTCCTGGAATCCTGGTGCGGACATGGAATCCACTAAGGCCGGCTCAGCTGCAGGTACATCGCCCTGCTCTTTAATAATAGAATTCTCCATTGGATCCACTGGTGGCACAACTGGAGCAACTCTAGGATGCCCTTGTCCTCTGGCAGGAGCCGGAGCCCTCCCTCAGCCTCTACCTCGGCCTCTAGCAACTGGGGGAGCAGCTCCTCCACGGTCGGGTACATCTATCACGCGCTTTCTTACCGTCTATGAGAGAATAAGAGAAATATGTTTAGCACAATATCAACTGCACGATAGGAGATACAGAAAGAGAAGTTTCATAACACCTTATAGCCTTTCGAAGATAAGTACAAACGTCTCTGCACCGATTTGCAAGAACCTATTAGGTCTGCTCATGACTTGTGAGACCTATGTGAACCTAGTGCTCTAATACCAAGCTGTCACGACCCAATTTCCCCTATAGGCCGTAATGGCGTCAAACGTCGTTGCTAGGCAAGCCAACGGTGAACTAGACATGTATTTGTTCTTTTAAATAATTTCAAAGCAATTGATTTTATTTATTTAGGGAATGATTAGTGGGAATTTATGGTAAAGTAAAGCATAAACAAACGAAAGTGTAAATACATTGAATTTAATACTCAAAACCATTAAGTATCTACTAGAATATTCCGAAAACCCAGTGACACAAGTGTATGAGCAAGTACTAGAATATACAAAATCACCTATACTAATCTCTGGAATAAGATAGACAGAAAATAAATACAAAAGAGAGACTGTAGGTGCTATAGAACGGACACGGAGAGCAGCTCACTAGTATGCCTCGGGGTAACGGCGATATGCGCCTAATTGACCGCCAGATGCACATGCCTCAGATACTGCACGATTAGTGCAGAAGTGTATCTTGAGTACATAAACAACAGGTACCCAGTAAGTATCTAGTCTAACCTCGAAGAATTAGTGACAAAGGGTCGACATCAATACTTATTATAGGCCAATAATTGAAGTACAGAAATTCAAAATAGGCATGGAATACATCAATAATAATAACGCAATATTAAACAGTTAATAAGTGAATCTTTAACTAGAAGTCAATTTGAAATCTCCAATTATCACATACTAACTTCAACAAATACATGCCATCAAGTAAATTAAAATTTCTCAAGTCATGAAAATAATATCAAGCTTAATCGGATTCCGAGCATTATCACGTACGATTTATGCCGAGGTTGTACGGCCCAATCCAGAATAATGTGTACGTAGCCGAGGGTCGACCGGCGCAAACTATAGATGCATCTATTATACTGTCGAGGTGTTCGACCTGCTCCATAAGAAAAGAGAATACTCTACGAACTCTGATTTAACGGCTACTACAAGACTAATATACAAGAAGGTACAATTTCTACCATCGGTCGAGTAACCCGCCAAAACTCAAAGCAAATAAATTTTGGTCTTTACGAATCCTTTATCAAGTTTCAATGTAATTTAATCTTTTAAATTAACAAGTAAAATGCAAATAATACAAGTATTACATGAAAGAGTCCTAAAGCTACCCGGACATACGCATGATTTGTAGCTACGCACGGACTCTCGTCAGTTCGTGTGTACATGGCACCCACGTCCGTGGGGTAAATTCCCTCTTACAATGTTAGGCAAGAGACTTACCTAGCCTCAAGTCGGTGCCGAACAATTCGAAACTAGCCAAATATTATATAAATTAATCAATATATACTCAAAAGATCATAATTTAGCTATTCGAGTAATTATCCAACCCAATTTGGAAGATTTCTAAAATTCACCCCCAGGCCCACGTGCCCGGATTCCGAAAATTTTCGAATATAAAATTTACCCATGATGTCCCGAAGTAAAATATATAATTTATTCCAATTTCCACCACCAAAACCATGATCAAATCCCAATTTTACCTAAACCCTAGTTTCTTCACAAAATTCCACTAATTTCACAATTTTCCATGTTTAATTAACCCATAATTCATGTGTTTAGATAAAGAATTGATAGGGAATGCTTACCTGTTGGTGTTGATGAAATTTTCCCACAAAATGCTCTCAAAATAGTCTAAGACCAATTGAAAAATGAGTGAAATGAAGCTAAGTTCCGTAATAAAAAGCCCTTGCACCAGTCGCAGATGCCGCATTTGCGACATCTTGTTCGTAAATGCGATGGTCGCAGATACAACAAATGCATCGCAAATGCAAATACTGGCCATCTCTGCCAAGGTCAGAATTGCGACCCAAAATATCGCAAATGTGAAGATAGGCAGCTCGCAAAAGTGGAAAAATGTTTGCAAATGCGAATCGCTCCTCGCAAATGGGAATCGCTCCTCGCAAATGCGAGATTCGTAAATGTGAAAAAAACCTCGCATTTACGAGACCTGCAACACCAGACCAGAAACTAGAAAATTGAAGTTCCTCCAACTCTCCGAACACGCGTGAAACTCACCCGAGCCCCCGGGGCTCCACACCAAAGATCTTCACAAGTCTAAAAAAATTATATGAACTTGCTCGCACGATCAAAGCAGCGAAATAACATCTAGAATCACAAATCGGATGACAAAATGCATGAATTCAATCATGAAACTCAAGAATATCTGGAAACACTTTCGTGCGTCCGATTCCTATCAAATCAACTCGGAACTTCCAGAATCGAAATCCGATCTGATAACACCAAAGTCGACTCCAAACCAAACTTAAAGAACTTGAAAAACTTTCAACGTGCCAACTTTCAATATCAAGTGCGAAAATGCTTCCAGGTCATCTGAAACCCTATCCGAAATAATTATGCAAACCTATTGGAACCATCAAATTTCAGTTCCAAGATCGTTTACTCATAATGTTGACTCAAGTCAAACTTGACCATTATAGGCCACTATTAAAGAACGAAGTGGTCTGATTTCAACACGAATCCTTCAAAATAGTCCGCATAGGGTACCGCAAAATAATCCTTCAAAATTAGGCTAGTCAGGTTAGGTATGCCGCAGGTCTGCGGTCCGCAGACCAGTTATGCAGCCACAAAATTGACCGCATAATCAGCCTCCAGAATTTATCACGTTAAATCTGTGATGGAAGTGCGGTCCGTGAAATGATTATGCGGTCGCTTAATTGACCGCAAAACGACCTCCAAAAATTGGATTTTCTTCTGTTACACTCCATGGCATATCTGCGGTCTGTGGAGTAGTTTTCTTGCCGCATAATAGACCGCAGAAATGCCATTTTCTTCAAAAATTATTCCACCAACTCCCCAACGTATTGCATAACCCAAAAAGTCTATACCACTCCAAACACTTTATCCTACCTCGGCTCTATGAAACCTCAAATTTTTGGTTTTTACGGGGCCTTACAGTACTTGAATTGGAAGTTACCATTTCATGGAATACCTTCATTTTTGAGTTATCGAAGTTATAGTTGTAAAAGCTATTAACACATTATGGTTGAAGTTGTTAATTGTTGAGATAACTTTCCTTGTTGAGTTGTTTCTCATCCCTTTTGTTGCTATTTAAATTCTTGTAAACACTATGGTTGAGCCTTGGGCTATATATTGTAGTAACATCGATATTGTTAATTTTGGAAATGTTGTGGCATATGGGCACGTGTGTTGCGAGTTGATTATTGTGTTGTGATATTGATGCCCATGTGGCAATATAAGAATAGGGGTTGATGTGCATGCGGCAAGATAAGGTGGGATTTATACGCGTGTTGGTAGTAAGGAAATTACTTGAAGCCACGCGGTGAGATAAGGTGGCTAAAGCGTGTGTAGCTATTTTGGAAACAATATTTTTAAAATATAAATACAAGCCTTAGGTGGCGATATAAGGAAAAATGTGACTGTGACTTATGAAATGTGAATATGATGTATGGTACCTCGGAGTGATTCTTGTTGCACATTCTATGTTGAAAATGCTTTTTGATTTGAACGGTTGTTATCTTACCTTCATTGTTTTGCTTGTATTCTCATCGTACTTGATCACTTGTTGTACCTGTTACATGTTCACTCTTTGTTTCCCCTTTATTGCCTTAATTTCCATTGTTTGCCTTATATCACTGTACTCCTCTATTGCCCTTTATTTCTTGTTTCTTGACATTATATTATATTATATTCTGTTCAGATTTATTTTTTTTAGCAGGTGTCTTGCCTTGTCCTCGTCACTACTATACCGAAGTTAGGCTTGATACTTACTGGGTAAAGTTGTGGTGTACTCATGCTATGCTTCTGTACTTTGTTTTGCAGATCCAAGTAAATTCGCTCGAGCTGGACGCCAGTGATTTGATCAGCTACTTCGGAGACTTCAAGGTATACCTGCTCGATGCTCGCATGCCTCAGAGTCACCTTCTGCTTTTTGATGTACTACTATTTATTTTCAGTTCGATACATTGTATTTAGAGATTCTAGGTGTACTCTTCTTAGATCTTATGACTCAGTTCCATTGATTTTGGGAGATATTTCATTGTTGTGCCCTCTGGGCATGTTATGATAGTTTTACAGTTTAATTTGATATCTAAGTTGTTATTTCTATTAATTCTTAGTGTATGTTAGGCTTACATAGTCTTATAGAGTAGGTGTCATCACGACATCCTAAGATGGGAATTTAGGGTCGTGACAGCTTGATGTTATTAATAATTTTGTTTGTATTAGGTTGATTATCTTTGTTGAAAATTGTAAAATATTCCTGTGATAAATTGGATATGACAGAAATAGCAATCACTCGTTTGGTCCTTAAAGATCTTTACGGGCAATATTTGTTGGCACCTAAAAATGTATAGGCACCAGATGGGTCTTTGTTTGGGACCAGGAGTATGGTTCCTAAACGTGTTTTAGACACCAAAATATTGTTGATCGCTAAAAGTCCTTAATGGCCACTGACTACACCTAGACCTTATTTCCATTGACTAGTCGCAGTGGCATAGCCAGGAATTCCGTCAAGAATATTCAAACTTTAAATAAGTCAGTAATATTTTTTGTCAATGAATGGTGTACCAAAACTTATAGATCAAACTACGCAACATTTAGCTAAACAATAAAAAAACTTATAATAGAACTACAATTTTATAAATCAAAATTAAAAATAAAAAGACAACATTAGAAATTTTATTAATAAAAGTAAGCATAAAAACTAAGGAAAGAGAGCGTAAAGAAGATTTATAGTTTGTAGAGTACTTTTGTTGAAGAAATTTTTATATAGCTTTGCTTTTAAATTATAAATTTTGTTTAAGAAATAACTTTTAATTAAAAAATTACTTTTATGATTAGTTGTTTATTTCTTCACAAATTTTAAATTTTAAGAGTTACTTTATTAGGAATTTTCTAGGTTCAAATAGACAAATACATAGTGGTCGTCGTTTAGTTTTGACAAATACAATGGGCAGAACTTTGAACCCGTGAACAACACGTCACTTTGAACACCCTGGACCGTTAGACTGCCTCACTCAACTATGTTAAGAGTGTTCAAATATAATATATAATCATATAAAGTAATATTTAACTTATACACGTAGTATAATTTTTAGGCAAAGGTGTGCGCTTGACCACCCTTGGCATAGGGTGGCTATGCCACTGACTCGTCGTATTGACTTTTCGAGGCTAGAATTAGAGCTTTAGGAACCATTTTTCTCGTTTCTAAAAGACAATTTTCTTGTAGTATTACCTAATTAGTGCTATTTTTCATCCTTGTATTAGTTTAACTAATAAACAAGAATTTTCATGTCTTTTCTATAACTCTTTAAAAGTTGGAAACAATAAAGAACCATATATGTATAGGTGTGTTGAGCTTAGCATGTGTTATGTTTAGATAATTAACAAACATGGACTGACTTTGTTGAAAGAATCAGGTTTTATGAATAGGCTACTATGCTACTGGACTGGTATACAAATATGTTATGTTGTCAATGAAAGAACCAGGTTCCTCGAAGCAGATGTCTGAAGAATATATGCTAAAAAGTGGTTTTGATGATTAACCAATAGCTGACGATGAATCGGATCTCATGAAGGCATTTATTGTGCTGATATGTAGAGTTGCAGATGTGTCATGCAAATATCAAAAGAACCATGTCTCTTGAGGATGTTGATCAGAAGCTGGAAGCATACTCCTAATGCAAGTCG
The DNA here is from genome assembly GCF_000715075.1 of Nicotiana tabacum. Taxonomy (NCBI): domain Eukaryota; kingdom Viridiplantae; phylum Streptophyta; class Magnoliopsida; order Solanales; family Solanaceae; genus Nicotiana; species Nicotiana tabacum. The sequence continues at coordinate 50,858,304 of NC_134100.1, forward strand.
GTTGAACTGGAATTCTGTTACAATTTGGATTTCTTGGAGGAGTTATTTCGTGGGCTGAAAGTATGGTAATAATTAGAGGACTTCGTGCTCAACAATGATTCATTAATCATGAGAATATAAAGGAAAAGTTTGAGAAGGAGTCTTTTATGGAAAGACAAATCCTAATGCAAGTCGGATTCCTTGAAGAATTAAATTCGTGGGCTACAAGAAAAATATTAGCTAGAGGAATTCATATTTGAATAGGATTTAACAATTATTGAAATACTTGAATTCCTTTCCCTAAACCATTTGTTTTATGTTTTGGATCATACATTGGAGAAGGATTTCATCCAACCTCATGCCTATATAAAGCATCATGTAAGTTCTATTGAAGCTAATGTTATTCTACATAAATATAGACAATAATCCAAAGAGAACAGCATTCATAGCAAGAAGGTGCTTTCAAGGATTCAAGCTACTAAACTGAAGAACCTGGTCCTGAAGACATGCTGAAGTTCTTTAGTTATTTAAGGTGAGTGAATTGTTCTTAAATTGCAACCTATTTTGCTTTTTATGAACTGTAAAAATAGGAGAACAATTATAAAGAATTTGTTTTGGCTTTATAAGCTAGTGTTAGTTTAGAAAGGGGTAGCTATAATTATGTTGATTGTAGGGGAAGGGTACTAGAGTTAGTCTTGTTGGTTATAGAGTTCTAACCTAAAGCTTTGTTGCAATTTAGTTGATTGTATGGGATAGGATGCTAGAGTTAGTACCCCTGGTTATTGAGTTGTAACCTAAAATTGCTCTTTGAAGTTATTGAAGTTTTGAAAGAAAATCCTATGAGGGTAGGTCATGATTTTTACTCTCTTGAGCAAGGAGGTTTTCCACGTAAAATTAATTGTGTTATTTATATTTTGTCACTTTACTTTCATTTATGTCAAAATGGTCCAGTCAAAGTACTAGTTTCTTTGGCACACGAAAATTGGGTGCGACACATTTTTTACCCTTATTTCTCTTATGTCTAGGTGCATCCTAAAATAATAATTGATATCACAACATGCATTTTCAACTAAAGGCTAACACCTTGAATGGATCCAAGATGGTTGCACCTCCAAGCGTTCAAGAAGAACAATCAACCATAATGCCACCATTGCTCAATGAAAACTACTATGGATGGTGGAAAGAAAGAATGCAAGCAAAGATTTAGAACTCTGGGACATTATTGAAAGAGATCCAATGGTTCCCATGGCAAAAGACGATAAAGGTGAAGTAATTGGCCCTAAAACCTGGGAGCAATATACTAGTGAAGATGTCGAAGTTGTTCAGAAGAATGCCAAGACCAAAAAGATCTTAACCTAGGGCGTTGACATGACGAGTACAATCAAATTTCTGCCTGCACTAATGTTAAGCAAATATGGGACACTTTACAGACTGCTCATGAAGGTAGGAACCAGGTCAAATAAACTATGATTATGCTTACAAGTCAGTATGAACGTTTCATGATGGAGGAGGGGGAAACTATATAAGATATGAATACACGGCTTACTTCGATCATAAACAAATTGATCTCTCTTGAAAAAGTTATTCCCAGACATAAAATCGTTAGAAAGATCTTGAGTATTCTTCCACCTTCCTGGGATAGCAAGGTCCGTGCAATCATTGAAGGACTAAATTTGAATACAATGACCATGGATGACTTTATTGAAAATTTGCGGACCTACGAGCTAAAGAAGTATCAGGATCGTGATATAGTTCAAATTCACAAGGACAATAACCCGGTTCTCAAGAACACTAAAAATCTGGGAACTGATGATGATGATATGGCAGTATTGACACATAGGTCCCAAAAGATGATCAGAAAAGGTGGGTTCCAGAAAAAAAGATAGCACCTACATATCGAAGGCTCTATAGAAGAGCAATTCAGATATGTGTTATAAGTGTTGCACCCTTGATCACTTTGATAGGTATTATTCAATATGGAAAAGAAATAATTCTGATAAAGTGAAAGAACTGAAGAAGAACCAGGTCCTTGATCGAAAGATGCAGAAGAGGACAACTGATGAGATTGTGAGAAAGACACTAGCTACCATGGGAAATACCTCCAGTGGCGAATCTAAGGATGAAAGTGAGATAATTAAAATATCATTGCATTGATGGAAAATTTAGATTCAAAAGTGGAAGATGTTCAAGATGAGGTATGTTTTCTTGATGTTAAAGAAAAGGTTCATACTTACTCTTAAAAGAAATTGGTTTCTCTATCTAAGATCGTCATTGAGGCATATCATAGTCTCTGTGCTGAAAAGGAAAAACTCATAAACGAATATGTGTCTCTTCAATTTTATAGACCTAGAGGTATGTAAAGAAAACCTAAAAAGGAATTATTAAAGATCTAAATGACCAGGCTCTTACTCAAGGTAATGAAAAAACAGTATTAGAGATTGAGATAAAACTCTTCTTGATGCACCTGCTAACGGAAAGAATTATTCTAGTGAGATTCAAGAAAACCTAGAAAATGAAAAGGTACAAATGATCTTTGTGTTGAACATGAAAATAGTAGGTTGCTTTAGGAGAATCTGAATAAGACTGAGTATGAGCTAGATAGATCACTTCAATGGACCAGGTCCTCAGAAGTGTTACAAGTTAAGACCACATATGGTTCCAAAAGTAAGCATCTCCCTATCCTTGAAAATCATTTTCGCACACACTATGATAACATTGGTAACTTTAAAGAGATTCATGTAATGCTAAGTCGCAAGCAACTCAAAAGAAAGTTAGGTTTGTTGAGAAAAGGAAAGTCTCCTGTCTAACCTTATAAGGGGGCAATTTACCCCGTAGGTGCTATATTTGTTTAGTGCTACTATTTGTGGGTGCTATGTACGCACCAGATGACGAGAGTCCATATGTGGCTAAAATCATGTTCGTGTCCAGGTAGACTTCGGACGTTATTATGCAATATTTATATTACTTGAACTCAACTTGTTAGTTTGATTACCTAAAACTTATAATTCAAATTTGATCAGAGATCAAGTTAGTACAAACTCATGACTTTGAGTTTTTTGATGGAGTATTTAATTGTTGGTAAAAGTCATGCTTACTTTATGCTCTTATCCTTGTGTTGCAAATACGTGGTCCACAATTCAATAAGTTTCTTCTCTTCCTGGGTATGGGGTCGAATGCCTCGGCAGTGCTATGAAATAGAAATATGAGATGCATCCAGGAATTGGGCCGTATGACCTCGGCAGTGTATGTACACAACTTTATGGATCAGACCATACGACCTCGGCATAACCCGTGCGTAATATCGCTAGGAGTCCGAATAGTCTTGAGATTTTCCCTTTTTTTGGAGACATGGTATTTACATAATACTTCCTATTTATTTGAAATAGCACCTGATGTTTGAGGAATTCATTTTGTTATTATGTCGGAAGATTATGTTAGGTACAGTTTCTTACCGCATTGTTACCATCGTATTTCATATCTATTTATCATTTATTGTACTGGTTTATTGGATCACTAGTAAGTGTCGATGTCGGCCCCTCGTCACTACTTCTCCGGGGTTAAACTAGATACTTACTGGGTACGTGTTGATTTAAGTACTCATGCTACACTTCTGCACTGATTGTGCAGATATATTTTGATGGTCATTTGGGCGCATGCGCGCAGCTGTTAAGGGGACTTTACGGTGAGCTGCATTTCATATTACGATTTAAAGTACACGGTATCTCCATCATTTTAATTAATATTGTTATGTCTATTACATTCCATATGTAGTATTAATATCGTACTTCCTAGTTGATGCTCATGGAATTGTGCCGTGGGATTTTGGAAATTTCTAGTAGTTGTTTATGGTATTTAATTATCTAGTGTTGTTATCTTTTCCTTTTATGATTTTATTAATGCTTTACATCACAATGTTTTTCTACACTTACTTTTCTTTAGTTAATGAAATCCATAATTTTTAAAAAAATAAAATGAATAATTAAGTTGATAGTTTACCGTTGGCTTGTCTAACGACGATGTTGGGCACCATCGGGATCTATAGCGGGAATTAGGTCATTCAATTAGGTCTCATGAGTCATGAGAAAGTCTAGTAGAGTCTTGCGGATTGGTATAGAGACGTATGTACTTATCTTCGAGAGGCTACGTGGCTGTTAGAAGAATTTCCCTTGTTGATTCCTCATTGTGCGATTTGATTTCACTGAATGTTATGTCTTCATTTCCTTGCTACTCGTTCATATACGATGTTTAGCTCTGGTTATCAATTGGGCATCTAAGAGTTGTAGTGGTACTGCAGATGTGGTGCAGGATCTTTTTCCCTGCGTATTCGGGGGAATTATCATCGCCGCTATGTGGAGTGGTGTTCTGTCGTTTCAACCCAGTGTTAGTGTTGCCCACGGTTTCGAGGCTTTGCACAATGTATTGTGATGTTCATGCGTTGTTACCTGTGCAATGATGTTGTAAATGGTAGGATGCATAATTATGTGTTGCGGTAGTGAATGACTTGAGAGGAGGATTATTCGGTTCATGGTTTAGTGGTTCGACATTTAATCCCAGCAGAGGAGAGGCAATTGGACTATGGATGTTCAGGCTTTGATTGAAGGAGTATCGAGATTGGGTATTTTCGAACATGGTGAAAATCTTGTTTGTGTTGTGTTGTTGTTGTCCTTGTTTTGACGCAATAAGGCTCGTCGGTATGATGGTCTTTAGTTGTTTACCTTTGGGGCACGGTGTTGTGAAATGGTATCTATAAAGCGGTTATCGGATATGGCGGGGTGTTGCGACTTCAAGGTCAAATCGGTCTTTCTAGTGTCGATGGCTCGAGGAAAATGATCTTAATGAGTCTTAGAATTAATGGTAATATATTTCGCCGGATACTACAGAGACAGCATTGTTGGTAGCAAAGGATAAGAAAGGACACGAGGACATGGTGGGATATGTCTCACAGTGGTTGAATTGTTAGCAGTTCAAGTACGAGCAGCAGATATTGAGTAGTTTGCTTAGGAGCATGGATTAACCGGAATAGGAGTGGAAGCATATCATTTGGATTTTTGGTGGTAGGATAGCCACGTGCTTTGAGAAAGTTTAGAGCGATTGGGGTCATGGTTGTCAAATGACTAAGTCTGTGTATTCTGTTTGGGGCAGTGATTTCTGTACATAGGAAGTTTGAATGTGATGGGGAGAGTTTTCTTGTAAAGTATAGGAACGTGGATGCTTGATTATCATTTTGGGATGCAATATGACTTCGAGTTCTGTAACGCATTGATGGATCATTAGCTGCTGTTAATGGAAATAAATAGACTCTTACAGATGGTGGGTTAGTATGGGCTCAGGAGGATTTCCTGATTTCATGGTGGTTGTAACCAGGGAAATGTTGTTGGAAGATGTCAATATGGAATTACACAGGTGGGCTATCTCCTGTGAGTAGGATAGCAGTTGTGTGATTTCTGATGATGTTCTAATGAAGGTTTCTACGTTCTATCCAGCCAGAGGCATGTACTACGATGTGGGCTTGGATCGCATAAAGAAGATGTTGCGACTGGTAAGTCAGGGTGTGTCACAATTAGTGCAATAAGACATAGTGAGAATTTTGCTGAATAAGGGTGTGAGATCATGGTAACGGAGAAGGAGGAGTCATTGTGAGTTCTAGATTCATGGTATTGTGGCTTAAAGCTAATTAGGGGAGCTACCGTATATGATTGGGTTACGTGGTTATTTGTCCTTGAAGTTTTTTGTTGTTAGTACGTTGGTGGATTAGTTATGAATAAGGGAAGAAAATATCAGGGTTAATCCGAGCAAGGGATTTGATGGATGTGTGCTACGTTTAACCTTAATATGTTATGTGAAGGTTGTGGGATGACTCCAGCTTTATACTTCTGGTGGATGTGATGTACAAGGGAAAGGATTTATCCTGTTGCCTTATTTGGAGTGTTTAGGTGCTAACGGAGCACTAGTTGCATGGTTAAATATCAGGACTGGATTAGAGTTGGCGACTCTCAATAATGGTTCTAGTGGATTCAAGATTTAAGGTGTGGTGCTTAAGAATTTTTGGGTTTGTTATGCGGCTGAGGATTTGGGTTTTGCAGTAGAGTGTGAAGAAGTATTTGGAGTATTTCTATGTTATCATTGAGTCTGTAGTGCAGTGTTAGAGAAATGAGAGTTACAACTTCGCATTCGCAGGAGATCTAATCAGAACAGGTGTATCCATTGGAGGTACTACTTAGTGCATGAGGAGAGAATAAAGTGGCTTATGGGTATTGAGGCGAGGCATTTTTGTGTTCTGGGTTCATTCACAATGAGTGTGGAATGAGTTCCATTGTGTGATGGGAAGGAGAGGTTCTTATTATGGAGGCATGTCATGAAGGAATCAGAAGAAGTTGAGTCAGTTTTGTGATGGATTGGAGCGGCATGGTAAATGAAATGATCTGTTCCCCTAAGTATGATAATTTTATACAGATGTTTCATGGCTATACTTGCGGGCTTGGCAGTCTCAGTGATTTGATCAAGTTGGAGGAATTCAATTAGGATGGTTTGGGCTATGTATAAATTGGTCCCGAAAAAGATATGGTAGTTTAGACCGCGACTTGAGGTTTGCATTTTATGTAGTTATGGGGAGTTGGTTGTGTGTTGCGATGTTTTCTCCTGAAATGAGTTAAGTGAAAGGCTCTAGCCGATTGAGTGTTAATTCCTCCTGTGGTTCACTATTTATGATGGGATTCTTGCGCTTTTGTGTAATAGCATAATAGGTGCAGTGAGTAGTTTGGAAATTAGAATTTGAAGATTAAGGTTGCGGTCCAGTTTTGATAGTAATGTCATGAGCTCGGATGAGCGGAGGAGAAATTTTAGATGTCTAGAGCGTGCTGGAACTATTCTATTGTTGAATGAGAATGATGTTATGTGAAAAAGGCATTGTGTATTGAATTGCGGATTCTTGATTTGTATTGCAGGAATAGTATGGTTGGTAGCCATGGTTATGTAGATTTTGCTACCTGGTGCGGAAGACCGTGGGAGTATCTCCCGGGTGATGATCATATAAGTGTCACGTGTCAGTCATTTATGCGGTAGAGATTGAAATCAGGTATGAAGATTCTGGTACTGTCACTAATTGGAGAGTTTATGTCTGAGAGACAATTTATTCCTTGGTTGCAGACTGTGGAAGTTTGTTCCTGATTTGACGATTGATTGTATGTGTGTTGGACCTATTTGGGGATGATCGGAGTCGGCTTTGAGGTCCTTGGGTAGGCTTAATATGCACTTATATTCTATACCAGATCATTTAAGCTTACTCGGTATACCATTGCTTATGGATGACTCTTCGAACGTGGTAGATAATATTCCTGCCTTCGTCTATTTCAAGTGCTACTCTCTTATGCAATGTGGGTGTAAGAGGACTTGACTATTCACATATGTGTTGTGATCCTTTGTAGCCTGTGGTGTTATATGAGCGAGATGGCTCTCGAGACGCATGTCTTTATTGCACCCTAGTCGTTCTTGGCATTTTTTAGCGTACGACACTATCTGTCTCCCCAAGGTTGTGTTTATGCACTTCGCATGCTTGTGGTCGATATTTGGGCATTTTGTGGGTATGAACATCTTGGCTCGATAAGTATTCCCTTATCGATTGTTATGTGTGAACCGGGTGGCACACCGCTAAGGGTATGATGTTTAGATCGGGTTGCATGCCTCAACAGTGAAATGTTGAGTACGGTTCCTTATACCTATTTCGTGTGTTTTTTTCTTACCGTGAGGTAGGTTCATAACGTTTGTCTGGTTGATTTGAATGATATGCGGGCTGCGTAGTTTTTTACTAGAGTTCATTTTTTTCCTTATTGGCCATATTTGAGTTGTGGCTTGTTGCCACACTGATGGCGTTTTATGATATTTTAGTTGTTGTTTGAGGTGGCTTATTGCCTGAGCAGCTTGTACTGGGTGAGACGATGCTGTTGGACTGAAATCAGTGCAATCAGATTTATATAATGTATATTAGAGGGAAAATGTCACTAATCAGTTCAAAACGAGGTAATGATACTTGTCAAGAGGAGAGACTTCATGAGTTATTGATTTGGTAGGTGGTTATGAGTTTCTACACATCTCATTCATTGTTGTGGTACTGCGAGGGTTAGAACAGAGCTTATTTGTGTTATGAGGTATATTACGAGCATCAAGTTTGTGAATTTGCACCTATTGTGGTTGGGGATGTTATTATCGGCATACGAATTATGCAGTGCATTGTGTGATTTCAGCATGGGTGCATGATCATGCTTTGGTACTGCATGTTAAGAGTTCTATGGTTTATGTATGTTTGAATCATATCTTATAAAAGAATTCCGGATGCTTGAATTTGGTTCTAAGGCTTGCGGGCTAAGGTATCAGGAAGGATCTTCAGTTTGGCTTGAGCTAGTGTGCTCATATGGGTTGTGGTGGCACAGGTAGGTGCACGAGGTGTTAATAGTGATTTTGGGCAACACTGGAGTAGTTCTTGGCACGTTCGAGGACGAATGTATATTTAAGTAGGCAAGAATGTAATGACCCGACCGGTAATTTTGAGGTCAAGCACGTCATTTAACGATTTGAAACCTTGAGTAGCTTCACCGTATGTATTATGACTTGCACACGTAGTTGGTTTTGATTTTCGAGAAGTTCGTGGTTGATCTGGAAGAATGATTTTCAATTCGGAAGCTTTAAGTTAGAAGTGTTGACCACAGTTTGACTTGTGAGTAAACGATATCGGAATCGGGATTTGACGGTTCCAATAGGTTCGTATGATAATTATGGATTTGGACGCATGTTCAAATCGAGTTTCGGGTGGACCGGGAGCGTTTCGTCACTTATTCTGGAAAGTTGGCATTTTGTAGGTTTTAGAATTTACTAAGTTTGATTCAAAGTGGACTTTGGTGTTATCGAGGTCCATTTTGCATTCCGATCCTTGGAATAGGTTCGTATTGTGATTTTGTGACTTGTACGTAAAATTTGGCATCGTTCCGGAATGTTTAAGTGTGACTCGGATGCATTCGGCGAAGTTTGAAAGTTAAGAGAAGGTTTTGATCGTCGTTTCATGGCTTTGATGTTATTCGTGGCGTTTCGAGCCTTTGGATAATTTGGGACAACGTATTAATGTTGGTTGGTGTGATTGGACGGTGTCCCGGGGGCCTCGGGTGTGTTCCCGATGGGCCGCGATGGGCACCCGGTACCTTACTCAACCGAGTATCAACATAACGTATCTTTTTGTATTATACTATCATAAATAACTGAGCCAGAGAGGCAGATGTGAGATAAGTAGAATACAACATGAAATACCAACTTATACATAAGACATACGGCCTATAAGACCAAAGTAACCACTCCTACACTAAACATAGGCTGACAAGGCCATATAATATTTTACGTACATGACGTATGTTTACAAGCATTTAAGAATACATAATTGTCATAAAGGTCGGGATGGAGCCCCACCATACCAAACAATATACGTCTAAATCATACTTACCAAACAAGCAACTCCGGAGCAAATGGAGTGCACCAACACCTTCCGCTGAGCTGATAGCCTACTTGGAGGACTCTCGACCTGTCTATCGGGACTTGCGGGCATGAAACGCAGCGTCCCCAGGAAAAAGAAACGTCACTACAAATAATGTACCGAGTATGTAAGGAATGAAAATCAGTAAACAATAGACATGAGAAAAACGTGGAGTAAAAGACTCGACATGTATGTCCGAATAACTCTGTGAATCATTAATATTTATAATGTCATACATATGCGTATAAATATCATACCATGCTTAGGTATATGCGTTCATAACATCATCAAGCCTCTGAGGGCATCCCATCATATCAACTCGGTCACTGTGGGCAAATCATCAACGTATACCAGTTGATCAGGTGGTGGTGCGTATATAACGCCATAACCTTTTCCCATATACCATATACTTATAATATACACATATATAACGCCATCTGGTCATGGGTCAATGTACATGTATAAATGCATGAAATGCATAAGAAATACGTTACTAAGATTTATTGGAATATCATAAAATCAATATGCCTTTCGGATAAACTTTATCAAATACATATTTTTCTAAGCCCATGAACAGAAGATATAATAATAATTCACATGGGGAATCAAGAATATAGACACCCCTAGTACTTCTATGAATAGAGTTATTTATGAAAATTGAGCGTTTACTCGTTTCGTTTGTATCGTATAGATCATGCCAAAAAGAAAGAAGGGATAACCTTCACATACCTGAGTCGATTCTCTTGACAACCCCCCCAACACATGTCAACTTCGATAACACGTAACGGCGGATCAAAGTACGAAAAAATTCGTATGATATTCTTGAGAATGATTGCACCGTATTCCTTAAAATTGCAAAATCTCACACTATATTGTGTTATGAAATTTCTAGTGAGCTATGGAGCTCCATCCGTAGCATAGACTTCATTTATAATGTTGATGAGATTTTTCTTAGAAAAGGTTAGCTTTTTTCCAACCGTGAGGTGATGAAATTTTTATAAATGGTTGGTCTTTATGTGGCCCCCACATGTTTCCCAAAGTGTGCCATCTAGCAATATGACTAAAGAGTAACTTAAATCAATATTCTTGGGCCGCCACTGTTTGGGAGTGTTTATGAAGCCTTATCGAAAATCTTAATTATTCCCTAATTTATTTTTTAACTAATTAATCTCCCATTAACCAATAATTAACCAATTACCCACATAATTAAGAATTATCTCAAATTACTTAAAATACTACTCACTTTTAAAAATACCTTATACATCTTACTATCATTGCCATGTGGTACCTTGTATGGTACTAGTCCATAAATACCGGGTATTTTAGCTCGTGCCGTATTTTGTCCCAAAATGTCAAATTGAAACGAGATTCATTTTCTTCGATTTGCTTACCCTCTCACCTTCACAAATTTACTCATCACTTGTTTGAAATAGCATAATGCTTATAATCCCCAAAATAAAATCTCATTCCCGAACTTACGTCGATTAACTTACGACGAAACTTTAATGTACAAAAATGCGGGATGTAACATCTCATTTCCGAGCTTTCATCAATTTATTTATGGCGTACTTTTATGTATGAAAATATGGGGTGTAACATCATTCCTCCCTTTGGAACATTCGTCCTCGAATGTTGACTGGTGCATTTATCATTATCATAACCTATAACTTTTGCGAATACTTTAGTACTCTCCTTGCCATCTAGGCAACTGTTATGTGAATAAATCCAAAGGACAGGGCATTCCCCCCCTTTTGTCCTCTTTCTCACACCATGACTCGTGGTCGGAATCATTCAAATCTTGTAACTGTTGCTATCTTTTATCATGCAGCCTGTACGACTCCGACTTTGTAAGTGTGCCTATGCGACTCTTCTATCCTCTTTCCTTCAGCTTTTAGCCAATCCCTAGGCCTCATTTTGTGAACATATACGGAGCTTAATAAGATGTCCCTCTGGGAATCTATAAGTACAATGAGGTTCTTCACTCGGTACTTTGTTGAACTTACGAATATTGCTATATCTTGTTTCATAGATTCGTTTATCAATCTGTATGGCTTTACTGCACCAAGGTAGATCATACTATACCGTAACTCTTACTTCCATTTATTGTTATTGAGGTCTGCTACCAAACTCCGGGTTACTATCGTTGCTCATCCTATATGTATAAATCTAAGTCCTTTAATGATTCCTCATTACTGTTCATCTTAAGAATGATGGCCTAATCTCATGTCATACTTTCTGAATTTTGTTCATCCATTGTTGATTCACCTCAATATTGATCTTCAATCTACCACTGATAACTTGAAATCTCTTACGTAATCACTAGGGCTCACGTTGCATCGTGGAACATGTGAAGTGATTTTCCTGATCCACCTGGAGGCGATACGATACTATACTTCGACAATCGTATTTCATAGCATCCCAATGCGATTTACCTTACGTGAGTATTTTAATCTTGTACAATTCATGAAATCATTACTCAATCGAAGGTCCAAATGTCATCTTTTATCTATCACAATTACACCCTTATTCTACTACCAGGCAGCATTCCATCTCTTCTAAATGCTATTAGTCTTAGATTCCTTTGCGTTCATTCAGGCTACACTAAACTTTCTATAAATTAGAGAAACAATTAGCTCTCTTGTTTACATGGGATTAATCCTGAGGACTTATCCATTCTCATCTCCTTCTCACTCGGCCTTTCTCATCCTTACTCATGTCATAAAACCTTGCTGCTTTACTATACTTTAGATTACGACCTATACGTATCTATTTTCCTTATGTTATTCTAGAACATCAAGCGAGACATCATATCGTCTCCAACTCTTCTTTATTCTTTTAACTAGACCTCTTGATACATAGAAATCATAGGCCAGAAAATATGCCACTGACGATGCCGCTACCATTACTGGATACTAAATCTCAGTGCTTCTATTTGAAGTATGGATTATTCACAATTTTTTGCACCTGAGTATCTCGTACGTTGTTCACCTTTACCTTACTTACCTTAAAATATTGCTTCACCTCTTCTATTCCTTTCATAACCTCCCTTAAAAATAGTATAATTAACCTCCACAACTTGAAGCTCTATTATAATACTTGCACCTCTGGTGCATACACAATCCGCTGGGAGCTTCATACTCACTTCTTATGAGTCTGGTACTCTTCTAACATGCTTTATCGTAGAGCCGTTGTAGAATATGGTTGTTGTATTATATCTCGTGTACCTCAGATATTAAGTGTGATTCTGCAATGTTCTCAATCATGATGTCTATAACTTTCTGGGTCCAATAATTAGACTCCTAATTTACTTAGTTGATGTAAGTCCTTAGTTTCCTTTTCCTTCTGATCGGCCTCTATGTAGGCTTAAGCTATCTCCCGCTCTGGTATTAGCTATTACTTTAGCCCTTCACGGATGCTATGGAATATCCATGATACAGTCTTTTAACAATTCAATCCTTCGTCTATGACCTAGACTCAATTCTTTCTTTTAACTTATAACAAAGTCTTTTACGGCCATATGATTGTTAACATATATGCTGCATGGATAATACTCCGAAATCTTAGGTGCATTCATAATGTAATTATCTCTGGATCATTGATCGAATAATTCCTTTTGTTCCTTCCCAACTTTCTTTAATTGCAAGCAATTGCTTTTCCTGGTTGTTCTGCCACTTGTTGCGTGAATACTTGGCTTATCTTAGTTCCCACTCATACCAGAAGATTCGTGCGACTCATATGATCATGAATATTACTTTTGATTTTACTTCCAGTTCATTACCCATGGTAGGTGCCACTTTCTTTCGGCATGCATACAATTTTGTAGTGAGAGTGTTTTTACATGACCATTTCTCCTTCAAGTTACTATGTTTAGGTTAAATCCATCTTCCTTATTCCCTAAGCTAGACTTTCATTGTAGTACTTAGGGAGGACCCTCTGATTCTTGCAAGGCTGCAAGCTTATTACATCGTATACTCGATGAAATTTTTGATGTCCTTCCTCGCCTATAATTATCCTTGTGCTAGTAGGGTTGCTTCTGAACTTGATATTTGACTGTCATTCCAGTGGCACTCTCTTTTATTTCAGTAACACTCATATAGTACCTTTAACTACCCAACTCCTATCTGAATATTTCTCAAGTATTACAATATCATAACTGCGAGGCTGAATTCACTATATTGGGTTTTACTATGTTCATCTTGCATGATATACTGATCTGTCTGTAACCTCTCGTCTAGCCATAACTAGGCTCTTCCTAAATCAACTACTAACTACTCGTTGGCCCATTCTCATATCAATATTCTGCATAATCTATATTGGGTTATTTCCTTTGTCTTAACTTACGTCTCGCACTGGCTCCTTATCTATCAATAAAATCTCGGGCATTGACCCTTACTTCCTTTCCTTGACATCGTGTTTGCATAATTTTCTGGAATCGTAGCATATCTGTAGGCTTTGAATAAGTGCAATCTCATCCCTTTTTCATTTTTTTATCGCATTCTCCCTTACCATTCCATAATTACTAGAACCACTTAATTCTTAATTAATACTACATCACTCCATATTTTCCCTCTTTAGGGGAGTGCTAAGATCTAGAGCTACGATGATCTAAGTATAGATGTTTTACCTCTTCATATTGGCATCTTTACGCGCCTTGCAGTAATCCTTCTGTACCAAGGATAACAAATTTCCTTACTCACGAGGGTGACACTTAGTGTAACTGGCACACATACCTCCTTAAGCTTAACTTTGCTCACATTGCTTGCTTTAGGGGAGCGTCTTCCTGAATGACCTTTAATGATTATTCTTCTGTCGTCCATTCTATTATTACCGGAACGTAATCTCTGAAATTCTCATGATGCTGGCCATTATCAAATCACTCAGTCCCTAATTCATGTTTAATTTATCTTGTTCACCAGCCCATACTGATTTCCATTACTCTGGGGTCTAATATTTCCTTCTGGTAATCATGTCAGAGTCACAAACTTATTTTTTGAAATGAAGATATGACTTTATGGCCTATATTCATTTGTTGTCTTAAGGCCTGTCACCTCTCTTCTTTCCTTCCCTTGGCTATAGTCTCTATAATAATGTCATCATTTTGATTTTATTTCTACCGTTGTCATCCATGTATCACATCTTACTCATAATGCTTCATTAACTCTCTTCTTATTTCCGTACTAACATTTACGCCTATCACTTTATTCGGAAAACTCCAACAAGACATTATTTTTCTTTTAGCTCCCCTTGCTACATCCCTTAGCACTTAGGGTTGCCTAACAATCTCGCTCTATTAGGGACAGGAGCCATACTAAGGTAATATTTGATCATTCTTGTATTCATATCTAGATGTACTATTCTAGAGTGCACCATCTGGGTGTCTCACAAGGAGATTTTGTTAGCACATTTACAATATCCTTCGGAAATGTCAACTAACGCAAACAATCCAACCATCATTTTGGGTCACTCTAACCCCAGCCGGTTCCTGAAATCCCGCCCTTCTCTTAAACTATATCTGTTGGCTCCCATGGAGCATAACTGAGATGGGTGTGACTAATTGTACATACCTCTGTTACAATTGAAGGTAACTCAAAATGATTATATTTCTCTGCTTGAATTGTAAATACTGTTAATCTTCATTAACTGGGTACCTTGTGCCCTTGTTCACCTTGCTTCTTTTACTTGCTGAAACTTGTGTCTACCTTCTGATTCTCTTATTCCTTTTTTTACCGTAAGAGTGGATAGACATTCTTTCCTTAGGGTTCCTTATCAAGAAACTTACACATCTTAGTACACACATGATCTGCTGGATACCTCATATTTATCCATCATAAGCATGATGCACAAATAGAGTTCCTCTGACTCAACTCTTCCACAACTATAACTCTTACCAACCATCTTTCTGGATAGAGGCATCACCGTGTTATGAATAAATTAGAAGTTAGGAGTTTGAATTCTTATAAGTGAGCTCTATCACATGATCTCGAGTAAGAAGAAAGAATGACAATCCTAAATGCCCTGTAGCCTCTTGCTTATAAGTGTGGTGCACAACACACCCATAAACAAGACTCTACTAGACACGACTTGTAGACTCCCTAGGATAGAACTGCTCTGATACCACTTTTTTCACGACCCAAACCGATGGGCCGCGACGGGCACTCGGTACCTTACTCAACCGAGTACCAACATAACGTATCTTTTCGTACCATACTATCATAGATAACTGAGCTGGAGAGGCAGACGTGAGACATACGGCCTATAAGACAAAAATAATCACTCGTACACTGAACATAGGGCGACAAGGCCATACAATCATTTACCTACATGACGTCTGTCTACAAGCCTCTAAGAATACATAATTGTCATAAAGGTCGGGACAGAGCCCCGCCATACCAAATAATGCACGCCTAAATCATACTGCCCAAACAAGCAACTCCGGAGCAAATAGAGCGCACCAACACCTTCCGCTGAGCTGATAGCCTACTTGGAGGACTCTCGACCTATCTAGCGGGAGCTGGGGGCATGAAACGCAGCATCCCTAGGAAAAAGGAATGTCAGTACAAATACTGTACCGAGTATGTAAGGAATGAAAATCAATAAACAATAGACATGAGAAAAACATGGAGTAAAAGACTCCACATGTATGTCTGAATAACTCTGTGCATCATTAATATTTACAATGTCATGCATATGCGTATAAATATCATACCATGCTTAGGTATATGCGTTCACAACATCATCAAGCCTCTTAGGGCATCCCATCATATCATCTCGGCCACTGTGGGCAAATCATCAACGTATACTAGCTGATCAGGCGGTGGTGCGTATATAACGCCGTAACCATTTTTCATATCCCATATACATATATATACATACATATACACGTATTAAATGCCATTTGGTCAGGGATCAATGCACATGTATAAATGCATAAGAAATACGTTAATAAGATTTCTCGGAATATCATAAAATCAATATGCCTTTCGGATAAACTTTATCAAATACATATTTTTCTGAGACCCATGAACAGAAGATATAATAATAATTCACACGGGGAATCAAGAATATAGACACCCCTAGTACTTCTATGAATAGAGTCATTTATGAAAATTATGCATTTACTCGTTTTGTTTCTATCGTATAGATCATGCCAAAAAGAAAGAAGAGATAGCCTTCACATACCTGAGCTGATTCTCTTGACGATCCCCCTAACACACGTCAATTGCGACAACATGTAACGGTGGATCTAAATAGGAAATAATTCGTATGATATTCTTGAGAATGATTGCATCGTATTCCTTAAAATTGCAAAATCTCACACTATATTATGTTATGAAATTTCTAGTGAGCTATGGAGCTCCATCCGTAGCATGTCCTTCATTCATAATGTTGATGAGATTTTTCTTAGAAATGGTTAGATTGTTTCCATTCGTGAGGTGATGAAATTGTTATAAATGGTTGGTCTTTATGTGGGCACCACGTGTTTCCCAATGTGTGCCATCTAGCAATGTGACAAAAGAGTCACGTAAATCAATATTCTTGGGCTGCCACGTTTAGGAGGGTTTATTAAGGCTTATCTAAAATCTTAATTATTCCCTAATTCATTGTTGAACTAATTAATCTTCCATTAACCAATAATCAACCAATTATCCACATAACTAAGAATTATCTCAAATTACTTAAAATACTACTCACTTTTAGCACACCTTATACACCTTACTATCATGGCCATGTGGCATCTTTTATGGTACTAGTCCATAAATACCAGGTATTTTAGCTCGGGCCGTATTTTGTCCAAAAATGTCAAATTATGACGAAATTCATTTTCTTCGATTTGCTTACCCGCTCACCTTCACGAATTTACTCATCACTTGTTTGAAATAGTATAATGCTTATAATTGCCAAAAAAAATCTCATTCTCGAACTTACGTCGATTAACTTACGACAAAACTTTAACGTACAAAAATGCGAGATGTAACAATTTATTGCTGCTGATTGCTAGTTCTGGTTTTGTTCATAAAGAAGGATTTGAGCTGGAGGTCTTTCATTTATCGCGTTCATGATAGGCCAGCTGCGTTCGTAAAGGTTTGGGTAATGGTGCTCTGCGCTCACGATAGCCTTGTCGCATTCGCGTAAGAGAAGCTGGGCCTTGGGGTCATGGCCTCCACGTTGGCAAAAGACAGGCCGCCTTCACAATGGTCAGGCCGGGTAAGGCATCACGTTCGCAGGCCTGTTCTCGCGATCGCGAAGAAGGATTTGGACTGGAGTTGAATTTTTGCTTCGCGAACATGAGGCACATACCGCATTCACGAAGGACACCTAGGCAAATTATAAGTTAGCCAATCTGGATTTTTGCTCATTTCACTTGTTTCTCTCTTGCTTGGGTGATTTTTGGACAGTTGTTGGACGATTTGGAGGAGCCACTTTCATCATCTATCTTGAGGTAATTAATATCTATATATTGTGAGCTAAATACATGGATTATATATGTATTTAAACATTAAATTTTGTAGAAATTGTGGGATTTTGGAAGAAAATCTAGAATTGCTATTTTTGGATTTTGACCACAAAATTGGATATAGAATTAGGAATAAATTATATATTTGGGTTCGTGGTATTATGGGTAGTAATAATCTTTGAGAAATTTTGGAATTCGGGCATGTGGGCTCGAGGGTTAACTTTATTGACTTTTTGAACGAAGTTGTGATTTTTTATAAATTGTTAAATTATGTGTATTGGAGTATATATTGATTAATTTACACATTTTTTGATTAGTTTCGGATCGGTTGGCATCAGTTTGAGGTGTTAGAGAGGCGTTGGAGCCGATTATCAGATTTCAAAGCGACGTAAGTGTCATGTCTAACCTAGTAAGGGGCAATTTACCCTATAGGTTCTATATTTGTTATGTGCTAGTAGTTGTGAGTGCTATGTACGCACGAGATGACGACAGTCCATATGTGGCTAAAATTATGTTCATGTCCGGGTAGACTTCGGCCGTTATCATGCAATATTTGTATTACTTGAACTCAACTTGTTAGTTTGATTACCTAAAACTAATAATTTAAATTTGATTAGAGATCATATTAGGTCAAACCTCATGACATTGAGTTGTTTGACGGAGTATTTTATTGTTGGTAATAGTCATTCTTAATTTATGTTCTTGTCCATATGTTGCAAATATGTGGTCCGCAATTTGATAAGTTTCTTCTCTTCTTGGGGATCGGGCCGAACGCCTCAGCAATGCTATGAAATAGCAATATGAGATGCATCCATTGATCATGTCGTATGACCTCGGCAGTGTATGTACACGACTTTATGGATCCGACCGTACGGATGTGATGACCTGATATGTCATTTTAAGATTTAGCCTCATATTTCCATGTTCAGAGACCTTGATTAGCTCTGTTTGACTTTAATTGATTTGCGTACGCAGTCCGTGTCTTGTTCCTAAAAGTCTTTGTGTGAAAAAATAAAGAAAATGTGAATTTTTGCCTTAAAATTATTTAAGTTGCCTACGGTCAATATTTTCTTGTAAACAGATCCGGATCGGTATTTTGATAATTCTGGTGGGTCCATATTATGATTTGGGACTTGGGCATATGCCCGAAATTGAATTTGGAAGTCGCTAACTTGTTTTGACTCATTTTACCGAAAACTAGAAATTTTGAAAGTTGAAAAATTACTAGGTTTGACCGTAAGTTGACTTTTTAGCTAACGGGTTCGGATTTTGATGTTGAAACTTGGAATAGGTCTGTATCGCTATTTGAAACTTGTATGCAAAATTTGGTTCAATTCGGAATTGATTTGACATGATTCGGACGCCTAAATATGATTCTAGTGTTCTTGAGTTTCACTTTGAAAGTTCATTTGTTTTGAGGATTGATTCATACATTTAGATGTTATTTTGATGATTTTATTGCGCGAGCAAATTCATATAATTTTATTATACTTGTGTGCATGTTTGGCTTGGAGCCCGAGGGGCTCGGGTGACTTTCGGATGAGTTTCGCTAATGAAAAGTTTGCTGGTGCAATACTAGTTCTAGTGCTCTGTCGTAGATCTCGCAATTGCCAGGTCTGGATCGCAATTGCGAGCCTCGCTTTTGTGATTATTTTTTTTGTATTTGCGAGCATGGGTTGGGCTGGGTGAATCTCGCATTTGCGAGATTTTGTTCGCATTTGCAAATTGTGGGCTTTCGCTTTTGCGAAGGAAGTGGTCGCCTTTGCGATCACTGACCACTGGTGTCTGCTTCGCATTTGCGAAGTTCCTGGCCCCATTTGTGACTTCTACTCTTCTTTGATAGGGTTCGCATTTGTGACCCTTGTCTCACATTTGCGATGTTCGCAATTGCGAACAAGACATAGGAATTGCAACATCTGCAGCTGGGTGAAAGAGGGGGAAAACGAGACTTAGCTCATTTCTCACCATTTCTCAAAAAATACTCTAGAAGCGATTTTTCAAGAGATTTTCTTCCCAAGCCCATTGGTATGTGACTTTAACCCATTTCATTTTAATTACCCATTACATTTCATGACATTTCAACATAAAATTTAGGATTTTCATAGTAGAAATTAGGGATTTTGGTGGAATTGGGGATTTTTGTATAATTGAGTTTTAGACTTCGAATTGGGGTCGGATTTTGAAACAAATCACCTAATCGGGCTCGGGGGTGAATGGGCAATCAGTTTTTTGTCCAAATCTCTGTTTTGACCAAGCGGGTCCGGGTGGACTTTTGTTGACTTTTTAAAAAAATGATCTAAATTGAACCTCATTCATTTGTGGGTAGTTTCTAAAGCTTATTTTGAATAATTGGGTCAATAATTTACTAGATTTGGTTGGTTTTGAGGCTTGTTAAAAAGGTAAGGTCGTGGTTGATTGATTGCTTTAGTTGGAGAGTGAGGTAAGTATTGGGTCTAACCTTGATTTGAGGGAATTTGGAACCCTTGATCTACATGTTATGTGAATTACGTGCGAAACGACATATATGCGAGGTGACGAGTGTATACGCGCCATTTTTTTTAAATCCACTAGGCGAGGTGCCTAGGGCTAGTTTTTTTATTTATAATAAAATAAAAGAGAATGTGTCATGAAGTCCTAAACGATGAAGGAAATAAAATATGATAACTACATCAATCCTATTATCAAAGTTGAGTGATATACTCAACAATGATAGTACATGACTTCTAATATAGTTATTAAAAATAAAAACTAGCCCTTGAAATCCATAGCATTTTATGTCCAATCCCATATGACGCTGCGTGCACAAATAGGCAAATTTCTTTGGCACTATCCATCTCCGCTGCTTGCATAAATAGCTTGTGTTAATGTTCATTGTACACTGCTTGCACGAATAGCCTCGTTCCGTATAGATCACTGCCTAGCTCCGTTGTTTGCGTAAATAACCCATTTCTTTTTGCAAAGTGAACACTGTCCATATGATGGTGATATGAAATTCCTTCCCTTGCACTTGTGATGTCTTTCCTCGTGCCTTTCCATTCCAGCTATCCAATATTTCCTCCCAATTACACTTGTATATGGAATAGTAATCTGAGCCTTTCATAATTTTGATGAAGTGTACTGCCCAGAACGGTCAGAGTACATTGTTTTTGCACTCAATTTTGTGTGATCTCCTTATGTAATTTGTTGAGACCTCTGCATGAATTCCATCCTGGTTTGTCCTACTAGTATACTGCATTAAGATATCAGCCCACTTTGAGTCCAATGTATTTGAAATGTATTGCAAAAAAGGCCATGACAACCACCCTGTCCAGCAGTGTTGGAGTACATTGTTTTTGCATCCAATTTCGTGTGCAGTCCCTATGATTCTTTTTGAGACCTTTGTATGATTTAGCTTATAGGTTGTTGGTTTTGCGTGCTGCACTAAGATTTTGTTCCTCAATGCATCCATTTTTCCCGGAAAGCTTCTCCAAATCCAGTACTTTGAGTGGCCATCCATGTAGTAAAGCTGGGCACCAGATCTGCCCTTTGCTATCCTTATTGCTATGCTTGTGCTTATCTATGATTCCCCTTCAATGGAATGAGTACAAAGTACTAATACCACCATTTGAAGGTTTGTCAATGAATAAGGCATAGCTACAGTAACGTTCCTTGCAAAAAAGGAACCCATGATTAATATAAAAGATTATCATGTTCTCCTCCCTAAGGATTTGACCATGATAGCTGTGTGCAGTGCTCTCTTGGTAGTTTTCTCCTTCCCCTTTCTCTCCTACTTTCTTGTAACCCCCCATCGTTCTTTCCCTGCTCATGCACTCCTTGCTCTACCTTATCTTTTGTCCACTCTTATACGTAAATATGGGCACTGCATCTTATCACTATTAACAATTCTCTTTCCTTGAATCTCCAATTGTGCAAAGTTGTGTGCCTCATAATCTCCATTATCCAATGCATAATTTGCTAAGTAATCTACCAATTTATTGCCTTCTCGCATGATGTGTGATATCGTACAGTTACATCTCCTCATATATTCCGTAATCTCCTGTACATATACATCTACATTCTTCATCAATAAAGAATCTGTTTGTATGAGGATAATTATGTAACCATACTGCACACAAAATTTTACTGCCTCTAGGATTGCAATAGCTTCAGCCTCAACATTTGTAACCTCTTGTATCTCCTTTTCCCTTGCATATCTCACATCACCCTCACTATCTCTTATTACAAAACCAATCAAACTCCTACCTGGATTACCCCTTGAGGCCCCATCTATGTTTACTTTTATCCAGTCCTGTTCAGGAAGCTCCCACAAGACCTTTGTTACCTTTAACATTGGCATATAATGTTCTAAAAGATGCAACCGATCAGGCCATTTATGTGAGATATTTTGTAAGCTTGGCTTTCTAGTTTTGACTAGAGTTTGTAATGTAGTTGATATCTGATATATCACCCTACTAACAGTAATAACCTCCCCATGTTTATAACAAATTTTTCTTTTCCACAACTCCCACAAAACGATCGAAGGCAATGCTTGAAAAGCAGGTTTTAGTCGAGGGACAACTTGCACTGTACAACATTTGACTATTGCCCGTTGTAATGACAAACTAGCTATATAGATTCCAGCATTTGCAAGGAAATAGTACCACACTGTACGTGCTACAAATGATCTGAAAAAACACATGCGACAAAGTTTCTTCATCTGGCTCTCGACAACACCAGCACCTAGATGGCATAAAATATCCCAACCTCCTAAAGAAATCATCCAATAGTATCCTGCCCTTCCAAATCTTCCACATGAAAAATATAATCTTCAAAGGTAATCCCTTGACCCAAATATTTGTAAACACAGTATTAGGATCCCTCCTCCTCCGTAAATAATCCCATGCTGATTTTACAGTAAAGTTGCCTCTTGGTTCCATCATCCAGAATGGCTTATACAATTCATCAGTAAGTACTAGAGGCTTGATGCTATCAATTATATGAGCTGTTATGTCTTGAGGTAGACTCTGTATCAATCTGTCTTCATTCCAAGCACCCTACATGACTACATCATATACATTATGGATTGACTCATCACAATAAAAATCCGGAGTTGTAAAATACAAAGTACCCAACCCTGTTCAATTGTCAAACCAAAATAATGATGAGCCCATTCTTGTTTGCCATATGATTTGGTGCTCAAGTGCATCCCTATATTTAAGCATTTTTCTCTAAATATGAGATCTATTTCTCCATGGCACGACTATTGCATCCATCTTTTTACAATATTTTTGGCTCATGAATAAACTCCAAAGTGTTGGTTTAGTTCTAAAGTTCCACCAGCTTGCAAAATAGGGCCCTTGACACATCATGTAATGATCGAAATCATGCACCTCCTTCCTCTTTAGGTAAATTCAAAGTATCTCAAGATGCCCAAACATTTTATGGAGTTTATTGATAACAAATAGTGATAGATTCACTGCTGAAAGCAGATGAATAGGCATGCCTTGGAGTACATAAGTAATTAACACTGCCCGACCTCCAATTGATAAAAATTTTCCTTTCCACGATTGCAGCATATCCAACACCTTCTTCATTAAATCCTGATAGTATTTCATTTTCCTCCTTGCATAGAATATGGGACACCCTAGGTAAGTGAATGAGAAATCCTTCCTGCAAATACCAGTTATCCTCTGCACTTTGTTTACTACCTATATATTGGTCAAGTGATGCATGTAGATTGCAGACTTTGCTTTATTAATAAGTTGTCCAGAAGTAGATTCATAAGCCATCAACACCTCAGAAGAAGAAAAGATGATAGTATCATCTGCATAAGAAATATGATTAATCTTGGGGCTCCATTTTGGCAATCCAAACCCACAAAAATATAGATTCTGATGTAGAGCATTGACACCCCTCTACAAATCTTCAGCAGACAGAATAAACAGAGTTGGTAATAAGGGATCACCCTAATTGACTCCCCTCGTTGATTTGAAGAATCCATGGGGTTGTCCATTCATCAATACAGAATACCAATTATAGGAAACAATGCCAAACACTATTCCAATAAATCTTTTAGAAAAACCCATCTTCCTCAGCACTTTAGTCAAGAACAACCAAGAAAGCCTATCATAAGCTTTTGTCATGTCCAACTTAATCACCATATTTGGCCATGCCTTTGTTCTTAGCCTTGTGTCCATAATTATCTCTTGAGTCAGCAATACATTTTCCATAATGCTCCTCCCTTTAACAAATCTAGCCTGCTCATCAGAAATTAAAGAAGGCAGCAGTGTAGCAATTTTTTCATGAATGACTCTCGAGAACACCTTGCTAATAAAATTGCTAAGCCTTATTGGTCATATGTCTGAAAAGGTGTTCACTTCCTTTTTCTTTGGCAGTAACACTAAGTTTGTATGAGTGATAAGCTTAGGTAATTCCCTACCATTAAAGAACTCCTTAACCATAGCAAACAAAATATCGCCTACAATATCCCAAAACTGATGAAAGAATATACCCGTGAAGCCATCCAGACCCCCATAACTTTCTCCATTTAATCCAAGTACCGCTTGCTTCACTTCTTTCTTTGTTGGTTGTTCAAGTAAATTCGGATTCTACTCCATAGAAATCATGTGAGGGACATGATCGATTATCCTAAATGCAGTAGGCACCACATGTTCATGGAATTGAGATTGAAAGAACTTGAGAACCTCCTCAGCCATTTGATCATTCCCTTCTATCCAGTTGCCTTCACTGTTTTGAATCCTTTTTAATTGCAATATTTTCCTTCTCCCATTCACCTGAGCATGAAAGAATTTGTTATTACGATCCCCATCTTTAAATCATGCTATACCTTCCTTTTGTCTCCAGAATTGTTCTTCAAGAGATAAATATCGAATGAGTT
The DNA here is from genome assembly GCF_000715075.1 of Nicotiana tabacum. Classification (NCBI taxonomy): domain Eukaryota; kingdom Viridiplantae; phylum Streptophyta; class Magnoliopsida; order Solanales; family Solanaceae; genus Nicotiana; species Nicotiana tabacum. The sequence goes on from NC_134100.1 coordinate 50,883,129, forward strand.
CTACTTGCACTTTATTTGGCCTTTCCCTATTCATTCTCGTGGGATTAAGATCAAACTCTGTTTCATGCACCAAGACCACCTCTATTAAATTTGCAACTTTCTGAAATATATCCCCATATGTAGCCTTACTCTATAGTGACATTGCTTTTTCAACTTCTGTAGTTTATTGTTGAACATAATGAAAGAGCTAGCGTGAAAGTTAGCCATATTTTTCTCAATCCAATTCTCCTTCATAACATCTTGAAAGTTAGTATGCTCTGTCCAAAAATTCAGGAACCCAAACCGTTTCTTAATAAACGTGTGATTTGTATCACACTTAGTCAATAAAGGACAGTGATCAGAGCCAATTCTTGACAAATGAGTTATTTCCACTCCTGGAAGTAGCTATTGGAATTCCATATTGGCTAAAACTCAATCAAGACTTTTGAAAATGCAGTCCTCTTCAGCCCTACCATTCCACCATGTGAATATGCTTCCCTTGAATCCAAGATCATTGAGATTACAAGTGTTAATACAATATCTAAAGTCATCAACTTCATTCAAAGGGACTGACAGACCTCCAAACTTCTCCTCCTCATCCCATATTATATTGAAATCCCCACCAACAATCCATAGAAAAATCATATCACTTGAAAAAGCATACAAAGTATCCCACAATTCTATATGCTCAATATGATCACATTTAGCATATACTAGGGTAAGGGTAATTTCTTGTTGAGTACTAATTTCAATCAACCTCAATGTGAGCTATTGATGCATGTTAAATAACACCATAACCTCAAATCCATCATCTACAAAAGCCCATATTTCGTTAGAAATATTGACAAAAGCCTGTGCAAAACAAAGTCTGCTCCTATATCTTTCAGATTTTCTCGACTGTTGCATTGGTTTCATTAATCCCACAAACCTAAATTTGGGTCGTCTATGCATTGTAATAAGCCTTTCAAAGGCTTGTTGTGTATTCACTGATCTAATATTCCAAGTGATGCATTCATGATTAAACAATGGATTTAGAACGTGTCGTTCTTGTTTGAACACCAAATCCTGGAACACTGGTATTTATCTTTTGCTGCTTCTTCTTATCTCTGCCTGCTGATTTAACCTTATCAATTACTCTGGGAGATAAATCACCTTACCTTGCTATGTGCATGAAGTTATGTGTAGTGGATTCCTCATCCATGTGTGGTCAATTCTTCTCCATATTAGTTTCCGCTTCATCATTCTTTTTCTGTTTAACCATTTGAGTCTTCACAGGTTTAGGAACTAAGGCAGAGTTGCCTTTAGGTGGTTGTTTGTTTACTGGGGCTATAAATGTTATAGGTCTCTCTGAAGCGATGATATTATTATTTTTTTGTATGTTAGGATTCACTAGAGATATGGTTGTATCAGGTAAGGCAGGGCAAGGATTGAGATTCTTATATTGTATGATTGGTTTAGGTTTTGTTTTATCTGGTGGTTTAGTAGTAGGTTTAGGGCTAGGTTCAACTAACTGGTTCAGCACTTCCATCAAACTTCTTCAACATTGATTGCTCACCATCATTTTGATTTTTCTCAGCTACAAATTGCACCGTCTCATCTAAATCTTCCCCACGGGATTGTTTATCACCTTCTTCATCCACCCGTTCTTCATCAGAGTAGAATTCTCCCTCTTCTTCAGATTCCTCTTCCGTTTGATCACTCCACAATATACCTAGCTGAATATTCCAATTAGCTAAATATTGTGAAGGCACTTCTTGGCAAGACTGATTTGTAGTAACCAACTGAGGCAAATATGCTCCCCGATGTTCCTTGTTAACACTGTTGGCATTGTCCACCTTGTTTCGATCTGCATTTGTAGGAACCAATGTCCTATTAACCCATTGAGCCATTGATTGTCTTTATTCTCCGGCTGCTGTAACATTCCTATTCTTCTTAGGACTTGGAGTTTTTCCTTTTTCCACCAAACTTGTCCCAGTTACTTTGGGATTAAACACAGGAGTTGTTGGATTCAATCTCCTAGTCTTGTTAGGAGTAGGTCTAGGACTAATTTGCTCGACTGACTTCTCCACCAAAGTCAACTGATTATCATCTTCCTTCTCCACATTATCTACCTCTAAGACTGTAAATTTGTTAGTCTGTTGAGGCTCGTTAGCAACAGGAACAATTTTCTTCCCAGTTTGATTCTGCACATCCCCTTGCTGTCCAGCTTTCTGCACATCACCTTGCTGTCCAGTTTTCTTTACTTTATTGTCCCTTACTTCTTTCCATTGCTCGCCAACATTCCCCACTACTTTTCCACTTGAAAGGATCAGCAAAGGCTCCTTATTCTGCATAATATTGTTACCACTAACTGTAACACCCCGAACAATTTTGAAGTATTTCAGTGTAAAGCCCCGTAAATTTTGCAAGTGAATTCAAGGTTTCGTGGTGCCGGAGTAGGCTTACGTGTTTGAGAATGATATAAAATCTTCAAATGGCTGCAGAAGTGAGCATAAGAAAGGCCAGTCTGGGGGAAATTATGCGGTCGACTATGCGACCGCATAAATGTTATACGGTGCATTATGCGATCGCATAACAGTTATGCGGACTGCATAGTGACCGCATACACGGACATATTTTTGATCGTTTGGGTATGTAATTATACGACCGATATGCGGTCCGCATATCCATTATAAGGTCGCATATGCGACTGTAGAACCTGTTCCGGAGCTCCATTTTTGAGTTTTTAAAACCTGACTGTACTTCGTTAAATATACGCTTTGGGTCATTTTTGAGCAAAAATCTGATATTTTAGAGAAAAGGGAGAGTGTTTTAGAGAGAGAGGAAACCCTAGGCTAATTATTAATCAAGTCTTGCTCAGATCTTGGAAGATTAACAAGGAAAACCTACAAGTTCTTCATCTACGAGGTAAGGTTCCATACCCTAGTTTTCAATTTCAAATTTGGGTAAAAGAAGGTTGAATTGGGGAATGATTCTTGGGTATAAGAGTATTATTTGTCCATGCTTGTACTAATAAGGTTTTTGGGAAGATTCTTGAGCTCAAATAAGTAAAGATTGGGTTGTGGAGTGAAGGAAATCTTGTAAAAGAACCTTGTAGTTAAATTTACATACCTAGTGTTTAATAAAATGCTCAAAAGAGCTGAGATCATGAATATCTTCCTAATTATTGTTAAATTTTATTATGTCTCAAAATAGATCTCGATTGCTAAGAATTCCGGATCATTCTAGAGTTAAGAAAGCTCGATTGAGGTATTTTGGCTAAACTTTCTCTCTTGGAATTGAATTCCATAAGGTTTCCGTAAGTTTCAAAGTATGGGTTGCGTATTAAAAAGGTTATGGCTTTGAATCGTGTTTCAATGAAAGATAGTATGCCAAATTGTTTGGGAAAATCTCAATATTCTTAAGACTCTTAGTTGCTCATATGTGTACCTAAAGTCTTGATTTGGAAATGTCTCATTGTTGATAATCTATAAAGATGGTTGGAAGTGAAATAAGTTAATTGGGGATATAGAGTTTGGCCAACGTGCCAAGACTTTATGTTATGATTGTGTCTAGTAGTGCAAATGTTTTTAGAAGATGCGATAAAGAATATGAAATGAGCCTCGACTCAATTGTTTCAAAATTACTTCGAAGATAGAATTACCTAAAAGCTTTTGTACTCAATTCATGCCCATTAGTGGTTGCTTTAACTAATGCTTTGCTTGATAAATATATCTAGTGTGATTCGAATCTATATACTCATGTGTTAAACTGGAACATTGTCATTGCTAGGGAAGAGCATTGTAAGAATAAATGGTGTATTGATTGTTTATGATTTTCATGTGTGTTTCTATTGTTGGATGGTATGCCTCATTCTTTGGGAAGAAACCATTTGTGTTTGAAGTTTCCATTTCAAATGGATTTGAAGTATATGATTTCTGAAATATCCTATATGTTGATACTTGATGGTGATCTTTGAAATTGAAAGAGGTGAAAGTGTGGAATATGAAATACGGCCATCGTGCCAGGAATAAAGAATCTTGTGAATGGCCAAATGAGCCAAGGAAATATTGTCGTTATGAATGACTGGAAATACTAATGAGAATTTATACAATATGAAAGATGTTGAGGTGAGTACAACTGTATTTATGTTACCTTTTTGTGCAAATCAAATCAAAAATATTTTTGGGAGCATCATTAGCAAAACCGAGGAAGGGTGGGTCATAAGGCCCACACCTGAAACTACACGTGCCGGTGTAGGGGTGGATTGTGATTATTCCCCTTATTTGGGATGAAATTGGAACCTTTCAGAAATTGTGATATTATTCCCCTTAATTGGGATGAAACTGGAACCTTTGTGGATTGGAAAAGTCAACCCGCACGGCATATGTGGGAAGGCAGCCTAGCTGATCGGGTGGAGATCAGACGCCATATTGCGCATATGGTGGTACTACTCTTGGTAACAACTTTCTTTTGCATCACATGTCAAACCACATTGTTCGTGGGGAGATGGCCTAGCCGATTGGGCGTGATCAGACTCCGTGCTAACAAAGATGGTGGTATATCAGTGCTAATGATCTCCCAACCAAAATTGTGTATGAAGTTCGTATTTTGAAAATTATTATGTTTTAACTGAACATTTGGATATTGTGGATTTTGACTTGCTGTTTCTATGTGTTTCCTTTTCTTATGTGGGCTTTCTATTTTGAAAGAGGACTTTTAGCTATGAATACTAGTGCTATTCGACAGTACTAACATCCCTTTTGCCGAGGGCGCTGCATGTTTAATAGATGCAGGTGGTTCAACAGTAGGCGGCATTGGTCAGTGATAGCAGTGCACTTTTTTCAGCTGATTGGATGAGCCCCACTTCATTTCGGGGTCATGAATCATTTGTTTCTCATGTACTGTGTTTTGAGGTATAGCCGGGGCCTTATTGCTGGCATTTCCATATTACTCTTCTATTGTATTTAGAGGCTCCATAGACAGGTTGTGGGTTGTGGTTGAAGTTGGGAATTGAACTAGAAATGTTGGTACTTGGAAATTATTTTTTTCATTAATTCTATAAACTCGTAATGTTTTTGAAATTATGAATGAAGCTGCTAATGGGAATGAAAAGGAAGTTGTTAATAAAATCTTTTCAGTGATTGATTGATGGAGTACATCTCCTTTTTATTCATGGATAAGTTTGGGTAGAAGAAAATCTAACAGGCTTGCTCGGCCGGGTTCTCTCGGTTGAGCGTCGGTCGCGCTTCCCGAGCTTGGGGCGTGACATTAACATTTGTAGCCTGTTTTCCTTTATCATTAGCCATCAATTCATGATGCAAATGCGAACATTCAATCTTCTCATGTCCTTGCAATCTACATTGTTTACAGTATTTAGGCAACATGTCCTATTTAATTGTAACCCACTCAATCCTTGTTTCTCCAGTTTCCTTGTTTTCTATATCCATTATAACCTTCTTAGGAAGATCAGCCAGTAGATCAACAAGGACCTTAACTCAAGAACAACTTGGTCGTGTCTTATTGATCGTAGCCATATCAAGATGGAGGGGTTTACCAACAGCTGAAGCAAGAGAGAATAAACACTCTTCAACAAAAGAAGTTGGTAATAATCCTGGAAAAGAAATCCATGCCATAGCCATAGGAGTCTCTTCCCCAGCCATGAACTTAGCATCATAGATGAGAGGTCGTAATTGATATTCATAGCCAGCTTTATCCTTAACATAATAGGCACCTTTCGACATAAAATCAATGAAGTCTTGCCATAAAGTCAATCGAATAAGAACATGCCTATCTGTAAGAAATCCAATACGACATTCTCCTTTAATCCCACATTGAGCAGGTACGATTCTACGTATTTCTTGAAGTTCTGGCCATCCATACGCAAATTTTCCAACCATAGCATATTGCAATCCTTCTATAACATTCATTCGATCCACTTCTGCCTCAGTGAACTTAACTAAGTGTTGTCCATTCAAGAAATAAACTCATCTCATAGGTATGGGCTCAACAGTTGACGCACATTCATGCATGGCACCGTTAATGGTGCTAAGTTTTAGTATTTTCGAGTAGTCTAGAGGCTGGGCAGTTGTGTTTGTTGCAGTTTAGGTTGGGGCGAGGGATGGAGGAGGCTGACCAGCTGGTAATGAGTGCTGGCCACCGGCCGGAGCGGCCATGGCGGCTCTCAAAGTGAGAATCGCCTATTTGTGCTAAGTTTGTCGACAGAGCTTCTCTCTCTTCACTGTAACAGCGTTGTGTATATACGCCATTAGGTTACATTCTTTCATGTTTTTTTTGTTACTTCATAATATATCTTGTTTCATGCCCTAATTGCTACATGCTTATTTGACTTCCATGCCATAATTGTTACTTGTCATTTAATTATCTTTGTATTAAATTTTCCATTCGTTCCATGATTCCATTCATATTTGTTATTTGTCTCCACTTGCTTTACTTGCATATTTAAATTGTCATATGTATTACTTGCCTTATAGTTTTGTAAAATTGGTTGCCTTCAATAACGTAGTTTCAATTGTATGAGTTGTTAATTGGTAGATATCAATGTGTTGGTAAAGTTGAGACATTCGAGTGGTTAGAGGTTCTTTGATTGTTATTTGATTTTCATTGCCTCATACATTTACTCTCTTGATGTAGATATTCTTGTAAATTTTGGTTGTTAAATTGCTATTGTTAATTGAATTTGTTTGGGGAGCGGGTTGCACGCCGTGATGGAAATTAAAAAGGTAATGAATTGAAATGGTGGAATAAGGACGAATTATGATATTGACATATGATGATATACTGGGATCAGGATACGCGCCATAACAGATTGTATAAGTTGTATTTATTTAATACCGTTGGATTCGCCTCAGTATTTGAGATGAGTTTATATGCCTTGTTATTCTAGGCTCTCTGGTAGGTAGATTTTGAATTCATTAATATGAATTAACTGCTTTATTTCCATTCCTGTCTTTTCTGTTATTATAAGTGACCCGCCTTAGCCTCGTCAGTACTTTGTCGAGATTATGCTCGGCACTTATAGAGTACATCGAGTTAGTTGTACTCATATACACTCTACACTTCTTGTGCCGATACCGGAGTTGGTCCCAGCAGCGCTGAGTGAGATTTACTCGGATTTAGTTATCAGTGGAGACTTGAGGTATAACTGCACGACGTCCGAAGCCCTGAAGTCCCCTTCTATATCATCTTAGGTCTTTATTTTGATTCAGACAGTTATGTTATTTTATTCAGACAATTATTTGTAATACTCTAGATGCTCGTATAATCGTGACACCAGTTCTAGGATTATATTTGGATTTCGTCATTTATTAGTTTATCACCTTACTTCAGACAATTCACTTTTATTGTTGTCATTTAATTTGGAATTGTTAAAAATGGTTATAGATATAGCTAACGTTGGCTTGCATAACAAGTGAAATGTTAGGCGCCATCACAGTCCAGAGGGTAGGAATTTCGGGTCCTGACAAGTTGGTATCAAAGCGGTAGATTGCCTAGGTCTCACGAGTCACGAGCAAGCTTGGTAAGGATCGGTACGGAGACATCTATAATTATCTTTTAGAGGCTGTTAGGATTTAGGAAAATTTCACTTCTTCTTTCTGTATCGTGCGATTTGTTTCCATTATTGAAGTTTGAACCATTCTACTCTTATTATCTCCAGATGGTGAGAACTCGTACAGCATCTACACCCAGACAGGAGCCAGAGCCCCCTGTTGCATCCACTACCAGGGGTAGGGGTCGGGGACGAGGCGGGGGCCGAGGCAAAGGCAAAGCTCAGCCTAGAGAACGAGCAGTAGCAACACTCATGGTGGAACCTCATCCTGACCATGAGGACAAGGCTCCAATTCAGACCACACCAGTCGGACCCGCCTAGATCCTAGAGGGATTCATAGCCACTCCCGTACTTCAGAATGCTCTAGTTCGCTTAGTTGATCTCATGGAGAGTGTGGCTGAGACTGGAGCATTTCCTATGGCACCAACCATCGCTCAGGCTGGGGAAGGAGCACATACTCCTGCCACATAGACTCCGAAGTAGATAGATCCCTATACCAGACTCTGGCGGCTCCAACAGTTGGGGTAGTTCAACCTATAGATGGTACATATCCCGGGGAGAGGGCCGCGATGTCTTATGAGGGATTGATAATGTTGGACAAATTCATCAAGCTCTTTCCTGTTAATTATAGCGGTACACCCTCTGAGGACCCATAGGATTACTTGGACCGTTGCCATGAGATGTTGCGCAACATGGGTATTGTTGAGACCAATGGGGTCAACTTTGTAGTGTTCCAAATGACCGGCTCTGCCAAAAAGTGGTGGGACGATTTTGAGCAGAGCAGACTAGTCGGTTCACCTTTACTTACCTGGCATCAATTTTCAAAGCTATTTCTGGAGAAGTTTATTCCTTTCACTCTGAGAGAGGAGTACCATAGGCAGTTTACGCCTTCAGTAGGGTGACATGACCGTCACCAAGTACGAGACCAGATTTGTGGACCTGGCCCGTCATGCAGCTATGTTGGTTCCTACAAATAGAAAGATGGTGAGGAGGTTTATTGATGGTCTTACCTTCGGCATCTGGCTTCAGATGGACAAGAAGGTGGGGGATGATATTTCTTTCTAAAGGGCCATAGAGATTGTTATATAAATCGAGATGGTTCGTGGTTAGGTTAGAGGGTCGACATCTATGATGAGACCCCGTCATTTCGGAGGGTTCAGTGATTCCTCATCTAGAGGCAAAGGTTCTTTTGGTGGAGGCCATCCTCCGAAGCCGATTCAGTCAGCTCTTCAGGTAGCCCACATTGATTCGGTCGATCATTGTTCTTTATGGGTCTCGCCTTAAGCAGCTAGCATTTAGTACACCTTTAGCTCGTATCAGTGCACCACCGCTTCAGAGTTACTTCAACGGCAATCTGGGCCTCAGCAGTCGAGAAAGTGCTTTGAGTGTGGGGGCATAGGTCACATCAGGAGGTATTGACCAAGATTGACAAGCAACATACCTCAGCAGGGTTCTCGTGTAATCATCCAGCACTGGTTGCTCCACAGCCTGCATAGCCAGCTCGAGGCAGGGTCAGATCATTAGAGGTGGAGGTCAGGACATTAGAGGTAGAGGCCAACCAGCTAGGGGTCACCCGGGGGGTAGAGGACAGAGTGGTAGGGCCCAGCCCAATTTTTATACATTCCCAGCTAGACCTGAGGAAGAGGCATCTGACGCCGTCATCACAGGTATTGTTCTGGTTTGCCATAGAGATTCTTCAGTTCTATTTGTTACGGGATGTACTTATTCCTACATGTCATCCTATTTTGCATCATATCTAATTGTGCCTCGTGATTCTTTGAGTGCTCATGTATATGTGTCCACGCCCGTGGGAAATTCTATTATTGTAGATCGTGTTTATCGCTCGTGTGTGGTTTCTATCAGGAGCCTTGAGACTAGTGTAGATCTCCTACTTCTCGATATGGTGGATTTTTATGTTATTTTGGGCATGGATTGGATGTCACCTTATCATGCTATATTGGACTGTCACACCAACACGGTGACCTTAGCCATGCCGGGGGTTGCCCCGATTAGAGTGGATGGGGACTACTGGCCCAGCAACTAGCAAGGTTATTTTTTATGTGAAGGCTCGGCATATGGTCGAGAAGGGATGTCTGGCATATAAGGACTATGTTCATACCTATTAAGCATAAGTTTCTAGAGGTGTTTCCTGCATATCTGTCAGGGATGCCACCCGGTAGGGATATTGATTTTTGTATTGACTTGGCTCCCGGAATTCAGCCCATTTCTATTCCACCATACCGTATGGCGCCAGCTGAGTTGAAGGAACTGAAGGAGAAGTTGCAGGATTTGTTTGATAGAGGATTCATTAGGCCTAGTGTCTCACCCTGGGGTTTGTCATTATTGTTTGTCAAGAAGAAGGATGGTTCGATCCGGATGTGTATAGATTATCGATAATTAAACAAGGTCACCATCAAGAACAAGTGTCCCTTGCCAAAGATTGATGACTTATTTGATCAGCTTCAAGGTGCAAAAGTGTTTTTGAAGATTTATTTGCGTTCTGGCTACCATCAGTTGAAGATTAAGGCATCGGATGTCCCTAGGACATCTTTTCAGACTCAGTACGAGCATTATGGGTTCCTAGTGATGTCATTTGGCTTGAAAAATGCCCCAGCATCATTTATGGATTTGATGAATCGGGTATTTAATCCCTGCTTGGCTTCTTTTATGATCGTATTCACTGATGATATCTTGATCTAATCTTGCAGTCTAGAGGAGCATGAGCAGCATCTTCGGTTGGTACTTCAGACATTAAGAGATAGTCAGTTATATGCTAAGTTTTGAATGTGTGAGTTTTGGTTGGACTCGGTCGCCTTTTTAGGACATGTTGTATCTACAGAGGGCATTAAAGTGGATCCTAAGAAGATTGAGGCAGTTTAAAACTAGCCTAGGCCTACTTTAGCTACAGAGATTCAGAGCTTCCTGGGTTTGGTGGGTTATTATCGCTGGTTTGTGGTCGGATGAGTGTAAGTCGATCTTTTAGAAGCTCAAGGCTGCGTTGACTACAGCTCCAGTATTGGTGTTGCCCACGAGTTTGGGATCTTAAATAGTGTATTGTGATGCATCACATATTAGGCTCGGTGCAGTATTGATGCAGGATGGCAGGGTGATTGCATGTGCATCGCGGCAGTTGAAGGTTCGCGAAAAGAATTACCCTATTCATGACTTAGAGTTGGTGGGATCGTCCATGCATTGAAGATTTGGAGGCATTACATCTACAGCGTGTCATGTGAGCTATTCATGGATCATCGGAGTCTACAGTATTTGTTCAAGCAAAAGGATCTCAATTTGAGGCAGCAGAGGTGGTTGGAGCTGTTAAAAGACTTGGATATCACCATTTTATATCACCCCGGGAAGGCCAATGTAGTGGCCAATGCCTTGAGTAGAAAGGCTATGAGTATGGATAGCCTTGCATACATTCCAGTTGGTAAGAGACTGCTAGCATCAGATGTTCAGGCCTTGGCCAACCATTTCATGAGGTTTGATGTATCGGAGCCTAGACGGGTTCTTGCTTGCACGGTTTCTCAGTCTTCTTTGTATGAGCGCATCAGATAGCATTAGTATGATGACCCCCATTTGCTTTTCCTTAAGGACACAGTGCGGCATGGTGATGCCAAGAAGGTTACCATTAGAGATGATGGGTTTTGCGGATGCAATATCGGATTTGTGTGTCCAATGTGGATGGGATTCGTGAGTTGATTCCTGAGGAGGCCCACAGTTTGTGGTATTCCATCATCTAGGTGCCGCCATGATGTATCAGGATTTGAGGTAGCATTATTGGTGGAGAAGAATGAAGAAAGATATAGTTGCGCATGTAGCTCGGTGTTTGGGAGCGTATTACCATGGATTTTATTGTTGGGCTCCCACAGACAGAAGAAATTTGACGTTGTATGAGTGATTGTGGATAGAACAACCAAGTCGGTGCATTTCATTCCAGTAGCAATTACCTATTCTTAAGAGCGATTGGCTGAGATCTATATCCGCTAGATCGTTCATTTTCATGGTGTGCCGGTTTCCATCATTTCTGATCGGGGTACATAGTTCACATCAAACTTCTGGAGGGCCGTACAACGTGAGTTAGGCACACGGGTTGGGTTGAGTACATTATTTTACCCCCAAACGGTCGGGAAATCCGAGCACACTATTCAAATATTGTTAGATATGCTTCATGCATGTGTTATGGATTTTGGGGGTTCATGGGATCAGTTCTTGCTGCTTGCTTACTTTGCCTACAACAACAACTACCGATTGAGCATTCAGATGGCTCCCTATGAGGCACTATATGGGAGGCGGTGACGTTCCCCGGTTGGTTGGTTTGAGCCGGGAGAGGCTCCGTTGTTGGGTACTGATTTGGTTCAGGATGCTTTGGAAAAGGTAAATATGATTCAGGATCGACTTCGCACACCTCGGTCTAGGCACAAATGTTATGCAGATTGTAGAAATCATGATGTTGCATTCATGGTTGGAGAGAGGGTTTTGCTCTGGGTTTCACTCATGAAGGGTGTGATGAGGATAGGAATGAAGGGCAAGGTGAGCCCTAGGTATATCAGACCTTTAAGATTCTTGAGAGAGTGGGTGAGGTGGCTTGCAAGCTTGCATTGCCACAGGATTTATCAGTAATCCATCTGGTGTTTCACGTGTCCATGCTCCGGAAGTATCACAATGATCCATCTCATGTGTTAGATTTCAACTCAGTCCAATTCGAAAGGGATTTGACTTATGAGAAGGAGCCGGTGGCCAATCTAGCCCGGCAGGTCCGGAAGTTGAGGTCTAAGAGTTGCCCTTCAGTTCGAGTGCAATGGAAAGGTCAGTCGAGCGAAGCAACCAAGTGGGAGTCCGAGTTCGAAATGCGGAGTAAATACCCATAGGTTTTCACCAGTCCGGGTAATTTGTTTATATGTCTATTCGAGGACGAACGTTTGTTTTAGAGGTGGAGAATGTGATGACCAAATAGGTCATTTTGAGATTTAGCTTATATTTCTGTATTCCGAGACCACAATTAGCTTCGTTTAGCATTTCTCGATTTGCGTGCTCTGTCCACGTCTTATTCTAGTTAACTTTTTATGTAAATGGACCCATATCAATATTTTGACAATTCTCATGGGTCCGTATCATGATTTGGGACTTGGGCGTATGCCCGGAATTTAATTCGGAAGTCCCTAACTTGTTTTGACTGATTTTGCCGAAAACTAGCATTTTTGAAAGAAGAAACTTACTAGGTTTGACCGTAAGATGACTTCTTAGCTAACGGATTCGGATTTTGATGTTGAAATTTCAACAGGTCTGTATCCCTATTTGAAACTTGTTTGCTAAATTTGGTTCAATTCGCAATTTATTTCACATTATTCGGACACCTAAATGTGATTTTAGTGTTCTTGAGTTTCACTTTTAAAGTTCATTCGTTTTGAGGATTGATTCATAGATTCAGATGTTAGTTTGGTAATTTGATTGCACGAGCACGTTCGTATGTTGTTATTACACTTTTGTGCATTTTTGGTTTGGAGCCATAGGGGCTCAAGTGAGTTTCGGACATGTTTCAGATGAGTTTTGCCAAGGAAAGGTTTTTGGTGTAATACCAATTTTGGTGCTCTGTTACAGATCTCGCAATTGCAAGCCTCATTTTTGCAAAGTATTTCTCGCATTTGCGAGAATGGGCTGGGCTAGGTGAATCTCGCATTTGCTAGATTATGTTCTCATTAGGGAACTATGGACTTTAGCTTTTCCGAAGAAAGTGGTCGCATATGCGATCTATGACCAATGGTATCTACTCCGCATTTGCGAAGTTCTTGACTGCATTTGCGATGGTGGTGTCTTTGCAATTGCTTGCGACTTCTGCTCTTCTTTGACATGGTTCGCATTTGTGACCCTTGTCTCGCATTTACGATGTTCGCAATTGCGAACAAAATAGCAATTGCGACATCTGCAGTAGGGTAAAAGAGGGGAAAATGGGACTTAGCTCATTTCTCACCGTGTCTCAACCCTAAATACTCTAGAGGCGATTATCTAAGAGACCATTCTTCCCAAATCCATTGCTAAGTGACTTTAATCCTTTTCTTTTCAATTAACATTTTTAACATCAAATTTAGGATTTTCATGGTAGAAATTAGGGATTTGGGTAGAATTGGGGATTTTTGTATAATTGAGATTTAGACCTCAAATTAGGGTCGGATTTCAAAACACATCACATAATTGGGCTCGGAGGTGAATGGGCAATCGGGTTTTGGTCCGACTCTCAATTATGACCAAGCGGGCCCGGGGTTGACTTTTTTCAAAAATGATCTTAATTGAACCTCTTTCATTTGTATTTAGTTTCTAAAGCTTATTTTGAATCATTCGGTCATTAAGTTTATAGATTTGGTTGGTTTAAAGGATTATTCAAAAGGCAAGGTCGTGGTTGATTAATTGCTTGAGTTGTAGAGTGAGGTGAGTGTTAGATCTAACCTTGATTTGAGGGAATCGGGAACCCTTGATCCACATGTTATGTGAATTACGTGGGAAATGACGTATATGCGAGGTGACGAGTGTGTATGCGCCGTTATGTTACTTGCTTTCATGTTTTTTTTTTGTTACTTCATAATATATCTTGTTTCATTCCTTAATTGCTAACATACTTATTTGACTTCCATGCCATAATTGTTACTTGTCATTTAGTTATCTTTGTATTAAATTGTCCATCCCTTCCGTGATTCCATGCTTATTTTTGTCTCCACTTGCTTTACTTGCATGTTTAAATTGTCATATGTCCTACTTGCCTTATAGTTTTGTAAAATTGGTTGCCTTCAATAATGTAGTTTCACTTGTATGAGTTGTTATTTTGCAGATATCGATGAGTTGGTAAAGTTGAGACATTAGAGTTGTTAGAGTTGTATGAGGGATTCATCGCTATCCCAGTGTTGCAGGATGCCCTAGTCTGCCATGTTTGTCTTATTGAGAGTGTGGCCTAGGCTGGTGTATTTCATATGGCACCAGCCATTTCTAATGCCGGGGCAGGAGCCAAGTCTCCCGCTACTCACACTTTAGAGCAGATGACTCATGGGTATCAGACCCCAATAGTTCTACTAGTTGGGGAAGTTCCGCCTAGACTTGCTACACAGTCCGGAGAGAGACCCACGCTATCAGTTGAGGGGCTGAAGAGGTTGGACAAATTCACCAAGTTGTTTCCCCTCGCTTTTGTGGTACACCTTTTAAGGCCCCCCAGGATTTCTTAGACCGTTTCCATGAGATATTGCACAACATGGGTAAAGTGTAGTCCAACAATGTTGATTTCACGGTGTTTCAGATGCATGGTTGTGGCAGGTGTATGCTCAAGGCAGGCCAGCAAATTCACCTCCTCTTCACCTGGGCTCAGTTCTCACAATTGTTTTTAGAGAAGTTCATTCCCTTCATTCAGAGAGAGGAATTTCACTGTCAGTTTGACCGTGTTCAGTAGGGTAGCATGACCGTTACTCATTATGAGACCAGATTTTTGGACTTATCCCGCCATACAACTATTATGATCCCTACTGAGAGGGAGAGGGTGCGGAGGTTTATAGATTGCCTTACATATGGTATCAGGCTACAAATGGCTGGGGAGACCGAGGATGATATTTCTTTTACTTGGGTTGCTGAGATCGCCAGGAGGATCAAGAGCATCAAAGATCAGATTAGGGAGACGACCTCTTATATGAGGCCTCATATTTTGGAGAATTCAGTGATGTCTTGGCTAGAGGCTGAGGTCGGGTTGTGAGGGGCTAGGCTAGCAAAACAATTTATAATTCACCACCACTCAGCCGAGGAGCTTCAGTACAGTCTTCGTTTAGTGCACTACCAACTCAGAGCTGTTATTGCACTCCACCAGTTAGGGTTCGTCAGTACAGGGCTCTTCCAGTGGCTATTCGAGTTCATGAAGTCCGACTCAGGCCCCACAATCATTCCCAGTTCAAGGCTGCTACAAGTGTGGGGAGTTGGGACATGTGAGGAAGTATTTCCCCAATTTTTGCAGAGGTCTAGTGTAGAAGGGACGCTAGAGTATGACTCCCTCACCAGTTGTTACACCATCCGCTCAGCCAGCTCAGGTTAGAGGTTATCACGACTCCAATTTCCCTTTGTAGAATGTCGTGATGGCACTTAGTCTCTACGACTAGGTAAGCCTAACATGCATAGAGAAATAGCGAAAATACTACTAAAACATCAAATAAAACCTTCACACTATAATAATAAACTCACCAGTGCAATACCATTACTTTCCAAAAACGTGCTAGAACGGAGTCATAAGCTCTACAAGAAAATACTAATAGTCTCGATATACAATGCCATTCGAAACAAGAAGTAAATAGTAGAATGTCTAAAACAGAAGAGGTCTCCGAGGTATACGGACGTTGAGCAGGTACACCTTGAAGTCTCCAAAAGCAGCTACTCATTCAACCTCTAGCTTCCGGCACGGGTAGACTTACCCGGATCTGCACAAAAAGATGTGCAGAAGCGTAGTATGAGTACACCACGACGGTACCCTATAAGTATCAAGTCTAAGCTCATTAGAGTAGTGACGAGGCCAGGTCAAGACACCAACTAAGACACAATAAACAATATGAAAACATAATAACCATAAATTATGGAAGGCGGAGAAATAACTTATGCGGAACAAATTTATAACATAAACTAATAAAGAAATTATAAGCATAAGGATACCATAAAGGAAGAAATTAAAGGGAACCACCAAAGTCAAATACGGATCAAAACTGATAAGACAATCAAGAATAAAAGCAACAAGAAGTATTCCACCAATAGCTCTTTACAACATGAGATAAACAACAAGAATCACGGATGAGGTACCGCTTGTACACAACAAGAATCACAATCGAGGTACCACCTCGTATTCACATTTATCAATTTCAATCACAATATTTCCTTATAATGCCGCGTGAGCCTTACATTTAGATAGTTTTGAAAACATTTTTCCCGAAATAGCTACACGCACTTTAGCCCACCTCATGCCGCCGCGTGGCTTCACGTAATTCCCTAACAAACAACACGCACATAAGTCCCACCTTATGCTGCTGCATGCACATTAACCCCTATCCTTATACAGCCGTATGCGCATCAATATCACGTCACAGTAACAACTAGCACCACAAGTGCTCATATGTCACAACTTGCCAATAATCATCAATATCAATGTTTCCACAATACTAGCCCATGGCTCAACCACGATGTGTACAAGAATGTCAACAATAACAAAGAATGTAAATTTCTCAACAAGAAAGGTATCTCAATAATTAACACTTCACCTCAACATGATAACGACTTTCACAACTTCAACACCAATAACTCAACAATGAGAAAGATAATGGGTAACCATGATACTAAATAGGAATAACTCACAATAGAAGAGATAACATATATTGATGACTTCATATAAGGATAATCAACAATAAAAGAGATAACATGTAATAATGACCTCAAATAATGATAAATCAACAATGGAGGAGATAACATGTAGCGATGACTTCAAATAATGGTAATCAACAATGGAAGAGATAACACGTAACAATGAAAAAGGTAACAAGTTCAACTAAAGCATAAGAGCAAAATATCAAGTAAGATGTATAACGAGTGTTAACAAAGTCATTTAAGGCATGTAAGGATAGACTAACACAAGTAAGAGTAGATTGACTATGAGAATTTAGGACGCGATATGACAATTCAATTAAAGCATGGAAAGAGTCTAAGTAGCCTAAACCAGGCAAATACCACATATAACCCGTGTACCCACTGGTCTCCTTGCGTACACGACTTTCACATAACACAAATGACACAACCAGTCCTAAATCCTAAGGGATAATTCTCCCACACAAAGTTAGGCAAGATACTTACCTCAACTAGGCCAACACAACATTTTAATTCTCATTTTTTTTTAAAAATGATAAGGTTTCACAAATTTTCACTTTGATTCACATGTTTTTTATGTTAAAATCTAAGATATGTTGATAGAATATAGTTGGAAATAGATTTGAATCACTTACGCAAAGTTTGTAGACGAAAATCTCCTCTCCAAACTGCCTCCTACCGAGCCTAGGGTTCTAAAATAAGAGAATATGATATCAAATCCACACTTTCTAATATTTTGTCAGTTGCAGATGTCATAATTGCGACACTGGGTTGGCAATTGCGGCACAGACAAACTTAGGGTTTTAGGTGAAAGTTTTACGGGGCCTTACATCCTCCCCCGCATAAGATCATTCGTCCTCGAATGAGGGTCAAAATCTGCCACCAGAAATCAATGTGACTCAACTGCTATAACACACACCAACAGTTCCAAACTTTTGACTAACTCCCTAAATTTCCAATATTTTCGCCAGAGTTTCCCCTATAACTGGGCCTATCCATCTATCAGAGAATCCTAGAAACCAACCCTAACAACATATACATGAACCAATGACGCAACATAAAATAAAAACAACGCCAATCGTGGCCTCACGCGCAGTATATCACCAAAAAGGAATACCCTTAACATCAACTGTACAAATGATACATAATTCAAAGGGAACAATTTCATTGAATCGATTACATAGCTATTCAAAAAAATGAGGGTACTTCTTCTTCATCTCTTCCTCGGCCTCCCAAGTGGCCTCTTCAACCTGTTTGTTTCGCCATAGCACTTTCATGGAGGCAATTTCTTTTTTTTCTCAGCTTACGGACTTTCCTATCAAGAATGGCTACTTGAATCTCTTCATAAGTCAATTCCTCATTAACCTTAATAGCCTCAACTGGAACAATAAGCGACAGATCTCCAACCAATTTCTTCAACATGGATACGTGGAACACCGGTTGCACTAAAGACATCTCTGGAGGTAGTTCAGGCTTGTAAGCCTCCCGACCAATCCTCTGAATGATTCTGTACTATCTGACATACCTAGGGCTCAACTTCCCTTTCTTACCAAACCACATTATACTCTTTATGGGGGAAACCTTCAAGAATACCCAGTCATCCTTTTTAAACTCCAAATCCCTATGCCGCACATCTGAATAGGACTTTTGATGACTTTGAGCAGTTTTTAACCATTCCATAATTATCTTAACCTTCTCCACATCATGATGCACGAGGTTTGGCCCTATCAACTTTGCTTCCCTAATCTAGAACCATCCAATATGAGATCTACATCTCCTACCATATAAAGCCTAAAACGGTGCCATCTGAATGATAGCATGATAATTGTTGTTGTTGGCAAATTCTATGAGCGGCAAATGATCATCCTAGCTACCCCTGAAGTCAAGAACACAAGAGCGCAACGTATTCTCAAGCGTCTGAATAGTTCGCTCAACATGTCTGTCAGTCTACAGGTGAAAGGCTGTACTAAGATTCACTTGAGTACCCAAACCTTGCTGACATTTCTTCCAAATATTAGCCATGAACTGTGCCCCTCGATCCGAGTTAATAGAAACTGGGGTGCCATGCAACCTGACTATTTCCTTTATATACAACCGAGCATAGTGTTCCGCCGTGTTGGTAGCCTTAACAGGTAAGAAGTGAGATGATTTTGTGAGTTGATCCACAATCTCCCAAATCGAGTCATACTTACGAGGCGTACGAGGTAGTCGCACCACAAAGTCCATATTTATCATATCCCACTTCCACATTGGAATTTCTATGTTCTGTGCCAACCCACCGAGCCAGCCTTTGGTGCTCCGCCTTCACTTGCTAACAATTTGGACATCTTGCCACAAAGTCCGCTACACTCCTCTTCATATCATTCCACCAATATACTTCCCTAAGATCATTGTACATCTTTGTATACCCCGGGTGCATGGAATACCTAGAAGTGTGAGCCTCAGTCATGATTCTTTATCCGAGGCCATCTATATTTGGAACACATAGTCGCCCTTGGTACCTTAGTATACCATCATCAATCCCAAGAGAAAATGCCAAGGTTTTATGTTTGTGAATCCCCTCCTTCAATTGTACTAACAATGGAATGTTGTATTGCTTCTCCTTGACCTCCACCACAATTGATTATTTGGCCGTAATTTGCACAATCGCCCCTCCTTCACTAGAATCCGCAAAATGAACTCCTAAACTAGCCAACGGATGAACCTCCTTGGCCAACGGCCTTTGATATGCCTCCAAGTAAGACAAACTACCCATAGATTTCAGGCTAAGAGCATCGACCACAATGTTAGCCTTTCCCGGATGATAAAGAATATCGATGTCGTAATCCTTGAGTAACTCAAGCCATCTTCTCTGCCTCAAATTCAATTCCTTCTGTTTGAAAATATATTGAAGGCTCTTATGGTCCGTGAATATATCCACATGGACCCCATACAGATAATGACACCAAATCTTCAATGCAAACACCACCGTCGCAAGCTCGAAGTCATGTGTTGGATAGTTCTTTTCATGATTCTTGAGTTTCCTAGAAGCATAAACTATCACCTTGGCATGTTGCATTAACACACACCTAAGCCCAATTCTCGAAACATCATAATATACAACAAATCCATCCGTACCCTCTGGTAGGGTCAACACTAATGCCGTAGTTAATCTTGATTTCAACCCTTGGAAGATTCTTTCACAAGTATGTGACCATTGGAACTCAATCGCCTTCTACGTCAATTTAGTCAACGGAGAGACAATAGTAGAGAACCCCTACACAAATTTCCTATAATACCCCACTAAGCCTAAGAAACTGCGAATCTTTATTGGAGTTGTAGGTCTAGGCCAATTCTTCACAACTGCAATCCTCTGAGGATCAACCTTAATTCCTTGTCTGGAGACGACATGACCCACGAACATGACAAATTCTAGCCAAAATTCACATTTCAAATATTTTGCTTACAACTTGTGCTGATATGGAGTCTGTAGAACTGCCCTCAGGTGATCGGCATGGTCCTCTCGACTTCACGAATATACAACGATATCATCAATAAACACTATCACGAATGAGTCAAGAAAAGGCTTGAAGATTCGATTCATAAGATACATGAAAGTTGCGGGGGCATTTGTTAGCCCAAAAGACATTACCAAGAATTCAAAATTCCCATATCGGGTCCTGAAAGCTGTTTTTGAAATATCCTGCTCCCTCATGTTCAATTGGTGATACCCAGATCTTAAAATCAATCTTGGAGAAGTACTTAGCACCTTGCAATTGATCAAACAAGGCATCTATCCTTGGTAGTGGGTACTTATTTTTTATTGTAACCTTGTTGAGTTGCCGGTACTAAATACTCAATCATAGTGACCCATTCTTCTTTCTTACAAATAGAACCGGTACTCCCCAAGGCGACACACTCGACTGAATGAAACCTTTCTCTAACAAATCCTTCAATTGTTCCTTTAGCTCCTTCAATTCTGTCGGTGTCATTCTGTAGGGTGTAATAGATATAGACTGCATGCCCGGCATCACATCAATCCCAAAGTCAATTTGCCGAACCTCGCAAAAATCAAAACTAACCATACACGCAAGTGATAATCCATCATATAAAACTATTGAAGACCTCAAAACCGAAACATGATGCTAGATCTCAAAACGACCAGTTAGATCGTTATATAGTGGCATTCAATTTCTTCTACAATTTTCCCGTTCTAAAAATTTCAAGGACAACAGTACATATGCCATCTTCAATGATCTTCCAAGGGGCTCTAATGATGCGCCCCTCCATAAACATCTAGACCTAGAATCTTATTGATGTTAATGGTGAATGTTGCTTCCTTACTATCTTTCCTAGTAAAATGTTTGAATAAGTCACAATGTTGCTCTACTGAGATCAAGGGACCTTGGGAGAAGAAACTTTCATAGGTCTATTTCCTTGCCTCTCTAGAGTCACCCAAAAGTTGCTGGTAATACCTAACAAATACTCCAGTTACTTGCTCAGGATCATGCTGCCACAAATCATGCTCATATTTTATTTGAGTGATAGACTGCATCAACTTCCTTTTCTTTGTCACATAAGAGAAGTACTTTATATTATCATCCCTTGTCTTAGCCAAGTTGTTTTGTTTCTTTGCAACAAGAGTAATTCATCAAAATATGACGACTTCCTAAACATAACATATAGCTTCATCTCCTCCTTTTGCAAATCATTATTCACTAATGATAGTTGTAATAGATACTGGACTCTTCGTATCTCCTCCATATCCACATTTGCCTTAACAACTAGATTACTGATGTTCTGTTAGCAGAGCATCTTCATCTTTTTCTTTGATTTCTTGAGCTTATTTACTACTTAGAATATATAGCATCCTTCTACTAGATTGTTCCAACTAGCTTCAACTATTTAGTCAAACGCAGGGTAGGTAATCCATATATTACAATATTTAATCGCTCTAGTTTTTCATATGGTTGCTTGCATCTACTGTATTACAATATGGCAATGATCACGGATGCCCTATGGGAGCACATGTGCTCTGATAGAGGGCATGTGATCCAACTAATCTCCATTATCAAAGACCAGTCAATTTTAGAAAATACTTTATTAGACTCCTGCTTAACATTCAAAAAAAACTTACACCCGGTATTGGGGTTACCTTCTTCCAAACAGTTTTGAAAGTCAATAACCTCAGTTAGAGTCATAGGGTTACCTTCCATTTTATCTTCCATGGGCAAAACAACATTGAATTCTCTCAAGATAATCCAAGGACATTAACATACCTGACTTATTTGATGAAGATGGTCCCAGAATTCATTTTGATCTTATTTAAGATTAAACGCATATACAAAGATAGCTACAAACTCCAGCTTCATAGGAATAAATGTCACCTTGCAAGAAACAACTTGAGCAGTCTCTTGTTTAATCACAATATTAAACCAGTTTGGCCTCCATATTACTCAAATTCTTCCATTCTAATGAGAAGAATTGTTTCTATGGTTGTTCCATCCATTAAACATACTATCAGCAACCTGATTCATTTTATTGATTTTCACCCTTATATCCAAGAAACTAATCAACGCTACTTCTTGTTTATTTTAGAGGAGCTTACCTCCTTCTGCTTTTTTAGGCCATTGGGGTCTCATATATTCCAACTCATTAACATAACCATGGCCAGAGGGTGTAAACTAGTCCCCCTTTTTGGCCAGCTCTAAAGGCTGGAACACTTGTTATTGTTGTGTCTTTACCAAGTGCTTGGAAAGTTTTAGTAACATGAACAACAACAATTCCACTAGTAGTAGTAGTGGGGTCACCATTTTGGGTTGGACCCATCCTGTATCATTATGTGACTTGTTCCGTCTACCTTTTTTATATTGTACGTAACCATTCCCATTCTAAACATTTTGGACATGAGCATTCTTCCCCCTAGGTGACACGTTAGTTACTTGCATCTCTACTTCTTTCCCATTATCATGTGGTGATTTCTCTACCTGTTGTGGCATCACCTCCTTTTCATTGTCCTTGTTCTTTCTGCACACTTCAGTTGTATGCCCATATTTGTGACACATTGGACACACTGATGGCCTCCAGTCATATGTCACTTTTTGTTATTTCATATGAGTACTTCCATTCCTAAGGTTGATCACCTAAGTTAGTTGGTTGCAAATCCTAACTTTAATAAGCAATTTGGCAAAGTTAAGACCAACATTCATCTCATTGTTCTTGTCCGCCATTAGTAGTTTACCCGCTAGACTCACAATTTTGTTGAGCCCTCGACGCGCTGACGCGCCATATAAAAGGAGAGGTGTCCTGGTGCATGTTATTTGCCGATGATATTGTTCTGATTGATGAGATGTGACTCAGTGTTAATAGGAGGTTAGAGATTTGGAGGCAGACCCTGGAGTCTAAAGGTTTCAAATTGAGCAGGACCAAGACAGAGTACTTGGAGTGCAAGTTCAGTGGGACGACTCAGGGTGTGGATGGAGAAGTGAGGCTCGATGCTCAAGTCATCCCTAGGAGAGAGAGTTTTAAATACCTTGGGCCAGTTATAAAGGGGAATGGAGAGATCGACGAGAATATTACTGGCCCAAGGTATTCTCGTCGATCTCTCCATTCCCCTTTATAACTGGCCCAAAGTATTTAAAACTATCTCTCCAAGGGATGACTTGAGCATCAAGCCTCACTTCTCCATCCACACCCTGAGTCGTCCCACTGAACTTGCACTCCAAGTATTCTGTCTTGGTCCTGCTCAATTTGAAACCTTTAGACTCTAGGGTCTGCCTCCAAATCTCTAACCTCCCATTAACACTGCGTCGCTCTCATCAATCAGAACAATGTCATCGAAAAATAACATACACCACTAAAGGTAAGTTTTATAGAGCAGTGGTCAGACCGACTATGTTATATGAGGCTGAGTATTGACCGGTCAAGAACTCCCATGTCCAAAAGATGAAGGTGGCTAAAATGAGGATGTTGAGATGGATGTGCGGGCATACCGGGCTAGATAGAATTAGAAATGAAGTTATTCAGGATAAGATGAGCATGGCCGCTGTGGAGTACATGATGCAGGACATTAGACTTAGATGGTTCGGACAAGTGAAAAAGGAGAGACGTAGATGCACCAGTGAGAGGGTGTGAGAGGTTGGCCCTTGAGGGCCTAATGAGAGGTAGAGGTAGGCCGAAAAAGTATTAGGGAGAGGACATGGCCAGGGATAGGAAGGTGTGGAGGTTGAGAATAGACCGCCTAGCATTGTCCTTGTCTGTTACAGTAGATCTAGTACATGAGTTAGTGTTATTTGTGTATTTTCATATTCCTTGATTTATGTGATTACTTGTCGTTGCTTTTGTTTTGGCCTTCTAATTACAATACTCAGTTTTAGCTTTGTATATTTATATTTTTGCTTCAGTTTTATAATTGGTGTGATTGCTGCTACCCTTCCTTTTATATTTCCTAAGCCATGAGTCTTTCGGAAATAGCTTCTCTGCCTTCTTGAAGGTAGGGGTAAGGTCTGCGTATATATTACCCTCCCTATACCCCTTTTGTAAGATTACACTAGGTATATTGTTGTTGTTGCTTCTAACACTCCAATATTTAAAATCAAGATCAAACAACTTAATCCAGATAGGAACATAAAAGAACTCATCTTTGGAAAATTCCATGTCAGGGTTCCAAACCTTGACTATCATAGGTTTGTTATCAAACTGGTAGATACCACTAGGAATTACCCCATTCTTGCCTTTAGTTGTGTCAAACCTGAGCCACATTATCACATTCTACATCATGGCTATTTTATTGATTCCCAATTTTCCCCATTGTCTCATAATAAACCCGATAAGTATCGATAAAGGTGAATGTGCTCCAAGTACATAGCACACAATAGCATTTTTCCTGTATTGTATCGTAGAACAAATTTCATCATCCGCAATTTTGACTATTTATTGGTCCCTTTATATAACAGGAAATACATAGTCGAGTGTAAATCCAACATTAAAAAATTTTGTAATACCAAAATTTTCCCAAACTGATGCCTTAGATTCAGGTTCCTTACTAGATGCAATTTCACTTTCCAGTACATGTTGAGCTTCCATATGCTCTATTTCATTTGCCCATGACTGCTTCTCTCCACTCGATTGTGGACGAGTAATATCTGTAACGACCCGACCAATCATTTTACTTTTTTGATTCTCGTTCCCTTAATTAAGACTTCCTGTATATTCTTTTACTACTTTATGAGTTACAGGGATGGTTGTTTCGGGTTTGGAAGGGTTCGGGTTCAAATCGGAACATTTAGTTTCTTAATAGTGGCCTAGGATGGCAAAGTTTGACTTGAGTCAATATTTTAAGTAAACAACCCCAAAATCGGAATTTGATGGTTCCAATAGGTTCGCATGATGATTTTGGACTAGGGTGTGTGTTCGGATCGGGTTTCGGGTGATCTGGGAGCATTTCGGTGCTTAATGTGGAAACTCGGTTCGTTTAAGGTTTCTAGTTCTTTAAAATTGGTTTGGAGTAGACTTTGGTGTTATCGATGTAAATTTGGAATTCCAAGACTATGAATAGTTCCATATGGTGATTTATGACTTGAACACAAAATTCGGTGTCATTCCGAGTAGTCTAAGTATGATTCGACACGTTCAGAGCTAATTGAAAAGTTTGAAGTTCATAAGTTGATTCAAATTGGTTTTGGGGTATGGTTCTTGTTTTCGATGTTGTTTTACGCGGTTCGAGGGTTTGAGTAGGTCCATATTATATTTATGGACTTGTTGGTGCGATTGGTCGGGGTCCTGGGTGACTAGGGTGAATTTCGAACCACCCGGAGCTAAGTCTGAAAATCTGATGTTACTGGTTCTGGTTTCCTTCTTCGCAAACGTTGAAGTGGAGTCGCATTCGCATAAAAGGAATTGGGGGGCTGGGCATTTTTCCCTTTGCGTTCGTGTTCATGAGGCCGCGTTCGTGAAGGTCTAGGACTAGTAGCCTTTGCGTTCACGTCTAAGGGCCCACGTTCGCATGGAATAAAGGGCATAGGTTGGGTAGTCCCCTATGCTCTTCGCTTTCGCGAAGGGCTAACGAGTTCACAAATCTCAGGCTGGGCAAGCCTTCACATTTGTGAGTCCGCCCTCGCGTTTGCGAAGAAGATTTTCATGGGCCGGGCTTGTTATTCCTTAGCGATCGCAAGGCTTCTTTTGCGATTACGAAGATGGGTCAACTGGGCAAACTTGAGTTTTAAGACGGTACTTAGCCTTTTTTCCCTCATTTTTCACTTGGTCTTGGGCGATTTTGAGAGCATTTTGTGGGGCATTTTCATCAACATCAAGAGATCAGTGATCCCTATCAATTCTTGAGTTAAATACATAGATTATGAGTAGATTTAACATGAAATTAAGGGAATAATGATGGGATTTTTGTGGAACCTAGGGTTTGGTAAAAATAAGATTTTACCACAAAATTTATTATTTAATTAGAAATAAATTATATATTTGAGTTCGTGAGGTCATGAGTAACATTTGTATTCAAATATTTCTGGAACCGGTCACGTGGGCCCGGAGGTGAATTTCTAAAATCATCCAAATGGGGTTGGGTAATTACTCTAATAGCTAAATTATGAACTTATGAGCATATATTTATTAGTTTATATAAATTTTGGTTTGTTTCGGAGACCTCGACGTCGTTTGAGGAGTTCTAGTAAGGTTGAAGAGCCGGATTGAGGACATGGAATCAAGGTATGTCTCTTGCCTAACCTTGTAAAAGGGCACTTATCCCCTTTAGACGTATGAATTATTGTGTGCTATTTGTTATGGAGAGCTACGTACGCACGCTGTGATGAGAGTCCATACGTAACTATATTCATGATATGTCCGGTTAGACATAGATTCACGACATGCCTTTAATTGTGCTATTTATGCCTATCCTGTGTATTAATTTTCTTGATTATGACTAAAATGGAGGATTTTAATAAGGATTCCAACTTAGCCTCTTACTTTGGATGAATTTGGAAATATTTAGTAAACTATAGATATGTGTCTTCTCGTTTCGCATATGCTTCCGTGAGCTAGCTAAATTCCTCTACTCTTATGGGATCAGATCGTTTGCCTCGGCAGTTAAATAAATTACTCTTATAGGATGGGGCTGTTCACCTCGATAGTACTGCGAACCACTTTTCCTATGGGATCGGGTAGCTCGCCTCGGCAGCTTCGTGGTTAATTATTGATATTTGATTTGGTTTGCTAACAGTTGAGTTAGCGCCTTCAAGGACGGTTATGACATGTTTAGTGATTTGAGGTAGACCCATGTGTAGAATTACTGTATTACATTCATTTGCTACTTGTTGTACACTCACCATGTCTACTTTATGTATTTCTATTACTATTTGACCTTTAGCAAGTGTCAAGTCGACCCCTCGTCACTACTTCTTCGAGGTTAGACTAGATACTTACTGAATACGTGTTATTTTCCATACTCATGCAACACTTGTGCACTGAATGTGCATGTACTGAGACAGGTACTACCAGTGGTCATGCGGGCGCGTAGCCGATCATCTACGGAGACTTAGTGGTGAGCTTCTTGACTTGCTACAATCCGCAACACCGGAGTCTCCCTCTACCTTGTTTGTTATTTATGTCTATCACCTTTCAGACAGTAGTTGTATTAGTTTTGTATATTCTCTAGATTGCTCATGCACTTGTGGCACCAGGTTTTGGGGACTTTTTAGCAGTTATGTAGTGTTGTACTTATCATTACTATCATTACAGTGGATGTATTTATCACACTGGTACTTAGCTGAGAAAAGGGTATGTGCGGTTGCATGAGGTCTCACTTATTTTGTTCTTTTAAAGGGAAAACATTTGTTTTAAATGTTAAAAGGGGATTATTAAATCGTAGTTTCACTTGTGGGCTGTCCTAACGGCGGCGTTAGGTGCCATCGAGACCTATTATGGGTTTTGGGTTGTGATAACTTGGTATAAGAGCTTTAGGTTCACATAGGTCTCACGAGTCATGAGCAGGCCTAGTACAGTCTTCCGGATCGGTGCGGAGACGTCCGTACTTATCTTCGAGAGGCTATAGGGTGTTTGGAAACTTCTCTTTCTTCATCTCCTATCGTGCAGTTGATGTTGTGCTAAGTATCTTTCTCTTATTCTCTCATAGATAGTGAGAATGCGCCCGACAGATGTACCCGACCGTGGAGGAGCTGCTCCCCTTGTTGCTATAGGCCGAGGGAGGGCTCCAGCTCATGATAGAGGATGAGGAGGGCATCCTAGAGGTGCTCCCGTTGTACCACCAGTGGATCTAGTGGAGGATCTTGTTATTGAGGAGAAGGATAAGGCGCCTATAGCTGAGCCAGTGCCAACATATTTCATGTCTGCACCGGGATTCCAAGAGGTCATGGGTTATACGTTGCGGTTCATGGACTCTAGGGTGCATGCTAGTTTACTTCCAGCGAACCCAGCTACATCTCGGGCAGGAGGGGGAGTACAGACCCTTACCGCTCAGGCTCCATGGCACATCCCTGCCGTTTATCACACACCAGGTGCACCACCTGTGGGCGGGACCGGTTAGTCGTAGTAACTGTGCCAGAGCATGTACCAGTCACGACCGTTGATAAGCAAAAGCGGCTGGATAGATGGACTAGATTTCACCCCCTAACTTTTGGGGTGAGCGGTCAGAGGACTCCCATGTTTTTATTGACTGGGGCAAGGATAGGCTACAGAACATGGGGATATTGGAGTCCAGCGGGGTGGACTTCACCACCTTTTAGCTCGAGGGCAAGGCCCGCAGATGGTGACAGGCTTACCTCTTTAGCAGGCTGGCAGGTTCACCTCCCTTGACTTGGGATTAGTTTACGCATCTGTTCTTGGAGAAGTACATACCACCTTTTAAGATGGAGGAGCTTCAGGGTAAGTTTGAGCGACTCCGTCAGGGTCATATATCTGTAATCGACTATGAGGCGAGATTCACTGACGTCTCTCGCCAAGTACCTATTATACTCCCTACAGACGCATAGAGGGTACGGAGATTCATTACAGGTCTGCACCCTATGATTCAGGTTTCTATGGCCCGTAAGGTAAAGATGGGGACTCACTTTCATCAGGATGTGGATATAGCTCGGAGCATCAATCGTATTCACAACCGCAACAAAGTATTTGCGCAGAAGGAAAAGCGGCCCCAGCAGTTTGGAGGATTCAGTGGCCCCCACCTGAGGGCAGAGGTCAGTTCATGAGGGGACAGCCTAGCAGTGCCATGCAGTCAGAACCACCGCCTGCTCGGAGTGCTCTAGTATGATCCTACTTCAGTGCCATTCCTGAGAGTACTTACCGTCCGCCAGCTATTCAGGGTGCCTCTAGTGGGTATTCAGGTCATCGGGGTCAGACCTCAAGTCACCAGTTTACTGCTCCGAGGGGTTGTTTAGAGTGCGGGGACCTTGGCCACGTGAAAAGTTTTATACCAGACTTCAGGGCAAGGCCAAGCAGCAGGACCATCGGCCCATGAATACCGCACCACCTACCACACCGCCCGCCAGGCTAGCCAGAAATGGAGGGCAGGGGGTAGGGCTCCCCCTAGAGGTGGAGGCCGGTCAAGTGGCGCTCCGGCTAGATTCCATGCTTTCCCCACCAGGCTAGAGGCAGTTGCCTCCAATGCGGCGATCACAGGTACTATTTCTGTCTGTCGTAGGGATGCCTCAGTATTATTTGATCTAGGGTCTATTTACTCATATATTTCTTCTCTATTTGCTCCATATCTGGATATGTCTTGCGAGTCCTTGAGTGTTCCTGTTTATGTGTCCACGCTAGCGAGTGAATCTATTGTTGTGGATCGAGTCTACCAATCCTGTGTGGTGAGTTTTTGTGATTATGAGACAAGAGTAGATTTTCTATTGCTCGATATGGTTGATTTCAAGGTTATCATGGGCATGGACTAGGTTTCACCGTACCATGCTATTCTTGATTGCTATGCCTAGACTGTTACCTTGGCGATGCATGAGTTGCCCATATTAGATTGAAGGGTTCATCTATTGGTACTTCCAGTCGGGTCATTTCTTTCTTGAAGGCTTGACATATGGCTGAGAAGGGTTGTTTGGCCTATTTGGCCATTGTTCGGGATGCTACCGCAGAGACTCCCGCATAAGATTCAGTGCCGGTTGTACGAGAGTTTTCTGATGTGATTCCTGCTGATCTACCAGGCATGCCACCGGATTTGGATATTGATTTTAGTATTGATTTGATGCCAGGCACCCAGCCTATTTCTACTTCGCCTTATTGTATGGCTTCCACAGAGCTGAAAGAGTTAAAGGAGCAGCTTCGGGAGTTGCTTGAGAATGGGTTCATTAGACCTATTGTGTTGCCTTGGGGTGCACTGATGTTGTTTGTGAAGAAGAAGGATTGGAGTGTGCAGATGTGCATTGATTACTGCTAGTTGAACAAAGTCACCATCAAGAATAAGTACACATTGCCGCGCATTGATAATTTGTTTTACCAGTTGCAGGGTGCTAGGGTGTTCTCTAAGATCGACTAGAGATATGGGTATCATCAGCTGAAAATTCGTGCTTCGGATATTCCGAAGATGACTTTTCAGACTAGATAGGGCCACTATGAGTTTTTAGTGATGTCTCTCAGCTTGACCAACCCCCCCGACGGCGTTTATTTATTTGATGATCCGAGTGTTCAAGACGTATCTTGACTTGTTTTTCATTATCTTCATTGATGACATATTGATCTACTCGTGTAGTTTGGGGGAGCACGAGCAGCATTTAAGGTTTGTGCTTTAGACCTTGCGGGAACAGAAGCTTTATGCTGTGTTCTCCAAGTGCGAGTTCTGGTTGGATTCCGTGGCTTTCCTGGGCATGTTGTATAAGGTGAAGGTATTAAGATTGATCCCAGGAAGATCGAGGCAGTCCAGAATTGGCCTCGTCCTACCACAGTGACCGAGATCAGGAGTTTCTAGGGGTTAGTAGGTTATTATTGTCAGTTCGTGGAAGGCTTCTCATCTATTGCAACACCCTTCACTAGATTGACCTAGAAGGGTGCTCCGTTCAGATTGTCCAATGATTGCAAGGAGAGCTTTCAGAAGCTCAAGACCGCTTTGACTACAACACGGGTGTTAGTGTTGCCCTCCGGTTCAGGGACGTGTACCGTATATTACAATGCTTCGTGCATTGGCTTGGGTTGTGTATTGATGCAGGAGGGGCGTGTTATCGCATATGCTTCACGTCAGTTGAAGCCCCATGAGATGAATTACCCTGTACATGATTTGGAGTTGGCCGCGAAAGTTCATGCTCTCAAAATGTGGAGGCACTATCTCTATGGAGTGTCCTGTGAGGTTTACACCGATCACCGCGATAGTTCAAGTAGAGGGACCTTAATTTGAGGCAGCGTATGTGGCTTTAGTTACTGAAGGACTATGATATTACCATCCTTTACCACCTGGGCGAGGCGATGTGATTGCATATGCCTTGAGCAGAAAGGCCGAGAGTATGGGTAGTTTGACATCCATTTCAGCAGGGGAGAGGCCATTGGCTTTGGACATCCAGTCCTTAGCTAACAGACTTGTGAGATTGGATATTATAGAGCCCAGTCGAGTTCTTGCATGTGTTATGGCTCAGTCTTCATTACTTGAGCGGATCAAGGCTCGTCAGTACGATGATCCACACTTGATGGTTCTTAGAGAGACAGTACTACAGGGTGGTGCCAAGGAGGTTACCATCGGTGAGGATGGTGTTCTGCGACTCCAGGGTCGCCTACGTGTTCCTACGTCTTCCTACGACTCCAGGTTCACCTCGGTATTCCATTCATCAAGGTGCTATAAAGATGTATCGCGACCTGAGGAAGCATTACTAGTTGCAAGGGATAAAGAAGGACATAGTTGAATATGTAGTGAGGTGTCTAAATTGCTAGCAGGTTAAGTATGAGCACCAGAGACAACTACTCCAGCAGATGGTTATACCTTAGTGGAAGTGGGAGCGCATCACTATGGACTTCCTTATTGGGTTGCGGCGGACATTTGAGGAATTTTGATGCCGTTTGGATCATTGTCGATAGGCTGACCAAGTCGGCACATTTTATTCCGGTTGTGACTACTTACTGATCAGAGAGGTTGGCCCAGATTTACATTCAAGAGATCGTCCGGTTGTATTGCGTGGCTGTTTTAATCATATCATATAGAGGCCCTCAGTTAAATTTCATTTCTGGAGAGCACTACAGAGCGAGTTGTGTTCCCGAGTAGAGCTCAGCACAGCCTTTCCTATGCAGACCGATGGGCAGTCAGAGCGGACAGTTCAAATTCTAGAGAATGTGCTTAGAGCATGTGTTATGGACTTCGGAGGCCAATGGGACAGATTCTTGCCCTTGGCCGAGTTTACTTACAACAACAATTATCAGTCTAGCATCTAGTTGGCTCCATTTCAGGCTTTATATGGTCAGCGATGTCATTCGCCCACGAATGGTTTGAGCCCGGAGAGGCTAAGTTATATGGCACTGATTTAGTGAAGGATGCCTAGGACAAGGTAAAGTTGATTCAAGAGTGGCTTCGCACAGCACAATCCAGATAGAAGAGTTACGCGGATCTGATATGTATTCCTAAAAGTTGAATACTTATTGTGATGTTATAAAAGAGAATACAAAATCAATTCAAGATAAAACTTACTTTTTGACGTTTAAAGAAATAAAAGTGAGCCATCACATTCTTAGTACTTCATGGAAGATGTAATGAAGAATGTTCAAATATATAAACATAAATAAGAAGTAGCATATGTAAGTTGGAACAGAAAGAGCAATATATTATGTAATTAAGCATGGTTTACATACGTACCCTAGCTCCTTGAGGGCAAGAACCTCCACTCTTTCGACAAGACCAATAACCATGTCCGTTGGCGTTAATAGCTCCTGATCCATACACTGAAAGCCCACTTACCTTATAAAACATAATCCAGAACTCAGAATTCCAAATTGCGTTATAATTGGCCGGAGCACTGAGAGTACCATCAATTCGAAACTTAATTCTTCTCCGACAATGACCATTGAAACTCCACGTCCTCACCAAATATGTTCCTCGTTGAATGTCAACGTTCGCGGGACTAGCAGACTTGCAGGCAGCAGACCAAGCGCGAAGAAACGCTCTGGTTGAGTCTGTCCTGCCATCTCCCCTAGCCACAAATTTAACTACATTATAGGATAAACAAGAAGGTATTAATAAACAAAAGAAAGTTAACCAAGAAACATTAGTACATTTCATGGTTTTGAAGTTGGCCATGTTGAGTGGTTTTGTTTAAATGATAGGTCGTTATGATGATAATAAAGATTCTGCATGTGTCTATTTATAGTAATTAATGGTGTTCCTATGACAATTTATTTGTCCACATGACAATAGATAATTTAGTTTTTGCGTAATTCGATTGCAGATTTTCAAAGTGACTTAAATGCTAAACAAACGTCACGTAATACGGACTTGTACGATGAATGAATTCTTGGGAAGTACATGTTTAATAACAATTTATAAGATCCATGAAGAACGCAAGAAATGCAGCAGTTGAGTACAACATCAACACGTGAGTTACCAGCTTTACAGATTTAATTCTATAGCCACTGTTAGCTAGCTAGCTAGATCTGTTAATAACAAGAATATATAAAGTTATGAATGAATACATAGATGGTTTAGAAGCTTTAAGTTAAAGGATGGGAATATTGTTTTGATCCCAAATCTAGTTTGACTTTGGAAACTTGACTCTAAATAATACTTTGCCTATTATGTAATTCCTCAATGATTTAAGGAAAGATGCAAAGTGTAATCTAAACGTCATGGCCCACGTCATCTACATGTTATGATATGCACGGTAACCATTTGATAAGTTGGTTTGCACTTTATCTATATCAAGGTTTGCTTCTTGCATCTTATTATGTTGTAATACCAAGTTTGTCAAGATTCAAATCTGACATTTTAGTCGCGACAAAGCACCCAACCAAGTTACTACCCGTTTCCTTGCTATATAAATATGTTAACCAAGACCTCCTATTTCAATGTCACGTAAAATTTGCTAATCTTGCAATTCTTGCACTTCCCAAGTGAGAGACTGTAAAGACCCGACCGATCGTTTTGAGATTTAGCATTTCGTGCAGTGGTTTGAGGTCTTGAGTGACTTCATATTGTCTATTATGACTTGCGTGTATGGTCGATTTGATTTTAGGATCACTACTAGAAATTCGCTAAAACCCGACCAAAAATACCGACCAACGTTGGTCGGTTATGGCAAATTACCGACCAAAACGCGATCATTATAGTGTGGACGGTGTTTTGATAGTCGGAATGGCTTACCGACCAAAGTTGGTCGGAAATTACCGACCAACTTTGGTCGGTATATTAAAACGACCATCTGACAAGTTTAATTACTTACCGACCAACTTTGGTCGGAAATATATTTTATTAATTTAATTTTACCGACCAAAGTTGGTCGGTTTAACTAAATTATATTTTTTTTATTAATTATTAAAATTAAAAAAAAACCGACCAACTTTGGTCGGTAATTGAAAATATATATTTTTTAAAACTAATTAAAATTAAACATTACCGACCAACTATGGTCGGTAATCTCAACAATGCAAGCAAAATACCGACCAAAGTTGGACGGTAGTGTTGAATTCTGGGAATTCAATGTTCATTAACCGACCAACTTTGGTCGGTATTTTGGAATAATTTATTTTTTTTAATTAAAAATCGATCAACGTTGGTCGGTTTTTCTGGGATTAATTTTGACATAAAATGCCTGTTTTGGCAGCTAAACCACCTGCCAGCATACCAATACAACAACATAACAATAACAACAACAACAACAACAACAACAACAACACAACAACAACAACACAACAACAACAACAACACCACAACAACAACAACCAAAACATTCAATAAATACTTTAAAACTAACAAATTAAAGTTCAATTGAACATAAAAATCCAAAACCAAGTTAAAACTAATTACAACTAGTTCAAAACTGGTTCTATTTGTCTAGTTCAAAGTATATAAAAGTCAAGGGGTGTTTTGTACAACATCATCATCACCGTCTGATGAACTTTCATCTACAAGACGATATAGAGAACGGTCTTGTGGAGGACGGGAAGCACGATCACGGGGAGGACGGGAGGAACAATCACGAGCAGGGCGGGAGGAACGATCACGTGGAGGTCGACCCTCTGGAGATGACTCATGAGATCGGGGCAACGGAAAAACTCCACTAGAGAGGAGAGTTCTGATCTGAGCTTGCATGCCAAGGAATTGAGCATCTCTAAGCCTTTCTCTTTCCTTGGCCGCTTCTAGCTCTGATGCGAGCTTTGTCACTGTCTCCCGCATAGCGGAGAGGCTCTCCCTATTAAGTTGCTCGCCTTGCGAGGAAGTCCCTATTCCTCGCATTCCACACTTATAGCGATGGAAGTTTTTAGTAGGAAGCCCGTATACCTTCCCCCATTTTGGACCGCCAACAGACTCCAACCATATTCTTTCAGCATCCTCGTCCGAAGGTTGGGTTGGCTCACCCGATTCACCAGCTGGATGACTACGGATGAATTCCTCCACGTTACTTTGGTAGCGACCCTATATTATTTTAAATTAAATCAGTATTTCAAGTTGTTTATAAAAGTAAATTATAATACTTAAATAAAATTGAAAGCTTACATATACAGTCGAGGCCCGGTCCTCGACCCACCTATCTTGATCCCCCTCTTTCTTCTTCTTCACAACATGTGTCTCCTTGAATAGTTCATCATGACTCATTGGACGCCCATACATCTTTTCCTGAAAATAAATTAATTTAGTTAATAAACAGAATAGATATACTTAGAAAAGTAAAATAATTTAAGCAATTAAGTACCAATCTTCTTTTTATTGTCCCTAGGCTGATCGCACCTCCATTGTGCAAGGATCCTCCCTTCTCAGATGCGCGAGCTGTATTTCCTTTTTTGCTCCTCTCTAAGAACTCTGCGGTAAGCCATTGCCTTTGCAAATCATTCCACAAATTCTCAAGTAACCAGCCAGGCCTCTTGTTCTTCTTTCTAGCATCCGAGAAAGCATCCGCCAATCTCTTGCGAGCTTTATGATGAAAATTTGTAGCCACTTCCGCGCTATAGCGGTCTTCCCATACACACTTGCTCTGTATTTCAAAAGTTAAATATTAGATGGAAACATCATAAATATAAATTATTAAACTATTTAAAAGAACATTTATACCTTAAATTGATTGAAAATTTGCTCCTTCGGTGAGAATGGGCAATCAGTCCAAGTCGCATAAGGGCCATCATAAAGCTTTCTGATGGCTTTGGTGATTATCCTCATAGTCTTATTACCCGGCCTGAACCTGCAATTTAACAATAAAAACACATTAATATCTTAGTAAAAATGTTACAAATCAATAGACGCAAAAATAATGAATAACACTTACCCATCACCCTCAGGGACTATGATGATCCTGCCATATCGATCATAATGCACTACCTCGTCATCACCATCCGAAGCATGTGTATCAGAGGCATGTGAAGACGGTGTAGGCGGGTCAGAGCTAATGCCTCCCAGGCGAAAGCCTACAATAGATGGAGTCGATGATGAAGATGGTTGTGATCCCTGTGACTGCGACATAGCTGGATGTGACCCAAGTGGATGTGATACCGATGGTTGTGACCCGAGTGGCTGTGACCCGAGTGGCTGTGACCCGAGTGGCTGTGACATGGGTGGATGCGATCCATGTGGCTGTGATATGTAGGGATGTGATCCATGTGGATGTGATGCAGATGGCTTTGAGGCAGCTGTACTATATGTCGGACGTATAGTCCTGTGGCCTTGTGATGGAAGACTGGGTGTCTGAATGAAGGTGTATGGCTCGTGATGCTGTGGCAGCTCAGTATAGCCGTGTGGTGGAGGATAAGACATAGGCATCTCTGAAAAGGGTGGACAAGAGGGAGTATTATTTTCTACCCTCCTCTTTCCCTTCCTACCCTTTTCTCGACCCCGAGAACTAGTAGGGTCATTGTTACCTTGACCCTTGCCTACAATCTGAATAATATAATACACATTTAGATTGAAACATATAAGAAACTAGCTATAAAACGAGAGTGCTTTAAAAAACCAACTTTTTAATCCTCATCGACGTATTGTTCCTCGTCCGAGAATTCTTCGTCCTCACTTGTTTGAGCTTCATCAATTGATTCTTCGTCCTCATTTTCTATAATTGTTACTTCATTTATATCAACTTCTTCCAATATGCGTTCGGGATGTTCCAAATCTTTTTCTAACTGATCGTCCACTATTTAGTGAATATTGGAGATATCGTTTTGATATGCAACATCTAACACATTCTCGACTTCCACCCTACCTACAGGCTTAGTTTTTATTACAACCCACCAATTGGACTTATTCCGCCGCAATGGATAAGGAGCATAATACACTTGCCTAATATTATGTGCAATTATGAAAGGATCATAGCGATCATACTTCCTCGTATGATTAACCTCAATTATGTTGTATTGGTTGTGTACTCTTGTACCTCTTGTTGGATTTGGGTCAAACCACTTGCATCTAAAGAGTATCAATTTCTTATATGGCCAACCTGTATATTCTAGTTGTAATATTTCTTTGACCACACCATAATAATCAATATCTCCAACTTGGTTGCCATCACCACCTTGAACCCACACCCCGCTGTTGTTGCTATTTTTATTTTTAGAGAAATCCTCTGTATGAAACTTATAACCATTCACTACGTACTTAGACATTGTTGTGACCTGAAGCACAGGTCCCCAAGATATATCTTTCAAAAATTGATTTACACCATTATTTGGATTATTTACCTACATAGAGTTAAAAAAAGTCATAAGTTAGCACAACTTATGAATCAATTTTTATACATTCACTACATATGTATATATATATATATATATATATATATACACTTACAAACTGTTTGAACCACGTATCAAATCTCGTATATACAGCATCATAGCCAAATTGACCCACGAAGTGACTGTGACATATCAAATATTTTTAGTAGTTGCATCAATATATAGTCACAGTAAATTTTACATTTTGATAACTAATAAATCAATACTTACTTGAGAAATGGTACAACTTCGGGACAATTTAGCAACACATGAAGTGTAGCTGACTTGTACTCCATATCACTCAAACTTCTCTTTCTAACATCCTTAGAACATCGGCCTGGTTGATTGAATATGGACATTGGTGGATATAATGGATCATTCACACATTCGACCGTGTGCCTATTGGGCCTATTCCTAGAACATGGCACGTTACTCTCAAAATAATAAGAACAAAAATGTGCAGTTTCCTTTGCAAGATAGGCTTCGCATATAGATCCTTCAATCTTATTCCTCTGCTTAACAAATTATTTGCATTTGCCAATTGTCCTATATAATCTCATGTTAGCCAATAACATTCAAATAAAATAGAATATTACATCAAACTTATAATATTACCTCTCAAAGGGATACATCCATCTGCATTGAACATGCCCTCCAAGTCGTGCCTCGTGTACAAGGTGTATTGGAAGGTGTTCCATCACATCAAAGAAACCACATGGGAATATTTTTTCCATCTTACTAGAAATTATAGGGATGTTCTGGTCCATCCGAAGTAGGTTTTCTTCCCTTAATGTGGTAGAACACAAGTCTTTAAAAAACAAACTAATCTCTGTGATGGGTTTCCAGATTCTTTCAGGCAAACCACAAAATGCAATAGGCACTAAGGTCTCCATGAAAACATGTCAGTCATGACTTTTCAAATGGCTCAACTTCCCTACCTCCATATCTACTTTTTTCCCAAGATTCGACGCATAACCCTCAGGCATCTTTAATTTCGTAACCCAATCACAAATTTGTCGTCTTTCCTCCAAAGTGAATGTGTAACTTGATTTGGGCTTGAACACCTTACCATTGTTTGCTGTCTGCAAGTATAATTCAGGCCGCCTGCAATATTCTTGTAAGTCCATTCTAGCCTTCGGGTTATCTTTTGTCTTACCTTTAACATCCATCACTGTATTGAACAAATTATCAAAATAATTCTTCTCAATATGCATGACATCAAGATTGTGTCGGAGAAGATTATCCTTCCAATAAGGCAACTCCCAAAATATACTCTGTTTCGTCCAATTATGATTAACACCATATCCGGGGAATCTATAAGGTGGAGCCTCAGTAACTTTACTAAAGTTCTGGACCCTCTCCCAAATTTCCTCACCTGAAAGTATCGGAGGTGGAGAATCATATTCCACTTTATTCTTTTTGAATGCATTTTTCATCCTTCTAAACTCATGATCATCAGGCAAGAATTGACGGTGACAATCAACCCATGATTGCTTTCGGTCATGTTTCAAAGTGAACGCTTTACTATTTTCCATGCAGTAAGGACAAGCTAGCTTCCCAGCAATCATCCACCCAGACAACATTCCATACGCAGGAAAATCATTAATAGTCCACATAAAATTAGCACGCATATTAAAATTCTGCTTGGTTGATATGTCATATATTTCAACACCATCATACCACAATTGTTTTAGCTCATCAATCAAAGGTTGCAAATATACATCAATCAAACTTTTCGAATTACGTGGACCGGGGATAATACAATTTAAGAATATATATATGGACTAGCCATACACAACTCAGGTGGTAGATTATAAGGTGTAAGAAAGACAGGCCAACATGAATATGGTGTCGCAGATATAAAAAAAGGCGTGAAGCCATCGGCACACAGACCTAACCGAATGTTCCTTGCTTCACTAGCAAAATATGGATATGTCCTATCAAAGTGCTTCCAAGCTTCTCCATCTGAAGGATGACACATAACACCAGGTGGTCTTCTATTTTTAAAATGCCATCTCATATGAAGAGCAGAACTCATCGACGCATATAACCTCTTTAACCTAGGTATAAGAGGTAAATAATGCATTGCCTTGACAACGACCATATTCCCGCTGGAAAGCCTCTTGAAAAGAGGCTTTTCGCAAAATTTACAACTGTCTAAAGTTGCATCATCTTTATAATATAACATGCAACCATCTTCACAACAATCAATTTTCATTGATGAAAGTCCTAACTTAGAAACCAATCTCTTCGCCTTATAGAAATCACCAGGTAAGTTGATATTAGGGTCAACTAGTTCACTCATAAGGTCAATGAAATAGTCCATGGCTGCTTGAGAAATATTCCAATTAGATTTGATACTTAGTAATCTAACTGCAACAGACAGCTCAGAGTGCGGACTTCCTTCACGTAGTGGACGACTAGCTTCCTCTAACTATTCATAAAAACGTTTTGCATCATCATTAGGAGTTTGTTCAACATTTTCATTGGGCTCACCCCCAAAAGCATCCGCAACCATATCCTGAATTATAGAATCAAGATTTGTATTCTCCACCGACCTATTACTTTCACCAACAACCATGTTATGAAATATCCCACGGCTACCATCGATCTCTCCATGATTATTCCACATAAAGTAATTCTCTATAAACCCCTTCCTATAAAGATGAAGCTTAACTTCCTCCGATTTTTTAAACTTCATACAATCGCACCTGACACAAGGGTACCTAATTACTCCTTCACTTTGGTATGGTGAAAGTGACATTGCATGTCTAATAAAGTCATCAACCCCTTCTACAAAATCCTCCCACAATCCCCGCCGATTAGGATAATTTCTATTGTACATCCAAGTACGATGTTCCATCTATACAAATAAAACAAGAACAAATTAATTTATTCTACAATTATAAATTAATTATATCTTTTTTAGTTAATTCAAGATAATTATTTTTTCCTAATTACACCAATTTATATCCTAAAAGTTTAATTCATATCCAAAAGGTCCAATTCATATCTCAAAAGTTCAATTCATATCCTAAAAGTTCAATTCACAAGAACAAATCCTAAAAATTAAAATTTCAATTCATATCCTACGAGTTTAAACATAAACTAACTAAACTAAAGAAATTCAACCCATACCCTAAAAGTTCGATTCACAACAACAAATTAATTTATTCTACAATTATAAATTAATTATATCTTTTTAGTTAATTCAAGATAATTATTTTTTCCTAATTACACCAATTTATATCCTAAAAGTTCAATTCATATCCAAAAGGTCCAATTCATATCTTAAAAGTTCAATTCATATCCTAAAATTTCAATTCATATCCTACGAGTTTAAACATAAACTAACTAAACTAAAGAAATTCAACCCATACCCTAAAAGTTTGATTCACAAGAACAAATTAATTTATTCTACAATTATAAATTAATTATATCTTTTTTAGTTAATTCAAGATAATTATTTTTTCCTAATTACACCAATTTATATCCTAAAAGTTCAATTCATATCCAAAAGGTCCAATTCATATCTTAAAAGTTCAAATCATATCCTAAAAGTTCAATTCACAAGAACAAATCCTAAAAACTAAAATTTCAATTCATATCCTACGAGTTTAAACATAAACTAACTAAACTAAAAAAATTCAACCCATACCCTAAAAGTTCGATTCACAAGAATAAATTAATTTATTCTACAATTATAAATTAATTATATCTTTTTTAGATAATTCAAGATAATTATTTTTTTCTAATTATACCAATTTATATCCTAAAAGTTCAATTCATATCCAAAAGGTCCAATTCATATCTTAAAAGTTCAATTTATATCCTAAAAGTTCAATTCACAAGAACAAATCCTAAAAACTAAAATTTCAATTCATATCCTACGAGTTTAAACATAAACTAACTAAACTAAAGAAATTCAACCCATACCCTAAACTAAACTAATTCATAAATAATTGACTAATTAACAAAACTAATTAGTTAATAAAACTAATTAACAAAACTAATTAAAACAAGACCTAAACCCTAATCCTCAATAAAATGCAATGTTCAAATAATTGAAACAATAATCAATTGAAACTAATTCATAACTAATTAACAAAACCTGGAAATAATAAATAAATGGGTTGTAATTCAAACCTAGAATTTTTAGGAGATGGAGAAGGAGATCGAGGGGCGGCAGTGGCAGCGGCAGCGGCGACGGTGACGGCGCGGCGACGG
Organism: Nicotiana tabacum; assembly: GCF_000715075.1. NCBI lineage: Eukaryota > Viridiplantae > Streptophyta > Magnoliopsida > Solanales > Solanaceae > Nicotiana > Nicotiana tabacum. The sequence goes on from NC_134100.1 coordinate 50,925,073, forward strand.
TGACGGTGACGGTGACGGCTGGACGGCGAGGGGGAGGCCTGGACGGTGAGGGGGAGGGGCTGGGAGAAGGAGAGAAGGGAAGGAAGAAGAGGGAAAAATTTCATAGAAATGGGGGTTTCCCCCATTTTTTACTTCTCTGATTTTAGAATTACCGACCAAAGTTGGTCGGTAATTTTGGTCGGTACATTCAGTGCTGACCGTTTGATCAAAAACCGACCAACTTTGGTCGGTTTTTTTTAAAAAAATTTCCCCTATATTAACCGATCAACGTTGGTCGGTAATTTTAAATATAAATTCTTAAATATTATAAAATATTTTAAATAATAAAATAATTATTAAAATTTAAAAAATTGGATCTAGATTACCGACCAACGTTGGTCGGTAATCCAAAATTTTCTTGTCTGACCAGCTATTGACCAATTTACCAACCTACGTTGGTCGGTATTTTGTTTAAAAAAAATATAAATATTTTTTTTCCCAGTTTGCGTCCAACCTGACGGGTTTTGGTCGCATTTTTTGACCGACCAACGTTGGTCGGAAATAGTTGGTCGGTTTTTAGCAGATTTTTAGCAGTGGATGTTTTGGGATTGATGTGGATAAGTGATTCTCATTTTAGGAGTTTAAGTTGGAAAAATTTATCGAGATTTGACTTTTGTGAAAATGATTCCAGAATGGTATTTTGATGGTTCGATAGATTCGTATATTTTGGACTTTGGCGTATGCCCAAAATTGAATTCGGAGGTTCCTAGGTTGATTTGGCCTGTTTTGACGAAAATGGGCAATGTGAAGGTTTAAAAATTCCTTAGGTTTCACTATGGTTTGAGTTTATGGCTATCGGGTTCGGATTTTAATTTTTGGACTTGGAATAGGTCTGTTTTTCTCTTTGGAACTTGTCTGCAATGTTTAGAGTCATTCCAAGTTGATTTGATAGGAATCAGACGTGTGGTTGTGTTTTTAGAAGTTCTTGAGTTTCAATATAAATTTCACGTGTTTTGATATCCGATTCGTGGTTTCGGATGTTATTTTGATGATTTGATCATGCGAGCGAGTTCGTGTGATATTTTTAGACTTGTGTGGATGTTTGGTTCAGAGCCCCGAGGACTCGGGTGAATTTTGGACACGTTTCAGAGTGTTTGGAAGTGTGTTAGTTTTGCTGATTTTTGAACAGGTGCTTCAAGTCTCACAAATGCGAGACTTTGTTCGCATTTGCGAACAAGTTGTTCGCTTTTGCGATTGGGGTCTGGGCTAGGCTGGCTCATATTTGCGATCATTATGTCGCTTTTGCGAGGTTTTCAAAGTTCGCATTTGCTATAAAATGTTCGCTTTTGCGACGTTAGCAGGACAATGATGGATGTCGCTTTTGCGATCATTCATCGCATTTGCAAAACCCAGGTCGCATTTATGACACCTTTGACTAAACATAAAAGCTGAAAGACGGGATTTTGGTCTCATTTTTCATATTTTGGTACCCTATACTAGGAAGTAGGTGATTTGGAGAGGAGATTTTCATCTACAATCATTGGGTAAGTATTTTAAAATAATTTTCAACTATATTTCATGATTATATATTAGATTTAACATCAAATCTATGAGAATCAAAAAGGAATTTTTGGAAATTGTCTAAGTTTTGAAAAAATAAAATTTGGGATTTCAAAGTCGAATTGGACTCGGATTTTGATATAAAATAAATATATAGACTCGTGGGGTTATGGATAGTCAAGACCTACCCTTGGACCCGGGTCTTGACTGGGCGGGCCCGGGTTGAGTTTTGTTGTCTTTTTATAAAGATCATAGCTGTACTTATTGGAAATTGTTTCTCTTGCATTATTTGATATTATCAAATCGATTTTTGCTAGATTTGAGCTGAGCTGAGGTGAATTGTAAAGGAAAAGCTATTTTTGAGTGTTGAATTAGCCTAGTTGAAGTATGTATCTTGCCAATCTTTGTGTGTGATAACTACCTCGTAGGGACTGGTTTAATTATGTTATTTGTATTACGTGAAAGACGTGTACATTAGGTGACGAATGTGTACACGGGTTATATGTAGTATTTTTACCGGTATGACTTCTAGACTTCTTCCATGCATTTAATTGAATTTGTGATAACATGTTATATCTTTCATTGTTGAATTTACTCTCACATGCTCTAATTGAAGTTGTTAGTTCGTGTTATATCTTTTATTGCCAAATTTACTGTTATATACTTTAATTGAAATTATTGCCTCTTTCTTGGTCACGTTATCGCTTTCATAGATGATCTATTATTATTTGAAGTCATTGCTACATGTTATCTAACTCATTATTAAGTTTTTCTAATTTGAATTCATTATTACTTGTCATGTCTTTCATTGTTGAGCATATTCTCCCGTTTCATTGTGTTGATTTACTTGTCGTACTCTTGTGTTATTGTTGTTGTTGTTGTTGTACTCAGTGTTGTTGAGCCACGGGCTATGTGTGGTTGTGGTATTGGGATTATTGATATAGAAGTGTTGTGGCATATGGCCACATATCGTGCGAGTTGTTATATTGTATTTTTATGTTTTTGCACATGTGAAATTGTTGAGAGGATTGTCGGGGTGTTTGCACGTGAGTTGTCCGTGCTATTGTTATTATTGATATTTGCACATGCGACGTGACAAGGCGGGCTATATATATTGAGTTTGCGCATGTGGCAAGACAAGGCAGGATAATTATTGATGTGCGTCTGGCGAGACAAAGTAAAATAATTATTGATGCACGTGTTGCGAGACAAGGCAGGCATTTACTTTACTGTTGCACATGCGACGATAAAATGTGGGCTATACGGGGATGATTTGTGTTGGTATGGGGGAATTGTCATTGATGATTTTGTGTAGTGGTGTGACTATTTTGTGGGAGTCATGCATATTGCGGGTTTTCTTGCATTGTTTTCAATGTGCTATTCGGTGTCTTTGATCTTACTTGTTGACTCGAGTTGTGATAGTACACTTGCACAAACATACACCATAATCTATCCAGGAGTATAATTCTTGATGTCCATTGATCATGTACGTATATTCTTGTATCTATGCCTTTTATATGGGAACTGGACTATTGGTACGTGAGTTGTCCGTGCGGATATGAGATATTGTTACTGTTGGCGCGTGAGTTTTCTGTATGGATATTAGATTTGTTACTGTTGGCACGTGTTGTCCGTGTAGATATAAGATATTATTATTGTTGGCACGTGAGTTGTCCTTGAGGGGTATAAGATTACTGTTAATAGCACGTGAGTTGTGCGTACAGCACGTAGATTGTCCGTGCAGTTATGATTTATAAAGCGAGCATGAGATGCTGTGTGATTATGATTCGTGAGTTGGAATTTGTGAAATGGTGATATTTCGGTATGATTCTTTTTGTACATTTTATGCTGAAGAGCTTGATGAGTCGAACGGTTGTTATTCTCGTTTCCTTATTTCCTTCCATTCGTATCTTGATTCTACTTGGTTACCTGTTGTATTTACCACATGTACGCTCTTACTGTCATTTGTTGCCTTGTTACCGACGTTAGCCTTGTATTGGTAAAACGATTCATTGTCTTTTAACTGCCTTTATTTTTTCATTGTTAGATTATATCAATATCCTGCACAGATTTCTATGTCTAGTAGGTATCTTGACATGATCTCGTCATAATTCTACCGAGGTTAGGTTTGGTACTTACTGGGTACCACTGTGGTGTACTCATGCTACGCTTGCTGCATATTTTTGTGCAGATCTAGGTACCTTGGAGCGTGCCGATATTTAGTTAGCTAATTGTGAACTGCTGTGGAGACTTCAAGGTATACCTGCCATCTCGTTCGCAAGACTCAGAGTCACCTTCTGTTGTCTTTTTTACTGCTGTTTATTTCTATTCCGGAGCAATTTGTACTTAGAGATTTTCTAGTGAACTTAGTAGAGCTTATGACTTATACTATCGATTTTGGGATATTGTACATCTATTAATGGTTGTTGGCTATGTATAATAATTTCTTGATCATGTTTAATAGTTGATTGATTTAAATCTGTTAATATCTCAGAATATATTAGGCTTACCTAGTCATAGAGACTAGGTGTTATCACAACATCCAAAGGAGAGAATTTGGGGTCGTGACAGAGACAGAGCTTGAGATTAGATTTGCAGGTTTTTCATTAGAAAAGAGCAAGGAAAAGAAAAGAAGATGACAGATCATGATTTGGGTCATTAAGCATTTGCTTTTGGTATTCTTCATAATTTTTAAATTTCAATAATCAATAAGTATCTATTAAAGTTCGATATCTTTTATATATAAAAATTTCAAACTCCAAGTTAACAGATACACTTACATCCTCAGTCACACATAAGATACAGAAAATAATAAAAAGAAATAGTGAAAACTTTAAACTAAGCACGAAAAGTGAAAATATTTTATGGCATAAATAGGAAAAAGCCCTCTCCTTTTTGCCCGAGGACAGAGAGCACGTGTGGTCGGCTAGTTTGACCCAAGCGTCTCGTTTGACCGCTGCCATGGCCTTTTCGGCCGGCGGCCAGCCATCTTTTCTGGCTGGCCAGCCTCCTCCCACCCTCGCCCCAACATCTACTATACCAAACACCAATGTCCAGCCCTTAGATTATAGCCATATATTAAAACCAGTCGCATTGAATAATCCCATGCACGCGAGTTCTATTTCGAAGGCTACTGTTGAACCAATCTCATTCAAACGAGCAACCTTCTTTCATGGACAACCCTTCGTCAAGTTTATAGAATCAGAAGTCGATCGCATGAATATAATAGAAGGTCTACAATATGTTGTGTTAGGTAAGTTCTCATATGGATGGCAAGACCTCCAAGAGTTACGTCGAATCATTCCAGTACAATGTGGTATTAAAGGAGATTGCAACATTGGATTCCTAAGAGATAAGCATGCGTTTATTAGATTAACATTATAGGAGGATTTCATTAAGATTATGTCCAAAAGCACTTATTATATTAAGGGAAAGTATGGGTACGAATATATGATGATGCAGCTTATTTATGATGCGAAATTCAAAGACGGAGAAGAAACACCAATTGATATGGCTTGGATTTTATTCCCACACTTGCTGCCTACATATTTTGTTAAGGAGGCTTGTTTTCTCTAGCCTCAGCTGTTGGAAAACCACTGCATCTTGACATGGCAACTATAAATAAAATAAGGCATAGTTGTGCTCGAGTTAAGGTGTTTGTTAATCTATTAGCAGAATTGCCAAAGAAGGTTCGCATGGATATAGAGAATGAGGCTATAGGATAGGTAAGAACTGAATGGGTTAAAATTCAATATGACTTCATTCCAAAGTATTGCAAGCAGTGCAAGTTGCAAGGCCATGATATGATCAAGTGTTGGAGGCTGCATCTAAAGTTGAAGGAGAATAGAGATGCTGAGAAATAGTCTGTTGATGATAAGGCAGTGGAAAAAAGTAAGGAAACTGTCCCGTCGATGATTCTTATAAGTGGAAAGGTTGTTGAAAATGTAGGTGCACAATGGAAGGAAGTAAGAGATAATCGTGTGCAAGGTAAGGATAAACAAACAAAAGAACATGTTAAAACTAGGAAGAAAATTGTTCCAGTTGATAAGGTTGCTCAACAGGTTCAAACAATGAATAAATTTGTTGTACTAGATGTGGAACAAAGTGATATTAATGAGAACAATCAGTTGGTAATGGTGGAGGAAAGGTCTGTTCAAAAAATTGGTGTTACTACTAAATCACCTGGGATTGAAAAGTAGAGGCAAGTGAACAATGCTAATCCAACTGGACGTGGGAAAAGCCTATTTTAAGTAGCCCTAAATACTAGTCTTAGTCCAGCTGGGATAGATGCAGAGAAAGATAGGGTAAATACAAGGCCTAATGGGAGAAGAACTGAAGAACATACAAATAAGGAATCCACAGCTCAATGGGTGCAAAGAACATTTACGGCCAATGCTGCTGCTACTAACACCTCTTGCCAAGAAATTCCATCACAAGATACTCGTAGGGAAGGGGAGTTGGCTAAGAAATCAGTAAAGGTGCAAGCTTCTGATATAGGGAGTGAGATGTTTAAGGACAATGATAGGGTACAATGGAGTGGAGGAAGACTATGGGCAAATCAAATAGAAGAGGACACCGAGGAAGGTGAAAAACAAGATTTAAATGCAAAGTGAGGAGGAAGCAGGTGCTGAGGTAATAGAAGAGGAGGAACAAAGTGTAAATGGTGATGATATTTCTACCAAGATCACTGAAGATGAGAATGTAAACAATGAAGATGCTGAACCCAAAGAGCAGAAAATTATCAAGGAGAAGCAGATTACTACAGAAAAATCTAAGGCAGAAACAATGATTACTAAAGGTGTTGATATAAATTTAATTGATCCAGGAGGAAATGAAAGGGATGCTGCAACTGATGTTGATGATAATACCAAACTAAAAAAAAGTGCAGGGGTTGGAAACAACCAGATGTCCAAAAATCAATTGATGGTTGAAACTGGAATCACTATTCCATTGGAACTTACACAGTTGCAGAACAAGAAGACTACTGTGGAGCAGGATGTGATCTTTAAACATAAGAATTCCAATATTGTGACTTCATTAGGAGCTAAAGAAGTAGCATATCGCACAGAACAAGCATTTAGGGATCTTGATGAGGAGTCGACTGCCTAGAATTTTCTAAATATTGTTAAGCATGGTGATATTTCTACAGGGCATATTGAAAAGGCCAAATCAGTTGTCAAAGGAAGAAAGAAGCAAGGTAAAGACAACTTCACTGCCCCAACATTTGGAGTACAAATGAGAAGAACTTTAACTAAATCCAATAATTTGTAATAGATGTAATTATTTTGAATATAAGATCAGTGAATACTAAAAAAGCTTTTGAGAGGCTTATCACAATGCATAAACATCACTACTTTGAATTCATTGGAATAATGGAACCAATGCAGCAGGAAAAGAAAATTGGAGAGATATAGAAGGAAGATTGATTTTGCGCAGGCTGTGGTAAATTTTTCAAATAAGATCTGGGCTTTCATCGATGAAATGTATGAGGTTACTATTCTGTATGATATGGTGCAACAACTGACATTGAAACTCATGTTGAACTCATTCTCACATTGGTGTATGCCAAATGTGATGCTATTGAGAGGATAGAACTCTGGGATTCCTTGTATGTAATGGCTAGAGATATGGCTGTCCCATGGCTTGTGGGTGGTGATTTTAATATAATTTGGGATGAGGAAGAAAATATTTGAGGACTTTCATTTTTCTAAACGAGGTAGATGATTTTAGGTACTGCATCAACACTTGCAACCTATCAGATCTTGGCTTCAAGGGGAGTATTTTCACTTGGTGGAATGGAAGGGCAGATGAGGACTTCATTTTCAAAAGGCTCGATCGTTGTTTAGCTAATATGGAATTCCAGCAAACCTTCCCAATATTGGAAGTCACACATCTATCCAAGATTGGATCTGATCATAGTCCTATGCTATTGAAGTGTGATTTTGAAGCTCCTCCAGTTAAGAAATCTTTTAGGTTTCTTAATTTCTGGGTGAAACATGATACTTTTAAGGATGTCATTAGGGAGAATTGGCATGCTGATTTCAGTGCTAATCCTTTTATACTCTTAAATTTCAAATTAAAGAAGTTGAAGAAGGCATTGTCTACATGGAGTAAAGAAACTTATGGAGATATATTTCAAAAGATTGTGAGCTTGGAGGAAGTTGTTATGGTGCATGAAAGGCAGTTCGAAGCAAATCCTACACAGCTGAATAGGGAAAGGCTACAAAAAGTTCAAGCTGAACTGATTAGATACCTTGCACTGGAAGAGGAATTCTGGAGACAAAAGTCAGGTATGACATGGTTTAAGGATGCTGATAGGAAGATAAAGTTCTTTCATGCTCAAGTTAATGGTCTAAGAAAAGGATTGCATCTCAAGAGGATACAAAGCAGACTTGGCAACTGGATTGTGGAGGAAGATCAAATTGCAGAAGAAGCTGTCAATTTTATTAAGGACCAATTATATGACACTGTGGCTCCTAATACTTTTGGCATCATTGATCACATACCTATTTTAGTAGACATGGAGCAGAATGCAAAACTAATCAGTCAACCTACAAGAGAAGAGGTTAAACAGGCAGTTTTTGGCTTAAATGGGGAGAGTGCAGGAGGTCCAGATGGATTCACAGGTGCCTTTTATCATTCATGCTGGGATATCATTGGAGAGGACATTATGCAATGGTTTTGGCATTCTTCAGTGGAAAACAACTACTAAAATGTGTGACACACACAAATCTAGTGCTCTTACCAAAGAAGGAGGTAACTACATTTTCGGATATGAGGCCTAGAAGCCTTAGTAACTTCATCAACAAAATCTGTTCTAGGGTGATTCATGAGAGATTGGGGGGATGATTTCTAATCTAATTTTAGAAGAACAAGCAGGTTTTGTGAAAGGGAGCATTATTGTTGAAAATGTAATCTTAACTCAAGAAATCATCACTGATATTAGATTAAGGACAAGGGCTGGACCTAATGTGGTGATTAAGCATGATATGACAAAAGCTTACGATAGGCTATCATGGTTATTTCTGACTAAGGTGCTAAGGAAAATGGAATTTTGTGAAAGATTCATTGGTTTGGTCTTTGATATTGTAGGAAACAATTGGTATTCAGTGCTCGTTAATGGACAATCACATATATTTTTCAAATCTTCAAAGGGCGTCAAGCAAGGAGATTCACTCTCACCCACACTGTTTATCATAGCTGTTGAGGCACTCTCAAGAGGTCTGAATGCTCTACACTTGAACCCATATTTTTGTGCCTTTGGTTTGCCTAAATGGTGTCCAAAAAATAATGATTTAGCCTATGCATACAAAACTATCATATTCTACATCTTTACAGTTGGTGATAGAAGTCTTATATGCATATGAGACTGCATCGTGACAGTTGATGAACAAAGGTAAATCTGCTATCTATATGCACCATTTGACTAGCTTGGATGTGGTTATAAAAGTGGAGAGGATCACTAGTATAGCCAGGCAGGAATTCCCATTCACATACCTTGGATGTCCCATATTTTATTCAAGGAGAACGATGGATTATTATCAAGGCCTCGTCACTAAGGTGCTCGATAAGTTGCAGTCATGGAAAGGTAAATTACTCTCTATAGGAGGTAGGTCAGTCTTGGTATCTCATGCACTTCAGAGTATGCCAATTCATCTACTTTCTGCTGTGAATCCTCCTATTTATGTTATTAACAAGCTTCATAAGATATTTGCTCAATTCGTTTGGAGTAGTTCTGTGGGAGGTAACAGTAGACATTGGGCATCATGGAATACCTTATGTATGCCATGTGAGGAAGGTGGAATAGGTTTTAGATCATTGCATGATGTGTCTAAAGCACTATTCTGCAAATAGTGGTGGAATTTTCGAACAAAGCCAAGCCTTTAGAGCTCATTTATGAGTCAGAAGTACTGCAAAAAGCTCAATGCAGTTATAGTCCCATGGAGAAAAGGATCAAATTTGTAGAAGAAAATATTCGAATGTAGGGACATAATTGAGCATCAAATTACTTGGCATCGAAAAATGGGATCTTCACTTTTTTGGTTTGACAACTAGATGGGTTTAGGAGCCTTGTATTTCCTTGTCTCTCCAGAATTTGGGGTTGATGAATCCACTCATAATGTATATGAAGTGGTGGACGATGGTGCTTGGAATGTTGACAGATCATTGGATATTCTCCCTGAGGAATTTGCACTGCATATTATGGAGAAAATAAGACCTACAGTTATGGATAATGTCCTTGACACTCTCTACTGGATGCATGAAACTCGTGGCCATTTTAGTGTAAAATTTGCATGGGAATACTTACGAAGGAGAGATGATCCTAGGATAGTTTACAAGATGATATGGGTGAAAGAGTTACCATTTAGAATATCATTCTTCATGTGGAAGGTATGGAAAGCTAAACTGCCTTTGGATGATTTCATGCGAATGCTGGGATATTTCATGCCATCGAGGTGCTGGTGCTGTTCTGAACCTAAGGAGGAAACACTAGTGCATTTGTTCTTCTCATCAACTGCTGCTACCAGAGTTTGGAAATATTTCCTACCGAGGGTAGGAATATCAATGGAGGGGCTGTCAATGCATCAGGCAATTACCAAATGTTGGACTGCCCAGGTACTTCCTAGAATTAAACCAGTTATACAAGCTTTACCTTCTTGTATTGTGTGGGAACTGTGGAAAAGAAGGAACAACTTCAAGTATGGTGAGGCAGTGTCTATTAGTAGAGTGATCTATCAGGTGTCTATAACACTACAAGCTCTAGTTCAAGTTAGAAAGCCAGGCATACAAGTGCCTCACAAATGGCATGATCTGTTAGCCATGTTGGAGAATTACACTACAAGACTAAAGGTTGAGAAAGTTATCTGGGAATTGCCAATGGAGGGGTGGATTAAAATCAATACTGATGGAGAATCTAGAGGGAATCCTGGAAAAAGGGCAATTGAATTTTGTGTCAGGGATGAAGCTGAAGAGGTGAAATATGCAATTGGAAGGGAGATAACTGAGGGTTCAAATACAGAAGCAGAGGTAGTAGAAATTGTTGAGGCTTTAAGGCTATGTAGAGCACACAATTATACACATATATGGCTCCAAACTGATTCGATGTTACTGAAGAATATAATTGAGGGATCTTGAAAGCCACCTTAGTGTATTGTAGAGTATGTTGAGGAGGTTATGAAACTGATGGAAGGGTGCAATATCAAGGTGTCACACATTTACATAGAGGGAAACAAACTGGCTAACCACCTTGCAAACTACGCTCTTGATGTTGGTACGATTGAGTGTCATGAATTTTGGCATCTAGATCCCCAAGGCAGAAGAATAGTGAATGAAGAAAAATTGCAATATCCTTATCTAAGGGTAAAAGTTGCCAAATAACAAGGAGTAAGGAGGAAAGGTGTATTAGAGCGCTGGTGAATTCATCAGATCATCATATTCAAATCCATTTTGAGGAGTAGAATTTTGTGATCTTTTATACTACTAACCTTGGGTTCTTTTTTGCAAGAAATGTTACTGTATCCATGTCTTACTATGTGCTACAAATTCAAAGGGTAGTATTAGCATTTGATGCTCGGTCCCTTGCAGGAGTACTAACAGTAGGCACAAGCATGGAAGCATGGAAGATCTCAGAATACTGGGGTGTGAAATAGATTTATGGACCTTCAGTCATCCAAGGTTGGGTATTAACATCACACACCCTAGTATTATAACCCTTTAAACTTAGTTACTAAGAAGGGACAGCAAATACTGGAAATGCACGAGAATACTGCCCAGATTGTTGGTCGAGATAGTCATGTATGACCTGGGCCTTTGGCATTAAACTATGGGAATAATGGATGCATTGTGGACCAAAATCTCAATGCATTTCAGTAATACTACATCCCAGAAATGGTGCCAACCAATGGTTACAACTGATTACTGATGGAAATCACATTATTACCTCTACAAACAGTGCATGATCACCTATATACACAAGTGCTAGAAAGTAGAAACAGGAAGGACTGCGTGTAGCTATATCATATTTTTTTACAATGCAATTACTTTTCTGGATTCTAGACATCAAGAAGTAGAAGTAGATGGGTGTGTTTGGTCGATAAAATGTAACATTATGCAAGGACGAGCAGTGGCACTCCAAGGATACGATAAGGCAAGGGTGAGGATTTTTGTGGATACCACACACATTGGTGATGATCATATGAGACTCATAATTGCAACTGATGTTTTAAATATGAAAAGAATGGTCTCATATTTGCATTCAATTTCAGCTATACAACAAGAAGCTGGAGAAAAAGGCAACGAGACATCCTTAAATCTGGGCAGCAAGGGTGGTATTATATCATGGCTAGTTAATACATCATGGCTTAGTTTCTTTTTTTATAAGACATTATGTACTATCATTGTTGAGCACATTGCTCAACTTTGATAATAGGAGCTATGTTCTTGACAAATTCTATTGCTTTCATCTTGTAAGATCTCCTGACATTTGTCTTTATTTTTAGTTATAAATATAAAAACTAGCCCTAGGCACACTGCCTAATGGATTTACAAAAAAAAAAAACACGAAAAGGTGAGTATGAAATTAAAGTCTACTCATCATCAATTTATAATTAGTTCACATAATATGTATCAGTTGTTCTGTGAATAATTCCAAAGGCCAGGGCATCCCCCTTTAGAACTCTTTCTTACACCACGACTTGTGGTCGAAATCCTTCCAATCTCGTGACTGTTGCTACCTTCTATTATGCAGCATGTACGACTCTGCAAGAGAAGATGCTTTCCATTAAATAATTATCCCAATATAATTGGAAGCAAAAGCAATATGCCCCAACATATCAAAACTTAATTTCTCATGTTCAAACTATTTGAATACAAACATTAGTCTCAACTTCATTATAACATGACACACATAACTTTATAAACTGAATTATTTTCTAGTTTCAACATAGCTTTGGGTTTGCAAATAATTCACACGTTGTTTAATATAACCCCTACTTTTTTTATATATCTACACATGGCTTCAAATCCATTCTATTATGCTAGAAGCTACATAAGAGCACAAATTACTACTAATATATACAACTCACATGGTAATAGCCTTGATCTTCGAGAGATCTAACTCTATCCCTTTCGTGCCAACGATGAAACCCAAAAATTTTTCTGTGCGAACTCCGAATGCACATTTTGCAGGGTTCAGCTTCAAATTGTACCTTCGCAATCGTTCGAAGAATTTCCTCAGGTCACTTAAATGATTCCACTCTTTCGTGACTTGATGTTGATGTTATCCATGTAAACTTCAATCTCCTTGTGGATTATGTCATAGAAAATAGTCGTCATTGCCCTCATATAAGTGGCACCGGCATTCATGAGGCCTAATGACATGACCCTATAATAGTAAATTCCCCATGGTGTGGTGAATGTTGTCTTTTCTGCATCTTCTTCTTGCATCAAGATCTGATGATAACCGGCAAAACAATCCATGAATGATTGTAGATCGTACTTCGCATAATTGTCAATGAGGATGTGGATATTGGTCAGAGGAAAGTCATCCTTGGGACTTGCTTTGTTGAGATCTAAATAATCCACATATATCCTAATCTTCCTGGACTTCTTAGGAACCCGTACTATGTTGGCCAACCAAGTGGGGTAGTTCGTGACCCTTACCATATTCGCCTTTATTTGCTTGGTGACTTTTTCTTTTATTCTCATACTCAAATCAGGCTTGAATTTTCTGAGTTTCTGCTTGACTGGTGGTTTGGCAGGATCAGTAGGCGGTCGATGTGAAACAATGTACACACTCAACCCAAGCATGTCATCATATGACCAAGCGAATATGTCAATGTATTGTTGGAGTTGCATTATCAATTCTTTCTTCTATTCTACATCCAAGTGGATGCTGATTCGGGTCTCTTTTACATCTTCTTTATTTCCCAGGTTGATCACTTCTGTCTCCTCCAGGTTGGTCTTCTTCTAGCTTTCTAACTTTTCAATCTCCTGCGGTACATTCTCGAGCATCATACTTTTATCATATTCCTCGTAATCCGGCTCGTTTTTTTCAAGGGTTTAGTTGCATATCACAATCGTAGAATGCTATTTTTATTAGTTTGATCACTAAAAAGAAAAGGCGAGAATAAATGAAAAAGACAAGTTTGTGTAATACTTTAGGAAGAATAAAAAAGAATTTCATTGAAAGGAACGTCTTAGCGTTCAAAGAGGCGGTTTATCAAAAATGCATCGGCATGATTCAATCGTCAATTAATCATGCAATTTAAAAAATTACTACAATTCTACACTACCACGACTCCCGGCGAACTAGAAATAGGTTGGCAGTCCAGTTTCGTAAAGTCTCTCCTGGTTTGGCATCACTTATGGTCGGTGTCTTGATGTCAGCTTCGCTGCAGCACCCTTATATTATTTTCATGAACAACCTTCTGATCCCGTCGATGATTTCTTCCTCTTGCATTGAGCTCGGACTCAGACTCGGAACATGCTATGGCACAAAATAATACTTCACGGGGTCACTGTTATGGCCTCCTCCAATTGCAGACTGGTATCCTAAGCCAGTAGTACCCTTTTGCTACTTTAGTTGGATTGGCTCGGTTATCCTATCTGATCTGGCCCCCAACCCGGATCCTGTTTTGTACCCGTATTTTATCATTTTTCAGATCACCAACCCTAAACTATATGGCAACATCGTGTTGTGGTTCCATTCATCTTTCTCCATTTCTATTGCTTGCATGATCTCAATGCATAAAAGGCGACCCCATCCAGCCCTTCTATAAAAGGAACCGCGCGCTCTAAATACGTTGTATGACTCCGTTCCCCATATATCTCTATTTTTTGACAATCCCGTTCGAACTTCATACATTGATGGAGAGTAGAAGGAAATGCCCCTTCCATGTGTATCCATGGCCTCCCAAGTAACAAGTTGTAAAAAGACGAGTTACCCATCACTTGAAATAATACCGGGAACTCAATGGGTCCCACTTGCAAAGATAGATAAATTTTCCCAATGACGTCTTTCTGTGATTCGTCAAAAACCCTTACCTTCACATGGATTTCTTTCACCTTCCTTATATGAATACCTAGTTCTAGTAGAGTGAAGAATAGATAAATATTCACTCCAGATCCCTCGTCGATCAGTACCTGAGATATGACCTTGTCTCCACACTTGACAGTGATATGTAGAGCTCTATTGTGATCCACTCCCTCCTCTGGAAGGTCATCCTTCCGAAAAGAGATCTTATTTGCCTCCATCATTTTCACGATATCTGCTGCCAGTGCCTCGCTAGTGGTGTTTCTCGACACACTTACTCCATTCAATACTTTTAACAAAGCGTCCCTATAACTGTCAGAACTCACCAACAGATCTATGATTTATATGTAGGCAGGGGACTTTCCCAATTGTTCTTTGATAGAGTACTCCTTAACGGGCATCTTCCTCCAGAACTATACCGCGTCTACATCAGCTATATTCCTTCTTTGATTATGCTCTCTGTTTGATTTCCCTGATTCAGTTCATCAGGAGCGTAACATCTTCCGGATCTCGTCATCCCATGATTAGCCAAAATTTCTATCATTTTCCATTTCCCTTTGACTGATAGGCCCATGGAATTGCCTTGTACTCATGATTCCAATCCCCTTTGACGGCTGTGACCGGCCGTGGCTGATATGTCTGAACCATCAAGGGCGGCTTCAATTGCAAGGTGATTAACGGGGCTGCCCAAGGAGTTGTTCTTGTTGCTCAGTATTCCCACTGGTAATAATGGTCTCTTTCAAATCATATTCCTCCTCCTAGATGATCATGTTCGACCCATGATTTCTATGGTTTGGTAGTGTGTTATAGTTTATTTTTGGTGGGCTGGGGTACATTGGATGGCTCCACTCGTAATCAGCATTTCAATCTCGTACCTCAGACCATAGCAGTCTTCAGTGTCATGTACTGGGACATCTAAATGATAGGCACAGTGATTGCTTGCATCAAAATACTTAGTGAGTTGGTCCAGGATTCTTCCTTCAACCAGGAATAGCCGGCTCTTCTCAATATCTTAAATAATTGGGCTAGAGGCTCGGCAATTAGGGTGATTTTTTTGGGGATTCATTCTTCGAGATCGGGACATAGTTTGGGAGCATAGGCAGGTCTATTTTGGTGGATGGTGGTTTGAACAAGGATATATGGTCGTGGTGGTTTTGGATATATATTGGATCGGGATTGGTTGTAATATGGTTGGGTATTGTAATGTGGATGTGCATTATAGACTGGGGTATAAGTGGGTTCTTTTGAAGTATGAGTATTTGTGGGATATTGGTTGGCTCGACGAGGAGAACTTGGTTGATAGTGAGGGACAATTATCGTCACTTCTTCCTTCTTCTTCTTTGTGCTGCCGATGGAATCGGGCTTTATAACTTTGCTAGCAGGTTGCAGCACAACCATAGACTGTATATTCCTGGACTTGTTGCCTTCCTCCAAGAAATCTAGCATTTTGAGCAGCTTAGAGAACTTCGGGCCCATCATCCCCATTATTTTCTTAAAGTACGTTCCATCCTGGGTGCGAATGAAGCACATTGTTAGTTCGTTGTCATCTAGCGGGGGTTGTGCCCTAGTTGCTTTTGATCTCCAATGACGAGCATACTCTTGAACTGACTCATAGGGATTCTTTTGTATGTTTACCAAAGCAAATCAGTCTGGTGTAATCTCAGGATTGAACTTGAAACAATTCATAAAATCTTCAGCCATGTTTTGCCGTTCTCTTCAATTCCTGGGGTCTTGTCTAGTATACCAGGTGAGTGCTTCCCCAAACAACCTTCTTATGAAGAGATTCCTCCTTAAATTCTCATTCCTTCTCACTCCTACTAGCTTATCACAATCAGCCCTCAAGTGGGCGTGGGGATTGCCCATCCCGTCAAAAATGTCAAATTTTGGGGTATTGTACCCTACTAGAATATCGATGTCTGGATGTATACAAAAATCTTCATAATATAGCATCTTGCAGGTTCTTCATTTTTTTCTCAGGACCCATAGTTGTTCAGATAGCGACACTTCTTTTTACCTTGCTTCCTTTTCCATTTCGGCATACTAATCGATATTGTAAGGCATTCTGACCGTGAGGGGTACGGTGAAAGTTGGTTTTGCTGCTGTATATACGGGTGGAATATACTGCTCGTGGGTGGTAGTGTGTACTACGAGTATATACTGTGCATTGGTATTTGCAAAGGTGACATTGTCACGAGGGGGAGTTTGGACCAAATTAAATGTGGTTGGGGGATTTTTCGAGGCTTGATCATAGTTGGGAATATAAGGCATGTGTATGGGAGGGTTTGGTGGATTTGTAGGGGTAACTGGTGGTATGACCTTAGTTATGGCGGGGATTGTAGTACGATTGGTGGTAATTGGGGTATTGGCAGATTGCCGGGTTGATGAAGGAAAGTGGTCAGGGATTGATCTAGTTATGAAAAACAGGGTGGTTGTGGAAGCATCGTTACAGCCAGATGTGCCAGTTCCCTGATTTATCGTACCTCCTCTCTTAACGATTCCATTTCTTGCTCCATCCGGGCGACATATTCATCGTTTCGAGTCTTATCCCTTCCTCTTGAACCCCCTGGGGCGTCAGTTACTGCCAAAGCATTTTCGGCTGGGTTATCTGAAGTGGTCATCTTTCCTTTGGGCCTCAGGTTATACGATGGCTCGACCACTTTAAATATCAACACAAACCAACCCCTTTTTGGGTAGATAAATAAATAAAAGAATAAAGCAAGTACGAAAGTAGAAGTTAGCTTAAGGAGTGCACAGATATAATCACACGACAATTAATTGACATATTGAACAAACGCATTCCTAAAGTATTGGGGACCCCCCCCCTTTTGCCGAAGGTATGCCTACGTCGGAAGTATTCACAAATATCTATTATTTGACACATTCGGATCCGGAGCGAATTCGATTTTCATTGATAGAAAATTTGATGGTTACAAACTCTCCTCCTCTAGGTCTTCTTCGAGACCTTCCTTGAATTTTTCCTCAACGTCCTTATGATGATACTCCAGCTCCTCTTCCGGATCCTCTTCCGGCTCCTCCTCAGACTCAATCTACACGTAGTCTACTATCTGATTTTCATCATTAGGCAGTTGTAGCATATGGTCAACCAATCCTAGGACCACCTATTGGTGCATAGTAGAGGTGACAAGGTAATGAGCCAGGATTACGTGGTATACTTGCAAAGCTGCTCTTGAATCTTCCAACCCGGCTAATCCTTACCGACTAGGCCTGGCTAGCTGATCTTCTTCAAAAATCCTCACAAAGTACTCCGGTGTACACCATGCATTTTATCCCATACCCATCGTGATCAAATCACTCCACTTGTCTTATAGTCGTCTTACTCTCAAAATTGGGATCTGTCCATGGTAGTCAACCTCATACAAAGTCATTCGAGACCACAGGGGTACGTCTTAGACCAAACCAAACAGTCTTAGGACTCTCAGCAGTGCATACGGCTGAATTATTTATAAACCCATCAGCTCAATGAAATATTTCTCTGGTCCCCTCACAATTGCTCTGCCTCTTAGCCAAGAAAGCTTCCAGTTGATGAAATATTCAGTTAGGTGAGTTAAAAATTCCCGCCATTCTTCTTGACCATGGGTTGTTCCCCAGTGTGTTCCCTAGTGTCTCATTTTCTCTTCATGACTGCAGATCGTATTGTTAGTGCCGACGAAGTAATCGATCGACGGCTCTCTTTGAAAGTGCTCTGTAGCCCATATTTGCAACAACAAGTTGCAACCCTTAATGAAGTCATATCCCCTCAAACATGCTGATAGTGCCCTAAAAATATCTACCAACAACACCGAGACAAGAGTTACCCACAAATTCCCCCAGAATGTGGCTAAGACCAGAACAACATATTGATGCTGATCCACCCCTTTCGCCGTGGAAAAATCAAATGTCCCAAAAATTCCAAAGAGAAGGTCAAGGGGCGAAGGTTCTCCCACATTTTTCGGTCACACTGAAATTCTTCATGTTGCAGATCAATGCTTTCTAGATGCCCAAATCTATCAAACAACTGGTCTAGGCTTATCCAACCGTCTTCGACGTTTCTCAGGTTTCTATTGCTCTCCAAACCCAATGCATAAAGAAACTTATGACCTAGCATGATGATCTGGAGTATGGGCTTTCGTCCAGCGAATGGCAACTCAGTAAAGATGGTAACTGCCTCGAGTGCTGGACTTAGCTCACAGTGTTGAAGTAAGGCTTGTACTTGTTATTCTATCTCCCTGTTTTTATTTATGTATTTAATTATGGTAAGGGAGAGTGCTAATGCACGAAGGGTGATGCCGTGCCATATTGTGAGTGTTAATATACGAAGGGTGATGTCGTGCCATATTGTGAGTGTTAATCCATGAAGGGTGATGTCGTGCCATATTGTGAGTGTTAATGCATGAAGGATGATGCCGTGCCATATTGTGAGTGTTAATGCACGAAGGGTGACACTATGCCATATTATGAGTGTTAATGCACGAAGGGTGATGTCGTGCCATACTATGAGTGTTAATGCACGAAGGGTGATGTCGTGCCATATTGTGAGTGTTAATGCATGAAGGATGATGTCGTGCTATATTGTGAGTGTTAATGCACGAAGGGTGATGTCGTGCCATATTGTGAGTGTTAATGCACGAAGGGTGATGTCGTGTCATATTCTGAGTGTTAATGCACCAAGCGTGATGTCGTGCCATACTGTGAGTGTTAATGCACGAAGGATGATGTCATGCCATATTGTGATTGTTAATTCACGAAGGGTGATGTCGTGCCATATTATGAGAGTTAATGCACGAAGGGTGATGTCGTGCCATGTTTCTATTGATTTTATGGTGAGATCAAGAGTAAAAGCACGAAGGGTGATGCCATGTATTTTTCCTTTACTGTATTCGTGTTCCTGTTTATTCATAATATGTTGGTTGTTCCAGTTATCATTCTGATGTAGTTCTTTATCTGATACTTAC
This sequence comes from Nicotiana tabacum, assembly GCF_000715075.1. NCBI lineage: Eukaryota > Viridiplantae > Streptophyta > Magnoliopsida > Solanales > Solanaceae > Nicotiana > Nicotiana tabacum. The sequence goes on from NC_134100.1 coordinate 50,944,597, forward strand.
CCAGCATGTTTTCCCCTCCTGATATCTCCTGTCTCGTTCTTCATTACTGTTATATGTATATACATTGTTAAATTGTACAGGTTGATTTGTAGGTGCCTTGCCTTAGCCTCTTCACTACTTCATCGAGGTTAGGATCTACACTTACCAGTACATGGGGTCGGTTGTACTGATACTGCACTCTGCACCTTTTGTGCAGATTTTGGTACCGGCTCAGGTTGATCGAGATTTTGCTATTGGACCGCTATCTGGCGACTCAAGGTAGATCTGTCGGCGTTCACAGACCATGAAGTCCCCGTCTATCTTTATATTCTATTGTTTCTTTCATTCAGACAGTTGTATTTCTTTCAGACTAGAGTGGATGACTCTCGAGAAGGTTCTAATGGATTCAAGATTTATATGTCGTAGTTGAGAATTTTTCGGACTTGTATATGGCTAATATCTGAGATTTTCATATGATGGTGTCGGTACTTGCGGTATTTCTATATCATTATGGATTCTACATTTCAGTATCAGGAAGGTAAAGGAAACGGCTTTAGATTCACAGAAGGTCTCTTCTGAGTGGGTGTCTCAGTTTTTGTACTTTTAGGGTGCTTATGAGGTAATACAGTGGCTTATGGTCCTTAGGGAGGTGTGGTTTTATGCTAGGATCTTTGGTGGTGAGTTTTGGGTAAGGATCTGGTGTTCTACCAAGGAGAACTGCCAACTTGTGGGTAATTCAGAAGGAACTCGGAGAAATAGTATAGTTTGGTAGTAGGTTAGATTAGCATGGTAATGGATATGATCGGTTCTTTGGGTACTTATGATGTGGTGAGTGTCTACAAGTGTTTTATGGCAATACTCTTGGGTTTGGCGACCTGCGTGTCATGGTGGAGTTAGAGAGATTTAGTTCTGATGGCTTGGTTATGTGCAAATGAGTTTCGAAGAGTCCTCGATGATTCTACCACGGTTTGAGATGGATATTTCCTACCGGCATGAGGAGTATATTGCGTATTGTGATTTTCTCCTAGATGAGATCAAATGGAAGGTTTCAGACTAATCGAGTATATATTCTGCTGGTGACTTAGAGATTCTCGTGCTTTTTATATGATGGCATGATAGATGTGGTGTGTTGTGTGGGATTGAGATTTGCATGTGCAATGTCGCGGTTCAGTATTTAAGGGAAGTTCATGAATTCTAAGACAACATGGAGGATTTCAGATGACTAGATGAATGTTATTACTACTTGGTATCACCTAAGAAAGGTGCACATTTCAGAAGGCACACTGTTTTCTGACTTACGAATGCTTCATTGGTATTGTTGTACTCCCCTGGTTGATCGACTGCTAATGTTCAGTGGAATGGAGGAATTATAGAAGTATTTCTCGTGGGGATGATTATGTATGAGAGATTTTTTAGTCATTCAAGTGGTGGAGTTAGGATCGGCTATGCTGATTCATGTGTTCTATGGATTTGGAGACTGGTAGTTCTCAGAAGCAGATTGTTTTGGGGTTGCGGACTGTGCAGATGTGGCCAAAGTTTACTAGATTGTAGTATGTGCTATGGTTAGGTCATTGTGGACTTTTGGAGGGACATTTATCCATTTGGGAATGACCAGAGTTGGTTTGGGGGCCCATTGGTAGGCCCAATGTGGATGTGCATTCTAAACCAGGTCGAATTTGTTGACTCATAATTGTTAGTGTTGAGGGGTGAGTCATTCAGTTAGAGTTGAGCTTGTTCGTGTTCTGATATGTTCTATGTGTTACTCTTCTATACTACGAGGGGTGGTGATTCATTGGTTATATGCACACATGGTGCGGTTCTATTTCGGCCTTAGAGCGGAATTTGAGCGAGATGGTTATTGGGTGTCTAATGGTCGATCGCGCCCTTGTTATGGTCTTTTCAGACTGTGGTATATTGTGTTATTATCTTCCCTATGGTTATGGTCATGCGTTTCGTGTACTTGATGTCGAATTGCATGTAGTTTTAAATTTTAAGCATTGTGGCTTGAGGTATTTAATATGGACCGGTGTCTGGATGGGTCACCCATTGCAGCGGGGCTATGTTGGGATATGATCCTTTGTGTTAGATTCGTGTGTCTTGGTCCTACTATGTGTGATGGGTTCATAGCATTGCGTTGTGGTGGTACTTGTTGCGCTTGCGGGACGGTTCCCTTATTTGAGTCATTTTCAATGATTGAGTACATTTTGAATTGTTGCTTATTGGTGAACGAATTCCACGGTTTGTAGCTTTAGGTTGTATTGGTGTGGCATGTCAATAGAGTAGTTGTGTTTTACGAGATAAGGTCATTGGACCTAGAATGGATACTATCGGATCTGATTGCGGTATGTTTGGAAGAATAATATCAGAAGTCAACTTAGGATTTGGCTTTAATTCTTGTCGGGTGAGAGAGAGAGCTCCATGACTTGTGGATCTAGTGAGTGATTATGAGTTTCTGCATGTTTCCTTCATTGGGTGACATGGTATTACCCCCGGTTATATGCATGGTAAGGTTACACGACGTTTTGATGGCTTTGGAACGATTCTAGGCACGTTCGAGGATGAACATATGTTTAAGTGGGGGAGAATGTAACGACCCGACTATCATTTTAAGCATTTACACTTTTCTCGGTGGTTTGAGGGTGTAGGCAGCTCCGCATGATGTATTATGACTTTTGTGTATCGTCGGTTTTGGTTTTCAGGTATTTCTGATGAATTTCATGATTAAAGCTTTAAGTTGAAAGAGTTGACCAAGTTTGAATTTTTAGTATTTGACCTCGGATCGGATTTTTCATAGTTCTGTTAGGTCCGGGTAGTGATATTGGACTTGGGCGTATGCCCGAATTTTTATTTGGATATTTCTAGAATGTTTCGGCACTATTTGGCGAAAGTTGGAAATTTGAAGGTTTGGAATGTTCATAGGTTTGACCGGGAGTTGAATTTGATGATATCGGATTCGGATTGTGGTTTTGAAAATTGGAATAGCTTTACTATGTCATTTGGGACTTGTGTGCAAAATTTGAGTTCATTCCGAGTTTATTTGACAAGGTTCGTCACGAGTTTTGGAAGTTGCAAGATTCAAAGTTCATTAAGTTCGATTTGAGGTGCGATTAATGGTTTTGATGTTGTTATGCATGATTTGAGGCCTCGAGTAACTTCATGTGTAACGACCCGACTGGTCGTTTTGAGCGTCTACACTCCACTCGGTAGTTTGAGGCCTCAGAATGAAGTTTTGTTATTTCTTTTAGCTCTATTGGGCGATTTCGGATTTAGGAGTGCGTCAGGATTTTAATTTGGAGGTCCGTAGTTGAATTAGTCTTGGATTGGCGAAGGTCGGACTTTTGAAAAGTTTGACCGGGAGTGGACTTTTTGATATTGGGGCAAGATTACGATTCCGGAAGTTGGAGTAGGTCCGTAATGGCAAATGTGACTTGTGTGCAAAATTTGAGGTCCATTGGGCATTATTTAATGGGTTTCGGCATCGGTAATAGAAGTTGAAGTTTCACGCATTTGCGAACCTGGGCTGCTGGGGACTGGATTGCAATTACGATGAAGTTGTCGCTTTTGCGAAGCCTGAAGAGTTTCACATTTGCAAACTCTGTATCGCATTTGCGATGAAGGCCTGGTCTGTCAGGGGTCGCATTTGCGATGTTTTGTCCGCATTTGCGAACCCCCTATCGCAAATGCAACATCTGTAACCTGCTAAATGCTGAGAATTCCATAATTTGGCTTCATTTTGTTATATTTTGAACCCTAGATTCGATGGCAGGCGATTTTATGAAGAGGTTTTCATACCAAATAATTGGGTAAGTACCTCTAATCAATTCTCAACTACATTTCATGATTTATATAAGATTTAACATCAAATTCAAGAGAAATCTAGGGAAAAATTTGGAGATTTTGTCAATACTTTGAAAAATGTAAATTTGGGATTTGAGAGTCGAATAGGACTCGGATTTGAAAACAAAACACGTATTTTGACTCGTGAGGCTATGGGTAGTCAAGACGTACCCTTGAACCCGGGTTTTGACCGGGGGTCCCAAGGTTTGACTTTTGTTGACTTTTAAGAAATTGAATAAAAATCACAGCTTTATTAATTGAAATTATTTTCCCTTCCATTTGTGTGATGTATTTAAGTCGTCTTTGGCTAGATTGAGCCGAGCAGAGGTGAAATTGTAAAGGAAAAAGCTAAATTGAGTATTGAGTCAGCCGAATTGAGATAAGTATCTTGCGTAACTTTGTTGAGGGAATTATTCCTACTATTTGACATTGATTGCTACATGCGGGGGTGATACATATATGAGGTGACGAGCATATATGTATGTGCCAGAGTTAACCATGCTCGGGGTAAATTATGTTATTAACTGTGTCTTGTGGAATCACGCGACCTTCTTTCCTTATGCCTTACTTGACTCCTAGATACTAAGAACATAGTGTTAAATGTTAGAACTAAGACTTAGCTTATTATAACTTGGTAAAATTTGATGAAATTTTGAGAATACATTGGTGTGTTTAATTCGGTCATCAATAGGCATAATCATTAATACATTGCTATGGCCGATATTCTTGATATACTAAACAAGATGATTAGTAGAAAAGGATGATGTAGATCCACACATCATTGTGGTGAGACGGCCTAGCCGAACGGGTCGTGATCAGACGCCATGTCACACACATAGTGGTGATTGTGCTGAAAATTGTAATTAAAATTGTGATTGTGGTTGATGTCTCGGATGAGATGGCCTAGCCAATTGGGTTGTGATCAGACTCCGTACTAAAAGCCCAATGGTATTGTGAACGGTGGCATATTGGTACTAAAGATCTCCCAATTTAAGATATGGAAATTTATTTGAACACTGTCTTGGCCCTAACTTGAGGTTTTATATTTTTTTAGGCTTCCACTGATATTATGATTGTTCTTGCTTGTATTATTAATCGTTCTATTGAGAGGGTATTTTTTCATTCATACTATTACTATTCTATATGTACTAACGTTCCTTTTTCCGGAGGCGTTGCATCTTCAGTGGATGCAGGTAGTTCCACATTAGGAGAAATTGATCAGTGATAGCGGTAGACCCTCTTCCCAGCTGACTTGGTGAGCCCCACTTTATTTCGGGATGATGTATCTTTTATTCTTTGTGTATTGTGTTTGAGGTATAGCCAGGGCCTTATTGTCGGCACTATCATAGTACTCTTTTGTATCTATTAGAGGCTCTGTAGACATAGTGTGGGTTGTATATTAGTGTTGGGGAAGTCAAACAAGTTATGCTCCATAGACTTTAAAATGAAGTAACTTATGGTAATGAATTGGTGTTGTATACATGATCTACTTATTGTCTAATTAACCAAAATATGTATTCTCTTTATTCAAAAGTGAGTTTGGGTATAAAGTATCTAACATGCTTGCTTGACAGGGTTCACTCGGTTGAGCACCGGCCACGCTCCCTGCATTCGGCGCGTGACAAAAAGCAAACTTAAAATACTACTAAATCAAAGATAAAAGAGATAACAAAGGAAATGAAGAGTATACTGCTGCGGCATTGTGCATAGCATTGTTCAACAAGCACTCGAGAGAGAGAGCTTGTATCTTTTCCCAATCTTTTTTTGAAGCCAAAGGCTTTAGATAGTTAGCAAGTTCCACCGGCCGGGACAACAAATTGCACCCGGTAGAGACAGAGAGAGTAATGCTCCTCCTCCTTTGCGGATCTTCTGAGGGGGCGGCATAATTTTACCCCAAGTTCCCAGGATCTGGGGATTGGGGGAGAGGAACATCCTCTTCTCGGATAGATGTGGCCGGTGGAGATGATGTAGCAGTTGCTGGTGGAAGAGTCGGTGAAGAAGGAGATGAAGCTAATGGCGTTAAAGGATGAGAAGTGGCTATGGAAAGTGCAGTGCTGGGTGTTGGTTGCTCATCAACCGAAGAAGGCAGGGACCCAGTACTCAGCCTCACAGTACCGGGTGCAGCGATTGGGATCTGGAAATGGGAGTTGGCATTTTCCATCATCTAAAACTCCCCCAAATTGCTGAGGCATCATCCTCAGTTGGTGTAACTAACTCAATAGATTGAGCAGTTTATTGAGCCGAGGAAGGTCGTCATCTTCTGTGTAGAGAAGCCCCCTCCTCGCTGGCTTTCCCATCATCGTCAATCATCACGGTATCTATGGCTAGCCTGGGCAGGGAGCTCGTCACCATATTTTCCGGAGATGACTCAAGAGAGGCATTCTTTTCCCTCTTATTCTTTCCCCCAGCCACGAAGAAACGTCTTCTTTTTTGTTGCTTGTTCTCCGGTTGGGGACTATCGGAAGAAGCACTCGCCGCATCAGCAGTATTAGCCAAAACATCCTTCTCGAGGACGACAACTGAGCCCTATGGTAGACCTGAATTCAAAAGGAAAGAAGAGTCAAGCAACTTCCTTATATGAAAAGGTAAAAACAAGATGAGTTCAACTTACCATAATATTTTGCCTTCCACCCATATTTCTGGGACAGTTCTTTCCACGTGCGGGTTTTCGACATAGTAATGTCCAAACTTTTCTATACCCATTGTTCCAAGCCCTCAACCCTAGGTGGAACCCACCGAGTCGTTGAAACAAATAAAGGAAGAAGAGTCAGTAATAATGAGGAATGATCTTTAATAGAAGAAGAAACAAACGATAAGACTTACGTGTACGGTTCCATAATTCCGGGAAATCCGGAGTGGTGGCCGGGATAATGTCACTGGTGGCGACTGAAATGAACCATTATATCCACCCACGATCGTTGTCATCATCCATGCTGGATAGCAGTGCATGGTGGTCACGCTTTCTGAAATTTATCATTGCCCCGCGGAAGGTTTTGGGGATTAGAGGTTCATCACTCGAGCTAGGGATAGGTCTTCTCCAGCGTCCTGGAACAGGCATCGAAGGCAAGAGATTGTACTCTACACAGAAGGGCTTACATGTGCCAAGCACACCTGATAGCGGAGGAAGAACTCCACAATGACGGAGTCAAGATCTCTGCTCAAAGAAAACCCTCCCAAAATGAAGGGATACATGTAAAAGTATGTAAAAGACTTCTTAGGTAAAGTTATCCGCTCGGCTAGGTCAGGAGCGATAATGTCCAAATCTTGACAGTGGCAGTCGTCCTTCACAACAGGGATACTGGAAGGACGAATAGAAGAAGGGTATATGCTAATAGCCCACGTACGAGGGTGAGCAGAAGGGTATTTCTCTTCAAAATCTTTGGTGGTAATAAGATTTTTTGGTATGATAGTACTCACCGTAGGGGGGAGCGACATCATCAGTTTTGCTTTTGTTCTTTGAAGAACTAAGGTTTCTTGAAGAGGAGGCCATTTTTTATTAGAGGGAGAGTTTTTCTCTCAAAGAAGGAAGCTAAAGAAAGGTTAAAGTCGAAGTATGAGTGTAGTAAAGAAAGTCATAGAAAATTTAGAGTATTATGAAGTGTAAATGAAGGAGGTTGATGTGTATAAGTAAAGGTATAGTCGGCAAAACGCATGGCCATAATTGCCTCGATAACCGAAAAATGTTATGCTAAATCATTAGATTACGCGTGTTCGGGGCATTAAATGCAAAGAGACGTGCGTCTAATCAACCATCAGAAACTTCTCAGATGGGTCAGTAATTTCCTGCCAAAAAGGATATTTCTACCAACTTTCCGGTGACACAAAGGTATGCCACCGAAAAGCAGGGGGACTATCTGTATAGGGTAAAATATGTTATATTAAATGATCGCTTAAGAAAATGACACGTGGAGCTGAAGGTAGAATATAGTTGAAACCGATGGCAACGATCCCGTCTATTACCGAATAGAATAATACTCATAAAGATGAAATAAATGCCTTACACCAGGTAGCATTTAATGAAGAATATTCTGCAGCATTAAGTATACTGCACGTAACAAGAAATATGGCATTCACTGCCCGCCGTTACACATTCTTCAGTAGCCCTCATAATTGACATTAAAGAGGGGCTTGATCATAGGACCTTGCTCCCTAGGAGGAGATATAAATAGTGAGCTCTATTATCATTGTAAAGGACACGAACTTTCTGGCAAATATACGCTACACTCTATTCAAAGCTTAATATAATTTTATCTTCTTGTTTTTTGATATCATTGTTGTTGTGCCCGGAAGCCTTGCTCCCGAAATTATTATTTTTGCTATTCCGTCTCCATCTCAAGGCTAAGTACTACATTTTTATCTAGTTCATCTATTATTTCAGAATCAAATTAATTCACTTGTCTAGAAACCACATATAAATTCAACTGTACCGTTTTACGGATAAACAACTTTCAAATATTAAATATGAAGGTTCATGAAATGAAAAGGAAATGCTATGTGGCTAATGAGCCAAATATTAAAGTTAATGATTTAGGCCAAAGGTGACAAACATAAAGAGTATTTTGGAAGACTTGTTATGTAACCAATGTAAAGGCCAAAAGTGTCGTATACCCAAAGCTACACGCACCGGTATAGGATTTTGGGCATATCATTAGCTTGGACGATTAGATAGTCACCCTTAAAATGGGTTCCCTTGATTAGGATAATTATCATGCTAGCAAAACTTGTCAACATCTGCACAACATTGTGATGAGATGAGATGCTCATTCATTACGGTTGAAGTATGGGGCATCACGATGGTTATGTCGGTAACTAATAAACTCCCAATAAATGATTATGCTATCTTAAGTTTCATTTTTGTCCATTGTATTATGATATGAACGGTTTAGTTGTTTTATTTTCGCATTTATCTTCCATGATCTCCCTTTATTTTCACATTTATCTTCCATGATTTCCCTTTATGTTATTGTCCTATTTTCACACCTATTATTAATTTCAAACCCATTTACCCATTTATGAATCACACCTCATTACCATCACAATAAACTACACCCACTTCTATGAAAAATTGATAAGGTAAACAAATAAAATTTAGTATACTTTGTATTTTCAATTTGCGTCAGAGGATATTGAAAATACATTTTTTACATAATTTTCAAAGTAAAACATATTATTGCTGTTGTAAGGTATGTACTACTTAATTGGAGTAGACCAACTAAGCCTTCTTTCTATTGGTAACACTTGCTTGTTAAATTGAGGAGCTGACTATAAAGAATCTCCATGAAACATAATATACCAACTTAATTGGGGTACCTTCCTCCCCTAACGTACACACATCAAAAGTAGAACTGTATTCATATACAACTGTCAGGGAAAATTAATCCTTTTTTACTTCCCTGAACATTTTTGCAAAAAGATTGTGCCTTTTTGTTCATATGAGTGAGCTTTATGTCTTTTATCTGGATTCCTTTGCATGGATTGCTGGGACTGCAGTCAAATTTCATAGCTACTGGAGTTGTTGACGTCCCTTGTATATTTTCATACGTTACTTGACTAATCTTTACACCAGAAGTCTGCAATTAACCAAAAACTAAATCATAACATAACAACTTAGATTCATCGTTACCTCTGTAGCTGTTAGCAGACAATTTTTCTACAGAGGAAAACAATAAACAAATTGAACAACAGGCTAAAAGAGTACTTAATCAGCTCAATATTGATATATCAAAATATACACTAATATCGCTTAAAACTCATCTCGAGAGGAAAGCAAATGAAAAATCATACTTTGATCATCGATAGTTCTACTACTAGGAAGCCGGCAATTTTTCTGAATCCGAGAATCTCACATGTATATTTTGCAAATATAATATGTTCAAATGTAAATACAGTCGGTTTAACTCCCTTATATTCTTGGTATTTTCTATTTCTTGATAAATTTTAATTAAAGAGCTGAAAAGTTCAAACATTTTGTTTAAGACAACCCCCCCCCCCCCCTCCCCCACAACTTCCCATCTTTTTCTATTCATTCTAAGAATATTTACCTCGCCTGGACAATCTTGTTTGTTGGGGCAGTAATTCTGATCAATGATGATTGGATTGTCAACGTACTTCATGACTATGTTGCGGTAATTAATGTTGGTGACGAAACCAGTGCTGGATCTTGCCCAAGATTTTATTCTTAACCCATTATCAGATCCTGTGAATATCGAGTAAACCAATGTCACATTCTGCACGCCATCTTCTTCATAATTCCTTGCTAGACTTCCAATGCTGCAAGAGAAAGAATAAAAGTAGATCTTCAACATAAAATAAGAAATAAATACACACAAAATAAACCCTAAACTAAATGTCAAATAAAACGACATTGATGGTCAAATTGCAACTTGTAGGAGTGTATATATATTTGAACGTAATGACCATAAGTCTAAAGATTTCTGTGTGAAACCGCAAAAATGAACTATGACTCACATGATAAAGGTCAACATCGCTTCGATTAATTAACTAGAAGTCATTAGTTTCCACTTATATGTTTCCCAAATATATGGTACTTGAAATATATATCGAGATATTGACATCAACCACTTCTCAAATAATATTTTCCTCTTTATTGGAAAAAGTCTCTTAGCTTCAAGAACAGACCACCAATTCATGTAGCCGAGTAAAATGAAACCTAGAAATTGATCATTGATCCCTAGTCCCTCATTTGAGTTTGAGCAAGTGAAGCTTAGTAGTCAGACTTCTTATAATTAACAACATTTTCTCCCACTTCTAAAAAATATTGTGATTATGAAAGATTGTGATTTAGTATTTTCTATGTAGTTAATAAGAACATAATTTTGTATTAATTATAGAATCAATATCCAATGTACAATTAAAATCAAAGATTATTTGATCTTATTGTTTCTAAAAAGTGTTGTGTTATTCTCGTTTTAACATGTCGCACAAGTTCCTCGAATTGCCCAATCCCTTCTTCTCCTTCACAAATACAGGGCTATACAAAAAATGAAAAAAATCATACTCGTTGTACGTACCTAAGGAGATCGGAAAACACACACACATATATATATGAGTAAATAAAAGTGTGGGTCTCTAATAGTTTAAACTTTTAAATGGGATGACCGCCCACTTCAATATGGTATCAAAGTAGGTAAAAATCATTGGTTCGAGTATCCTCGCTGTTCTTTATAAAATAAAAAATAAAATAAAAAAGAATATCTACATGCTTGACTCATAAAAAAGAATTAGGCTTGAAAGTGATAGGTTTGTTATAAACATAATTAAATAAATAAAGCATAATTTTTTCAATAGTTTAAGCTTTTAAATAGGATTGTCGCTATACGGTCATGGTAGTAACATGGAGTGCTTACCTAACACCATGTCCAGGTCCGCATAGAATGTTCTCCATCCAAAGATTTCTAGTGCCAGGTCCAATAGATATACAGTCATCTCCAGTTTTGAATCTACTATCTATGATAGTAACCCCAGTTGATGATTGAACATGAATGCCATCGGTGTTTGGGCTCTGATCGGGGGCTATTGTTCTTACCTTTCGAACCATCACGTTGTTGCAGCTATTGATCACAATATGTGTTAGCTGGCTGTTGATTGATAGTAAGCCACTTATCACAACATCATTAGCCCAATTGAAGGTTATCGACTGCACTTTTCACATAAAGAAATTAAGATAATTGAAATATTTTACGTTTATATTATTTTTGTTTTCTTCATGAATAGTTACGACATGGTACTTTCGATGTACTAAAATGGACTGAGATATTTATTATGTATAAGGATATTTTTATGTATAAGGATACATGTAGAATGAAATGGAAAGAATATAAACATGTGTTATAATGTCTAGGAGGAGAGAATGTGTGTGGGTATTTTTAAGTTCATTTCACATGATGTCAAATAAAAGGTTAGGAACGTTAATAAAAGTTGAAGTAGAGAAATTTTTTAAATGAAAAACATTAGTATTTTTGCTGTTGAAATTAAATTACAACATGAAGGTTAAATCTTTCTTCTTCTACCATCACCACGGCACACGCCCTACATCTCCAAGTACTAGAAGAAGAAATAATGATCTCAAGAATGAATGATTATACTTAACGAAGAAAAGTTACCTACTAGGTATAGTTTAAGACCTAAACCTTCAAGAAAAGTTTGGTCATTTTTCAATTTTTGATCAAATAACTACTTCACCTGTCTCATTTTGTGTGACATACTTCCTTTTTATTTTGTTCGAAAAGAATTACACATTTTTTGATACTTTTCATATATATTTGGTTAACCCTTTCTTAATTTCATAAACATATTGTGCCCAGCCAAATATTATTACATAAATTGGGACAGAAAGAATTTCTTATTGCATGAAATAGATTTATTAAAAAACATACCCTAGCTCCAACTGGGCAATTATTGCCCGATTTCCGGCAAGCCCAAAAAGCTGCTCCTTTAGCATCAAGATTTCCACCGATGACCGAAATCCCATTGACCTGAATGAACAAAAGCCAGTAGCCGGAGTTGCCAATGGCCCAATAATCCAATGGAGCCACAAGGGTTCCATCAATCCTTACAGTTATTCTATTTTGACATGGCCCTCTAAATGTTGCTGCCTTTAGTAGATAACGTCCTCGGGGAACGTAAATGGTCGCTGGTTGCACTGAGCTGCATGCAGCGCTCCATGCCTTCAGAAATGTCTGAGTTGCATCAGTTTGGCCATTTGGTTTGGCACCAAAGCTTAACACATTGTAGGTTGATGTTGCATTTGATTGCAAGAATAGAAATATAGAAGATAAGAGGACAGTAATGCAAGATATTATCAGGTTATCCATTTAGATAAAAAATGGGCTTCTTCCTTGGGTTTTCTTTTGGCAATACAAACAAAAGTTGATATGTCGAATTGGGAAAAACGGATAACTAACCATAATATTTATAGGGTTTTCAGATCTCTTTCTTGAATTTATTGCCTGTAATTGGGCAATGATTGGAGAAATTAATGCACCAATCAACTTAAAAGTGTATGTCACACGTCGACGGTATACTATGATATGTACGGCAGCCATGTTACAAGTTATTTTGCAGTTGTTTTGGTCAATAGAGCATGTTCGCTTCAACTTTCCCTTCAAGAAAGTATGCGGTTAAGCGCATGAAAACTAACGTATCTTATGTGCAATAATAAAGAATTACTTGCGATTTTGTGTACAATGTTTAAGTACGGCTTTACTTGACGGCTTTAATTATAAAAAGGGAAAGCACTCATAACCCCAAATTTATAAGAAGGAAAAACAAAAACAACGATGAAAGAAAAAGAGAAAGAAATGGAATATCAACAAGGATGGTGTGTGTAACCCTTCGGGGCCGGGCGCGCGAAAAGGAGGTGTGACAAACGCTATGTATATATTGTAATGAATTTTATATTTTCGATATATTTTAACTGATTATAGCATATTCTTTACTGCATCATTTACATTACGAATTAAGATTAATGTATACATATAAATATCCTAAGTTATTTTAATCTGATAGTGTAAGAATCTTACAATGTCAATGAGGGAAACTCGGCAATAATAAAGAAATGAAATGGCTTGCTTAGCTGATTTACGGTGCAAGGCGTTGAATATAGTTGGAGTAGAATATGATACTTTCGATGGACCGATGGCAGAGCCTTTCCAGGCTATATGATCGCCGATGCATAGCTACCTCCTTGCCACGACTTCTATATTAGACAAACAATTTGCTCTATCTTGTAATGACCATTATTGTCCTATTTCTTCTGGATCCCTTCTACTTTCTTATTTCTTCTCTCTATCTCTTTATAGTATTAACAAATTATAAATGAACTCATACTTAACAATCTCTTATGTAATTGCAGGTACTTAATGGACCAGATTGGGAAGCTGAAAATCAGGCGTAGTTTCATGAAAAATTAATTATCACGTCATGTTAGGATTTTGTCGTGATTTTCTTTTTATATTTGAATTTTACCTTTTTTTGAAGTAAGGAAAAATAGTTTACCAAAATTAATTTTACTTTCCTATAAGGAAATTATAAATCTTTTCCATATATGACAGATCCATTTCTTAGAAGAAAAGATTGTGGACCTCTATAAATTGATGGTCCCTCATTCATAAAAAAAAAACACAAAAAAGCATCCACAATTAATGTAGTTCTTAAAGAGTTTTATTTAGGGAGAGAATTTATTCTCTCAATAAGTTTTTTCTTTTATATCAGTAGATCGATGTAGTCAATTGACCTAAATCATATAAAGTATGTTATGCCTCTTTTAGTATATTATTCTTGTTGTCTAATTTATCATAGTTCAAGGTTGTTTGGCTAGCTTGCGCATGACGCCATGTTACTTCGATCCCAATAAGTAATATCAGGGCTAATGGTTCTATGAGGTTAATGACAGGTTCAAGGCGGGTGCGGATCAAGTTGCAGCCAATTTGATGATAACGAAGTTTTCAATCCAAAAAAGTATGAATGCTACATGTGGAGATAAATTTTCAATCATATTTTCATAAAATCCCGCTGCTGCACATACAAAAAAAAATATTTTTGACCCATGCTTACGAGCTTCAATGTCACAACCCAAAATCTCACCAGAGCCGTGATGGCATGTAACGACCCGACTGGTCGTTTTGAGCTCTAGCGCGTCACTCAGCGGTTTGAGACCCCGAGCAGCTTCACTTTAGGTATTATGACTTGTGCGTATGGTCGAAATTAAATTTCGGAAAGTTCGGAGTTGAGTTGGAAAGAAAATTCTAATTTCGGAAGTTTTACATTGGAAGAATTGATCAAGGTCAGATTTCGAGTAAGCGACCTCGAAATCGGGATTTGAAGGTTCCAACAGGTTCGTATGATGATTTTAGACTTGGGCGTATGTCCGGATCGGGTTTTGGATGACCCGGGTGCATTTCGGCGCCTATTGGATGAAGTGCATTTCAATGTTATCGATGTCCGTTGGGATTCCGAGACTGGGAATAGCTCCGTATGGCAATTCTAGTATTGGGAGCGCGTCTGGAAGTGGATTCGGAGGTCCATAGGTCATTTTAGGGTCATTTGGCGAAAGTTAGAAATTTGAAGGTCTTTGAGAAGTTTGACCGGAAGTGGACTTTTGATATCGGTGTTAGATTTCGATTTCCGAAAGTTAGAGTAAGTCCGTAATGTCAATTATGATTTGTGTGCAATATTTGAGGTCAATCGGACGTGATTTGATAGGTTTCGACATCGATTGTAGAAGTTTGGAATTTTAAAGTTCATTAAGTTTGAATTGGAGGGTGATTCATAGTTTCGATGTTATTGGGCATGATTTGATGCCTCGACTAAGTTCGTAATGTGTTTTGGAACGTGTTAGTATATTTGGTTGAGGTCCCAGGAGCCTAGGGTGGATTTCGGATGGTAAACGGATCAAGTTTGGACTTGGAAGGAAAAACTGAAGCATCTGTCTTCTAGTGTAACCGCAGCTGCGAGGTTTTGGCCGCAGGTGCGGGGCCACAGAAGTGGCCTAGAGGGTCATAGAAGCGGTTCTGTATGAGGTAGGCTGGGACCGCAGATGCGGTCGAGTTCCGCAGAAGCGGGAACGCACCTGCACACGTGGACTCGCAGAAGCGAAGGCGCAAAAGCGCGTAAGGGGCGCAGATGCGGGGGTTGTTGGGCCGAGCTTGAACCGCACCTGCGATGGAATTTCCTTAGGAGCGGAGCCACTGGAGCAGCTGTTGGACCGCAGAAGCGAGAAGTCGGGCTGGGCAGTGTCTTTTTAAGACGAGATTTGGCCATTTTCCTCCATTTTTCTTTTGGATGGGCGATTTTTGGAGTTCTTGAAAGGGAAATTTTCGTTATCTATGTCAACGTAAGTGATTCCCACATATTGTGAGATAAATACATGGTTTATATAAGGATTTAAACTTGAAAATTTATAGAAATTTGGGATGTTTGGTAGAAAACCTAGAAATTGATATTTATGGATATTGACCACGAAATTCGACATGGAATTTGGAATAAATTATATATTTAAGTTCATGGTGTCATGGGTAAAGTTTATCTTCAAAAAATTTCGGTATCCAGGCATGTGGGCCCGAGGGTGATTTTTATTGACTTTTCAAGCGGAGTTAAGAATTTTTATAAATTGGATTATAATAAGTATTAGAGTGTGTATTTATGGATTTGCACCTTTATTGACTAGTTTTGGGAGCGTTGGGCATCGGTTTGAATTATTGGAAGGGCTTGGGAGCCGGTGATGGAGCTTCAAAGTGAGGTAAGTCTCTTTTCTAACCTTGTAAGAGGAAATTTACCCCATAGGTGAACTTAATTAATATGTTTTGTTATTTGTGGGGGCTACGTATGCATTAAGTGACGAGAGTCCGTACGTAGCTACTATTCTTATTTGTGTCCGGGTAGTTTTAGATTTACACCATGCTTTGTGGACACCGTTATTTGATTATATTTGTTGATTGTATCAAATGGAACTAAGTCAAGGATTTTAAGAATTTAAAAGATTCAAGTCGAATTGTCCTTATTTTGAAAAGAATCAAGAAAGAGTTATGATTTATTGATAAATATATATTTGACCGCGTCGCTTGTATGATTCGCGAGCGGGGTAATAGATGCATCTATGGTTCGAACCGTTCGACCCTCGGCAGTGCACAATTTATATTTATGTTGGATCGGGCCGAATGTCCTAGGTGGTATTCGCGTGTGATAATAGAACTCGAAGTTCCTTTTATAATTGGTATAAATTCATTATTTTAAAGATTATTTGTTTTAAATGAAGGAAGTGATTTGGGTCCTCAAATAGGGTGATGAATTGTTCAGTTATTTCTTGTTATGAGTTTATTATTATATATATCATGCTTAATTAGAATTTCATAATATCATATTGTTGGCCCTTAGTAAGTGTCGAAGTCGACCCCTCGTCACTACTTCTTCGGGGTTAGACGGGATACTTACTGGATACGCGTTGATTTACGTACTCATGCTACACTTGCTGCACATTTTTGTGCAGGTGTATATATGTCTAGTGGCCTCGTGGGCGCAGAGGCGCTATTATTGCGGGGACTTATGTGAGCTGCATTCCACGTTACGAGTCCGCAACCAGCAGAGTCTCTTTCAGAGTATTTATATTTTCCTGTCCAATTTGTATTCGGGACAGATGTTGTATTTTATTTTATATTCCTAATTGATACTCATGCACTTGTGACACCAGGTTTTGGGCGATTATGGGTTGCAATGTGTTGGAATTTTTAAAGATATTATTATTTATTTTGTAAAGTCCATCTTTTACTATTTAATTGAAGGAAATATGATTTCAAAAATATAAAAAAATGAGATTCCAAATTAAGTATTTATTTTTGGCTTGCCTGACCGCGGTGTCCGGCGCCATCACGACCTTTAATAGATTTTGGGTCATGACCACATAGTATCACAGCCCTAGGTTCACTTAGGTCTCACGAGTCATGAGCGATTCTAGTAGATTCTTGCGGATCGGTACAGAGACATTTGTACATATCTTCGAGAGGCTACATGACTATTAGGAGTACTTCCCTTCTTGATTCCTCACCGTGTGGTTCGATTCCTTTGAGGCTTATGCCTTCATTCCCTTACTATTCAATCTTATGCGATGTGAAGCGCTTGTTATAAATTGGGAATTGAGAAATTTTAATGGTATTACAGATGTGGTGCAATATATTTCTCCCTGCGTATTTGATTGGGCTATTGTCGTCACCTTGCGGAAGGTTGTTCTGTCGTTTTAGCTCGGTATTAGTATTACCTAAGGTTTTGAGATTTGGCATTGATTGATGATGATTCGTGCGTTGCTATCGCACCGTGTTGCGTAATGGTAGGATGCTTCTCTATGTATCGAAGCAGTGAATGACTTGGAAGGAGGTTTACTCAGTGCATGATTCAAAGATTCAATATTTTATTTCCGGCGAAGGAAAGGCAATGGGACTATGAATGTTCAGGTTTGGGTTGACGGAGTAACCAGACTTGGTGTTTTCAAACGTGGTGGAATTTGCATCTGTGATATGGTGTCGTAGCCTTTGAGTGAATGTGTTAAGTTCGCCGGTGTTATGGTCTTCATCAATCGCCTTCGGGGCAGAGTAGTGCGAGATGGTGCCAGGGAAACAGTCGCCAGAGTTAGCGGAGTGCAGCAATTTCGGGATCAAAAGGGTATTTCTAAGGTTGACGGCTCGAGAAAGATGATCTTTGGGAAGATTTAAAGTTAAAAGCGATCTATTGGTTCAAATGCTACAA
This sequence comes from Nicotiana tabacum, assembly GCF_000715075.1. Taxonomy (NCBI): domain Eukaryota; kingdom Viridiplantae; phylum Streptophyta; class Magnoliopsida; order Solanales; family Solanaceae; genus Nicotiana; species Nicotiana tabacum. The sequence continues at coordinate 50,962,669 of NC_134100.1, forward strand.
AGATGGATTTTGATTTAAGGCAACAACTGGGCAGCAAAGAATGAGGAAGAACATGTGGGAGGTGTCTTGCGGTGGTTAAACTTCTTGAAGGCCAAGTGTGAGAAACAAGAGAAGGGGTGTTCAAAACCAACCGAAACTGAAGCTTAACGGCTTATTAGTATCGGGTTAACGGTTTAACGGAAAGGGAACAAATTGAAATATTTTTATTAACGACTTATCGGTTTGGGGGCGGATTATTCAATTTTCTTAACGGATAATCCGTTAACCCTTTAAGAATATATATATATATATATTTTTTTTTCAGTTTGATTACCATCTTCCATAATTATTCATATTTTGTTACAAAACTTTAACTTTAAATAGATTACTATATAGCCAAAGCAAAGCCAGGAGACACTACAACTTCCAACTAGTTTCATGTCAACTTATCTTAGCGAAATCCGGAAGAGTAGCAGCAAAAAGGACACAAGCCAGTTACAACGAAATTTACAGAGCAACAATAGCTTCAACCACAACCAGCAGTGATAGCTCTCAGGTTAATACTGCTAATATCAACCATTGCCATAAGCTAAGCATCATAGTTGAAAACACAATTCATCTGTTACAAAAAAGGCATTTACATATGCAGGACGCGATCTTCCCCTAAAACCCCAAAATGAGATCCAACAAAATCTAGCCCTCCCACACACGACAAAAGATAACCTCAGTATCAAGCCTGCACATGATGAGTAAGAAGATGCAGTTTCCACTAATATGGAGTGGAACCATCTTTACATAACAGATATATAGTATATATTTACAAGTCTGAATCATAACTTCACCGCTTATAATTAAACCTCACTTTGACCAAGAATTGCAGCTTTACCTACAGAACATACAAATTAAAAGCAGTCAATCCATCAGTATGTTCATCTATGTACTTCACACCCCTATCCCCACGACTGAAGAATGTCATCATTTCAATCAATTGAAACTAAACCGATAACTGCCCGATAATAGATAAACTGATACCAATCCGCCCGATATCTTATCGGAAGGCTAGCGGATTAATACATTTAAAAACCGATAACTGATAAGATAAACCGTTAAGTGTAAATAACCGCCAGTTAAGCAGCCCTAAACAGGATTCGAATAGTTGCTTAAAAGAGTGAGTTTGACCAAAGTGGGAGAGTGGCAGAGTAGCATATGGTTCTGTGGTAGGATGACTATACGCCTTGGGAAAAGTTTAGAGTGATTTGGAACTCATCGTAGATAGTGACTAAGTCTACGAACTTAATTTGGAATATTGGCTTCTATACGGAGAAAGGTTGGATACGACGGAAAAGAGTTGCATGATATGAAGAAGGATACAACATGACTTTGGATTGGAATGTATCGTCGCACATTTAGTTGAGGTCAATGGGGAGTGAGCTGGCTTGTACGGCTGGTGAATGAGCACGGGCTCAGGATTGTTTAAGGATTTCATAGTGATTGTACTCGGTGCAGTGTTGTTAGATGATGTCGGCATGGAATTTCAACATGTGGGTTATTTTTGGTGGGCAGATTAACTGTTGCATGGTGTTGATGAAACTTCTACGAATAATTGTACTGGCTATTCGGTAAGAGGTCGAATATGTAAATATGGCTAGTGATTCAAGGCGTTCATGAAATGGTTAACAGGAAGATTTCGAGGAATTTTGGCGGGTCGATTATGCAAGGTCCTGTCAGTAAGGAAGAAGGAATCTTGGTAGGTTCTAGAATGATGCAATGGTAGCTTAAGGCTAAGTGGGAGAGCCCCACCGTCTATGATTGGATTGCATGGTTATCTACTTATAAGATTTTTGGTTATCGGCATGTTGGTGGGTTATTACGACTAAAGAAATAGGACATCAGTGGTGATTTGAGACAAGCATTTGAGGATTGGGTGCTATAATTGGTTTTAACGATTCATGTTCAGGCTTTGGGAAGACTCGGAGTTTATGCTTTGCGTAGATATGATTTACAAGGAAAGTGATTCAACCGGGTGCTTCTTTGAGAGGGTGTTCATGTGCTAGCAGAGCCTTGGAGTTTGATCATAATTGGGAACAAGTCAAAGTGGATGACTCTCAACAATGGTTTTAGTGGGTTCAAAGTGCGGTGCCTAAGGATTTCGAGCCAGTAATATGGTTAAGTATTGAGTTTTTGCAGCGGATTATGAAAATTGGATTAGAGTATTCTATGTTATCTTCAGTCTACGTTGTGGCGTTGGAGGAATGGGAGAAAATAACTTCGGATTCATAGAGGGACTTTCAGAATCGGTGTACCAGTTGAAGATGCGAATATGCGCACAAGGAGGGCAAAACCATAAATACAACAATAACAGCTCAATGTAACGACATGAATGTATACACAAAGGAAATATATCACAACATAATGCATGATAATATAAATGAAATGGCACAGCATCACCCTTCGTGCTTTACACTCACATAACATGGCACGACATAACTCTTGGTGCTTTTACTCACAAATGATATGGCATGGCATCACCCTTCGTACTTTTACTCTCAATAATATGGCAAGGCATCACCCTTCGTGCTTTTACTCTCAATAATATGGCACGACATCACCCTTTGTGCTTTTACTTTCAATAATATGGCACGACATCACCCTTCGTGCTTTACACTCTCCCTCACATGATAATGTATAAACAAAGGCACGACATCACCTATCGTTCTTTACACTCTTCCTTACCAAGCATATGTATATCAATTATAAACAAGGCGAAAAGCATAAATAATGTCAAGGAGAGTGTTTAAACGAATATTCCAAATGAATCCCCATCACAACTTTCCAAGCCAACAGTAGTTCAATAAAATCGCAAGAACCTTATTATTCAAGTATTCCAACAAATATCACAAATGATCTACAACACAAGTATAGAGCCTTGTATCTCAAGAATATCGGCCGTAGCAATGTATTAATGATTATGCATATTGATGACCGAATTAAACACACCAATGTATTCTCAGAATTTCCAACAAATTTGATCAAGTTATAATAAACTAAGTCTTAGTTTCTAACATTTAATACTATGTTCTTAGTATCTAGGAGCCAAGTAAGGCATGAGGCAAGAAGATCACGTGATTCTACAAGACACAGTTTATAACTTATTTTACCCCCGAGCATGGTTACCCCTGGCACATGCATATATGTTCGTCACCTCATGTATGTATCACCCCCGCATGTAGCAAACAATGTCAAATAGTAGGAAAAATTCTCTCAACAAAGTTAGGCAAGACACATACCCTGCTCCAAAAGTCCAATCAAAGATAAATCACAGCTTTGCTTCTCAAACAAGCCTCCGAACTAATAGAATCTATCAAATTACCAACCAAACTATTCAAATTAACCCTTAGGAACTACCCACGATTACAAAAGATTCAATTTAGGTCATTATTGAAAACGTCAACAAAAGTCAACTCCCGGGCCCGCTTGGTCCAAACCCGAAATTCGGACCGAAACCCGAGAACCCATTTACCCCCGAGCCCTGTTATATAATTTGTTTTGAAATCTAACCTCAATTTGAGGTCTAAATCCCAATTTTTGCCAAAATCCCTAATTCTAACCAAACCCCCAATTTCCACCATGAAAATACTAGATTTTAGGTTGAAAACCTATGAAATGTAATGAAAGATTGAAAGGAAATAGGTTAGAATCACTTACCAATGGATTGGGGTAGAAGCGTTCTTTGAAAAATCGCCTCTAGGGTTTTTTAGTTTTGAAAATTTGAAGAATGAACAAATATCCCGTTCTCCCCCTCTTTTACCCAGCTGCAGTTATCGCAATTGCGACACAAAGTTCGCAATTGCGATCAATTCCTCGCAAATGCGAAGAATCTCTGAGCCTGTTATCTTCGCAAATGCGATGCATATGTCGCAAATGCGAGCCAAGGTCTTTCGCAAAAGCGAACTTCTGACTCAGAAATGCGAGTCTGCCTTGATCTTATTCTAGTCGAAAGTGCGAAAATATTCCCGCAAATGTGAACCCTGCCCCCATCGCATTTGCGAGCTTCTCTTCTCAAAAGTGAAGCTGACCGAGCCCCTCCCTTTTCGCAAATGCGAAGGTTATGGTCGCAAATGCAAAACTGACAGGTTTGCGGCCATATCGCAAATGCGAGGCCTGACCTTGCAAATGCGAGATCAGAGGCCTACACCAGAACTAAGACACACCAGCAATATTTTCTAAGTCCAATCCACTCCGTAGCCTATCCGAAACTCACCCTAGTCCTCGGGGCTCTAAATCAAATATGCACACAAGTCTAAAAACAATATACGAACTTGTTCGCGCGACAAAATTGCCAAGATAACACCTAAAACTACGAATTGAGTACCAAATCAAAAGAAATTTTCAAGAAAATTTTCAAACTTCTATTTCAACAACCGGACGTCCGAATCACATCAACCCAACTCCGTTTCTCACCAAATTTGACAGACAAGTCATAAATATAAAAATGCACCTATACAGGGTTCCGGAATAAAAATACGGACCCGATATCCAAAAAGTCAAACATTGGTCAAAGATCTCAAAGTCCTTAAACCTTTAACTTTCAAATTTCAACAAAATGAGATAACTCGAGCTAGGGATTTCCGAATTAGATTACGGGCATACGCCCAAGTCCCAAATCACGATACAGACCCATCAGGACTGTCAAAACATGGATCGGAGTCTGTTTACTCATAATGTTGACCAAAGTCAACTCAAATGGGTTTTAAGGCAAAGATTTCATATTTTTATTAGTTTTTAACCTAATAGCTTTCGAAGGTTATTAGGCTTTCGAAGTTGATTTTTATTCATCAAGATTGGCTTCGAGTATATCGTGTTCGTCGCCATAAAATTACATGTGCCGGGTTAGGCGTAGATGAACACTTTGTGGTATAGTCTATGGCAAAGTACCCCCTTGAGAGGGTATCTTGTGCCATTAATAGCATGGTTAAGTTGATTCGTACGACACTGCGATGAGATGATCTAAGCAAGTAGGGTATATGATACTTGCCGCTAGGTACATAACCCAGTTGATCTTCTTGTGTCGGTGATTGTATAGTACTCCCGGTGAAAGGTAACAAATGTTTTTATCATGTTCAAGCCTAAGGAACCGAAAGTGATTTCAATGACTTAATGAAAATTAAAATGGTTTTGTATGATTTTTATTAGAATCATGGGTGGATATAAATATTTTTGAAGTTCGTTTCATAATCTACATTTTACTAGTCTTTTTATTTAAGATGATAAATGTTATGAACCGATGTTATTTATGTTCGGCTAAAACATACATGTATTTAACCATTGTTGCCTCACATTCTAATACTTTTAATCATCTTTTGAGTATTAATTATATTACTTTTTTCTTAATATTATATTTTAACTGTGTAGGAATAAAGCGGTATTAGAATGAAGAGAATTGGTGCAAAATTGATAAAATGCGGAAGAAAAAAAAGAAAACATTAAACAATTAAATAGGAAGGAGACAAAGAGGGCACACCCTTTGGTGTTTGTCCCCCAAGTAGAAGACAAGCAAAAATGGAATTTCAATTCTAACGCTGTAAGGATTTTAACGTGCAAAAGCATACTGACTTCAACGCTAGGACGCGCTGGACTAGATGCTGTGTTGCGGGATTTTTTCTATTTCGTCCGCGACAAGTTTTTTCGATTTTACACGGTCCCAACTTGTATAAAAAGGGTTCTAAACCCATTTTGGAGGAGGATGACTTTTTTTGAGAGTAACTTTTGCCCAGGGGAGAGCACAGAGCCGCCGTGAAGGCCGGGTTTCATCTTTTCTTCCACCAAACATAGTAATTTTTATGTTTAATGTATGATTTGTTATTTTGTTACCATGTCTATGTGGACCTAAACTTCACGTTCTAAGGTTGTGGTTCTTTCATGACTATTATTTTTCGGATATTAATTTTGATTTCTTAGTTTATCGTATTGGTTTATTTATTCAAACATGCGCTTAATTATTTAATTCTTTGATCACCAATTAAATACTATATACGAATCTAGAGTTGAACTCGAAAGTGGGAATTTTACATTGAACATAAGATTGAGTAGAGTATGTTCTTGAACCCGGGCACGGGCGATGGATTCGCGGTTAGAATAGACATATGCTAATTGTCTTGCTTGGTTATTACACAGTAAATATAAATACATTCTTGTTGACTCTAACTCTATAGATATATATGTGTTGGGTTAGCTTGAATAGACGAGTAAGTGATCGACAAATTTTTTGATTTTCTGATAACATAAAAATCTGATTTTCTTTTGTTCAGAGTTCACTACTTATTTTTCATTATTTTAATTAGTTAGAAACAAATACTTCTCGGTTTAATTCTTGTTTAGATAATAAGGATAGTCTAATTTAGATAATAGTTAATCACAAGTCCTTGTGGATTCGACATCCGACTTTTAGTGACTTTATTAATTGACGACCGTGTATACTTGCATGTGCGTTTGGTCGCAACAGTTATCGTTTATCTTTTCTATAAAATATGTTGGCTACATATGTTTTGTAAAGCGTTGTGCTAGGAACTCGAGTTAAAGACAGTCTATGACACTTATTGAGTACCGTCATGGTGTACTCAGCCCTCAAGGGACTTTTTCAAGGGCCCGCTTACTTTACATATTTTTAGGAAGAGGTGTGGTACATGCTGTTTGGATGAGGCTAGGATGACTCTTTTTCCGAGGTACATGGTGAGGTACCACTTCTATTCCATGGTAGCTGTCGTGTAGATCTTAATTTCTTTTGGTTGGGGTTTTTCCCAAGTATTTATCTTATTCTTGTGTCGTAGAGATTCCATAGAAAGTTGCTATTCTTTTGGAGTTGTAACCGATATTTATTCGTATAGCATGCATAAAAAAATATTATTATCCTTGTGCATCTATCAATTTTTGAAAAAGGTGAATTTAGAGATTATGTTTTATGTATAGTTTTAATCATTTAAAGGGATTATGTTTTCAAAAGGCTTCCATATGCATATATTAGGTATCTAGATAGGTATTCTAGCAAGGGTTGGTCCACCTCGGTTGGTTAGTTTGTCAGGTGCCGGTCACGTGGTTTTGGGGCATGACAGTTATACTCCTAGCGAGGCCTGGTGAGAGACCTCATTTGGCAAGGTCTGGGGTGAGATGGACCTTACCTTTGGTGTCATAACCCCAGTTTCCCTCCATAGGATATTTTGATGGCACCTAGTCTCTAAAACTAGGTAAGCCTAACAAACATGTAGAATATAACTGAAATGACAAAAAACTCTCAAACACTCAACAATTTAACGTAAAGAAACTCTACAACTCAGTATATACAATTTCCCAAAAACTGGCGAATACTAGTCACAAGCTCTAAATAGTAGTACTGAGTAATCCTATACATCAATGTCTATAAAAGGATAAGGAAAATAGAATAGTCTAGGTAGAGGGGGACTTTGAGGCTTGCGGACGCCGGTAGGTATACCTTGAAGTCTCGAAAGCTGAGCTCTCGCTAGTACTTGGGCTGATAGAAGATACCTGGATCTACACAAAAAGATGTGCAGAAGCGTAGCATGAGTACACCATATCGGTATCAAATAAGTACCAAGTGTAACCTCGGTAGAGTAGTGACGAGATCAGGTCAAGACCCTACTGGATTAAATAAGAAAAACTGTACAAGTGTATGGTAGTGTAGTAATTGTAATGACCCGACCAGTCATTTTTCCTTCTGGAACTCCGTTTCCCTAGATAAGACTTCCCGTACTTTATTTTACTGATTTATGACTTGCGGGGATGGTTAGTTCAGGATTTGAAAGAGTTCGGGTTGAAATCGGAACACTTGGTTCCTTAAGGTTGGCTTAAAAGGCCAAGTTTGACTTCGCTCAATATTTTGAGTAAATGACCTTGGAATTGGGAGTTGACGGTTCCAATAGGTTTGTATGATGATTTTCGACTTGGGCGTATGTTCGGATCAGGTTTTGGATGACCTGGGAGCATTTTGGCGCCTAATAGTGAAAGTTGATTCTTGAAGAACTTTGAAGTCCTTTAAATTTGATTTGGAGCGAGTTTTGGTGATATCGAGGTCCAAATTGAATTTTCAGAATGGGAATAGTTCCGTAATGTAATTTAAGACTTGCACGCAAAATTTGGTGTCATTCCAGGTAGTCTAAGTATGATTCGGCGAATTTGGAAAACTTGAAGTTCAAAGTATGATTCAATTTAGTTTTGGGGTATGATTTTTGGTTTCTTTGTTGTTTTTCGTGTTTCAAAAGTTCGAGCAAGTCCGTATTATTATTACAGACTTGTTAGTGCCTTTGGACGGGGTACCGAGTGGCTCAGGTGAGTTTCGGATCCCTCGTCGCAAAGTGTGAGAAAGCAAAAATGCCCAGTTCTGGTTTTCTTCTTCGCGAACGCGAAGGGACAATTGTGTTTGTGTAGAAGGAGTTGGGGCTGGGGGGAAAATGTGCTATGTGTTCGTGATAGCTAGTCCGCGTTCGCGAAGGTCTGGGCTAGTGACCTTCGCATTCGGGTGAGGCAACTCGCGTTCGCGTAGAGTAGCTGAGCTAGGCAGGGGGCCGCTTTGTTCTTTGCATTCACAAAGCAACCCTCACGTTCGCGAAGGGTAGGCCAAGCCAGCCTCCGCGTTCGCAAGACCTTGGTCGCGTTCGCGATGAAGGGTCTTCAGGGGGCCTGAATCCTTTGCCTTCGCAAACGCGAGGCCTCTTTCGCGTTCGCAAAGAAGGGGGCAGCTGGGCAGTGAGTTTAAAAATCGGGACTTAGGCATTTTGGGTCATTTATTATATTCTTTGGCGATTTGAGAGCTTTTAAGGAGGGGATTTCGACCTAGCTTTGTAAGGTAAGTAATTTCTACCTAATGTGAGTTTAATACATAGTTTATGGGTAGATTATAACATGTAAATTAGTGAAAATTATGGGTTTAGAGGAAAACATAGGTTTTTGATAAAAATGGAGTTTTACCACGAAAATGGTTATGGCACTTAATGAAAATCATATATTTATGTTCCTAAGGTTATGGGTAACAACTTTCCTCAAATATTTCCGGAATCCGGGCACGTGGGTCCGGGGGTGAATTTTAGGAATCTTGTATTTAGAGTTGGGAAATTACTTAAATAGTTGGGATATGAACTTTTAAGCCTATATTGATTAGTTTTCACACTATTTGGATGGTTTTGGATTGTTCGGCACCAAATTAAGGGTTTGGGCATAAGCTTGGATCGGAAAGTAGGCCTTGAAGCTAGGTAAGTCTCTTTTCTAACCTTGTAAGAGGAAAATTTCCCCATAGGTGAACTTAATTAATATATGATTCTTTGTGGGGGCTACGTACTCACGAAGCGACGAGAGTCCGTGCGTAGCTACTGTTCTTGTTATGTCCGGGTAGTTTTAGGCTTACACCATGCTTTGTGGATACTGTTATCTGAACATATTTGTTGATTTGCGTTGAATGGAACTAAGTTGAGGATTTCAAGATTTCAAAGGTTTCAAGTAAATTATTATTTTGAAAATAATTGAGAAAAGTTAAATATGTTTATATTTAACCGTATTGCAAGTATATTCCGTGTGTGGGTTAGCTATTTCCATTACTCTCATGGGAGCGGGCCTTTCGCCTCGGCAAGTTATAGATGCATCTATGGTTCGCGCCGTTCGACCCTCGGCAGTACACAATTTACATTCTTTATGTTGGATCGGGCCGAATGTCCTCGGTGGAATTTGTGTGTGATAATATAACTGGAAGCCCTTTTATAATTGGTATAAATTTACTGTTTTAGAGAATCAATTGTTTAAAATGAAGGAAGTGTTTTGGGTTCTTAATCAGGTATTTTGGCTGCACCTGAGCCTAGACCAACCGCGGACGGCGATCCGCATAAGCTATTGGACAGATGGACTAGGCTACATCTTTCTATCTTCGGGGGCGAGCGACATGAGAACCCCCAGGACTTCATTTATCGGTGCAGGGACAGACTACACAACATGAGGATATTGGAGTCTCATGGAGTAGATTTCAATGTTTTCTAGCTGGAAGGCAGGGCCCGTAGATGGTGGCAGTCTTACCTTCTTTGCAGACCAGCGGGTTCTCCTCCCATGACTTGGGACCAGTTTACATAGCTTCTATTGGACATGTATATTCCACCCTCTTAGAGGAAAGAGTTGCGAGGTTAGTTCGAGCAGCTTGAGCTGGGTCAGACGTCAGTGACCAATTATGAGGCGAGATTTTCTGAGTTGTCTCGCCATGCATTTATGATACTTCCTACGGACGCAAAGAGAGTGCGTTGATTTGTTGCAGGGTTACACCCTAATATTTGGTCTAGCAATTCCAGAGAGGTGGAGAAGGGTACTGATTACCAGCTAGTGGTAGAGATTGCTCGGAGGATTGAGGGCTACCGCCAGAGGGGTAGAGAGCAGATGCAGCAGGACAAGAGGACCCGATTCTCGAGAGAGTTTAGAGGTGCCCCAGCTAGGGGCAGAGGTCAGTTAAGGAGGGGTTAGCCTAGTAGGGCCACATATCCAGCACCACCACCGCCTCCTCGGGGTGCTCCAGCGTGACCCTATTTCAGTGTTATGCCAGAGAGTTCTTATCGCCCACCGGTTCATCAGGGTTCTTTCGGTGCCTATTTTAGTGCCATGCCAAAGAGTTCATACCGTCCACCAGCCATTCAAAGTCCTTCCAGTGGGTATTCAGGCCATTAGGGTCAGACTTCGGGGCAACAGTCTATGGCACCGAGGGGTTGTTACCAGTGTGAGGATCCGGGTCACATGAAGAGATTTTGTCCCAGGCTTCTGGGCAAGGCAGTATAGCAGGGTCATCAGCCTATGATTACAGCACCAGTCGTCTGACCGGCCAAAGGCAGAGGACAGGCATGTAGGGGCCGTCCTAGAGGTGGAGGGCAGGAAAGGGGAGGTCAACCTGCTATTGTTCAGCCAGGCGAGGCTAGCCAGCCGGTGCTCCATCTAGATTCTATGTTTTTCCGGCCAGATCAGATGCAGTGGCATCGGATGGCATGATCACAGGTATTATTTGATCTAGGGTCTACATATTCATATGTGTCATCTCTGTTTGCTCATTTCCTGGATATTCCTCGTGAGTCCTTGGGTACTTATGTTTATGTTTCCACCCCTGTGGGCGATTCTGTGGTTGTGGATCAGATCTACCGATCATGTGTGGTCGCATTCTATGGTTAAGAGACTAGAGCAGACCTTCTGTTACTTGATATGATCAACTTTGAGGTTATCCTGGGCATGGATTGGTTATCCCTATATCACGCCAACCTTGATTGTCAGGCCAAGACTTTTACTTTAGCGATGCCAGAGTTGCCGAGATTGGAGTGGAAGGGTTTCTCTGTTAGTGCATCTAGTCGGGTTATCTCTTTTCTGAAGGCTCGACATCTAGTCGAGAAGGGTTATTTGGCTTATCAAGCTTATGTTCGGGACACCACCGCAGAGTCTCCGATGATTGATTCAGTGCCAGTAGTTTGGGAGTTTGACGATGTGTTTCTTTCTGACCTACCAGGCATTCCGGCAGATCGTGATATTAATTTCTGTATTGATCTGGCTCCAGGTACCCAGCCCATATCTATCCCACCGTACCGTATGGCTCCAAAAGATTTAAAGGAGTAGCTTGAGGAGTTGTTGGCAAAGGGGTTTGTCAGACCGAGTGTATCACCTTGGGGTGCGCCATTGTAATTTGTGAAGAAAAAAGATAGAACTATGCGGATATGCATTGATTACCGCCAGTTGAACAATGTTACCATCAAGAACATGTACCCGTTGCCGCGTACTGATGATTTGTTTGACCAGTTGTAGGGTGCTATGGTGTTTTCTATGATCGAATTGAGATCGGATTACCATCAGTTGAAGATACGGGACTCGGATGTTCCGAAGACTGCCTTCCGTACTAGATATGGCCATTATGAGTTTCTAGTGATGTCCTTCAGCTTGACTAACGCCCCAGCGACATTTATGGATTTGATGAACCGGGTGTTCATGCCTTATATTGATTCCTTCGTTATTGTCTTCAGTGATGACATCTTGATTTACTCGCGTAGCCTGGGGGAGCACGAGCAGCATTTGAGAGTGGTGCTTCAGACATTGTGAGAACAGAAGGTGTATGCTAAGTTCTCCAAGTGTGAGTTCTGGCTAGAGTCTGTGGCATTCTTGGGGCATGTTGTATCAGGAGAGGGTATTAAGGTGGATCCCAAGAAGATCAAGGCAGTTCAGAGTTGGCCACGTCCCACTTTAGTGACTCAGATCAGGAGTTTCCTGGGGTTAGCAGGTTATTATCACCGGTTTGTGCAGGGTTTTTCATCCATTGCGGCACCTTTGACTAGATTGACCCAAAAGGGTGCTCCATTCTATTGGTCCGATGATTGCGAGGCGAGATTTCAAAAGCTCAAGACAACTTTGACCACAACACCAGTTCTAGTGTTGCCTTCCGGGTCGAGGATGTATACAGTTTATTGCAACGCTTCACACATTGGCTTGGGTTGTGTCTTGATGCATGAGGGGCGAGTTATTGCATATGCTTCACGACAGCTGAAGATCCATGAGAAAAATTACCCTGTGCACAATTTGGTGTTGGCCACGATTATGCATGCCCTTATGATATAGAGGCATTATCTGTATGGGGTATCATGTGAGGTTTATAATGATCATCGCAACTTATATCATTTGTTCAAGTAGAGGGATCTCAATTTGAGACAGCGTAGATGGCTTGAGTTATTGAAGGATTATGGCATCACCATTCTTTATCATCTAGGCAAGGAAACTGTGGTCGCGGATGCCTTAAGAAGGAAGGCAGAGAGTATGGGGAGCTTGGCATTCATTTCAGTAGAGGAGAGGCCACTAGTCTTGGACATTCAGTCCTAGAACAGACTTGTGAGGTTGGACATTTCAGAGCCCAGCCGAGTTCTTGCATGTATTGTTGCCCAGTCTTCATTATTGGGGCAGATCAAGGCTTAGCAATTAGATGATCCTCATTTGGTAGTTCTCAGAGAAACGGTACTATAGGGTGGTGCCAAGGAGGTTTTTATTGGCGAGGATGGTATTCTGCGACTCTAGGGTCGCCTATGTGTCCCAAATGTCGATGGCTTGAGGGAGAGGATTCTAGAGGAGGCACATAATTCTCGGTATTCCATTCATCCAGGTGCTACGAAGATGTATCGTGACTTGAGACAGCATTATTGGTGGCGGCGGATGAAGAAAGACATAGTTGAGTATGTGGCTAGGTGCTTAAATTGCCAGCAGGTTAAGTATGAGCACCAGAGGCCATGTGGCCTACTTTAGCAGATGACTATACCTGAGTGAAAATGGGAGCGCATTACTATGGACTTCGTAGTTGGATTGCCGTGGACCTTGCGGAAGTTTGATGCAGTGTGGATCATTGTCGACAGGTTGACCAAGTCGGCACACTTTATTCTGGTTGTTACTATATATACTTCAGAGAAGTTGGCCCAGATCTATATTCGGGAGATAGTTCGGTTGCACGGTGTGCATGTTTCCATCATATCAGATAGAGGCCCTCAGTTCACTTCACATTTCTGGAGAGTCGTACAGAGTGAGTTGGGGACCCGTGTAGAGCTCAGCACAGCATTTCATCCACAAACCGACGGCCTGTCAGAGCGGACAGTTCAGATACTGGAGGACATGTTTAGAACATGTGTGATTGACTTTGGAGGATAGTGTGATCAGTTCTTGCCTTTGGACGAGTTTTCTTACAATAACAGTTACCAGTCCATAAGCGAGATAGCTCCATTTAGGGCTTTATATGGTCGGCGATGTCGTTCTCGCATCGGGTGGTTTAAGCCCGGCGAGGCTAAGTTGTATGGTACTGATTTGGTAAAGGATGCCTTGGAAAAGGTAAAGTTTATCTAGGAGATAATTCGCACAGCATAGTCCAGACAGAAGAGTTACGCGGATCAGAAGGCGCGCGATGTATCATTTATGGTCGGCGAAAAGGTTCTTTTGAATGTCTCGCCGATGAAGGGTATTATGAGATTCGAAAAGAAGGGCAAGTTAAGCCCAAGTTTTATAGGCCCATTTGAGGTGTTGAACCGAGTTGGGGAGGTTGCTTATGAGCTTGCTTTACCTCCCAGCCTATCAGGGGTTCATCCAGTTTTTCACGTGTCTATGCTACGGAGATACCACGCCAACTTGTCACATGTGCTAGACTTCACCACTATTCAGCTAGATGAGAGCTTGGGTTATGAAGAGGAGCTAGTTGCTATTGTTGCCAGACAGGATCGCCAGTTGAGATCCAAGAGGATTTCCACGGTAAAGGTTTAGTGGAGGGGCCAACTAGTTGAGGAGGCGACCTGGGAGTCCGAGGAGGACATGCGTAGTAGATATCCACATTTATTCAGCACTTCAGGTACGAATCTAAACTCGTTCGAGGACGAACATTTGTTTAAGAGGTGGAGAATGTAATGACCCAACCAGTCGTTTTGCCTTCTGGAACCCCGTTTCCATAAATAAGACTTCCCGTACTTGCTTTTACTTATTTATGACATGCGGGGATGGTTAGTTCGGGATTTGGAAGAGTTCGGGTTGAAATAAGAACACTTGGTTCCTTAAGGTTGGCTTAAATGACCAAGTTTGACTTCGGTCAACATTTTGAGTAAACAACCTCAGAATCGGGATTTGACGGTTCCAATAGGTTTGTATGATGATTTCCGACTTGGGCGTATGTTCGGATGGGGTTTTGGATGAACCGGGAGCGTTTTGGTGCTTAATAGTGAAAGATGGTTCTTGAAGAACTTTGAAGTCCTTTAAATTTGGTTTGGAGCGGGTTTTGGTGAGATCGAGGTCTGAATTGAATTCCGAGACCGGGAATAGTTCCGTAATGTCATTTAAGACTTGCACGCAAAAATTGGTAACATTCCGAGAAGTCAAAGTACGATTCGGCGCATTCGGCGAATTTGGAAAACTTGAAGTTCAAAGTATGATTCAATTTGATTTTGGGGTATGATTCTTGGTTTCGTTGTTGTTTTTTGTGTTTTGAGAGTTTGAGCAAGTCTGTATTATGATTACAGACCTGTTAATGCCTTTAGATGGGGTCCCGAGTGGCTCCGGTGAGTTTCGGACACCTCGGAGCAAAGTGTGAAAAACCAGAAATGCCCAGTTCTTGTTTCCTTCTTCGCGAACGCGAAGGGACAATCGCATTCGCGTAGAAGGAATTGGGGCTGTGGGTAAAATGTGCTATGCGTTCGCGATAGCTAGTCTGCGTTCGTGAAGGTCTGGGCCAGTGACCTTCGCGTTCGCGTGAGGCGACTCGCGTTCGCGTAGAGTAGCTAAGCTGGGCTAGGGGCCGCTTTGTTCTTCACATTCACGAAGCAACCCTCGCGTTTGCGAAGCAACCCTCGTATTCGCGAAGGGTAGGCCAAGCCAGCCTCCATGTTCGCAAGACCTTGGTCGCGTTCACGATGAAGGGTCTTCGGGGGGTTGGAGTCCTTTGCCTTTGCAAACGCGAGGCCTCTTTCGCATTCGCGAAGAAGGGGGCAGCTGGGCAGTGAGTTTAAAAATCGGGACTTAGGCATTTTTGGGGTCATTTATTACACTCTTGGGCGATTTGAGAGCTCTTAAGGAGGGGATTTCGACCTAGCTTTGTGAGGTAAGTAATATATACCTAATGTGAGTTTAATACATAGTTTATGGGTAGATTATAACATGTAAATTAGTGAAAATCATAAGTTTAGAGGAAAACCTAGGTTTTTGATAAAAATGGAGTTTTACCACGAAATGGTTATGGAACTTAATGAAAATCATATATGTATGTTCCTAATGTTATGGGTAACAACTTTCTTCAAAAATTTCCGAAATCCGGGCACGTGGACCCAGGGGTGAATTTTAGGAATCTTGTATTTAGAGTTGGGAAATTACTTAAATAGTTGGGATATGAACTTTTAAGCCTATAATGATTAGTTTTCACACTATTTTGATAGTTTTGGATTGTTCGGCACCAAATTGAGGGTTTGGGAATAAACTTGGACCGGAAAGTAGGCCTTGAAGTGAGGTAAGTCTCTTTTCTAACCTTGCAAGAGGGAAATTTCCTCATAGGTGAACTTAATTAATATATGATTATTTGTGGGGGCTACGTACGCACAAAGCGACGAGAGTCCGTACGTAGCTACTATTCTTGTTATGTCCGGGTAGTTTTAGTCTTACACCATACTTTGTGTATACCGTTAACTGAACATATTTGTTGATTTGCATTGAATGGAACTAAGTTGAGGATTTTAATATTTCAAAGGTTTCAAGTAAATTATTATTTTGAAAAGAATTGAGAAACGTTACGTATGTTTATATTTAACCGCGTCGCAAGTATATTCCGCGAGCGGGGTAACTATTTCCAATAATCTCATGAGAGGGGGTCGTTCGCCTCGGCAGGTTATACATGCATCTATGGTTCGCGCCGTTCGACCCTCAGCAGTGCACAATTTACATTCATTATGTTGGATCGGGCCGAACGTCCTCGGTGGAATTTGTGTGTGATAATAGAACTGGAAGCCCTTATATAATTGGTATAAATTTACTGTTTTAGAGAATCAATTGTTTAAAATAAAGGAAGTGTTTTGGGTTCTCAATTACGATAGAAGAACTGTTCAGTTATTTCTTGTTCTGAGTTTATTGTTAGTTCTGCATATCATGCTTAGTTAGAATTACACATTATTATATTGTTGGCCCTAGTGAGTGTCGAGGTCGACCCCTCGTCACTACGTTTTTCGAGGTTAGACTAGATACTTACCGGGTACATATTTTTATGTACTCACGCTACACTTCTGTACTTGATTGTACAGGATTTGAGGCAGGTGCATCTGGCCACCAGTCCGCCGCGTAGACTTGATTCCCCAGCTTGAGACTTCCCAGTGGGCAGCCCTTTTGAGCTGTTCTACAGCAGCTGATGTCTCTCTTATGTCTTATTTTCTGTCTACTTCCTTTCAGACAATAGGCTAGCATGGTTTTGTATATTCTACTAGGTTTCCCACATACTTGTGACACCAGGTCTTGGCACACACATTAGTAGATTTATGATTTTTGTTTACTTACATGATTACGATTCGTACTTATTGCTTCCATTTATTTATGTTATAATTTCAAGCTCCTAAATCTTTTAACAATTTCATCTTAGTTAATTATCGTCATTTACTAAATAGAAATAAGGAATTGGTCTAATGATTCTCTAACGTTGGCTTGCCTAGCAAGTGAAATATTAGGTGCTATCACGGTCCCGTCGGTGGGAATTCCAGGTCCTGACAAGTTGGTATCAGAGCACTATGTTGCCTGGGTCTCACGATTTACGAGCAAGCTTAGTAGAGTCTGAAGGATCGATACGGAGACGTCTGTGTTTATCTTGCAGAGGCTCTGAAGTTTAGGAACAAATTTCACTTTTATTCTCCTCTGTCATGCGATGTTGTTTTCTCAATACCGATTGAACTCTTTTACTCTTGTTCTCTCCCAGATGGCGAGAACACGTACCGCTTCCTCAGCTGAGAAGCAGCCAGAGCTTTCAGTGGCAACTCCTACGAGGGGCAGAGGTCGAGGCCGAGACCGTGCCAGAGGCCAAGGTAGGGGCAGGGCTCAGCCCAGAGCCAAAGCAGTAGCCCCAGCAGTGGAGCCTCAGATAGATCTTGATGCGGAGATTCCAGCTCAGACTATTCCTACCGGACCAGCTCTGGTTCCGGAGGGGTTCATTGCCACCCCAGTACTTTAGGACACTTTGGTCCGTTTGTTGGGCCTTATGGATAGTGTGGCCTAGATCGGCGCATTTCCCATGGAACCAGCAATATCTCAGGCTGGAGGGAGGAGCCCAAACTCCCACTACTCTCACTCCGGAGCAGATAGCTCCCTAGTATCATGCTCCAGCAGCTCAGACAGTTGAAGTAGTTCAGCCGGTTGTTGCGGCAAAGGTCAGAGATGGGCCAGCTATGTCTTCTGAGGTCTTATAGAGATTGGACAGGTTTACCAAGCTCTTCCCAGTTCACTTTAGTGGTGCCCCTTCAGAGGATCCCCAAGAGTATCTCGACAGCTGTCACGAGGATCTACGGAACATGGGTATAGTGGAGACCAATGGGGTCGATTTTGCTGCATTTCAGATGACTGGTTCAGCCAAGAAATAGTGGAGGGATTATTTGTTGACCAGACCAGCTGGGTCGCCTGCTCTTACTTGGGACCAGTTCTCCCATCTCTTTATAGAGAAGTTTCTGCCTATCACATTGAGAGAGGAGCATCGCCGTCAGTTTGAGTGTCTCTAGCACGACAGTATGACTGTTACTCAGTATGAGATTGCAGATGGCTTGCTCAGAGAGAGAGGGTGAGGAGGTTTATTGATGGACTTGCTCAGCCTATTAGATTGCAGATGGCTAAGGATACTGGGAGTGAGATTTCTTTCCAGGCGGCTGCTAATGTCACCAGACGAGTCGAGATAGTTCTTACTCAGGGAGGTCAGGGGTCTGACAAGAGACCTCATTATTCCAGTGAGTTCAGTGGTGCCTCGTCTAGAGGCAGGGGTACTTTTGGTAGAGGCCATCCTCCCATTCCATTTCATTCAGCACTCCAGGCATCCTATGGTGCCTCAGGTGGTCGTGGCCCTCAGATGCATTATCCCAACCAGCTAGCCTACAGTGCACCACCAGCTCCTATTAATGCACCTCCACTCCAGAGTTATCAAGGTGGTTACTCAAGTCGACAGGTTCAGTTTCAGGGTCAGCAGTCATAACAGCCGAGGTTATGTTATACTTGTGGGGATCCGAGGCACATTGCTAGATTTGGCGTTCGGGCAATGGGTAGCTCACATCATCAGAGTTCTCGTGCCATAGTTCCGGCACCAGTTGCTACACCACCTGCTCAGCCAGCCACAGGCAGGGGTCAAGCAGCCAGAAGTAGAGGCCAGACTGTTAGAGGTGGAGGTCAGGCTGTTAGAGGTGGAGACCAGCCAGCTAGAGGTCATCCTAGGGATGTAGTTTAGAATGGTTTGGCCCATCCCCGGTGTTATGCTTTCCCAGCCAGGCCTGAGGCTGAGTTATTTGACGTTGTTATCACAGGTACTGTTTCAGTTTGCAGTAGAGATGCTTCAGTTTTATTTGATACGTGGTCTACTTACTCCTATGTGTCATCGTATTTTGCTTCCTATTTGGTTGTGCCCCGTGATTCTTTGAGTGCTCCTGTGTATGTGTCCACACCACTAGGAGATGCTATTGCTGTAGATCGTATTTATCATTTGTGTGTGGTCACCATTAGGAGCCTTGAGACTCGTATAGATCAGCTACTTCTCGACATGGTTGATTTTGATGTCATACTGGGTATGGATTGGCTGTCACCTTATCATGCTATATTAGATTGTCACGCCAAGACGGTGACCTTAGTCTTGTAGGGGTTTCCTCAATTAGAGTGGAGAGGGACTCTTGGCCATTCTGCCAGCAGGGTTATCTTTTATGTGAAGGCTCGGCATATGATCGAGAATGGGTGTCTAGCATATTTGGCTTATGTCCGCGATTCTAGTGTGGAGGTTCCTTCTATGGATTCAGTGCGGACTGTTTGTGACTTTCCAGAGGTGTTTCTTGTAGACCTGTCGGGGATGCCACCCGATAGGGATATTGATTTTTGCATTGACTTGGCTCCGGGCACTCGGCCCATTTCCATTCTGCCATACCGCATGGCCCCGCTAGAGTTGAAAGAATTGAAGGAAAAATTGCAAGATTGCTTGATAAGGGCTTCCTTAGACCTAGTGTCTCGCCCTGGGGTGCACCTGTGTTGTTTGAAAAAAAGAAAGATGGATCGATGAGGATGTGTATAAATTATCGGCAGTTGAACAATGTCACCATCAAGAACAAAGTATACATTGCCGAGGATTGATGATTTATTTGACCAGCTCCAGGGTGCCAAGGTGTTTTCGAAGATTGATTTGAGATTTGGCTACCATCAGTTGAGGATTAGGGCATCCAATGTTCCTAAGACAGCTTTTCGGACTCGGTATGGACATTATGAGTATCTAGTGATGTCATTTGGGCTGACCAATGCCCCAGCAGCATTCATGGATTTGATGATCCGAGTGTTCAAGCCCTACTTGGATTCCTTTGTGATTGTGTTTATTGATGATATCTTTGTTTACTCCCACAGCCGAGAGGAGCATGAGCAGCACCTTCGGATCGTTCTTCAGACTCTAAGAGACAGCCAGTTATATGGTAAGTTCTCAAAATGCGAGTTTTGGTTGAGTTCAGTTGCTTGCTTGGGTCACGTTGTATCAGCAGAGGGTATTCAGGTGGATCCTAAGAAGATTGAGGCATTTCAGAACTGGCCTAGACCCACATCAGCTACAGAGATCCGTAGTTTCTTAGGATTGGCAGGTTATTACCGTCAGTTTGTGGAGGGGTTTTCATCCATAGAAGCCTCGTTGACTAGGTTGACCCAGAAGGGTGCCCTGTTCAGGTGGTCAGACGAGTGTGAGGCGAGCTTCCAGAAGCTTAAGACATCTTTGAGTACGGCACCGGTATTGGTGTTAGCCACAGGTTCAGGATCTTATACAGTATATTGTGACGCATCCCGTATTGGTCTGGGTGCGGTATTGATGTAGGGTGGCAAGGTTATTGCATATGCTTCGCGACAGCTGAAGGTTCTCGAGAAGAATTACCCTGTTTAGTATCTAGAGATGGCGGCCATTGTTCACGCGCTGGTGATTTGGAGGCACTATCTTTACGGCGTGCCATGTGAGGTATTGACGGATCATCGGAGCTTGCAATATTTGTTCAAGCAGAAGGAACTCAATTTGAGGCAGAGAAGGTGGTTGGAGCTATTGAAAGACTATGATATCACCATATTGTATCATCACGGGAAGGCCAATATGGTGGCCGATGATTTGAGTAGAAAATCAGCTAGTATGGGTAGCCTTGAATATATTCCAGTTGGTGAGAGACCGCTTGCATTGGATGTTCAGGCCTTCGCCAACCAGTTCGTGACGTTGGATGTTTCTGAGCCTAGTCGTGTTCTTGCTTGTACAGCTGCTCGGTCTTCTTTGTTTGAGCGCATCAGAGAACGGTAGGATGACGATCCTCATTTACTTTTCCTTAGAGAAACAGTGCGGCATGGTGGTGCCAATGAGGTTACTGTTAGATTTGACGGAGTTTTGAGGATGCAGGGCCATATTTGTGTGCCTAATGTGGATGGACTTCATGAGTTGATTCTTGAGGAGGCCCATAGTTCCCGGTATTCTATTCATCCGGGTGCCGCCAAGATATATTAGGACTTGTGGAAGCATTATTAGTGGAGGAGGATGAAGAAAGACATAGTTGCATACGTAGCTCGGTGTCTAAATTGTCAATAAGTAAAGTACGAGCATCAGAGACTTGGTGGTTTGCTTCAGAAGATAGAGATTCTTGAGTGGAAGTAGGAGGGTACCACTATGGATTTTGTTGTTGGACTTCCACAGACTCAGAGGAAGTTTGATGCAGTGTGGGTCATTATGGACAGGCTGACCAAGTCAGCGCACTTCATTCCTACGGCAGTTACCTATTCTGTGGAGCGGTTGGCAGAGATTTACATTCGTGAGATCGTCCGTCTTCACGGGGTGCCAGTGTCTATCATTTCTTATTTACATTCTTCGGAGCGGTTGGGAATGCGAGTTGAGTTGAGCACAGCGTTTCATCCTCAAACGGATGGACAGTCCGTGCGCACTATTTAGATCTTGGGGGATATGCTCCGCGCATATGTTATAGACTTCGGAGGATCGTGGGATCAATTCTTTCCCCTTGCAGAGTTCGCCTACAACAATAGCTACTAGTCGAGCATTCAGATAGCTCCCTATGAGGCATTATATGGTAGGCGGTGCCGGTCGCCGGTTGGGTGGTTCGAGCCGGGAGAGGCTCGGTTGTTGGGCACAGACTTAGTACAGGATGCCTTGGATAAGGTCAAGATTATTCAGGATCGACTTCGCACAGCTCAGTCCAGGCAGAAGAGTTATACCGACCGTAGAGTTCGTGATGTTGCATTCATAGTCGGGGAGAGAGTGTTGCTTCGGGTATCACCCATGAAGGGTGTAATGAGGTTCGGAAAGAAGGGCAAGTTGAGAGAGTGGGAGAGGTGGCTTACAGGCTTGCATTGCCACCTAGTTTAGCAGCTGTTTATCCTATATTCCATGTGTCCATGCTTCAATAGTATCACAGCGATCCGTCCCATATGTTAGATTTCAACTCTGTCCAGTTGGACAAGGATTTGACTTACGAGGAGGAGCCGGTGGCTATTCTAGCCCGACAAGTTCGCCAGTTGAGATCAAAGAGTTACCCTTCAGTTCGAGTGCAGTGGAGAGGTCAGCCTATTGAGGCAGCTACTTGGGAGGCCGAGTTCGATATGCAGAGTATATATCCCCACCTTTTCACCAGCCCAGGTACTTTTCTATGTCCGTTCGAGCTCGAACAGTTATTTTAAAGGTGGAGAATGTGATGACCCAAAAGGTCATCTTATATTTTAGAACTCGAATCTGCACTCTTAAGCCTTAACAATCTCATTTTGACCCTCCTCGATTTGTGTGCGTAGTCCAGGCATGTTTCCGGAAACCTTTTATGTTGAAAACTAATGAGAATAAGAATTTTTGCCTTAAAAGTTGATTTTTAGTTGACTTCGGTAAATATTTTTGGTAAACGGGCCCGGATCTGTATTTTGATGGTACCGGTGGGTCCGTATCAAATTATGGGACCTGGGCGTATGCCCGGAATCGAATTCGGAGGTCCCGGGCTCAAGTTAAAATTAAAAGTATGAAAATTAATTATTTCTAAGAATTGTTTGATGTTTGGCATTGTGAGTACCGGGTCCGTATTTTGGGTCCGGAGCCCGATACAGGTTCATTATGATATTTAAGACTTGTCTGTGAAATTTGGTGAGAAACAGAGTTGATTTGACATGATTCGGACGTTCAGTTGAGAAGATAGGAATTTTAAAGTGTTCTTGAGAATTCCATTTGATTTGGTGCAAAATTCATAGTTCTAGGCGTTATTTTGGCGATTTGATTGCGCGAGCAAGATCGTATGATGTTTTTAGACTTGTGTGCATGTTTGGTTTGGATCCCCGAGGGCTCGGGTGAGTTTTGGGTAGGCCACGAGATGTTTTGGACTTTGAAAATCTGGTATTTTGCTGCAGCAGGTGTTCTGGCATGTCCTTCTTCGCATTCGCGAAGGTACTGTCGCGAACGCGAAGAGTAAACTTGGCAGCTAGAGTTTTCTTATTCGCGAACGTGAAAGATTAGTCGCGAATGCGAAGTGATGGGGGCGTTACCCTTCGTGAACGCGTAATATTAGACACACCTGGGGAAGAATCGATCGTTCCTTCATCGCGAACGCGAAGGCCAGGGGGTAGCCTACGCGAACGCGAACACTGTCTCGTAAACACGAACACTATCTCACGAATGCGACAGTGCTCTCGCGAACGCGATGAACACCGTCGCCCATCACTTAACAGAATCCAAGCACGGGATTTAGCCAAAAAATTAATTTTTCTCAAAAACCAAACGGTGAGAGGCGATTTTTTAAGAGCCATTTTTTTCCCAAAGTATTGGTAAGTGATTCTAAACCATTTTATCTCAATTACCCATTACATTTCATGAATTATCAACCTAAAATCTAGATTTTTCATGGTAGAATTAGGGGTTAGGGTAGAAATTAGGGATTTCGGAAATTTGGGAATTTAGACCTCAATTTGAGGTCGGATTCCAAAACTAATTACATATTCCGGCTCGGGGGTAAATGGGTAAAAGGATTTTGGTCCGAACCTCGAGTTTTGACTAAGCGGGCCCGAGGTCATTTTTTCGCCTTTTTGGAGGGAAAATTGGGAAATTTAATTTATGCAATATAATTGATTCCTTTAGAAATATTTGATATTATTGAGTCATTTTTGAATAGATATGACTGGTTTGGACATGAATTCTAGAGGAAAAGTTATGATTGAGAATTAAGTGTCCTTCAGAGCGAGGTATACGTGAGGTGACGAGTACTTATGCTCCGCCAATTTACCTATTTTCCATGTTTCTTCCATTTTTCTTATATTGTCTCTTTCCTATGCCTATATGCTACGTGTTTATACTAGTGTTGTTAAATTGATCGTTCTTATCATGTTTACGGATTTTCTGCTGATAATTGAGAATTTATTTCAAAGTTGAGATTAATATTATGGAACCAAATGTTGAAGTAAGGCTTGTACTTGTTATTCTATCTCCCTGTTGTTATTTATGCAGTTAATTATTGATAAGGGAGAGTGTTAATGCACGAAGAGTGATGTCGTGCCATATTGTGAGTGTTAATGCACGAAGGGTGATGCCGTGCCATATTATGAGTGTTAATGCACGAAGGGTGATGCCGTGGCATATTGTGAGTGTTAATGCACGAACAGTGATGTCGTTCCATATTGTGAGTGTTAATGCACGAAGGGTGATGTTGTGCCGTTTCTATTGATTTTATGGTGAGATTGAGAGTAGAAGCACGAAGGGTGATGCCGTGCATTTTTCCTTTACTGTATTCATGTTCCTATTGATTCATAATATGTTGGTTGTTCAAGTTATCATTCTACTGTAGTTCTTTATCTCATATTTCCCCAGCATATTTCCCCCTCCCGATATCTCCTATCTAGTTCTTCATTACTCTTATATGTATATATATTGTTAAACTGTACAAGTTGATTTGTAGGTTCCTCGCCTTAGCCTCGTCACTACTTCATCGAGGTTAGGCTCGACACTTACTAGTACATGGGGTCGGTTGTACTGATACTGCACTCTGCACTTTTTGTGCAGATTTTGGTACCGGCTCGGGTTGATCGACATTTTTCGATTGGATCGCTATCTGGAGACTCAAGGTAGATCTGTCGGCGTTCATAGACCTTGAAGTCCCCGTCTATCTTTCTATTATACTATTTCTTTCATTCAGACAATTGTATTTCTTTTAGACTATTACTTGTAGTAAATTCTAGAATGCTCGTGATTTGTGACTCCAGATCCGGGTGGTAGTAATTAATACAGTTTTTATATTATTCGGCACTTATTATATTTCATCTTAGTTAATTATCGTTATTTACTGAATGGAAATAAGGAATTGGTTTAATGATTCTCTAACGTTGGCTTGCCTAGCAAGTGAAATGTTAGGCGCCATCACGGTCCCGTCGGTAGGAATTCCGGGTCGTGACAGTCCTAAGATGTTTTGGCTCTATTTGCCGAACTCTGAAAATTTGAAAGTTTGGAGAGTTCATAGGTTTGACCGAGAGTTGATTTTGATGACATCGGAAATAGATTGTGGTTCCGAGACCTGGGATAGATGCTTTTTGTCATTTGGGTCTTGTGTACAATGTTTGGATGTAATCCATATTGGTTAGGCTTGAATCAGACGCTTGGATTGCAGTTTGTAAGTTCTTGAACTTAAGAGAAGTTCAATTTATGGTTTGATCTTCGATTTGGATAGGTCCGAGTAGTATTTATAGACTTGTTGGTATGATTAAATAGGGTCCCAGGTGGCTCGGGTGAGTTTCGAACCAGCCAAAGCATGTTTGATGATGTAGATTTTGCTGGTGTCTAGTGTTCTTCGCGATCGAGAAGCAGGTCTCGCGATCGTGGATGCCACAACCCAAATCCCAATATAGGTCGTGATGTCGCCCAACAATGCTGTTAGGCAATCCAACGGGCTTACCTCCGACTTAATCATCCTTTTTAGCTTTTAAAATCAGAAATTCTATTAAATACTGAGAATTAAATCCATAACCTATGGAAACATACATATTTCTTTACTAAAATACCGGGTAGGAAAAAAACATAAAAGTAATGATGGTAATAATAAGTACAACTGTTAACATTTACTAGAAACCCCCAAAACCCGTGTCACAAGTTCATGAGCATCTACCAAAATATACAATACTACTACAACAACTGTCTAAAATAGGAAATAAACAGAATACAATAAATGGATAGATCAGGGACTCTGTATGCTGTGGATCGTACATAGAGAGCAACTTACCACAAAGTCTCCTCAGAAACCGTGCCTATGCGACTAAATGACCACCAAAAGCACATGTCTCGGTACCTGCACAATCAGTACAGAAGTGTAGTATGAGTACATAAATCAACGCGTATCTAGTATGTATCTAACCTAACTCCAGATAAGTAGTGACGAGGGGTCCAATTAATCAAGTGTAACAAAAATAAACAGGTACGAAGCATGGCAAGTAAAACAGTAAGATTAAATATATATACATAACACGATTCTCAACAGAAAAAATAATACGAAGTCCTCAATAATCAAATACTACCTCGAATGGAGTGCGTAATGATCAACACTAGATAAAATATCACATCTCAAGTCAGGAAGACTCATAAGTACGCCGACTTCTCATAAATTATTTCGCACAATTATGCCAAGGCGAACAGCCCGATCCCATGAGAGTGTTTAATAGAACTATAGAGGCAAACGACCCGATCCCATAAGAGTATGTTACATTATCAATCCCAGATGAACGACCCGATCCCATAAGAATATGATACATAATCATGCCAAGGCGAACAACCCAATCCCATAAGAGTGTTACATAATTCTGCAGAGGCGAGCAGCCCAATCCCGTAAGAATGTGATACATGATACTGCCGAGGCAAGCATCCCGATCCCATAAGAGTACTACTGAGGCGTTCAGCTCGATCCCATATGAATACTATTATAATGACCCGGCCAATGATTTCGTATATTGTAGCCCCGTTACAATAGTTGTTACCTCTTTTATGTTTATTTATGGTTATGTAACTTGCTGGGGTGGTTGGTTTAGTTTTGAGGGTTTCGTAGTGATGGTTCCAATAGCTTCATATGGTGATTTTGGACTTAGGCGTATGTCTGGATTTGGATTTGGAGGTCCGCAGGTTGGATTGATGCTTTTTGGCGAAAACTGAAAGGATGAAGGTTTGGAAGGTTGATAGGTTTGACCGATAGTTGACTTTGTTGATACCAGATTCAAACTTTTGTTCCGTGGGTTGGAATAGGTCCATTGTGCCATTTAGGAATAGTGTGCAAAATTTGAGTTCATTCGGAGTTGATTTGATATGGTTCGACATTAGCGATATATGTTGGAAGTTCATTAGTTTTATTAGGCTTGAATTAGGATGCGATTCATGATTTTGATGTTGTTTTATGTGATTTGAGGCTTCGAGTAAGTTCGTGTTATGTTTTGGGATTGGTTGTTGTGATTGGGCGGGGTCCCCGTGGCCTCGGGTGTGTTTCGGATGGGCTACTGGCCATTTCCATCATGTTTGGACTGTTGGTTTAGTACTTATGGTTTCTTTCTTCGCGATCGTGAAGAAGGGAGTCGCGATCGCTTAGTGTTAATTATTGGCAGGTGAGTTTTGTTCTTCGCTTTCGCGAAAAGAAGAACGCGTTCGCGAAGTGTTAGGGAGGCTGTGCATCGCGAACGCGAGCAGGGAGCCGCATTCGCGTAGAAGGATGGGTTGGTAGGGATGGCACGCGTTTGTGCATCGCGATCGTGTGGTCCAAACTGCGTTCGCATAGGTGTGGGTTATTTGGTCATCGATTTCACGACTTAGGTGTTGCGTTCGCGAAAGAGGATTGAGCAACTGGAGAATTTTGTTCTTCGCGATTGCGAAGGCCTCTCCGCGATCGCGAAGGGTAATGCCTGGGCAGAATGCGTAAAACTCTATTTCGAGGATTGGAGTTACTATATCACATTTTGAGTTAGAGAGCTCGATTTTGGGTAATGTTTGAGGGAATTATCATGATTTAGATCGGGGTAAGTATTTTTGACTCAGAGTTTTTATTATTTAATGATTTTATCTTTGTTTTTAGCATTTAATTGGTGAATTAAAGTGAATAAATGAGGAATTTTAGTAAAAACTTCCTAGAGTGAAAAATGAGGATTTGAAGGTCGGAATTGAATGATTTTGATATGGTTAGACTAATAATTGAATGGGTATTCGAAATTTGTGAGTTTGACTAGGTTCTGGGGTGCGGGCCCAGGGTTGTATCATGCCCCAAACTCGGGGAGTGCGATCGGCGCTCAACCGAGAGAACCCGGCCGAGCAAGCCTCTTAGATTTCTTTCTACCCAAACTCATCCATGAATAAATAGGAGATGTACTACATTAATCAAATAGTGAAAAGATTTTATTAACAACTTCCATTTTATTCCCATTAGCAGCTTCATTCATAATTTCCAAAATATTACGAGTTTATAGAATTAATGAAAAACATGATTTCCAAATGCCAACATTTCTAGTTCAATTCCCAACATCAACCACAACCCACAACCTCTCTACGGAGCCTCTAAGTACAATAGAAGAATAATATAGAAATACCGGCAACAAGGCCCCGGCTATACCTCAAAACACAGTACATGAGAAACAAAAGATACATGATCCCGAAATGAAGTGGGGCTCACCAAATCAGCTGAAAAGAGTGTACTGCTATCACTGATCAATGTCGCCTGCTGTAGAATCACCTGCATCCATTAAAGATGCAGTGCCCCCGGTAAAAGGAACGTTAGTACTATCGAATAACACTAGTATGTATAGCTAAAAGTCCTCTTTCAAAATAGAATGCCCATATAAGAAAAGGCAATACATAGAAACAGAAAGTCACAATCAACAATATCCAAATATCCAGTTAAAACATAATAATTTTCAAAATACGAACTTCATATATAATTTTTGGTTGGGAGATCATTAGCACCGATATTCTACCGTCTTTGTTAGCACAGAGTCCAATCACGCCCGATCGGCTAGGCCATCTCCCCAAGGACAATGTAGTTTGACAGGTGATGCAAAAGAAAGTTGTTACCAAGAGTAGTACCACCATGTGCGTATCATGGAGTCCGATCTCCACCTGATCACCTAGGCCGTCTTCCCACATATGCAGTGTGTGTTGACTTTTTCAATCTATAATGGTTACCAGTTTCATCCCAATTAAGGGGAATAATATCATAATTTCTCTAATATTTTAATTTCATCCCAAATAAGGGGAATAATCACAATCCACACCTACACCGGCACGTGTAGTTTCAGGTGTGGGCCTTATGACCCACCCTTCCTCGGTTTTGCTAATGATGCTCTCAAAAATATTTTTGATTTGATTTGCAAACAAAGGAAACATAAATACAAATGTACTCACCTCAACATTTTTCACATTGTATAAATTCTTATTAGTATTTCCAGACATCACAACAATAATATTTCCCTGGCTCATTTGGCCATTCACAAGATTCTTTATTCCTGGCACGGTGGCCATATTTCATATTCCACACTTTCTCCTCTTTCAATTTCAAAGATCTCCATCATATATCAACGTGTAGAATATTTCAGCAATCATATAACTCAAATTTATTAGTAATGGAAACTTTAAACACAAAAGGTTTCTTCCCAAATAATGGGTCATACGGACCAGCAATACAAGCACACATCAAAATCATAAGCAATCAATACACTATTTATTCTTGCAATACTCTTTCCCAGAAATGACAATATATAATTTCAACACCTAAGTATGTATGAACTCGAATCACACTGGATATATTTTTAAAGCAAAGCATTAGTTAAAGCAGCCACTTATGGGCATGAATTTAGTACAAAAGATTTGAGGCAAATCTATTTTTCGAAATTATTTTTTAAACAATTGAGTCGAGGCTCATTTCATATTCTTTATCGCATCCTCTCAAATTATTTGCACTACTAGACACAATCATAACTTAAATTCTTGGCACGTTGGCCACACACTATACCCCCAATTCAATTATTTCATTTCCAACCATCTTTATAGATTATCAACATTAAGATATTTCCAATCAAGACTTTAGGTACACATATGAGCAATTAAGAGTTTTAAGAATATTGAGATTTCCTCACACAATTTGGCATACTAGCTTTCATTTGAAATACGATTCAACACCATAACATTTTGATACGTAACCCATACTTTGAAACTCACAGGAACATTATGAAATTCGATTCTAAGAGAGAAAGTATAGCCAACATACCTCAATGGAGCTTCCTTAAACTTTAAAATATTCCGAAATTCTTAGCAACTTCAATCTATTTTAGAAATATAATAAATTGAACCAAAATTAGGAAGATCATGGTTCTTGCTCATTTGAGCATTTTATCAAACATTAGGTGTGCATTAAGGTTTCAAGGTGGACAACTTCATCCTACAACTCATTCTTTACCATTTTTAGCTTAACAATCTTCCTACACCCTTTGCTAACACATGCATGTAAGATGGACAACTCCCATGCCCAAACGTTATCTTATTAATTATCCAATTCGAGACAAAATTCAAAATTGAGGGTTAGGGTGTAGATTCTTACTTCTAGGATGAAGATCTAGTGAGTTTCCCTTTTTAGTCTTCCAAAATTTAAGCAAGAATTGAAGAACAATAACTGAGGAACACCTTCTCACTCTAGGGCACTCTCTCTCACTCTAAAATGTCAGATTTTAGCTCAAAAATGACCCAAAGCATGGATTTAACGAAGTATGATCGGGTTGTAAAAACCCAAAAAATGAAGCTCCAGAATAGGTTCTGCGGTCGCATCATAGAACCCCGGCTTTTAGGAAAAATTTTCATGGGGCCTTACAAGTTGACTTTTTGATTTTGATAAAGATCAAAACTTGGAACTGTCGCAGTAGTTCTCGTACCTTTTACAAGTACTGTTACATTCGTGTCTCTCTAGCTACGTAATTCCCTTGAATTTGATTTCCCACAAGCTGCGAGTCACTTTTGATTTCAACTTGCTCAATCCCTAATTCTCTTACAAGTTCCAGACCTGCAATTACTGCATCATACTCGGCTTCATTATTAGTAACTGGATAGCACTTTATTGCTTGCCTAATAATCTCTCCTATAGGTGAAATTCAAACAATACCCAAATCTGCTACTTTTATGTTTGAGGACCTATCAGTATATAAGGTCCAAATCCCTAGATTAGATTCGGTAAATATTCGTATTTCTTTTTCAGCTTCAGGAAGTAGGCTCGAACTGAAATCCCATACAAAATTTGCTATTACCTGCGACTTTATAGCGGTTCTAGGATGATGAATAATATCATATTTACTAAGTTATATTGTTCTATTGCCCATTTAGCTAATCTCCCTGATAACTCATGTTTATGCAGAATATTCCTTAACAAAAAAAGGTCGTAACTTTCTTGATGCCATTATCAATGCTAGCGCTAATATTTCTAAATGAGGATACCGTGTTTCAGCATCCAACAAAGATTTACTAACATAATAAATTAGATATTATTTACCTTTATCTTCTCGCACCAGTACCTCATTTGCTGCTACCTCCGATACAGCTAAGTAGACTATTAACCTTTCTCCGTCTCTTGGTTTCGATAACGGGGGAGCTTTTGACAAATGTGACTTCAAATCCGTCAACGATTGTTGACATTCGTCAGTCCATTCAAATTGATTTTGTTTTTTCAATATCGAAAATAATTTAAAACACTTTTTTGAGCTGCTACTCTACCTGTTAACCTATGTACTTCCTTTTTACTTGTAAGCACATCAGGTATTTCTTCAACTTCTTTTATTTGAGCAAGATTTACTTCGATCCCTCTATTAGAAATAAGAAAATCTAAAAATTTACATGAGGCCAAACCAAAGGCGCATTTCTCAGTGTTCAACTTCATGTTATATTTGCGGAGTATCTCAAAGGTTTCATTTAGATGATGGAAATGGTCTCTCGCTCATGTTGATTTTACCATCATGTCGTCAATGTAGACTTTCATGATTTTTCCTATGTGTTCTTGGAACATTTTGGTCAACAACCTTTGGTATGAAGCTCTAACATTCTTCAAACCAAAAGGCATGGCCTTATATCAGTAAGTCCCCCTGTTTGTAATTAAAGAAGTCTTTTCCTCATCTAAATGATCCATTTTTATTTTGTTATATCAAGAATACGCATCTAAAACACTCAAAAGCTCACGACCTGCGGTAGAATCAATTAGTTGATCTATATGCAGTAAAGGAAATGAATCTTTAGGACATGCTTTATTTATATGGTATAATCCACACACACTTCCCATTTCCCATTCTTCTTTGGGACTACAACAATATTAACTAACATGTCATGGTACTTTATCTCTCCAATTGAGCAAATTTTCAAAAATTTATGTACCTCATCTTGAATTACCTGTTTTTTAAATGCTCCTTGCTTTCATTTCTTTTGCTTTATAGGGGTGTAATGGATCTCCATTTAACTTATAAGTCATTACCTCCGGTGGCATACCTATCATGTCTGAATGCGACCAAGCAAAACAATCAATATTAGCACGTAAAAATTCTATTAACTTACTTTTCATAACAAAGCTCAGGTTTGTTCCGAGATAAACTTTTCTATTAGGACAGTGAACGAATAATATAACAACTTCGAGCTCCTCCGTGGTTTTTTTTCATATTATCGTTATCCTCTGGCTCTTGGATCACATCTGGCCTTGAATCTATATTAGCTTCATTTGTTTGGATTTTTAGTCGAGTTAGAAAGGAAATTATCCTTAGTTGAATTCTGTAATTTTTGTTTCTCATCTTCATCTTTGGGTGTTCCACTTGCTATTGCAACTATGTTGATTTCTCGCGCTGACTGCTGATCTTCTCTAATCTGACGAATCCCGCATTGCGATGAAAATTTGATTACCTGATGCAATGTTGATGGCACTGCGTCCATGTCATGAATCCATGGCCTTCCTAAAATTATATTATAGGTCATGTCTGCATGTATCACTTGAAATTTAGTATCCTTGACGACACCCTCTGAGAACTTTGCCAGCATAATTTCTCCTTTTGTTACGAAACTTGAATTATCAAACCCAGATAACGATCGAGCCTTGTGTATGATATGATCTGTCGCTTGCATCTCATTCACCACTCTTAGCAGTATGATATTCACAGAGTTACCTAGGTCAATCAAAACTCGCTTGACACTAGTATGATGAACAAGTAAAGATATTACATGTGCATCGTTATGTGGGATGATCAAGCCATCCGTATTTTCATCGTCAAACGTTATGTTGTCTCCTTTCAGAACTCGACAAACCTACTTCCTGTAGGTATCTGAGATCTTGGATGTCTCTTTTGCTACTGTGTATGTTACTTTGTTGACCTCCTCACCCCCGGGTACCTGCTAGGTCAATCAAAACTCGCTTGACATTGGTTATTCTTGCTTGTTTTTCATATAAGATTGTTTTCATTTTTCACTAAACAGATTATTGAGGTATCCTTCTTTAGTAAATATTTAACCTCCCTCGTAAGAGCATGCAATCTGTTGTTCTATGACCATGATCATTATGGAATTCACACCAGAATTTCTGGCTTCTTTTGCTGGAATCTGACCTCATCTCTTTCAGCCATCGTACCTTATCACCCCTACCTCTTAGCACAGCTACCAACTCGAACGTACTGACATTGAAATTATAAAGTCCTATTCTTGATGGGGAATTTTGATCGTTGTTTCTCTGTATCCCGTTCCTTATTGAATCGGGAAGAAGAACTTGTCTCCTTCTGCCTTGATCTTTGATAAAACTATGCCTATTATTGTTTTGATCTAGAATCTCATCCCACGGGTCCCATGTAAAATTCATACCTATTTTTTCTAGACCTCCTTTCTGTTTCTGAACGTCGAGACCGGAACCTTTCCTCTATCTTCGGCTGAGATACCGTATCTTTTTCTGTTCGTAACATTTTGTTGTACCTCTTATAAACGCCATTCCAAGTGGTTGCAGGAAACTCCCGTACGCTTTATTTTAATCTTCTCATGGCTTCTGAACTTTTCTCATTCAAATTACTTGCGAAGACCATAGCTGCCGAATTATCAGATACACGCGGTAACATCATCCTCTTGCGCTTGAATTGATTGACGAGTTACTTGAGTAATTCCATACTCTCTTGTTTTACTTTGAAGATATCTTCCAATCTCTTTTCTACTTTTGGAGCTCCCGAATGTGCCTTTATAAATGAATCTACAAGCTCAGCAAAAGAATCAATAAAATTTTCAGGTAAGAGTGAATACTAAGTTAATGCTCCTTTTGTTTTACCAAAAATTGATTCGATTTCCTGCTTAGTTAAGTCGTTGCCCTTGACTCATATGGAAAATTCGGTAAAATGATCTCGCAGATCAGTAGTCCCATCATATTTAGGAATATCGCGCATCTTGAACTTTTTGAGAATTGGCAATGGTGCTGCACTCGACTTCCAATGATTTTGTTAATACTTGTCAATATCCACTCCATTGATCATGGGTGGTATTCCTGGTATCTTGTCTATCTGCTCATTTTGTTGCTTTAGCTTCTTTTGCAAGGCTAGTACTATTTTTTTATAAATTAGTATTATTTGATGTACCTGATCCTCCGGCTCTAGAATTATTTGGCATTTTTCCACTTAATTCTAGAGTTTTCAAGCCCTGAATGAGGGTTTTCCACAGTTGTATTTATCGGTGGTGGAGCCTGCGCAAGACATGGTAATCCACCTGCAAAAGAACGCAAGGCTTCACCGATCTGTTCAACAATAAACTGTTTCAAATTATCTTTCTCATTGGATTGTTCGTCAATTTGTTGTCCAGTATTACGATTAGCAGATCATTCAGGTGAATTTTCTCACGAACGTGGTGGAGTAGCTTTGGGTGTGTGGTGTGGATGAGTTGCACCTTGTTGCCTTCCTTTTTCCCCATCACCCACACGAAAAATTTCGTTAGTAGTAGACAAAATTCATTATTTAAAACAAAATATGGAAAATGAAAGATTACTAGATTCCTAATAACGAAACCAATTTGTTTAACCAAAAAATAGTTTTATTGACCAAAGCAAATACTGAAATAAATCGGGTTTCTAATAACCAATTTTACTTCACTTTTATAAATATAAGAGAATAAGAAATAATTAAAAATTAATATTCAATAAGTAAAGGAAAGGAAATCTTATTGATTATTGTAGCTTCCTTCCGAGTAAGAATCTTCAATCAAGTAGAGAAATAAGAATCAAAGACTAATTGCATATATTTGTGAATCTTGATCATCTTACAAAGTATAGTAAGAGGTGTTTATATAAGGATATAAGATGTAACTATTTTTTCCATTTAATTCTTGCCCATTACTAACATTAACTACATTAATTGCCCATTACTCAAATTATTCGTAACTGTTATGGTAATAATAGACAACCGCGTATAATCAGGGATTATGCTGATTCCTTTTTCATATTCGCAGTTGTCGATGAATCTTCCTCTTTTGTAGTCTTCATGCATCCCGTGCCTATATCTTCTTTCCCAGTTGTCACATACAATGTCTTTGTAAACAATTTCGTGGGTGTTTTACTCACTCCTCGTCATTCCTCTTTATTGCTCTTATTCAAATGCCACCTGTCAACATATAATTATAAAACATGTCATATCTATTTTTTTACCAATACAAATATGAATTTTAACCTTTTGACTTTAAATTCTAGACCCAGCATTGTCAAATATGCAATCATTTTGGAAATATTTAAGCGTTCAATGATCTAAAAATGTGTTTGTGTATATGGTAAAATCGGTTTACATTAAATACTCAAATGACAGAGTGACATGTGGAACCGAGGACAGACGGAAGACGAAGCGAGTCGAAACCAAGACCGAGGACAACAGCTTCAGTTGGCATCGGGTAGACATCGAAGGGAACATTATCAACGAGGGCAAATAAATATTTGCCACCAGATGACATTAAATGAAGAATATTCCTCAGTATTAAGTACAGATCTGTTATAGAGAATTTTGGCATTAATACCCTACCGTTACATATTTATCAATGACCCCCATTATTTTTATTTATAAGGGGCTTGATCCAAGGACCTTATTTCCTAGGTATAACTATAAATAGTGACTTCAACAGCCATTGTAACACATGAAAATTATGACAAACTTATGCTACACATTATTCCGAGCTAAATAATACTTTATTTTCTACCTAACATCATTCTTATTGTTGTCTTCGGAAGCCTTGCTCCCGGAACCAAGCAGTCTGCTATTTTATCTCGATTTCAACGCTAAGTCATGTATTTTATTTAATTGATTTATTATTTTGAGATCAAATCGATATGCTTGTCTATAAACCATGCTATAAATTCAACTACACAGTTTTACAGGTAAACAATTTGGCGCCCACTATGGGGCTTAGATAGTTGCGTAATTGAGTTGATCCTTGCATCTATTACTAATCTGTTTGATTTTTTGTTTCTTAGCAAAAGTTGTAAAAAATGGTCGCACACAACGTTGAGGCACAAGAGAGTCTGCCTCAACACGAGGATTCAATCAACGTCACCCGCAGTGTTGAGAATGTAGCCATGTCGGTTCATGGCGTGCGATATCCACGACACGTAGGGAGGCAACTCCTGATGATGCCGAAGAGGAGCACGTTGCAAAAATGGTAAGGATCGTGAGAGAACAGCAAAAGGCCATCATGGGCCATCTCTCACGGCAAGAGCATGCCATGACAGAACTAAGGCAAGCACTATCGGGTGATAGCAAATGGAAGAAGCCCATCTCCTCCCGGTGCTCCCGCAAACATAACAGCGCAAAAGGTTGATAACAACACCCCGAGGGGTAAGATCACCTTCGACGGGGTCAAGGGGACTGGTAGGGGATCTGGTAACAACAACAGTAATGATCCCTTCAAAACCGAGCTCGTGGGGTTTATGAGGGATATAAATGCTCGAATGGACTAAATTTCGAGTGCACCACCAGTGCTGAAGGGCACAGATGTACCAAAATATGATGGGACTTCGGGCCCTCGAGAACACATCACCACCTATACAATGGCGGTGAAGGGAAATGACTTGGCTCTACGAAGGGGCCCTGATATGGTACTCACTCATACATAATACTCAATAGATTATTTTGAGAAACTCACGGACTCTTTCATCAAGGCCATACTGGGTCCAAGAAGGTCCAGGCCCGGAAGGCGGACATATTCAGGTTTTTGCAAGGAGAATCCGAGTTATTGCGTGAGTTCGCGACAAGGTTCTAAAAAGAAAGGATGTTGTTACTGGTCATGCCAGATGAATGGGCACCGAGGCGTTTACTAAAGGGTTGAACTCGAGGAGCTCCGACGCCTCCCGAAAACTGAAAGAAAGCATGCTCGAGTTCCAGGCAACTACATGGGCGGATGTCCATAACCGTTACTAATAAAGATAAGAATAGAAGATGATCAGCTCGAGATCCTGGAATCAACTAAGGGTCAGAATCGAGAAAAGAATAGGGATAAGTCGAAGGATTATTTTGACGCAGATCAGCAATCTTCTAAGGGCCGGTATGTGCCTACGATAGGGCCGAAAGACGCTGTGGAGGGTTCCGATCGGCGGATAAGTTCGTTCCCAATAGAAGAACTGACCGCGGCCGGAATAGCAGGTCATTGCAAGATAAAGAGGTATCGTGTTCCTAGGGTTCCACCTATCCCAGGCTGTCCAAGTACAATTTCAATGTCAGCATAGTGGAGCTGGTATCAACGATGAGGAACATCAAGGAAGCACAGTTCCAAGGCCGATGAGAGCTAATCCTAGCCAAAGGGATCCTAATCTATGGTGCGAGTATTATTGGACTAACAGCAACCGGACTGGGGGCTGCCGACATTTGCGCGAAGATGTGGCAACGTTATTGACAAATGTCCATCTCAAGGAGTTCTTAAGCGACCGGGCTAAAAATAATTACGGTCACAGCCGGGAAAATGTAGAGCCCTGCAAGATAGGTGATGACTCTTTCTGGCAAACCATAAACATGATTTTTGGGGTAAACGAGATCAACGGTGTAACTTTCTCGGAAGAAAAAAAGACAATAGTATTGGTGACTCATAACAAAAGACTCCAGAATGTTGTTCAGGACGATATCACCTTCGTAGAAGAGGACGCCGATGGACTTCTACTGTAACACAACGATGCCCTGGTAATTTTTCTTAACGTTTTATATTTTAAAATTAAACGTGCTTTGGTGGACCCAGGAAGTTAAGCCAACATCATTCAATGGAGAGTGCTGGAGCAAGCCAAGCTAACCAGAAGCATCAATCCGGTGACAAAACTCCTCGGCGGGTTCAATTTAGCAAGTGTAACAACCCGAGGGGATATCTTGCTGCCCACGAACACCGAAAGGGTCATGAAGACTACCTTATTTGAAGTAGTAGACAGTGACATGGGCTACAACATAATTTTTGGCTGACCATGGCTACACGAGATGAAGGCTGTACCATCAACATATCACCAACTTCTAAAATTCCCAACTCTAGAGGGAATCAAACAAAAAAGAGGAGATCAACTAGCGGCAAGGAAGATGAAGGCGGTCTTAGTTTGTAGCAGTAAAGGGAAGGAACACACGACATAGCAATTACAGGAACCGACGCCTGCTCCCGAAACAAACGAAGATGACAAAGTGGAGGAGCCATCGGAATCCCACCAGGTACCAAGGTATTTCCAGGTACCGGAAGAAACAGACGCGACCAAGTCCATGGCGGAAAAATTCGAACAAGTGGCATTGTTCGAAAAGTTTCTAAAGAGGATGTTC
Organism: Nicotiana tabacum; assembly: GCF_000715075.1. NCBI lineage: Eukaryota > Viridiplantae > Streptophyta > Magnoliopsida > Solanales > Solanaceae > Nicotiana > Nicotiana tabacum. Next base: position 51,001,180 of record NC_134100.1, read on the forward strand.
CACTTGGGGAAATGACTTAATCCCGAGCTCAAGTCAGGATTTATTGAATTTCATAAAAATAACGTTAATTGTTTTGCATGGTCACATGCGGATATGACAGGTATCCCGCTAGAGGTGGCCGTGCACAAGCTAAGCCTGGACCCAAGCATCCCATTGATGAGGCAAAAGAAGCGCTCAATTTCAGAGGTCAGAAACATGTTTGTTAAACAAGAGGTAACTTGATTGCTCGATATCGGTTCAATCTGAGAGGTAAAGTATCTAGACTAGCTAGCTAATATAGTCATAGTTCCAAAAAGGAATAATAAATTTCGTGTGTGTGTAGATTATAAGGATCTGAATAAGGTGTTCCCAAAAGACTCAATCCTATTGCCAAACATTAATCAAATGATTGATGCAACAGCCGGACACGAGTTGATAAGTTTCCTCGATGCCTATTCTGGGTACAACCAAATTAAGATGAACCCAGAGGATCGGGAAAAAACTTTGTTCATAACGAACTTTGGCACATATTGCTATAATGTGACGCCCTTTGGGCTCAAAAACGCCGGAGCCACTTATCAGAGGCTCATAAATAAAATGTTCGAAAAGCAGATAGGGAAAACAATGGAAGTGTACATAGATGATATTCTGGTTACGTATTTGAATGCAGGTGGCCATTTGAAACACCTCCAGAAAACCTTTGATATCAAAAGAAAGCACAACATGAAGCTCAACCCCGATAATTATGTGTTCGGAGTTAGCTCCGGTAAATTGTTAGGTTTCCTGGTGTCACAAAGGGGGATCTAATTCAATCCCGACAATATTAAATCCATCGAGGACATTCCAGACTAGCTAACAAATGTGAAAGAAGTCGAAAGACTAACCAGAAGAGTGGTCGCACTAAGCAAGTTCATTTCTCGGTCTTCGAAAAAATGCCATCACTTCTTCTCACTTTTGAAGAAGAAGAACAACTTCAAGTGGACTCTAGAATGCCAACAGGCTCTAAAATACCTTAAACAGTATCTATCGATCCCTCCGTTACTATCAAAATTGGAGGAAGGCGAACAATTGCTAATATATTTAGCGGTCTCTGAGGTAGCGGTAAGCGTCATTCTAGTCCGGGAGGATGAAGGTACGCAATATCCTATCTATTATGTTAGAAAATTTTTATCAGGAACGGAAACTCATTATTCGCACCTCGATAAACAGGCCTTAGCTCTCATAGTCACCGCTCAAAAGCTTAGGCCTTATTTTCAGTGCCCCTCGATATTCGTGGTGACAACTTTTCCCCTGTGTAATGTCATTCACAAACCTGAGTTGTCAGGTCCACTAGCCAAATGGGCAGTCAAAATTAGTGAATTTGATATCAAATATAAACCCAGGACTGCAATCAAATCATAAGTTTTGGCCGACTTCGTGGCCGATTTCAGTCCCGGGCTGCTGCTATTGGCCACAAAGGAAGAGGTGATGGTGTTGGAAATGACATCAAGAGTTTGGACCTTGTTCACGGATAGAGCTTCCAACGTGAAAGGTCCCAGGCTCAGGGTAGTCTTAATCACGCCCTCGGAAGAAGTCTTGAGGAAGGCCATAAAAATTGTTCCCTTGACTAACAATGAAGCCAAGTGTGAGGCTTTGATTGTAGGAGTTGAACTGGCCCGGGGACTAGACTCCGAGGTTATTGTAATCAAATGTGATTCCCAACTAGTGGTAAATCAAGTATATAGAATCTTCGACAACAAGGAGGAACGCATGCAATAATATATGGTGAAAGTTCAAACTCTGCTCGCGCGGTTCAAGGAATGGTCCATCACCCATGTCCCGAGAGAAAAAAATGCAGAAGCAGATGCATTGGCCAATTTGGGGTCATCCACGGAAATGAAGGGATCAGATTTAGGTAAGGTCGTACAGCTCATGCACTCGGTACTGGATGAGGACAGTTATTATGAAGTAAATACAACCAACCTGGTCTGGGACTGGAGAAATGAGAGCATCGACTACCTTGAGGACGCCAAGCTGCCCAAAGACTTGAAGGCATCCCGGGCACTTCGCACCAAAGCAGCTCACTACAGCTTTTGGGGATGACACTTGTACAAAAGGTTGTTCCAATGCCTGTTGGCCCAATGCTTAGGAGCCTCCGAGGCTAATTACGTCATGAGAGAGGTTCACAAAAGAATTTGTGAAAATCATTCAGGTGCAGATTCGTTGGTGTTAAAATTAATTAGGGCAGGATACTACTGGCCCCGGATGGAAAAAGACGCTAAGGCATTCGTTCAGAAATTCAACAAGTGTCAATTCCATGCGTCGTTAGTTCACCAACCGGCAGAACTGCTGCATTCGGTATCATCCCATTGGCCATTCATTAAATGGGGGATGGATATAGTCGGACCGCTACCACTGCTCCCTGGAAGGTATGTTTTTTTAGTTTTAACTGATTACTTCACTAAGTGGGTTGAGGCAGGTCCTTACAAGCAAATCGACGAGCGCAAAGTGGTCGATTTCCTATGGAAAACATAATCTATAGGTTTGGAATACTGATAGAGATTTCCTGAAACAATGGGACATAGTTTATAGGCTCAAAGGTCATAAAATTACTTGAAGACTTGAAGATTAAAAGAATCACATCTTCGCCATACCATCCAAGCACAAATGGGCAGGCGGAATCATCCAATAAGGTGATTATACAAAACCTCAAAAAGAGGTTGAAGCAGCCAAAGGCAAGTGGCACGAAGAGTTACCAGGAGTGTTGTGGTCATACCGGACGATGGCCAAGTCAAGCACGGGAGAGACACCTTTCTCTCTTGTATACGGAGCAGAAGTTATGATCCCGGTAGAAGTAAGAGAACCGACTTTGCGATACTTCTAAGCGGACGAAGAAATAAACAACGAATCATTGCTAGTCAAATTGGGGTTGCTTGACGAACGCAGGGACTTAGCGCACATAAGGATGGTGGCTCGGAAACAAAGAATGGAAAGGTACTATAATCGAAGGGCCAATCTCTGTTATTTCAAAGTGGGAGACTCGATTTTAATAAAAGTGACTCAAAACACCCGGGAGCTCAATACAGAAAAGCTCGGTCCGATATGGGAAGGCCTCTATCGGGTTTCAGCTGTCACCAGGAAAGGATCATACGAACTAGAAAACCAATATGGGGTCAAATTACCGAGCAACTGGAACATGACTCACCTCAAAATGTATTATTACTGATGAGCACCGCTTATACTGAAAGTATGTGCTGCACTTTTTTTTCCTTCGTCCAGTTTTTATCCCAATTGGGTTTTTCTGGCAAGGTTTTTAACAAGGCAGCAACGAAAAGCATACTACGGAGGAAATGCCATCAGCAGAAAAGACCTTTAAATGACTAGGCATCGAAATGACAAACAACTATGAGATGGTTAAATAATCTTTCGCTCGGTGGCAAATTCCTAATGCGAAGCAAAACTTGCCACCGGACCAAAGGCTATTCAACCATTTACAAGTATTTTCCCTACAAGCCACTGGGGGTGATTAGATAATTCTGGCTCGATAGCAAAGTTCCTAACGGGAAACGAATCTTGCTATCGGACCAAAGATTAATCGACCATTCACTTGTGAAATCCTCAAAGGAGCAAGACTTCCAGTGTTCCAATTCGCATTCTTCGCATTCGAACATTGGAGGGAGGAATGGTATGAGAATACGACAACCTGATTGCCAAAGAAACTAGGACTATGAAATCCGGGAACAAAAATGTCTCATCGGGACTGGGGACCCCACAGCCAGCCCCGTAGAAATAATTTGAACAAGTTAGCTACATGTAATGGCGATTTGTTTTCTTTCAGCAAAATGAATGCTTGTGTACTTTTGAATATAGAGGGAATAAAATAAAGTCCTTTTATTTTTATCTTGTTTCTTGTCCAAACGATTAATTTATTTTATCATTTGAATGTTAATCAAGTACTTCAAATGCTAATGCCGGAATGAACATGAGACGTCCTCTTCAAGAGCACCGTAAACATAAGAGGGCCCTCTCTTATGAAACCCTCACAGTAAAGGGTTAGTTCCGGAAGAGTTTATCCCCGGAACCCAAATGCTATCGGAAAAAAATGCACCTGAAGCCTTACATAATTCGACGCAAAAAAGTAAACTTTGTGCAATTCTTAAACAAAAAACTCTTTTATTTATCAAGCGTGCCAAGCAACACAAGTACAAAAATACAAAAAGAAAACAACAAAGGACAAGAAAGCAAAAAGCTAAACTACATAGCCCCAGAACTCAGGGGAAGAGGAGCATCAGCGCCCCCGAGAGAAGTAGGTGGATCTGCCGTCGGCTTGGGATCTTGGCCTTCATCGTTATTCTTCTCAAGTTCCTCCTCGGTTCCTAAGAGCTAGGAACCAGAACTAGAAGAGTTAGTTGCATCAGGCTGTGCCGGGAGGCGTCTTCGAGCAGTTAACTCCAGCTCTCGGACTTGGCGATTTCATCATCAATAACAATGACGCCCACTTTGGCCTCTTCCAAGGTTTTTCTCCTCATCATATGCATCGAATATGTTTTTTCAATAATGAGGGAATCCGCTCGGCGCTGGAGTTCTGATTTAAGCCGATCAACCTCGGTCAAAAGGCCATCCCGCTCGGATCTCGTGGCACTAAGGCTATGATCAAGATCACGGATAGTGGTTATATGAACTTTATTCTATTACATGATCATTTTATACCTATCCTCCATCTGGCACGCTTCTCCTTGACAGTAGCAGCCTCTTAAGCTTTAGAGTTCATGGCCGCCTCCAAGTTATTCACTCTCTCAATGGAGGCAAATTCGCGCTCGGCAGTAGAGAGCACAATATTTTGGACCTCAGACCATTTAGCCTTGGCTTCTTGAAACTGTACATTTAGCTAAGAGGCTTCTTGGTTGAGGGCCATCACTTCCTCCTCACTCTGTTACAACCGAGCTTCTAACTCACCTGACTTAGAAGCTTTTTCCTCCAGCACCGGGAGGCGAGCAACAATTTGGTCCCTCTCAGCCAACAACTGGTCCTGCTCGGACTGGAGTCCTTCTTTATCAAGGATCAATTTTTGAAGGCCCTCGGAAGCAAGGAAGTTGGCATGCGAAACAAAAAACCAAGTTAGAAACCCTGTCATAGCAAGTCAAAAAGAAACAAACAGTAAAGAGAACAAGTATGTTACTGCTGCCGCATTGTGCATGGCGTTATTTAACAAACACTCTCCCGAAAGAGAGTGTATTTTCTTCTTATCCTTTTCTGAAGCCAGCGGCTTCAGCTAATTGGCGAGTTCCACCGGTCGGGACATCAAATGGCACTCGGTAGATACTGAGAGGGAGACACTCCTCCTCCCCTGGGGATCTGCAGAAGGGGGCTAGTAGTTGTGCCCCCAATTCCCATGGTCTGGGGACTGGGGAGGAGGGACATCCTCCTCCCAGGTGTCTGCGGCCGGTGGGGCTAATGTAGCAGTTGTTGGTGATGAAGGTATGGCCGACGTGGAAGGAGATGAAGCTGATGGTGTTATGGGTTGAGAAGCAGTTGCGGCACATGCAATGTTGTTTGTTGGTTGCTCACCAATCGAAGATGGAAAAGGCCCGGTACTCGGCCTCATAGTACAGGGAGCAACAACTGGGACCGAAAAAGGAGCATTGGCATTCTCCACCAAGTCAAGCTCTCCCCGGAGTGCTTGGGAATCGTCCTCTGGTGGGGTTATAAGCTCTTCATATTGAGCATGTTGTTTAGCTGATGAAGGTCGTTATCTCCTTTGTAGGGAAGCCCCTTCATCACTGCCTTCCCCATCATCGTCAACAACCACAGTGGCTGCAGCTGGCTCGGGTGCGACATTCTTCACCTTTTTTTTCTTGCCCTCGGCCGAGGAAGAATGCCACATTTTTGGTTGTTTGTTCTCCGGTTAGGGACTCTGAGAGGAAGCGCTTGCACCGGAAGCAGATCTGATGGTGCATGTTCGGGCAAGACACTCCTATAACAACCTCACAACCTCTTTGGAATTAGCCAAAACGTCCTCCTCAGGGATGGTAACAGAGCCCTACGGGAGACCTGAATCAAACAAAAAGGTGAGGTTACTAGTTTTCTTATACAGAAAGATGAAATGAAGGTAGAATCAGTTTTACGAGTCAGCTTACCATGATTATAAGCCCTCCATCCGTATCTGGGGCCCAACTCTTTCCACTGGCGAGTCTCAGGTGTGTTGATGTCCAGAATCTTCTGAACCCACTGGTCCAGGCCTTCAAACCTTAGTGATGTCAACCGTGTTGCTGGAATAATGAAAGTAAAAGGATCAGCAACGATACGAAACAATCTTTTTTCAGAAGAAAAGAGATTGACTTTTTACTTACGTGTACGAGTCCAGGATTCAGGGAAAGACGGAGTTGTAGTCGGGATGATGTCCCTAGTGGAAATGACGACAAATCGCTCCATCCACCCACGATCGTTGTCGTCATCCATGTTGGTGAGCAAAGCATGGTGGCCATGTTTGCTTAAATTTATAACTCCCCCACGGATAATCTTGGGGGAGTAGAGATTTATCATACGAGCTAAGGTGAGTTCCTCCTTCGTTTCCTGGCACAACCACCATAGACAAGCTATCGTTCACCACACCGAAGGGCCCACCTGTGCCAAACAAATCTCGTATCGGTGGAACAACTCCAAAATCACAGGGTGAAGTCCCCCGCTGAAATAAAATGCACCCAAAAAGAATGGGTACGTGTAAACATACGTGACGCCCTTCTTAGTGAAGGTTACTCACTCCATCAGATCGGTAGCAATAATGTTGAGGTCATGGCAATCGCAGTCCTCCTTCACAGTAGGGATGCTGGAAGGGCGAATAGAAGAGGGGAATTTGCCAACAGCGCAAGTCTGAGGGTTTGAAGTAGAGAACTTCTCTTCAAAGTCCTTGGATGTGTTGAGATGTTTGTGGATAATGGTGCTCACCGTGGGAGGGTCAACATCAATGTCGATTTGTTTATCTTTGCTCTTCTTCGTGCCCCTACTGAAGAGAAGACCCGAGTTCTTGGAAGAGTTAGTGAAAGAAGCCATGATCAGCAGAAGGTGATAAGAGTTCTTTGAAGAAGATTAAAGAAAGATGAAAGTAGCAAAGAGTTGAATGCAAAGAAGTTGAGAGGGTTTGTAAAACTGTTAAGTGTAAAAGAAGAAGAATGAGGCGTCTAAGTAAAGGAATAGGCGGCTAAAATTATGGTCATGATTACCTCGAGAACCAACGAAAATATTGTTAAATCATGGAGTAACACTTGTTCAGGGTATTAAATGCGAAGAGACGTGCGTCTTATCAAGCGTCAGAAACGTTTCGGAAGGGTTAAGAAAATTTCCCACCAAGAAAGGAATCTTTACCAACTTTCCGGTGACACAATGAGGTGCCGCCAAAAAGCAGAGGAACTATCTGTATAGGGTAAAATCGGTTCATATTAAATACTAGAATGACAGAGTGACACGTGAAACCGGAGATAGACGGAAGACGAAGCGAGTGGAAACCAAGACCGAGGACAACAATTTCGGTTAGCATCGGGTAGACCCCGAAGGGAACATTATCAATGAGGGCAAATAAATATTTGCCACCAGATGACATTCAATGAAGAGTATTCCTCAGTATTAAATATACATCCGTTACAGAGAATTTTGGCATTCATAACCTGCCGTTACATATTCATCAATGACCCCCATTATTGTCATTTAAGAGGGGCTTGATCCTAGGACCTTGTTCCCTATGTATAGCTATAAATAGTGACTTCAACAACCATTTTAACACACCAAAATTCTAACAAACTTATGCTACACATTATTCCGAGCTAAATAATACTTTATTTTCTGCCTAACGTCATTCTTATTGCTGTCTTCGGAAGCCTTGCTCCCACAACTAAGTTGTCTGTTATTTTATCTCGATTTCAACGCTAAGTCTTTTGTATTTTATTTAATTTATTTATCATTTTGGGATCAAATCGATTTGTTTGTCTATAAAGTACGCTATGAATTCAACTGTACCGTTTTAGGGGTATATAGTTTGAATGGTTCATCAATTCATTTTTTGCCTCACCTCCCTACATAGGACCCATGAGTAAATATTTCATAATAGCCTTATTAAACTGTAAATTTTTCTTGGTCTAATTTGGGACTTTAGGATAGATTTTGACTCTAAATGACAATCGTGTCAAGATAAAGAAAACAAACTATTTTTTTTTGTTTTGTTGTTGTTTTGGTTCCGCGCACAATTTCTTCCGGATGTATTCGCCCGTTCTTGCTCAGATATGCCTCCATGAGTACCAAAAATTTCCGGTATGAACTTTTCAGCCATCACTCCAGCTTGCCTTGCTTTTTATTTTTTAATTTTTTCTAATAATCGATCTTGAGCTTTCTGGTTCACCTACCAGATTGAAAAATGATGCATGGACTTTTTACAGGAAAAAAGCTAGCCATGTTCAGAAGTTAAGAATACGAGGTGTTGAACCGAAGTAGTGGTGGTAAAATGAATTTTGAAAAAAATTAACCATCCATATGATGTACTAAAAAATTGGTTGGATAATGAACTTTTTAGAAACATGTCAAATATAGATAAGATCCATATTATCCATTTAAAAAGTGAATAACCAATAAGTTTAATTTTTACATTTGCAAAGACTCAAATTGAGGGTTGTTTGCAACAAATTTTTGACATACGAAAAATAACTGCATTTACAAAAGAATAAAGTAATTTTATTAATCAACCGTGAATACAATTATGTTTTTTCTTTGATTCTTCTCTCCTGGTTATCTTCGTGATTCGGGGGTTGGAGCAGCTTGTTTTTCGAACGTAGGATGATGCAGACTTCCTTAGATGTATCTCATATGTATGAAAGTATGTTGTAGATTTTCTTAAAGTATTTAATTATTAAGAATTATCCGGCTATATCTTGATCTCTTTGCGAGTATCCCGTGAATTTATGGGATATTCGAGATGATCTCCCTTTTTTGAGATTATTTTTTAAGGGAACATGTAGCCCTGCATATAGGAGTGATCTAGGGTTAAGGTAGAGTTGCCTCTACATTAGGGTTTTGATAGAGTAACCTCCAAGGGACCCTAATAGACTCCTAGAATTGTAAGAGTCATCTTGTAGTGCCTTAAATTTAGGATTTAGCCCAAATTTCGTTTGGGATTGATCCGTCAAAATTTCGATACCTACGGGGGGTTTAACAAGATTGGAAGATTATAAATTCTCCCAAAAGTGATCATATTCAAGAAGTCGTGGATAGTATAGATATTCATATTATCCGACGGTTAACCCATTTTCTATCCGTACTCAATATGGGTCGGATCTGATAATTTATCCAATTTTGTATTATGAGTTTTCGAGCCGCCATATCGACCCGACCTTTTCGTTTTCCACTCCTAAACCGAAGAGACGAATTATCTTTTGAGGAGCGCTCTAATTCTAAAGGTTTTCAATTGGATAAAGAGAAAAGAAAAGCTAATAGCAAAATTAAATCAGTGAGCCAAAGGCAACATCATTATGAACTCGTTTTGAATTTGGAATTTTTTACGGCTGAAGCAAATTATGGAGGATGATGCTTTTCTTTCTCCCTTATTAGGGGTTCTTTGCACTTGATTATAGGTTGCCATGTTTTAAATTAAAGATACCAACGTGGGTTTGATCTTGCCAATAATAAAAAATTATTTATAATCGGCCGATTATTCACTCCGTCAGTAATTCTATGCCTAATTTCCTTCTTTTTACCTGCTTGGCCAAACAAATAAGAAATGCATCGTTCAAATAAATCCTCATCGCATCTTAAGATGAAACTAAAAATACACGGTTAAAAATTTATTATTTTGGTTAAAAGAATTAGTTGGCTATAAATAACGGAGTTCTAGCAACAACAAAAAAAAACTATAGATTTTACCGGAAAAAGAAAAAGAAAAAGTACATAGTTTGAATAAACCGTCATTGCATCTAAATAAGAATTAAAAAAATTACCGTTTAAGCTCCATTATTTTTGATAAAACAATTAAATTGGGTAAAAATTAATAAAGCTCAAGCCAATATTTTTATACAGTTGGAGCGAAATAGAAACAATTGTACATTAAGAATAAATATGTTGCAACTAAAAAAAGAAATAAAATAAAATACATACTTGAGATCCATTATTTTGGCTAATACGTTTTATTTGGCCAAAATTAATGGGTTTCAGTCAAGTATTATTTACGGATTTGGTCCAGAAAATAGTATACAGTAGGAACGAATAGTTATTGCACCTAAAGGAAAATTAAAAATTAATAAGTTGAGCTAAAACATATGTGGTATATATCTGTATATGATCGAAACCGGGCTCGTCTGTTATATGACCAGTCGAGACAGAAATGTGACAGGTCGAAGCTCGACCTCGAGTTATATCAAACCAAGGCACGAAGTTAAATCATTGAGCTCGTTACTCCGGGACCGAACAAAATCGAGGAAACTTTGTCGAGCCGAATAACGGAAGACCAAAATATCCGTAATTTGTTAGATATCACGGCGAAAATCTCGGCATGTATCAAGAATAAGCCGATTAATTAGTAAATTATGTGATTTTGTACCTTTAATAGAATTGTATCAAGAGTGAGAATCCCCTACTATATAAGAGGGGTCTCATTATTTGTAAAACACATTGTAATACGTATCCCAAAGCAATAACCTATCATTTCTAGTTATTATTATCTCATTTCTCTGTTCCGGCACTGATTGTGGCACTTCAAGGATAAGGCTGTCCAATTTTGTGGCTTGTATTTATTTTCTTCTCATTAATATTAATTTGTTCTCTCAATTTGTATCAAGTTATATCACGTATTTGTCACGCCCCAAGACCGAGGAGCGCGACCGGCGCTCAACCGAGTGAACCCGACTGAGCAAGCCTGTTAGATTTCATTCTACCCAAATTCATTTGTGAATAAAGAGGAGATGTACTCCGTTAATCAAATACGGAAGAGATTTCATTAACCGCTTCCATTTCATTCCCATTAACAACATCATTCAATATTTCTTAAATAGTACGAGTTTATAGATTTAATAAAAAATATATTGCCAAATACCAATAATTCTAATCCAATTCCCAACATCAAATACCACCCACAACCTGTCTAAGGAGCCTCTAAGTACAACTAAAGAGTAATATGAAAATACCGGCAACAAGGCCCCGGCTATACCTCAACCATAAATTACATGAGAAACAAAAGATACATGACCCCGAAATGAAGTGGGGCTCACAAAATCAGCTGAAAGGAGTGTACTGCTATCACTAATCGATGCCACCTGCTGTAGAACCACCTGCATCCATTAAAGATGCAGCGCCCCCAGCAAAAGGGACGTTAATACTGTCGAATAGCACTAGTATGTATAGCTAGAAATCCTCTTTCAAAATAGAATGACCATATGATCTATACGTGGAACACATAACATAATGTAATTAGAATAACCTATACAATCAAGGAAAACAAAAGGGGCACCTATTGTCTGCATTAATAATGTGTCTCATTAGACCGTCCTTAGTGTTCACATATCATATTATACACTTATGCGTTTCATAAACCGTCCATAGTGTTAATTCATACTGTACATCTATACCTCTTATACACAATGCGCCTGTGCGTTTCATAGACCATCCACAGAATTTCATATCATAATGGATTTCATAACACAATGTACCTATATGTTCATAGACCATCCACAGAATTTCATATCACAATGTACATATGCGTTCATAGACCGTCCACAGGATTTCATAACACAATATACATATGTGTTTCATAGACCGTCCATAGAGTTTTATAACACAATATACCTATGTGTTTCATAGATCGTCCATAGGGTTTCATAACACATTGGAAACAAAAGTACAAATACATACATCTCATAACCTTGCACACCACATATCACCTAATCCGTACTTTCAACCACTTACAATATTATTATTTCATTGGCTCTCTTGGCCATACATATGATTCTTTATTCATGGCGCAATGGTCGTATTTCATATTTCACACTTTCATTTCTTCTTTTTCATAGATCGTCACCATAGTTATCAACAAGTAGAATATTCCTGAAATAACAACTTTTAATTCATTAGTATTGAAGTCTTTAAACACAATCGATTTATTACCAATAAATGGAGTAGAATGATTGGCAATCGAAGTACAAGTTAAAATCATACACAATTTCCACTCACGAATATGTAAGAATGCAAAACACATTGAAATTTACTTACAAAGCATAGCATTAGCTAAAACAGCCACATATGGGCATCACTTGAGTTCATAAACTTTTAGCCGATTATATTGTCGAAGTCAATTTTGGAATAGTTGAGTCAAAGCTCATTTCATAATATTTCTCACATTATTTCATTTCATTGGCACCATTGGTCACAAGTATAACTTTCACTATTGGTACGTTGGCCACACTTTATATTTCCAGTTTACAGATTTCACTTCCAACCATCTTTATAGGTTATCAACAATAAGACATTCCCAATCAAGACTTTAGGTACACATATGAGCAATTAAGAGTCTTAAGAAAATTGAGATTTTCTCACACAATTTGACATACTAGCTTTCATTTGAAATACGATTCAAGCCACCACATTTTAATACGCAACCCATACTTTGAAACTAACGGAAACATTATGGAATTCAAATTCAAGAGAGAAAGTTTAGCCAACATACCTCAATTGAGCTTCCTTACACTCTAAATGTTCCGGAAATTCTTAGCAATCCCAATCTATTTTGAGACATAACAAAAATTGAACCATTATTAGGGAGATATTCATGATCTTAGCAGGTTTGAGCATTTTATCAAACATTAGGTGTGCAGATTTAACCACAAGACTCTTCAACAAGATTTCCTTCACTTCACAACCCAATCCTTAATTATTTAAGCTCAACAATCTTTTCACAAATCTTATTGATACATGCATGTATAAATAATACCCTCATACCCAAGAATCACGCTCCCAATCAACCATCTTCTTTCCAAATTCGAAATTGAAAACTAGGGTATGGAACCTTACCTCTTAGATGAAGAACTTGTTGGTTTTTCTTGGTAATCTTCCAAGATTTGAGCAAGACATGATGAATAATTAGCCCAAGTTTTTCTCTCTCTAAAACATCAGAATTTTTGCTCAAAAATGACCCTTTGCATGTATTTAATGAAGTAGGATCGAGTTTAAAAATTCCAAAATGGAGCTCCGGAACAGGTTCTGCGGTTGCATATGCACCCGCATAATGGTTATACGGACCGCATATTGGTCGCATAATTGGTGTCCAAAATAACCAAAAATATGCCTGAGTCTGCGGTCACTATGCGGTCCGCATAACAGTTATGTGGTCGCATAGTACACCGCATAACAGTTATGCGGTCGCATAGTCGACCGCATAATTGCTTCAACTGACCCAATTAACTGCCTCACTCTGCGGCCATTATGCGGTCCGCAGAGTGATTCTGCGGTCGCATAATGGACCGCAGAAATGCACTTTTCCGCCAACAAATTTTCTTTACTTTCGGTGCATTGTTCAACCCAAAACGTTCGAGCTGCGGCTCGCAAGTGAGCCGCGAAGAATTTCTATAATACTCAACATGTAAAACCAATTCGGCAGCATGAGGCATTACTTTCTTTTGCAAAATTTTACGGGGCTTTACATTTAAGTACTTCAGAATTTTCCGGGGTGTTACAGTATCTTTAGAACCGCGTATAAATTTAATTGTTATCTTATTTTAGGGTAAACAATTAAGAGGAGTAAGAAGTATATAATTGGAACAAACAAACCATTGTATATGACTATGTGGCAATTAACACCTGAAAAAAGTACCTGTATACGGTAAAAACCGATTAGTACTTCATACGAACTGATTTAAATGGTAATACATTGGATCGGAGAAGCGTCTTCATAGTATCAGGTTGAGGTCCGAAATCAGGTCACCAAGCTTCGAGCCCGAAAGACCGATCAATGTCAAGCTCAATATTATTATCAAGCTTGATTTTATTATCAAGCTCGAATCCAAGTCAAACTATGATCCGAGTCAGAATCGAGAGCTCGAGTCAAGACTGAAAACTTGAGTCGGTATCGAGCTCATAGACAAGAGCTGTTGCAATCCTACTAGAGGAGAGAATCCTGGCAGGAATTATGAAAAAGTTGATTTATCATGGGTCTCCCACTATGTATTTTTAATTATATCTAAGAGTAGGATCCTCCACTATAAAGAGGATGGCTACATTTTTGTAAAGGGCAATTGTTTGCCTACATTATAATTCAAGCACCATACTCTCCTATATTCAAAAGTTATTCTTTTAAGTTTCATAAATTGATTCATCTTGCTTAGTCCTAAAAATCATCCTCTTTCCAACCTTGTTTATTTTGCATTCTTTGCAATCCATATTTGATATTTCTATTTATTCTTACAATTTGTATTAAGCTATATCACATATCCTTAGAACTACGTACAAATTCAACTCTATCCATTTTTCGGGTAAACAGTTTGGCGCCCACCATGGGGTTAAGGACAACAGTGATTATTTGATATGAATCTGCAAAAACACACCATTTTGTGACCAATATTTAACTTTTTAACGACCTCAAAATTAAGGTTTCATTATTTCAATAGTTTTTTATGGTGATTTTGGACTTAGGGGTGTGTTTGGATTATAATTCGGAGGTTCTTAGAAGGTTTTGATTATATTTGTCAAAAGTTGGTAATTTGAAGAATCAGATAGCTCTCAAATTTGACCGGAAGTTGACTTTGGTGGTAATGAGTTCTAGTTGGTGTTTCTGAACTTTGTATGGGTTCATTTGGATTATTAGGACTTGTGAGCATAGTTTTTTTGTGATTCAAAATGCCTAAGTGTGATTAGGACACGCTCGACGAAGCTTGAAAGTTAAGATAAGGATTTTTTTCTTTGATTCTTAGTTTTGACACTATTGTATTTTTTCAAGCCCTTGGATAAGTTTGGATTATTTATATGAACTTCTTGGTATGATTGGACATGGTTCGGGGGCTCGGGTGTGATTCGAGGTGGTTTTGGACCATTTTGGTTGAATTTGGAGTAGTTGATGTGCTGGTGTGTTGAAGTACATTGTGATTACAGAGCAAGCCTTGTAATCGCGGAGAAGGATTTGGCCAGATTGAATTTGTTCTTCGCATTCACCGACAGGGTGTGGCATTTGCGTACTGTTGGGGGCTACAAGCACTGCATTCACGTGTGGGAGGGACTATTGCATTCGTGTAGGCTTGGACGCAGTTGGTCATCACATTCACATTGAATACTACACTTTCGTGAAGCGTAGTTGGAGCTGGAGGCTATTTGGCCTTTGCGATCGTGAGGGTACTGCCGCAATAGCGAAGAGTAATGCTTGCGCAAACTTTATACATTGGAATTTTTGGACTATTGCCCATTATTTCATATTTTGAGCCCTAAACTTCCAGATGAGGAGTTTTTGAAGAGCAAGTTCACTATTACATTGGAGGTAAGGAATTTTCACTTCGATTTAGTTTTATATATTTGTCATGCCCTGACCTCGAGGAGAGTGACCGGCGCTCAACAGATTTACCCCGGTCAAGCAAGCCTACACAGTGTCGTCTACCCAACTCACCCATGAATAAAGAGAAGAATACATTTCATTAATTAGACAGTAAGAGGTCGTGTGAATAACACCGATTCATTTCTATTAGTTACGTCATTAACAAGTCCCCAAAATAGTACACTATACATTCGTAGTTAAAGTGACACAGATGATACAATTACAACAAGTTTAATTCAACCTTAACAAAACAATATACAACCCACACTATATCTATGGAACCTCTAATAGAAACAAAAGAGTGCTACGACAGTGCCGGCAATAAGGCCCCAGCTATATCTCAAACACTATGAACAAAGGACAAGAGATATAGGACCCCGAAATGAAGTGGGGCTCACCAAGTCAGCCGAGGAGAGGGTGTGCTGCTATCACTGATCAATACGACCTTCTATGGAACCACCTGCATACATTAAAGATGCAGCGCCCCCGGCAAAAGGGACGTTAGTACATATAAAATAGTACTAGTATGTAAAACTAAACACCCTCTCAATAGAACGAGTAACAACAAACTGAGAAGGAAATATGAAATAAATAAGAGAATCAAATAGTAACAAGGTGTCAAGTTAGGGGAAAGGAAAATTTCAAGTAAGTTCTAATCTTTTTAAGTTGGGAGATCTTTAGCACCGATACACCACCGTATTTTAGCATGGAGTCCAATCTCAGCCCGACCGGCTAAGCCGTCTCACCTCGAGACATCCACTCACAATACCACCATGTGTGCGGCATGGCGTCCGATCTCAGCCCGATCGGCTAAGCCGGGTCGCCATAAAGTCATGTGGGTCGACATCACATCACATCTCGCTAGCAATAATCTCATCCCATATAAGGGGAAACAGCTCAACACATCAACCTCATCCCAAATAAGGGGAAACAGTCTCATCATGTTAACACGGGGATTTACCCCTCAATCACACTTATACCGGCACGTGTAGTTTCGGGGTTAGGTTACTTCGACCTGCCCTTTCTCGGTGGCTAATCGATACTCCCAAAGCATTTACTACTAAAAGTATTTTCCACGTATTTCGTAATATTTTGCATATCATTCATTTCATTGGCACCAATGGCCATGACCAATATCATTCTTGGCACGTTGGCCGCACATCATATTTCATGTTCTCTTCTTTCACTTTCAAATATTATCATGGATAATCAACATCAAGTCCTTTCAAATTAAGACTTTAAACACATATTTGAGCAATTTAGGGTTTTAGGGACATGTGATTTCTTAAAGAATTTGACATGATAGCTTTCATTAGTATCACATTTTTTAATCATAACATAATAACACACATCCCGTACTTAAACCACATTCTCAAACCATAACTCAGCATAACAAGAATCTTTAGAATACATATTGAACGCATATTTATTTTGACACAAGGTTTATTTGGAATAATCAAGTTATAATGAGCATCTCGGGACTTACAAGGCCATTGTGGGGTTCAATTCTAAAAGAGGAGTTTAGCTAACATACCTCGCTTTGAGCTTTCCTTAATTCACTACACAGTTCCAAAATCCTAGCAACTTTGATCTATTTAGAGACATAACATTGAACACGAATCAGGACAGAGTTCATTATTCTGGCTCATTTGAGCATTTTATCAAACACTAGGTGGCCATTATGATCTGAAGGTTCTCCTATGGTGGATTCCTCTATTTCACTACCCAAAATCTACCCAATTGAGCTCAACAATCTCCACACAACCCTAGAAAGTACATGCTTGCATAATGAACAACCCCCATACCCAAGAATTGCTCGGCTTATTACATTTATTCAGTCAAAGCATGAAATTGAAGGCTAGGGCTAGAACCTTACCTTTTGGTTGAAGACCTTGTGAGTTACCCTAGATCATTCTTCAAGGCTTGAGCAAATATTAATGAACAAGTGACTTAGAAATTCCTTTTCTCACTCTAGACCACCTTCCTCTCTCTAAAATATTAGTTTGAACATTCTAAAATGAACCCTAAGACTGTTTATAAGAATGGGGTCGGGTTCAAAAATTAGAAAACATGAAGCCCCAATGTAGATATACGGTCGCATATGCGACCGCATAATGCTTCTGCGGTTTACAAAATGGACCGTATAATGGCCCTCCGGAACTGGGCATATCTTCCTCACTCTGTGACCGGTCTACTATTCACAGACCTATTCTGCGGTCGCATAATGCACCGCAGAACTTCTCTCCGGAAATTTTTGTGCTGGGTCTGCGATGGGTTATGCGGCCGCATAATGGACCGCATAATTGTCCAAAAATTTGGCTAAGTTTTTGCTTCAATCTGTGGCAGATATGCGGTCCGCAGATCAGTTCTGCGGCCGCAGAAATGATAAGCACTTCAAAAAATTTTCTTCAACTCCCCAACGCACTGTTCAACCCAAAAAGTCTGAACCACGGCGTGCGCCGCGAAGAACCTCTACAATCGTTAACACATAAGTCTACTTCGGTACCATGAAACCCCAGGTTTTAGGTATAATATTATAGTGCCTTACAATATTGAGTCCTCATGGATTTCTTCACCTAAAACTTAGAATTTTAAAGTGAAATTTGGGGGTTTTATCTACAACCTAAGAGGTATATTTTGGGATGTTGAGGGTTGATTTGGACATGATATTGGAAACTATTCATATATTTGGATTCATAGTATTATGGGTAGTCGAGATTTCCTCTTGACTCGGGTTTTGTCCACATGGGCCTGGGTTAACTTTTGTTGACTTTTAGGAATTTAACTAAAGATTGAAGCTTTAAGGTTTGACATTGATTCCTATGGATTTGTTTGACATTATTGAGTTTCATTTGACTAGATTTTAGTTTTTCGTTGTTGGATTTGAACGAAAATATCATTTCTTGTTGATTGAAGCTTGTCGGGTGGAGGTAAGTCTCTTGTCTATCCTTGTAAGAGGAAATTCTCCTCATAGCTGATCTATTTGCTACATCTTGCTTGATTTAGGAGCAACATATAGGCAAGGTGACAAACATATATGCATAGCTAGGTTATAACCTTATATCGTAGAGTATCGCTTGTGATTATGGCTTATTTGGACTATGTGAATTTGTTATCCATGTTTCATTATTTTTATGACTATGTGATGATTTGTAATTTTGGCATATAAGCATGCTTAAGAATATGACTTGATAAATTGGGCATAAATTGGGCACGAATCCTATCTCTATTCATCCGTATTGTATGGCTCCATAAGAGTGGAAGGAAGAAGCAGTAGCAGGAATTGCTGGATAAGGGGTTCATATGGCCTAATATTTCACCTTGGGGTGCACCGCTGTTGTTTGATAAGAATAAGGATGGGTATATGAGAATGTTTATTGACTATCGGCAGTTGAACAAGGTGACTATCAAGAACAAGTATCCATTGTCGCGCATTGACGACTTATTTGATCAGCTTCAGTTTGCCAGGGTGTTCTCGAAGATTGACATGAGATCAGGGTATCACAAGTTGAATATTAGGGCTTCAAAAATTCGTAAGACTGCTTTCCAAACTCCTTACTGGCATTATATGTTTTTGATGATGTCATTTGGGTTGACTAAACTTATATCATCTTTAATCTTGGATTTTTGCCGTGTTTGATTAATTATATAGTGCGGTTAATGTCGTTTACTTCTATTTTATAAGTTTATGTGATTTATAAGTGATCGAGAAAGAAACCAAGTGAAAATAAGTCAAAAAGATCTCAAATGAACAAAACTGGAGATACGCACTAGCTATCGCAATTGCGATATGGGCATCGCAATTGAAAATTCAATGCACCAGTCAAAGGCCGCAAATACAAGAAGTTTGACTGCAATTTCGATGTGCGAGAATGAAAGCAGAAGTCGCAAATGCAAATGAGGGACCTAAAATGAGAATGAGGGACCTAAAATGCGAAGTCAACCAAACAGTCAACTTTCGCAAATACGGACTCCTTCATCGCAATTGCGAAAACATGTGTGAAAGGCAAAGTTCACAAAAGCGAGTATTTGGATCGCAAATGCGATGGTCAACAATAGAGTCAAGATTCGCATTTGCGAAACTTTATTCGCAAATGTGAACAACGGGCTTCAGTACTGTGCAGATTTTGAATTTCATTTTTTTTGGTCGCAAATCCACAAATACTCGACGTAACTCATTTTTGTAGACATCTTTGGCAGATCTTTGGAAATCTTTGAGTAGATAATACATGCTTATATCTAGGGTTCTTGTACACACACTTGGGGGTTGAATATTTAAAGATTTTGGATGAGAATTGCTTACTCATTTTTACTCATTTCTTCATTTCTTTGTTTGGTATTGAATATCTAAGTGTGCAGTATTTAGTCCAATACTTGAAACTTGTTTATAGAAATTTTCATTGTTAAAATTTGGATTAAATTTTTTGTTGTGCTTATGTATGGAATGATTTTTATTAATTATGAAGTGAGTTGAGTATTTCTTTCATTATTCATGTTCTTTAATGTTTCCAAAGGAATTAGCTAACCTTGTGACTCACCCATTAACTTTGAATTAATCTTGATAAAAGGTAATTTGGGGTTGATGAAGATTTATTAACAAGAACTTGAGGCGTTAATCCTCATTTTATAGAATCTACCTGGGGATATAATTGAACTACTTGTAGCCATATTCGGGTGTACTTAATCTCGTAATTGTTGTAGGGATAATTTAATTAAGACGTCTTGTTAGTCTTCGGAAGAAGCGAATATAGAATTATTATTCGAGACTAATTACCAAAAACTCGCTCATATTTGTAAAATCGTTAAATACATTGGATCGTTAGTTGAGTGTAATTTACCGTATATCCATGTTTATAGGCATTGATCATTATACTTGCTTTCTAGGTTAGTTTATATTTTTGTATTTATAGATATTTTTTTCTCAAACCCTTTTTAGTGTTAGACTTAGCATAATAAGCAATAATTCTCTTACTTTCCTAACTGCCTATATATTGTTCTCTGTGGGATTCAACCCCAACTCATAGTTAGGTAAATTATATTGCATGCGACCGCATTCGCTTACTCTTTGAGTAGTGGATTTGGACGTCATCACTAATTCCCTAGCAGCTTTTATGAACTTGATGAACAGTTTGTTCCAGACTTATTTGCATTCGTTTGTCATTGCATTCGTTGATTATATATTGGTGTATTCCCGTAGTAGGGAGGAGCATGAGCAGCATTTGAGGATCGTGCTCCAGATTTTAAGGGAGAAGAAGCTATATGCTATGTTCTCCAAGTGCGAGTTTTGGTTAGACTTGGTGGCATTCCTGGGTCATGTGGTATCAAGATGGGATCAAGGTGGACTCGAAGAATATTGAGACAGTTTAGAGTTGGCCTAGACCTTCTACCGCTATAGAGATCACAAGCTTCTTGGGTTTGGCTGGTTACTACCATATTTTTGTAGAGGAATTTTCCTCTATTCCAGCCCCATTGAATAAGTTTACTCAGAAGGTCACTCCATTCAGGTGGTCGGATGAGTATGAGGAGAGCTTTTAAAACCTTAAGACTGCTTTAACTACGGCTCCACTATTGGTTTTGCCTTTCGGATCGGGGTCATATATAGTTTATTGTGATTGTACAAGGATTGGCATTGGGTGTCTGTTAATGTAGGAAGGTAGGGTGATTTCCTACGCATCGCTCCAGTTGAATACCCATGAGAAGAACTACCCGGTGCATGATTCGGAGTTAGCAGCTATTGTGCACGCGCTCAAGATTTGGAGGCACTATCTGTATGGTGTGTCTTGTGTAGTGTATACAAATCATAGGAGTTTGCAACATCTATTTTAAAAGAAAGATTTGAATTTGAGGCAGCGGAGATTGTTTGAGCTATTGAAGGATTATAAAATCACCATTCTTTATCATCCATGGAAGGCTAATGTGGTAGCAGATGCCTCGAGCAGAAAGATGGAGAGTATGGGGAGTTTAGCATTCATTCCATCCGTGGAGAGGCCTTTAGCTATGGATGTTCAAGCATTGGCCAACAGTTGGTGAGATTGAATATTTCGGAGCTGAGCAGAGTACTTGCTTATGTTGCTTCATAGTCATCATTGTTTGAGCCCATTAAGGCTCTCCAGCACGACGATCCCCATTTTCTTGTCCTAAAGGACACGGTGCAACATGGTGGTGCTAAGGAGGTGACTATTGATGATTATGGGGTATTGCGGCTTCATGGTCGGATTTGTGTTCCTAATGTCGATGGCTTGAGAGAATTGATTCTTAAGGAGGCTCATAGTTTGTGGTATTCTATTCATCCAGGTGCTATGAAGATGTACCGTGAGTTGACGCAACTTTACTGGTGGTGGAGGATGAAGAAGGACATCGTGGGGCATATTGCATGGTGTTTGAATTGTCAGCAGGCCAAGTATGAGCATTAGAGACCCGGTGGTTTGCTTCAGATATTAAAGATACCAGAGTGGAAGTTGGAGCGCATGACTAAGGACTTTGTTGTAGGGTTGCCACAGACCTTGAAGATATTTCATGATGTTTGGGTCATTATGGAAAAATTGACTAAGTTTGCGCATTTCGTTATAGTCATGACTGCCTACACATCGAAGTAGTTGGCTAAGATCTATATTAGGGAGGTTGTCCGTTTGCATGGTGTGCCGGTGTCTATCATCTCAGCTCATGGCACTCAGTTCATGTTGCATTTTTGGAGAGCCGTGCAGTGTGAGTTGGGCACTCAGGTGGAGCTGAGTACATCATTTCACCCTCAAATAGATGGGCAGCCTGAGCGGACCATTCAGTTTTTTGATGATATGTTTAGGTCCTGCGTTATTAACCTCGGTGGCTAGTGGGATCAATTTCTACTATTAGTGGAGTTTGGATACTACTACAACTACTAGTCGAGTATCCAGATGGCTCCATATGAGGCCTTATATGGGAGGTGATGTCGTTCTCTGATTGCTTGGTTTGAGCATGGGGAGGCTAGGTTGGTGGGGACCGACATGGTTCGTGATACTTTGGAGAAGGTGAAATAGATTCAGGAGCAGCTTCGCACATTGTAGTCTAGGAAAAAGAGTTATGATTATACAAAGGTTCATGATGTGACTTTCATGGAGAGTGAGAAGGTTCTTCTAAGAGTTTCGCCTATGAAGGGCGTGATGAGATTGGGTCTGACACTTGGATCTACACAATTAAGTGTAGAGTATAACATGAGTACAACCGACCTAATGTACTCAGCAAGTTTCATAACTAACCCCAGCGAGGTAATAGAGGCAAGAATTATAAATGATACTTGCTATAACCTGTACAGTTTCATCAATTCAAAAAGTACATAACAATAATGTGATCAAGTCTTAAAGCACATAAAGAACCATCTGTGTGTGCACAATTACTTAAGTTCTCTGCTCAGGCAATGATATAGCATATAGAGATGATATGCAAATAAATTAGGTAATTAACCACAGAAATTGCAAGTAAAGATGAAATGCAAATTCCAAAGCAAACACTGGCCAGATTTTCCTCAAATCCGCGTGTACACCATCAAGAGAGAAACATGAGAGAGTGACCCTAAAGGGATGGATCGATATCCACACGCTACACAGAAAATCACGTGCTAATAATATCAACTGCACGGACAACACACGTGCTACACGGAAAAATCACGTGGCTATAATATCAATATCTGGATCCGCATGGACAACTCACGTGTTGCACGGACAACTAACGTGCCTATAATATCTGTATCTCGATCCGCATGGACAACTCACGTGCCAATAATCACAATCCGTCAGGCATGATCATAGGCTATCAGTCAAGATCGAAACACACAAAAAGAAAATATGCGAGAATACATGTACATGATTAATGATTATCAAGTTTCATACTCCTGGACTGGATAAATAACATGCTATCGTGTAGGCATGTGCAATGTGTATTATCACAGCTTGACCAAACAATTTCATCACGATATAGCAGTTTGTAAGGTTCAATCAGAAGAATAACCTCAACGAAGTCTCAAATGTGGTATAAATAACTCACAGAGGGGCACAAATAGGATAAACATTACCGCTTCAAGCTTAGCAGTCAATTCAAGGCATATCATAGCCTAAGCATTACCCCCACGCATGGAAACAATACCCCCGGTGCACGCATATGGGCTCAACCCCACACATATGTGCTACTCATAACACGTAGCTATCACAAACAATCCAGACAACCACTGCCTCAACCAAGTTTAGGTAAGAAACATACCTCAAGCAAGCCAAATCACTTCGCTAAAAAGCCCTTCTCGCGTGTATCAACCTCCGGACGGCTCGAATCTCCTCAATTATGGTGAAAAGCACTCCAAAAATCACCCTTAGCCGATCTCCATAACTTCCAAAATGAAAAAAACAATAAAACCCTTCGAATATAAAATCTATCCAGCAAAATCGCACTTGCGGTCCAAGGAAGCGCACCTGCGATGTCGCATCTACGGAAATTCCTCCGCAGATGCGAAAATCACTAACTCCCCGCTCGCCTACTTCTACGGGCTCCTAGCCGCTTTTGCGGCCCCGCACCTGCGAACTCTTTGCACACCCGCGCTTGCGCACTTCTGCCTAGCCGTCTGTATCTGTGGACTCCCTCAACAGCTTCCCCTTTTGGTTCAGCAACCATGAAGCTGCTTTTACGGCCTCGCGCCTTTGAACAATCCATCGCGGGTGCGAATGCATAAGGCATCAGAAACTTCAGCTAAGCTCCTAAATCCAAAGATGAACTGAATTCCATCCGAATCACACTCAGGGCTCCCGGGACCCCACCCTAACATACCAATAATTCCTAAAACATAATACGGACTTACTCGAAGCCTCAAATCACATCAAACAATATCGAAATCCTGAATCGCATCCCAATTCAAGCCTAATGAAACATATAAACTTCAAATTTCTAAAATTAACGCCGAACCATATCAAATCAACTATGAATGACCTCAAATTTTGCACACTAGTTCCAAATGACACAATGAATCTACTCCCTCTTTCGCGACCAAAATCCAAACCTGATATCAGCAAAGTTAACTCTCAATCAAACCTCTCAACATTCCAAACCTTCAACTTTCCAAATTTCGCCAAAATGTCTAAAACCAACCTACGGACCTTCAAATCAATATCCAAACATTTGCCTTAGTCCAAAATCACCATACAAAGCTATTGGAACCATCAAAATTCCAATCCGGAGACGTCTACACAAAAGTCAAACTCCGGTCAACTCTTTCAATTAAGCATTCAACCTTGGGACTAAGTGTCCTAATTCACTCCGGAACCTTCCCAAAATAATCACAAGCACCCCCGGAAAGTCACATAACCACAAATGAATGTAGGAGAAGCAATAAACAGGGGAACGAGGCTACAATACACTAAATGACATGTCAGATCGTTATATTCTCCACCATTTAAACAAATGTTCATCCTCGAACGGGTCTAGAATCATACCCGGAGTCGCAAATAAGTGTGGATATTTGCTCCGCATCTCTGCTCGATCTCCCAAGTAGCCTCCTCAATCGGCTAACCTCTCCAGCAAACTTTTACTGATGTTGTATTCTTTTATCTCAACTTTCAAACCTACCGATCCAAAATAGCCACCGGCTCCACATCATAAGTTAAATCCCCATCTAACCTTAACGTGCTGTAGTCCAAAATATGCGACGGGTCCCCAATATACTTCTGAGCATAAAAACATGAAATACTGGGTGAACACCTGATAGACTAGGTGGCAACACAAGTTTGTATGCCCCCTATCCAACCCTCTCAGGCACCTCAAAAGGACAAATGCACTGAGGGCTCACCTTTCCCTTCTTCCCGAACCTCTTCACACCCTTCATGGGCAAAACTCTAAGAAAAACCTTCTCTTTAAGCAAAATCACAAACCCTCCTATCAGCATAACTCTTCTGCCTGGACTGTGGTATATGAAGCCGCTCCTGGATCAACATCACTATCTCCAAGGCATCGCGGACCAAATCAGTGCCCAACAACCTAGCCTCCCCAGGCTCAAACCAACCAACTAGAGAACGACATCTCCTCCCATATAAGGCCTTATAAGGAGCCATCTTGATACTAGACTGGTAGTTGTTATTGTAGGCGAACTCTGATAATGGAAGAAACTGATCCCATGAACCTCCAAAATCCATAACACAGGCACGCAACATGTCCTCTAAGATCTAAATGGTGCGCTCGGATTGTCCGTCCGTCTGGGGATAGAATGTTGTACTCAACTCCACCTGTGTGTCCAACTCTTGCTGCACTGCTCTCCAAAACAGTGATGTGAACTACGTGCCTCGGTCAGAAATGATGGAAATGGAAATGCCATGCAAGAAGATAATCTCACGAATCAAAATCTAAGCCAGCTGCTCTGAAGAACAAGAAGTCACCATCGGAATGAAGTGTGCGAACGTAGTCAATCAGTCCATAATAACCCCTGCTGCATCATACTTCTTCAAGGTTCGTGGTAAGCCTACCATAAAATCCATAGTGATGTGCTCTTGCTTCCACTCCAGTATCTCCAATTTCTGGGTCAACTCTCCCGTTGTCTTATGCTCATACTTCACTTATTGACAATTCAAACATCGAGAGGCATAAGCAACAATAACTTTATTCATTCTCCACAATCAATAGTGTTGTTTCAAGTCACGGTACATCTTCATGAAACCTAGGTGAATGGAGTAGCGCGAGCTATGAGCCTCCTCAAGGATCAAATCTCTCAACCTATCGATTTTGAACACAAATCCATCCTTGAAGATGCATAACACCACCATCACCAATCACAACCTCCCTAGCACCATCCAGCTGCACCATATCCTTCAACACCAACAAGTGAGGATCATCAAACTGGCGAGCCTTGATGCACTCACACAACGATGATTGTACCACAACACAAGCAAGAACACGGTTGGGCTCCGAAACATCCAATCTCACAAATTGATTGGCCAAAACCTGAACATCCATGGCTTGTGGCCTCTTTGCTACCAGTAAAAAAGTCAGACAGCCCATACTCTTAGCTTTCCTACTCAATGCATCGGCCACCACATTGGCCTTCCCTGGATTATATAATATGGTGATATCATAGTCTTTAAGCAACTCTAACCATCTCTGCTAACTTAAATTAAGGTCCTTCTGCTTAAACATATGCTGAAGACTCTGATGCTCAGTATAGACCTTACATGGAATGATGTTTAGATAATGCCTCCAAATCACAAGCACGTGAACAATGGCTTCCAACTCTTAATCATGCACAGGGTAATTCTTCTCGTGAACCTTCAACTATAGAGATGTGTAGGCAATCACCCTACCATCTCGCATCAAGTCCAATACGTGACACATCACAATACACGGTGTAAGATCCCAAACATGTAGGCAACACCAACATAGGGGTTGTAGTCAATGCAGTCTTGAGCTTCTAAAAGCTCACCTCACACTTGTCTGACCATCTGAATAGAGCACCCTTCTAGGTCAATCTGGTCAAAGGTGCAGTAATGGACGAGAAACCCTCCACAAACTGGTGATAATAACATGCCAAACCCAGGAAACTTCGAATCTCTATAGTTGAAGACGCTCTACGCCAACTCTAAACTGCCTCAATCTTCTTCAGACCGACCTTGATCCCCTCCCTAGACACCACGTGGCCCAAAAATGCCACTGAATCAAGCTAGAATTCAAACTTGGAGAATTTAGCATATAGCTTCTTATCCCTCAAAGTCTGGAGTACAATCCTGAAATGTTGTTCATGATCCTCCCGGCTACGTGAGTACACCAATATATCATCAATGAATACTAAGATGAAAGAATCAAGATACGCCTGGAACACACTGTTCATTAGGTGCATAAAGGTTGTTGGGGCATTGGTCAGCCCAAAATACATCACAAGAAACTTATAGTGCCCATAGCAGGTCCTAAAGGCCGTCCTCAGAATGTCTGAATCCCGAATCTTTAACTAATCATACCCTGACCTCAAATCAATCATTGAGAACACCCTAGTACCCTAAAGTTGATCAAATAAGTCATCAGTGCGTAGTAGTAGGTACTGGATCTTAATTGTAACTTTTTTCAGCTGCCTGTATCAATACACATCCTCATAGTACCATCTTTTTTCTTCACAAATAGAACTGGTGCACCCCAAGGTGACACACTGGGCCCGATGAAGCCCTTATCAAGTAACTCCTGAAGTTGTTCCTTTAACTCTTTCAATTCCGCTGGTGCCATGTGATACGGTTGAAAACAGATGGGCTGAGTGTCAGGCACCAGATCAATACCAAAATCAATGTCATTATAGGTTGGCATGCCCGACATGCCTACAAGAAACACATATGGGAAGTATCTCACTACCGGAACTGACTCAACAATAGGAGAATCAGCATTAACATGCCTCACGAAGGTCAAATATGCCAAACATCCCTTCTCAACCATTCATTGAGCCTTCAAATATGAAATCACTCTACTAGAAACATAATCTGGAGAACCTCTCCACTCAACTCTAGGCAACCCCGACATCACTAGCGTCACGGTCTTAGCGTGACAATGCAGAATAACGTGTCATGGTGACAACTAATCCATTCCTAAAATCACGTTAAAATCAACCATGCTAAGCATTAAAAGATCAACTCTCATCTTTAATCGACCAATAGTCACCACACATGACTGATACACACGGTCCACAACAATCAAATCATCCACTAGTATAGATACATAAATAGGCATAAATAAAGAATCACGGGGCATATCCAAATAACGAGCAAAGTATGATGACACATATGAATAAGTGGAACCAGGATCAAACAATATTGAAGCACCCATGTGGAATACTGAAACAATACATGTATTCAAGGCGTCTGAAGCAACTACCTCTGGCATGGAGAGAAATGCATAGAAACGAGCCTGACTACCGCCTGAACGGCCTACCCCTCTAGGGTGACCTTATGTTGACTCAGCCCCACCCCTATATTGTTGTGAGGGTATTTTAGTTGCGGGTGCTAAAGTCATAGGCTGAGATCCCTGCTATGGAACCCTACTCAACAGCCTGGGCAATCTCTCTTTAGATAACTCAAGTCTCCGTACTCAAAACAACCTCTCCTCTGATGAAGCTGCTGACCTTGATAATTTGAATAGTTGCCTGTGGAATCCTGTGTAGATGAAGCATGGAAGAACTTTGTGTCAGCAAAGCACTGAATTATGACTGAGTTAGGTGTGTACTATAGGATTTGTGGCTAACTGACAAACCATGAGAAACATGGTGAGCTACCTGAACGGGTCTAGATGCATGACCTCTGATGTAATGGGACTGGACTTCAAATAAAGCACTACTGAAAGAACCTGAACTACGAGGCCGTTTGGCCTCTCACTCCTCATGCTCCAGCCTACGAACCAAGTCTAAGCATCTAGCAATCTCGACCACCTGGTCAAACCTAGCATCTATCGTAACTTGACGGGCTATATTGAAACGTAAACTATAGTTCAGGCCATCAATGAACCTCCTAATCTTCTCCCTCTCAGTGGGAATCAACCATACTGCATGATGAGCAAAAGCTGCAAACCTCATCTCATACTGAGTCACTGCCATTCCCTCCTAGCGTAACTGCTCAATCTGCGTACGCAACTCCTCTTTTCTAGTATGTCGGACAAACTTATCTAAGAAGAGAACTAAGAACTTATGCCATGTAAGTGGCACTGTGCCGGCTGGCTTGCTCAACTCATAAGTCTGCCACCATCTGTAAGTTTCCCCTGTCAACTGAAAAGTAGTAAATGCAACCCCACGGGTGTCCAAAATTTGCATTGTGCGAAAAATCCACTGACACCTGTCTAGAAAATCATGATCATCCTCTGACTTCGCTCCACTGAACTCTGGAGGCTTAAGCCTCCAAACTGCTCTAACCTCTTTTGCTCCTCATCACTCATAAGTGGACCAACCTCGGCCCGAGCAGCAGCAACCAGCTAAATTGGTAACACGTCTGATGACCCTGAGCTAGCTGCTCTGGAGTACGGGCGATAGGAGTCTGGCCACCTCCGCCGGCCTGTGAGGTGGCAGGTGCAGCTGGAATAGAAACCACCTGAGCCAAACTCATGCACATGGTCAAAATCTAGGCCATGGTCTCCTAAAGGCTAGAAATAACAATGGGCACTTCTGGTGCCAGAGCTGGTCCCATTGACTCAACAATATCTGGTGCCTACTCCTCAGCTGGAGCAACTGGTGGCTCCACTGTTGATGCTTAAGCTATAACACAAGCCCTACATCGGCCCCGGCCTCTCGCGGCCCTAACTGGGGTACTGGTGGTCGTCTCCCTGATCTGGTCGCATGTGTCCTCACCATCTGTGAGAGAATAGAAAAGTCAAGTTTCAAACTTTTGAAATAACAAATTTGCATGAAAAGAATGCAAGAAAGTGAAGATTTCCTAACAGTTCGGTAGCCTCCTGAAGATAAGTACAGACGTGTCCGTACCGATCAGCAAGACTCTACTAAACTTTCTCATGACTCATAATACCTATGAACCCAGGGCTCGGATACCAACTTGTCATGACTCAAAATCCTAACCCGTCGTGATAGCGCCTAACACGCTTACTAGGCAAGCCGGACATAACGATAAAGAACCAAAACAATGGAATTTATAGAAATAATATAAGTCTGAAACCACAATATAACATAATAATGTCAATGCATAATAAATCCCCCAGAACTGGTAAATACAAAGTCATGAGCTCTAATATGAAAATAAAAGTCTGAAATGACCAAATAAAATACTGTCTAAAATAAAGACAACAGTACATATGAAAAGAGACGTCAAGACCGCGATCGAAAATGCAGCTCAAACTCGTCTCTCAATGATTTGGAGTCGGATTTGGGTGAAACTAGTATGGTTGGACTCGTAATTTAATGGGTTGTCAAATTTTATAAGTTTCGTCGAGTTCCGAGGCATGGGCCTGAGTTGGACTTTTGGGTTGATTTTGGGCTTTTGATTAAAGATTCGACCTTTATCGATTGGGTTTGCTTCCTTGGGCATAATTTGATGTATTTGAGTTGCTTTTAGCTATTTTCGAGCTGTTCGGAGGTTGGTACGTGCGAGATGGAATTTTCGGAGAATCACTTGGCTTGCTCGGTATTGGATTTTGCTTGTTTGAGGTAAGTAATACTTCTAAACTTGGTGCTGAGGATATGAAACCCCGAATAACGTGCTGACGGATAGCGCCATACGCTACGAAACTCAAGCACAACTAAGGTGCAATAAATGATTTGTATCTTGAGAGCCATCCTACGCTCACAACACCACAAATTACACGGGATCTCAACACGAGTGCGAATAATCAAACCGCCTCACAACCCATATGGCACAATAGAGATTATAGGAAATGGTTGACGACAAAAATGAAATCCAAGGCCCGAAGACCCCTCCGTAAGCAACACTATGCTGAAATGAACACATTCGACCTAATATAGAGCCACATTCACATTTAGATCCATTCATGGACCTCAAGCCGATTCTGATCGTACTGTACTGAGCCCGTTGACCGCACCTGCTTAAGGATCCTCGCATGTGCGGCTCCGCAGATGCAAACAGCCTACCGTAGAAGCAAAATTTGATGGGAAATACTGGCTCCGTAGAAGCGGGCTTGCACGCGCAGATGCGCAATCACAGATGCGAATATTAAGCGCAGAAGCGCTACTGCAGATGCGGTGAGTCGATCGCAGAAGTGCTTTCTGCCAACCAGGTCTTCTTCCGTAGATGCGGGTCCTTTATCGCAGATGCGAGATCGCATAAGCGGTCTGCCTTCCGCAGATGCGAGATATCTGAAGGATTTTGCATTGATTCGACTCTTTTTTGCTCAATTCCACTTCAATTGAATTAAACTCTTTTCATGTCATCATTTACCTGAATATCTAGCAATACACACTATAAACAACCTCATATTATAATTAAAGGACGCAAAATCTAAAGAAAAAAGACTAAAATAAATGGTAAAATAACCACTCATCAACACCCCCAACTTAAAGCTTTTGCTTGTCCTCAAGCAAATCAATACCAACAATTCAATGAAGTTATACCATTTAAAGCACAAGTAGTATTGCTATCATTTACAAATCACATTCTCCAATTAAGCACCATACTTATGGATTTGGTTGGTACTAATAATTAGGCTCAAGCATGTGAATCTTAACCAAATAACTACCTTATTTAGAAACAACTTCAAGAAATACAAAGGAATTTCAAAATTATTAAGTGACAACAAAAAGCCTCAAGAAGTGATTCAAAAGCACTAGTCTACTACATATGCTTAATTTACTCATTTCGGGATACATCAATGGCACCAATCCATCCTAATTCATGTTCCCTCACAAGAAAGAAAGTCCCAAAATCACCATATTTATAATAACAACACAAGGGACAAATGCAGAAAGACACTCACTCTCAATAAAGAATTTCAAGTGTTACAAAATATCATGCCATAAGCTTGTCTTTATTTTAATTCGCCACTTATTCAAGAACATTCGGTTGGAGATCCCATAAGGACTTTTTAAGCTTGTAATGTAGGTTTAGGGAAGAGTTGGATAAGTATTTGGGATACAAGTGACTACACCCTCCTTGAACACTACTCACATTTGTCTTTCTTTTTGCACTTTGGTTCTTTTTAAACCGCATAGCCCTTATTGACATCTAGCTACCAACATAGAACCACCTTAAAGTACCTCTCTAATATTCTCAAAACTCCATATATATATATATATATATATATATATATATATATATATATATATATATATTTGTTATATAATTATTTTATTTTGGAGCTTGAGTATTTTCATATAAGCAATTTTGAGGTATATGTTTCTACACCCAATGTACAACCTTACCAATTTCCAACTTGACACCAACACCCCCAACTTAGGCTTTTAGCCTAATTCTCAATATTCAAGGAGGAACGGGTTCAAAAGAGGGAATTATTTTATAAAAGGACAAATGTTTGTAATGAGGTGGCCAAGGAAAAGGTTAAAGGCTCAAATGGGGTAAACTAGTGATACTATTTATGCAATGGTAGGCTTGAAAGTCTTAAGAGGCTTTTTTAAAGATCACAAAGAATGCCTAAGGTCATCCCTCCAACCAAACATAATTAACATTAGCATTGAAAGACCAACCGAGCAAGTTCTAGTTGATAGAAGTAAACACAAGAATTATTTTTAACAAAGACTAATACACATGGCACATGAACTAATCAAGACAGATCAATTTCTCTTCTTCATAAGAGCATTTAGAGCGATATCATGCCAACTAGTGGGTCTAGAGTCACCAAATGAGCCAAGAAGTTGTCACAAAATTTTTTCTTCCCCATGCAACTTACTTTTTAAATTTAAAACTAAAATTCGGAGGGGTATTATTAATTTACACTTCACATACAAGAGACTAATTTTATTAGTACCAAACAATCCAAAAGTCTCCGCATAACAAAACAAGAGTAATTTCCTTAAGAAAGTCGTTACGCTATTATTAGTACCAAACAATCCAAAAGTCTCCACATAACAAAACAAGAGTAATTCCCTTAAGAAAGTCGTTACGCTATCCATCATAGGGAAAAGTCACCCGGTTCGACACAAAAATATTCCTCGGGAAAGAACTGTAGCATTAAAAAACCCCAAGGAAATACTACTAAAGAAATAAAAATAATATAAACTAAAATTACTAAAGAAGATAAAATAAACACTAAAGACATAAAAATAAAATAACAAAAACTACTAAAGAAAATAAAATAACAAAAGCAACTAATACTAAAGGAACAAAAATAACATAAACTAAAAACTACTAAGGAAAATAAATAAAGAAAGAAAAATAAAATAGAATAACAAAATTGACTAATATGCAAATATATAACCAATCACAATTATGCTCGGCAAGAGCACATGATAAGCAATAATAAAACACGCCTGGCAAGGGCACACAATATCCATACCATAACATAAAACCGTCAAGGGCACAAATTAAGCATCAATGTACGAATAAAGTATACTCCCTAAAGCCACCCCCAACTAAAAACATTGCAGTGTCCTCACTACACAATATCAAAATGAAATAAGAGTAGTTTGAGGGTCTCCCTGAGGGTTGCACTGACTAGCAGACTGCGGGAGAAAGGCTAATCACTGTCGTGAAGAACTCTCGGCCTCATCCTCATCAGTATCATCAGCATCATCACCAGAAGCACTCGACATAAAGGAGTATTCCTCGCTATCATCGTCGTTCGCGACAGGTATCTTCCTGTTCGGCTGCCCCTAATTTGAAGATGGCCTTCATGCCTCTCCACATCTTGATCATAAACCTGCACTTCTTCTTGTTTCTCACTTTCTCCTTTTGGAAGTCCGACTGAATATCTACATGTCTCTTGGCCAAGTTGCCATAGGCTGCCTCGAGTCAGTCAACAGTAGCTGCCATCTTCTCATGAGACTCTACCTGCTTTTTCTGCGAATCTAGGTAGGTCTTCATGTCTTTCCTGGTAGAGTACTCGGGCCTAGGCTGGGGGTCTGAGGGTGTACTAGGGAGCTGTGACACTAAGTCATGGATAACACCAAGTTGCGAGTTCAACATCCCAAATGGTCCCTCAGGCAATGCTGTCTTTGAGGGTGACTCTGGTCCGACAACAGTGGTGACTTTCCTTTTCTTGCTCTTTTCTGCACTACCCTCGCCCGTTACTCTCAACGGATGAAAGTGTTTGTCGGCCGGCAACCAATGATCGGTGCTGCGCACCTCAACCTCTGCCTGCCTGCACAATTTGGTAATTACTAAAGGAAACATCAACCCTGGGATGTCGTCTAGCAAATACTCTCTCAGATCCCGCAGGATATAGTGACCGACATTCACAGGAATGCCATCTATAATGCATGCAATGATCAAGGCTTTGGTATATGAGACATCTGAAACATTTCCACAGGGTGATACCCTGTTGTAGAGGATGTAGAGCCACATTTTGGCTTCAGCTGTGAAGTCAATCGACTTCAAACCCTTTCTCGTGTTGGCCCATTTTGCTCTCATGCTTGTATGATAGAGTTTAGCAAAAAGCCATTTTCCGTTGTTGCAATGATCCTTTTCTCGCACCGGCTCAAGTCGATGGTCAGGAAGCCCTAGAATGTCATTGATCTGTTCAGTCCCAAACCTCAATATTTTTCCCCTTATGGTGAGTTGTGGGTTGGCAAAGTTTGTACGCTTAATATTAGCATAAAACACACGAACCCACTCCTCATTGGCTTTGTAGACGACCATAGAATTCTGGGAGTAGCTCAACCAATTTCTCCTCGGTGATCCCCTTTTCAAGCACAATCCTTTTTGTGAGAAGGTTGTCATAATACCGTCGATGAAAGTAAGCAGACATGAAGCGTGAATTTTTAAATTGTTCCTCCACAGCCTCCTCCTCAATTTCATGATCAGGCGGAGTATTTTCGTTCATTTTCAGGTCCTGTTTAGCTCAAAGTACCTTCAAAAAATCAAAACAATGTTAGTCAGGCATTAGAATCATGTTAAGCAATTTAAAACAATGTAATTAGGCCAAAGAATCAAGTCGAATGGGCCCCGGAAGCTCCAGTTGCAAAGCTTCTGGAATTGCAAAATCTGCCCAGTTTCCACACCTGCGGAAAAGCCATCGCAGGTGCGGTCCCGCTTCTGCGGGTTTCCTATCGCTTCTGCGATTTAGCCCAGCTTACCAAAAATCGCACCTGCGGAACTTTCAACGTAGGTGCGAGGCCGCATCTACGACACTTTCATCGCTTCTACGATGCACATCAGGGGTTTCACAAACTCAGAATTTTCGACTCTTTTCACTTCTTAAACATGATTTTAGCACATAATTTATACTCAAGAATTCTAAATTAGTGCACTACATGAACCTACGACTCTATAAAGGCTGATTTTGTTGTATTTAGCACTAAACTTTCTTCTGGGCAATTTGTCAAACACATTGCAAGCAGTGAAAATGTTATACTACTTGAAACAAATAGGGTACAAAGAATTCCCCCAATTTTAATCATCAACAGCACACACAAGTATACTCTCAACCAATATCCCTCACTCCTAAAACTAAAATTAATTAAAATAATATGGGGAAAAAGGGATTTTTGGAATAACAAACAGTAGTGGAGATGAAGAAGAAGAATAAGATAAAAGAAGTAGAAGAGAGGAGTAGATGAGGGGACTAAGAACCATACCTGTGTTGTCCTGTGCGTGAGATCTTGAGTGTGACAGAAAATTGTGTGAGAGATGAGAGGAGTTTGAGTTTGGGGGAAAAAAGTTAGTATACCTGATGAAATGAGGGCTTGGTTCATTAAACCTTCCCGACTTACGCACCTGTGGCAAAAGAGGCACTTCTACGTAGCCGCTTCTGCGGTTATGTCACTGCACCTGCATGAATTGCGCATCTGCGCCATGTTGCTTCACTTCTGCAAAAGAGCACCTGCGTGATTTTGTCTGCAGGTGCGATTGCACCAGACTTTAGCTGGACAGATCTGGGCAGCCACTGTTTTTGGCTTGTTCCAATACTTCAAACCCCATAATTCAACTCCAAAAAATCTGAAACTTTGCATATTAGTCAAAAATAACATAATAAACTAATCTAAAAAAGAAAATTTCAAACACGACTAAAATTTTTAAAACGATGGGTTGCCTCCCACCAAGCGCCGCATTGAACGTCGTGGCACGACGCGGATCAACTTTACCACTTTTCTTGCCATTTGGACGATATGAATTGGGCACCTAACTTGGAATCAAGCTTTTGACCACGAGTGGTGGGGGTGGTAAGTAGATGATCAAGCCAAACTTTAATTTCTTCATTTTGGATTTCTTGGCTTTCAAGTGATGAATGTCTTTTTCCTTCTTGTTCCCTCCAATTGTAAGATGTATGGTCTTTTCCTTTCCTTCTCGCAATCCCTCATTGACTAGTGTAGTTCAATTCCCATATCACCACACAATTCCATTGTTGAAAAATGCTTGGAATGTGACATCAAACCTCCAAATTGCAATTCTTCACCGATTTTGACATCCTCTTTTTCCCCCGGACTAGAGTCAATCTCAACCATACTTTCAATTACACCGGTTGACTCTAATTCCATATTTTTCTTGGCATCACTAACAAGCATGGAGTCGGTTGGCGGATGTTCAATTCTTGATTCCTCAAAATAAAGCTCACTTTTTTCCTCGATGTCTGACTCTTCTTGATCTCTTTCCACACTCTCAAGTTGGTGGGCATAGGGAACCTCAACCAATATTTTCATTTGCTTTTCCAAGGGGCGGATATCATCATCATTTTGAGTTAGTGCTTGTTTTAAGTCCTCAAGTGCCAAGTTGTGCTTCTCCTCATTTTTAAGAATGGCCTCCAACATGAGCATCATCCTCTCATTTTGAGCATTTGAGAGTTCTTCTTGGTTTTGATCAAGTGCCAAGGAAGGATTTTCGGCTTCCACATCTAAGGAATGTTCTTGGCTATAATTCACTTCCTAGGGTTTTTGGACCCCTAAAGCTTCAAGCATTTCTTCCATTTGAGAGTTCAACCTTTCAAGCGCCAAGTCATTTTGGAGACTATTTTCCAAAAGCTCCTCCAAGGCATTTTGCTCTTTGTTTCCTCCTTCAAGTAGGCATTCTAACATGAGCTTGAACTCTCCATTTTTACCATGCTCCACTTCTTCCACTTCCATACCCCTATACTTATCATCACAAAAAGTAAAATCATCATAGCGGGGGTTTGGGGAAGGGAAGGACAAATAAGCACAATTATCCCAATGACCATTTTGACGACCACACTTATCACAAATACTCCATTCATGGATTTGATATTGTGCGCACAATCCGCCCCCAGGAGAATTTAAACAATTTTGCCACGAGTGTGGTCCTCCATATTAAGGACAAGGGTCATCAAAGTATGAACAACTATCATCCGACCAATTTTCATTATATGATGCCATTTTTCAAAACTAAGAAAATAAACAAGAATCAACTAAGAAAATAAACTAAGATAAGAAAAATTAATTACACAAATATTCACAAGTTTGGACCAAAGCACGTATGCTTACTTCCCAAACAACCTAAATATACCAAATTATTCCCCGACAACGGCGCCAATTTTGATGACGTCCAAATCCACTATTAAAAGTAAATAGATACGGTCGCATGCAATATAATTTACACGACTATGAGTCGGGGTCGAATCCCACAGAGAACAATATGTAGGCGATTAGGCGTGTAAGAGAATTATAACTTATTATGCTAAGCCAAAAATATAGAAATATTTTGAGAAAATATTTATGTCTAAATACGAAAATGTAAACTAACCTAGAAAGCAAGTAAAAGGATCAATGGCTCGAAGCATGGACACACGGGGAATTACACTCAAGTAACGATCCAATGTATTTCACGATTTTACAAATATGAGCGAGTTTATATTAATTAGCCTTGGGTAATAATTCTATATCTGCTTCTTCCAAAGATTAACAAGACTTCCTAATTGATTTATCCATAAAACAATTAAGAGATTAAGCACACCCGATTATGGCTACAAGTAGTTCAATCCTATCCCAAGGTAGAATCTATAAAATGAGGGTTAAAGCCTCAATTTCTTGTTAATTAATCTTTTCCAACCCCAAATTATCTTTCCCAAAATCAATTCGAAGTAAATGGGCGAGTCCTAGGGTTAGCTAATCCCTTTAGAAATATAAAAGAACAACAATAATTAAAGAAACAATAACTCACTTCATAATAAATAAAAGTCGTTAAATACATAAGCACAACAAGATATTTAATCCACACTTTAAATATGAATATTCCCATAAACAAGATTCAAGTGTTGGAAAAAATACTACACACTTAAATATACAATACAAAGCAAGGAAATGAATAAATGAACATAAATGGGTAAGCAATTCTCAACCAAAAGCTTCAAATCTTCAACAACCAAGTGTGTGCAAGAACCCTAACTCCAAATCTTGTATTGTTCTCTCAAAATAGGTCCAAGACTGCCCAAGATTTGCCAAAGATATGTTTCCAATAAGTTAGGTTGTGTATTTGTAGATTTGGAGTTAAGAAAATGTGAAATGCCATGACTGTCAATAGCTGAAGCCTGTTGACCGCACCTGCGGATGGATCCTCGCAGGTGCAGCTCCGCAGATGCAGATAGCCTACCGCAGAAGCGAAATTTGATGGGAAACACTGGCTCTACAGAAGTGGTCTTGCACGCGTAGATGCGCGATCGCAGATGCAAATATTAAGCGTAGAAGCGCTACCGCAGATGTGGTGAGTCGATCGCAGAAGCACTTTCTGAGAGCCAGGTCTTCTTTTGCAGATGGGGGTCCTTTCTCGCAGATGCGAGATCGCATAAGCAATCTGCCTTCCACAGATGCATGATATCTGAAGGATTTTGCATTGTTTCGACTCTTTTTTGCTCAATTCCACTTCAATTGAATTCAAATCTCTTCATGGCATCATTTACCTGAAAATATAGCAATACACACCATAAACAACCTCATATTATAATTAAAGGACACAAAATCTAAAGAAAAGAGACTAAAATAAATGGTAAAATCACCACTCATCCCCCAAACATAGGCTTTTAGCCTATGTTTGCACTTTTAAAGCACTTAAGGAGGCACGGTACCAAAATATAGATCAATTTAAAGAACAAAATGATAAAGCTTTTAACTTGGTTGCCAAAGCAGCTCTACCTTGAATCCTTGCGATCAACACTATAATGACCCAACCGATCGTTTTACTTGCTAGAACTCTATTCCCCTGAATAATAATTTCCCTACTTGCTTTACTGATTTATGACTTGCGAGGATGGTTGGTTCGGAATTTGGAAGAGTTTCGGTTGAAATCAGAACAGTTGGTTCCTTAAGGTTGGCTTAAAAGGCCAAGTTTGACTTCGGTCAATATTTTGAGTTAACGACCTCGTAATCGGGATTTGACGGCTTCAATAGATTCATATTCTGATTTCAGACTTGGGTGTATGTTCGGATTCGGTTTTGGATGACCCGAGAGTATTTCAGCGCCTAATAGTGAAAGTTGGTTCTTGAAGGTTTTTAAAATTCTTTAAATTTGGTTTGAAGTAGGTTTTGGTAAGATCGAGATTTGAATGGAATTACGAGATCGGGAATAGTTCTGTAATATCATTTAAGACTTGCACGCAAAATTTGGTGTCATTCCGAGTAGTATAAGTATGCTTCGACGCATTCGGAGCGATTTAGAAACTTGAAGTTCAAAGTTTGATTCAATTCAATTTTGGGGTGTGATTCTTGGTTTTGTTGTTGATTTACGCGTTTCGAGAGTTTGAACAAGTCCGTATTATGTTTATAGACTTGTTGGAGTAGTTGGACGGGGTCCCGATGGGCTCGGGTGCAATTTGGACCGCCCGGAATTGAGTTGAAACATACCAGATTTTTGCTTCTGGTTTCTTTCTTCGCGAACACGGACGGAGCCTCGCGTTCGCGATGAAGGATGTGGGGTGCTGTGGGCTAGGGGGCTTTCGCCCTTCGTGTTTGCATGTGCAGGACCGCGTTCGCGAAGGTTTGGGCCCTCTAATCTTCGCATTTGCGTGACCTGGCCCACGTTCGCGTAGAAGAGGCTGAGCTGGGTGGCCGCTGTTCGTTCTTCGCGTTCGCGAAGAAGCCGTCGCATTCGCGTAGGGTAGGCCAAGCGAGCCTCCACATTTGCTTTGATCCTGTCGTGTTCGCGATGGGTAAACTTTCCTGGGCCTGGGCTATTTGCCTTTGAAATCGCGAGGCCTCTTCCGCGATCGCGAAGAAGGGGAGCAGCTGAGCAGTGAGTTTAAAATCGGGACTTAGGCATTTTTGGGGTCATTTATTACACTCTTGGGCGATTTGGGAGGTCTTAAGGAAGGGATTTTGACCTAGCTTTGTGAGGTAAGTAATTTCTACCTAATGTGAGTTTAATACATAGTTTGTGGATTGATTATAAGATGTAAATTAGTGAAAATCATGGGTTTAGAGGAAAACCTAGGTTTTTGATAAAAATAGAGTTTTACCACGAAAATGGTTATGGAACTTAATGAAAATTATATATTTATGTTCCTAAGGTTATGGGTAATAACTTTCTTCGAATGTTTTCGGAATCTGGGCAAGTGGGCTCGGGGGTGAATTTTAGGAATCTTGCATTTAGGGTTGGGAAATTACTTAAATAGTAGGAATATGAACTTTTAAGCCTATATTGATTAGTTTTTACACTATTTGGATAATTTTGGATTGTTCGGCACCAAATTGAGGGTTTGGGCATAAGCTTGGACCGGAAAGTAGGCCTTTAAGCGAGGTAAGTCTCTTTTCTAACCTTGTAAGAGGGAAATTTCCCCATAGGTGAACTTAATTAATATATGATTATTTGTGGGGGGTACGTACGCACGAAGTGAGGAGAGTCCGTACGTAGCTACGATTCTTGTTATGTTCGGGTAGTTCTATGCTTACACCATGCTTTATGGGTACCGTTATCTGAACATAATTGTTTATTTGCATTGAATGGAACTATGTTGAGGATTTCAAGATTTCAAAGATTTTAAGTAAACTAACATTTTGATGAGAATTGAGAAAAAATACGTTATATTTATATTTAACCGCGTCGCAAGTATATTCTGCAAGCGGGGTGACTATTTCCACTACTATTATGGGAGCGGGCCGTTCACCTCGGCAGGTTAATAGATGTATCTATGGTTTGCGCCGTTTGACCCTCGGCAGTGCACAATTTAAATTTTCATGTTGGATCGGACCGAACGTCCTTAGTAGAATTTGTATGTGATAATAGAAGTGGAAGCCCTTTTTATAATTTGTATAAATTTACTATTTTAGAGATCATTTGTTTAAAATGAAAGAAGTATTTTGGTTTCCTAGATATGATGGAAGAACTGTACAATTATTTCTTGTTCTGAGTTTATTGTTATTTCTGTGTATCATGCTTATTTTTAGTATCACATATTATTATATTGTTGGCCCTAGTGAGTGTCGAAGTCGATCCCTCGTCACTACTTCTTCGAGGTTAGACTAGATACTTACTGGGTATATATTTTTATGTACTCACATTACACTTTTGTACTTGATTTGTACATGATTTGAGGCAGGTGCATCTGGCCACCAGTCCGGCGCGTAGACTGATTTTCCCAGCTCGAGACTTCTCGGTGATCTGCCCTTTGAGCCATTCTACAGCAATTGGAGTCTCTCTTATATTTTTTTTATTTTCTATCTATTTCCTTTCAGACAGTAGGCTAGCATTGTTTTGTATATTCTACTAGATTGCCCACATACTTATGACTCCAGGTCTTGGCACACACACTAGTGGACTTATGGTTTTGGTTTGCTCATATGATTACGATTAGTACTAATTGATTCTATTTATTTATGTTAAAATTGCAAACTCCTAAATTTATTTTTTAAATAAGAAAAAAGCTATCATTTACAAATTTATCCAAGCGGGAAGTCAAGACTAACCTCAGTGGAGTAGTGACGAGATACAACCAAGACACTCACTAGTATAATAACCTCTGCAACATAACATGCAAAATATAATAGAAACAGATAGTAGTGATAGCAGCAATAATCAACTAGTGACATAAACAGCAAGGCAGCAAGAACAGCATAAATATTGCTCACACGAATAATAAAGATGAATACAACCAATTAATCAAGTGTTTCAAAATATACATCTTTTATCTATAAGTTTTTCAAATAAAAATCTTTAGAATGTAATCCTTTCACTTAAATATATCCCGAATATACTTCCTCCAAATAAATATCTTACGACTTTAAATCTTTCAAATAAATATCTCCCAATATAACTCGTTCAAATAAAAATCTTTCGAATATAATTTTTTTAAATAAAACCTTTCGAATATAATTCTTTCAAATAAAAACCTTTCGAATATAATTATTTTAAATAAACCCTTAGAATATAATTCTTTCAAATAAAAATCTTTCGAATATAATTCTTTTAAATAAAACCTTTCGAATATAATTCTTTCAAATAAAAACCTTTCGAATAAGATCTTTCGAATATAGTTCCTTTCAAGTAAAATCCTTCGGATATAATTCCTTTCAAGTAAAATCTTTCGAATACGACTTCCTTCAAGTAAAATCACCGGTTGACACCTCACTTCAAAATCCTAAAAATCTCGGGTCTCAGCTCACCTTCATATCTCACGGCACCTCGTGTCCATATTTCTATCCCAACCATACGGGGAATTCACAAGACAGAAGGCATAATAATTTAATGAAATGACTGAGGAGTGAACAACGAGAAATTTACAGAATAGTAACAGCATATCAAGTAGAGGTAACCAACAGGGGCGCTCCCGAGGTATCGCCTAGTAAACCCAAATGTAAATGCTCAACAGGGGAATCTCCCGAGGTACCGCCTCGTAGTCCCAAAATAAATATGCAAGACAAGGGGATCTCCCGATGTACCGCCTCGTAGTCCCAAAGTAAATATGCAAGACAGAGGGATCTCCCGAGGTATCGCCTCATAGTCCCAAAGTAAATATGCAAGACAGGGAAATCTCCCGAGGTACCGCCTCGTAGTCCCAAAGTAAATATGCAAAAGCAAAGACGGAAGAATAACTCAGTAAGAACTACCTCTTCTCAAATCCAAATATCTGATAAATATTTTAACGTCTCCATTTAAACATATTTAATAATTATTTGCAGATGGAAAATCCAAAATGTAATTATTTCCAGAAAATGTCAACTCAACCAGCACACAGAATCCACATAACGATAAAAGTAGAAATCACACCAAATTATCATATAAAACAAATTTGACAAACAAAGAACGAGGCATGACAAATAAGGATTTAATAAGTGCGAGCAAATTTCCAATTTAATACTTAAGAATTCCTATGACTTTAAACCAATACAATTTGCACAAATAAACCCGAGTACCTACTCGTCACCTCGCGTACACGGCTTTCACATTACACAAATGGTACATAAGACCCAATGCCTAAGGGGTAATTCCCCCACTCAAGGTTAGGCAAGATACTTACCTCTTTGAAGTTAGGCCGATATTCCAAAATAGCCTTCTTGCTTGAATTGACCTCTAGACAACTCAAATCTATCCAAATTAATTGTATACCTTTATTAAAATTCATCAAAAACAATTCTGGATAATAAATGTTGACTTAAAAATTCACATTAAAAATTAACCAAAAGTCAATGCGGGGCTAGTCTCTCGGAACCCGATAATATTTTTACGAAATCCGAACACCCATTCTGATAGGACTTCAACGATACCAAATCGAATTCCAATAACAAATCATCCTCCAAATCTTGGATTTCCCTTTTTGAAAAGTTTTACAAAAATCTCAATTTCCTCCATTAAAACTCGAATTAAACGATTAATATAACCATAGATTCATGGAATATAATCACTTCGGATATAGAACACTTACCCCAACTAAGCTTGTAAAAAGTCCCTCCCAAATTGCCCAAAACCGAAATCCAAAAATCCAAAACGAGAATGGAAAATGACCAAGTTCAATCCTTATGTTTCTGCACCGTTTCGCACATGCGGACAAATTTCATGCTTCTGCATGCTCGCTTTTTTTGAGACTGTAATAATTCGACCGGTTTTGAGCTCTAGTGCGTCGTTCGGCGGTTTCAGGCCTTGAGTAGTTTTACTTAAGGTATTATGACTTGCACATATGGTCGGAATAGAATTTCGGGAAGCTCGGAGTTAGTTTGGGAAGACAATTCTAATTTCGGAAGATTTAAGTTGGAAGAATTGACTAAGGTTTGATTTTTGAGTAAACGACCTCTTTCCGAACCTCATAACGCCCTTCATAGGTGAAACCTGAAGCAGGACCCGCTCTCCAACCATAAATGCAACATCGCGAACCTTCCGATCCGCATAGCTCTTCTGTCTGAACTGGGCTGTGTGAAGTCTGTCCTGAATCACCTTCACCTTCTCCAAGGCATCCTGAACCAAGTCCGTACCCAATAATCTGTCCTCGCCTGGCTCGAACCAACCCACTAGGGACCGACATTGCCTACCATACCAAGCCTCATACGGTGCCATCTGAATGCTGGACGGATAATTGTTGTTGTAGGCAAACTCCGCAAGTGGAAAGAACTGATCCCAAGAACCTCCAAACTCCATCACACACACAGAGCATATCCTCAAGAATCTGAATAGTGCGCTCAGACTGCCCG
The DNA here is from genome assembly GCF_000715075.1 of Nicotiana tabacum. NCBI lineage: Eukaryota > Viridiplantae > Streptophyta > Magnoliopsida > Solanales > Solanaceae > Nicotiana > Nicotiana tabacum. Next base: position 51,045,846 of record NC_134100.1, read on the forward strand.
TCCATCTGAGGGTGAAAAGTTGTGCTCAACTCCACCCGAGTACCCAAATCCTACTGTATGGCTTTCCAGAACTGCGATGTAAACTACGTGCCCCGGTCAGAGATGATAGATACCGGTATGCCATGATGTCTGACAATCTCACGAATGTAAATTCGAGCCAGCTGCTCGGAAGAATAGGTAGTCATCACAGGAATGAAATGGGCTAACTTGGTCAGCCTGTCCACAATTACCCAAATTGCATCAACTTTCGCTGAGTCCGTGGGTGTCCAACAATGAAGTCCATAGTGATCCGCTCCCATTTCCACTCCGGAATCTCTATCTTTTGAAGCAACCCACCCAGTCGTTGATGCTCATACTTCACCTGCTAGAAATTTAGACATCTAGCCACATAAACTACTATGTCCTTTGTTACACTTCATATTTTTCGTAAGTGAAAGTATGCCATAAATAAATGGATGAAAGCTCGGAAATGAGATGTTACATCCCGCATTTTCGTACGCTAAAGTTCCGTCGTAAGTTAATCGACGTAAGCTCGGGACTAAGATTATTTTAAGATTATAAGTATTATGCTATTTCAAACAAGTGATAAGTAAATTCGTGAAGGTGAGAGGGTAAGCAAATCGCAGAAGATGAATTTCGTCGAAGTTTGACAATTTAGGGAAAAAATACGGTCCAAGCTATAATATCCCATATTTATGGACTAGTGCCATACAAGGTACCACATGACCGTGATTATAAGGTGTATAAAGTGTGTTAAAAGTGAGTGGTATTTTAAGTAATTTGAGATAATTCTTAATTATGTGGGTAATTGGTTAATTATTGGATTAGTGGGGGATTAATAGTTAATTATGGAAATGGGGGAATTATTGGATAAGGCTTGATAGCCACCGTGGCAGCCCACTATGCCCATATAATGACTCATTGGTCTTTATGAATTGGTGGCATGTTAGGAGGATTTTTGGATAAAATAATCCCCAAAAGTGGGGCCCACACCCACTAATATACAAAGCTTCTCTAAATTACATTATTGAGATGCTGTCTACAAGTAACAAATGGAATTTGTCAAAGAAGGAATTCATATGAATCCTTTATAAAGCTTATGGAAACGTGAATTTTCTCCAGCAAAACTTATAAAAAAGAATGTCCAAGACAAGCAACAAGAAGCCACAAAATTCATGCAAGATTAGATGATAGCAACGTAATTTGATTCAAGAACTTCATACAAAGTTATACTATGTAATAGCAACGTGATTTGCAAATTCTAAGGGAGCACGGTATAATCTTTCTCAAGAAGATCATGCGGATTTTTTCCTACTCCGATCCGTCGTTACGTGTTTCGTCGCGATTGGCATGTGTTAGAAGGATTGTCAAGAGAATCGGTTCAGGTATGTTAAGGCTAAACCTTTCCTTCATTTTGTCATGATCTCGTAATTATATGTGTTTGACAGCGAGGCATAAAGAGAATTTCATACTACCGAATATATATACATTATCCTAGTCTCATAAATTACAGTATTCTCCTTATCGGGACTTCATATTTAATTGAGTATTGTCTTCTTCCAGTCTAGAGAGCAGAGAGCCTATATATACAGTATCACAATATTTTCATTACCATAAAGCTATAATCGATGGGCAGACCCCTATTGGGCAACCTCTGATCAGATGGTAAGTTATATACCGAGACTGTTGTGGCCGAGCGCCTATGAGCGAGCCTAGTTGGCCGAGATACAAAGCCTAGTATGGCCGAGCGCCTATGAGCGAGCCTACTACGATGGAGCAGTTATATATATACCGAGCCTGATAGGGCCGGACATCTATTTTACTTACTATATTGAGAGAGTTGAGTCAGTATCAGCAGGTAAGCATATCTTCAGATTATCTTTGACTCCCAGTTACTTTCAGTTATTATATTATTAGTTCAGTTTCAGCTTATAGTTATTTTATTGCCTTACATACTCGGTACATTATTTGTACTGATGTCCCTTATGTCTGGGGACACTGCGTTTCATGCTGGCAGGTCTCGATAGACAGGTTGAGAGTCATCCAAGTAGGCGATTAGCTCAGCAGAAGATGTTGTTGCACTCCATTTGCTCCGGAGTTACTTGTTTGGTCAGTATAATTTAGATGTGTATTGTTTGGTATGGCAGGGCTCTGTCCCTACCTTTATGACAATTATGTATTCTCAGAGGCTTGTAGATAGATGTCATTTACGTAAAAGATTGTATGGCCTTGTCGGCCTATGTTCAGTGTACGAGTGGTTATTTTGGTCTTATAGGCCCATATATCTTATGTATAAGTTGGTATTACATGTTGTATTCTACTTATCTCACGGCAGCCTCTCCGGCTAAATTATCTATGATAGTATGATACGAAAAGATATGTTATGTTGGTACTCGGTTGAGTAAGGTACTGGGTGCCCGTGTCTAGTCGAGTCTCGTTTATGGGTGTGTTGTGCACCACACTTATAAGCGGGTGGCTACAGGGCATTTAGGACTGTCACTCTTTCTTCTTACTCTAGATCGTGTGGTATATCTCACTTATATGAATTCAAACTCCTAACTTCTATTATATTTGTAGTAAGACAATACCTACATCCAGAAAGACAGTTGGTAAGAGATTGCATGTGGCTGTATGTGAGTTGAGTCAGAGGAACTCGATTTTGCATCATGATTCTGATGAGTAAATATAAGGTCTTCAGTAAACCATGTGTGTACTAAGACGTGTAAGCCTCTTTGATAAGGAGCCTTAAGACAAGAATATCTATTCACCCATATGGTGAAAAGCAATAAGAGATTTAGAAGGTAAATATAAGTTTCAATAAGTAAAATAAGCAAGGTGAAGAAGGGTACGAGGTGCCCAGTTAATGAAGATTATCGGAATTTACAATTCAGACAGAGGAATATAAGCCTTTTGAGTACCTTCAACAATAACAGATATATATACAGTTGATCACACACATCTCAATTATGCTCTGTGGGAGCTAACATGTGTAGTTTAAGAGAATGATGGGGTATTAGGATCCAACAGGGGTTAGCGTAACCCAAAATGGTGAATGGATTGTTTGCGTTAGTTGACATTTCTGAAGGATATTGCAAACGTGCTAATACATCTCCTTGTGAGACACCCAGATGGTGCACTCTAAAATGGTACAGCTAGATATGACTACTACAAAGATAGGCACTGGAATCATGAAAGGGATAAATATTACCTTAGTATGGCTCCCATACCTAGTAGAGCAAGAATGTTAAGCAACTCGAAGAGACAGAGGACGGAGCAAGGGGAGATAAAAGCAAAAGAATGTCTTGTTGAAGTTTTCAAAATAAAGTGATAGACAAAAATATTAGCAAGGAAATAAGAAGAGAGATAATGAAGCATTATGAGTGAGATGTGATACATGGATGACAACGTAGATGACAGTATCACCGAGTCTATAGCCAAGTGAAGGAAAAGACGAGAGGTGACATGCCTTGAGACAACAAAAGAGTATAGGCCATAAAGTCATATCCTCATTTCGAGAAATAAGTCTGTGACTCCAACGCGACTATCAGAAGGAAAAGTTAAACCCTAGAATAGTAGAAATCAGTATGGACTGATGAACAAGATAAACTAAACATAAATTAGAGACTGAGTGATTTGATAATGGTCGACATCATGATAATTTCAGATCGTGTTCCGGCGATAATAGAATGGACAATAGAAGAATAACCCTTAAAAGTCATTCAGGAGGACACTTCCCTAAAGCAAGCAATGGGAGCAAAGTTAAGCTTAAGGGACTATATGTGCCAGTTACACTATGTGTCACCCTCGTGAAAAAGGAATTTCGGTATCCTTGGTACAGAAGGATTTTTGCAAGGCGAGTAAGGGTCATCGATTATATGAAAAGAAGCCAAAGATAAAGAGGTAAAACATCTATACGTAGATCATCATAGTACAAAATCTTAGCACCTTCCTAAAGGGGGGAATATAGAGTGATGTGGCATTAAGTCAGAATTAAGTGGTTCTAGTAATTATGGAATGGTAAAGGAAGAATGTGACAAAGAAAAAGGGATGAGATTGCACTTATTCAAAGCCAACCGATAGGCTACGATTCCAGAACATTATGCAAACACGACATCAAGGAGAGAAAGAGAGGGTTCCTACCCAAGATGTTATTTATAAATAAGGAGCGAGTACGAGAACGTAAGTAAAGACAAAGGAAATAACCCAAGAAAGATTACATGGGATGTTGATATGAGAGTGGGCCAACGATTAGTTAGTAGTTGATTCAGGAAGAGCCTAGTTATGGCTAAATAAGAGGATATAGAAAAATCAATAGGTCGTGCAAGATAAACATATTAAACCCGAACATGGGGAATTCAGTCTCACAGATATGACATCGTGATCCTTGAGAAATATTCAGATATGAGTTGGGGTAGTTAAAGGTACCCCAACTACCCCAACTGAAATATTCAGATATGAGTGTTACTGAAATAAAAGAGACTGTCATTGGGAAGACAATCAAAATATTATTTCAGAAGCAACCATACAAGCACAAGGGCGTGAAGATAAGTAACTAAGAAAAATTATAGGTGAGTACGAACATCAAAAATTCTGTCGGGAAAACGATATAACAAGCTTGTAACTTTACAAGAGCCAGAAGGTCTCCCTAAGTACTACAATGAAAAACTAGTTGAGGAAATAAGGAAGAAGGCTTCAACCTAAGCACAGTGACCTAAAGAGGAAATAGTCATGTAACAACAGTCTCACAATAACATTATATGCACTCCATAAGAAAATGGCTCCTACCGTGGCTAATTAACGGTAAATAAAAACCAGAAGTGATATTCAAGATCATATGAGTTGTATGGAATTTCAATATGCGTGGGCACTAAGATAAACTAAGTATGCACGCAAAAAGGGGGCAGAAAGAACAGGAAAAGTAATTGCTTAAGTTTGAAGAAAGCTGAAATGGAACGAAAGGAATTATTCGATCAATGCTCCAGAGTTAATTACGTCATGAACGCACCTAAGAGTTCGAAGTATTATTCATGCGACATATATGTTGACATTCATACAGGTCGTAGAAGACTCCGGTATAAGTTAAAAGAAAGAATTAAGTCCAGGCCATAGACAAAGGATGGAATTGTTAGAAGATTGTACCATGGATATTCCATAGTGCCCATGAAAGGCTAAAGTAATAACTAATACTGTGAGCCACAGATTGGGAGATAGCTTAAGCCTACGTGAAAGCTGATCAGAAGGAAGAGGAAACTAAAGAGTTACATCAACCAAATAAATCAGGAGTTTGATTATTGGACCCGAAAAATTATAGGAATCATGATTAGGAACATAGAAGAATCACTCTTAATATCAGAGGTACAAGAGACATAGTACAACCGCCATATTCTATAACGGCTCTACGATAAAGCCAGTTAGAAGAGCACCAGCCTTAAAAGACATCAATATGAAGCTCCCACCGGATTGTGTATGCACCAAAGGTGCAAGTGTTATAATAAGAGCTTTAAGTTGTAGATGTAAATTGTACCCATGTGGAAGGGAGGTCATGAAAGAGATAGAAGATATGATGTGAGATTTTAAAGCAAAAGTAAACAACGTACGAGATACTCAAATGCAGAAGGTGGTGAATAGTCCATACTGCGGATAGAAGGCTAGAAGCGAGGGTATTCAGTATCCAGGAATGATAGCATCGTTGCCAGTGGCATATCTTCCAGCCTATGGTTTCTAGGTATCGAGAGGTCTAGTTAAGGGAATAAAAGAAGAGTTAGAGACGATGTGATGTCTTGCTTGATATTCCAGAATAATACAAGGAAATCTATGGTGCAAGCAAGGTTGTGAGCAGTATAAATGGATATATGTAGGTCGCAAGCTAGAGTATGATAGAGCGACAAGGTTTTAAGAAGACAAGAGTAAGGACAAAAAAGGGTGAGTGAGAAGGTAACGAGAAACGGATGAGTCCTCAGGATTAAGCCCATGATAACAAGATAGCTGATGGCTTCTCTAAGTTATAGAAAGCTCAGAATAGCCTGAATGAACTCAAAGGAATCTAAGACTAGTAGCATTTGGAAGAGATGGAATGCTGCACTGGTAATAGAATAAAGGTGTAATTGTGATATATAAAGGATGATGGTCGAGCCTTCGATTGAGTAATGATTTGAAGAGGATTTCATGGATTGTATGGAATTAAAATACCCACGTATGGTGAATCACATTAGGATGCTATAAAATACGATTATTGAAGTACAATATCGCCCCTAAGTGGATCAGGAAAATCACTTCAAATATTCCTCGATGCAACATAAGCCCTAGTGGCAATGTATTACGTAAGAAGTTTCAAGTTATCAATGGAAGATTGTAGATCAACATTGAGGTGATTCGACAATGGATGGATAAAGATACAAACTACGAGATGAGATTAGGCCATCAGCCTTAAAATGAACAATAATGAAGAAGCGTTAAAAGACTTAGCTTTATACATATAAGATAAGCAATGAGAGTAACCTGGAGTTTGATCGCAGACCTCAGTAACAATAATCGAAGTAATAGTTATGGTATAGTATGGCCTACTTAGATGTAGTAAAGCTAATGATGCCCAGAGGGACAGCTTGACATAATTTTGTATATTTTCACAAAGTGCGGCCTAGAGATTGGCTAAGAGTTGGAGGAAAGAGGAGAGAAGCATCGCATAGGTGCACATACAAAGTTAGAGTCGTACATGCTGCATAATAGAAGGTAGCAATAGTTACGAGATTAGAAGGATTCTGAATACAAGTCGTGGTGTGAGAAGAGGCTTAAAGGGGGGAATTCCCTGGCCTTTGGATTTATTCAAAGAACAGTTGTCTAAATGGAAAAGAGAATATTAAATTATTCGCAAGAGCTATGGCTTATGAGAATGATAAGTGCATCAGTCAACATTCGAGGACGTAAGTTAATCGACGTAAGCTCGGGACTAAGATTATTTTATGATTATACGTATTATGCTATTTCAAAAAAGTGAGAAGTAAATTAGTGAAGGTGAGAGGGTAAGAAAATCACAGAAGATGAGTTTCGTCAAAGTTTGGCAATTTGGGGATAAAATACGGTCCAAGCTATAATACCCCGTATTTATGGACTAGTGCCATACAAGGTACCACATGACCGTGATTATAAGGTGTATAAAGTGTGTTAAAAGTGAGTGGTATTTTAAGTAATTTGAGATAATTCTTAATTATATGAGTAATTAATTAATTATTAGATTAGTGGGGGATTAATAGTTAATTATGGAAATGGGGAATTATTGTATAAGGCTTGATAGCCAACGTGGCAACCCACTATGCCCATATAATGACTCATTGGTCTTTATGAATTGCTGGCATGTTAGGAGAATTTTTGGATAAAATAATCTCCAAAAATGGGTCCCACACCCACTAATATACAAAGCTTCTTTAAATTACATTATTGAGATGTTGTCTACAAGTAACAAATGGAATTTGTCAAAGAAAGAATTCATATGAATCCTTTATAAAGCTTATGGAAATGTAAATTTTCTCCAGCAAAACTTATACAAAAGAATGTCCAAAACAAGCAACAAGAAGCCACAAAATTCATGCAGGATTAGATGATAGCAACGTAATTTGCTTCGAGAATTTCATACGAATTTATACTACGTAATAGCAACGAGATTTGCAAATTCTAAGGGAGCACGGTATAATCTTTCTCAAGAACATCATACAGATTTTCCCCTACTCCGATCCACCATTACGTATTTCGTCGCGATAGTCATGTGTTAGAAGGATTGTCAAGAGAATCGGTTCAGGTATGTTAAGCCTAAACCTTTCCTTCATTTATGCATGATCTCGTAATTACATGTGTTTGATAACAAGGCATAAAGAGAAGTTCATACTCGCGAATTTATATACATTATCCTAGTCTCATAAATTACAGTATTCTCCTTATCGGGACTTCATATTTAATTGGGTATTGTCTTTTTCCAGTCAAGAGAGCAGAGAGTCTATATATACAGAATTACAGTATTTTCATTACCATCGAGCTATAATCGATGGGTAGGCCCCTATTGGGCAACCTCTGATCAGATGGTAAGTTATATACCGAGCCTGTTGTGGCCAAGCGCCTATGAGCGAGCCCAGTTGGCCAAGATACAAAGCCTAGTATGGCCGAGCGCCTATGAGCGAGCCTACTACGACAGAGCAGTTATATATATACCGAGCCTTATAGGGCCGGACAACTATTTTACTTACTATATTGAGAGAGTTGAGTCAGTATCAGCAGGTAAGCATATCTTTTGATTATCTTTAACTCCTAGTTACTTTCAGTTATTATATTATCAGTTCAGGTTCAGCTTACAGTTATTATGTTGCCTTACATACTCGGTACATTATTTGTACTAACGTCCCTTTTGCCAGGGGACGCTGCGTTTTATGCCCGCAGGTCTCGATAGACAGGTCGAGAGTCCTCCAAGTAGGCGATCAGCTTAGGTGAAGATGTTGGTGCACTCCATTTTCTCCGGAGTTGCTTGTTTGGTCAGTATAATTTAGATGTGTATTGTATGGTATGACAGGGCTCTGTCTCTACCTTTATGACAATTATCTATTCTTAGAGGCTTGTAGTCAGATGTAATGTACATAAAAGATTGTATGGCCTTGTCGGCCTATGTTCAGTGTACGAGTGGTTATTTTGGTCTTATAGGCCCATATGTCTTATGTATAAGTTGGTATTACATGTTGCATTCTACCTATCTCACGGCAGCCTCTCCGGCTCAGTTATTTATGATAGTATGATACGAAAAGATACGTTATGTTAGTACTCGGTTGAGTAAGGTACCGGGTGCCCGTCGCAGCCCATCGGTTTGGGTCGTGACATCCTTCTTCATCCTTCTCCACCAATAATGCTACCTCAGATCCTGATACATCTTCGCGGCACCCAGATGAATGGAGTACCACGAGCTGTGAGCCTCTTCGGAGAATCAACTCACGCAAACCGTCCATATTGGGTACACATAACCTGCCCTGCATCCTCAATGCACCATCCTCCCCAATAGTGACCTCCTTAGCATCACCGTGCTGGAATGTGTCCTTAAGGACAAGCAGATGGGGGTCATCACACTAACGCTCCCTGATATGATCATAAAGAGAAGAGCGAGAGACCACACAAGCTAATACTCGACTCGGCTCAAAAGTATCCAACCTCACAAACTGGTTGGCTAAGGCCTGAACATCCAATGTCATGGGCCTCTCTGCTACTAGTAGATATGCTAAACTCCCCAAACTCTCTGTCCGACGACTCAAAGCATCGGCCACCACATTGGCCTTCCCCGGGTGGTACAAAATGGTGATGTCATAATCCTTAAGCAGCTCTAACCACCTTCTCTGATGCAAATTAAGATCCTTCTACTTGAACAGATGCTGCAAACTCCGGTGATTATTGTAGATCTCACAAGGAACCCCGTACAAATAGTGCCTCCAAATATTCAAGGCATGAACAATAGCTGCTAGCTCAAGGTCATGGATAGGACAGTTCTTTTCATGCACCTTCAGCTGTCTGGGAACGTAGGCAATCACCCTGCGATCCTACATCAACACCGTGTTAAGGCCAACTCGCGATGCATCACAATAAACTGTATAAGACCCCGAACCTGAAGGCAATACAAATATTGAGGCTGTAATCAAAGTTGTCTTAAGCTTCTGAAAGCTCTCCTCGCACTCCTCTGTCCACTTGAATGGAGCACCCTTCTGGGTCAGCCTGGTCAAAGGTGCTGCAATAGAAGAAAATCCCTCAACAAACCGACGCTAATACCCCGCCAACCCAAGAAAACTCCGGATCTCTATAGTTGAGGATGGTTTGGGCCAACTCGTCACTGCTTCCACCTTCTTTGGATCCACCTTGATCCCCTCACTCGACATAAGATGACCAAAAAATACCAAGGAGTCTAACAAGAACTCACATTTTGAGAACTTTGCATACAAGTTATTTTCGATCAAAGTCTGAAGCACTGTCCTCAGGTGCTGCTCATGATCCTCCCGAGTTCGGGAATACACTAGAATGTCATCAATGAATACGATGACGAAAGAATCAATATAGGGACGGAACACACTGTGCATCAAGTGTATAAAAGCTGCTGGGGCATTGGTCTGTCCAAAAGACATAACAAGAAACTCATAGTGACCATATCTGGTCTTGAAAATATCTTCGGGATATCTGGCTCCCGAATCTTCAAATAATGATAGCCTGATCGCAAGTCAATCTTGGAAAACACTTTGGCACCCTGTAGCTGATCAAATAGGTCATCAATACGAGGTAAGGGATACATGTTCTTCACTGTGACTTTGTTCAACTGGCGATAATCAATACACATACGCATAGAATCATCATTTGTTTTCACAAACAAGACAGGAGCACCCCAAACTGACACACTGGGCCGAATGAAGCCCTTATTAAGCAACTCCTGCAACTACTCCTTCAACTCAGGAGGAGCCTTACGGTATGGAGGAATAGAGATGGGTTGAGTGTCCGGCAACAAATGAATGCCCAAATCGATAACTCTGTTGGGCGGCATGCCCAGAAGATCAACTGGAAATACATCTGGGAAATCCATCACTACTGGAACTGACTCAACTGTAGGGGTATCAATACTGACATCTCTCACATAAGCTCACACCTCTTCTCAACCATTCGTTGAGCTTTAAGAAATGAAATAACTCGGCTGGGAGTATACTCTAAGGTACCTCTCCACTCTAATCGCGGTAAGCCTGGCATAGCCAGCATCACGGTCTTAGCGTGACAATCAAGAATAGCATAATGGGGCGACATCCAGCCCATGCCCAAGATGACATCAAAATCTACCATGCAGAGTAATAATAAGTCAGCTCTGGTCTCAAAACCACTAAGAGCAATCAAACACGACCGATACACGCGGTCCACAATAGAAGAATCTCCCACATGAGTAGACACATAAATAGGGGAACTCAAAGAATCCCGAGATACGCCCAAATGTGGGGCAAAATAAGAGGACACATATGAATACGTAGAGCCTGGGTCAAATAATACCGATGCATCTCTATGACAAACTGGAACAATACTTGTAATGACAGAGTCGGAAGCAACTGCTTCTATACCAGCCGGAAGGGCATAATACCTGGCCTGGCCTCCCACTCAAGGGCGACCTCGACCTCCCCGACCTCCACCTCGAGCTGGCTGAGCAGGTGGGGTGGTAGCTGGTGCTGGAATCATAGCCTGAGGACTCGATGAAGCACGTGGTGGCTGAGAAGTCTGTGGAGGTGCAACCCTCCTAAGTCTGGGGCAATCCCTCACCATATGGCGGGTGTCGCCACACTCAAAACAGCCCCTCGGAGGGCGTGGCTGCTGTGACTGACTCGGGCCATGTCTGCTAGACTGGCCGCTAAAAGTACCACGTGCAGGAGGCACACTAGATAGTGGCGGTGCATAATAAGGCTCCTGGGGCCTAGAAGGGGATGGAACACTACTGGCAGCTGGAAGAGCTGAATGAATGGGGCGACCCACATAACCCCTACCATGGTGGGCTGTTGGGGCACGATCTCCAGAATAAGAACCAGTCTCTCGAGACCTCTTGGCCTCTCTCTCCTCGGTCCCGGGCAAGCATGCCCTCCAATATCCTAGCAATACTCACAACCTACTGGTAAGGAATATTCATCTCAAGCGACCTGACAATACTAATCCTGATACTGGGGTGGAGTCCCTCAATAAATCGTCGAACTCTCTCTCGAATTGTGGCAATCAAGGCCGGTGCATGTCGGTCCAAATCAGTGAAGCGGACTGCATACTCTAACACAGTCATAGCACCTTGGCGCAGCTACTCAAACTCCACGCGCAATGAGTACCTGAGGCTCTAAGGGACATACTCTCTCAAAAATATGTCCGAGAACTGAGTCCATGTAAGTGAAGCTGCCTCATCCGGACTATTCAACTCATAAGCACGCCACCACTGATAGGCTGCTCCTCTAAGGTGGAAAGTGGTAAAAGAAACCCCACTCATTTCCGCTATGCCCATAGTACGGAGAATACGATGACACTCCTCCATAAAACCCTGAGCATCATCTGTAGCCAATCCACTAAAGGTAGGTGGGTGATACTTCTGGTACCTCTCAAGTCTGAGCTACTCCGCCTCAGAAGCGGATGTCCTAGTCTCATGCTGAACCGGGGCTACTAGCGGCATAGGAATGAACTCTAGGGCCTGATCAACCTGGACCCTCTGCTCAGGAGTGTGGGCAGCGGGTGTCTGTGCCCCTCATCCAGCCTGAGATATGGCGGGAGCTAACGGAATCAATCTAGCCTGAGCTAAGGTGCTGAACATGCTCATGAACTAGGCTAGAGTCTCCTAGAGGGCTGGTGAAATAGTAGGAACCTCTGGTGCCTGCCCTCCAGCTAGAACTGCTGGGGGCTCCTCTGTCGCAGCTCGCGCGGGTGCTTTGGCTGCACCACGAGGCCGTACTCTACCCTGGCCCTGGCCTCTGGCGGCTCTAGCATGGGGCGCGGATGCTTGGTCACACATCCTCTGGTACGGGTCCTCACCATCTGCGAGAAAGAATAGAATAGAGAATGTTTTTGAATTTGATGCCAATAAGTCGCACGACAAGGAATGAAAGAAGTATATTTTTTCCTAACAGTTCCATAGCCCCCCGAAGATAAGTACAGACATTTCCGTACCGATCCGTGAGACTCTAATAAACCCGCTTGTGACTCACGACTCCTATGAACCTAGAGCTTTGATACTAACTTGTCACGACCCAATTTCTCCCTCCGTGAACCATCGTGACCGCACCTAGTCTCTACGACTATGTAAGCCTAACACTTTTGCGGAAGTGAAACTAAAACATGAACATTAACTCCTAACAGTAACAAATATCTAATAAGCAACGTAATGCCACTTGGTATATAAAATTATCACCTCTGAAAATGTACGAAACAATTTCCCGAAACCCGGCATACTGTAAGTCACAAGGTACTAAGAAGTCTTAACCGTTCTATACATCATTTCTATAGAAAGAAGGAAAAATGAACATAGGAGGATAGAGGGGGACTCTGAGGAACTGCGGGCACGAGCAGACGTACCTTGAAGTCTCCAATAAGCACCAGCGACTGCAACTAGTGATGAGGCTGGTAAGACGAACCTGGATCTGCACACAAAAAATATGTGCAGGAAAGGGCATGAGTACACCACAACGGTACCCAGAAAGTGCCAAGCCTAACCTCGGTCGAGTAGTGACGAGATCAGGTCAAGGTCCTACTGTATAAATATAATGAAATATCGCAGTAAAATAAATACGAAAATCTAACAAGAATGGAATTAATGAAAGACAACAACTCAGAACACAGTGATAACAACAGGGAATCTCCCGAGATACCGTCTCGTATTTCCAAACGTAAATGTGTAGAGGGATCTCCCGGAATACCGTTCCGTAGTCCCAAAGTAAATATGCAGTACAGAGGGATCTCCCAGAATACCGTTCCGTAGTCCCAAAGTAAATATGCAGCGCAACCAACCGAAATAACAATTACAAAAAGAAATCCTACAGTTTAGACTAAGTTCGATTCAGGGAAAGTAGGTAATTTCACTAAACATGCTGCACAAAGTTCCAAGAGGCAGTTAAACAAGTAGGCATCCTATTCTAGTCTAAACAGGATAGTTACACATGCTAGTGTGTTTCAAATAAGGAGAAAACAAGTTATGACTTAGTGAAAAAAATGAAGTTTTACAACAAATAGCCCATGTACGTACTTGTCACCTCACGTACACTGCACTCACATATCAAGCAATACCAAATCCTAAGGGGAGTTCCCCCCCCCTCCCACGCAAGGTTAGGCAAGCCACTTACCTCAAACCACGCTCAAATCAATCCGTCACAATGCTCTTTCCACGAATATCCGACTCTGAATGACTCAATTCAAGAAAAAACCAATTACATAACATAAATATAACTACAAGAAACTAATCTAGCTAACGAAATCAAAGCTAAGGCAAGAAATTAGAAAAACGCCCAAAAAGCCTCCTCGAGCCCACGTCTCGGAATCAGGTAAAAGTCACAAATTATGAACACCCATTCACTCACGAGTCTAACCATACCAAATTCACTCAAATCCGATACCAAAATCTCGATCAAAATCCCAAAATTCGGCCTAAGAACATTTCTCAATTTTTCCCTATTTCCACTCCAAATCCGAAATTAAATTATGAAATCAAGCATAGATTAGTGGGATTTAATCATAAAGGAGTTAGGAATCATTACCCAATAACTTCCTCCAAAAATCTCTCAAAATTTTGCCTTCTACCGAGCTCTCAATCAAATTTTATGATATGAACTTAAACCCTCGTTTTTGAACTTTAAATTCTGCCCAGTGGTTCCTTAATCACGATCGCGGAAAAGGCCTCGCGATCTCGAGGAACAACTTCGCTCCCTCAGAAATTTACTCTATGCGAATGCATAACACCTCTGGCGAACGCGATGCACTAGCTGCTCACACCTACATGATCACAATTGTCCTCACGCGACCACGTAGAGTAACACTCAAACTCCACTACTGCCTCACTTCTTCTTCGCAAACACGGCCTAGCCCACGCGTTCGCGGTGCACTGCCTGATAACCTTATGCGATCGCGTCTTCATCTTCGCAAACGCGAAGGGAAATTTTAGCTGACCTCTCAGATGACCTACGCGATCGCGAGATCTCCCTTGCGAACACGATGAAGAAAAATGTCTGCAATAACACGATATAATCTGCCAACTCCCTAAGTCCAAAAATGACCCGTTGAGCATCCGAAACACGCTCGAGGCCCCCGGGACCTCAATCAAACATACCAACTAATCCTAAAACACCATACGAACTTAGTCAAGCCTTCAAATTACGTCGAACAACATCAAAAACATGGATTATGCATGGATTCAAGCCTAATGAACTTTGAAATTTCTAAATTCTACAAACGACGTCGAAACATTTCAAATCTCATCTGAATGACCTCAAATTTTGCACATAAGTCATATTCAACACTACGGACCTACTCCAACTTCCAGAATCGAAGTCCGACCCCGATATCAAAATTTCCACTACCGGTCCAATCTCCAAAAATTTGACTTTCGCCATTTCAAGCCTAAAAAGCTACGGACCTCCAAAACACAATCCGGACACGTTCCTAAGCCCAAAATCACCCAACGGGAGCTAACGGAATCGACGAAACTCCATTTCAGAGTCGTCTTCACACAGTTCTGACTACGGTCCGAATCTTAAAATTTAAGCTTTCTGTTTAGGGACTAAGTGTCCCAAAACCCAAAACGAAACCTTCCGGAAAGTCACAATAACAGAATTAGATACGGGAAAATCAGTTGATAGGGGATCGGGGCTATAACTCTCAAGACGATCGGCCGAGTCATCACAATAAACAACCTTATATTATAACTAAAAGGACGCAAAATCTAAAGAAATAGACTAAAATAAATGGTAAAATCACCACTCATCGCCCCCAAACTTAGGATTTTAGCCTATGTTTGCACTTTCAAAGCACTTAAGGAGGCAGGGTACCAAAAGATAGATCAATTTAAAGAATAAAATTATAAAGCTTGTAACTTGGTTGCCAAAGCAGCTCTACCTTGAATCCTTGCGATCAACACACTAACTCTGCCCGAGTCTGATATCTCCAATACCTGGCTCTGCACAAAAATGTGCAGAAGTGTAGTATGAGTACACCACAGTCGGTACCCAGTAAGTATCAAGACTAACCTCGGTGGAGTAGTGACGAGGTACAGTCAAGACACTCACTAGTCTAATAACCTCTACAACATAACATACAAAATATAATAGAAACATATAGGAGTGATAGCAACAATAATCAACTAGTGACATAAACAGCAAGGCAACAAGAACACCATAAATATTTCTCACATGAATAATAAGGACAAATATAACCAGTTAATCAATTCCTTCAAAATATACATCTTTCATCTATAAGTTCTTCAAATAAAAATCTTTAGAATGTAATGCTTTCAATTAAATATATCCCGAATATACTTCCTCCAAATAAATATCTTATGACTGTAAATCTTTCAAATAAATATCTCCCAATATAACTCGTTCAAATAAAAATCTTTCGAATATAATTCTTTTAAATAAAACCTTTCGAATATAAGCCTTTCAACTAAAAACCATTCGAATATAATTCTTTTAAATAAAACCCTTCAAATATATTTCTTTCAAATAAAAACCTTTAGAATATAATTCTTTTAAATAAAAGCTTTCGAATATAATTCTTTCAAATAAAAACCTTTCGAATAAGATATTTCAAATATAGTTCCTTTCAAGTAAAATCCTTCGGATATAAGTCCTTTCAAGTAAAATCTTTCGAATACGACTTCCTTCAAGTAAAATCACCGGTTGACACCTCACTTCAAAATCCTAAAAATCTCGGGTCTCAGCCCACCTTCATATCTCACGGCAAATCGTGTCCATATTTCTATCCCAACCATACGGGGAATTCCCAAGACAGAAGACATAATAATTTAATGAAATGACTGAGGAGTGAACGACGGGAAATTTACAGAATAGTAACAGCACAACAATTAGAGGTAAACAGCAAGGGCGCTCCCGAGGTATCGCGTCGTAAACCCAAATGTAAATGCTCAAGAGGGGGATCTCCAGAGGTACCGCCTCGTACTCCCAAAATAAATATGCAAGACATGGAGATCTTCTGAGGTACCGCCTCGTAGTCCCAAAGTAAATATGCAAGACCTGGGAATCTCCCAAGGTATCGCCTCGTAGTCCCAAAGTAAATATGCAAGATAGGGGGATCTCCCGAGGTACCGCCTCGTAGTCCCAAAATAAATATGCAAAAGCAAAGACGGAAGAATAACTCAGTAAGAACAACCTCTTCTCAAATCCAAATTTCTGATAAATATATTAACGTCTCCATTTAAACATATTTAATAATTATTTGCAGATGGAAAGTCCAAAATGTAATTATTTCTAGAAAATGTCAACTCAACTAGCACACGGAATCCACATAACGATAAAAGGAGCAATCACACCAAATTATCATATAAAATAAATTTGACAAACAAAGAACGAGGCATGACAAATAATATTTAACAAGTGCCAGCAAATTTCCAATTTAATACTTAAGAATTCCTACAACTTTAAACCAATACAATTTGCGCAAATAAACCCGAGTACCTACTCGTCACCTCGCGTACACGGCTTTCACATTACACAAATGGCACATAAGACTCAATGCCTAAGAGGTAATTCCCCCACTCAAGGTTAGGCAAGATACTTACCTCTTTGAAGTTAGGCCGATATTCCAAAATAGTATTCTTGCTTGAATTGACTTCCAGGAAACTTAAATCTATCCAAATTAACTGTATACCTTCATTAAAATTTATCGAAAATAATTTCGGATAATAAAACGTCGACTTAAAAATTCACATTAAAAATTCAACAAAAAGTCAATGCGGGGCCCGCCTCTCCGACCCCGACAAACATTTTACGAAATCCGAATACCCATTCCGATACGAGTTCAACCATACCAATTTTATGGAATTCCAATAACAAATCATCCTCCAAATCTTGGATTTTCGGTTTTGAAAAGTTTTACAAAAATCCCAATTTCCTCCATTAAAACTCGAATTAAACGATGAATATAACCATAGATTCATGGAATATAATCACTTTCGGATATAGAAAAATTACCCCAACTAATCTTGTAAAAAGTCCCTCCTGAATCGCCCAAAACCGAGCTCCAAATATCCAAAACGAGAATGGAAAATGAACACTGTGCGTGCTCGCTTTTTGCTAGACTGTAACAACCCGACCAGTCGTTTTGAGCTATAGCGTGTCATTCGGAGGTTTGAGGCCTTGACAAGTTTCACTTCAGGTATTATGACTTGCACGTATGGTCGGAATTTAATTTCGGGAAGTTCGGAGTTAGTTTGGGATGAAAATTCTAATTTCGGAAGCTTTAAGTTGGAAGAATTGACTAAGGTTTAATTTTAGAAAATGATCTTGGAATCGGGATTGGAAGGTTCCAACAGGTTCGTATGATGATTTTAGACTTGGGCGTGTGTTCGGATCAGGCCTCAAGTCACCTGGGAGAGTTTCAGCGCCTATTGTGGAAAGTTGGAGTTTTGAAAGAATTTCATAAATTTGGGTTGTAAGTGTATTTCAATGTTATTGATGTCTGTTTGGCATTTCGAGCCTGGGAATAGCTCCGTATGGTGATTCTGGTATTGGGAGCGCATCCGGATGTGGATTTGGAGGTCCGTAGGTCTTTTCGGGGTCATTTGGCGAAAGTTAGAAATTTGAAGGTTTTTGAGAAGTTTGACCGTGAGTGAACTTTTTGATATCGAAGTCGGATTCCAATTCCGAAAGCTGGGGTAGGTCCGTAGTATAGAATGTGACTTGTGTTCAAAATTTGAGGTCAATCGGACGTGATTTGATAGGTTTCGACATCGAATGTAGAAGTTTGAAGTTCTAAAGTTCATTAAGCTTGAATTAGGATGCCATTCATGGTTTTGGTGTTGTTTGATGTGATTTGAGGCCTCGAGCAAGTTCGTATCATGTTTTGGGACATGTTGGTATATTCTTTTGAGGTCCCGAGAGCCTCGGGTGGATTTCGGATGGTTAACGGATCAAGTTTTGGACTAAAGAAATGATAAAGCAGACGGTATCTGGTGTAACCGCACCTGCGAGGTTTTGGCCGCAGGTGCGGAGCCGCAGAAGCGGCCAAGAGGGGGTGCAGAAGCGGAATTGGCTGGGGAAGGTTGGGACCGCAGATACGGTCAAGTTCCGCGGAAGCGGGACAGCACCTACGCACGAAGAGCTGTGGAAGCGTGGGCACAGATGCGCATGAGGGCCGTAAAAGCGGCCAGCGACTTTGGCTTAGTTTCTCGTAGGTGCGAGACTTGGAGCCGTAGAAACGGCTATCGCAGAAGCGACCTTCGCACCACAGAAGCGGAATTCGTGCTGGGCAGTGAGGTTTCTTTAAAACGGGGTTTTAGCCCATTTTCTCTTGGTTGGGCGATTTTTGGAGAGCTTCAAGTGGGGTTTTTCATCATCTATGTCAAGGTAAATTATTCCCACCTATTGCAAGTTAAATACTTGGATTATATATGGATTTAGACATGAAAATTTGTAGAAATTTTGGATTTTGAAGAAAAACCTAGAAATTGGTATTTTTGGATTTTAACCACGAATTTGGCCATGAAATTGAGAATAAATCATATATTTGAGTTCCTAATGTTTTGGGTAATGTTTATCTTCAAATATTTTTGAAATCCGGGCACGTAGGCCCGAGGGTTGCTCTATCGGCCTTACGAGCGAAGTTGGGAATTTGTCTAAATTGATTTGTTATGAGTATTAGAGTATATTTTTATTGGTTTGCACATTGTTTGACTAGTTTTTGAGAGACAAGCATCGGTTTGAGGTGTTAGAGGGCTTTGGAGCCGGTAAGTCTCTTGTCTAACTCTGTGTGGGGGAAATTACCCTTAGGTGTTGTATATTGATGTGTGCTACTTGTTGTGGGGTCTACATACGCGTGAGGTGATGAGAGCCCGTACGTATCTACATTCATGTTATTGTCCGGGTAGGCTTAGGTTCACATCAGGCTATAACTATACTATTTGAGCAGTCTCTCGCCTATTAAATTCTTATGTTTTACATTACTACTTGAGACTAGACTTTTTATTGTAGAGACTTCACGGGTTCATGATTAGTCACCGAATAATTCTACTCCTCTTACGACATATTTCCATGATATATATGTTTCATTGAAAGGTTTTTGTTAATGAAATTACAACTCACACGTTTATTCGTGAGTGGGGTCAAGGACCCGTCAAAGCTCCTTATTCTAATGGGATCGGGCCGTTCGCCTCGGCAGGATTTATGTACCACTCTCTCATGGGAGCGGGTCGTTCGCCTCGGTAGTTTAATAGATGCATCTATGGTTCGTGTCGTTCGACCCTCGACAATGCACAATTTATATATTTGTATGTTGGATCGGGCCGTACGACCTCGGCATAATTCAAAAAATATCCTCATGGAATTGTGCGTAACATTTGGCAAGAAGCTAGAGTATCTATGAGTCCTTCCCTGATTCGAATTATAACAATCTATTTGGTGATGTCCATTATTCATATATATATGTGCTCCGGTTGAGGAGGAATGGCTAATTAAGATCTTAAGTTTATTGTAAGTAGGATAATTGTACCATAAATTTACAATTTTTTATTTCATTTATTTACTTTGCCTCATATTTGTTCGCCTCCTTGCTATACCTGATATTATTGGACCACTAGTGAGTGTCGATGTCGACCCCTCGTCACTACTCCTCCGGGGTTAGGCTAGATACTTACTGGGTACACGTGGATTTAGGTACTCATACTACACTTGCTGTACATTTTTGTGCATGTACTTTTATGTCCGGTGGTCCTTTGGGCATGGAGGCACGAATGATGCGGGGACTTGCCGCGAGCTGCATTTCAGGTTATGATCCACAGCCAACAGAGTCTCCTCCAAGGTTATTTGTATTTTTCCTGTCTAATTTATATTCCGAATAGATGCTGTATTTTATTTTACTTCCTACTTCATACTCATGCACTTATGACACCGGGTTTTGGGGGTACTTATGAGTGGTTCAGTGTCGTAGTTGGGAAAATATTATCATTCACTCTGTAAATTTTTATCTCTGATTATTAATTGAAGGAAAAATTTTGATTTCAAAATACTAAAAGGAATAATTTAGTTAAACTTTTACTGTGAGCTTGCCTGACAGTGGTGTTAGGCGCCATCACGACCTTTGATGGATTTTGGGTCATGACAACATGGTATTAGAGCGTTAGGTTCACATAGGTCTCACTAGTCATGAGCAAGTCTAGTAGAGTCTTGCGGATTGGTACGGAGATGTCTGTACTTATCTTTGAGAGGCTACATGATTGTTAGGAGCACTTCCCTTCTCGATTCCTCATCGTGCGATATGATTCCTTTGAGGCTTACGCCTTCATTTCTTTCCTATTCAATCTTATGTGACGTGAAGCGCTTGTTATCAATTGGGAATCGAAGAATTTTAATGGTATTGCAAAGGTGGTGCAGGATGTGTCTCTCTGCGCATTCGAGCAAGTTATTATTATCTTCTTGCAGAAAGGTGTTCTGTCATTTCGGCTCAGTAGCTGTATTTCTGATGGTTTTGAGGCTATGCGTAGGTTGCCATGATGTTGTAAGTTTTTATCGCACAGTAATAAAGTAATGGTAGGGTGCTTGTTTATGTGTCGAGGCAGTCAATGACTTGAAAGGAGGTTTTTCTCAGTGCATGATTTAGAGGTTCAGCATTCTATTTCCAGCGGAGGAAAGGCAATCGGACTATGAATGTTCAGGTTTGGGGTAATGGAGTAACGAGACTTGGTATTTTCTAGAGTGGTGGAATTCTTAATTGTGATGTGGGGTAATCGTCCTTGTTGAACACGTTAAGGTTCGCCGGTGTTATGGTCTTCATCAATTCACCTTTGGGGCATGGTATTATTAAATAATGCCAGGGAAGCGGGTGTCAAAAATCGCGGTGTGCAGCAGTTCAGAATCGAGTCAGTGTTTCTAATACTGATGGCTCGGGAAAGATGATCTTCGAGGAGGCTTAGAGTTGGTAGCAATTTATCAGGTCAGGTTCTACAGTGATGGATTTTGCTTTGAGGCAACAATTAGGCAGTGAAGGACGAGGAAGGTCATGTGGGAGGCGTTTTGCGGTGGTTGAATTGCTAGAAGGTCAAGTATGAAAAGCAGAAGTCGAGGAGTTTCTTAAAAGGGAGGATTCTAACCAAAGTGGGAGTCGCAGAGTAACATATGGGTTCTGTGGTAGGATGGCCACATGCCTTGCGAAAAGTTTGGAGCCATTTGGGAATTCATGGTGGGCATAGACTAGGTCTACGGATTTTATTTGGATGCAACATGACTTCGATCTTGGAATGCATTGTTGGACTTTTAGCTGATGTCAATGGGGAAGAAGGAATCTTGGTGGGTCCCAAGGTTATGTAATTGTAACTTCAAGCTAAGTGGGAGAGCCACACTGTCTATGATTGGATTGTGTGGTTGTCTACTTGTGCGGTTTTCTGGTTATCGGTGTATTGGTGGGTAATTATGACTAAGGAAAGAAAACATCAGTGGTAATTTGAGCAGAGGATTTGGGGGAATGTGTATATTTGGCCTTGTTGATTCGTGTTCAGGATTTGGGAAAACTCAGAGTTTATGCTTCATGTAGATGTGATGTACAAGGAAAGGAATTCAGCCGGTTGCTTCTTTGAGAAAGTGTCCGTGTGCTAGTAGGGCCTTGGAGTTTGATCATAATTGGAAACAAGTCAGAGTGGGTGACTCCCAACAATGGTCCTAGTGGGTTCAAAAATGTAAAGTGCGGTGCCTAAGGATTTCGAGTCCGTAGTATGGTTAAGTATCGAGCTTTTGCAGTGGATTATGAAAGGGGATTGGAGTGTTCTACGTTATCTTCGATCTGCGGTGTGGCATTGGAGGAATGGGAGAAAATAACTTCGGATTCATAGAGGGATTTTAAGAATGAGGGTACTAGTTGAAGATGTGAATATGCGCATAAGAAGGGTATGAGATGGTTCGTGGGTGTTGGAGACAACGTGGTCTCGTGAAATAAGTTCACTCAGGATGAGTACGGAATTGGGTTCATGATGTTTTGAATGGAGCTATTAGTATTCCTAAGGCAAGTCCAGAGTAAATCAGAAGAAGTCGGATTGGTTAGCAATGGTTGAATTGGCATGATGGTGGCAATGATAAGTTCTTTCAGTGTGTTGAGTTATGCATGTGATTTGTGTCAGTGCGCGCAAGGCTTGACGGCCGTCGTAATTGATTTATTTGCAAGCATTTGATTATTAAGGCATGTTATGTATAGATGGATCCCGGAAGAGTTATGGTGGTTTAGACCACAACTTGAGGTTTGTATTTTCTGCGGTTATGGGAATTCAGTCGCGTGTTGCAATGGTCCTCCTAAAATGAGTTAAGTAAAATGTTTCTATATGATGAAGTATTTATTCTATTAGTGGTTCAGGAGTTATGATGAAATTCATGTACTCTCGTGTAGTGGTATGTTAAGTGCAGTGAGCGGCAGGGGAATTGGAAGCTGAGGATCAAGGCTGCGATTCGGTGTTGACAAAGATGTCACTAGCTTGGAAAGTAAGAAATAATTTAGATTTTTATAATAAGCTGGTATTGTCCTTAGCGTCACCTGAGGCCGGTGTCATGTGGAAGGGGCTTTGTGTATTAACTTGTGGATTTTGATTCACTTTACAGAATTAGAACGGTTGGCGGTATGGATGTGAGGACTTTGCTACCTGAGCGGAATGGTCGTGGGAGCATGCCCCACAGGAAGATTGTATAAGTGTTACATGTAGTCACTTGATTGATTAAAGATTTAAAACCAAGTATGTAGATTGTGATACTATCGCTAATATGAGAATTTATGACTGAAGGGTGCTCGGTTCATTTGGTTGTGGACCGTGGAAGTCTGTTCCGGATTTGACGGTTGTTCTTGTGTGTCATGGGAAAAAGGGTTACTGTGGATCCTTGAAAGGTTATTAGCTCAGTGGGGTACGATCAGAATCGACTTGAGGTCCGTGGATGGATCTAAATGTGAATGTGAGCTCTATATCAGGCCGGATGTGTTCATTTCAGCATAGCATTTTTTTTGGAGGGGTCTTCGGGCCTTGGATGGTATTTCTGTTGTCGGCCCTTCCGTGTAGTCTCTATTGTGCCATGTGGGTTGTGAGGCGGTTTGATTATTCGCACTCATATTGAGATCACGTATAGTTTGTGGTGTTATATAAGCAGGATGGCTCTCGAAATGCAGGCCATTTATTGCACCTTAGTTGTGCTTGAATTTTATAGTGTATGACGCTACCCATCTCCCCAGGATTTGTATTATGCACTTGGCGTGCTTATGGTTGATATTCGGGCATTTCGTGAGTATAAGCGTTACGGCTCGATGTGTGTTTTTTTAGATTATTATGTATGGATCGGGTGGCACACCGCCACAGGTATATGGTTGGATGGGGTAGCACGCCGCCACGGATATGTTGTTTGGATCGGGTGGCACGCCGCCATGGGTATCATGGTTGGATCAGGTTGCACGCCGCAACGGTATCATGTGTGGATTGAGTTACATGCCGTAACAGTGTGATATTGAGTAGAGTTTCCCATATCTATTATTGTGTGTTTTGCTTCTCATTTCCTGAGGAAGGTTCATAACATATTTTCGGTTGTTTAAATTAGTTATGTGGGTTGAGTAGATCTTTCCAGAGTTCGTTTCCTTGTGTATCACATTCGAGTTTGTAGCTTGTTAGAACATTGTGGCATCATATGAGACTTTTGGTAGTGTCTGAGATGGCTTATTGCCTGAGTAGCTTGTACTGGGTGAGACGAGATTATTGGACCTGGGATCAGTGCGATCAGATTTATATGAGGCACATTAAAGAGTAATTATCGATATTCCTTTCAAAATGAGGTAATGGTTCTTGTCGGGAGGAGAGACTCCATGAGTTGTGATTCGAAAGGTGGTTATGAGTTTCTACACATCTCTTCTGTCATTGCAGTATTGCGAGAGCCGAAACGGGACTTATATGCTTCATGAGATGTGTTGTGGGCATCAGATTCGTCAAATTTCGGCTATTGTTGTCATGGGATGTCATTATGGTCATGTGAATAATGCGGTGCATGGTGTGAATTTGGTAAGAGTATACAATCAGGTATTGGTACATCTTGTTGTGATGGATACGGTGTTCGTATGTTGGGAACATACCTAGTAAAGGATTTCAGATGTTGAAATTTGGCTCTAAGGCTAACTTGACTAAATAAAAGTGGAGAATCTGCAGACTTGCTCGAGCTAATGCGCTCAACTGGGTTGTGGTAGCACAGGTAGTTTCACCGGGTGTTAAACAATGATTTCGGACAATTCCAGAACAACTCTTAGCACGTTCGAGGACGAACGTATATTTAGGTGGGAGAGAATGTAACGACCCGACCGCTCGTTTTGAGCTCTAGCCCATCGTTCGGCGGTATGAGGCCTTGAGTAATTTCACTTCAGGTATTATGTCTTGCACGTATGGTCGGAATTGAATTTCAGGAAGTTCGGAGTTAGTTTGTGAAGAAAATTCTAATTTCGGAAGCTTTAAGTTGGAAGAATTGACTAAGGTTTGCTTTTTGAGTAAACGACCTTGGAACTGGGATTGGAAGGTTCCAACAGCTTCGTATGATGATTTTGGACTTGGGCGTATTTCCGGATCGGGTTTCGGATGACCCGAGAGCGTTTTAGCGCCTATTGTGGAAGGTTGGCATTTTGGAAGAATTTCATAAATTTGGGTTGTAAGTGCATTTCAATGCTATTGATGTCCATTTGGGATTCCAAGTCTTTGAATAGTTCCGTAGGTCATTGCGGGGTCATTTGGTGAAAGTTAGAAATTTGAAGGTTTTTGAGAAGTTTGACCGGGAGTGGACTTTTTAATATATGGGTCGGATTCCGATTTCGGAAGTTGGAGTAGGTGTGTAGTGTCGAATGTGACTTGTATGCAAAATTTGAGGTCAATCGGACATGATTTGATAGGTTTCAGCATTGAATGTAGAAGTTTGAAGTTATAAAGTTCATTAAGCTTGAATTAGGATGCGATTCATGGTTTTGGCGTTGTTTGATATGATTTGAGGCCTCGAGCAAGTTCGTGCCATGTTTTGGTACATGTTGGTATATTTGGTTGAGGTCCCGAGGGCCTCGGGTAGATTCCGGATGGTTAACAGATCAACTTTTGGACTAAAGAAATGATGAGGCAGCTGGTATCTAGTGTAACCGCACCTGCGAGGTTTTGGCAGCAGGTGAGAAGCCGCTGAGGCGGCCAAGAGGGGGTGCAGAAGCGGAATTGGCTGGGGAAGGATGGGACCACAGATGAGGTCAAGTTTCGCAGAAGCGGGACCGTACCTGCGCACGAAGAGCCGCAGAAGCGTGGGGCAGATGCGCATGAGGGCCGCAGAAACGGCCAGCGACCTTGGCTTGGTTTCTCGCAGGTGCGAGACTTGGAGTCGTAAAAGCGGCTCTCGCAGAAGCGACCATCGCACTGCAGAAGAGGAATTCATGCTGGGCAGTGAGGTTTCTTTAAAACGGGATTTTGGTTGAGGTCCAGAGGGCCTCAGGTGGATTCCGGATGGTTAACGGATCAACTTTTGGACTAAAGAAATGATGTGGCAGCTGGTATATGGTGTAACCGCACCTGCAAGGTTTTGGCCGCAGGTGCGGAGCCGCAGAAGCGGCCAAGAGGGGGCGCAGAAGAGGAAATGGCTGGGGAAGGCTAGGACCGCAAATGCGGTCAAGTTCCACAGAAGCGGGACCGCACCTACGCACGAAGAGCCGCAGAATTGTGGGCGCAAATGCGCAAGAGGGCCGCAGAAGCGGCCAGCGACCTTGGCTTGGTTTCTCGCAGGTGCGAGACTTGGAGCCGCAGAAGTGACCTTCTCACCGCAGAAGTGGAATTCGTGCTGGGCAGTGAGGTTTCTTTAAAATGGGGTTTTGGCCCATTTTCTTCCATTCTCTCTTGGTTGGGCGATTTTTGGAGAGCTTCAGGTGGGGGTTTTCATCATCTATGTCAAGGTAAGTTATTCCCATCTATTGCAAGTTAAATACTTGGATTATATATGGATTTAGACATGAAAATTTGTAGAAATTTGGGATTTTGAAGAACAACCTAGAAATTGGTATTTTTGGATTTTGACCACGAATGTTTGGTATGGAATTGAGAATAAATCATATATTTGAGTTCGTAATATTATGGGTAATTTTTATCTTCGAATATTTTCAGAATTCGGGCACGTGGGCCCGAGGGTTGCTTTATCGGCTTTTCGAACGGAGTTGGGAATTTGTCTAATTTGATTTGTTATGCGTATTAGAGTATATTTCTATTGGTTTGCACATTGTTTGACTAGTTTTGGAGCGACGGACATCGGTTTAAGGTATTAGAGGGCTTTGGAGCCGGTTATCGATTTTCGGAGCGAGGTAAGTCTCTTGTCTAACTCTGTGAGGGGGAAATTACCCCTAGGTGTTGTATATTTATGTGTGTTATTTGTTGTGGGGGCTACGTACGCGTGAGGTGACTAGAGCCCGTACATAGTTACATTTATGTTATTGTCCGGGTAGGCTTTGGTTCACATCAGGCTATAGCTGTACAATTTGAGCAGTCTCTTGCCTATTAAATTTCTCTGTTTTACATTACTACTTGAGACTAGACTTGTTATTGTCGAGACTTCACGAGTTCATGATTAGTCACCATATAATTCTACTCCTCTTACGACATGTTTCTGTGATATATATGTTTCATTTAAAGGTTTTGGTTAAAGGAATAATTCTACTCATATTAGTCACCGAATAATTCTACTCCTTTTATATATGTTTTACGTTTATTCGTGATTGGGGTGAAGGACCCGTCAAAGCTCCTTATTCTAATGGGATCGGGCCATTCGCCTCGGCAGGATTATGTACTTCTTATTCTAACAGGATTGGGTCGTTCGCCTCAGCAGGATTATGTACTTCTTATTCTAATGAGATCGGGTCGTTCGCCTCGACAGGATTTATGTACCACTCTCTCATGGGAGCGTGTCGTTCGCCTCGACAGTTTAATAGATGCATCAATGGTTCGTGCGGTTCAACCCTTGACAGTGCATAATTTATTATTTATGTTGGATCGGGCCGTACGCCTCAGCATTTCTATAAAAATATCCTCATGGAATTGTGCGTAACATTTAGCAAGAAGCTAGAGTATCTATGAGTGCGTAATATTTGGCAAGAAGCCAGAGTATCTGTGATTCTTTCCCTGATTCAAATTATAAAAACCTATTTGGTGAGGTCCATTATACATATATATATATGTGCTCCGGTTGAGGAGGAATTGCTAATTAAGAGCTTGAGTTTATTGTAAGGAGGATAATTGCACCACAGATTTACAGTTATTTATTTCATTTATTTGTTCGTCTCCTTGCTGTACCTGATATTATTGGACCACTAGTAAGTGTCGATGTCGACCCCTCATCACTACTCCTTCGGGATTAGGCTAGATACTTACTGGGTACATGTGGATTTACGTACTCATACTACACTTGCTGCACATTTTTGTGCATGTACTTTTATGTCCGGTGGTCCTTTGGGCACGGATGATGCAGGGACTTGCCGCGAGCTACATTTCAGGTTACGATCCGCAGCCAGTAGAGTCTCCTCCAAGGTTCTTTGTATTTTTCCTGTCTAATTTGTATTCCGGACAGATGCTGTATTTTATTTTACTTCCTAGTTGATGCTCATGCACTTGTGACACCGGGTTTTGGGGGTACTTATGAGTGGTTCAGTATTGTAGTTGGGAAAATATTATCATTTACTCAGTAAATATATATCTCTGGTTATTAATTGATGGAAAAATTTCGATTTCAAAATACTAAAAGGAATTAAGTTAAACTTTTATTGTGGGCTTGCCTGACAGTGGTGTTAGGCGCCATCACGACCGGTTGTATCGGCACCACACTCGAAACCTGACCAATGTGAACCTGTTTCTCTGGAGTACGGGCGGTAGGAGTCTGAACTCCTCCCCAATCTGTGAAATGTTTGGTGCAATGGGGATCAATCCTGCCTGAGTTAATGTTCCAAACATGTTCAGGAACTGTGCTAAAGTCTCTTGAAGTTCGGGGGTAACGACAGGTGTCTCTGGTGCCTGTCCCCCAACCGAAACTACTGGCGGCTCCTCGATTGCTGATCTGACACGTGCTCTAGCTGCGACACGTGCCATTCCTCAGCTCCGGCCTCTTGTGAACCTAAAAGAATGTGCGGGTGTCTACTCAGCTGACCCGGTAGCACATGTCCTCACCATATGTGAGAGAATAGAGATACTAGGACTCAAATTCCAAGATCAACAAATCCGTACGACAGGAATGAAAGAAGTGGAAATTTCCTAACAACTCTGTAGCCTCTCTAAGATAAGTACACACGTCTCTGTATCGATCTGCAAGACTCTACTAAACTCGTTCGTGACTCGTAGAACCTATGAACTTAGAGCTCTGATACCAACTTGTCACGACCCAAAATCCCACCACAGGCATCGTGATGGCACTTAGTCTCTAAGACTAGGTAAGCCAATTACAATTTCATTTCGAGCCTTTTTTAAACATATAATTTAATACAAGTGTCAAAACCAAAAGCCGAACCAAATATAAAAATATCCCAAGACTAGTAATACTGAATCACGAACTCTAACTGAATACATGCAATGATCTAAAGGATCGAGTATACAATATTGTTCGAATAAGAGTGACAGTACAATAAAAATAATAAGACTCCAAGGGACTGCGACGGCCGAGCACCTCTACCTTGAATCCTTGCAATCAACACACTAACTTTGTTTGAGTCCGATATCTCCAATACCTAGATCTGCAAAAAATGTGCAGATGTGTAGTATGAGTACACCACAGTCGGTACCCAATAAGTATCAAGACTAACCTCGGTGGAGTAGTGACGAGGTACAATCAAGACACTCACTAGTCTAATAATCTATGCAACATAACATACAAAATATAATAGAAACATATAGTAGTGATAGCAACAATAATGAACTAGTGACAAAAACAGCAAGGCAAAAAGAACACCATAAATATTGCTCACACGAATAATAAAGACAAATAAAACTTGCAACGACCCGGCCGGTCATTTTGATTATTATAACCCCGTTACCCTATTTACTACTCAATTTATGCGTTACAGTTGTTTTATGAGTTGCCGGGGTAGTTGGTTCGGGTCTGGAAGGAATTCGGAATGAAATGAGACACTTAGTCTCATAATTGAAAATTTAAGATAGAAAAGTTGACCGGATGTGGACCTCTATGTAAAAGACCTCGGATTCAAATTCTGATAATTCCAATAGCTCCGTATGGTAATTTTGGACTTAGGAGTGTGTCCGGAAAATTATTTGGAGGTCCGTAGTAGAATTTGGCTTGAAATGCCGAAAGTTGAATTTTTGAGAAGTTTGACATGTGGGTTGACTTTTTGATATCGGGGTCGGAATCTGATTATGAAAATTGGAATACCTCCGTTATGTCATTTATGACTTGTGTGCAAAATTTGAGGTCAATCGGATGTGATTTGATAGGTTCCGGAGTCGTTTGTAGAAACTTGAAATTTCAAAGTTCATTAGGCTTGAATTGGGGTGTAATTCATGGTTTTAGCGTCGTTTGAGGTGATTTGAGGGTTCGACTAAGTTCGTATGTTATTTTAGGACTTGATATTGTGTTTGGTTGAGGTCTCGGGGGGCTCGGGTGAGTTTCGGGGGGTTAACGGATCATTTTTGGCCTTGGTGAGATTGCTGATATCTGTTGCTGCCTTCTTCAAGTTTCCTTATACGCGATCGCATAGGTCCATCCGCGATCGCGTAAGCTTATTTTGGGAAGGGATATTTTGTTCTATGTGGTCGCAGAGGAAGGAACACGATCGCGTACGTGTATTTAACTATGCTTCGCAAACGCGTGGATGACGTCACGTTCGCGTAGGAGGATTTGAGCAGTGGATGAGGGGAGGAAGTTGCTCTACGCGATCGCGTAGGTCTGAACGCATTCACGTAGGTTTGAGAGGCAGTGTTCCGCGTTAAAATGGATTCAACCGCATTCGCATAAGGCCAAATTTGGGGGCAGTCACTTTTGTGCTTCGCGATCGTGTGACTTGGTCCGCGATCGCATAGAAGAGAGGTCTGGACAAAAAGTTTAAGTTCTGAAAATTGGAATTCGTCCCATTTTCCATTTTTAGCGATTTGGAGCTCGGATTGAGGTGATCTTTGGGAGATTTTCATAGGAAACAATGGGGTAAGTGTTCTTAACTCATTATTGGTCAAATTACCCGAATCCATAGTTGTTTTTAACATTTAATGGGTGAATTAAGTTGGAAAGATTAGAAAAACCTCTTGGTTTAAATTGTGGATTTGAGGGTCAAGTTGAGGTCGGATTTTGGTAAAATTGGTATGGGTAGACTCGTGGTTGAATGGGCTTTCGGATTTTGTAACTTTTGTCGGGTTTTGAGACATGGGCCCCACGGGCAATTTTTAAGCTAAAATTCAGATTTTTATGGAAAAATTATATTTTCATATGGAATTAATTCCAATAAATTTTATTGACTGAAATGAATTATTTGTGGCTAGATTCGAGGTGTTTGGAGGCCAATTCACGAGGAAAGGGCTTAGCGGAATAAGAATTTCACGGTTTGAGTTAAGTAATAGTTTTAAATCTGGTCTTGAGGGTATGAAACCCCGGAATTTCGTATCATGTGATTACTTTGGAGGTGACACACATGCTAGGTGACGGGCGTGTAGGCATGCACCGAGGGGATTGTGACTTGGTCCGTCCCGTGAAAACTATAAAACTGAATAACTTGTTGATAGTCATGTGCTCTCTATGGGTTGTGGAAATTTGACTATAAGTCATGCTAGAAAGTACGCTTAGGAAATATGTTGGTATTGTTGGGACCCACAGAGGTCGTGTACATGTTGAATTATCTGCTTAAATTGTTGTTTTGTACTTAGTCACAGCTTACTTGATTATTTTATCTCAGTCTCTATTTGTTCATTATTGATGTATCATATCATTCTTGTTTGGGCTGATTTTATGATTGTTGAGAGTCCGAGAGACTGGAGAGCTTTATGACTGAGTGAGGCCAAGGGCCTGATTATACTATAGCACGTGAGTTGGCCGTTCAGCACATGAGTTGTCCGTGCGGATCCTTATATTATACTATAGCACGTGAGTTAGTCGTGCGGATCCAGATATTTATATTATGGCATGTGAGTTGTCCGTGCAGATTATAGTGCTTGGGCTGTAGGAGCCCTTTTGGAGTCTGTACACCCCTAGTGAGCGCGGGTACCCAATGAGTGTGAGTGTTGAGGTGGGAGCCCAGTGAGTGATTGTTTTCCTAAGAGGATGTACTTATTTTTCATTGGTTGATGCACTTAGTTGCTATCAGTTGTTGTGCTGAAATTTCAGAAGAATTCTACATCTGGATTACATGAACTTGAATTGTATAAAATTGATTTCACTTAAACTGCCAGTTTTGAAAGCATGTCTATTCTTTGTTAGAATTACTTGAAATGAATTATAATTGTATAGCTCGTCACTAGTTTCAGTTCCTTATTTATTATTGTTACTTGATGAGTTGGTTGTACTCATACTACACCCTGCACTTCGTGTGCAGATCCAGGTGCTTTTGGACAAAGCGGGTGTTGATTCTCTCCTGCAATTGATCTTCCGGAGATTCAGAAGTAGTTGCCGTGTTTCGCAGACCTTGTCTCTCTTTCCCTACCTCCTTGTTAACAGTAGTTTGGTCTTAGACTATTATAGACCTTATGTTCCAGACTTGTATCCATATTAGATGCTCATGTACTCAGTGACACCAGGTTTTGGGCAGTGTTCGTATCAGTATTTATGGGATTTTGTATTGTATTTAAATATTATATTTTCAAACTTAAGAGAAATTGTGGTTTATTGATATTTTAGGCTTGCCTAGTAACAAGATATGCGTCATCAAGACAGGTTGGGATTTTGGGCCGTGACACAACCAATTAATCAAGTCCTTCAAAATATACATCTTTTATCGATAAGTTTTTCAAATAAAAATCTTTAGAATGTAATCTTTTCAATTAAATATATCCCGAATATACTTCCTCCAAATAAATATCTTACGACTGTAAATCTTTCAAATAAATATCTCCCAATATAACTCTTTCAAATAAAAATCATTCGAATATAATTCCTTCAAATAAAAGCCTTTCGAATATAATTCTTTTAAATAAAACCTTTCAAATAAAAACCTTTTGAATATAATTCTTTTAAATAAAACATTTCGAATATAATTCTTTCAAATAAAAACCTTTCAAATAAGATCTTTTGAATATAGTTCCTTTAAATTAAAATCCTTCGGATATAATTCCTTTAAAAAAAATCATTCGAATACGACTTCCTTCAAGTAAAATCACCGGTTGACACCTCACTTCAAAATCCTAAAAATCTCGTGTCTCAGCCCACCTTCATATCACACGGCACCTCGTACCCATATTTCTATCTCAACCGTACGGGAAATTGACAAGACATAAGACATAATAATTTAATGAAATGACTGAGGAGTGAATGATAGGAAATTTACAAAAAAGTAACAGCACAGCAAATAGAGGTAAACAATAGGGGCTCTCCCGAGGTATCGCCTCGAAAACATAAATGTAAATGCTCAACAGAGGGATCTCCCGAGGTACCGCATCGTAGTCCCAAAATAAATATGCAAGACAGGGGGATCTCCCGAGGTACCGCCTCGTAGTCCCAATGTAAATATGCAAGACAGGGGAATCTCCCGAGGTATCGCCTCGTAGTCCAAAAGTAAATATGCAAAAGCAAATACGGAAGAATAACTCAGCAAGAACAACCTCTTCTCAAATCCAAATTTTTGATAAATATATTAACGTCTCCATTTAAACTTATTTAATAATTATTTGCAGATGGAAAATCCAAAATGTAATTATTTCCAGAAAATGTCAACTCAACCAGCACACGGAATCCACATAAGGATCAAAGTAGCAATCACACCAAATTATCATATAAAACAAATTTAACAAACAAAGAACGAGGCATGACAAATAAGGATTTAATAAGTGCCAGCAAATTTCCAATTTCATACTTAAGAATTCCTACGACTTTAAACCAATATAATTTGCACATATAAGCTTGAGTACGTACTCGTCACCTCGCATACACGTCTTTAACATTACACAAATGGCACGTATGACTCAATGCCTAAGGGGTAATTTCCCCACCAAGGTTAGGCAAGATACATACCTCTTTGATGTTAGGCCGATATTCCAAAATAGCCTTCTTGCTTGAATTGACCTCCAGACATCTCAAATCTATCCAAATTAATTGTATAACTTCATTAAAATTTATCAGAAATAATTCCGTATAATAAAACGTCAACTTAAAAATTCACATTAAAAAGTCAACCAAAAGTTAACGCGGGGCCTGCCTCTCGGAATCTGATAGAATTTTCAGGAAATCTGAACACCCATTGCGATACGAGTTCAACCATATCAATTTTATCGAATTCCAAAAACAAATCAGCCTCCAAATCATGAATTTCTGTTTTTGAAAGGTTTTAAAAAAATCCTAATTTCCTCCATTAAAACTCGAATAAAACGATGACTATAACCATAGATTCATGGAATATAATCGCTTTCGGATATAGAACACTTACCCAACCAAGCTTGTTAAAAGTACCTCCCGAATCGCCCAAAACCAAGTTCCAAAAATCCAAAACGAGAATGGAAAATGACCCAGTTCAATCCTTATGTTTCTGCCTAGTTTCGCACCTGCGGACAAATTTCACGCTTCTGCGTACTCACTTTTTGCGAGACAAACCTCGCTTCTGTGAATGTACTGGCCAGCAGACCCTCTCGCACTTGCGGACTCATTTGCGCTTTTGCGCAATCGCAGGTGCGATGCAACATGCGCATCTGCGAAGCCAGCCGCTTCTGCGTTTCAGGCACCGCATCTGCGGTGTCGTAGGTGCTCAGTTGCTTTCACTTCTACGGCCAAAAGCCAGCCCTACTCCTTATTGCTTTTGCGATGACAGCCTCGCTTCTGCGAGGCTGCTTCTAGGATGAAGCTTCCGCAGAAGCAAGAACACCAGCAAATCCAAAAGTCCAGCAGTTCCAAAAGTCCAAAAATTCAATTCATTAGCCTTCCGAAATCCACCCGAGGCCCTCA
Source organism: Nicotiana tabacum (assembly GCF_000715075.1). Classification (NCBI taxonomy): domain Eukaryota; kingdom Viridiplantae; phylum Streptophyta; class Magnoliopsida; order Solanales; family Solanaceae; genus Nicotiana; species Nicotiana tabacum. The sequence goes on from NC_134100.1 coordinate 51,080,660, forward strand.
GAACCTTAACCAAATATACTAACACGTCCCAAACTACAATACGAACTTAGTCGAGCCCTCAAACCACATCAAACAATGCCGAATTTACGAATCGCGCCTCAAATCGAATTATGAGTTTTCAAATATTCCAACTTCTATAGTTTGCGCCGAAACGTATCAAATCAATCCGGAATGGCTTAAAATATTGCACACGAGTCATAAATGACATAATGGAGTTATTCCAATTTCCGGAATCAAAATCCGGCCTCGTTATCAACCAATCGACTTATGGTCGAATTTATGAATATTTCAAGAACTTCATTTTTTCCAACTTTTCGCCGAAATGTGCCAAATTGTCCTACGGACTTCCAAATCCAAATCCGGACATATGCCTAAGTCCAAAATCACAGTACGAAGCTATTAACATCATCAAAACTCCATTCCGGAGTCGTTTGCTCAAAGGTCAAACTCCGATCAAGTCTTTTCATTAAGCTTCAAAAATAATAATTGTTCTTTCAATTAAATTCCTAATCTTCTGAAAACAAAACTCGACCACACACACGGGTCATAACACATATTACGAAGTTGATCGGAACCTTAAGTCGCTGAACAGAATATTAATTCTCAAAACGACAAGTCGGGTCGTTACAAAAGCAATATCATATAACAGACATCGCAAGGCACAAACCTCGTGCCATATCCATATAAGTCCGCTCAACATGTCCAAATGGGACATAATCATAACAAATTCGAAATAATATCTCATCTCCAAGGATGCATATGCTAAAAAATACTCAATAAGACGCACAAAGATATAATAAATTAAGGTGCAGATGTGTGCTAATGATATAAAGCGTGATAATGGCTAAATCAGGTATATCAACAATTTCACAAATAGCCCATCTTGGCCAATAAATATATAGTAATCCTAAACATGGTTACTAGTATGAAATAATAAGCTCGCATAGTCATATAGTCATTAAATTGATTGAAACATGAATCATGGAAGACACACAACCAAGCAAGGCATAATGGAAGCCTAAAGTCTAACTCGGACATGAATAACCCATAACACCCGCATATACGCTCGTCAGCTCGCATATACATTGCTCCCCTCAATTTTCAATTAATCAAATAAGGTCATATCCTAAGGTTTATTACATCAAATCAAGATTAGGCAAGATATTTACCTTTACAAGCCAAATCAACCCTACAAAATCGCCTTTCCTTTAGAAATCACATCCAACCAGGCCAAATTTAAATAATAGCCAACAAGGTCAAATAAAATCATAGGAATCAATCACAAACAATAAAGCTTCAATCTTTAATCAAGTCTCAAAAGTAGCAAAAAGTCAACTGGGGCCCACATGGTCAAACTCTGATTCTAGGGGTATATCTCTTTTACCCATAACCACACGAGTCCAAATATGTATTTAATATTCAAATTCAAGTCCAAATTGTTGTTCAAAATATCAAAATACTCTCTCTTAAGTTGTAGACAAAATCTTGAAATTTCACTTTAAAATTCTATGATTTAGGTGTACAAATCCATGGAGAATTAAGATATATAATCAATCTAAGTGATAATTACTTACCCTCAAGATTGTAGTTAAAATCTCCTCAAAAATCTCCTCTTCTCGATCTCCAAAACTCAAAAATGGTGAAAATGAGCTAAAACTCGAGTTAATAAATCCTTTCATGCATTCTTGCATCTGCGTACACTTAGTCGCAAGTGCAAGCTTCACTTCTAAGCTCCCAAATGCGAATCTGCGAGCTCCCAGCTCCTGACCACCATTCGCATCTGTGACCCATCTTCCGCAAATGTAGGCCCAGAGGTGCGATCCATACTGCCGCAGGTGTGACCCACCCTAGCCTGGCCTCCCTTTTCTGGCATGTACTAATCATCGCAGGTGCAGCCTTCGCACCTGCGTATGATCCATTGTAGGTGTGATGCATCAGACATCAAAAAATTCCAAACAACTCTAATATGATTTCAAGCCACCCTGAATCTCACCCGAGCCCTATAGGACTCCGTCTAATCATCCCATTAAGTCCATAAACACTACCCAGACCTATCCAATGTCTCAAAATACATGCAAGAACATCACATCAAAGAAACAAAGACCAAACCGCGTGTTGAACTCTCTTATGTTCATAAACTTCTATACTTCCAACCAAGTGTCCAATTCAACTACAGAAACCTATTCATAGTCCCAAAATGCAAATGGGGGGAGTCTGATATCACCAAAGTCAACTATTGGTTAAACTTATGAACTCCAAAATCCTCCAGAATGCCAACATTCGACACCAAATCCATAAGATCCTCCAAAACCAGATCCAGACATACTCCCAAGTCAAATATCATCATACGATTCTATTGGAACCTTCAAATTACTAATCACGGGTTGTTTATACAAAAGTAAAATCTTGGTCAACTCTTCCAACTTCAAGGCTCCAAACTAGAAACTAAATGTTCCAAATCACTAATGAACCCCATGAAAATCAAAACACCCATCCCCGTAATTCATATAACATCAAATGAACCTATCGGAAGCATCAAATTAGGGAATGGGATTCTAAAACTCAAAACAACCGATCAAGTCATTGCATTCCCGACCTCTTAAACAAATGTTCATCCTAGAACAGGATTAGAATTGTACTTGAACTGCTGAAAAGGTATGGATATTTTCTTTGCATATCTGACGCGGTCTCCCAAGTAGCCTCCTTGCTCGGTTTGGCTCTCCAAAGAACCTTTACCGATGTGATCTACATAGACCTGAGCTTCCGAACATTCCTATCAAAATTATCATCAGCTCTTCTTTATAAGCCATATTTTCATCTAAGTGCACTGTGCTGAAGTCCAAGACATGCAACTTGTCGTCATTATACCTCAAAAGCATGGAAACATAAAATACAGAATGAACTCCCGAAAGACTAGGAGGTAAAGCAAGCCTATAGAAACCTCGTCAACTCTCTCTAACAACTCCAATGGACCAATAAAGCTCGGACTCAACTTGCCTTTCTTCCCAAATCTCATCACGCTTTTCATGCGTGAAACTTTCATAAGTATTTTCTCACCCTCCATAACATTATAGACCATTCTTTCTGCATAACTCTTCTTCCTAGAATGAGCTGTATGAAGTTTCTCCTAAATTAATGTAACACCCCGAAAAACAATTTCGAAGTACTTAAGCGCTATTAAGAAAGTTGATGTGCGCTAATTATATTATTTTGTGTATATAAAAGGACTATTATATGAATGATATCAATTGATAATGATAATATATGTATGATGTGCATTAAGAATGGTTTATGGTCAAAGAAGAGCCCCAAGGCTAAGTCAAGTTGAAAATTTTATGATGGGATAAAGTTTCAAGTGAGTTCGCATAAGACATAAATTAAAACGAGTATACCTCTCTTGATATGAAGAGTTATATGGTGTATTACCTATCAACAGAAAGGTATATGTGTCTAGTTTCTAACGCTTCAAATATTTCATCATTTGGACACTCCTACAAGAAGTTATGACCAAACTACCAAAGGCTAGAAAAATGCGATTCTGAGACCAATTCTGCGATCGCGAAAGTGATTCTGAGACCACAAACTGGTCGCAGAATGGACCAGAACAGCTCAGTTCTGGGCACCGATTTTTGTAACAATTTTGTGACCCGCATAGCCATTCTGTGGTCTATTATGTGACCGCAGACCTGCTTTCGAAGGGTTAATTTTTCTATTTTCATAACCCGACCCCATTTTGATAAATAAGCTTTGGGGTTTATTTTGGGACAATTATCTGAGGTTTTTTAGAGAGAAGCGAGAGTTTTCTAAAGAGAGGAAGTAGATGAAGTGTTTTGTTCATCAAGCGACTGCATAATCACTCTACGGACTGCATAATGGCCGCAGAGTGAGGCAGTTACTTGAAGGCATATTATGCGGTCGACTATGCGACCGCATAACTGTTATGCGGTGTACTATGCGACCGCAGAACAGTTATGCGGATCGCATAGTGACCGCAGACTCAGGAAGATTTTTGGTCATTTTGGACACCAATTATGCGACCGATATGCGGTCCGCATAACCGTTATGCGGCCGCATATGCGACCGCAGAACCTGTTTCGGAGCTTCATTTTTTGCGTTTTTAAAACCCGACCCTATTTCGTTAAATATACGCAAAGGGTCATTTTTGAGCAAATATTCTGATGTTTTAGAGAGAAGGGAGAGTGTTTTAGAGAGAGAGAAAACCCTAGGCTAATTATTCATCAAGTCTTGCTCAAATCTTGGAAGATTAACAAGGGAAACCCACAAGTTCTTCACCTAAGAGGTAAGATTCCATACCCTAGTTTTCAATTTCGAATTTGGGTAGAAGATGGTTGATTAGGAGTATGATTCATGGGTATTAGAGTATACAATCAACACAAGCTATAGGAATCAATTACATATGAAAATGCTAAGTTGTCAATCAAAAGTCATAAAGTCAACTAAAAAAATCAACCCCGTGTAATGCCTCGTGAAAATATTTCCTAAAAGTCAGGGTTCTGTGATGCTGGGGCAGGCGTAGTGGTTAATAATAATAGAAATTCTTCATGGCAAGCTTGCTAGCCTTGGTTCGGTCTTTTTGGATTGAATAGTGTGCTGGGAGTTGAAGAAAATGTTGGGCAGAAGTAGGCATTTCTGCGGCCTATTCTGTGACCGCAGAACCACTCTGCGGAACGCATAATGGTCGCAGAGTGGGTCAGTTTTCTGGGTCATTTTGATGTCAAATTTCGCAGCACTCTTGTTGCATATCCTGCTTTGGGATTTTTTGGAGGGAGGTTCTGCGGTGCACTATGCGACCGCAGAACCGTTCTGGGGTGCATTATGCTATCGCAGAACAGGTCTGCGGGCCGCATAGTGATCGCAAACCTGGTAAGTTCCTTTCCAGTTTTGGCACCCAAATTTCGCAGTCATTTCGCGGACCACATAATCATTATGCGGTCGCATATGCGACCGCAGAATCTGTTCCAGAGCTTCATTTTTGGGTTCATAAAACCCGACCCTACTTCGTTAAAATAGATGTAAGGGGCCATTTTTGAGCAAAACCTGATACTTTAGAGTGAGAGAGAGTTCTTAGTGTGGGGGAGTAACCTTCAACCTATTATCCATCAATTTTTGCTCAATCATTGAGGATTAACAAACGAAGTTTTCATCCCAAAGGTAAGAATCTATGTCCTAGCTCTCAATTTCAAAAATTTACAAAATGGGATACTTAGAGAGACAATTCTTGGGTATGGGAGTTGTTATTTTACATGTATGTGTTATCAAAGGGTGTAGGAAGATTTTTGAGCTAAAAATGGTAAAGATTGGGTTGTGGGATAATGGAATTGTTACAACCCAAATTCGGATACCATAGATCACGTCGTAAGTTAGTCGATGTAAATCCAAGAAGAGATTATCTTTGAGATGATAAGAAGTTAATCCTATTGGTCTTAAACGATACAAGGGTGTATAAGAGTGGTTAACAAATATTAGAAGTTAAACGAATCAAGGATGTTGTAACCCGTATTTTCGGGTAACACTAGAGGTGATTAACTATCCCTTGAGGTCTTGTTTTAATGTATTTGAATCATATAATATCCGCATCATAAGTCTTGAAGTCAAGCGAGTTATGAAACAAAAGTTGATAAAAGTTGTCGCAACTTAGGTTTATAATTTTACTTAAACTTTAGGTCAAATGTTAATGCATTTTTCTCCCAATGTGCTTGGAATTATGGGGTGATCTACCTATCAAATTGAAGATCTATGAGTCTAGTTTCCAACGCATTAAACCGTTCGTTGATACGATCTTGGAATAGAGAGATATTCGCGTTTTCGCGAGAGTGCGCCAAGCTGCTCTCTATGGGGCCCACAAAGGCGGTTTAAGACATATGGACATATATAAGATACCTCAACCCCGTTTTAAGTCATTATTTTTCAGTATATTCAGACCTTATAACCCTAAAAACAGTCTCTCAAGGTTCTCTCATGATCCAAGACCCAAACAAAGGGCAAACAACACAAATCAAATGTCGGGAATCCCGTGGCGCTAGTAAGTTTCTTGTTCTTCTTGTTGTTGCTGATTTTTGTGTTGTTCCAGCTCGTGTTGGAGGTTGTTTTAAGTGTTTTATGTCCTGTAAATACACCTTCAAGTTTTTAATATCAACCCTAGGTGATTTCAAGTCTTCTAAAGTAATTCTAGTGCTGAAAAACCCGAATTAATTGCTAGTTTCGCTTCCTTGTTCTTGTGGCAGAATTGAAGGGATATTTCTTGGAAAATTAAGGTCAAATTGGAGTTGTTCTTTCTGTTTAAAGGTAAGTAACCTCTTACTCTATATATATTTAAGATTATCCAAGTTGCAGCTAAGTCGTTGAAGCTAGAACTTGTGAAATATATATCGAAAAGCTTGGTAGTAATGTTGTTGGTTGGTGGACTGTTTTGGAGGCTCAATATGATTATTAATGATGTTGTTTGGGCTGTTTGGTGATTGTATTGACTTGTGGGAAGTCATATAAATAGGGGAGGTGCTGTCCGTTTCATCGTAAAATAGGTTGTGGTCGATACATAATAGTTACGACGCTTAAACGATAATGATAGTGTCATTTGTCTTATTGTAGACTAAGGATTCGTGATATTTGCATAGCTTGAGGTTGGGCAGTATATACAAGGTATGTGAGTCTATCCCCTTCATTCTTTTGCACGACTCCGATTGTATATAATGTAATGAACGAGCTCCCAAAGATACTCTACTCTTAGAAGCTAGCAGTACTTACATTGCTGCCCTTCTTATGAAACGATTGGTATTGATGTTACTTCTCTTATTCTTATATTATCAATGTTGTTGGTAGTTCCTGATTCTTATAAGTTTCTTGATGAAGAGTTAATCCTAATAACGTGTACGAAGGATACCGACCTTACGTCACTCCGAAAGGTTCAAAATGTGATTCCAATGAGTCCAGCATGCATCATATATATGTATCTATTTTACTCTACCGAGCCGCGCTATAGTTGGCCGGGTATGGCACCTATTGTGCAACCACTGATCAGTTGGGTTTTACCGAGCTCCACGTGGCCGGGTACGATTCTACCGAGCCCTATGATGGCCGGGTACGTTTTACCGAGCCTATTATGGCCGGGTACGATATGATGATGGTGATGCCCACAAAGGCGTATGTTTTAAAAGTTTATGTATATATATGTATGTATCATGTATTTCATGTCAGTAGCCCTCAGAGGTACCCAGATGTCACAGGTTGTATATTCTCTATCCATGTTTACATTACTGTTCTTACTTATGCTTTCTTACCTCACATACTCAGTACTTTATTCGTACTGACGTCCTTTTTATTTGTGGACGCTGCATGTCGTACTGCAGGTCCTGATAGACAGGTAGACGTAGCTCCCCCACCACAGTAGGCTGTCCAGTTCAGCGGTTATTGGCGAGATCCCTTCTCCGGACTTGCCGTGGTCTTGGTATGCATTTTTGTTATAGACCTTATGGGTATGTCGGGGCCCTGTTCCGGCAATGTTGTAGCACTTATGTTCTTTTAGAGGCTCATAGATAGGTGTCGACTTATGTATGGTTTAGAATGCCTTTTCGGCTGATTTTTGTTGTATAGTCTTTCATGGCATCATGATAGCTCGTACCTTATATATAGTTTCTTGACAGTCTTGTCGTCCCATGTTATGTATGTTCATGACATTATCTTTCATTGTTGGATGTTCATGATCCATGTCTACTATTTATATTGATCTTGTCTGCCCTTAAAGATAATAAGGAAGGTTAGATAAAATGTACGTTGGTGCTCGGCAAGTATGGCCCGGGTGCTAGTCATGACCCTCCAGTTGGGTCGTGACAAACTTGGTATCAGAGCAAGTCTGTCCTAGGGGTTGTCTATGAGCCGTGTCTTATAGAGTTTTGATTATGGATGTGTAGCGCGCCACATTTATAATCAGGAGGCTACGTGACATCTAGGGTTGTTACCTTCTTCCTGAATCTAGATCGTGCGTAGAGTTGAGTAGTAAGTGTTCATATCTAATATTCACCTTGTTTTCTTTCAGCGATGCCTTCGACTAGGAAGCAAGTGATTAGTAAACGGCTTGATACAGCTGTGGGAGAGGGTAACATTCAGGTGCCTCCAGCCAGAGCAGGCCAAAGTGAGGCTCAGAGTGAGATGCCGTCTCATACCTCTCTGTCTCCTCCCGAGGATATTAGGAGGCACCCAGTACATCCAGTTCCTCCGTCTGGCACTACAGACCATGATATGCGCAGTGCGGTGCAATTGTTGACTAGCTTGGTAGCTGCTCAGGCTCAGAGGCAGAATACCGGTGCTGCTGATAAACCGGTTAGTGCGAGAGTTCGTGATTTTATTAATCTAGACCCTCCAGTGTTTACCGGATCAGACCCCAAAGAGGACCCACAAATATTTATTGATCAGATTCATCGTACATTGCGGGTTATGCATGCTAGTGATATGGAGGCAGTAGAGTTGGCTTCTTATCGGTTACGGGATTTAGCGGTTTTCTGGTACGATAGTTGGGAGAGATCTAGGGGTCCGAACACTCCTCCAGCCGTGTGGAAGGAATTTTCTGAGGCCTTTCTTCGTCACTACTTGCCAGTTGAGATACGACGAGCTAGAGCTGATAAGTTCTTGAACCTTCGACAGGGTAATATGAGTGTACGAGAGTATAGTATACAGTTTGATTCTTTAGCAAGGTATGCTCCCCATATGGTGTCAGAGATGAGTGATAGGGTGCATCTGTTCGTGAACGGGTTGGGACCACATCTGATAAATGAGTGCACAACAGCCTCCTTGGTAGAGGGCATGGATATTTCCCGTATTCAGGCTTATGCCCAGACCCTAGAGGATCGTAAGCGCCAGCAAAGGGCAGATAGGGAGCAGGATAGGGGCCAGCATAAGAGGGCAAGATTTGCATGGTATTCTGATGAGTTCAGAGGCAGTATCAGGCCCCAATCTTCGAGGAGTTCGGCACCACCTGTAGCTAGTGCTCCTCCACAGTTTCAGAGGCCTCGGTATGATCGATTTACCTATTCTGGTTCAGGTCAGAGTTCGAGGGCATCAGGCTCACAATTTCATAGAGATACTAGTCAGACGAGACCCCCAACACCTCGTTGTGATCAGTGCGGCAAGGCCCACTTTGGACTGTGCCGTCGAGGTTCCGATGCGTGCTATTCTTGCGGACAGCGTGGCCATATGATGCGGGATTGTCCTAACAGAGGAGGTGGTGGTATGGCTCAACCGACTGGATCTGTGTCTGGTTCTTCCTCATCAGTTCGACCTCCAGCACAAGGTTTTCAACAGTTGACAGGTCCTGGTAGAGGTAGAGGTTCAGTGCCGAGTTCGAGTGGTGCTCAAAATCGAACCTATGCTCTAATAGGTCGACAAGATCTCGAGTCATCTCCGGATGTTGTTACAGGTATATTGTCTGTGTTTTCTTATGATGTATATGCGCTAATTGATCCAGGATCTACCTTATCATATGTTACACCCTTTGTGGCTAATAAGTTTGGCATTGAACCTGAATTGATAAGTAAACCACTTGCGGTATCCACTCCGATAGGAGATTCTGTGATTGCTAGAAGGGTTTATAAAGGTTGCACTGTGATGATTTGTAGTCGTCAAACCTCGGCAAATTTATTTGAGTTAGAAATGGTTGATTTCAATGTGATAATGGGAATGGACTGGTTGGCCTCATGCTATGCAAGTGTTGACTGTCGTACGAAGATGGTTAGGTTTCAGTTTCCTTGTGAACCCGCCATTGAATGGAAGGGGAACATTGCTACGCCGAAAGGTAGGTTTATTTCCTATCTTAAGGCAAGGAAGATGATCTCAAAAGGTTACATTTATCATCTTGTTCGCGTTAGGGATGCGGAGGCGAAGCCGCCTACTCTACAATTAATCCCCGTGGTCAATGAATTTCCAGATGTTTTCCCAGATGAACTCCCAGGCCTTCCTCCTGAAAGGGAGATTGAGTTTAGCATTGATGTATTGCCTGACACTCAACCGATCTCTATCCCTCCATACAGGATGGCCTCGGTAGAGTTGCGAGAGTTGAAGGCACAGTTGAAGGACTTGCTGGATAAGGGTTTCATTAGGCCTAGCACTTCACCTTGGGGTGCGCCAGTCTTGTTCGTGCGGAAGAAAGATGGGTCGTTAAGGATGTGTATCGATTATCGATAGTTGAATAAGTTTACAATAAAGAACAAGTATCCACTTCCAAGAATTGATGACCTGTTTGACCAACTCCAGGGTGCCAAGTATTTCTCCAAGATTGACTTGCGTTCAGGGTATCATCAGGTGAGGGTTAAGGAGAAGGATATTCCAAAGACGGCCTTCCGGACAAGATATGGGCATTTTGAGTTCTTGGTGATGTCGTTCGGGCTAACAAATGCCCCAGCAGCTTTTATGGATCTCATGAATAGTGTATTCAGGCCCTATCTTGATGTGTTCGTGATCGTATTCATTGATGACATTCTGGTGTATTCTCGTTCGGAGGCGGAACATGCGGGCCACTTGCGGATAGTATTACAGACCCTTCAGGATCATAAGTTATATGCTAAGCTCTCTAAATGTGAATTCTGGCTGAACTCAGTAGCATTCCTTGGCCATGTGATATCTGATGCGGGTATTAGTGTCGACACTCAGAAGATCGATGCAGTGAAGAATTGGCCGAGACCTACAACACCGTCAGAAGTCCGCAGCTTCCTGGGGCTAGCAGGATATTATAGGCGGTTTGTAGAAGGGTTTTCCTCTATATCAGCACCATTGACTAAGTTAACACAGAAAGCTACCAAGTTCCAGTGGTCTGATGCTTGTGAACATAGTTTTCAGGAGCTAAAGAATCGATTGACATCCGCGCCAGTGCTCACTCTCCCAGAAGGAACAGAAGGTTATGTGGTATATTGTGATGCATCAGGTATAGGTTTGGGGTGCGTATTGATGCAACGTGGGAAGGTGATTGCTTATGCATCAAGACAATTGAAGAAGCATGAAAAGAATTACCGGACTCATGATTTGGAATTGGCTGCAGTAATATATGCTTTGAAGATATGGCGGCACTACTTATACGGCGTCCATGTTGACATCTACACAGATCACAAGAGTTTACAATACATCTTCAAGCAGAAGGAGTTGAATTTGAGGCAGCGTAGGTGGCTTGAATTACTGAAAGACTACGATGTCGAGATATTGTACCATCCCGGTAAAGCTAATGTTGTGGCAGATGCTCTCAGCCGTAAGTCAATGGGAAGCTTAATACATATTGAGGCAGGTAGACAAGGGTTGACCAAAGAGCTTCACCAGCTGGCCAATATGAGAATCAGATTGTTGGACTCTGATGACGGAGGTGTTACTGTACAGAATACAGCAGAATCATCTTTGGTAGCCGAGGTAAAAGCACGGCAATATGAAGATCCTACCTTAGTAAGATTGAGAGAGGGAATTCAGCAGTGTAAGATTACAGCTTTCAAGATCGGAGGAGATGGGACACTGAGATACCAGGGCCGATTATGTGTACCTAGTGTGGCAGGGTTGCGAGAGAAGATTATGATTGAAATTCACCAGTCCCGATATTCTATCCATCCTGGCTCGACAAAGATGTATCATGACGTTAAGGAGCAATATTGGTGGGATAACATGAAGAAGTCTATTGCAGAATTTGTAGCCCAGTGTCCTAATTGTCAACAAGTAAAGATCGAGCATCAGAAACCTAGTGGATTGATTCAGAATATAGAGATTCCGACCTGGAAATGGGAGGTGATTAATATGGACTTCATTATTGGATTACCTCGCTCTTATCATAAGTTTGACTCCATCTGGGTGATAGTTGATCGACTTACAAAATCTGCCCATTTTCTGCCAGTTAAGACAACTTACACGGCTGAAGATTATGCGAAGTTGTATATCAAGGAGATTGTTAGGCTTCATGGTGTGCCGGTATCTATTATATCAGACCGAGGAGCTCAATTTACGGCTAACTTTTGGAGGTCTTTTCAGAAGGGTTTAGGCACACAAGTAAATCTCAGCACTGCATTCCATCCGCAGACTGACGGACAGGCTGAACGTACCATCCAGACGCTTGAAGATATGCTACGAGCATGTGTTCTAGATTTCAAGGGGAATTGGGATGACCATCTGGCACTTATAGAATTTGCCTACAATAATAGCTACCATTCCAGTATTAAAATGGCCCCGTATGAGGCACTGTACGGGAGGAGATGTAGATCACCAGTTGGATGGTTCGAAGTCGGTGAGACAGAATTATATGGGCCAGATTTGATTCACCAAGCCATTGAGAAGGTGAAAGTGATACAAGAGCGACTGAGGATGGCACAAAGTAGGCAAAAGTCTTATTCCGACGTCCGACGTCCTGATCTGGAATTTGAGGTTGGTGATTGGGTTTTCCTGAAGATCTCGCCGATGAAGGGTGCTATGCGTTTTGGGAAGAAGGGTAAGTTGAGTCCGCGGTATATTGGGCCGTACAAAATTCTTCGACGAATTGGACAGGTTGCTTACGAGTTAGAATTGCCATCTGAATTGGAATTTGTCCACCCGGTATTCCATGTATCTATGTTGAGGAAATGTATTGGAGACCCTTCTCGGGTCGTCCCTATCAAAGATGTACAAGTTACAAAGGATCTATCATATGATGAAGTGCCAGTGGCTATATTAGATCGACAAGTCCGCAAGCTGAGAACAAAGGATGTAGCTTCCGTGAAAGTATTATGGAGGAACAAGAATATAGAAGAAATGACATGGGAAGCAGAAGAGGAGATGAAGTCTAAATACCCTTACCTATTCCAGAGTGAAGATAACGAGGATGTCGGGGGAAAGAAGGACGCATTATAAGGTGAAACGGCTCTATGAGATAAGCAATAGCTTGTGAATACTCTTTTTTTTAATACAAAATGGTGATATGCAGATAATGTACATATCCATAATGCTTTGTATAGTCTTGTAAGGCCATAGGTTGGGTTTAACTGCTTGCAAGTTTGGCTAGTGTCCATTTTATGGGGAAAACTCAGCCGAAAATCTCCGTCGGAATCCACGATGAGTTAGACACCCCATAAACCCTTACATTCGAGGACGAATGTTCCTAAGGGGGAGAGGGTGTTACAACCCAAATTCGGATACCATAGATCACGTCGTAAGTTAGTCGATGTAAATCCAAGAAGAGATTATCTTTGAGATGATAAGAAGTTAATCCTATTGGTCTTAAACGATACAAGGGTGTATAAGAGTGGTTAACAAATATTAGAAGTTAAACGAATCAAGGATGTTGTAACCCGTATTTTCGGGTAACACTAGAGGTGATTAACTATCCCTTGAGGTCTTGTTTTAATGTATTTGAATCATATAATATCCGCATCATAAGTCTTGAAGTCAAGCGAGTTATGAAACAAAAGTTGATAAAAGTTGTCGCAACTTAGGTTTATAATTTTACTTAAACTTTAGGTCAAATGTTAATGCATTTTACTCCCAATGTGCTTGGAATTATGGGGTGATCTACCTATCAAATTGAAGATCTATGAGTCTAGTTTCCAACGCATTAAACCGTTCATCGATACGATCTCGGAATAGAGAGATATTTGCATTTTCGCGAGAGTGCGCCAAGCTGCTCTCTATGGGGCCCACAAAGGCGGTTTAAGACATATGGACATATATAAGATACCTCAACCCCGTTTTAAGTCATTATTTTTCAGTATATTCAGACCTTATAACCCTAAAAACAGTCTCTCAAGGTTCTCTCATGATCCAAGACCCAAACAAAGGGCAAACAACACAAATCAAATGTTGGGAATCCCGTGGCGCTAGTAAGTTTCTTGTTCTTCTTGTTGTTGCTGATTTTTGTGTTGTTCCAGCTCGTGTGGGAGGTTGTTTTAAGTGTTTTATGTCCTGTAAATACACCTTCAAGTTTTTAATATCAACCCTAGGTGATTTCAAGTCTTCTAAAGTAATTCTAGTGCTGAAAAACCCGAATTAATTGCTAGTTTCGCTTCCTTGTTCTTGTGGCAGAATTGAAGGGATATTTCGTGGAAAATTAAGGTCAAATTGGAGTTGTTCTTTCTGTTTAAAGGTAAGTAACCTCTTACTCTATATATATTTAAGATTATCCAAGTTGCAGCTAAGTCGTTGAAGCTAGAACTTGTGAAATATATATCGAAAAGCTTGGTAGTAATGTTGTTGGTTGGTGGACTGTTTTGGAGGCTCAATATGATTATTAATGATGTTGTTTGGGCTGTTTGGTGATTGTATTGACTTGTGGGAAGTCATATAAATAGGGGAGGTGCTGTCCGTTTCATCGTAAAATAGGTTGTGGTCGATACATAATAGTTACGACGCTTAAACGATAATGATAGTGTCATTTGTCTTATTGTAGACTAAGGATTCGTGATATTTGCATAGCTTGAGGTTGGGCAGTATATACAAGGTATGTGAGTCTATCCCCTTCATTCTTTTGCACGACTCCGATTGTATATAATGTAATGAACGAGCTCCCAAAGATACTCTACTCTTAGAAGCTAGCAGTACTTACATTGCTGCCCTTCTTATGAAACGATTGGTATTGATGTTACTTCTCTTATTCTTATATTATCAATGTTGTTGGTAGTTCCTGATTCTTATAAGTTTCTTGATGAAGAGTTAATCCTAATAACGTGTACGAAGGATACCGACCTTACGTCACTCCGAAAGGTTCAAAATGTGATTCCAATGAGTCCAGCATGCATCATATATATGTATCTATTTTACTCTACCGAGCCGCGCTATAGTTGGCCGGGTATGGCACCTATTGTGCAACCACTGATCAGTTGGGTTTTACCGAGCTCCACGTGGCCGGGTACGATTCTACCGAGCCCTATGATGGCCGGGTACGTTTTACCGAGCCTATTATGGCCGGGTACGATATGATGATGGTGATGCCCACAAAGGCGTATGTTTTAAAAGTTTATGTATATATATGTATGTATCATGTATTTCATGTCAGTAGCCCTCAGAGGTACCCAGATGTCACAGGTTGTATATTCTCTATCCATGTTTACATTACTGTTCTTACTTATGCTTTCTTACCTCACATACTCAGTACTTTATTCGTACTGACGTCCTTTTTATTTGTGGACGCTGCATGTCGTACTGCAGGTCCTGATAGACAGGTAGACGTAGCTCCCCCACCACAGTAGGCTGTCCAGTTCAGCGGTTATTGGCGAGATCCCTTCTCCGGACTTGCCGTGGTCTTGGTATGCATTTTTGTTATAGACCTTATGGGTATGTCGGGGCCCTGTTCCGGCAATGTTGTAGCACTTATGTTCTTTTAGAGGCTCATAGATAGGTGTCGACTTATGTATGGTTTAGAATGCCTTTTCGGCTGATTTTTGTTGTATAGTCTTTCATGGCATCATGATAGCTCGTACCTTATATATAGTTTCTTGACAGTCTTGTCGTCCCATGTTATGTATGTTCATGACATTATCTTTCATTGTTGGATGTTCATGATCCATGTCTACTATTTATATTGATCTTGTCTGCCCTTAAAGATAATAAGGAAGGTTAGATAAAATGTACGTTGGTGCTCGGCAAGTATGGCCCGGGTGCTAGTCATGACCCTCCAGTTGGGTCGTGACAAACTTGGTATCAGAGCAAGTCTGTCCTACACATAGTGTTTGATAAAATGCTCAAATGAGCTAGAACCATGATCATCCTCCTAATTTTGATTCAATTTGTTACATTTTCAAAATAGATTGAAGTTGCTAAGATTTCTGGAATATTTTAGAGTGTAAGGAAGCTCAATTGAGGTATGTTGGCTAAACTTTCTCTCTTAGAATCGAATTCCATAATGTCCCCGTGAGTTTCAAAGTATGGGTTGCGTATTAAATGTTATGGATTTGAATCGTATTTCAAATGAAAGCTAGTATGCCAAATTATGTGAGACAATCTCAATATTCTTAAGACTCTTAATTTCTCATATGTGTACCTAAAGTCTTGATTGGAATTGTCTTATTATTGATAATCCATAAAGATGGTTGGAAATGAAATAATTGAATTGGGGGTATAGTGTGTGGCCAACGTGCCAAGAATTTAAGTTGTGATTGTGGCTAATAGTGCAAATGATTTGAGAGAATGCGATAAATAATATAAAATGAGCCTCGACTCAATTGTTTAAAAATGATTTCAAAAATAGAATTGCCTAAAAGCTTTTATACTCAATTCATGCCCATAAGAGACTGCTTTAACTAATGCTTTACTTTAAAAATATATCCAGTGTGATTCGAGTTGCTACATACTCAGCTGTTGAAATTGTATATTGTCATTTCTGGAAAGGAGTATTGCAAGAATAAATGGTGTATTGATTGCTTATGATTTTGATGTGTGCTTGTATTGCTGGTCGGTATGCCCCATTATTTGGGAAGAAACCTTTTGTGTTTAAAGTTTCCATTACTAATAGATTTGAGTTATATGATTGCTGAAATATTCTACATGTTGATATTTGATGGTGATCTTTGAAATTGAATGAGGTGAAAGTGTGAAATATGAAATATGGCCACCGTGCCAGGAATAAAGAATCTTGTGAATGGCCAAATGATCCAAGGAAATATTGTTGTTGTGAGTGTCTAGAAATACTAATAAGAATTTATACAATGTGAAAAATGTTGAGGTGAGTACAATTGTATTTATGTTACCTTTGTGTGAAAATCAAATCAAAAATATTTTTGGGAGCATCATTAGCAAAATCGAGGAAGGGAGGGGTCATATGGCCCACACATGAAACTACACGTGCCGGTGTAGGGGTGGATTGTGATATTATTCCCCTTAATTGGGATGAAACTGGTAATAAATGTGGATTGGAAAAGTCAACCCATACGGCACATGTGGGAAGACGGCTTAGCTGATCGGGTAGAGATCGGATGCCATATTGCGCACATGGTGGTACTACTCTTCGTAACAAATTTCTTTCGCATCACCTGTCAAACGACATTGTCCGTGGGGAGATGTCCTAGCTGATTGGGTGTGATCGTACTCTGTGCTAACAAAGACGGTGGAATATCGGTGCTAATGATCTCCCAACCAAAAATTGTATATGAAGTTCGTATTTCGAAAATTATTATGTTTTAACTTAACATTTGGACATTGTTGATTGTGGCTTGCTGTTTCTATATATTGCCTTTTTCTTATATGGGCATTCTATTTTGAAAGAGGACTTTTAGCTATACATACTAGTGCTATTTGATAGTACTAACGTCCCTTTGGCCGGGGCGCTGTATCTTTAATGGATGCAGGTGGTTCTACCGCAGGCGGCATTGATCAGTGATAGCAGTACACTCTTTTCAGCTGATTTGGTGAGCCCCACTTCATTTCGGGATCATGTACCTTTTGTTTCTCATGTACTGTGTTTTGAGGTATATCCGGGGCCTTGTTACCGGTATTTCCATATTACTCTCCTATTATACTTAGAGGCTCCGTAGACAGGTTGTGGGTTGTGGTTGATGTTGGGAATTGAACTAGAAATGTTGGTATTTGGAAATCATGTTTTTCATTAATTCTATAAACTCGTAATATTTTAGAAATTATGAATGAAGCTGCTAATGGGAATGAAAATGAAGTTGTTAATAAAATCTTTTCAGTGTTTGATTAACGGAGTACATCTCCTCTTTATTCATAGATGATTTGGGTAGAAGGAAATCTAACAGGCTTGCTCGGCCGGGTTCTCTCGGTTGAGCGCCGATCGCGCTCCCCGAGTTTGGGGAGCGACACCCCAGGCCCACGTCTTGGAATCCAACAAAAGTTATAAAATTCGAACACCCATTCAACCACGAGTCCAACCATACCAAAATTACTCAAATCCGATCACAACTCGACCTTCAAATCCTCAAATTAAAGCATAGGAAGTTTCTACATATTTTCCCAATTTTTCAACCCAAAACACTAAATAAATGATAAAAACATTGATATATTCATGTAATTTAACTAAATCCGAGTTAGAATCACTTACCCCAATGACTCCCTTGAAACTCTCTCCTAGAATCTCCTCAATCCGAGCACCCAAAATTAAATAGTGAAATATAACTCAAACCCTCATTTGATATTTTAAATTCTGCCTAGACGTCCTCTTTCTCGATAACGGAAAATGCTTCGCAATCGTGAAGCACAAAACCTAAGCAGCCAAAAATTAACTCTACGCGAACGCGTACAGACCCACACAAACGCGAAGACCAAACATCCCTGACCTACACGATCGCGGACAGTCTCACGCGAGCGTAAAGAACAACGCATGGATCCCCAGCTTCTTCCTTTCCTCTACGCGAATGCGACTTAGCCCATGCGTTCGCGATGTACTAATGGCCAAAGCTTCGCGATTGCAGTCCTCATTTTGTGATCACATAGTATAGAATCCCGGCTTCCCAAAATAATCCTGTGCGATTGTGGACCTTCCCACGCGATCGTGTATAAGGAAACCAGACCTGCAACATCAGCAATCTTCTAAGCCCAAATTCCAATCTCATTCCCATCCGAATCATTCCCGAGGCCGTCGGGACCCCGTCCAAACATACCAACAAGTCCAAAAACACGATACGATCTTAGTCAAGCCCTCAAATCACATCAAACAACATCAAAAACGCGAATCGCACCCCAATTCAAGCCTAATGAAAACTAATGAATTCCAACTTTTACAATCGATGCCGAAACCTATCAAATCAACTCTGATTCACCTTAAATTTTGCAAATAAGTCATAAATGACACAAATGACCTAATCCAACTTCCGAAACCAAAATCCGAGCCCGGTAACCACAAAGTCAACTCTAGGTCAAACTTCTCAACTTAAGCTTCCAACCTTGGGACTAAGTGTCCCAATTCATTCCGAAACATCCCCGGAACCAAACCAACTACCCCGGCAAGTCACATAACAATAATTGAGCATAGAATAAGTAGTTAATGGGGGAACGCGGCTGCAACACTCAAAACAATCGGCCGAGTCGTTACATCCTCCCCCTCTTAAACAAACGTTCATCCTCGAGTGGGTCTAGAATCATACTTGGAGTCTCAAATAGGCATCGATATCAGCTCTGCATCTCCCGCTCGGTCTCCCAACTAGCCACCTCGACTGGCTAACCTCTCCATTTCACCTTCACTGAAGCTATGTTCTTTGACCTCAACTTTCGAACCTGGCGATCTAAAATGGCCACCGGCTCCACATCATAAGTCAAATCACCATCAACTGAATCGGGATGAAATCCAAAACATGAGACAGATCGCCGACATACTTCAGAAGCATGGAAACATGAAACACTGGATGTACACTTGATAGACTAGGCTTTAATGCAAGACTATAAGCCACCTCTCTAATCCTCTCAAGCACCTCAAACATGCCAATGTACTGAGGGCTCAACTTGCCCTTCTTCTCGAACCTCACAATACCCTTCATGGGTGATACTCTGAGTAGTACCTTATCTCCCATCATGTAAGAAACATCACGCAACTTCCGATCGGCGTAGCTCTTCTGTCTAGACTGCGTCGTGCGAAGCCGATCCTGAATCAACTTAACCTTGTCCAAAGCATCCTAAACCAAGTCAATACCCAATAGCCTAGCTTCACCTGGCTCAAACCAACCCACTGGAGACCGTCATCGTCTCCCATACAAAGCCTCATACGGAGCCATCTGAATGCTCAATTGGTAGCTGTTGTTGTAGGCAAACTAGGGAAGCGGCAGAAACAGATCCCAAGAACCCCTGAAATCTATAACACAAGTGCGTAGCATATCCTCTAATATCTGAATAGTGCGCTCGGATTGTCCGTCCATCTGAGGGTGGAATATTGTACTCAACTCAACTCGTGTGCCTAGCTCTCGTTGCACTGCTCTCTAATACTGCGATGTAAATTGGGTGCCTTGATCTGAAATGATGGACACCGACACACCGTGAAGATGAACAATCTCGTGAATGTAGATCTCAGCCAATCACTCCGAAGAATAAGCAGTCCCGACTGGAATGAAATGCGCGAACTTGGTCAACCTATCCACAATCACCCAAATAGCATCAAACTTCCTCGAAGTCCTTGGGAGCCCAACTACGAAATCCATGGTAATACGCTCCCATTTCCACTCCGGAATCTCAAGCCTCTGAAGCAATCTGCCCGGTCTCTAATGCTCGTACTTTACATGCTGATAATTTAGGCACGGAGCTACAAACCCCACTATATCTTTCTTCATTCTCCTCCACCAATAGTGCTGCCTCAAATACTAATACTTCCTTGCGGCACCCGGATGAATGAAATACCGCAAACTGTGGGCCTCCTCAAGAATCTTCTCACATAGCCCATCTACATTTGGTACACAGATCCGACCCTACATCCTCAACACCCCATCATCCCCAATAGTAACCTCATTGGCATCACCATGCTGAACCGTGTCCTTAAGGACAAGCAAATGGGGATCATAATATTGAAGCTCTCTAATGCGATCATATAAAGAATACCGAGAAACCACTCAAGCTAAAACCCGATTGGGCTCCGAAATATCTTATCTCACAAACTGAATTGTCAAGGCCTGAACATCTGATGCAAGCGGTCTCTCACCAACAGGAATAAAAGCGAGGCTACCCATACTCACTGTCTTCCTACTTAAGGCATCGACCACCACATTAGCTTTACCGGGATGATACATAATGGTAATATCATAGTCCTTTAGTATCTCCAACCATCTCCGCAACCTCAAATTTAGATCCTTTTGTTTGAACAAGTGTTGGAGACTCCGATGATCTGTAAATACCTCACAAGACACACCGTAGAGATAATGCCTCCAAATCTTTAATGCGTGAATGATGGATGGCAACTCCAAATCATGAACATGGTAGTTCTTCTCATGGGGCTTCAACTGGAGCGAAGCATAAGCAATCACTCTACCCTTCTACATCAAGACAACCCAATACCAATCCGAGAAGCATCACAATACATTGTATAAGAGCCTGAAGCTGAAGGCAAAACTAGAACTTGAGTTGTGGTCAAGGCAGTCTTGAGCTTCTGAAAGCTCTCCTCACACTCATCCGACCACCTGAAAGGAGCACCCTTCTGCGTCAACCTGGTCAAAGGCGCTGCAATGGATGAGAAACCCTCTATGAAGCGACGATAATATCCGGCCAAGTAGAGAAAACTACGAATCTCAGTTGCTGAAGATAGTCTGGGCCGACTCTGACCCGCCTCTATATTCTTTGGATCCACCTTAATCCCATCACTCGACACCACGTGCTCCAAGAACGCCACCTAACTAAGCCAAAACTCACACTTAGAGAACTTGGCATAAATCTTCTCCTCCCTCAACCTCTGTAGTACAAACCTCAAATGTTGGGCATGCTCCTCCTAGCTACATGAGTATACCAAAATATCATCAATGAATAATATGACAAACGAATCAAGATATGGCTGAAACACACTGTTCATCAAATGCATGAATGTTGCTGGGGCATTGGTTAGCCCAATAGACATCATAAGGAACTCATAGTGACCATAACGGGTCCTGAATACCGCCTTCAAAATATTCGAGTCCCGAATCTTCAATTAGTGATACCTAGACCTCAAATCAATCTTAGAGAACACCCTCGCTCCCTGAAGCTGGTCAAACAAATCATCAATGCACGGCAAAGGATACTTGTTCTTGATTGTAACTTTGTTCAACTGCCTATAGTCCATGCACACCCGCATAGTACCATACTTATTTTTCATAAGAAGAATCGGTGCACCCCAAGGTGACACACTAAACCTAATAAACCCCTTATCAAGAAGCTCTTGAAGCTTCTCTTTCAATTCCTTCAACTCTATTAATGGCATACGATACAAAAGAATAGAAATGGACTGAGTGCCCGGCATGAAGTCAATACCAAAATAAATGTCCCTATCGGGTGGCATGCACGGAAGGTTTGTAGGAAACACATTAGAAAAGTCTCCCACTAGCAGGACAGAATCAATAGTAGGAGTATCAGCACCAACATCCCTCACAAAAGCCAAATATGACAAACACCCCTTCCCAACCATTTTGTTGGGCTTTCAGGTATGAAACCACCCTGCTGGGAACATAATCTAGAGAACCTCTCCACTCGATCCTCGGCAACCCTAGCATCTCCAACATTATGCTCTTAGTGTGACAATCCAGAATAGCATGACACAGAGATAACCAGTCCATACCCAAAATCACGTCAAAATCAATCGTACTAAATAATAAGAGATCAACTCTAGTCTCCAACCCTCCAATGGTAACCACATACACCCGATACACATGGTCCACAACAATGGTAACGCCCACCAGCGTAGATACATGAACAGGTGAAACTATGGACTCACGGGAAATATCTAAATAACAAGTAAAATAGGATGATACATAAGAATAAGTATAACCAGGGTCAAATAATGTGGAAGCATCTCTGCGGCACACTGAAACAATACATGTGATCACTGCATCTGAAGCAACGGCCTCTGGCCTAGAAGGAATAGCATAGAATCGAGCCTGACCACCACCTGATCGGCCTCCCCCTCTAAAGTGACCTCTAGCTACATGAGCCTCACCCCGAGCTGGCTGGGCGGGTGGTGAAGTAACTGGTGTAGAAGTAATAGCCTGACCCCTCTGCTAAACTGGACCTCCCAAGCGGCGGTGACATTGTCTCCACACATGCCCAAACTCCCCACAATCAAAGCAACTCCCCACCAGTGATGGAGACTGAATCGGGCCCTGAGAACCAGAATAACTGCTAGAAGTAACTGGTACCGATGAACCCTGAACTGATAGAGCGTGGGATGAACTCTGAGCTAGGAGAGAACTAAGAGATAACTGATCCTGACGAGCACTATATGAACAAAGGCTAGTTGATGCACCACGATGAACCGGATGAGCCATCCGAGCAGGCCTATAAGGGTGACCCCTGTTGTGGTAGGACTGCCCCCCCCCCCAGAATGAACACCGTTGAAACCACCCAAACCACGAGGCCTCTTGGCCTCCCTCTCCTCACGCTCTTGACTATGGACCAACTCTAGCCGTCGAGCAATATCAACAACCTCATCAAACGAGCACCTCATGCATCCTCCCGAGTCATAAAAAAAATGCAACTGATAGCTGAGGCCATCAATGAACCTCTTAATCCTCTCCCTCTATGTGGGAACCAACCATCTCGTATGACGAGCCAACTCTGAAAACCTCATCTTATACTTGGTCACAGACATACCCTCCTGGCGTAGCTGCTCGAACTGCCTACGCAATTCCTCCCTACGGGTCGGTGGCACAAACTTCTCCAAGAAGAGAACGGAGAACTCTGTCACGAACCAAACCGATGGGCCGCGATGGGCACCCGGTACCTTACTCAACCGAGTACTAACGTAACGTATCTTTCTTATTACATCATCATATACATATGGCATACGGGCCTAATAGGCCAACATGATCATTTATAAACTCAAAACATAGGCCGACAAGGCTGTACAATCTTTCACGTACACGATATATGTCTACAAGCCTCTAAGAGTACATAAATGTTATAAAGGTTGGGACAGAGCCCCACCATACCAAACCATACACATCTAAATCATACTGACCAAACAAGCAACTCCGGAGCAAATGGAGTGCACCAATATCTTCTGCTGAGCTAATCGCCTACTTGGAGGACTCTCGACCTGTCTATTGAGACCTGCGGGCATGAAATGCAGCGTCCCCAGGCGAAAGGGAAGTCAGTACGAAATAATGTACCGAGTATGTAAGGCACTATACTGAAAGCTGAAACTGAACTGATAATATAATAACTGAAATCAACTGGAAGTCAATGATAATCTGAAGATATGCTTACCTGCTGATACTGACTCAACTCTCTTAATATAGTAAGTAAAATAGATGTCCGGCCTTATAAGGCTCGGTATATATATAACTGCTCTGCCGTAGTAGGCTCGCTCATAGGCGCTCGGCCATACTAGGCTCTGTATCTCGGCCAACTGGGCTCGCTCATAGGCTCTCGGCCACAGTAGGCTCGGTATATAACTTACCATCTGATCAGAGGTTGCCCAATAGGGGCCTACCATCGATTATAGCTAGATGGTAATGAAAATACTGTAATACTGTATATATAGACTCTCTTCTCTCTTGACTGGAAAAAGGAAATACTCAATTGAATATGAAGTCCCGATAAGGAGAATATTGTAACTTACAAGACTAGGAAAATATACGTAAATTCCGGGACATGAATTTTTTCTTTATACCTCGTTATCAAACATGTGTAATTACGAGATCATGCAAAATGAAGGAAGAGCTTAGCCTTAACATACTTGAGCCGATTCTCCGGACAATTCCTCTAACATACGACAATTGTGACAAAACACGTGATGGCAAGACCGGATTACGAAAACTCTGTATGATATTCTTGAGAAAGATTGCACCGCACTCCGTTATAATTGCAAATTTCACGCTTTATTGCGTTATGAAGTCTCAAAAGAATTCTTTGAGTTCAATCTGTCACTTTTCCAAGCATTTCCATGTTTCATCTAATGATGTAGGGAGATTATATCTTTATCAAAAATGAGTGGGCCCTACTTTTTGGATTACTTGGCCAAACAATTCTCAAATCTTTCCACCTAGCTTTCAAGACTTGCTTAGTCATTATTTAATCCTTACTTGCTGCCACGTTTTTGCCTCTTAGGCTTATCCAAATCCAAGATCCTAATTAAGTATTCACTAATTATTAATCTCCCACTAAAATCAATAATTACCCGATTATCCACAAAATTAAGAATTATCTCAAATTACATAAAATACTACTCACTTTTAATACACTTTATACACCTTACTATCATAGCCATATGGTACCTTGTATGGTACTAGTCCATAAATATCGGGTATTATCGCTCGGCCCGTATTTTATCCCAAATCAACAACCTTTAATGAAACTCATTTTCTTCTATTTGCTTACCTTCTCTCCTTCACGAATTTACTCATCATGTGTTTGAAATAGTATAATGCTTATAATCTCAAGAAAATCTCATCCCCGAACTTACGTCGATTAACTTACGACGAAACTTTAACACACGAAAATGCGGGATGTAATATCTCATTTCCCAGCTTCCATCAATTTACTTATGGCATACTTTCACGTACGAAAACATGGGGTGTAACATCATTCCCCCTTTTGGAACATTCGTCCTTGAATGTTGACTGATACACTTATCATTCTCATAACCCATAGCTCTTGCGAATACTTTAATACTCTTCTTGCCATTTAGGTAACTGTTCTGCGAATAAATCCAAAGGCCAGGGCATTCCCCTCTTTAGGCCTCCTTACCACACCATGGCTTGTGCCCGGAATCCTTCCAATCTC
Organism: Nicotiana tabacum; assembly: GCF_000715075.1. Classification (NCBI taxonomy): domain Eukaryota; kingdom Viridiplantae; phylum Streptophyta; class Magnoliopsida; order Solanales; family Solanaceae; genus Nicotiana; species Nicotiana tabacum. Next base: position 51,106,004 of record NC_134100.1, read on the forward strand.
GTAACTGTTGCTACCTTCTATCATGCCGCCTGTACGATATTGACCTTGTAAGTGCGCCTATGCGACACCTCTCTCATTTTTCCTCCAGCTTTTAGCAAATCTCCAGGCCTCACTTTGTACACATATACAGAGTTTGATAAAATGTCTCTCTGGGCATCTATAGGTATACTGAAGTTCTTTGCTCGATACTTTGTTAAACTTACGAATATTGCTATACCTTATTTCATAGATCTGTTTATCCATCCGTATGACTTTACTACATCTAGGTAGGTCATACTATGCCATAACCCTTACCTCGATTTATCATTACTGAGGGCTGCTACAGAACTCCAGGTTACTTTCGTTGCTTATCCCGTATGTATAAATCTAAGGCATTTAATGCTTCCTCATTATTGTTAATCTTAAGAATGGTGGTCTAATCTCATCTCATACTTTGTGACTTTTGTCCATCCATTGTTAATTCACCTCAATATTAATTTACAATATACCATTGATAACTTGAAACTTCTTACGTCATACTTGCCACTAGGGCTTACGTTCCATCGAGGAATATTTGAAGTGATTTTCCTGATCCACTTAGGGGTGATACTTTACTTCAATGACTGTATCTTATAGAATCCCAATGTGGTTCACTTAAGTGGGTATTTTAATCTCGTACAATCCATGAAATCCTCTTCAAATCTTTACTCACTCGAAGGCCTAAACGTCATCCTTTATCCATCACAATTACACCCTCATTGTACTATCAGGGCAGCATTCTATCTCTTTCAAATGCTATTAGTCTTAGACTCCCTTGAGTTTATTCATGCTATACTGAACTTCCTATAACTTAGAGAGATCATTAGCTCTCTTGTTTTCACGGGCTTAATCCCGAGAACTTACCTGTTTCTCATCACCTCCTCATTTGCCATTTCTTGTCCTTATTCCTGTCTTTCTAAAACCTTATTGCTTTACCATACTTTAGCTTGTGTCCTACGTATATCTATTTATACTACTCTTAACCTTCCTTAAACTTGCTTGCACCATTGATTCCCTTATGTTATTCTGGAACATTAAGCGAGACATTACATCGTCTCTAACTCTTCTTTACTCTCTTGACTAGATCTCTCGGTACTTAGAAACCATAGGCTGGAAGGTACGCCACTGACGACGCTGCTATCATTCTTGGATATTGAATCCCAGTGCTTCTAGCCTTCTATCCGAAGTTTGGACTATTCACGATCTTCTGCCTTTGAGTATCTTGTACGTTCTTCACCTTTACCTTACTTACCTTAAAATCTCACATCGTATCTTCTATCTCTTTCATGACCTCCCTTCCACATAAGTATAATTCACGTCCATAACTTGAAGCTCTATTATAATACTTGCACCTCTGGTGCATTCACAATCCGGTGAGAGCTTCATACCGACTTCTTATAAGGTTGGTACTTCTTCTAACTGGCTTCCCTTATAGAGCCATTATAGAATATGGTTGTTGCATTATCTCTCTTGCACCTATGATATTAAGAGTGATTCTACCATGTTCTCAAGCGCAATTTCTATAATTTTCTAGGTCCAATAATCAGACTCCTGATTTACTTCGTTGTTGTAACTCTTTAGTTTCCTCTTTCTTCTGATCAACCTTTATGTAGACTTAAGCTATCTTTCGATCTGTGGCTCATGGGAGTAGTTATTACTTTAGCCCTTCATGGATGCTATGGAATATCTATGATACAATCTTATAACAATTCAATCTTTTATCTATGACCTGGGCTCATTTCTTTCTTTTAACCTATACCGGAATCTTCTATGGCTGTATGATTGTCAACATATATGCCACATGGATAATACTCTGAAATATTAGGTACATTCATTATGTAATTATCTCCGGATCATTGATCGAATAATGCCTTTCATTCCTTCTAAACTTTCATTAAATGCAAGTAATTGTTTTTCCTGGTCGTTCTGCCTCCTTGTTGCGTGCATACTTAGCTTATTTTAGTGCCCACACATATTGGAATTCCATACAACCCATATGATCTTGAATATCACCTTTTGATTTTGATATATATATTTTTTTTCTTCTTCCCGTTCATTAGCCATGATAGGTGCCACCTGCTGATGGAGTGCATACAATGTTGTTGTGAGACTGTTGTTACATGACCATTTCCTCTTTAGGTGACTGTGCTTGGTTAAAGCCTTCTTCCTTATTTCCTCCGCAAGTCTTTCATTGTAGTACTTAGGGAGGACCCTCTGATTTTTGCAAGGCTGCGAGCTTATTACATCGTATACTCGACGGAATTTTTGATGTTCGTACTCACATATAAAATTCCTTTGTTACTTACCTCCATACTTATATGCTTGTACGGTTGCTCCCGAACTGAAGTTTTGACTGTCTTCCCTTAACACTCATACGGTATCTTTAACTACCCCAACTCCTATCCGAATATTTCTCAAGGTCACGATGTCATATCTGCGCGACTGAATTCCCCATGTTGGGGTTCACTCTGTTTATCTTGCACGATCTATTGATTTGTCTATATCCTCTTGTCTAGACACAACTAGGCTCTTCCTGAATCAACTACTAACTACTCATTGGCTCATTCTCATATCAATATTCTGCGTAATCTTTCATGGGTCACTTCCTTTATCTTAACTTACGTCCCGCACTGGCTCCTTATCTATCAATAACATCTCAGGCAAGAACCCTTACGTCCTCTCCTTAACGTCGTGTTTGCATAATGTTCTGGAATCGTAGCGTATCTGCGGGACTTTAATAAGTGCAATCTTATCCCTTTCTCATTCTTATCACATTCTTCCTTTACCATTTCCATAGTTACTAGAACCACTTAATTCTGACCTAATGCCACATCACACCATATTCCCCCATTTAGGGGAGCACTAAGATTTAGTGCTACGATGATCTACGTATAAATGTTTTACCCTCTCATCTTTGGCGTCTTTTCACATCATTGATGACCCTTACTTGCCTTGCGGTAATCCTTCTATACCAAGGATAACAAAATTCCTTACTCACGAGGGAGACACCTAGTGTAACTAGCACACATAGTCCCTTACGCTTAACTTTGCTCACATTGCTTGCTTTAGGGAAGCGTCTTCCTGAATGGCCTTTAATGGTTATTCTTCTGCCGTCCATTCTATTATTGCCATAATGCAATCCCTGAATCTCCTATGATGCTGACTATTATCAAATCACTCAATCCCTAATTCATGTTTAGTTTATCTTGTTCACCAGTCCATATTGATTTCTGTTACTCTGGGGTCTAACTTTTCCTTCCGGTAGTTGCGTTGGAGTCACGAACTTATTTTTCGAAGTCAGGATATGACTTTATGGCCTATACTCTTTTGTTGTCTCAAGGCCTGTCACCTCTCATTTTTTCCTTCACTTGACTATAGACTTTGTAATACTATCATTTTTTTATCTACGTTGTCATCCATGTTCCATATTTTACTCATACTGCTCCATTAACTCTCTTCTTATTTTTCTGCTAATATTCCTGTCTATCACTTTATTCTAAAAACTCGAACAAAACATTCTTTTGCTTTTAGCCCCTCTTGCTCCATCCATTGGCTCCTCGAATTGCCTAACATTCTCTTTCTACTAGTGATGGGAGCCACACTAAGGTAATATTTATCCCTTCCAGGCTTCCATTGCTTATCTTTGTAGTACTCATATCTAGCTGTACTATTTTAGGGTGCACCATCGAGGTGTCTCACAAGGAGATCCATTACTACTTTTGCTCTATCCTTCGGAAATGTCAACTAACCCTACCAATCCATCCACTATTTTGGGTTACTCTATCCCCAGCCGGATCGTGATAACTCATCCTTCTCTTAAACTATGTATGTTAGCTCCCATAGGGCATAACTGAGATCAGTGTGGCCGATTGTACATACATCTGTCATTGTTGAAGGTAACTCAAAATGCTTATATCTCCCTTCCTGAATGGTAAATAATGATGATCTTTATTAACTGGATACCTCGGACCCTTTTTCATCTTGATTCTTTTACTTTTTGAAACTTGTATTTATCTCCTAAATATCTCATTGTCTTTCACCATAAAGGTGGATAGATATTCTTGCCTTAAGGCTCCTTATCAAGAAGCTTACACGTAAGGTACACATATGTTCTGCTGAAGACCTCACATTTATCCATCATAGGAATGATGCAAACTCGAGTTTCTCTAACTCAACTCTTCCACAGCTATATCTCTACCAACCATCTTTCTGGATGTAGGTATTTTTGTATTATGAATAAGATAGAGTTTAGGAAATTGAGTTCTTACAACGGAGCTCTACCACACGATCTAGAGTAATAAGAAAGAGTGACAGTCTTAAATGCCTTGTAGCCTCCTGCTTATAAGGGTGGTGCACGACACACCCATAAAAAAGACTCTACTAGACACAGCTTGTAGACTCCCTAGGATAGAACTACTCTGATAACACTTTTGTCACGACCCAAACCGATGGGCCGCGACGGTCACCCGGTACCTTACTCAACCGAGTACCAATGTAACGTATCTTTCTTATTACATCATTATATACACATGACATACGGGCCTAATAGGCCAACATGATGATTTATAAACTCAAAACATAGGCCAAAAAGGCCGTACGATCTTTCACGTACACGACATATGTCTACAAGCCTCTAGGAGTACATAAATGTTATAAAGGATGGGACAGAGCCCCACCATACCAAACCATACACATCTAAATCATACTAACCAAACAAGCAACTCCGGAGAAAATGGAGTGCATCAATATCTTCTGCTGAGCTGATCGCCTACTTGGAGGACTCTCGACCTGTCTATCGAGACCTACGGGTATGAAACGCAGCATCCCCAGGCAAAAGGGACGTCAGTACAAAATAATATACCGAGTATGTAAGGCATTATACTAAAAGATGAAACTGAACTGATAATATAATAACTGAAATCAACTGGAAGTCAATGATAATATATGCTTACCTGCTGATACTGACTCAACTCTCTCAATATAGTAAGTAAAATAGATGTTCGACCTTATAAGGCTCGGTATATATATAACTGCTCTGCCGTAGTAGGCTCGCTCATAGGCGCTCGGCCATACTAGGCTCTGTATCTCGGCCAACTGGGCTCGCTCATAGGCTCTCAGCCACAGTAGGCTCGGTATATAACTTACCATCTGATCAGAAGTTGCCCAATAGGGGCCTGCCATCGATTATAGCTAGATGGTAATGAAAATATTGTAATACTGTATATATAGACTCTCTTCTCTCTTAACTGGAAAAAGGAAATACTCAATTGAATATGAAGTCCCGATAAGGAGAATATTGTAACTTACAAGACTAGGAAAATATACGTAAATTCCGGGACATGAATTCTTTCTTTATACCTCGTTATCAAACTTGTGTAATTACGAGATCATGCAAATTGAAGGAAGAGCTTAGCCTTAACATACCTGAGTCGGTTCTACGGCCAATCCCTCTAACATACGACAATTGCGACAAAACACATAATGGCAAGACCGGATTACGAAAACTCTGTATGATATTCTTGAGAAAGACTGCACCGTACTCCGTTATAATTGCAAATTTCACGCTTTATTGCATTATGAAGTCTCAAAAGAATTCTTTGAGTTCAATCTGTCACTTTGCCAAGCATTTCCATGTTTCATCTAATGATGTAGGGAGATTATATCTTTATCAAAATGAGTGGGCCCCACTTTTTAGATTACTTTGCCAAACAATTCTCAAATCTTTCCACCTAGCTTTCAAGACTTGCTTAGTCATTATTTAATCCTTACTTGCTGCCACGTGTTTGCCTCTTAGGCTTATCCAAATCCAACATCCTAATTAAGTATTCACTAATTATTAATCTCCCACTAAAATCAATAATTACCTGATTATCCACAAAATTAAAAATTATCTTAAATTACATAAAATACTACTCACTTTAATACAATTTATACACCTTACTATCATAGCCATATGGTACATTGTATGTTACTAGTCCATAAATATCGGGTATTATCTCTCGGCCCGTATTTTATCCTAAATTGACAACCTTTAATGAAATTGATTTTCTTCTATTTGCTTACCTTCTCTCCTTCACGAACTTACTCACCATGTGTTTGAAATAGCATAATGCTTATAATCTAAAGAAAATCGCATCCCCGAACTTACGTCGATTAACTTACGACAAAACTTTAACACATGAAAATGCGGGATGTAATATCTCATTTTTGAGCTTCCATCAATTTACTTATGGCATACTTTCACGTACGAAAACATGGGGTGTAACAAACCCGTGCCATGAAAGCGGTGCAGCATCGGCTGGCCTGCTCCGCTCATAGGCCTCACACTATCTAAAGGTTGTCCTCGTCTGTTGAAAAGTAGTAAATGAGAACCCACTAGTCTCCAGAATACCTGACATGCAAAGAATCTGCTGGAACCTATCCAAGAAGTCCTGAGCATCCTCTGACTCAGCCCTACTGAATGATGGAGGCTTGAGCCTCCCCGAACCTCTCTAGTCTCTTCTACTCATCATCACTCATAATGGGACCCACCTGGGCCTAAGCAACTATAACTGGCTGGGCTGGTAATACCCCTAGTTTTTGAAGTCCCTGCATCACTTGCTCTGGAGTAAAGGCGGCAGGAGTTTGAGCACCTCCCCCGGCCTGAGAAGTGGCTGGTGTGGCCGGAACTAAAACCGTCTGAGCAAGGCTAGTGCAAACAGTCAATATCTAAGCCAGAGGCTCCTGAAGGCTTGGAATCACAATGGGCACAACTGGTGCCTGAGCTAGTCCCACCGGCTCAACCACCTCTGGAACCTGCTTCTGAGGTAGAGCAATTGGTGGGTCTGCAGGTTCTGCCCTAGCTGTTGTAAAAGCTGCACCTCGGCCTCGGCCTCTCGTGGCCCTAGCTGGTGGTACTAGTGGACGTCCGCCCGATATGGTAGCATGTGTTCTCACCATTTGTGAGAGAATAGTATAACAAAAGTTTAGTTTTCGGAATCAATAAATTCGCACGATAAGAATACAAGGAAGTGAAGTTTTCCTAATGGTTCGACAGCCTCTTGAAGATAAGTACAAACGTCTCTATACCGAGCAGCAAGACTACTAAATATGCTCATGACTCGTGAGACCTATGTAACCTAGGCTCTGATACCAACTTGTCACGACCCAAATCTCACCTGTCGTGATGGAACCTATCGCAATACTAGGCAAGTCGACAACCACAAGGAACCACGCATCTTTAAGTTTGAAAACATAATAAAATAAGTTTAAGAGTAACATCTTATAAATACTGATACAAAAAATACCGCGACTCAATAAAATAAGTTTCTATATAATAACATGGTTTGACCGCTGAAACACTGTCTAGAAAAGTAGAAATATATAAATAAAACCAAAAGATAAAGGAGGAGAGTCAAGGTCTGTGGACGCCAAAGCAGCTACCTCGAGAATCTCTGAACTGATAATGCTCCAAAATCAACAACCATCGTGCCCGAAAGTACCTGGATCTGCACATGAAGTGCAGAGTATAATATGAGTACAATCGACCCAATTGTAGTAAGAGTACAACCGACCCAATGTACTCAATAAGTAACAAGACTAACCTTGGGCTGAAAGCAGTGACGAGCTCAACAGATACAGTCCAAATACAGAAATAATAGCACATAAATGTAGACGTGCGTCCAAGTTCAACAGTTTAAGCTCAAGACAGATAAAATATGCCAAGTGTGACTGAAATGAGGAATAATACATCTATATATCTACATGCCAATTATGCATGCAAACAGTGATAAAATCATATGCATACTCTTAGAGTATCAATTCACTCAGTCCTCCCATTCACTCAATCCTCGCAGTCACTCATTCCTCCCAATCGCTCGACACTCGCTCTCGGCACTCGCACTCGGCACTTGCACTCAGTAGGTACATGTACTCATTGCTGGTGAGTCAGACTCCGGAGGGGCGGATCCTGACCAAGCGCTATAATAAGACAATCATTGCATGAATCAATAAAGCCTGCTACGGCGTGCAGTCCAATCCCATAAATATCCTCACAATCAGGCCCTCGTCCTCACTCAGTCATCAATCTCTCCAGTCTCTCGGGCTCACAAGTATCATGATAATCAGCCCAAACAATGATGATATGATGTATCAATAAATGTCAATTCAGACTGAGATATGATATGCAAATGTAGGTGTGACTAAGTACGTAATTTCAAATTGAGCAATTAATTCAACAGAAACACGACCTTTATAGGTCCCAATAATACCAGCATATAGCCTAAACATGATTTCAAACATGAGTCGCAGCTCAGTTTCTCTAACACATGGAGAATACATTGATAATGACAAGATTATTTGACTACACAGCTCCACAGAATTGATTGAGTCACAATTTCTACGGTGCACGCCACACGCCCGTCACCTAGCATGTGCGTTACCTCCATACCAATCACATAACAGGTAATTCAGGGATTCATACCCTAGAACCAAGTTTAGAAGTGTCACTTACCTAAAACCGTGCAAATCTCTACTCCAATAAGCCCTTGCCTCGCGAATCGGCCTCTGAACCCCTCGAATCTAGCCACAAACAACTCGATACAATCAACACAAGCTATAGAAATCGATTCCATATAAAAATGCTAAATTCTCAATCAAAAGTCAAAAAGTCAATTCAAAAGGTTAACCCCGGGACCATGTCTCGAATTCAACAAAAGTTACAAAATCTGAACACCGATTCAACCACGAGTCCAACTGTCACGACCCGGAATTTCCCACCGACAAGACCATGATGGCGCCTAACATTTCACTTGCTAGGCAAGCCAACGTTAGAAAATCATTAAACCAATTCCTTATTTCCATTCAGTAAATAACAATAATTAACTAAGATAAAATATGATAAGTGCGGAATATTATAAAAGTGTATTAATTACTACCACCCGGATCTGGAGAATTAATTCACGAGCATTCTAGAATTTTCTACAAGTAATAGTATGAAAGAAATACAACTGTCTGAATGAAAGAAACAGTATGACAGAGAAGATAGATGGGGACTTCAAGGTCTGTGAATGCCGACAGATCTACCTTGAGTCTCCGGACTGCGGACCAATTGTAAAAATCTCGATCAACCCGAGCAGGTACCAAAATCTGCATAGCAAGTGCAGAGTGCAGTATCAGTACAACCGACCCCATGTACTGGTAAGTGTCGAGCCTAACTTCAACGAAGTAGTGACGAGGCTAAGGCAATGCATCTACAAATCAACCTGTAAAATTTAACAGTGTATATACAAATAACAGAAATGAAGAACTAAACAGGAAATGTCGAGAGGGGAACATGCTGAGGGGAATACGAGATAAAGAAATACAACAAAATGATAACCGGAGCAGTCAACATACCATGAATCAACAGGAATAGTGAATACAATAAGGAGAAAATGCACGGCATGACCCTTCGTGCTTTTACTCTCAATCTCACCATAAAATCAATAGAAATGGCATGGCATCACCCTTCGTGCATTAACTCTCATATCATGGCACGACATCACCCTTCGTGCATTAACACTCACAATATGGCACGGCATCACCCTCCGTGCATTAACACTCTCCCTTACCATAATGCAATGCATAAATAACAACAGGGAGATAGAATAACAAGTACAAACCTTACTTTAACATTTGGTTCCATAATATCAATCTCAACTTTGAAATAAAAACACAATTATCACCAAAAAATCCGTAAACATGATAAGAACGATAAATTGAACAACACTAGTATAACACGTAGCAATTAGGCATAGGAAAAAGACAATATAAGAAAAACGGAGAAACATGGAAAACAGGTAAATTGGCGGTGCATAAGTACTCGTCACCTCACATATACGTCGCTCACATGAATTTCACTTCGCAAGTAATCTAATGTTCCTAATTTCCTCAAGTCAGGGTTAGACACAACACTTACCTTGCTCTAAAGGCTACTTAATTTTTCAATCATAGCTTTTCCTTTGGAATTCACCTCCAAACCACTCGTATCTATTCAAGAATGACTCAATAATATCAAATATTGCTAAAGGAATCAATTATATTGCATAAATTAAATTTCCCAAATTTTCCTCCAAAAACTTGAAAAATCGACCCTGGGCCCGCTTGGTCAAAACCCGAGGTTCGGACCAAAATCCATTTACCCATTCACCCCCGAGCCCGAATATGTAATTAGTTTTGGAATCCGACCTCAAATTGAGGTCTAAATTCCCAAATTTCAGAAATCCCTAGTTTTTACCCTAACCCCTAATTCTACCATGAAAACTCTAGATTTTAGGTTGATGATTCATAAAATGTAATGGGTAAATGAAAGAAAATGGTTTAGAAGCACTTACCAATACTTTGGGGGAAGAAAATGACTCTTGAAAATTGCCTCTACTTGTTTGGTTCTTGAAAAATGTTGAAGAAATGGCTTAAATCCGTGTTTGATTCTGTTTAATGCACTGGGCGACAGTGTTAATCATGATCGCGTGAACACTGCCGCGTTCGCGAAGAGCAGCCTCCTAAGGACTTACACGATCGCGGGAGGCTTTACGCGTTCGCGAAGGCTTAGCCCGCCTTACCTTCGCGTTCGCGTATAGCTTCCCCAGGTCCCTTGCCCAGCATAGCTAGAGCTATGCGTTCGCGTTCGACCTGTCGCGTTCGCGTAAAGCAACTCCCCCCAATGCTCCGTGTTCGCAACCATGGTCTCGCGTTCACTTAGAGTAAATCCTTCCACAGCCCAGTTTCCCCTTCGTGATCGCGAGAGTGACTACGCGATCGCGAAGCACAGTATTGCAGACATCAGATACAGCCAAAATACCAGATTTTTCTAAGTTCAAAACATCTTGTGGCCTATCCGAAACTCACCCGAGCCCTCGGGGCTCTAAACCAAACATGAACACAAGTCTAAAAACATCATACGAATATGCTCGCGCAATCAAATCGCCAAAATAACACCTAAAACTATGAATTTAGCACCAAATCAAATGAAATTCTCAAGAACACTTTAAAATTTCTATTTTCTCAACTGGACGTCTGAATCATATCAAATCAAATCCGTTTCTCACCAAATTTCACACACAAGTCTTAAATATCATAATGAACCTGTACCGGGCATCCGAACCAAAATACGGACCTGCTACTAACAATGCCACACATCCATCAATTCTTAAAAATAAATAATTTACAAACTTTTAATTTTTATCAAAAATCCATAACTCAAGCTAGGGACCTCCGAATTCAATTCCGGGCATACGCCCAGGTCCCATAATTCAATACGGACCCACCGGGATCGTCAAAATAGGGATCCGGGTCTGTTTACCAAAAATGTTTACCAAAATCAATTAAAATCAACTTTTAAGGTGTAAATTCTTATTTTCATCAATTTTCAACATAAACGCTTTCCGGAAACATGCCCGGACTGCGTACGCAAATCGAGGAGGGTAAAAATAAGATTTTTAAGGCTTAAGAGCGCATATTTGAGTTCTAAAACATAAGATGACCTTTTGGGTCAGCACACCAACCATACCAAAATTACTCAAATTCGATCGTAACTCAACCTTCAAATCCTCAAAATAAAGCCTAGGAAGTTTCTACCTTGAAAATCTCTCCAAGAATCGCCTCAATCCAAGCTCCCAAAATCAAATGGTGAAATATAGCTCAAACCCTCTTTTTGATATTTTAAATTCTGGTGAGACGTCCTCTTTCGCGATCAGGGAAAATGCTTCGTGATCGTGAAGAACAAAAACAAAGCCGCCAAAAATTACCTCTACGCGAACGCATCCAGGCCCACGTGAACCCAAAGACCAAACATCCCTGACCTAAGCGATCGCGGACAGCCTTACGCAATCGTAAAGAACAACGCGTGGAATACCCAGCTTCTTGCTTTCCTCCACGCGAACACGACTTAGCCCACGCATTCGCGATGTACTGATGGCCAAAGCCTCGCAATTGCAGTCCTCATTTCGCGATCTCATAGCACAAAATCCTAGCTGCCAAAAATAAGCCTACGTGATCGCAAACCTTCCCATGCGATCGCGTATAAGAAAACCAGACCTGCAACATCAGCAATCTTCTAACTCCAAATTCCAATCTGATTCCTATCAGAATCATTCCCGAGGCCCCCAGGACCCCATCCAAACATATCAACAGGTCCTAAAACACGATGCGATCTTAGTCGAGGCCTCAAATCACATCAAACAACATCAAAAATACGAATCGCACCCCAATTTAACTTCGATTGACCTTAAATTTTGTACGCAAGTCATAAATGACACAACGGACCTACTCCAACTTCCAGAACCAAAATCTGAGCCCGGTAACCACAAAGTCAACGCTCGGTCAAACTTCTCAACTTAAACTTCCAACCTTGGGACTAAGTGTCCCAAATCATTCTGAAACATCCCCGGAACCAAACCAACTATCCCGACAAGTCACATAACAACAATTGAGCATAGTAGTAAATAGGAGAACGGGGCTCAAACACTCAAAAGGGTCGGTCGGGTCGTTATAAAATATGTGGTAAAACAGTAAAGTCATCAAGGCACGGTAAAAGTACCAGTGAAACCAACTATGGAAAACAAATGACAACCCAATAATCAAGTCGTTCTAACACCAGTTTCACAATAAAATTACTCTGAGATACCCCATCTCATGATCACAAATCACACGAGTCCCAAATCACAAATCATATGATCATGGCACCCCGTGCCCACATTATTAATAACAAGCGCACAGACAACTCACGTGCTGCACGGACACTCATATGCCAATATCTCAATCCGCCCGACATGGTCACAGGCTCAATAGCACGATGAAAGCAGATATACAAAAATACAAGTGCGTGATCAACGAATATCAAGTTTTAAGCTCTTTAACTGGTAAAAATGGCATGTTACGGTGTATGCATGTGCGAGTGTACTATTTCAGTCTAAGGCCACAAGTAATATCAAAGACATCGAATAACTGATTAGAGACAACACAACAAGTCATGTAATGTGCATGACACACACAAGAAAAATCACACAATCACATGAATATCATCAATAAAATGCCCTCAGGCCATTACATATCATCCCTGACGTAACCAACCTTATCTCTCCATACTGACATTAGCATAATAGCCACCGGTATCACTCCGCCCACACAGTAAACACAATAGCCACATGTATCACTCCGCCTAGACAATATATCAATAGCCACCTGTATCACTCTGCACCATCAACAACAGTGAGATGTCACCCTTTTGCTCCGCATAGCAACAATCAACCCACACAACAAATTCCCATTTGCCAAAATCACAACAACACGACATATCAACTCGTACCACACATGCCCGTAAGCCACAACATTTTCAAATAACAATACCAATGTAACCACAACACATAGCCCACGGGTATACCACAATATGTACAAGAATCTCAATAACAACATAATAAAATGGGAAATAACTCAACAATGAAAAATACTCATAAAACAACTTCAACAAAAAAAGATTAATAGTTTCCAATTACCTCAACTTCAATTACTTGCTTAAGAATAATCATAAAAATAAAAGACATGACATGTAATCACAACCTCAACTAAATATCTATAAGAGTAACTCGACAATGAAAGATAGAACATGTACTAACAACTTCAATTAAGGCGTATAAGAATAAACTTGACAATATAATATAGAACGTGCAATGATAAATTTATTTAAAGCATACAAGAATAAACTTCACAATGGAATATAACATATGTAATGACAAATTCTATTAAATCATATAAGAATAAACTTGACAATGGAATATAGAACATGTAATGACAAATTCAATTAAAGCATATAAGAAGCCTAAGAGTCTAAACCAATCAATTTTCACATCTAAGGTCGTGTACACACTCGTGACCTCATGTACACATCTTCCACATAATCTAAATGTTGCGATTAAACTAAATCCTACGGGGTAACTTCCCCCACACAATGTTAGGCAAGATACTTACCTCAAAGAAGCTAAACCAATACTCTAAGAAGCCCTTCACGTGTGAAACAACCTCCAACTGGCTCGAATGTAGCCAAAATAACTTAATATCATAAATAAAAGCCATAGGAAACAATTCCGGATAATAAAGCTTCGATCTTTAATGAAAACCAAAAATACAACCCTGGGCCTGCACCTCGGAACCCCGCAAAACCATCAAAATTCGAACACCCATTCCGATATGAGTCCAACCATCCAAAAATCATCCAATTCCGACCTCAAATCGGCCTTCAAATCACCATTTTATCTTTTAAAATGTTATTACTAAAATCCCCAATTTCTCCAATTCAAACCATCAATTAAATGATAAAAACAAGGATGAAATCATGAAATATAAACAAATCCGAGTCTAGAATATTTTCCCCAATCCAAAACATGAAAATTCCCTCAAAAATCACCCAAATCTGAGTTCTCTAACTTAAAAAGAGATAAAATAACAAAAGCCATCGAAATAGAGTATTAAATAGTCCGCCCAGGTATTACTCATTGCAATCGTGGAATTCCTTTCGTGATTGCGAAGACAAAACTCACCCAGCTGGCCAAAACGTTCTTCGTGGCTGCGACGCCCAATCCCTAGCAACCTACGCGAACGCGGATAACAACCATATGATGCCCCTACATGCTTCCTTCTACGTGATCGCGTTCGCGAAGGCCACATCTCCCAAGCTTCGCGAACGCGTGATCATCATCGCGAATGCGATGTACAAAATTCCTACTACCACATTACACTAAGTGAACGTGACTCTTTAGTCGCGATCGCAATGAAGAAAACTAGATATCAGAACCAACAGTTCAAAACATGAGAAAATAGTCGTAGCCCATCCGAAACATATCTGAGGCCCCTGGGACCCCATCCAATCATACCAAACAGTGCCAAACCATAATGCAATCCTACTTGAGGCCTTAAATCACACCCAACAGCATCAAAACTATGAATCGTGCCTCAATTCAAGCCTAATGAACTAATGAAGTTTCAACTTCCAAAACGCATGTCGAACCATATCAAATCAACTCGTAATGACCTCAAATTTATCATGCAAGTCCCAAATGACACGACAGAACTACACCAACTCCCGAAACCACAATTTGAACCCGATATCAATAAATTCAACTCCCGGTCAAACCTCTCAACCTTCCAAACCTTTAACTTTCAAAATTTCACCAAAAAGCATCAAATCAACCTACGGACCTCCAACTCAGAATCCGGACATACGCCTAAGTCCAAAATTACCATACGAAGTCATTGGAATCATCAAAACACCATTACGGACATAAAAGTCAAACTCCGGTCAACTCTTACCACTTAAGCTTCGAAAACAAGAATCATCCTTCTGAATAAATCCCAAATCGTGCGAAATCAAAACCGACCATGCACGTAATTCATATTGCATATATGAAACTACTCAAGACCTTACACCACTGAATGGAATGCTAAATCTCAAAATGACCGGTCGAGTCGTTACATTCTCTCCCTCTTAAATAAAATTTCATCCTCCAATGTGCCAATAGTCGCTCCAAAGTTATCAAGTCACTAAATGAACTCACCATGCACATACTCACGGGTGATCCCCCATCACCCCAACAACATAAGCCCGACAATACAATCTCGACCGAAGATTATCACTTCAACCTTAACCAATAAGCCTAAAAATCAAATTTCAACATCTAAGCATCCCCGAAAGTCACGATTTTCACACATACACCCTGCATCATCCTCCACCGGCTGCAAAAAACCATAAGTATGATCGCACGGTATAACCACGCGGCTCAAAATGTCACCCATATGCCCATGGCAACAACTCTGACCGCAATAGTAGCCCATATTCAAATCCAGCATTGGTAAATAACCTCATATCAGCTAGAACCTTGTCCCAACACTTCTAATGATGTAAGAAACATGAAGATCTCATAACCACTCACCCAATCAATAAGTCACACCCAACTCCACCTGGGCACATACCTCGCAATCTAAATCCAATGAGAACAACTCGAATATGACTGAATATGGAAAGAGAAACATATGAGAGAACTATCAAACAAGTCCAAGAGGTACAACTCCCCAACGGTATCATACTATGAATCTATTCCACAAGGGAGAAACAAAACATATGAACTAATAACAAAGATCATATCCTAATATAATTCCACCGCAGCACGTAGCCCGGTCCAAATATATCAATCCACACGAAAACATGAGGATTCCATCCTCAGCTCTGAATCACAAGTACAATAGACATCACCCCAACCAAAAAATTTTCACTAACTCAATTTCACAAAAATAAATCACAACACATAACGAACTTCCCATACTAGTAGAGCACCCAAATACAAGTCGTAGCCAAGATATCCATAAATCACATCAAAACTTATTGTACTAAGTAAAAACAGTTCATCCTAGTCTCATAACTCTCAATAGCGAGCAAACCAAAATGATAGACACGGGCTACCACTATAGACTCTCTCAACAAGGATAAACATATAAGTAGAGTACAAGAATCATAAAACACATTCATATATTAAGCTAGATAGGAGGACTCACATCGATAAATAGGACTGAATCAAAATAAGACTGATTCTCCTCTATGACAAACCAAAACCATACCTGTAGGGATATCATCTGGTGCAACGGCCTCAACCCTACCATGGAAAGCATATCAACGGGCCGGGCCTCCCCCTCTAGGATGCCCTCTTCCTGCCTCTCCTCCACCTCTAGCTGGTTGTGCAAATGAAGTAGCATATGGAGTGGAGCCCATAGCCTGAGTGCTCTAATGAAGTCCATCCCTTCAGAGTCTAGGAGAATCTCTCATGATGTGCCTAGTATCGCCACACTCATAAAAACCCCTCTATGGGCGTGGCTGCTGGTGTTGAGTCTGTACTGGATAACTGGAATAACCGTTGTAGGAACCTCGTGCATGAGGTGCACTAAAAGATGACTGTCCCATATGAGTACCCTGAGGTCCCTGACTAGCTGGAGCGCCACGAGTAGTCTAAAGTGCAAACTAGACTAGCCGACTGATAGAGCCTCCACTATGATGGGTCAGAGCCGAAGAGTATGATCCACTAAATCATCCAGGACCTCGAGGCCTCTTGGCCTCCCTATCCTCCCTCTCCTGACCTTGAACACGTTCTAATCTCCTGGCAATCTCCACAACCTGCTAAAATGGAGTATCAGTCTCTAACTCCCAAGCCATACTAAATCTAAGACCATAACTGAGCCCCTCGATAAAACTGCAGACTCTATCTCTAATGGTAGAAACCAAAATAAGTGCATGAAAAACTCTGACACCATCATAGTGCCCTGACGTAGTTGCTCGAACTCTGTGCGCCATGCATCCCAGAGTGTTACATCTCGCATTTTCGTACGTTAATGTTTCGTCTTCAGATAATGGACGTAGACTCGGGGATGAGATTATCTTGAGATTATAAGCATTTATGCAATTTATAATAGGCGATAAGTAAAATGCCGTGAAGGTTAAAGGGTAAACGAATCAAAGAAAATGAGTTTCGTTGAAGATTGTCAATTTGGGAAAACATATATGATCCGAGCTATAGTACCCGGTATTTATGGACTAGTGCCATACAAGGTACTACATAACCATGATAGTAAGGTGTATAAGGTATGTTAAAAATGAGTAGTATTTTAAGTAAGTTGAGATAATTCTTAATTATGTGGGTAATTGGTTAATTATTAGGTAATGGGAGATTACCTAGTTAATTAAGGAGTTGTTGGGTGATTAATTAAAGAATTGGGATAAGACTTAATCCCTCCCCAACGTGGTGGCAGCACCCCCCTTCCCATTTTATGACTCTTAAAAGAGATTTAAAGGTGGCACACTTGAAAAGGTTATGTGACACCAAGCTTGAAATATGGGGCCCACCTAAAAGATAAAGGTAACATTTCTAAGTTTAAAATCAATTGCTAAGGAAAGAGTTTCAGCAAATGTTGCTTTGTATAGCAAAGTTGCATCTCTTAAGAAAGAGTTTCATCAAAGATGATTTTGCAATAAGCAACGTTATTTCTTCGAGCATTTCATATGAAGACCACTTAATATTATAACAACGTGGGGTTTGCGATTCTAAGGAAATACGGTGCAATCTTTCCCAAGAATATCATACAAAGTTTTTCCTACTCCAGGTATGTTAAGGTTAAGCCCTTCCTTCATTTTGGCATGATCTCGTAACTACATGCGTTTGATAACGAGGCATAAAGAGAAGTTCATACTTTTAAATTTATATACATTATCCTAGTCTCATAAGTTATAGTATTTTCCCTTATCGGGATTTCATATTCAATTGAGTATTGTCTTCTTTCAGTCAAGAGAACGGAGGGTCTATATATATATATATATATAGTATTACAATATCTTCCCCACCATCGAGCTATAATTGGTGGGCATGCCCCTATTGGGCAACCTATGATCAGATAGTAAGTTATATACCGAGCCTATTGTGGTCGAGCGCCTATGAGCGAGCCCAGCATGGCCGAGGTACAGAGCCTAGAATGGCTGAGTGCCTATGAGCGCGCCTACTACGGGGGAGCAGTTACACGTTCCGAGCCTTATAGGGCCGGACATCTATTTTATTTACTATATTAAAAGAGTTGAGTCGGTATCAGCAGGTAAGTATATCTCCAGATCATCTTTGACTCCCAGTTACTTTCAGTTATTATATTATTAGTTCAGTTTCAGCTTCCAATTATTTTATTTCCTTGCATACTCGGTACGTTATTTCATACAGACGTCCCTTTTTTCTACCGAAGCTATATTTCATGCGTGCAGGTTAAGATAGATAGACAGGTAGACCTCATCGGTAGGTGTTGCCCGAGTTTAGCTTTATCGGTAAGCTCCACGTCCTTCGGAGTTGCTGGGTCTAGAGTTCTATTTACATCTTGTGTATATATGTATATAGGTTATGGGTAGGTCGGGGCCCTATTCCGATCAAAGTACATCCATCAGTAGAGGCTCGTAGACATATCCTGTCAGTTAGTGCAGTATGTTGGGCTTGTAGTCCTTGTATGTATATTTTGTTGGTTTGTCAGCTATAGTAGTTATGACGACCTTGTCGTCCCAGCTTTATAGTGATGTTTAGTCAGCGTTAGCTTTCGTTCATTTTTATATTTTGCTTTGCAAATTGTCTTGCAATGTGGCCACGACCAAAGTATGACATTATATGTGCAGAGTCCCTTAGTCGCAAGTTGGTACGCAAGGATAGGTGAGGCACCGGGAGCCGGTCATGCCCCTCCCCCCCCCCTCCCCAGGTTCGGGGCATGACACGGAGGGTCTTGGGAACAAACTCCCTCAAAAACATATCTAAAACCTGAGCCCAAGTGAGTGGTGCAGCATCGGTTGGACTACCCTCCTCAAAAGCCTGCCACCACCTATATGCTGCTCCAGACAGGTGAAATGTTGTAAAGGCTACTCCGCTCACTTCCACAATGCCCATGGTGCGGAGAATATAGTGCCACTTGTCTAGAAAACCCTGTGCATCCTCAGTAATTGCGCCAGTAAAAGTAGGAGGATCATACTTCTTGAACATCTCAAACCTCTTTTGTTCCTTCTCTGATGCCACTAGCCTGACCTCAGGCTGGACAGTGATAACGAGTTGTACTGGCATTACACCCCAAGTATGACCAACATGAGCCTGCTGCTCTAGAGTATGGGCAACGGGAGTCTGAGCTCCTCCCCCAGTCTGTGAAGTAGTTGGTGCAACTGGGATCAATCCCGCCTAAGCTAATGTACCATACATGTTCAGAAACTGTGCTAAAGACTCCTGAAGCCCAGGAGTATCAACAAGCGCCTCTGGTGTATGTCCACCAAATGGAGCTACTGGTGGCTCCTCAGCTGCTGCTCTGGCTGGTGCTCTAGCAGTGGAATGTTCCCCTCATCGGCCTCTACCCAGCCCCGGCCTCTCGCGGCTCTATCAGGGGGTGTGGGTGTCTACTCGGTTGATCCGTTAGTGAGTGTTCTCATCATCTATGAGAGAATAGAAATAGGGCTCCCCCACTTAGCTTTAAACTACCATCACATAAATGTAGAACCCACAAAGATTTCTCCTTCTCAATTAACGTGATCTCCCACCGCCAACCCGCCAAATTTCTCATAGTCTCTTGATAAACATTTCATGAACATTTCGAATTATCAGCCACAATCGCATATTCGACCTTCTGCCGAGTAGTAAGCAGAACTCTTCGTAGAAAATTCATCAAAATCACACAACCGCTAACCTACCCATAGGAGATAGCTCACATGTGGAACTTCATCCCGACATCTTCCAATGACGTTGCACGGGGTACCACTACTACGAAATCAGTAAACCCTCCTGAGCCCATGCTCGTCCAATGGCTATAAAATTATGCTCATTCCCCATTGACATCAAATGAAAGTCCGATAATATATTCCAAGCTCGAAGTCACATCGCATCCCATAATGATAATCAAGCTTTTATACCCCTCTTCATTCCAAGCAAACTTCTTTCGCATATTCAACCTTCCTTAGCACAGTAGCCACTATTATAAAAACAATTCGTAGACCTAGTCACTTTCCACCATGATTCCCAATCTCTCTAAACTTTCCTAAAAGCATGTGGCTATCCTACCATAGAATCCATATAATACTCTGCCACTCCCACTTTGGTTAAACCATCTCCTTTAAGAAACTTATTTACCTCTACTTTTCTTACTTGACCTGCTAGCAATTCAATCACCGCGAGACACATCCCACCATGTCCTTCCTCCTTCTCTACTACCAAAATTCTACCTTAAAGCATAATCCATTTGTAGCATCCGAATGGATAAATTGCCACCAACTCTAAGCATCCCCGAAGATCATCTTTCTCGAGCCATCAACATTAGAAACACCAATTCGGTTCTGAAACTGCTACACACCGCCATCTCTGAGAACCGCTTCTCAGGCACCATTTCACAACACCCTGCCCCGAAGGCAAATCAAAGAAGACAACAACAATGATGAGTCTTAATGTGTTCAAACAAGGATGATGACACCACATCACAAATGAGAATTCCACCACGCTCGAAAATATCAAGTCTCGTTACTGCATCAACCAAAGTCTGAACATCCATAGTCCGATTGTCTTTCCTCCATTGGAATTAAATGTCGAACCTCTAAGCCATGAACCGAGTAGTCCTCCTTTCGAGTCATTCATTGCCGCGGCACTGTAACACCCCGGAAAATTTTGAAGAACTTAAGTGTAAATCCCGGTAAAATTTGCAAAGAAAATAATATTTCATGGTGCCGGACTAGGCTTACGTGTTTGAGGATTATAGAAATTCTTCGCAGCTCGCAAGCTCGCCACGACTCGGACCTTTTAGGTTTAATAATGCACGAGAAAGTAAAGGAACAATTTTGGCGGAATGGTGCATTTTTGCGGTCCATTATGCGACCACAGAATCACTCTGCGGACCACATAATGGCCGCAGAGTGAGGCAGTTAATTGGGTCAGTTGGAGGCAATTATGAGGTCGACTCTGAGACCGCATAACTGTTATGCGGTGTACTATGCGACCGTATAATTATTATGCGGACCGCATAGTGACCACAGACTCAGGTAGATATTTGGTCATTTTGGACACCAATTGTGCGACCGATATGCGGTCCGCATAACTATTATGCGGTCGCATATGCAACCGCAGAACCTGTTCCGGAGCTTTATTTTTGGGTTTTTAAAACCCGACCCTATTTCATTAAATACACTCTTTGGGTCATTTTTTAGCTATTATGTGACATTTTAGAGTGAGAGGGGGTGCCCTAGAGTAAGAAGGTGTGCTCCAATATTGTTCTTCAATTCTTGCTCAAGTTTTGGAAGATTAAGAAGGCAAGCTCACTAGGTCTTCATCCTAGCGGTAAGATTCTACACCCTAAACCCTAATTTCGAAATCATCTAAAAATGGGTAATTAGAAAGATAATATTTGGGAATGAGAGTTGATTATTTTACATGTATGTGATATCAAGGGGTGTAGGAAGATTGTTGAACTAAGCATGGTAAAGATTGGGTTGTGGGATGATGGAATCCTCCATAAAAGATCTTGAAACCTTAATCCACACTTAGTGTTTGATAAAATGCTCAAATGAGCTGAGATCATGAATATCTTCCTAATTATGGTTCAATTTTGTTATGTCTCAAATAGATTGGGATTGCTAGAATTTCCGACACGTTGTAGTAATTTAAGGAAAGCTCAATTGAGGTATGTTGGCTAAACTTTCTCTCTTGGAATTGAATTACATAATGTTTCCGTGAGTTTCAAAGTATGGGTTACGTATTAAAATGTTGTGGCTTGAATCGTATTTCAAAAGAAAGCTAGTATGCCAAATTGTGTGAGAAAATCTCAATATTCTTAAGACTCTTAATTGCTCATATGTGTACCTAAAGTCTTGATTAGGAATGTCTTGTTGTTGATAACCTATAAAGATGGTTGAAAGTAAAATCAGTAAATTGGGAATATAAAGTGTGGCCAACGTGCCAATAGTGAAAGTTATACTTGTGACCAATGGTGCCAATGAAATAATGTGAGGAAGATTATGAAATGAGCTTTGACTCAACTATTCCAAAATTGACTTCGACAATATAATCGGCTAAATGTTTATGAACTCAAGTGATGCCCATATGTGGTTGTTTTAGCTAATATTATGCTTTGTAATTAATTTTTAATGTGTATGATTTCAACTTGTACTTCGATTGCCAATCATTTTACTCCATTTATTGGAAAGAAATCGATTGTGTTTAAAGCTTTCATTAATAATGAATTTAAAGTTGTGATTTCCGGAATATTCTACTTGTTGATAATTATGATGATGAATTATGAAAGGGAAGAAATGAAAGTGTGGAATATAAAATACGGCCATTGCGCCATGAATAAAGAATCATATATATGGCCCAGAGAGCCAATGAAATAATAATGTTGTAAGTGGTTGAAAGTACGGATTAGGTGATATGTGATGTGAAAGGTTATGAGATGTACGTATTTGTACTTTGTTTCCAATGTGTTATGAAATCCTATGGACGGTCTTTGAAACGCATAGGTGTATTATGTTATGAAACCCTATGGACGGTCTATGAAACGCATAGGTATATTGTGTTATGAAACCTTATGGACGGTCTATGAAACACATAGGTATATTGTGTTATGAAACCCTATGGACAGTCTATGAAACGCATAGGTATATGGTGTTATGAAATCCCGTGGACAGTCTATGAAACACATAGGTACATTGTGTTATGAAATCCTGTGGACGGTCTATGAAACGCATAGGTACATTGTGTTATGAAATCCATTGTGATATGAAATCCTATGGACGGTCTATGAAACGCATAGGTGCATTGTGTATAAGAGGTATAGATGTACGGTATGAATAAACACTATGGATGGTCTATGAAATGCATAAGTGTATAATATGATATGTGAACACTAAGGACGGTCTAATGAGACACATTATTAATGCAGACAATAGGTGCCCCTTTTGTTGTCCTTGTTTGTACAGGTTGTTTCAATTACATTATATTATGTGTTCTACGTATAGATCATATGGGCATTCTATTTTGAAAGAGGATTTCTAGCTATACATACTAGTGCTATTCGACAGTACTAACGTCCCTTTTGCCGGGGGCGCTGCATCTTTAATGGATGCAGGTGGTTCTACAGCAGGTGGCATTGATCAGTGATAGCAGTACACTCCTTTCAGCCGATTCGGTGAGTCCCTACTTTATTTCGGGGTCATGTATCTTTTATTTCTCATGTACTTTGTGGTTGAGGTATAGCAGGGGCCTTGTTGCCGGCATTCCCATATTACTCTTTTGTTGTATTTAGAGGCTCCATAGACTGGTTGAGGGTGGTATTTGATGTTGGGAATTGGATTAGAACTGTTGGTATTTGGCAACATGTTTTTCATTAAATCTATAAACTCGTACTATTTTGGAAATATTGAATGATGTTGTTAAAGGGAATGAAATAGAAGCGGTTAATGAAATCTCTTCAGTATTTGATTAACGGAGTACATCTCCTCTTTATTCACGAATGAATCTGGGCAGAATGAAATATAACAAACTTGCTCAGTCGGGTTCACTCGGTTGAGCGCTGGTCGTGCTCCTCGGTTTTGGGGCATGACAGGCACATAAATAAGCACCTTACCATTTACACCAAAACTGCGTGATAACCATTCATGAACATCATAATGCACCGTGCATAGCCGCGAACCCGTAGGCAACACTAACATTGCGCTAAAATAACAGAACATCCCTCCATGAGGCGACGACAATAGCCCAATCAAATACGCAGAGAGAAAAACCTCCTGCACCACGTCTGTAGTACCACTACAACTCCTCGATGCCCAATTGATAACAAGCGCTCCACGTCGCGTAAGATTGAGTAGGAAGCAAAATAAAGGCACGCGCCTCAATGGAATCAAATAGCACGATGAGGAATCAAGAAGAGAAGTGCTCCTAACAGCCCTGTAACCTCTCGAAGATAAGTACAGACGTCTCCGTACCAATCCACAAGACTCTACTAGACTTGCTCATGACTCATGAGACCTAAGTGAACCTAACACTCTGATACCAAGCTGTCATGACCCAAAATCCCCTAAAGGTCGTGATGGCGCCCAACTTCACCGTCAAGAAAACCAACAGTGAATTATCGACTTAATTACTCATTTTAAAAATTCTGAAATCATAAGTCCCATGAAGAAAATAAAATAAACATCGAGTACTCATAGGATCCCGTGAATTATCTTTATAAATTTCTGTGTAAAGTATAAATTACAAGGTAAAATAATATTAATTACATGAACTACAATAATGAACATCCAGTAGGAACTTCCATAACCTGGTGTCACAAGTGCATGAGCATCTACCGAGAAATATATATAAATACAACATCTGTCTAAAATACAAGTTAGACAGGAGAATGTAAATAACTCTGATGGAGACTCTGTATGCCGCGGATCGTAACATGGAATGCAGCTCACCATAAAGTCCCCGCAATAGCTGCGCCTCTGCACCCAAAAGACCACCAGAAATATACACATATACCTGCACAAAAAGTGCAACAAGTGTAGCATGAGTACGTAAATCAACGCGTACCCAGTAAGTATCTATCTTAACCCCGGAGAAGTAGTGACGAGGGGTCGACATCGACACTTACTAGTGGTCCAATATATCAAGTACAACAAGATGTAAGCAAGTGTGAGGCATGGTAAAAACAGTGCAAACAAATTTAAGCACGTGGTACGATCCTCCTCTAAACAATAAACGAAAGCCCTCAATTATCGATCACTTCCTCATCCGGAGTGGATATGGAAAATGGTCCCCACCAGATAGAGCGTCACAAGTCAAATCAGGAAAACTCACGGATACATGGCTTCTTGACAAATATTATGCACGACGATGCCGATGCGAACGACCCGATCCCATAAGAGTAGTTATAGAAATGCTGAGGCGTACGACCCGATCCCATAATAATGTGTGCACTACCGAGGGTCGAATGGCACAAACCATATATCCATCTATTATACTGTCGAGGAGAATGGCCCGCTCCCATGAGAATATGATACTTCAACGGGTCCTTGACCCCACTCACGAAGATACGTGTGAGTTATGAAATTTAAAGAAGCCTTTCAATGAAAATGCACATCGTGAGAGGAATTCGTAAGGGAAACACAATTGTTCCGCGACTAATCAAGTAGCTCATCAAATCTCTTACCATAGCGATTCTATCACTCTACGCAAGCCTAGTATCAAGTCATAACACAAAATAAAGGAATTAAACAGGCAAGGATAACTCAAATAGTACAATTAAAGCATGGCATAAACCTAAGTCTATCCGGACAAATCAGGAATACTAGCATACACAAGGACACTCGTCACCTCATACGTGCGTAGCTCCCACAACATGTAGCACATAAGAATATAACACCTACAGGATAAATTCCCCCTCATAGGGTTAGATAGGAGACTTACCACGCTCTGAAGTTCCATAACCGGCTCCAACGCCTCTCTAACACCTAAAGTCAAATGCCCATCGATCCGAAACTAGTCAAATAATCATGAAAATCAATAAAAATATGCCCCCACCCTCATAATTAATTAATTTATAACAATTCCCAACTCCGCTTGAAGAGCCAACAAAGTCAACCCTCAGGCCCACGTGCCCGAATTCTGAAAATATTTGAAGATAAACTTTACCCTTGACCTCATGAACTCAAATATATGATTTACTCCTAATTCCACTACCACAATCGTGGTTAAAATCCAAAAATGCCAATTTCTGGATTTTCTACCAAAATTTCAAATTTTTACTAATTTCCATGTTTTAATCCATATATAAACCATGTATTTAACTCACAATATGCGGGAATTACTTACCTTGACATAGATGATGAAAACCTTCCCCTAAGAGCTCCAAAAATTGCCCAATCAAATGAAAATGTGAGAGAAATGGGCTAAGTCTTGGATTAAAGCACCCCACTACCCAGCGACTTTCGCACTAGCGGACCATTAACCGCACCTACGGACACATCCATCGCAGGTGCGGTTCTCCCTAAGCCCAGGCAAATCCGCTTCTGCGGACCATATTCCGCTCCTACGCGACCGCTTCTGCGGTCCAACGTTCGCTCATGCGCACTCGCACATGAGGAACCCTTCCGCTTCTGCGACTTCAGTCTTGCCTTGCTCCTTCCGCTTCTGCAATCACTTCTCCATATCTGTGACTTCGTAGGTGCGGAATTTTCCTCGCACCTATGCCCCCAGGTCCCTTTAACCAAAATTTCACATGCGATGGCCCCTACGCACATGCGGCCACTTCCCACGCAGGTGCGATTGCACCATATCCTAGTTGCCTCAGCACTTCTTCCAAGTCCAAACTCGCTCCATTTCTATGTGATTCACACACGGGGCCCCCGGGACCCCATCCAGCCATACCAACGCATCCCGATACATGACACGAACTTAGTTGAAGCCTAAAATTATGCCAAACAACATCAAAACTACTAATCAACGATCGAAACCTTTCCTTAAACTTTCAAACATTCAAACTTCGCCGAACGCGTCTGAATTATGCTTAAACATCACGGAATGATGCCAAATTTTGCGTGCAAGTCACAAATCATGATAGGAACCTATTCCAAGGCTCAAAACTTCAAACAGACATTGATAACACCAAAATTCATTTCAAATCAAACTCAAGAAATTCTTAAACTTCCAAAATGCCAACCTTCTATAATAGACACCGAAATACTCCCGGACCACCCGATACTCAACTTGAACATAAGACCAAGTACAAAATTATCATACGAACCTATTGGAACCTTCAAATCCCGATTCCGAGGTTGTTTACTCAAAATTCAAACCTTAGTCAACTCTTCCAACTCAAAGCTTCCAAATTCAGAATTTTCCTTCCGAAACCACTTCGAACTTCCCGAAATTTAATTTCGACCATGCGTACAAGTCATAAACACGTGAAGTGGAGCTACTCGAGGCCTCAAACTGCCGAACAACGCGCTAGAGCTCAAAATGACCGGTCGGGTCGTTATAAGACAAGCAAGAGCTTGCTTCAGAACGAGATCAAATTTTGGATGAAAGGAATCAGCTTGTCTAGTGCCTCCTTGTGGTGGAGGCAAAAATCACTCAAATGGATGACCTCGAGGCCCGATTGTAGCAGTCCGAACAAGATAGGATGGATCATAGCTAGGAATTCACCTAGCTACATGAAAACCTCAAGGAAGCAAAGGCTATGTGGGTTGAACTTCATGATACTGTGACTGTTGCTGTTGAGCATGAGTCTGCCTTCATGGAACAAGTTAATAACTTGGAGGCTAGTTTATGCTCAAAAATCAAGGAGGCCAATGCTGCCGAGGAGAGAAGAGAAAAAAATGGAAGAAAGACTCAAAAGAGTCATGGAGCAGAATCGACTTCACTCAACTACCAACGTTGAGCTCGATTCCAAAATCAACACAATGAACGATGAAAATGAAAAGCTCCAACCCAAGATTGATAAGCTCAGAGCAAAACTCCAAGAAGATTCCCTCGTCCTCGAGAAAACCCACAACATATATCATACGAAGTAGAAGACTTTTGAGGAGGCCAAAGAAGGCATTGCCAACATTGATGACTGCATTGCCAAGACCTGGGAACTAGAGACAACCGCTCGTGAAAACCTTCCTGCTCGGCCCGCTGCATCTGATTCTTCAAATACTAACTTTGCATATTCGGGAATCGAAGGGGAAATCGAAGAAGATGAAGGCCTTGAATCGGCAGTGGAACGGCCTTTTCCCACTAGATAAAATGAAGACTCTTCTCTCCCTTCGGGTTCTGGCAGCAAGAACTGATGTATTTTTCTTTACTTTTTGTAATTATACCAAAAGTTTCTGCTAAGTTTGGCATTTTAATTAATAAAAGAAACTCTTTTTCTTAAGTGTTGTGCAAAAAATGTTCTTTTTTTGTTTATTTAACAAAGCTTCGGGAATCTTTTCACATCCGATAGCATTTGATTCCGGGCATAAACAAATCCAGAATCTATCCTTTACTATGAGGGTTTCATAAGAGAGGTCCCTTATATTTACGGCACTCTTAAAGAGGACGTTTCATGTTCATTCCAGCACAAGTATTTAGTGTTTTTATTAACTTTCAAACGATAAAATAAATTAACTTACCATTTGGACAAGAAATAAGATAAAGATAAAAGGACTTTGATTTATTCCCTTTGTCTTTAAAAGTACACTTACATAAATATTCATTTGCTTAAGTCAATAAAGTTGACAATACATGTGGCTAACTTGTACAACTTATTTTTATGGGGTTGATCATACAGTCCCGGTCCTGATAAGACATTGATCTCGGTTCTAAGAGTCCCCGGTCTTCATACCACTTTTAGTGCCTTGTCATGTATTATTCAGCTAGTGTTCAGATGCTAAGCATGAGAATTCGAACAGTGAAAGTCTTGCATTCGCCGATGGCACTTCTTTCATAGCAAACTTTGCATTGTTGTCTTATTAATGGAAATAACTTGTGTATGGGTAAATAATCTGTTTCCAGAGGCCAATTGAAACAATGAGAGTCTTGGGAGATGAGTTATGCTATTGGGCCAAAGATTATTTAACCATCTATAGGTTAATTACCATATGAGTTGATCCGCATAGAGCCATATATACTCATGCTAAAGTAGAGACAGCAGAGCTTTCCGTTATTGATTCACTATCTTGCCGATGATACTTCCTTCGTAGTATGCTTTACATCGCTTCCTCGTTAAATACCTTTCCAGAAAAATCCAATTGGGACAAAAACTAGCCGAAAGAAAAAATGAGTACAGCACATACTTCCAGTATTAGGAAAGATCTTCAGTAGTAATACCTTTTGAGCTGAGTCATGTTTCAATTGCTTCGTAATTTAACTCCGTCTTGATTTGTCAATTTGTAAGAACCTTTACTGGTTATAGCTGAAACTCGGTAAGGTCCTACCCATGTCGATCTCAGTTTCCCAGCATTAACTTCCCAAGTACTTTGAGTGACTTTCCTCAGAACCAAATCCCCAACTTTGAAATATCAGAGATTTGCCCTGCAATTGTAATACCTTTCCATCATTTGCTTTTGTGCCACTATCCTCACGTTTGCCATATGATAGTACTCTTCAAGGAAATCTATCTTGGCTAGCAACGCTTCATTGTTTATTTCTTCGTTTGCTCGGAAAACCATAAGGTCGGTTCCCCCACTTCTATCGGTATCAAACCCTCCGAACCGTACACGAGTGAAAAGGGGGTCTCTCCCGTGATTGACTTTGTTATGGAACGATATTCCCATAAGATACCCAGTAGGTCATCCGACCACTTGCCCTTAGCATTTTCTAACATCTTTTTAAGGCTTTGAATAATTACCTTGTTGGTTGACTCCGCATGTCCATTAGCACTCGGGTGGTATGGTGAAGACGTAATTCGTTTGATCTTCAGTCGTTCCAAAAACTTTATTATTTTGGTACCTATGAATTGTGGCCCGTTGTCACAAGCAATCTCTTTTAGTATTCCAAATTGGCAGACGATCTAGTCCCATATGAAATCAACCACTTCTCGTTATCCAATCTTTTGGTAAGCATCTACTTCAACCCATTTAGTAAAATAATCAGTTAAAACCAAACGAAATCTTACCCTACCGGGCCCTTGTGGTAAGGGACCGAATATGTCCATCCCCCATTTAATGAATGGCCACGGTGACACCACCGAATGCAAAAGTTTTGTTGGTTGATGCACTAAGTGTGCATGACGTTGATATTTGTCGTATATTTGTACGAATGTCTTTGCGTCCTATTCCATCTGGGGCCAATAGTAGCCAGTATTGAATAACCGCACCGGAATCAGATCCTTTCATCTCTGTGGATGGACCCAAATTAGCCAATGCGTCTGCCTCCACATTTTTCTCAATTGGAATGTGGATTATTGACCACTCTCTGAATTGCGTAAGTAATGCTTGAACCTTGTTCAAGTACTGTTGCATGCGCTCCTCCTTTATGTCAAAAATTCCATACATTTGGTTTACCACCAGCTGGGAATCGCATTTTATCTCGATAACCTCGGAACCTAGTCCTCGAGCTTGTTCAAGTACTGCAACCAAAGCCTTGTACTCAAGTTTATTGTTAGTTAATGGTACAGTTCTAATGGTCTGCCTTAGAGTTTCCCCCGAAGGAGTGATTAAAACTACCCCGAGACCGGACCCTTTTATGTTGGAGGCTCTATCCGTGAACAAGGTCCAAACTCCTGATATCATCCCCGATACCAACAGTGCTTTATTAGATGCTGAAGGCATTAATCCCGGACTAAAATCGGCCACGAAGTCGGCTAAAACATGTTACCTAATTGTAGCCCTAGGCTTGAATTCAATGTCGAATTTGCTAATTTCGACTGCACACTTAGCCAAACGACCTGACAACTCAGACTTATGAAGGACATTCCTTAAGGGAAAGGTTGTCACAACGGCTATCGGATGACATTAAAAATAAGGTCTAAGCTTTTGAGAGGCAACTACGAGAGCTAAGACCAGCTTTTCAAGGTACGGATAACGTGTTTCCGCTCCTGATAATATTTTACTAACGTAATAAATGGGAATTTGCATACCTACTTCTTCCCGGACCAAGACGACACTTACCGCTACTTCCAAGACCGCCATATAAATCAACAGTTGCTCTCCTTCCCTCATTTTTTATAATAACAGAGGGCTAGATAGGTACCTTTTTAGGTCTTTCAGTGCCTGTTGGCATTCGCAGTCCACACGAAGTCGTTCTTCTTTTTCAAAAGTGAAAAAAAGCGGTGACACTTTTTCGAGGACCTTGAGATGAACCTGCTTAGAGCCGCCAACCTACCGGTCAAACTCTATACTTCTTTCACGCTTATTATATAGTCCGAGATATCCTTGACGACTTTGATTTTTTCAGGGTTTACCTCGATTCCTCTTTGAGAGACCCAAAACCCCAGGAACTTATTAGAACCCGCTCCTAAGGCACACTTCTCCCGGTTGAGCTTTATATTGTACTTTTTCAGAATGTCAAACGTCTCTTGGAGATGCTCTAGATGATCTCTTGCATTAAGAAACCTAACTTACATGTCATAAATATAAACTTCCATCGTCTTACCTATCTGTTTTCCATACATCTTATTAACGAGCCTCTGGTAAGTGCCTCCGGTATTTTTAAGCCCAAAAGGCATCACATTATAGCAATATGTTCCAAAGCTTGTGATGAAATAAGTCTTTTCTTGATCTTTCGGGGTTCATAATAATTTGATTACACCCTGAATAAGCATCAAGAAAACTCATTAACTTGTGCCCGGTCGTAGCATCGATTATTTGATTAATGTTTGGCAATGCGAAAGAGTCTTTGGGGCACGTCTTATTTAAATCCTTATAATGTACACAAATCCTAAATTTGTTATTCTTTTAGGCATTACTACTATATTAGCTAGCCACTCCGGGTACTTTACCACTCAAATTGAACCGATGTTAAATCGGATTACCTCTTCCTTAACAAATCTGTTTCTGACCTCTACTAATCGGGTGTTTCTTCTGCCTTACCGGGGGTATGTTTGGATCCAGACTCAGTTCGTGGACCGCCACCTCTAATGGAATACCTGTCATATTTAAATGAGACCATGCAAAACAATTAACATTAGATTTAAGAAAATCTATAAGTTTTAACATGAGTTCGAGACTCAGCCTCATTCCTAAATGGGATTTTATGTCCAAAAACTCTTCGAACAAAGCCGCTTGTTCGAGCTCTTCTGCGGTTGATTTGGTCGCATCCGTCTCCTACAGTACCTGAAAAGACCTCGGTACTTGATATAATTTTGATGACACCTTTTTTTTATCATCCTCAATTGGGATAGGAGAAGGCACTGGTTCCTGTGATTGTTGTTTGCTGGTTTTTGTGCCTTTGTTGCTGGAAATGGTTACTGCGTTCATCTCCCTTGCCGCTGTTTGGTCTCCTCTTATCTTCTTGATCCCTTCTGGTGTTGGAAAATTTAATAGTTGATGGTAGGTTGAAGGAACAACCTTCATTTCATGTATCCACGGCCTTCTGAGAATTACGTTATAGCCCATGTCGTCATCCACCACTTCGAATATGGTGGTCATTGTTACTCATTCGGCATATATGGGCAGAAAAATTTCCCCTCGAATTGCACACTTGTCAAGTTGAAGCCAGCCAAAAGCTTTGTTGCCGGAATGCTATTCCCGGTTAACTTCACTTGCTCCAAAACTCTCCATTGTCTAATGTTGGGAAAACTTCCTGGATCAACCAAAACACGCTTAATTTTGAAATCTAAAATGTTAAGTGAAATTACCAAAGCATCATTGTGAGGTAGAAGGAGTCCATCAACATCTTCTTCTGTGAAGGCGATTTCATCTTCTAAGACTTTCGGGATCCTTTTACCATGAGTCACTGATATCTTCGTCTTCTTTGCTGCCGAAAATGTCACCCCATTGACTTCGTCTCCTCCAAAGATCAAGTTGATTGTCATCCGAGGTGACCCTACTACCGGATTTGATGGTTCTACATTGTCCTAATTTCTCCCATAGTTGTTCTTGGCGAAGTCGCTTAAAAACTCTTTAAGGTGACCATTCTTTAACAGTGTTGCCACCTCTTCTCGAAGACATTAGCAGTCGCCAATCCTATGGCTGTGAGTCCCATGGAATTCACACCATAGATTGGGATCCCTTTGGCTAGGATCCGACAGGATTGGCTTCGGGAATCCAGCTTATTTAATATTCCTCATTGTCGACACCAATTCTAGCAAGCTGATATTAAAGTTGTAATCGGATAACCTGGGATATGCGACATCACGAGACCCATCGTCCCTTTCTCCTGCTGTGATCTACTACTCCGACTACGATCCGCCCTTCTATAGGAAGCGATCCCATCCGATGACTGGAATCCTTTATTACTACGCCCATAGGCCCTATCGTAAGGCTGGAAATGTTTTCTAGAGGGCCTTCGATATGCATCAAAATAATTTTTGAATTTATCTTGATTCCGGTAATGATTCCGTCCTTTGGAAGACATTGAAGAACCAAGTTGGTCGTCTTCTATTCTGATCTTCGACTCGTGGCGGCTATGAACGTTTGCCCATGTGGTTTCCTGATATTCAAGCAAGCTTTCCTTTAGTTTCTGGGAGGCATCGGAGCTTAACGGGTTGAGACCTTTTAAAATTCCTTTGCCGCCCACTCATCCGGAACCGCGAGTAACAACATCCTTTCTTTCTGAAACCAGATCACGAACTCTAGCAACAATTCATATTCTCCTTGGGATATTCTGAATATATCCATATTTCTCACCTGGAACTTTCTTGCTCCAGCATGAGCTTTGATAAACGAGTCTGTAAGCATTTTAAAAGAATCAATAGAGTGCTCGGGTAAGAGAGAATATCACGTTAAGGCACCCTTTGTAAGGGTTTCGCCAAACTTTTTCAACATAACTGATTCGATCTCTTATTAGGCCAAGTCATTTCCTTTTACTATCGTGGTGTAGGTCGTGATGTGCTCCTATGGATCCGATGTCCCATCATATTTTGGTATATCCGGCATCTTAAACCTCTTTGGGATCAACACCGGTGCCGCACTTGGCTTAAATGGCAACTGCGTATACTTTCTTATATCTGGTCCCTTTAACACCGACGACGCCTTTGGGATCTGATCCATTCGAGCATGAAATTCCTTTCGCATTCTGATCCATTCGCTCATTTGTTTCTCTCATGAATATCATGAGCTCGATTTTGAAAGGGCCATTTAAGTTGTTGTTACCAGATCCACTACCAGTCCCTCCGGCCTCGTCGAAACCGACCTCATCCCTTGGAGTGTTGTTATCGGCTCTTTGAGCCGTTTGATTTGCGGGAACAATAGGAGCCTTTCCATTAGCATTATTGGAAGAACCCGATAACGCCTGCTTCCATTTCGTCATCACTCGATCATGCCTTGAGAGGTGACCCATAATCGTTTTTTGTTGTTCTCTCAAGATTTTAACTGTTTCAACAACGTGCTCATCCTCCGCATCATCAGGAGTTGGGCCCCTCACATGTCAAGGATGCTGGCCTTCGCGTATTGGGGTTACCTCATCTCCTTCATTGCGGGTTTTGCTAGTTGAATCATCACGCTGGAACTCATCTTCCTGCTCATTGTGTGTTCCAACATTGTAGACATTGTTGACATTATTAGCTGCCATATCTGATTTTTCTTTTACCAAGGAAAGAATCGAAACTTGTTAGTAACAAACGAATGGATCAAAGCAATTACACAACTGTTTATGCCCCACTGTGGGTGCCAAACTGTTTACCTGTAAACGGTACAGTTGAATTTAGAGCGTAATTTATAGACAAGCGAATCGATTTGACCTAAAAATAGTAAATAAATAAGAACAAAAATAAGATTGTCAAGTGAAATTAAAGAAGATTACAAGTCTGACTAAGAACTTAGCCTTTATGATGGAACTAAAACTGAGCATAATATGAAAGTAGATTATCACTTTTTGTGTGCAGAGTCCTTTGTGCCTACAATGAATGCTAATCTTTCTATTTATAGCCCTATTCAGGGAGACAAGATCCTCAAATCAAGCCCCTCTTGAATGAGAATAAAATCGTCATTGATGGCTACATAACGGTTGGCTGTAAATGCATATATTCTTTGTAACGGCTGTCCAATGAATGCTATCCGATGACAATGATTTGAATCTTTGTTACTGGCTACTCTGTCTTCGGGATTCGTTCAGCGCTGACGTGCCTACATCCAGTGCCCGGCGGTTTACTGACTCACATGTCATTCCGTCATTCGTCCAACTGTTACTAACCAATTTTACCCCATACACTGTATAGAAGCACAATAGAAGATTTTAGAATGGTTTGTGGTAATCTTGAGAATAAGACGTCATTTTATGTTCGTATCAAGATAGCTATAAAAATCTAAATAACGTCTTTTATAGCGCGTTGATTTTTCATTTCAAAAACTTTTATCTCTACTTTTATTGTTGATCACTGCACATCTATTTATTGAGTGTTCTTCAAAATATTTCCACCTCTAGATTTCTAACAAGATTGACAAAAATGAACAAACCACTCTAGTTTTTTCTCTGTTTCTTTGGTACAGCCTCCTTGGGCCTTCCTACTTACTTAATAAGCATAAGTCACAACATAACAACAAATAGTTTCATATTAAAAGCTAAGAGACCATATTTTCCCCTTTGCTGTGTGAAGAACAATGCTACGTCGTAAACGAATCACAACCGTCCATCCATTCCTTCGGCTATTCACAACTGTTAATCCTCCCGCGACGTTGGAATTCAACTCATCCCTCCAAAGGCTACGCGTGCGACCCACGCACCACCATCTAGAACAATTCCTCTCTTCCTTGTACAACTATCCTACGAATCATTCCTCACAAACCTATGCTACCTTCTTCCACGCCTGCGCCCTCCTTCACCGCCTTGATATTGGCCAAGACATCCACAACCACATGCTTTTCCACAATCCAAATGCCGCTCAAGAACTCTACACAATCAATCATCTTGTTAACATGTATGCAAAATGTGGTAATTTGGAATGTGCTCGTCAACTGTTTGATCAAATGCCGCACAGAAACATTGTTTCTTGGACTTCCCTTATTTCAGGTTATGCTCAATATGGACGGACTAATCAATGTTTTAGCTTATTTTCTAGCATGTTAGCTCATTATAGGCCTAATGATTTTTCTTATGCTAGTGTTTTTTCTGTTTGTGATAGCTCACGTGGTAGGCAAGTGCATGCAGTTGCACTAAAAACAGGTTTTGATACATGTGTTTATGTTGGTAATGGTTTGATCGCAATGTACTCGAGGAATAGTTCAATGGATGGTTGCGATGAGGCATGGAAGGTTTTTAATGTTATGGAGTTTCTGAATCTGGTTTCATGGAATACAATGATAGCATGGTTTCAAATGCGTGGACAAGGTGATAAGGCGATGGGATTCTTTTCAGTAATGCATCGTTATAGCTTGGGGTTCAATCGTGCCACTCTTGTCAGTGTACTTTCTTCTCTCTTTGGAATGGATGAAATTGATTTTTCCTGGGGTCTTCAGGGTTGTTTCCAATTGCATTGCGTTAGTGTGAAAACCGGTTTTATACTAGATGTTGGGATTGTTACTGCTTTGTTGAAAGCGTATTCAATTCTTGGAGGAGAGCTTCGTGATTGTTATAAATTGTTTCTGGAAATGAGTGGATCTCAAGATCTTGTGTTGTGGACTGAAATCATAGTGGCATTTTCAGAAAGAGATCCTACGAAAGCGATTATTCTGTTTGGTCAGTTGCGCCGAGAGGGGTTAAGTTTGGATAGTTATGCTTTTTCCATTGCACTAAAAGCTTGTGCAGGACTCGTGACAGATAGAAATGCCTTGATGGTGCACTGCGAAGTGATTAAATCTGGTTTCATGGATACTGTGGTACTTGGAAATGCATTGATTCATGCATATGCAAGGTGTGGCTCAATATCTCAGGCCAAACAGGTTTTTGAGGAGATGAGATACAGAGATATAATATCGTGGAATTCGATGTTGAAAGCTTATGCGCTGCATGGGAAAGCAAATGAAGCGTTGAGACTTTTTAGGAAAATGGATGTGAAACCTGATGCAACCACTTTTGTTTCGCTGCTTTCAGCTTGTAGCCATGCTGGAAGGGTGGAAGAAGGAATTAAAATTTTTGATGCTATGTTTGAGAAACATGGTATTGTTCCTCAACTCGATCATTATGCATGTATAGTTGATATTGTTGGTCGAGCAGGTCATTTTTTTCAGGCGGAGAAAATAATAAAAGAAATGCCCATGCTACCAGATTATGTGGTATGGAGTGCATTTCTTGGAGCATGCCGGAAACATCGTGAATCTGGGCTGGCCCAAATAGTTGCATCTAGGTTGAAGGAGTTAGATCCAGAAAATTCATTAGCATATGTACTCATGTCAAATGTACACTGCTCAGCAAATAGCTTCAATGAAGCAGGTCATCTTAGGAAGCAAATGCGCCGGCTCGGTGTTAAGAAGCAGCCTGGATTGAGCTGGACTGAAGTTGGGGGTTTGGTGCATGAGTTTGCTTCTGGAGGCCTACAACATCCAGACAGGAAAGCTATATATACTAATCTGGAGGACTTTGTGAAAGAGCTGAAACATAGTGGCTATATTCCTGAGACAACTTCATCTTTACATGACATAGAAGACGAACAGAAAGAAGAGCAATTATATTATCACAGCGAGAAGCTTGCACTGATATATGCTTTACAAGATGCTAGTAAATCTCCTTCCAGCTGCAGTGCCATTAAGATTATAAAGAACATCCGTATTTGTTTGGATTGCCACAACTTTATGAAGTTATCATCAAAGCTAATAGAAAGGGAAATTATTGTGAGAGATTCAAACCGTTTCCACCATTTTAAGAATGGGGTGTGCTCTTGCAATGATTACTGGTAGACTCTGCCAACTAATTTCTACCTGCTGCCTCTCCAGGTAACTTCTTTAGTGTTCATCTATCTCATGACATGTGTCTAAGTAGACTAATTTCAGAGATTGTATCACCATTAGATTGCATAAAATTTAAAGAGGCTGGATTAGGAGCATCATCGATGAAGAAAGAAGGTTGATAAGTTTGAAAAGGATGGGTTGAAATCAGAAAATGTGATTGATGTGCTTCAGTTAATGAGTAACTGTGATGCACCGCTAGTTGCATTTATTTATATTCATGTGATTGTCAGAGACTTCTCCTTATCAAAGGAAAAGAAGAGATTGTCAGTGACTTCACTGGAGGATTAAATACGATCTGTGAATCCTGCACTTGAAAAAGGAACCTCCAAAATCTATTGTTGAAGCAGATGAGTAAGACAGTTTCTGGTCTTTGTATAGGAAATAAAGCATTGTTCCTCTTTTCAATTCGAAAATCCACAGACTTGTTCCAGATCTGCTAAGAGGTCTTATTGTGTGAAGAGCATACATTTTCAGCCAAAGGCGGTGTTTCATCCCAACTATTCATACTCAAATCACTTTCCATTATATAACTGCTCATATTTACTTCTGTGTTGACATTTGATCTTTTACACGGTATATTTCTGTTTTATCTGTTGAATGTTTGCTTAAAACTCTTGGAACCCCGTAAAACCATTACCAAAACTGCAGTGGGCCTTAGAAGTAGCAGTAACTGAGATTAATAGTTTGATTGCAGTGGTGCAACTTTGCTAGTTTGGTGTGTTTTTATCATTTGCTTCAATGTGTGCTGAACTGATAGTACTAACAAATGTGATATTCCAACGATACAGACATTTCAAGAAGAAAATACTGTCATAGATGAAACATGAAGCAAAATGGGAAGTATCATTCCTTAACAATTGGCATCTTCCAAGATGCAACATATGCAAACATGTATCTGGCATTACAAAATGTGTAAATTGTAATTATTTACATAGAGGAATCTCATGTAGATAATGTTGCAACTTCCCTTTTGTCTAGTGAATTTAGTATGGTTACAGATTCAAAATTGTGCAATCTTGACATTTGTGATGAAGGTTATATTGGCATCAACCTATAGGATTCCTGCTGAGAGAATGATGCGAAGAGGTTGCATTTTCTTGCTCTTCTAATCCCACCTTTTTTTCAGTAACCAAAAACTTCTGGAAGGCCAGTGGTTCAAGTGGTGCATATTGTTTGAAACTTAGGTGGATATTTGATCCGTCCCTCAGATCTTCTCCACTTAAAGACCGCATTTTTTTATCTGCAGTAAAGTTTGAACCTATAATATGCACCTATCCCATACATCACACACTAAACCCAGTACAAGAATGAGGATTTTTCATAATGTTTTTGCCTTCTGAATGGTCTTGTTCAAAACACGCCAACAGTTGAGGCTCCTCTAGAGTGGCAAACGGCGTGGGTGTGGCTTTACCTCGCATAAATTATAACCCTCCCTGCACCGCCTAACAACATTTGGTAGATGCACTTTTATCTCCACTTTACTCTACACCAGCAGAAAAAGAAGAACTAATCAAAGAAGTGGTATTCAACTGATTCTTCTACAGCAAAGCTAACTTTTTTATGAGCTGGTACCAGCAACTCCCCCTGTCGGCAACTTATACTCCCCATTTGGTTTAGATTCTAAATCTATTTTCAATTATCTATGTAAGTAATTATAAGCTAAAACTTTTTTCATCAAATAAGCCAGAGGTTATGTGAAGATTTAAGAAAAGAAGAACTTATATTTCTGTGCGTCTATTTACATCTCAAGAACATGCTATTTCTACAAGATTCCTTTGACCTATTCAAATCAGATAAAAACATCTAATTTATGACTTATGACTGATTCAAAACTGTTAATCTATGACTTATTCAGGAAATAATATTTCTAAAAATCCTCCTATAATCAACTCTCCCTCAAGTATTATAATTCTGTATTGCTGTAATAAACAATTAAACTTTCTGAAAAAACAAAACAGAAAGTTAGTAATACTTGTTTAACGAAATAGATTCTGAAAAATAAAAAACAGTATAGGAATAAATCGAGCCCACTGAATACACAGTGTGTCCTTAAGGAAATTATTCCCCTCAAGTACCCAAGGTGCTGGAATATATCCTCCCAGGATAGAACGATTTAACTCACCGGAGTGTTGGATGCCAAAACGCCGGTGAACAGCGAGCCACTCGAAGGCTGTAAAACACACTGGAATTTATTGTGCAGAAGAAGAAGAAGAAGAAGAAGAAGAAGAAGAAGAAGAAGAAGCTCAGAAAATTTCGTAAGGAAAGATTTTGGGATTCAAACTCTATTTATAGAGTTGCTGGCATTGTTTCTGAAAAGGTTTGCAACCTTTCAGAAACAGCCATGGCTGTTGGAAAAGGGTTGTTTGAAATATTGCGGGAAAAATGTATTTAAAATAATTCGGGAAAGAAAACGGGCCTGACGGAACCTCGCGGGTCATGGGTTATTCCGGATTGAATTTTTCGTTAATTATTTAATTAATTAATTAAATAATTGAAAGGAATTTTGTCCAAAAAGATTAATCAATCAATCGATCTTTGACCAAATCCGAATCCGAATCCTAAGCCGAAGCCGAGCCGAGCGAGCGAGCGAGCGACGACGGCGTGAGGCTTGCCTTTTTCTTAACTCTTTAAGAGCTAGAAGAAGAACAATTATATATATACCCATCAAAAGCCTTTTCTTCCTCCGATATAGGACAATGTCCCTTTGCCAAGGAAAACTCAAATATTTTATTTTTCCTCCATTTCTCATTCACCTTCTTTAAGCTACACAAGCTTAAAATTCCAACAATCCCCCACATGAATGGGGAATGGCTATAAAATAAAGGAATGCACGGACGCGTGTGTGTTTTACATGCAAGAATTAATTGCATCTGGATAAGTAGGTTTCCCTTTGAACTTTCCGTAGTGAACTTATATCGGATATACTCGGTCAATCGGTAGATTTGATATCTTTGAACCGTCGAGCTTTGTTGTATACCTAGACAACATAAGTCACACAATCAATCCTTAACCATCTATGGTTCTCACGGTTGTGTTCGTTTCAGCCATGAACACCGCCTGGTTTCATGAGTGCTTAGAGAATGGGCCTTTACTTTCATTCCCCTTGAAGCGGCTTACACTTCACACTCACATAGGTGATTTCTAAATGTGTAATCCTGTAGACACACTATCTGGTCATATCCTGCCAGACTTAGCAAATCATTAAAAAACCTTTAAGCTTTGTTGACTCATCAAAAAGCCTTAATGATTTACCTCGATTTCTGAACACTGTATTCATCACGAGAATGGGTTGAGTTATTTGACAGTGTTGAACCGTCATTCATAACTTTGTTTGTTCTCTTTGAACCTAGCTCGTGGGATCTCTAGTCTGCTAGGTAGAGTTACCGTCATGATGACTTGTCCTGGACCTTAACCCCATTCCCTTTGATGATCTTTCAACTGCCTCTCTAGATAGGCCTTTTGTAAGTGGATCCGACACATTATCTCTTGACTTTATGTAGTCAATTGTGATAACACCACTAGAGAGTAGTTGTCTAACGGTATTGTGTCTCCGTCGTATATGACGAGATTTTTCGTTAAACATAACGCTCCATGCCCTGCCTATTGCCGCTTGACTAACACAATGTATACAAATAGGTGCCAAAGGTTTGAGCCAAAATGGAATATCTTCCAAGAAATTCCGGAGCCATTCAGCTTCTTCACCGGCCTTATCTAAAGCTATGAATTCAGATTCCATTATAGAACGGGCGATGCACGTTTGTTTGGATGATTTCCAAGACACGGCTCCACACCCAATTGTGAAAACATATCCACTCGTGGATTTAACTTCAGATGATCCAGTGATCCAATTTGCATCACTATATCCCTCGATCACGAAGGGATATTTGTTATAATGCAAAGCGTAATTTTGGGTATGTTTGAGATACCCCAAAACTCGTTTCGTTGCCATCCAATGTATGTGATTGGGATTACTTGTAAACCGACTCAGTTTACTAATAGCACATACTATATCTGATCGTGTACAATTCATGATATACATCAAACTTCCCAATACTCTTGCATAATCCGGTTGTGAGTCACTTTCACCTTCATTCTTTTGAAGTGCATTACTCACGTCAATTGGAGTCTTGGCAATTTTGAAATCCAAATACTTGAACTTGTCAAGTACCTTTTCAATGTAGTGAGACTGTGGTAATGCTAGACCTTGTGGAGTCTTGTGAATTCTGATTCCTAAGATCACATCAGCAACTCCTAAGTCTTTTATATTGAATTTGCTAGCCAACATGCGCTTAGTAGCATTTATATCTGCCATGTTTTTGCTCATTATCAACATGTCATCAACATATAAACAAACAATGACTTTATGACCTGGAGTATTTTTAATATAAACACATTTGTCGCAGTCGTTGATTTTAAACCCACTTGCCAACATTGTTTGGTCAAATTTGGCATGCCATTGTTTGGGTGCTTGTTTAAGTCCATAAAGTGACTTAACAAGTTTGCACACTTTCTTTTCTTTACCAGTTACCACAAAACCCTCAGGTTGTTCCATGTAAATCTCTTCCTCTAATTCTCCATTTAAGAAAGCTGTTTTAACATCCATTTGATGGATTTCAAGACCATACATGGCCGCTAGTGCCACTAACACCCTAATAGATGTTATTCTCGTTACTGGTGAGTAAGTGTCAAAGTAATCAAGGCCTTCCTTTTGTCTATAACCTTTGACAATAAGTCTTGCCTTATATTTGTCAATAGTGCCATCAGCTTTCACTTTCCGTTTAAAGATCCATTTCGAATCTAAAGGCTTATTTCCTGGAGGAAGATCTACCAATTCCCATGTATGGTTATCCAAAATTGATTGAATGTCACTATTGACTGCCTCTTTCCAAAACGCTGAATCAGAAGATGACATAGCTGCTTTAAAAGTTTGAGGCTCATTTTCAAGCAAGAATGTCACAAAATCTGGTCCAAAGGAAGTAGATGTTCTTTGACGTTTGCTACGCCTTGGATCTTCTATACTTGGAGTATTT
This sequence comes from Nicotiana tabacum, assembly GCF_000715075.1. Classification (NCBI taxonomy): domain Eukaryota; kingdom Viridiplantae; phylum Streptophyta; class Magnoliopsida; order Solanales; family Solanaceae; genus Nicotiana; species Nicotiana tabacum. The sequence continues at coordinate 51,149,081 of NC_134100.1, forward strand.
TCCTTTGGTTCTTCCCGAGGTCGTTTAGGTCTTTCACTTAATGACTCACATTAAGTTTTATACGGATAGATGCTTTTAAAGAATTCAGCATTATCTGATTCTATTACCGTATTAACGTGAATTTCGGGATTATCGTATTTATGAACCAAAAACTGACATGCTTTACTATTTGTAGCATATCCAATGAAAACGCAATCAACAGTTTTTGGTCCGATTTTAACCCTTTTAGGTAAAGGAACTTGTACCTTTGCTAGACACCCCCACACTTTGAAATATTTCAAGTTGGGTTTTCTTCCTTTTCATTTTTCATATGGAATAGATTGCGTTTTGCTGTGGGGTACTCTGTTGAGTATTCGGTTAGCTGTAAGGATAGATTCGCCCCACAAACTCTGCGGTAATCCGGAACTTATTAATAAAGAATTCATCATTTCCTTTAATGTCCGATTTTTCCTTTTCGCAATTCCATTGGATTGAGGTGTGTAAGGTGCAGTAGTTTGATGGATAATTCCATATTCCGAACATATTTCTGCAAATGGAAATTCATATTCTCCACCCCTATCACTTCTAATCATTTTGATCTTTTTATTCAATTGATTCTCCACTTCATTCTTGTATTGCTCAAATGCTTCAATTGCTTCATCCTTACTATTAAGCAAATAAACATAACAATATCGAGTGCAGTCGTCAATAAAAGTAATAAAATACTTTTTCCCACCTCGAGATGGTGTCGACTTCATATCACAAATGTCAGTATGAATTAAGTCTAAAGGATTTGAATTCCTTTCAATAGACTTATAAGGATGTTTTACAAACTTAGACTCAACACATAATTGACATTTTAATTTATTACACTTGAATTTAGGCAACACTTCTAAATTAATTAACTTCCGCAAAGTTTTGTAATTGACATGTCCTAAATGAATATGCCATAAATCATTTGACTCCAATAAATAAGAAGAAGCTGCAATTTTATTCATACTAACAACAACCATTACATTTAGTTTGAAGAGGCCCTCTGTGAGGTAGCCCTTTCCAACATACATTTCATTCTTGCTTACAACAACTTTATCAGAAATAAATACACATTTGAATCATTTCTTAACAAGCAAAGAAGTAGAAACTAAATTCTTCCTAATAGTAGGAACATGAAGAACGTTGTTGAGCGTTAACACCTTGCCGGAAGTCATCTTCAAGAATATCTTCCCATAACCTTCAATCTTGGCTGTTGTAGTATTTCCCATGCAAACCTCTTCTTCGGGACCAGCAGTAGAGTAAGTCGCAAATGCTTCCTTGACAGCACAAACATGTCGAGTGGCTCCAGAGTCAATCCACCACTCCTTCGGATTTTCAACTAGGTTGCATTCCGAAAGCATTACACATAGATCATCAATGTCATCATTCTTCTCCACTATGTTGGCCTGTCCCTTCTTCTTATACTTTTTCGGGAGACGACAATCAGGGGCGTTGTGACCGGTTTTTCCACAATTGTAGCAGCTGCCCTTGAATTTCTTTTTGTTCTGCTCCTTAGTCTGTCCAGAAGACCTCTTTCTTTTCTTACTTTTTGGAGCAGTCTCCTCAGCGATATTAGCTCCCATGATCGTTGAATTTCCACGAGACTTCTTCTCGGCTGTTTTGTTGTCTTCCTCAATCTTGAGACGAATCACAAGATCTTCCAACTTCATTTCTTTGCGCTTGTGCTTAAGATAGTTCTTGAAATCTCTCCACGAAGGAGGTAATTTGTCAATCATTGCAGCCACTTGAAATGCTTCATTCACGACCATACCTTCAACAATAAGGTCATGAAAAATAAGTTGAAGCTCCTGAACTTGGGTTCCAACAGTTTTACTGTCTATCATTTTATAGTCTAGAAACTTGGCAACCACGAACTTCTTCAAGCATGCATCTTCAGTCTTGTACTTCTTCTCAAGTGCGTCCCATAATTCTTATCGCACTGTACACATTGTACAAGTCATCCTCTAAAGCGCTTAAGATATAGCCTTTGCAAAGAAAATCTACCTGCTTCCACGCCTCAACAATCATGAATTTCTCGTTGTCCGGCATGTCCGCAGCAGGCACTGGAGGTTCTTCACTAGTGAATTTCTGCATACCAAGTGTGGTAAGCCAGAAGAACACCCTTTGCTGCCATCCTTTGAAGTTGGCTCCGGAAAATTTTCCCGATTTTTCTGCCGGTGGAATAGCAGTCCGGCTTGACGAGACTATCGTCGTTGCCGCAATAGTCGCAGAAGAATTTCCGTTATCAATTGCCATTTCTCACTGTAAACAACAGAAGAGTTCAATTAATGGCAAAATCAAAACAGTATACAATACTGTTATTAACAAAAAACAGTATGTATAATAAATAAAACCGAAGTTTTTATATACTGTTTCACAGAAAAATGATGAAGTTTTTATGTTCTTTAAATCGTTTTATGAATTTCAATACTCTGATGAAGTTTTTTATATCTTCAAATTAGAATAGTAAAATTCAGAAGGAGTAGAAAACCACACAGGTTTTAATCTCCACAAACAAAATACAGAATATAAAAAAAAAAATTTCCTTAAGAATGTTATAATTCTGTATTGCTCTAATAAATAATTAAACTTTCTGAAAAAACAAAATAGAAAGTTAGTAATACTTGTTTAACGAAATAGATTATGAAAAACAAAAAACAGTATAGGAATAAATCGAGCCCACTGAATACACAGTGTGTCCTTAAGGAAATTATTCCCCTCAAGTACCCGAGGTGCTGGAATATATCCTCCCAGGATAGAACGATTTAACTCACCGGAGTGTTGGATACCAAAACGCCGGTGAACAGCGAGCCACTCGAAGGCTGTAAAACACACTGGAATTTATTGTGCAGAAGAAGAAGAAGAAGAAGAAGCTCAGAAAATTTCATAAGGAAAGATTCTGGGATTCAAACTCTATTTATAGAGTTGCTGGCATTGTTTCTGAAAAGGTTTGCAACCTTTCAGAAACAGCCATGGCTGTTGGAAAAGGGTTGTTTGAAATATTGCGGGAAAAATGTATTTAAAATAATTCGGGAAAGATAACGGGCCTGACCGAACCGGGTCGCGGGTCATGGGTTATTCCGGATTTGAATTTTTTGTTAATTATTTAATTAATTAATTAAATAATTGAAAGAAATTTTGTCCAAAAAGATTAATCAATCAATCGATCTTTGACCAAATCCGAATCCGAATCCGAATCCAAATCCGAAGCCGAAGCCGAAGCCGAGCCGAGCGAGCGACGACGACGATGGCGTGAGGCTTGCCTTTTTCTTAACTCTTTAAGAGGTAGAAGAAGAGCAATTATATATATACCCATAAAAAGCCTTTTCTTTCTCCGATATGGGACAATGTCCCTTTGCCAAGGGAAACTCAAATATTTCATTTTCCCTCCATTTTTCATTCACCCTCTTTAAGGTACACAAGCTTAAAATCCCAACATCAAGTTGGTGCAAAGATCTCATACATATCCAACTTGCAAACCAGTGTGTGAAAGGATATTTTATATATTGAGCCCTTTAGTAAACATATTAGCAAGTTGTTTCTCTAATGACACATGAAGCAAAGTCAAGTGTACTGACCCAACCGGTTGTTTTGAGTTCTATAACTCTATTTTCCTATTTGAGACTTCCTATAGGTTCAGTTTATGTTTTATGACTTGCAAAGATAGGTGACCTGGGCTTCAAGGGATTCGAGAATGATTTGGCACACTTAGTTTCTAACTAGAGGCTCTTAAGTTAAGAGAGTTGATCAAAGTCAGTATTTTGGGTAAACATGCTCGGAATTGGGATTTGAATGTTCCAATAGGTTCATACGATAATTTTGGACTTGTACGTATATTCAGTTAGGTCTCAGGTGGCCCGGGTTGATTCGGCACTTTAAGTTGGAAGTTGGCACTTTGAAGAACTTAAGAAATGAGAAATTTGACTCAAGTTTGGATTTAGGATATTGCATTTCAATTTGCATTTTAAGGTTTCGATAGGTTTATATAGGTTATTTGAATTTGTTGGAATGGATTGGAGGTGACCGAGGTGCTCATGTGGTTCAGACACATCTAGTGAAAAGTTGAAATTTAGAAGTTAAGAAAGCGTAAGACTTTGGTTTGATGATGATTCTTGGTTTTAATATTGTTATTTGCATTCTGAGCCTTTGGATAAGTTTGTATAGTATAAACGAACTTGTTAGGATGGTTGGACGGGGTCACGGTATAACGACCCAGCCGTTTGTTTTATGTATTGGAGCCATGTTCCCCTATTTGATGTTTCTTGTATATGTGTTTGTTGTTTTGTGACTTTCTGGGTTGATTAGTTTGGTTTCGGGAAGGTTCAGGAGTTACTTGAAACACTTAGTGTCATTTATGGAAGCTTAAGTTGTAAGAGTTTACTGGGGTTTAAATTTTGTGTGAACGTCCTCGGAATGATGTTTTGATGGTTCCAATATTTTTGACATAGGCAAATGTTCGATTTTGGGTTCGGAGGTTCCTAGGTTGATTTGGCTCTATTTGGCAAAAGTTGGAAATTTGAAGGCTTGAAAGGTTCATAAGTTTGATCGAAAGTTGACTTTGGTGTTATCGGGCTCGGATTGTTGTTGCGAGAGTTGGAATAGGTTTGTTATGCCATTCGAAACTTGTAAGCAAAATTTTAGGTCATTTCGAGTTTGTTAGACATATTTCGGCATACGTTTGGAAATTAGAAGTTTGATTAGACCCTTAAGCTTGAATTGAGGTGTGATTTATGGTTTTGATTTATTTTGTGTGATTTGAGATACCGAGTAGGTCCGTGTTATATTTTGGGACTGGTTGGTATGACTGGATGGGGTCTCGGGGGAGGGGGTGAGTTTCAGATGGGCTTCAAACTATTTGAGGTTAAATTGGTTATTCTGGTCTGGTGTTTTTGCACCTGCGTGGTTTGGTCCACAAGTGCGAGTGCGCAGATATGGAAGGGTGAGCGCAAAAGCAGATTTGGGCCTGGGGCAATGAAGTCCACATATGTGAATGTTTGTGTGCATCTGCTGGTCTGTAGATGCGGATCCTTTGTCCGTAGAAGCGAAGGTTTGGCAGCAGGCTTGGGGGATTCTTCGCCGAAACGGAGTTTTGGTCGCACCTGCGGGACCCTAGAAGCAGAATGGGATTCTGTAGGTGGGAGAGGTGGGGACCTAAGTGACCTTGCAGAAGCAAGACGGGGACCGCAAAAGCGAGAATTTGGCTCGCAGGTGCGAGAAGTGCTGGGCAGGTCATATAGTTTTGAGGGTTTGAGTATTTTATCATATTTTGAGATTGGTAGCTCGGAATTGGGCGATTGTTTAAGTAATTTTCACCAATTGAATTGGGGTAAGTGTTCTTGACTTGGTTTTTATTTTATTTCATGATTCCATATTTAATTTGGCTTTTGGTTGATGAAATCCAAGAGAGAAAAATTGGGGGGTTTTGACAAAACTTTTCTAAAATGAAAAATGGAGATTTGGACTCCGATTTGGAGTCGGTTTTGGATGAAACATATATATTTGGATTCATATTAGAATGTGTGTTCGGGATTTATGACTTTTGTCGGTTCCGGGAGTCAGCCCGTGCTGAATATTTGGTTGATTTTGTGTAATTGATTTAAGATTCAAAATTTATTATATGGGTTCGATTTTCATGGCCTTGTTTAACGTTATTGAGTTGTATTTGACTAGATTTGGCTCGTTCGAAGGTTGAATTGAGAGGAAATGCTATTTTGGAAGATTAGAGGCTACTGGGTGGAGGTAAGTCTGGTGACTAACCTTTTTAAGAGGGAAACCCCTATGAATTGACTTGTTTTCAATGTGTTTAAGGTATTGGGGATAATGTATATCTGTGGTGGCTAGCGTATATGTTAACTAGTTTATATCATGACCGAAGGTAGAAATTAGGAGATCTTATGCTTTGTTTGACTGTGCTTGTTTGATTCATGATTTATTTGGCTTATGTGACTACGTCCTCTCTCTTACTCATGTTAGAAGTTATGCATAGGTTTATGATCAATTCTGAAGGCATGGGAACTCATTCTTGAAATGTTAAATTACTTAATTGCCCGTAGTCATATAGAGAGTTCATGGGCACATATTCGTACGATATTTATTAAGTCCTTGTGCATCTTCTACGTATAATTCTTAAGCATATACATACATTTTCAATAATAGATACATGATTTGGACTAAGAATTTTGGCACGAAGGATAAGCATGCGCATGAGACACAGATATGGCACATTGGACATGATGATCAGATATTGATTTATGAGGGATGCTACTATACCCCTCTTGTTCTTGGATTTGGATTCATCCCTCCGGAGTCAGGTGATAACCCAAGTTACTTTGGGCACTATGAGCGTGGTTGGTACATGGATTTTGTATCGATTGAGCATGCATTCTTATTAATGACTCATTTTGGAGTATATATTTCACTCTAAACTATTACTTGACATTCGTATATGTTAATTGGATGTCTCGGCTCCGTTATTTGAGCATTTTGTCTTTTATTATTATATCTGAGCAGCAATAGGGTATTCTGTGCTAGAAAACCATGCTTATCCATTGATATCTACGACTCTTGTTATTCATGATATTCTTTATTGTTCAATAGCAAAATTGTGTTACTACACTTGTGTGGTAAGTAATTGGAAGCATCTAGCATCGCCACTACTTATTCGAGGTTACACTTGATACTTACTGGGTATCGATTGTGATGTATTCATACTACACTTTTGTACATCTTTTTGTGTAGATCTTCATGTTGATCCTAGCAGAGCTTCCTGAGGGGTTGGTGGGGCACGGGCTCCCCCTACTCAAACTTCTGGCAATGCACTGAATGAAGGGGAATATACTCCCGTTACTCACAGTCCTGAGCAAGTTGCGGCTGGTTATGAGATGCCAAGGGTGGTACAAGTTGCGGGACATCCTCCCGTAGCTGCTGTTAGTCAGGTAGTCGAGGCAGCTATGTCTAAGGAGGAGTAGAAGAGGTTTGATCAGTTCAGGAAGATGGGTCATCCACGTTATGATGGTAACCCTTTGGCAGATGCACATGATTTCTTAGATGGTTGTCGGGAGATTTTGCGGAATCTTGGTTTCATGGAGGCAGAGACTGGTACTACATTTCTTCAGGCTGTGGACATAGTGCATAGGATTGAGCGCATAGGGAGACAAAAACTGGTACTACATTTCTTCAGGTTGTGGACATAGCGCGCATTATTGAGCGCATTCAGAGTCAGAGCAAGGAGACCATGGTGGTGAGGGGCAAGAAGCCCCGGTATTCTGGCGGTTTCAGTGGTACCTCGTTAGGAGGTAGGGATCAATCTAGGAGAGGCCTTCCTAATAGGACAACTCCTTCATCTTATCATCCTGCTCGTGATGCTCCAGCTCAGTCTTCATTCAGTGCATTACCAACACTGATCTCCTATCATGCTTCTTTAGCCTAGGGTTCTTCCAGTGGTTACTCGGGTTATCAGAGGCAACCTCAGATTTAGCATCCATGCTCAGATCGAGGTTGATTTTAGTGTGGAGAGGTGGGGTAGATCAAGAGGGATTTCCCCAAATGTGGTAGAGGCTCAGTACAACAGGGTTCTCAGGTAGTGACTCCCGTTCCAGCTCTTACACCACCAGCCCCACCAGCTAGAGAGGGAGCTTAGGTAGCCAGGGGATGCCCCAGAGGCGGGGTTCAGTCAGGTAGAGGTCAAGCCCGCTGTTATTCATTTCAGGTAGACCCGAGGCGAAGGCCTCTGATGTGGTTATCACTTGTATAATTTCGATTTGTCACAAAGATGCATCATTTCTATTTTATCCTGGTTCTACATATTCTTATGTGTCATCATACTCTACATCGTATCTAGATTTGCCCCGTAGTTCTGTTGATATCCATGTTCATGTATCTACACCAGTTGGTGACACTATTGTGGTGGATCACATATATCAGTCTTGTATGGTCACCATTGGGGGCTTTGAGACAAATGTTGATCTTTTATCGTTTAGTATGGTGAATTTTGATGTGATCTTGGGTATGGATTGGTTATCTCTATATCATGTTATTCTTGATTGTCACGCTAAGTCATTGATATTGGCTATGTAGGGGTTGCCAAAGTTGGAATGGAAAAATTCTCTAGGGTATACTTTTTGTAGGGTGGTTTCATTTCCAAAGGCTTAGTGTTTAGTGTACATAGCCTTTGTGAGAGATGTTAGTGCTGATACTCCTACTGTTTAGTCAGTTCTGGTAGTGGGGGAGTTCCCAAATATGTTTTCAATAGACCTACCGGGCATGCCACATGATATGGGTATTACGTTTGGTATTGACTTGGTGCCGGGCACTCAGCCTATATCTATTCCACCGTACAATATGGCTCCAGCAGAGTTAGAGGAATTAAAAAACAATTGCAAGGGTTGTCGGTTAAGGGGTTCATCAGGCCTAGTGTATCACCGTGGGTGCGTATGTGTTGTTTGTGAAGAAGAAAGATGGTTCGATGAGAATGTGTATTGACTACAGATAATTGAACAAAATTACCATCAAGAACAAGTATCCACTGCCTCACATTGATGACTTATTTGACCAACTTCAGGGTGCTCGGGTGTTCCCAAAGATTGACTTGAGATCGAGGTATCACCAGTTGAAGCTTGAGGCTTCGGACATTCCCAAGATGGCTTTCAGGAATCGTTAGGGGCATTATGAGTTTCTAGTGATGTATTTTGGCCTGACTAATTCCCCAGCAGCCTTCATGCATTTAATGAACAGTGTGTTCCAGCCATATTTGGATTCGTTTGTCATTGTGTTCATTTATGATATCTTGGTGTACTCCCATAGTATTGAGAAGCACAAACATCATTTGAGGACTGTGCTTCGATTTTTTAGGGAGACGAATCTATGTGCTAAGTTCTCCAAAATGTGAGTTCTGGCTGGACTTGGTGGTTCTTTTGGGCCACGTTATATCTAGTGATGGGATTAAGGTGGACCCGAAGAAGATTAAGGTAGTTAAGAGTTGGCCCAGACCTTCTACTGCTACTGAAATTAGGAGTTTCTTAGGCTTGGCTAGGTATTATCACTGCTTTATGGAGGGGTTTAAATCTATTGCAACCCTATTGACTCAGTTCACTCAGAAAGGCGCTCCATTCAGGTGGTCAAATGAGTGTGAGGAGAACTTTCAGAAGCTCAAGACGGCATTGACTACAACTGCAGTGTTGGTATTTCCTTGAGAATCGGGATCATATACGGTCTATTGTGATGCTTCAAGTGTTGTTCTTGGATGTGTATTGATGTAAGATGGTAGGTTGATTGCTTATGCGTCGGGCCAGCTGAAGCGCCATGAAAAATCTATCTGGTACAGGATTTGGAGTTAGCTGTTATTGTTCCACGCTCAAGATTTGGAGGCATTACTTATATGGCATGTCTTGTAAGGTGTATACGGATCACCGAAGTCTCTAGTATTTTTAAACAGAAAGATTTGAATTTGAGGCAGTGGAGATGGTTGGAGCTGTTGAAGGACTATGATATCACCATTCTTTATCATTTGGGGAAGGCCAATGTAGTAGCTGACGCTGTGAGTAGAAAGGCGGAGAGCATGGGGATTTTGGAGTTCATTCCCGCTTTGGAGAGGCTGTTAGCTATGGATATTCAGGCTTTGGCCAACAGTTTTGTGAGGTTAGACATTTCGGAGCTTAGCAGAGTTCTTGCTTGTGTTGTGTCATAGTTGTCCTTGTTTGAGCGCATTAAGGCACACCTGTATGATGATCCTCACTTACTTGTCCTTAAGGACACGGTACAACGAGGTGGTGCTAGGGACGCTATTAGTGATGATGGGATATTAAGGCTTCAGGGTCGGATCTGTATTCCGAAAGTGGATTATTTGAGAGAGTTGATTATTCTTGAGGAGGCTCACAGTTCACGATATTCTAGTCACTCATGTGCTACAAAGATATATCGTGATTTGAAGCAACATTATTGGTGCATAAGGATGAATAATATCATTGTTAAGCATGTTGCATGGTGTTTGAAATATCGGCATGTCGAATATGAGCATCAAAGACTGGGTGGTTTGCTTTAGAGGTTAGATATACCAGAATGGAAGTGAGAGCGTATTACTATCGAATTTGTGGTTGGGTTGCCATGGACCTCGAGAAGGTTTGTGTCACACCTCAACCTTGGGAGGTGCGACTGGCATACGATGCCCGAAGGCCCGTGCGAACCAACGTCCATATTCAGATCTCTTCGTTATAGAATAAATACCAAAATTCAAAATGAACACATCTGACTGAGAAAGGAATATTAAAATTTTAAACAACTTCACAACTTTTACCAATGATATTATAACCAACCCTTACATATATTCGAACACTAGTCTTCAAGCCTCTAAAAGTGCAGAGAAAATATTCATATATGCATAACTTGGTCGGGAGAGGGCCCCACCATACCCAAAATAACTGGAACATACTCTTCAGTACCTATTGACTTCTGAACAGCTACTCCGAAGAAGTAGAGTGCAACGACCAATAGCTGGAACAAACACCCAACTGGGAGAGACGTCACCGGGTCTATCCGCAAATTTGGGCATGAACACAATGCCCGAAGAATAGGGCGTCCGTATGAAAGATGTACTAAGTATGTAAAATGGATAACATGCGTAAATCAAAGACATAACATGAGGGATAGCAATACACAAGTTTAACCTAGATACCGTAGACAAGCCACCTGGGGCGTACACTGCTTTAACCAACAACAACCGAGTAGAATCTCACTAGTGGGGTCTGGGGAGGGTAGAGTGTACGCAGACCTTACTCCTACCCCGGAGGGATAGAGAGGCTATTTTTGGGAGACCCTCGGCTCAAAGACAATAGATCCGTAATAACAACAGAAACCAGAAAAATAGTATCAGCATCGTAAAAGACAGCAAATAAATGGAAAGGCCAAAATGTGAAAGACAACAAAAATGTGAAGCACAACAAAAACCGCTAGCAGTCCTAGACAAAACACTATCAGAATAGCCGACACAACGAGGAGAAACGCTCGACTACCCCCTAAACCACAACCCTAATGCTCGGCCTCTACACCTTCCTATCAAGGGCCATGTCCTCGAAAATCTGAAGCCGCGCTATGTCCTGCCTGATCACCTCGCCCCAATACTTCTTAGGCCCGTACACTGCTATAACCATAGATCATAAATGTATGCAAGCTTTTGTAAAACCAATCCACTCTTTGGGGCCATGCATTAATTACAATATATATATATGTATATACATTCAGCCACTTTTGGGGGCATATCAGCACATTTCACTCCATACCCGACCTCATAGAGAACTCGGTCGTACCCAACCCCAGGAGGTCTTACATTACCCGGCCTCAACTAGGACTCGGATTAATAAGCCTCGAAAGGACTCGGTAGCTTCACATCACACATCATCGTACCCGGCCACACAAGGGCTCGGTAAAATCTCATATCATGCCTCATCATACCCAGTTGATCAGTGGTTGCACAATAGGTGTCGTACCCGACTGACTATAGCGCGGCTCGGTAGAGTAAAATAGATACATATATATAATGCATGCTCGACTCATGGAATCACATTCTAAACCTTTCGAAGTGCATCGCACGTGTTTGTTAAATTATATAACATTAGATAGTGTAAATAGTACCATATTATAGAAACAAAATTTTAAACAAATAACTATAGATGAACGAATAAAATATAAGTTTATATGAATAATAAATCTATTATAATTACCATTCTTGTTTGAAATTAAAAATAATGAATTTTTTTTTACTTCTTGCACGAAAAAATTATTATTATGTTAGTCAGTTATATTGGAATAATTTCAATTTATAAATAGTAGAAGTATTACCAATTATGCGACGAATAATATACTCGGTTGGAAGATCACACGATAAATTTATATGGATGAAATATTAAATCTCTAAGAAGAAGATAACAATTCTAAAATCAAAGCTCAAGCCAAAAGACACCATGCTTTAGAAGTTTATCCCGAAAAATAACAAACTTCGCAAACAAATAATTAATTTAAGCCAAATAACATAATCTATGAATGTGAAAAACCTATTGACTAAGCGAAACATAAACTCATATTGCTAATATATTCATAAAAATAAAAGTATGAAACAAAACTGATTAGGTTGAAAGTTTAATATTTAGTGGAAAACTTTGTTAGGTTAATTAACAAATAATTTATTAGAAATATCTTATTTATTAATATTTTGTTTTTAGATTATATTTGACTGGGTCTCCTTTCTTTTCTTTTGACATTAGAAGTATTAGTTCATTATCCAAATTTATCGTATAAACACTCTTTTATAGGTTGTTTAATATCTATGGAACTTGAGCATGTTTTTTTTCTTCCAAAATATATATTATAAGTAGTATTTATTTTTTGTGAGCCACACAACTTCTTTTAAGAAAAGAGAAAGGCTCCATCGCCTAGCCACACTTAACTATTTGTGTGGTAAATGTTGATAGTCAAATTGTGATTATAAATATAAAGAATGTAATAGTAAATGAAATTACTTAACTATTTGTCGCTTTGATTTCAGTATATGTTTGTTAATAGAACACATATAGTCAGTGATTGAATTTATAGATACAACATCATTGGTGTTTGAATTTAATGATGCATGAACAACTTATGCAACAAACAATTAATTCATATTAAGCAACTATTTTTCTTTTACGTAATTAATACAATGCAAAAATGTTCTTGTGCCAACATTTTATAGAAAGCCTTATCATATTTTATTTTGTACAGTTATTCTTTAAGACTATTATTTACGTATAATTAGCGTAGGAACTATCTGTTTACCCGTAAAACGGTACAGTTGAATTTATACGTGGTTTATAGACAAGTGAATCGATTTGATCCTAAAATGGTAAATGAATTAGACAAACATGTAAGACTTAGCCTTTAAATTGAGATAAAACAGCAAATATCTTAGTCCCGGGAGCGGAGCTTCCGGAGGCAATAACAGTGTAACGACATGACCGGTCATTTTGAGCTCTAGCGCGTCATCCGACAGTTTGAGGCCTTGAGTAGCTTCACTTCAGGTATTATGACTTGTACGTATGGTCGGAATTGAATTTCGGGAAGTTCGGAGTTGATTTGGAAAGAAAATTCTAATTTCGGAAGCTTTAAGTTGGAAAAATTGACTAAGGTTTGACTTTTGAGTAAACGACCTCATAATCGGGATTTAAAAGTCCCAATAGGTTCGTATGGTCATTTCGGACTTGGGCGTATATTCGGGTTGAGTATCGGGTGCTCGAGAAGCATTTCAGCGCTTATTATGGAAGGTTGGCATTTTGAAGGTTTAAGAATTTCATAAGTTTGGTTTGAAGTAGATTTTGATGTTATCGATATCCGTTTGAGGTTCCGAGCCTTGGAATAAGTTTGTATTGTGATTTGTGACTTGTGCGTAAAATTTGAAGCCATTCCAGATTGATTTGGTACGTTTCGGCACAAGATATAGAATTTGGAAATTTAAAAATTTATAAGTTGATTCGAGGCGTGATTCATAATTTCAACGTTGTTTGGCATGATTTGAGGCCTCTACTAAGTTCGTATTGCATTTTGGGACGTGTTAGTATATTTAGTTAAGGTCCCGAGGGCCTCGGGTAGATTTTGGATGGTTAACGGATCGATTTTTGGACTCTGGAAATGTTGGGATTTTTCTTGCTACTGGTGCGATTGCTTCTGCGAAAGCTGGGTCGCAGAAGCCAGGATTGCATCGCAGAAGCGAGGAAGGCTGGCTGGGGAAGGCTTCGCATAAGCGGAAAATGGAACGCTTTTGCGGCTTTGTAGAAGCGACAGAGTGGTCGCATAAGCTAGCTGGAGCGCAGAGGCGGCTTTGGCTTCGCACCTGCGGTTGCGCAGAAGCAGGAAGGTGTCCGCATGTGTGATGGGACTGCTGACCAGTGGACTTCGCAGATGTGCATTTGTGGTCGCAGAAGCGAAGATTCTTTCTGCAGAAGCGAAAACTAGGCAGAACATAAAGGACCGAACTTGGTCATTTCATCATTTTCAGTTGGGATTTTTAAGAGCTCGGTTCTTGGACGATTTTGAAGAGTTTTCATCATGCAACACAAGGTAAGTAATTTCCCACTTGTTGTGAGCTAAATGTAAGATTTATACTCGGGACCAGGATGGTTTCAAGGATGTAAGCGCGTGTCTAAGGATTTTGGGTCCGTTGTGTGGTTAAAGATCGAGTTTCGTTATGTGTTTGAATGGAACTATTATTATTTCTAAGGTATGTCAAGAGTAAATCGGAGGAAGTTGGGTCGGTTGGTAATGGTTTGAATCAACTTGATTGAGGTAATGATCAGTTCCTTCGGCGTGTTAGTGTTATACATGTGATTTGTGGCGGTACGTGCGGGCTTGACAGCCGCCGTAATTTGATTGATTTGGGGAGGTATTTGATTCTAATGGCCTTGTTATATGTAAATGGATCCCGAAAGAGTTATGACGGTTTATGCTACGACTCGAGGTTTGTATTCTCCGCGGTTACGGGAATTCAGTTGCGTGTTGCAATGGTTCTTATGAAATGAGTTGAGTGAAATGGATTCTAGCCAATGAAGTGTTTATTCTACTAGTAGTTCAGGGGTTATGAGGAACTCTGGTACTCTCCCGTAGCGGCACGGTAGGTGCAGCTAGCGACATGGGAATTGGAAGTTGATGATCAAGGTTGCGGTTCGGTGTTGACAAGAATGTCATGAGCTCGGATTAGCAGGGAAGAATTCAGATGTTAAGAGTAAGCTGGCATTTTATCTAGTGTCACCTGAGAATGGTGTCCTGTGTAAGAGACTTTGTGTATTGATTTGCGGACTCTTGGTTGGCTTTACAGAATCTGTATTGTTTGTGGTATGTAGGTGCAGACCTTGCTACCTAGTGCGAAAGGTCGTGGGAGTGTATCCCACGGGAAAATTATATAAGTGTGACCTATTAGTCACTTGATTGTTAGATATTGAAACCAAGTATGGAGATTCTGGTACCATCGCTAATGTGAGAGTTTATGCCTTGAAGGCGCTCTAGTCCTTTGGTTGTGAACTGTGGGAGTTTGTTCCGGATTGAGATGGCTTGATTATTCGGATATGTGTTGTGGTCCCGTGTAGCTTGTGGTATTATATGAGCAAGATGGATCTCGAGATGCAGGTCATTTATTGTACCTTAGCCGTGCTTGGGTTTTGTAACGTATGGTGATATCCGTCTCCCCATGGTGGTATTTTTGCACTTTGCGTGCTTGTGGTCGATATTCGGTATTTTGTAGGTATAAGCATTATGGCTTGATTGGTATTTCCTTATTTATTGTTATGTGTGGATCGAGTGGCACGCCGCCATGGGTACGTTATTTGGATCGGGTTGCATGCCGTAATTCGTTTCACTCCATTATTGTACATATTCATTTTACTTTCCGTAGTTTACTTTATAACTTCTTTTGTATTTTTCCTTAATAGCTTAGCTTCTTATTTACTTTATTAGCTTCTTTTTGAGTTTTTAGCTTCTTTTCACATTTTTGCATGATCAATAAGACTTTAGTTTTCTTAATGCCACGGTTCTTTCCAAAGGTGGATATTGTGTGAACCGGGTGGCTCTTTCCAATGATGGATGGCGTGACAATCTTCTTAAGGGATTGATTCTGTTTTTCTTTTTGCTCTGATATGTAGTAGTAATGAATAAAAGTGTCTCAAGCAGGCTTCACTTGGTACTAATACATTTACCTTCTCCCTCATGGTTAGAAACAAGTTGATTGACAAAGAATAGCTCTAGTTGTGACCTTTAGACTCTTGAATTGACTAAAACTATCATCAAGTGGTTTCTTTGAGCCATCTGTGATCTTCAATCTTAGCTAGGGTTTTTGAGGGCCCTCGACTCTATTCTCTTTAACAATCCATTAGCTTGAGAGAGAGGCGAGGTATTGAATTGCAAGTACAAGTCCCATGCCAATAAGTCTAGAACTTGCCTTGAATGTTTGTCTAGGAGAAATTCTAAGTGTAGATCGGCTTGAGACGTGATTGTAGGCTCTCCTTGGTCCCATTTGAACTGTGAAAGCTTCCGTAGCCTACCAATATGATATCCCTATTCAAACCCTTTGAGACTAAGATTTTTTCATTCAATAGCCACATTACAAGCTTTCATCCGTTTTATAATGACCCTCTCTTGGCACCCAATCTTTCCTTAGCATTCATGATGAGAAATTAGCAAAAACATAAGTTTGGGGGAGAGATGAAGAATTTCAAAGTGATGAAAGGTACAAAGAACAAAAAGAATTAATTAAAAGGAAAGGCAAAGAAAAGGATGAAGAGTTAAAAAGAAATATGTCAAAAAGAAAGAAAAGGTTAAAGGGATTCAGAAGAAACAATGTTGAAAGGCACGGAATGATGAGAAAAGGAGAAAAATGATTGTCATGAACAAGAAAAAGTGACAATGTGTCTCTCTAGTTCCCCTGAGGAAGAAGAAAATGACTCAAAGAGTCAATAAAGTATGAACCGAAATGAGAAAATGGAGTGCTTAAGGAAAGATGATACCATCATAGTTCATTATGTCCTACCTTGATCCAAAAAGCCTTCATTACATCCCGCTAAAGCCCTATAGGATTTCAAGTTGAGTGAGCTTACATTAGTGGTGATTTACATGAGGGGCAAGCTTATGGTACTTAGAGCCGGACTTGTGACATTCTTTTGAGAGTGATGAGCGCACTTCTTTACAATCCCTGTTTTGAGTGTCACATTCTATAAGGTGAGATTAGCTCATGGAGAGTAGAGGAGGAGGACTCTGGGATCCACAATGACCTACGTGAGAGAGCGAGCTTCCTTGATGAATTGAGTCAACTCTTGATGCTTTTGTGTCACATTAGAACTATGTAACTCAAGAAGTCATAGCATGATGTTGTTGATAATGCATTTGTGTTGAGGGTAATTGTTAGTCCCAATTGATGCTTGATGAAGTCACCTTAGGAAAGCTAAAATTTCCCTTTCTTTTTCTTGTGGAGGTGGGAATTACCTTGTTTGCTTGAGGACAAGCAAAAGCTTAAGTTTGGGGGAGTTGATAACTAGGGGTTTTATACTATTATTTGCTCTCTTTTGCTTAGGTTTTGGGTCAAAAAAGCGTAAAGGTATTCCCGAAAACTAACTTAATGTGCTTGCTTGTAGGGTTTGGTCAAAATGAGGCAAAGAAGCCATAATGAACTCATGAAGGGGTCAAACCTGCATGAATCCAAGGCTGAGACTGGAGCGCTGAGAGCGGCAGAAAAGCGCGGCCGCGAAAGTACCACCGCTGAGGCGGCCACTATTACGCGGTCCGTGAAAGTAGATTAAGAGAAGCTGCTTTGAGTACTAAAATCACCACTGACCGCGTTGGAAAGGTGCGGCCGCGAAATCTTTGGCGCGGCCAAGAGGGGATTTTCGTTGAGAGCGTTGTTCGAGGTTCAGAGACTCTACAGTTTGGGCTCAAATGAAGAACGCGGTCCGCATCCAAATTACGCGGCCGCGAATTGATCTTACGCAGACGCCAAGGGAATTCCGCTGAAAGCGCATCTTGAGGTTCAGAGACCCTGCAAGTCGGGCTTAACTGAAGAACGCGATCCGCGTCCAAATTACGCGGTCACGATGGAAACACATGTGGACGCGGTTGAAATTACGCGATCCGCGAAACTAAGCCCAATCCAAGCCCAGTATTGAAGAAACGCGGACCGCGCTCATTATTACGCGATCGCGAAAGCTCAAGCGCGGACGCAGTCTGAATTACGCATCCGCGAATCCGCCGCAAGGGTATTTTTGTCCGAAAATTTCAGCCTAGTAATAATAGATCCTTTTATCAATTTTAGGTTAAGTTTTGTTTATGAGAGCACGTGAACAGCTGGTTTTTCCCTTTTTGGGCAATTTTAGAGTAGATTTACCTTCAAACTTTAGATTTTCATCTTGTACATTAATATTATGGCTTATATTTCATCTTTATCTTTGATTTCTGTTGTTATAATGAGTAGCTAGATCCCATAGCTAGGGTTGTGACCCTACCATAGTGTGGGTAATTAATGGGTCTTGAATTTTAGGGCTTAATTGTTTATGGGTTAGTGATATTTAGCCTAATTCATGCTAAAATTATAGAATTAGTGGTTGCAAACACTGACTCATGCCTTTATGACTTAGGCTCTTCTTGAGAAAGAGGGACTAAGTCTAGGAAAATTAGGCTAACAAGGAATTGAGGTGAACTCAAGAGATGGATAGCCACAATTAAAGGGTTAAACCTAGAGATAGGTAATACCCGACTTGAGTCAATTTCACTTGTATTGTATGAACACCCATTTGGGTTTGAGAAAGCCAAATCGGGCAAAGTTACTCAAACTACCGAGAAGTATAGAGTGAGCACTTATGTGTGATGGTTATATCACGACCCCAATCATAACAAGCTTGTTGTAGATTCTTGATACCCATTAGATACTCACCTAGGCGGAAGTCACTTCCCTAGTGCCTTTTAACACTTGAAAACTTTCACCAAAAATATTGTACTTAGCTTACACTTAGCATACAATAGTATAAAATTAGAATAGAATCAATCGCAACAATGTTTGGAAGTGCAATTAGGAACAACACGCACATCTAGATTAGTTAGATACCCAACTCCAAACCAAATTAACTCCCTGTAGAAATCGATCCCAACCTCGTTGGGTAAAACTGCATCGACCATCCTCGCTACTCTATAGTGGTGTAGGTTTGGCCTCGATCAATATACCTATAAAATTGAAGGTCTATGAGTCTAGTTTTTAAATTATTAAACCGTTCATCGATACGACATCCGAGTAGAGAGATATTCTCATTTTTGCGAGACTGCGCAGGCAGCCCTATGGGACTTACTTGGTCGGTGGCCGACCTTCACCTATTTTTATCTCGTTTTTGGGATGATATTTGTTCATTTTTCGACCTCCTTCCATCCTCAAAGTATCCAATCCCTCCAAAAAAGTTCCCCCAAGGCTCCAAACAAATTCCAAAAAAATACACCATAATCCAACATCAAAGTTAGCCGAAGGTGAAGAATAACCTCTCTATGGTGTTGTGATGTGAATAAGGATGATGGTGGGATAAGTTAAGCTTTGGGTTCGAATTGTATCTACTTTCTAAGGTATGTTTAACGTTATTTTGATTGTGTTTAAGGTTAATTACATGTTGTTTGTGGTGTTGGAGTGAAAGATTTCAAGATAGCACTTGAAAGGAGAGGAGATGTTGTTATCTTTTGTTGGGTTGTTTAAAGGCTATATATATGTTGTTATGGCTGGAAATTGGAGAAAATAACTTTATTATGACATTGTTTATGTTGTTATGCATGTATATATGCTTATCTAGTGAATTGATGAAAGAAACATATGAAACTTGAGATTGGAAGTGATGATTAGCTTAAGTCGCTTCTATGGTGTTGTATTGCCATTGAGGGCTGTTGTAAGCTAAATATAACTTGGATTTTGACTTGAAGATACTGTAGTAGGTAATTATATTGTGTCCTTACATGTGCTTAAGGTTATGTTGATGTATATTACTTTAAAAGGATGGACTAGACATGAACTACAAAATAAAGTTGCTAATTGAGAATAGTTGGAGTTGTGGATTGTTTTCTTTGTTATAAATATATGTTATAAGGCTGGAATCATTGATGAATGACTTCATTATCATGTTAATGATACTTTTAAGTTAAATTAAGAAGTCTATAAGGGGTGATATGGGGTATACGGGTTTTAATCGGAGCTTGCCGCTCCTCGTGAAGTTGTTGTGACTTGTTGTTGTTATATGGTGTCTTGTTATTGATACTAATATGTTTACGGATTTATCTGGTTATTGTTGTTGGTATATAGTATCGGAGGAGGCCCTTGTTACAGGGGAGATTCTGCCAAATTTACGTAAATGAGCTACTAGCTTAAATTACGGACTTAGCCTTTACTCACTACTGATTCTGAATCTCCTTATGCGATGGTAGATTGAGTTGAGTTGTTTGAAGAGTTGCTTGGAAGGTATTAAAGACTAAATGGGGTCATGGTATGTTAAGACTATCCCTTCTTTCCTTTTGGTATGATCCATATGATACAACGAAACGAGCAAACATACAACTTTCACAAATGACTCTATTCTTAGAAGTACTAGGGTTGCCTATGGTCTTGATTCCCCATGTGTCCTATTATTATATTGTCTATTCATGGGTCTTAGAAAATACGTAATTTGATAAAGTTTATTTCATGATATTAACCGAAGGCATATTGATCTTATCCTATCAGGAGAGATCTTATCGACTTACTTCGTTATGCATTGCATTCATTTATACATGTATATTGACCCATGACCAGATGGAATTATATACGCGTATATTATATGTATATGGGGTATGCGGAAAGGTTATGACATTATATACGCACCACCACCCGATCAACTGGTATACGTTGATGATTTTGCCCACAGAGGCCGAAATGATATCTTGGGATTCCCTCGGAGGCTTGATGATGTTATGTCCGCCTGTACATGTGCATGATATGACATTCTAAATGTTTCATGATTCACAGAGCTATTTAGACGTACATGTTGAGTCCTTTACTCCATGTTTCTTTCATGTCTTTTATATACTGTTTTTCATGCCTTACATACTCGGTACTTTATTTGTACTGACGTCCCATTTGCCTAGGGATGCTGAGTTTCATGCTTGCAGGTCCTGATAGACAGGTTCATAGTCCTCATAGTAGGCTATCAGGTCAACGGAAGGTGTTGGTGCACTCCACTTGCTCCGAAGTTGCCTATTTGGTCAGTATGATTTGGACATGTATTGATTGGTATGGCTGGGCCTTATCCCGACCTTTATGATGTTTATGTACTCTTAGATGCTAGTAGAAAGATGTCATGTACACGGATACTTGTATGGCCTTGTCGATGTATATTTTGAGTGTACAAATGATCATGTCGGCCTTATAGGGTTGTATGTCACATGTATAAGTTTCTATATTATGTTGGGTCGCCCTATGTCTAGTATTCCCTTATGTGTTATTCTGGTTATCTTATGGCAGCGCTTCTGACCCATTTACCCATGATGGTGTGATAAGAAAGATACGTTACGTTAGTACTTGGTTGAGTAAGTCACCGGGTGCCCGTCATGGCCCTCGGATTTGGGTCTTGACAAAAGTTGTATCAGAGCAGTTCTGTCCTAGGGAATCTACAAGTCGTGTCTAGTAAAGTCTTGTTTATGGGTGTGTTGTACACCGCACTTACAAGCAGGAGGCTACAGGGCATTTAGGACTGTTACTCTTTCTTCTTACTCTAGATCGTGTGGTAGAGCTCAATTGTAAGAATTCAAACTCCTAAATTCTATTTTATTTTTAATACAATGAAACCTACATACAAAAAGAAGATGGTTGGTAAGAGATTGAATGTGGATGTACAAGAGTTGAGTCAGAGAAATTGATTTTTAATTGTGCTTATGATGAGTAAATGTGAGGTCTTCAGCAGATCACGTGTGTACTAAGATGTATAATCTTCTTGATAAGGAGCCCTAAGGCATGAATATCTATCCACCCATATGGTTTAAAGCAACGAGAGAATCAGAAGGTAGATACAAGTTGCAACAAGTAAAAGAAGCAAGGTAAAGAAGGGTACGAGGTACCCAGTTAGTGAAGATTATCAATATTTATAATTCAGGTAGAGAAATATAAACATTTTGAGTTACTTTCAATAGTAACAGAGATATATACAATTGACCACACCCATCTCAATTATGCCATACGGGAGATAACATATATAGTTTAAGAGAAGGATGTGATATCAAGATCCAGCTGGGGTTAGAGTAACACAAAATTGTGGATGGATTATTATCATTAGCTAACATTTTCGATTGATAGTACAAAACATAGTAACCGTTCTCCTTGTGAGACACCCAAATGGTGCACTCTAGAATAAAACCGTCAAATATGAATACTAGAATGTTCAGAAATTTCAGAAGATAGGTAGTGGAGTCCTAGAAGGGATAATATTTACCTTAGTATGGCTCCCATCCCTAGTCAAGAGAGAATGTTAGGCGACCCGAAGAGCTAGTATATGGAGCAAGGGGAGCTAAAAGCAAAAGAATGTTTTGTGTATGTTTTCAAAATAAAGTAATAGACATAAATATTAGCAGGAGAATAAGAAGAGAATAAATGAAGCATTATGAGTAAGATGTGATAAATGGGGGATAACGGTAAATCAAAATATGACAGAATGAGAGAGTCTATAGTCAAGTGAAGGAAAAGACAAGAGGTGACAAGACTTGAGACAATAAAATTATATGAGCCATAAAGTCATACCCTCATTTAGAGAAATGAGTTGGTGCCTCGAATATGATTACCAGAAAGCTAAGTTAGACCACTTGAGTAATAAAAATCAGTATGGGATAGTGAACAAGATAAACTGAACATGAATTAGGGATCGGAAGATTTGATAGTAGACGACATCGTGAGAATTTCAGAGATAGCATTCCGGTAATAATAGAATGGACAACAAAAGAATAACCTTTAAAGTTCATTCAGGAAGAAGCTTCCCTAAAGCAAGCATTGTGAGCAGAGTTAAGCTTAAAGGACTAAGTGTTCTAGTTACACTAGGTGTCACCCTTGTGAATAAAGAATTCAGTTATCCCTAGTACAGAAGGGTTACCATAAGGCGAGTAAGGGTCATTGATGATGTAAAAATATGCCAAAGATGAAGAGGTAAAACATCTATAGGTAGATCGTCGTAGCACTAAATCTTAGTACTCCCCTAAAGGAGGGAAGATGGTTTGATGTGGTATTAAGTCAGAGTTATGGGGTTAAGGTAACTATGGAATGGTAAAGGAAGAATATGGTAAAAAGGAGAGAGGGATGAGGTTACATTTATTCAGATCATACAAATATGTCGCGACTCTAGAACATTATGCAAGAATGACACCAGGGAGAGGTAGTAAGAGTTCCCGGCTAGGATGTTATTGATAATAAGTACGAATGGACACTTGATACATTAGGAGCCACTGCACGAGGTAAGTTAAGACAAAGGACATATCCCAAGAGAGATTACGTGGAATATAGATATGAGAATGGAGCAACGATTAGTTAGTAGTTGATTCAGGAAGAGCCTAGTTATGGCTAGACAAGAGGATACAGGCAAATCAGTAGATTGTGCAAGATAAACGTAGTGAACCCCAACATAGGGAATTCAGTCTTGCAGATATGATGTCGTAATCCTTGAGAAATATTCAGATAGGAGTTAGGGTAATTAAAGGTACCGTATAAGTGTTACGTAAATAAAAGAGAGTGCCACTGGAAAGACAGTCAAAATTTTTAGTTCAGAAGCAACCCTACGAGCACAAGGGCACGGAGGTATGTAACTAGGGATAACTATAGGCTAGAAAGAACATCAAACATTCCGTCAGGTATATGATGTAATAAGATCGCAGCTTTACAAGAGTCAGAGGGTCTCCCCTAAGCACTACAACGAAAGACTAGCTGAGGAAATAAGGAAAAAGGCTTCAACTTAAGCATAGTGACCTAAAGAGGAAATAATCTTGTACCAACAGTCTCACTACAATATTGTATGCACTCCATAAGAAAGTGGCACCTGCCGTGGCTAATGAACGGGTAGTAAAAATCAAAAGTGATATTTGAGATCATATGAGTTACAGGAAATTCCAGTATTTGTGGGCACTAAGATAAGTTAAGCAGTCATGTAGCAACTGGCAGAACAACCAGGAAAGGTAATTGCTTATGTTTAAAGGCAACTGAGAAGACACGAAAGGAAATCTATAGTGCTAGCAAGTTAAAGGAAGGTTGCAGTAGTATGAATAGATGTGTAGGTTTCAAGCTAAAGTATCATAGAGCGACAAGGTTTTAGGTAGATAGGAGTAAGGATAAGAAAAGGTGAGTGAGGGGGTGACAAGAATAGGTGAGGCCTCGGGATTAAGCCCCTCAAAACAAGAGAGCTGATGGTTTCCGTAAGTTTTAGAAAGCTCAGTATAGATTAAATTAACTTGGAGGAGTCTAATACTAGAAGCATTTAGAATAGATGGAATGCTGCCATGGTAGTAGAATAAGGGTTTAATTATGATAGATAAGAGGATAATGTTTAGGCCTTTGATTGAGTAATGATTTAACAAGAAAGGGATTTCATGAATTGCACGGGATTAGAATACCCCCATAAGATGAATCACGTTGGGATGCTATGAAATACGATTATTGAAGTATAGTATCGTCCGTAGGTGGATCAGGAAAATCACTTCAAATGTTCCTCGATACGATGTGAGCCCTAGTGACAATGTATTACGTAAGATATTTCAAGTTATCAGTGGTAGATTATGGATCAACATTAAGGTGAATCAACAATGAATGGATAAAAGTTACAAAGTATGAGATGAGATTAGGCAGCCATTCTTAAGATGAACAGTATTGAGGAAGAACTAAAGGACTTAGATTTATACATATAGGATAAGCAGCGAGAGAGTAACCTGGAGTTGGGTAGAAGACCTCGGTAATAATAAACCAAAGTAAGTGTTATGATATAGTATGACCTACCTAGATGTAGTAAATCCATAAGGATAGATAACTGAGGCTATGAAACAAAATATAGCAATAGTCGTAAGTTCAACAAAGTACCGAGTGAAGAACTTCAGTACACCAATAGATGTCAAGAGGGATAGCTTGTCATAGTTCTATATATGTTAACAAAGTGAGGCCTAGAGATGGGCTAAAAGCTAAAGGAAAAAGGAGAGAAGAGTCACATATGCGCACATACAAGGTCAGAGTCATACAGGCTGCATGACAGAAGGTAGTAACTGTAACACCCTGGAAAATTTCGAAGTACTTAAGCACTATTAAGAAAGTTGATGTGCGCTAATTATATTATTTTGTGTGTAGACAAGGACTATTATATGAATGAGGTGCATTAAGAATGGTTTATGGTCTAAGAAGAGCCCCATGGCTAAGTCAAGTTGAAATATTTATGATTGAATAAAGTTTCAAGTGAGTTCGCACAAGACCTAACTTCAAATGATAATAACTCTCTTGATAGAAAGATTTATATGGTGTATTACCTATAAAATTAAATCACTTTGAGTCTAGTTTCCAATGCTTTAAACCGTTCATCATATGGATATTCCTACAAGAAGTTATGACCAAATTACCAAAGGCTGCCAGAATGCAATTCTGCGACCATTTTGCGATCGCAAAATGGTTATGCAACCGCAAACTGGTCGCAGAATGGACCAGAACAGCCCAGTTCTGGGCACCGAATTGTGCAACCATTGTGCGACCCGCACACCAATCGTGCGGTCCATTGTGCGACCACATAGTTGAATCCGGAGGGTTAATTTTCCTCTTTTAATAACCCGACCTCATTTTGATAAATAGGCTTTGGGGCTTATTTTGGGGTGTTTTTCTGATGGTTTTAGAGAGAGGTAAGAGAATTTTAGAGAGATAAGGAGGGAACCTAACATTATAATCATCCAATCTTGCACCAATCTTCAAGAATCAAGGAAGCTAATCACAAGATCTTCATCTAAGAGGTAAGGTTCCATACCCTAGTTTCCAATTTCGAATTTGGGTAAAAGATGGTTGATTTGGAGTATGATTCTTGGGTATAAGAGCATTATTTATACATGCTTGTACTAATAAGGTTTGTGGGAAGATTGTTGAGCTCAAATAAGTAAATATTGGGTTGTGGAGTGAAGGAAATCTTGTAGAAGAACCTTGTAGTTAGATTTGCACACCTAGTGTTTGATAAAATACTCAAATGAGCTGAGATCATGAATATCTTCCTAATAATAGTTCAATTTTTGTTATGTCTCAAAATAGATTGGGATTGCTAGAATTTCTGGAATGTTGTAGTAATTTAAGGAAAGCTCAAAGCAAGGTATCTTGGCTAAACTTTCTCTCTTAGAATAGATATCCATAATGTTTCTGTAAGATCAAGTATAAATGGCTCAAGATTCCTAACTTCTATATTCCGGGTTATTCCCTATAAACTTGTTTATTCCGAATGAGCCTTATGTCCAAAGATAGAGGTTCAAAGTATGGTTTGCATGTTAAAATGTTATGGCTTTGAGTCATGTTTTAAATGAGAACTAGTATACCAATTGGGTGAGAAAAACTCGATATGCTTAAGACTCATAATTGTTCATATGTGTACCTAAAGACTTGATGGGAAGTGTCTTGTTGTTGATAACCTATAAAGGTGGTTGGAAATGAAATAGTTGAATTAGGGATATAGAGTGTGGCCAACGTGCCAAGAATTTAAGTTACGATTGTGGCTAGTAGTGTAAATGATTTGAGAAAATATGATAAAGAATATGAAATGAGCCTCGATCAATTATTTAAAAATGACTTTATTGCCTAAAAGATTTTTTACTCAATTCATGCCCATTAGTGGCTGCTTTAACTAATGCTTTGCTATATTAATATATCCAGTGTGATTCGAGTTCTATATACTCATGTGTTGAAATTTTACATTGTCATTTCTGGGAAGAGTATTGCAAGAGTAAATGGTGTATTGACTGTTTATGATTTTTCATGTGTGTTTCTATTGTTGGTTGGTATGCCTCATTTTTGGGAAGAAACCATTTGTGTTTCAAGTTCCTATTTCAAATGGATTGGAAGTATATGATTTCTGAAATTTCCTATATGTTGATATTTGATGGTGATCTTTGAAATTGAAAGAGGTGAAAGTGTGGAATATGAAATACGGCCATCGTTCCAGGAATAAAGAATCTTGTGAATGGCCTAATGAGCCAAGGAAATATTGTCGTTGTGAATGACTGGAAATACTAATGAGAATTTATACGATGTGAAAGATGTTGAGGTGAGTATAATTGTATTTATGATATTTCTGTTTGCAAATCAAATCAAAAATGTTTTTGGGAGCATCATTGGCAATACCGAGGAAGGGTGGGTCATAAGGCCTACACTTGAAACTACACGTGCCAGTGTAGGGGTGGATAGAAATTATTCCCCTTATTTGGGATGAAATTGGAACCTCTGGGAAATTGTGATATTATTCCCCTTAATTGGGATGAAACTGGAACCTTTGTAGATTGGAAAAGTCAACCCGCACGACATATGTGGGAAGGCGGCCTAGCTGATCGGGTGGAGATCAGACGCCATGTTGCGCACATAGTGGTACTACTCTTGGTAACAACTTTCTTTTGCATCACCTGTCAAACCACATTGTCCGTGGGGAGATGGGCTAGCCGATCGGGCGTGATCGGACTCCGTGCTAAGAAAGACGATGGTATATCGGTGCTAATGATCTCCCAACCAAAATTATATATGAAGTTCGTATTTTGAAAATTATTATGTTTTAACTGGACATTTGGATATTGTTGATTATGACTTGCTGTTTCTATGTGTTGCCTTTTCTTATATATGGGCATTCTATTTTGAAAGAGGACTTCTAGCTATACATACTAGTGCTATTCAACAGTACTAACGTCCCTTTTGCCGGGGGCGCTGCATCTTTAATGGATGCGGGTGGTTCTACAACAGGCGGCATTGATCAGTGATAGCAGTACACTCTTTTCAGCTGATTTGGTGAGCCCCACTTCATTTCGGGGTCTTATATCTTTTGTTTCTCATGTACTGTATTTTGAGGTATAGCCGGTGCCTTGTTGCCGGTATTTCCATATTACTCTTCTATTGTATTAGAGGCTCCGTAGAGAGGTTATGGGTTGTGGTTGATGTTGGGGAATTGAACTAGAAATGTTGGTATTTGGAAATCATGTTTTTCATTAATTCTATAAACTCATAATATTTTGAAAATTATGAATGAAGCTGCTAATGGGAATAAAAAGGAAGTTGTTAATAAAATCTTTTCAGTGTTTTATTAATGGAGTACATCTCCTCTTTATTCATGGATGAGTTTGGGTAGAAGGAAATCTAACAGGCTTGCTCGGCCGGGTTCTCTCGGTTGAGTGTCGATCGCGCTCCCCGAATTTGGGGCGTAACAGCAACAGTTACGAGATTGAAAGAATTTCGTCCACAAGTCGTGGTGTGAGAAAGAGGCCTAAAGAGGGGAATTCCCTGGCCTTTGAATTTATTCACAGAATAGTTGCCTAGATGGCAAGGACAATATTTATGTATTCGTAAAAGCTATAGGTTTTGAGACCGATAGGCGCATCAGTCAACATTCGAGGACGAATGTTCCAAAGGGGGAATGATGTTACACCTCATATTTTCGTACGTGAGAGTACGTCGTTAGTTAATTGATGTAAGCTCAGAAATGAGATCGTCTTTGAAGGTACATAAAGTAAGTTAATCATGTTATCTTGGACGTTAAAAATCTTTAAGATCATGGATAACAATTACCAAGACGGTTGAAAGACTTAGAAGCTAAACAAATTAAAGAAAATAAATTTCATCGAAACTCGACAAGTTGGGAATATTATAATATGTACTTTTGGGATAAGAATAGGGTGCTTAACATGATAACTAGGTTATGTTATGAGTTATTGTAATCGTATTTTAGTTGTATATTACGTTTTGAAGTCAAGCGAGTTGTGGAACAAAAGTTGGCAAAGGTCATCACAAGTTACATTCATAAATGTGCTGAAATTTAGGTCATATGTAGCTGCAATTTTATCCTAATATGCTTGCAATTACGGGATGATCTAACTACAAAATGGAAAATCTATGAGTCTAGTTTCTAATGCATTAAATCGTTCATCGATACGACATCCGAGTAGAGAGATATTCTCGTTTTTGCGAGACTGCGCAGGCTGCCCCTATGGGACTCACTTGGTTGGTGGCCGACCTTCACCTATTGTTATCTCGTTTTTGGGATGAGATTTGTTCATTTTTCGACCTCCTTCCATACTCAAATTCCCCAATCCCTTCAAAACAGTTCCCTAAAGGCTCCAAACAAATTCCAAAAAAATACACCATAATCCAACATCAAAGTTAGCCAAAGGTGAAGAATAACCCCTCTATGTTGTTGTGATGTGAATAAGGATGATGGTGAGCTAAGTTAAGCTTTGGGTTAGAATTTTATCTACTTCCTAAGTTATTTTTAACATTCTTTTGATTGTGTTTAAGGTTAATTGCATGTTGGTTGTGGTGTTGGAGTGAAAGATTACAAGATAGCACTTAAAAGGGAAAGAGATGTTGTTATCTTTAGTTGGATTGTTTAAAGGCTATATATATAAATATATGTTGTTATGGGTGGAAATTGGAGAAAATAACTTTATTATGATATGGTTTTTGTTGTTATGCATGTCTATATGTTTATCTAGTGAATTGATGAAAGAAACATAAGAAACTTGAGATTGGAAGTGAAGGTTAGATTAACTCACTTCTATGGTATTGTATTTCCATTGAGGGTTGTTGTAAGCTAAATATAACTTGGATTTAGACTTGAAGCTACTGTAGGAGGTAATTATATTTTTTCCTTGCATGTGCTTAAGGTTATCTTGATGTAGATTAAACTAAATGGATGGACTAGACATGAACTAGAGAATAAAGTTGCTAATTGAGGATAGTTGGAGTTGTGGATTATTTATTTTTGTTATAAATATATGGTATAAGGCTGGAATCATTTATGAATGACTTTATTATCATGTTAATGATACTTTTAAGTTAAAGTAAGAAGTCTATAAGGGGTGATATAGGGTATATAGGTACCAATCAGAGCTTGCCGCTCGTCGTGAAGTAGTTGTGACTTGTTGTTGTTATATGGTGTCTTGTTATTGATACTTATATGTTTCCGGATTGCTCTGGTTTTTGTTGTTGGTATATGCTATTGGAGGAGGCCCTTGTTACAGGGGAGATTCTGTCGAATTTACGTAAACGAGCTACTAGCTTAAGTTACGGACTTAGCCTTTACTCACCACTAATTTTGAATCTCCTTATGCTATGGTAGATTGAGTTGAGTTGTTTGAAGAGTTTATTGGAAGGTATTAAGGACTCAATGGGGTCAAGGTATGTTAAGGTTATCCCTTCTTTCCTTTTGATATGATCCATATGATATAACAAAACGAGCAAACACACACACTTTTCACAGATGACTCTATTCTTAGAAGTACTAGGGTTGCCTATGTTCTTGATTCCCCATGTGTCCTATTATTATATCGTCTGTTCATGGGTCTCAGAAAATACGTAAGTTGATAAAGTTTATTTCATGATATTAACCGAAGGCATATTGATCTTATGACATCTTGAGAGATCTTATCGACTTTCTTCCTTATGGATTGTATTCATTTATACATGTACATTGATCCATGACCAGATGCAGTTATATACGCATATATTATTTGTATATGGGGTACGGAGAAAGGTTATGGTGTTATATACGCACCACCACCTGATCAGTTGGTTTACGTTGATAATTTCGCCATAGAGGCCGAAATGATATGATGGGATGCCATCAAAGGCTTCATGATGTTATGTACTCATATACATATGCATGATATGACATTTAGACACACATGCATGACTTTATAAATGTTTCATGATTCACAGAGCTATTCAAAGTTACAGGTTGAGTCATTTACTCCACGTTTCTTTCATGTCTTTTATATACTGCTTTTCATGCCTTACATACTCGGTACTTTATATATACTAACATCCCTTTTGCCTAGGGACGTTGTGTTTCATGCCTGCAGGTCCTGATAGACAGGTTAACAGTCCTCCTAGTAGGCTATCAACTCAGCGGAAGGTGTTGGTGCATTCCACTTGCTCCGTAAATGCCTATTTGGTCAGTATGATTTGTACATGTATTGATTGGTATGGCGGGGCCCTGTCCCGACCTTTATGACGTTTATGTACTCATAGAGGCTTGTAGACAGATGTCATGTATATGGATACTTGTATGTCCTTGTCGGCCTATGTTTTGAGTGTACAAATGATCATGTCGGCTTTATACGGCCGTATGTCACATGTATAAGTTTCTATATCATTATGGGTCACCCTGTCTCTAGTATTCTCTTATGTTTTATTTTGGTTATCTCATGGAGGCCCTTCTGGCCCATATACCTATGATGGTGTGATAAGAAAGATACGTTACATTGGTACTCAGTTAAGTAAGACACCGGGTGTCCGTCGTGGCCCTCCGATTTGGGTCATGACATATATGGGGCCGACAAGGCCGTCATGATAGACCGACATATCATAACTAAAACTACACACAAGATCTGTCTGCAAAGACTCAATGGAAACATAAACATAGTATATAAGTCGGTAAAGGGCCCCCGACGTTCCAATAAACCAAAATATCGTATACAAAACCCTGACTCGGCAATACTCCAGGAAGAAGTGGAGCTCACCAACCAAAACCTGATATCTGGAGGAAGTCTAGAGTGGAGGATCCTCACCTCGTCTATTTACACCTGTGTGGCATGAAACACAGCGGCCCCAGGCAAAGGGACGTCAGTACGAAGAATGTACCGAGTATATAAGGCAGGAATGAAGCATAACAATAAGACACTATCACCGAGAGGGATAAGAATCAATCATGTAACGTCTATCCCTAAAAGAACCCGACCCTGTGGTCCTAGCGCTTCGTGTTCTTATATATATACGGCTATACCTATACACACACACACACACACACACACACACATCATTTTAATACTTTAACTATATATATAGCTTGTTATAGTATATGTTAGTGTGTGGTAAATGCACGACTACCCGATCGGCCATAGCACGATGGTAAATACATGACTACCCGACCGGCGGTAGGATGGTGGTAAATGCATGACTGCCCGACCGACCGTAGCATGATGGTAAATGCATGACTGCCCGACCGGCCGTATCACGGTTGTAAATGAAGATGTATGACTGCGCAACCGGCCATAGTTCGGTGGTAAATAAAGATGCATGACTGCCCAACCGCCGTAACTTGGTGGTAAATAAAGATGCATATAACATTACATTATGAACATTAACATCTTTATCATATGCCTCAATAAAGATTTAGAAACATACTTAGACATGCTTTGTATTACATTTTATAAGAATGAATAATGTAGACATCCTTAACTACTAAGAGTAGAACCATTATGGAATAATATTACGTTTATGTTTTGTTTCTTGGATCATGCCAAAAGAAAAAAGGTTTAGCCTTAACATACCTCGTTAAGCTTTGTAGCAACCCTATTCCGCATCTTGATTAGCGTCTTGACCTTATATAATCTGGAATCGACCCGCTCTACCCCGAGCTTGTAGGAATCAAACAAACATTAGAAATCTCTTTGGTGTTCTTAAGATTAATTTGGGAAGTAAAGTTGCTACAAAATTATGAAAATATACTTGCTTCCAATGCTTGGTTCCCCCCAAAGAATTGCTCCCAACATGATCAAAATTGTTGCCACCAACAATGGAGTTATTTTCAAATAAATTATTTCCACAATGGGAGTATATTGTTTCCTTGTATTATCTAAGTAAGTTGATGTCTTTCATGTAATGTTGATGCCTATATTATCTATATATGATGCTACCATGTGTAGATAATTTAGATAAACACACATTGGTATATACTTGCACTAGTCATCTACTAAAATTAGACACCCATTCTATAACCTCACCTAATTTGTACACGTACCCACCCCTTTATTCTACCTAATCTTTATCTAGTTCTACTACTAGCACTATTTATCCTTTACTAATAATAATAAAGGTCATCCCCCTTGTGGGACCTACAAGGACATGTTGTTTCCTTAACATTATCCAAACACTTTAACTAATTCTCCATATAATTAATTAAATACATAATTAATTTCTAAATCTCATTTCACTTAAATACTAATCACTTTTAACATACTAGAATATACTTTACTATCATGGTCATGTGATATATTGTATAGCACTAATCCATAAATACTGGATATTATAACTTGGACCGTATTTTATCCCAAAATATCAAACTTCAACAAAACTCATTTTTTTCAACTCATTTACCCTCTGACCTTCACGACACATACTTATCACTTGCTATAAATAGCACAAATACTTATAACCTCAAAAATAGTCTTGTCCTTGAACCTATATCAATTAAATTATGAAAATCCAATGTACAAAAGTACCGGATGTAACAGAAATAAGGCCTTAACTTTCGAGCGGTGACTACGACGGCTAAGGCCAATTTTTCCAAATGTGGGTAGCGAGTTTCTGCTCTCGTCAAAATTTAACTTACATAATACACATGATATTGCATTCCTTTATTGTCACGGACTAAAACAACACTTACCGCTACCTCCGAGACTGCTAAGTAGATAAGTAGTTGTTCGCCTTCCTCCAGTTTTGACAATAATGAAGGAATTGACAAAAACCTTTTCAAATCCTTCAAAGCCTACTGATATTTCGTGGTCCATTTAAAGTTATTCTTCTATTTGAGAAGTGCAAAGAAATGATGGCATTTTTCCGAAGACCGAAAAATGAATTTGCTCAAAGCGGTCAATCTCCCTGTCAGCCTTTGAACCTCTTTTACGCTTGATAGCTGGTCCGCGATGTATTCGATGGAGTTAATTTTGTCGGGGTTAACCTCGATCCCCCTTTTCCACACAAGGAATCCCTGGAACTTACAGGAGCTGACCCTGAATGCACATTTCTTGGGATTAAGCTTTATGTTGTGCTTTCTTAAGATGTCAAAGGTCTCTTGCAGGTGTTTAAGATGATCACCTGCACTCAAAGACATAACCAACATATCATCTATGTAAACTTCCATAGTTTTCCCTATTTTGCTTCTCAAACATTTTATTTACGAGCTGCTAGTGAGTGGCTCAGGCGTTTTTTAGCCCAAAAGGCATCACATTGTAACAATATGTGCCGATTTTCGTTATGAACAAAGTTTTTTTCCTAATCCTCCAAGTTCATATTAATTTGGTGATACTGGGAATAAGAATCAAGGAAACTCATTTAACTCATGCCCTGCCGTCGCATCAATCATTTGATCAATGTTTGGCAATGGGAACGAGTCTTTTGGGCATGCCTTATTCAAATCCTATAGTCTACGCACATGCGAAATTTATTGTTCTTCTTTGGAACTACTACTATGTTATCTAGCCAATCAGGATATTTTACCTCTCGGATTGAACCGATATCAAGCAAGCGAGTTACCTCTTCTTTGACAAATTAGTTTCTGACCTCGGCAATAGGATGTTTTTTCTGTCTTACTGGAGGGATGTTGGGATCTAGGCTTAGTTTGTGCACGGCCACTTCTGGCGGGTACCTGTCATATCCACATGAGACTATGCAAAACAATAGACATTAAATTTAAATAATTTGATAAATCCAGACCTGAGCTCGGGGTGTAGCCCTGTCCCCAAGTGGAATTTCCTTTCCAAGAATTTTTCAAACAATGCAACTTGTTCAAGTTCTTCCACTGTGGATTTTGTTGCATCCATTTCTTCTGGTACCTGATAGGACTCCGATGACTCCTCCCCCTGGTTGACTTCTCTTGGCTCGGGACCGAGCGCTGGCTCCTATAATTGCTATGCCGCATGCTTCTTACATTTGCTACTGGAAACTAAAATTGCATTCATCTCCCTTGCTGCCGGTTGGTCGCCTCTTATTTATTTAATTCCCTCGGTAGTTGGGAATTTCAGTAACTGATGTTGTGTTGATGGCACAGCCTTCATCTCATGCAACCATGGCCTCCCCAGGATAATATTATAGCCCATATCGCCGTCCTCCACCTTGAAAAGGGTCGTTTTCATCACCCCCTCGGTATTTGTGGGAAGCAGGATCTCTCCTCGAGTTGTCACGCTTGCTAGGTTGAACTCGGTGAGGAGTTTTGTTGCCAGAATGATACTTCCGGTGAGCTTGGCTTTCTCCAATACTCTCCATTGGATGATGTTGTCTAAACTTCCTAGGTCCACCAGAACACGTTTAATATTAAAATCTAAGATATTTAGAGAGATTACTAATGCGTCATTGTGCGGAAGCAGTAGTCCATCTGCATCTTCCTCCGTGAAAGTAATGTCGTCCTCAGCAACTTCCCGGAGTCTCTTGTTGTAGGTCACTGACACTTTCATCTTTTTGCTTCCGAAAATATCACATCATTAATCTCGTTCCCCCCGAAAATCATGTTGATCGTCAAGCGTGGGGGATCTTTCTATTCTTTTGAAGGTTCTGCGTTGTCACGATTGTGACTATAGTTGTTTTTAGCCTGGTCGCTTAAGAATTCTCTGAGATGACCGCTTTTCAGTAATGTTGCCACCTCTTCACGCAGATGCCGACAATCATATGTCCGGTGACCATTAGTCCCATGATATTTGCACCAAAAATTAGGATCCCTTTGGCTAGGATCGAATTTCATTGGCTTTGGGAACCGTTCTTCTTTAATGTTCCTCATAGCCGACACCAACTCCACTACGCTGACATTAAAGTTGTATTCGGAAAGTATGGGGTAGGAAGCATCTCGAGAACCCAATGTCTCCTTATCCTGCAATGACTTATTATTCCGCACGCGATCAGTTCTCCCATCTATAGTGAATTTATCAGCCGACCAAAAACCTCTGCCGCGTCCTTCGGCCCGCTCATAGGGCAAAAACCAACCCCTTGAAGAACGTCGATCTGTGTCGAAATTATTCTTCAATTTCTCCTTATTCGTTTCCCAGTCCCGACCTTTGGTTGACGGCAGAAAGCCGAGCTGATCATCGTCAATTATTATCTATGACTCGTACTGATTGTGAACATCCGCCCATTTTGTTGTCTAGAACTCGAGCAGACTTTCTTTCAATTTTAGAGAAGCATTAGAACTTCTCTGATTCAACCCTTTAGTAAATGCTTGAGTGACCCATTCGTCTGATATGGCCAGGAGAAACATCATTTCCTTCTGGAATATTGTCACAAACTCCCGCAGCAAATTGGACTCTCCTTGTGCAATTCTCAATATGTCGGCCTTTCGAGCATGTACCTTTTTAGCCCTGACATGGGCCTTGATGAAAGAATCCGCGAGCATCTCGAAGGAATCTATAGAATGTTCGGGAAAGAGTGAATACCATGACAGGGCCCCCTTTATGAGGGTGTCCTCGAATTTATTCAATAAGACTGACTCAATCTCATGCGGAGTCAAATCATTTACCGTCACCGCCATTGTATAGGTGGTGATATACTCTTGAAGATCCGAAGTCCCATAGTACTTTGGAAAATCTGGCATTTTGAACCGCTTCGGGATCAACTTTGGTGTTGCGCTCGGCTTGAACGGTAGCTAGGTATACTTCTTTGAATCTGGTCCTTTTAATATTGGTGGCGTGCCTGGAATTTGATCCATTCGGGCAGTTATTTCCCTCATAAATCGCATGAGCTATGTTTTAAAGGGATCATTCTCATTATTATTACTAGATCCGCTACCGTCCCCCCTTTGTTCGGGAAAGAGTGAATACCATGACAGGGCCCCCTTTGTGAGGGTCTCCTCGAATTTATTCAATAAGACTGACTCAATCTCATGCAGAGTCAAATCATTTACCTTTACCGCCGTTGTATAGGTGGTGATATGCTCTTGAAGATCCGAAGTCCCATAGTACTTTGGAAAATCTGGCATTCTGAACCGCTTCAGGATCAACTTTGGTGCCGCGCTCGGCTTGAACGGTAGCTGGGTGTACTTCTTTGAATCTGGTCCTCTTAATACTGGTGGCGCGCCTGGAATTTGATCCATTCGGGCATTTATTTCCCTCATAAATCGCATGAGCTATGTTTTAAAGGGATCATTCTCATTATTATTACCGGATCCGCTACCGTCCCCCCTTTGTCCGGGAAAGAGTGAATACCATGACAGGGCCCCCTTTGTGAGGGTCACCTCGAATTCATTCAATAAGACTGACTCAATCTCATGCGGAGTCAAATCATTTACCTTCACCGCCGTTGTATAGGTGGTGATATGCTCTTGAAGATCCGAAATCCCATAGTACTTTGGAAAATCTGGCATTTTGAACCGCTTCGGGATCAACTTTGGTGCCGCGCTCGGCTTGAACGGTAGCTGGGTGTACTTCTTTGAATCTGGTCCTTTTAATACTGGTGGCGCGCCTGGAATTTGATCCATTCGGGCATTTATTTCCCTCATAAATTGCATGAGCTATGTTTTAAAGGGATCATTCTCATTATTCGGATCCGCTACCGTCCCCCCTTTGTTCGGGAAAGAGTGAATACCATGACAGGGCCCCCTTTGTGAGGGTCTCCTCAAATTTATTCAATAAGCCTGACTCAATCTCATGCAGAGTCAAATCATTTACCTTCACCGCCGTTGTATAGGTGGTGATATGCTCTTGAAGATCCGAAGTCCCATAGTACTTTGGAAAATCTAGCATTTTGAACCGCTTCGGGATCAACTTTGGTGCCGCGCTCGGCTTGAACGGTAGCTGGGTGTACTTCTTTGAATCTGGTCTTTTTAATACTGGTGGCGCGCCTGGAATTTGATCTATTCGGGCATTTATTTCCCTCATAAATCGCATGAGCTACGTTTTAAAGGGATCATTCTCATTATTATTACCAGATCCGCTACCGTCCCCCCTTTGTTCGGGAAAGAGTGAATACCATGATAGGGCCCCCTTTGTGAGGGTCTCCTCGAATTTATTCAATAAGACTGACTCAATCTCATGCAGAGTCAAATCATTGACCTTCACTGCCGTTGTATAGGTGGTGATATGCTCTTGAAGATCCGAAATCCCATAGTACTTTGGAAAATCTGGCATTTTGAACCGCTTCGGGATCAACTTTGGTGCCGCGCTCGGCTTGAACGGTAGCTGGGTGTACTTCTTTGAATCTGGTCTTTTTAATACTAGTGGCGCGCCTGGAATTTGATCTATTCGGGCATTTATTTCCCTCATAAATCGCATGAGCTATGTTTTAAAGGGATCATTCTCATTATTATTACCAGATCTGCTACCGTCCCCCCTTTGTTCGGGAAAGAGTGAATACCATGACAGGGCCCCCTTAATGAGGGTCTCCTCGAATTTATTCAATAAGACTGACTCAATCTCATGCAGAGTCAAATCATTTACCTTCACCGCCGTTGTATAGGTGGTGATATGCTCTTGAAGATCCGAAGTCCCATAGTACTTTGGAAAACCTAGCATTTTGAACCGCTTCGGGATCAACTTTGGTGCCGCGCTCGGCTTGAACGGTAGCTGGGTGAACTTCTTTGAATCTGGTCCTTTTAATACTGGTGGCGCGCCTGGAATTTGATCCATTCGGGCATTTATTTCCCTCATAAATCGCATGAGCTATGTTTTAAAGGGATCATTCTCATTATTATTACCGGATCCGCTACCGTCCCCCCTTTGTTCGGGAAAGAGTGAATACCATGACAGGGCCCCCTTTGTGAGGGTCTCCTCGAATTTATTCAATAAGACTGACTCAATCTCATGCGGAGTCAAATCATTTACCTTCACCGCCGTTGTATAGGTGGTGATATGCTCTTGAAGATCCGATGTCCCATAGTACTTTGGAAAATCTGGCATTTTGAACCGCTTCGGGATCAACTTTGGTGCCGCGCTCGGCTTGAACGGTAGCTGGGTGTACTTCTTTGAATCTGGTCTTTTTAATACTAGTGGCGCGCCTGGAATTTGATCTATTCGGGCATTTATTTCCCTCATAAATCGCATGAGCTATGTTTTAAAGGGATCATTCTCATTATTATTACCAGATCTGCTACCGTCCCCCCTTTGTTCGGGAAAGAGTGAATACCATGACAGGGCCCCCTTAATGAGGGTCTCCTCGAATTTATTCAATAAGACTGACTCAATCTCATGCAGAGTCAAATCATTTACCTTCACCGCCGTTGTATAGGTGGTGATATGCTCTTGAAGATCCGAAGTCCCATAGTACTTTGGAAAACCTAGCATTTTGAACCGCTTCGGGATCAACTTTGGTGCCGCGCTCGGCTTGAACGGTAGCTGGGTGTACTTCTTTGAATCTGGTCCTTTTAATACTGGTGGCGCGCCTGGAATTTGATCCATTCGGGCATTTATTTCCCTCATAAATCGCATGAGCTATGTTTTAAAGGGATCATTCTCATTATTATTACTGGATCCGCTACCGTCCCCCCTTTGTTCGGGAAAGAGTGAATACCATGACAGGGCCCCCTTTGTGAGGGTCTCCTCAAATTTATTCAATAAGACTGACTCAATCTCATGCAGAGTCAAATCATTTACCTTCACCGCAG
Organism: Nicotiana tabacum; assembly: GCF_000715075.1. Classification (NCBI taxonomy): domain Eukaryota; kingdom Viridiplantae; phylum Streptophyta; class Magnoliopsida; order Solanales; family Solanaceae; genus Nicotiana; species Nicotiana tabacum. The sequence continues at coordinate 51,188,191 of NC_134100.1, forward strand.
TTGTATAGGTGGCGATATGCTCTTGAAGATCCGAAGTCCCATAGTACTTTGGAAAATCTAGCATTTTGAACTGCTTCGGGATCAACTGTGGTGCCGCGCTCGGATTGAACGATAGCTGGGTGTACTTCTTTGAATCTGGTCTTTTTAATACTGGTGGCGCGCCTGGAATTTGATCTATTCGGGCATTTATTTCCCTCATAAATCGCATGAGCTATGTTTTAAAGGGATCATTCTCATTATTATTACTAGATCCGCTACCGTCCCCCCTTTGTTCGGGAAAGAGTGAATACCATGACAGGGCCCCCTTTGTGAGGGTCTCCTCGAATTTATTTAATAAGACTGACTCAATCTCATGCAGAGTCAAATCATTTACCTTCACCGCCGTTGTATAGGTGGTGATATGCTCTTGAAGATCCGAAGTCCCATAGTACTTTGGAAAATCTGGCATTTTGAACCGCTTCGGGATCAACTTTGATGCCGCGCTCGGCTTGAACGGTAGCTGGGTGTACTTCTTTGAATCTGGTCTTTTTAATACTGGTGGCGCGCCTGGAATTTGATCTATTCGGGCATTTATTTCCCTCATAAATCGCATGAGCTATGTTTTAAAGGGATCATTCTCATTATTATTACTAGATCCGCTACCGTCCCCCCTTTGTTCGGGAAAGAGTGAATACCATGACAGGGCCCCCTTTGTGAGGGTCTCCTCGAATTTATTTAATAAGACTGACTCAATCTCATGCAGAGTCAAATCATTTACCTTCACCGCCGTTGTATAGGTGGTGATATGCTCTTGAAGATCCGAAGTCCCATAGTACTTTGGAAAACCTAGCATTCTGAACCGCTTCAGGATCAACTTTGGTGCCGCGCTCGGCTTGAACGGTAGCTGGGTGTACTTCTTTGAATCTGGTCCTTTTAATACTGGTGGCGCGCCTGGAATTTGATCCATTCGGGCATTTATTTCCCTCATAAATCGCATGAGCTATGTTTTAAAGGGATCATTCTCATTATTATTACTAGTTCCGCTACCGTCCCCCCTTTGTCCGGGAAAGAGTGAATACCATGACAGGGCCCCCTTTGTGAGGGTCTCCTCGAATTTATTCAATAAGACTGACTCAATCTCATGCAGAGTCAAATCATTTACCTTCACCGCCGTTGTATAGGTGGTGATATGCTCTTGAAGATCCGAAGTCCCATAGTACTTTGGAAAACCTAGCATTTTGAACCGCTTCGGGATCAACTTTGGTGCCGCGCTCGGCTTGAACGGTAGCTGGGTGAACTTCTTTGAATCTGGTCCTTTTAATACTGGTGGCGCGCCTGGAATTTGATCCATTCGGGCATTTATTTCCCTCATAAATCGCATGAGCTACGTTTTAAAGGGATCATTCTCATTATTATTACCGGATCCGCTACCGTCCCCCCTTTGTCCGGGAAAGAGTGAATACCATGACAGGGCCCCCTTTGTGAGGGTCTCCTCGAATTTATTCAATAAGACTGACTCAATCTCATGCGGAGTCAAATCATTTACCTTCACCGCCGTTGTATAGGTGGTGATATGCTCTTGAAGATCCGAAATCCCATAGTACTTTGGAAAATCTGGCATTTTGAACCGCTTCGGGATCAACTTTGGTGCCGCGCTCGGCTTGAACGGTAGCTGGGTGTACTTCTTTGAATCTGGTCCTTTTAATACTGGTGGCGCGCCTGGAATTTGATCCATTCGGGCATTTATTTCCCTCATAAATTGCATGAGCTATGTTTTAAAGGGATCATTCTCATTATTCGGATCCGCTACCGTCCCCCCTTTGTTCGGGAAAGAGTGAATACCATGACAGGGCCCCCTTTGTGAGGGTCTCCTCAAATTTATTCAATAAGCCTGACTCAATCTCATGCAGAGTCAAATCATTTACCTTCACCGCCGTTGTATAGGTGGTGATATGCTCTTGAAGATCCGAAGTCCCATAGTACTTTGGAAAATCTAGCATTTTGAACCGCTTCGGGATCAACTTTGGTGCCGCGCTCGGCTTGAACGGTAGCTGGGTGTACTTCTTTGAATCTGGTCTTTTTAATACTGGTGGCGCGCCTGGAATTTGATCTATTCGGGCATTTATTTCCCTCATAAATCGCATGAGCTATGTTTTAAAGGGATCATTCTCATTATTATTACCAGATCCGCTACCGTCCCCCCTTTGTTCGGGAAAGAGTGAATACCATGACAGGGCCCCCTTTGTGAGGGTCTCCTCGAATTTATTCAATAAGACTGACTCAATCTCATGCAGAGTCAAATCATTGACCTTCACTGCCGTTGTATAGGTGGTGATATGCTCTTGAAGATCCGAAATCCCATAGTACTTTGGAAAATCTGGCATTTTGAACCGCTTCGGGATCAACTTTGGTGCCGCGCTCGGCTTGAACGGTAGCTGGGTGTACTTCTTTGAATCTGGTCTTTTTAATACTAGTGGCGCGCCTGGAATTTGATCTATTCGGGCATTTATTTCCCTCATAAATCGCATGAGCTATGTTTTAAAGGGATCATTCTCATTATTATTACCAGATCTGCTACCGTCCCCCCTTTGTTCGGGAAAGAGTGAATACCATGACAGGGCCCCCTTAATGAGGGTCTCCTCGAATTTATTCAATAAGACTGACTCAATCTCATGCAGAGTCAAATCATTTACCTTCACCGCCGTTGTATAGGTGGTGATATGCTCTTGAAGATCCGAAGTCCCATAGTACTTTGGAAAACCTAGCATTTTGAACCGCTTCGGGATCAACTTTGGTGCCGCGCTCGGCTTGAACGGTAGCTGGGTGAACTTCTTTGAATCTGGTCCTTTTAATACTGGTGGCGCGCCTGGAATTTGATCCATTCGGGCATTTATTTCCCTCATAAATCGCATGAGCTATGTTTTAAAGGGATCATTCTCATTATTATTACCGGATCCGCTACCGTCCCCCCTTTGTTCGGGAAAGAGTGAATACCATGACAGGGCCCCCTTTGTGAGGGTCTCCTCGAATTTATTCAATAAGACTGACTCAATCTCATGCGGAGTCAAATCATTTACCTTCACCGCCGTTGTATAGGTGGTGATATGCTCTTGAAGATCCGAAGTCCCATAGTACTTTGGAAAATCTGGCATTTTGAACCGCTTCGGGATCAACTTTGGTGCCGCGCTCGGCTTGAACGGTAGCTGGGTGTACTTCTTTGAATCTGGTCTTTTTAATACTAGTGGCGCGCCTGGAATTTGATCTATTCGGGCATTTATTTCCCTCATAAATCGCATGAGCTATGTTTTAAAGGGATCATTCTCATTATTATTACCAGATCTGCTACCGTCCCCCCTTTGTTCGGGAAAGAGTGAATACCATGACAGGGCCCCCTTAATGAGGGTCTCCTCGAATTTATTCAATAAGACTGACTCAATCTCATGCAGAGTCAAATCATTTACCTTCACCGCCGTTGTATAGGTGGTGATATGCTCTTGAAGATCCGAAGTCCCATAGTACTTTGGAAAACCTAGCATTTTAAACCGCTTCGGGATCAACTTTGGTGCCGCGCTCGGCTTGAACGGTAGCAGGGTGTACTTCTTTGAATCTGGTCCTTTTAATACTGGTGGCGCGCCTGGAATTTGATCCATTCGGGCATTTATTTCCCTCATAAATCGCATGAGCTATGTTTTAAAGGGATCATTCTCATTATTATTACTGGATCCGCTACCGTCCCCCCTTTGTTCGGGAAAGAGTGAATACCATGACAGGGCCCCCTTTGTGAGGGTCTCCTCAAATTTATTCAATAAGACTGACTCAATCTCATGCAGAGTCAAATCATTTACCTTCACCGCAGTTGTATAGGTGGCGATATGCTCTTGAAGATCCGAAGTCCCATAGTACTTTGGAAAATCTAGCATTTTGAACTGCTTCGGGATCAACTGTGGTGCCGCGCTCGGATTGAACGATAGCTGGGTGTACTTCTTTGAATCTGGTCTTTTTAATACTGGTGGCGCGCCTGGAATTTGATCTATTCGGGCATTTATTTCCCTCATAAATCGCATGAGCTATGTTTTAAAGGGATCATTCTCATTATTATTACTAGATCCGCTACCGTCCCCCCTTTGTTCGGGAAAGAGTGAATACCATGACAGGGCCCCCTTTGTGAGGGTCTCCTCGAATTTATTCAATAAGACTGACTCAATCTCATGCAGAGTCAAATCATTTACCTTCACCGCCGTTGTATAGGTGGTGATATGCTCTTGAAGATCCGAAGTCCCATAGTACTTTGGAAAATCTGGCATTTTGAACCGCTTCGGGATCAACTTTGGTGCCGCGCTCGGCTTGAACGGTAGCTGGGTGTACTTCTTTGAATCTGGTCTTTTTAATACTGGTGGCGCGCCTGGAATTTGATCTATTCGGGCATTTATTTCCCTCATAAATCGCATGAGCTATGTTTTAAAGGGATCATTCTCATTATTATTACTAGATCCGCTACCGTCCCCCCTTTGTTCGGGAAAGAGTGAATACCATGACAGGGCCCCCTTTGTGAGGGTCTCCTCGAATTTATTCAATAAGACTGACTCAATCTCATGCAGAGTCAAATCATTTACCTTCACTGCCGTTGTATAGGTGGTGATATGCTCTTGAAGATCCGAAGTCCCATAGTACTTTGGAAAACCTAGCATTCTGAACCGCTTCGGGATCAACTTTGGTGCCGCGCTCGGCTTGAACGGTAGCTGGGTGTACTTCTTTGAATCTGGTCCTCTTAATACTGGTGATGCGCCTGGAATTTGATCCATTCGGGCATTTATTTCCCTCATAAATCGCATGAGCTATGTTTTAAAGGGATCATTCTCATTATTATTACCGGATCCGCTACCGTCCCCCCTTTGTCCGGGAAAGAGTGAATACCATGACAGGGCCCCCTTTGTGAGGGTCTCCTCGAATTTATTCAATAAGACTGACTCAATCTCATGCGAAGTCAAACCATTTACCTTCACCGCCGTTGTATAGGTGGCGATATGCTCTTGAAGATCCGAAATCCCATAGTACTTTGGAAAATCTGGCATTTTGAACCGCTTCGGGATCAACTTTGGTGCCGCGCTCGGCTTGAACGGTAGCTGGGTGTACTTCTTTGAATCTGGTCCTTTTAATACTGGTGGCGCGCCTGGAATTTGATCCATTCGGGCATTTATTTCCCTCATAAATTGCATGAGCTATGTTTTAAAGGGATCATTCTCATTATTATTACCGGATCCGCTACCGTCCCCCCTTTGTCCGGGAAAGAGTGAATACCATGACAGGGCCCCCTTTGTGAGGGTCTCCTCGAATTTATTCAATAAGACTGACTCAATCTCATGCGGAGTCAAATCATTTACCTTCACCGCCGTTGTATAGGTGGTGATATGCTCTTGAAGATCCGAAATCCCATAGTACTTTGGAAAATCTGGCATTTTGAACCGCTTCGGGATCAACTTTGGTGCCGCGCTCGGCTTGAACGGTAGCTGGGTGTACTTCTTTGAATCTGGTCCTTTTAATACTGGTGGCGCGCCTGGAATTTGATCCATTCGGGCATTTATTTCCCTCATAAATTGCATGAGCTATGTTTTAAAGGGATCATTCTCATTATTCGGATCCGCTACCGTCCCCCCTTTGTTCGGGAAAGAGTGAATACCATGACAGGGCCCCCTTTGTGAGGGTCTCCTCAAATTTATTCAATAAGCCTGACTCAATCTCATGCAGAGTCAAATCATTTACCTTCACCGCCGTTGTATAGGTGGTGATATGCTCTTGAAGATCCGAAGTCCCATAGTACTTTGGAAAATCTAGCATTTTGAACCGCTTCGGGATCAACTTTGGTGCCGCGCTCGGCTTGAACGGTAGCTGGGTGTACTTCTTTGAATCTGGTCTTTTTAATACTGGTGGCGCGCCTGGAATTTGATCTATTCGGGCATTTATTTCCCTCATAAATCGCATGAGCTATGTTTTAAAGGGATCATTCTCATTATTATTACCAGATCCGCTACCGTCCCCCCTTTGTTCGGGAAAGAGTGAATACCATGACAGGGCCCCCTTTGTGAGGGTCTCCTCGAATTTATTCAATAAGACTGACTCAATCTCATGCAGAGTCAAATCATTGACCTTCACTGCCGTTGTATAGGTGGTGATATGCTCTTGAAGATCCGAAATCCCATAGTACTTTGGAAAATCTGGCATTTTGAACCGCTTCGGGATCAACTTTGGTGCCGCGCTCGGCTTGAACGGTAGCTGGGTGTACTTCTTTGAATCTGGTCCTTTTAATACTGGTGGCGCGCCTGGAATTTGATCCATTCGGGCATTTATATCCCTCATAAATTACATGAGCTATGTTTTAAAGGGATCATTCTCATTATTGTTACCGGATCCGCTACCGTCCCCCCTTTGTTCGGGAAAGAGTGAATACCATGACAGGGCCCCCTTTGTGAGGGTCTCCTCGAATTTATTCAATAAGACTGACTCAATCTCATGCGGAGTCAAATCATTTACCTTCACCGCCGTTGTATAGGTGGTGATATGCTCTTGAAGATCCGAAGTCCCATAGTACTTTGGAAAATTTGGCATTTTGAACCGCTTCGGGATCAACTTTGGTGCCGCGCTCGGCTTGAACGGTAGCTGGGTGTACTTCTTTGAATCTGGTCCTTTTAATACTGGTGGCGCGCTTGGAATTTGATCCATTCGGGCATTTATTTCCCTCATAAATCGCATGAGCTATGTTTTAAAGGGATCATTCTCATTATTGTTACCGGATCCGCTACTGTCCCCCCTTTGTTCGGGAAAGAGTGAATACCATGACAGGGCCCCCTTTGTGAGGGTCTCCTCGAATTTATTCAATAAGACTGACTCAATCTCATGCGGAGTCAAATCATTTACCTTCACCGCCATTGTATAGGTGGTGATATGCTCTTGAAGATCCGAAGTCCCATAGTACTTTGGAAAATCTGGCATTTTGAACCGTTTCGGGATTAACTTTGGTGTCGCGCTCGGCTTGAACGGTAGCTGGGTGTACTTCTTTGAATCTGGTCCTTTTAATACTGGTGGCGCGCCTGGAATTTGATCCATTCGGGCATTTATTTCCCTCATAAATCGCATGAGCTATGTTTTAAAGGGATCATTCTCATTATTATTACCGGATCCGCTACCCCCCCCCCCCCAGCCCTGTCAAAGCCAACTTCGCCCCTCGGGGTGTTGCTATCGACCCTCTGCATTATTTGATTTGTGGGAGCACTGGGAGAAAATGGACCTCGTCCATTCGCGTTATTGGAAGCATCCGACAATGCCTGCCTTAATTCCGTCAAGACCTGATCCTACCGTGAGAGATAGCCCATTATGGCCTATTGTTGTTCCCTCGGGATCCTTACTATTTTAATGACGTGTTCGTCTTCAGTTCAGCATCATCAGGAGTCGCCTCTCGAACATTTCGTGGATACTGCCCGCCGTGAACCGGCGTGGCTTTATCCCCCTCATTGCGGGTATCGCATATGGAATCTCCATGCTGAGGTTGATTTCCTTGGGCCTCAACGTTGTGTGTGATGTAGACATCGTTATTTTCCATTTTTAATGATTTTTGCTAAGACCAAAGAATCAAACAAGTTAGTAATAGATGCAGGGATCAATTCAATTACACAACTGTCTAAGCTCCATGGTGGGTGCCAAACTATTTACCTGTAAAACAGTACAGTTGAATTTATATATGGTTTATAGACAAGTGAATCGATTTGATTCTAAAATAGTAAATGAATTAGACAAACATATAAGACTTAGCCTTGAAGTCGAGATAAAACAGTAGATATCTTGGTTCCGGAAGCAAATCTTTTGGAAGTAATAAGAGCAATGTAAATAAGCAAGAAAGTAAATTGTTATTGAGCTTTGAACAGAGTATAGTGTATGCTTGTCAGAAAATTCGTTTCCTTACAGTGATGGTAGAGCTCACTATTTATAGATGCACCTAGGGAACAAGGTCCTAGGATCAAGCCCCTCTTAAACGACATTTATAAGGGCCATTGAGGAATGTGTAACGATAGGCAGTGAAGGCCATATTCTCTGTAACAGATCGTGCACTTAATGCTATAGAATATTCTTCATTGAATGCTACCGGGTGGCAGGCATTTATTTCGCGTTTATGAATGTCATTCTCTCCGGTAACAAACGAGATCGTTGACTTTGGACCCGACTATCTTCTGTCTTCGGCTACACGTGTCGCTTTCTCATGCGATCATTAAATATGAACATATTTTACCCTATACACTATCATATAGGCTATGCTGAATACAACGACATGTTATTATATGGTAATAATTTTTCAAAAATAAATTCAAAGAAAAAGAAATACCAAGTAATTCAAAGAAATAACATAATCAACAATTGAATAAGATAACATTGTACATAAATTAAAGAATTATATTAGAACTAACATTGTAATATAATGAGAATTTCTTTGGCAAAGGAAAAGAAAGAAGAATAGCTGACGGTGAAACTCTAACGATTAAATATAGAAGAAAAGAACATTTGGGAATAATGATTGTTACTTTATTCTTTATATTGGTAGGGAGACGTTAGATGTTTTGAGTACAAAAAAAATCCTAACTACTCGAATCTAGCCAAAATAACTTCATACCAAAAATAAAAACCATAGGAAACTATTCCGAACAATAAAGTTACAATCTTTAAAGAAAAATAAAATGTCAACTCAAAACGTCAACCCCGGGCTCGCATCTCGGAACCTGACCAAACTTATAAAATACGAACACCCATTCGATAACGAGTCCAACCATACTAAAATTATTCAAATTCGACCTCAAATCGCCTTTCAAATTCTCAAAATACGGTCTATGAAGTTTCACAAATTTTCCCCAAATTTTCCAACTCAAAACACTAACTAAATGACAAAAACAACAATGGATTCACGTATAATAGCCAAATCCGAGTTAGAATTACTTACCCCGATGATTTCCTTGAAAATTCTTCTAAACATCACCACAAACCGAGCTCTCTAAGTCAAAAGATGAAGAATGAAATTAAACCCTCGAACACACCCTTTTTTGCCCAGCGATCTCGCACCTGTGAGCCCTCACCCGCATCTGCGGCTCCGCACCTGCGATGCCCTGCCCGTACATGCACATCCGCTTATGTGGATAATAGACCGCATATGTGGTCCCAGCTGACCAGACCCTCATTCGCTTCCGCAGCGACTCCCTCGCACCTGCGTGACCGCACATGCGGACAAACTGTCATGACCCGAACTGATGGGCCATGACGAGTGCCCGAGACCTACCTGTCGAACACCCCTAAGCATGCGTCTGAGATATAAACATGAATTAAGGGTAGGTCATGCATAACATCTATCAATAAACTACTGAATCACGTGAATAACATACGTGAGGAAAACATGTCCAAAAGACATATATACATATACATGCGGAATACGGTAGGGTGAACCGACAAGGCTACTATAGACAACTATATATCCAAAACTAGAAGCCGACAAGGCCCCATACTATCCAACTATACACGACTGTCTATGGGCCTATAATAGAGTGTGCAACTGTATGAAAGACGGGATTGGGCCCTATCGTACCCATATCTACATACAAAAATAGCGTACCAAAATCAATAACAGCTCCGGATCAAGAGGAGCACACAACCTCTCACTGATCAAGGATCCTAAAAAAGGGGACCGTCAGCCTGTCTACCCGCACCTGCGGGCATGAAATGCACGCCCCAGGAAATAGGAGCGTCAGTACGAATAATGTACCGAGTATGTAAGGCTTGAAAATCAGTACATAGAAGACATAAAAGAAATATGTAGTAAAGGAATCCGCCTGTAAGTCTAAATAACTTGGTGAACCCTGAAATATTTATAATGTCATGCATGTGTGAATGAATGTCGTATCATGCATAGGTATATGTGTACATAACATCATCAAGCTTCTAAGGGCATCCCATCATATCATCTCGTCCTCAGTGGGCAAAATCATCAACGTATACCAACTAATCAGGTGGTGGTGCATATATAATACCGTAACCTTTTCCCATATCCCATATACATATAATATACGCGTATATAACGCCATCTGATCATGGGTCAACGTACATGTATAAATGAATGCAATGCATAATGAAGTAAGCCAATAAGATTTGTCGGATAAACTTTATCAACTTACATATTTTTCTAAGACCCATGAGCAGATAATATAATAATAGAACACATGGGGAATCAAGAACATAGGCACTCCTAGTACTTCTATGAATAGAGCCATTAATGAAAGTTGTGTGTTTACTCATTTCGTTTGTATCATATGGATCATTCCAAAAGGAAAGAAGGATAGCCTTAACATACCTGAGCTGATTCTCTTAACAATCCCTCTAACCCACGTCTTTTGCGAAAAACACGTAACGTCAGATCGAAGTAGGGAAAAATCCGTATGATATTCTTGAGAAAGATTGTACCGTACCCCCATAGAATCGCAATCTCACGCTACTATAGTATTATGCAGTTTCATATGAATTCCTTTTTGAGACTACATCTGTTACTTAGCAAACATAACATCCCACTTAATGATATAGGAAGATCTCTTAATATTGTGGGTTGTGGACCCAACTTTTGTGGATTCCTTTTGCCCAAAAATCCCTTAAATATGCCACCTAGTAACATGAACCAAGAGTCACCATTTGGTTTTAGCAATTATAATCCCCTTGTTGCCACGTGGGGTGATGTTTTCACCAAAGATTTAAGTCACTAATTTCTAATTAATTAATAATTTCCGACTAAAATCAGTAATTAACCCCTTACCAACATAATTAGGTAATATCCTAATTTACGTAAAATACTAATCACTTTTAACATACTTTATATATCTTACTATCATGGTCATGTGGTACATTGTGTGGCACTAGTCCATAAATACGGGGTATTATAGCTTGGACTGTATTTTATCCCAAATTGTAAAACTTTAACGAAACTCATTTTCTTTGATTTGTTTCCCCTCTAACCTTCACGGAAATTACTTATCACCTGTTATAAATAACATAATTACTTATATCCTCAAAATTAATCTCATTTCCGAGCTTACGTTGATCAATTTACGACCAAACTTTAACGTACGAAAGTGCGAAATGTAACATCCTTCCCCTCTTAGAGACATTTGTCCTCGAATGTTAACTCTTAGAGACTTGCAAAATTTTTGCCAAAGTCTTGTCTGTAAACTGAACTACTTACTACCAACCTGCCACGTAGCAAACCAACTAATACAAGGCCATACATGGCCATATTCATCCATAGCGACAATGGCCTCACACGACCAATGGCAATAACTAACACGAGAATCCATACACGCACCTTAAGGATGTGATGTCTCAATCTGATCCTCCTCTGGAAGAGGAAACAAGTGAGGATACCTAGACTTCATGTCTTCTTCAGCTTCCCAAGTTATTTCTTCCATATTATTATTTCTCCAAAGTACTTTAACGAAGCTACATCCTTAGTTCTCAATCTCTGAACCTGTCTATCTAGTATAGAATTGGGAGCTTCCTCATATGATAACTGCTCTGTGACCTGAACATCATCAACTGGCACGATTCTAGAAGGATCTCCGATACACTTACAGAGTATAGATACATGAAAGATTGGATGTACAGACTCCAAGTCAGAAGGCAAGTCTAACTCACATGCTACCTGGCCTACCTTGCGTATGATCTTATATGGTCCAATGTACCGAGGGCTAAGTTTTACTTTCTTACCAAACCTCATAACACCTTTCATCGGTGATACCTTTAGGAATACCCAGTCGTCAACCTGAAACTCCAAGTCTCGTCGTCGATTTTCCGCATAAGACTTCTGACAGCTTTGAGCTGCTAATAGCCTTTCTTGTATAAGCTTAATCTTCTCGATTGCCTGTTGTACCAACTATGGTCCTAATAACTTAGTTTCCCTAACATCGAACCATCTGATAGGTTACCTACACTTCCATCCATAAAGAGCTTCGTATGGAGCCATCTGAATACTGGAATGATAGCTATTATTATACGCGAACTCAACAAGAGGCAGATGATCATCCCAGCTACACAAGCCTGTAACATATACTCAAGTGTCTGAATAGTACGCTCAGCCTGTCCATCTGTCTGGGGATGAAATGTTGTACTAAGATTTACTTGAGTCTCTAATCCTTTTTGGAAGGACCTCCAAAAATTAGCCGTAAACTGAGAACCTCTATCCAAGATAATAGATATAGGGACACCATGAAGTCGTACTATCTCCTTAATGTAAAGCCTTGCATAATCCTCTGCAGAATATGTAGTCCTAACAGGCAGAAAATGGGCTGATTTTGTAAGTCTATCAACAATCACCCATATAGAATCGAACTTACGCTGGGTACGAGGTAAGCATATGAAGAAATCCATATTAATTACTTCCCACTTCCAAGTCAGAATCTCTATAGCCTGCAATAATCCACCTAGTTTTTGATGCTCAATCTTAACCTGCTGATAGTTAGGGCACTGAGCAACAAACTCCACTATATCCTTTTTCATTCCGTCCCACCAATATATTTCCCTGATATCGTGATACATCTTTGTTGATCCTAGATGGACAGAATAACGAGAATAGTGAGTCTCTCCCATAACCTGCCAGCGCAGTCCTACAACATTAGGGACACATAATCATCCTCGATATCTGAGGACCTCATCTCCTGTAATCTCAAATGGTGTCTTCTCTTTCTGAGGTGTTGTATCTCTATAATGAGCTAACACAGGATCCTCGTACTGACGTCCCTTCACTTCAGTTACTAGAGAAGATGTCGTCGTGTCCTAAATAGTAACTCCGGTATCACTTGAGTCCAGTAATCGAACTCCAAGACTAGCTAGGAGATGAATCTCATAGACTATCCCACTCTTCTCTGGATGTAAATATGATAGGCCACCCATAGATCTATGGCTGCGGGCGTTGACTACTACATTCGCCTTCCCCGGATGGTATAAAATATCAACATCATAGTCTTTCAGTAGCTCCAACCATCTCCTTTGGCATAAATTCAATTCCTTTTGCTTGAAGATATACTGAAGGCTCTTATGATCCGTATAGATATCAACATGAATGCCATACAAATTGTGCCTCCACATATTTAGTGCATGAATCACCGCGGCTAACTCTAAATCGTGGTTCGATAATTCTTCTCTTGCTTTCTTAGTTGTCTAGAAGCATAAGCTACAACCTTACTATGTTGCATCAGTACACAACCCAATCCAACGCCCGAAGCGTCATAATAGATAGCATAACCATCGGTTCCCTCTGGGAGTGTTAGAACCGAAAGTTAATCTGCCCTTCAATGCTTGGAAACTCCACTCGTAAGCATCAGTCCATTGAAATTTAGCTCCCTTCTGAGTCAACTTTGTCAATGTTGCTGAAAGAGAAGAAAATCCCTCTACGAATCTCCTATAATAACCTGCCAAACTGAGGAAGCTACGAACCTCCGTCGGTGTCGTGGGTCTAGGCCAAGTCTTCACTGCCTCATTCTTTTGGGTATCAACCCGGATACCCTCACTTAAAATAATATGCCCAAGGAAAGCTACAGAATTCAACCAGAATTCACATTTAGAGAGTTTTGTGTACAACTTCTCTTTTTGTAGAACTCTGAGCACCGTACGCAAATGATCTGCATGTTCAGCATCTGAATGGGAGTAAACCAATATATCATTGATAAATACAATCACGAACATATCTAGAAAGGGTCTGAACACACGGTTCATCAAGTCCCTGAATATTGCTGGGTCATTGGTCAAACCGAATAACATAACATGAAACTCAAAGTGCCCATATCTGGTCCTGAATGCTGTCTTCGGAATATCTTTCTCCTTAACCCTTACCTGATGGTACCCAGACCTCAAGTCTATCTTCGAGAAACACTTGGCACCCTGCAATTGATCAAATAAATCATAAATCCTTGGGAGTGGGTACTTATTCTTGATCGTCACCTTATTCAACTGCCTGTAATCAATACACACTCGCAAGGAACCATCTTTCTTCCACACAAATAACACAAGTTCTCCCTACGGTGATGTACTAGGTTTCATAAAGCCTTTTTCAAGCGAATCCCTTAGTTGTTCTTTCAACTCTCACAGCTCTGCAGGTGCCATTCTATAAGGAGGAATAGATATCGGCTGAGTATCTAGTAATATGTCGACAGAAAACTCAATCTCTCACTCTGGAGGAAGACCCAAAAGCTCATCCGGAAAAACATCAGAAAACTCATTAACCACAGGGATAGACTGAACGATTGGTGACTCTACTTTCACATCCTGAACCCGTACTAAGTGATAAATATAGACCTTTATAATCATCTTCCCTGCCTTGAGATAGGAAATAAACCTACCTCTCGGTGATGCAGTATTACCTTTCCACTCCAAAACAAGCTCCCCTGAAAACTGGAACCGAGCCATCTTTGACCTACAATCAACGTTAGCATAACAAGAAACTAACCAATCAATACCCAATATAACATCAAATTCTACCATATCTAACTCAATCAGGTCTGCTACTGTAGAACGACTATGAACTACTACTATACAGTTTTTATATACCCGTCTAGAAATCACTGGATCCCCAAATGGTGTGGACACCTCCACAGGTTTAATCAACTCAGGTTCTATCCCAAACTTACTAGCAACCAACAGAGTGACATACGATAAGGTGAAACCTGGATCAATCAATGCATATACATCTTATGAGGAGATTGATAATATACTTGTAACAACATCAGGTGACGACTCCTAATCATGTCGACCTGCTAATGCATAAATGCGGTTCTGAGGACAGCTTGAGCTAGATGCTCTACCTCTGCCTCTACCACGACCCATTGGTTCTTGTGAACCTTGCCCAGGGGGGCGTACTAATGATGACAAACCAGCTACAGATCCCGCTGGCTGAACTAAGCTTGCACCACCTCTCGTCGGATAATCTCTCATAACGTGGCCTGGATAACCATAAGTATAACAAACACCCAACACTATATGGCACTGTCCGGCATATTGCTTACCACACTGAGAACATCGTGGCAAGGGCGGCCTCATCTGACTTGGCTCACCCCTATACTGAGAACTAGAGGCCCTGGAATTCTGACTAGGCCCTAAATATGTGGAACGATCAAATCTCCTATCGGCAAATTGAGGGGGTGCGCTAGCCGATGGCTGGGCTGGATACCTCGGGTATTATAGTCTCTGACCACCTCGAAACTCACTAGAAGGACCCGAAGATCTCGCTCTCTTACTTTGGCCCCTATCATGCTCACGATCGGCCCTCTACGTCTGCTTACACTCCTCTACACCCTGAGCGTATGCCTGAACATGAGAAATATGCATGCATGTCTGAAGTGAGACAGACATACAATCGTTAAGCAGGTGCGGTTCCAACCTCATCACGAATCGGTGAACCCGATCTTCCATCCTATCTACAATACTGGGAGCATACCCAGCCAAAGAATCAAACTAAAGGTTGTACTCCCAAACACTCATATTACCCTGCCAAAGATCAAGAACCTATCAACTCTGGCCTGTCTATGTTCTTGTGGCAGATAATGACAAAGAAAAGCCTTTGTAAACTCCTGCCATACCGCTGGAGGGGCATCCTCACCTCTGGACAACTCCCAAGACTCGTACCAATTAACTGCGACATCCCGAAGTCGATAGGAAGCTAGCCCAACTGACTAAGTCGCAGTGGCCTTCATTACCCTCAAAGTCCTCTGCATCCTATGGATAAATACTTAAGGGTCCTTGTTTGGATCTGCTCCAGGGAATACCGAAGGGTCCAAATTAATGAAATCACGAACCCTCGCACTGATGGCCCTATCTACATGACCAATACCTACTTCCTGATGTCAAGATTATGTTGCTACTAATCGAGTCAATAGCTGAATAGTATCTCTCATCTCTTGACTTGGGTGTATAGGGGCAGGCACTGGAGCTGGTACCCCTCGGAGATCATCTGGAGAGGGCGGGGTATATGAAGTCTTAGATGGAATCTCACCATGAGACTCACCCCGAGCCCTGGAAATGGGTGGTGCTCGACTAGTAGTCTCATCAACCACGGACTTGCACTTCTGGGCGGCTGTAGCCTTCGGAGGCATCGCTGAAAACATAACATATCTTTAGGAAAATGAATCCTTATATCGCACGATCTAAGATAAGAAGGGAGGATAACATCCTATATGTCTTGTAGCCTCCTATTTATAAATATGGTGCACAACACACTCATAAACAAGACTCTACTAGACACGGTCTGTAGAAAACCCTACGACAGAACTTCTCTGATACCACTTTTGTCACGACCCGAACCGATGGGCCATGACGAGTGCCCGAGTCCTACCTGTCGAACACCCCTAAGCATGCATCTAAGATATAAACATGAATTAAGGGTAGTTCATGAATAACATCTATCAATAAACTGCTGAATCGCGTGAATAACATACATGAGGAAAACATGTCCAAAAGGCATATATACATATACATGCGGAATACGGTAGGTCGAACCAACAACTCTACTATAGACAACTATATATCCAAAACTAGAAGGAGACAAGGCCACATACTATCCAACTACACATGATTGTCTACAGACCTCTAATAGAGTGTACAATTGCATAAAGAACGAGACTGGGCCCTGTCATACCCATATCTACATACCAAAAATAGCGTACCAAAACTAGTAACAACTCTAGATCAAGTGGAGCACACCAACTCTCGCTGATCAAAGATCCTAAAAAGGGGGACCGTCAGCCTATCTACCTCTACCTGAACCTACGGGCATGAAACGCAGGCCCCAAGAAATAGGAGCGTCAGTACGAATAATGTACCGAGTATGTAAGGCATGAAAATCAGTACATATAAGACATAAAAGAAATATGGAATAAAGGAATTCGTTTGTGAGTCTAAATAACTTTGTGAACCCTGAAATATTTATAATGTCATGCATGTGCGTATGAATGTCGTATCATGCATAGGTATATGTGTACATAACATCATCAAGCCTCTAGGGTCATCCCGTCATATCACCTCGGCCTCAGTGGACGAAATCATCAACGTATACCAACTGATCAGGTGGTGGTGCGTATATAACACCGTAACCTTTACCCATATCCCATATACATGTAATATACGCGTATATAACGCCATCTGGTCATGGGTCAATATATATATATAAATGAATGAAATGCATAATGAAGTAAGTCAAAAAGATTTTTCGGATAAACTTTATCAACTTACGTATTTTTCTAAGACCCATGAACAGATAATATAATAATAGAACACATGGGGAATCAAGAACATCGGCACTCCTAGTACTTCTATGAATAGTGTCATTTATGAAAGTTGTGTGTTTACTCGTTTCGTTTGTATCATATGGATCATGCCAAAAGGAAAGAAGGGATAGCCTTAACATACCTGAGCTAATTCTCTTAACAAACCCTTTAACCCACGTCTTTTGCGAAAAATATGTAACGGCGGATCGAAGTAGGAATACATACGTATGATATTCTTGAGAAAGATTGTACCGTACCCCTTTACAATCACAATCTCATGCTGCTATAGTATTATACAGATTCATATGAATTCCTTTTTGAGACTTCATCCGTTACTTAGCAAACATACATATCCTACTTAATGATGTAGGAAGGTATCTTAATATTGTGGGTTGTGGGCCCAACTTTTGTGGATTACGTTTGCCCAAAAATCCCCTAAATATGCCACATAGTCACATGAACCAAGAGTCACCATTTGGTCTTAGCAATTATAACCCCCTTGTTGCCACGTGGGGTGATGTTTTCACCAAAGATTTTATGTCACTAATTTCTAATTAATTTACTAATTTCCCACTAAAATCAATAATTAACCCCTTACCAACATAATTAAGTAATATCCTAATTTACTTAAAATACTAATCACTTTTAACATACTTTATATACCTTACTATCATGGTCATGTGGTAGATTGTATGTAACTAGTCCATAAATACAGGGTATTATAGCTTGGACTATATTTCATCCCAAATTGTCAAACTTCAGCGAAACTCATTTTCTTTGATTTGTTTACCCACTACTTCACGGCACTTACTTATCACCTGTTATAAATAACATAATTACCTATATCCTCAAAATTAATCTCATTCCCGAGCATACGTTGATCAACTTATGACCAAACTTTAACGTACAAAAGTGCGAAATGTAACACAAACCCACCGCAAGTGCGATGACACCAGAACAACAGTAGCTTTAGCAAACACTAAGTCCAAAATTAACCCAATCTCCATCTGATTCACACCCGGGGGCCCCAAGACCCTGTCCGAATATACCAAAAAGTTTCAAAATACATAATGGACCTACTCGAGGCTTAAAATCACATCAAACAACATTGATTCTACGAATCACAACCCAATTCAAACCTATTGAAACTATGAACATTCGACTTCCAAAACTGACGCTGATTCATACCAAAAGAACTCCGATTAACCTCAAATTTTGCACACAAGTCATAAATGACAGAACAGACCTATTCCAACTTCCAAAATTGTAATCCAAACTCGATATCAATAAATTCAACTCTCGATCAAACTTCTCAACCTTCCAACCTTAAACTTTCTAACTTTTGCCAATTCAAGCCGAACCGATCTACACACCTCCAAATCAATATCCGGACACGCTCCTAAGTCTAAAATCGCCATACAGAGCTATCGGAACTTTCAAAACTCCATTCCGGAGTCGTCTATACAAAAGTAAAACTCCGGTCAACTCTTTCAAATTAAGCCTCCAACTTAGGGACTAAGTTTCCCATTTTACTTTGAAACTCACCCGAAATCAAAACCAACCACCCCGGCAAGTCACATAACCATAATATAACATAAAGGAGACAATAAAAAGGGGAACGGGGCTAAAATACTCAACATGATCGGACGGATCGTTACATCCTCACCCTCTTAAAACAAACGTTCATCTTCGAATGAGTATAGAGATATACCTGAAGTAGTAAAAAGATGAGGGTAACTGCCACGCATTTCATGCTCGATCTTCCTAGTTGCCTCCTCGAATGGTTGACCCCTCCACTGAACCTTCACTGAAGCAATGCTCTTTGACCTCAACTTTCGGACCTGCCTGTCCAAGATGGTCACCGGCTCCTCAACATAAAACAAATCCTTGTCCAATTGGACAGAGTTGAAATCTAACATATGGGATGGATCACCGTGATACTTCCGGAGCATAGAAACATAGAATATCGGATGAACTATAGCTAGACTAGGTGGCAATGCAAGCTTGTAGGCCACCTCACCAATTCTCTCAAGAATCTAAAAAGATATGATATACCTAGGGCTCAACTTGAACTTCTTCCCGAACCTCATAAAACCCTTCATGGGCGAAACCCTGAGCAAGACCTGCTCTCAAACCATGAATGCAATATCGCATACCTTCTAATCCACATAACTCTTCTGTCTAGATTGGGTTGTACGAAGACCATCCTGGATCAACTTGAGCTTCTCCAAGGCATATCGAACCAGATCCATGCCTAATAACTTAGCCTCTCCCGGCTCAAACCAACCAACTGGGGAACGACATAGTCTCCCATATAGGGCCTCATAAGGAGCCATCTGAATACTCGATTGGTAGCTGTTGTTGTAGGCAAATTCTGCAAGCAGAAAGAATAGATCCCAAGAACCCCCGAACTCCATAACACAAGCATGAAGCATATCCTCCAATATCTGAATGGTGCGCTCGGACTGTTCATCCGTCTGAGGGTGGAATGATGTACTCAACTCAACCCGTGTGCCTAACTTACACTGTACGGCTCTCCAGAATCACAATGTAAACTGCGTACCTCAGTCAAAAATGATGGATACCGGCACGCCATAAAGTCAGACAATCTCCTATAGACCTGAGCCAGCTGCTCTGAAGAATAGGTAGTCACCACCGGAATGAAAAGATCCAACTTGGTCAACTTATCCACAATCACCCATACCACATCAAATTTCTTCTGAGTCTATGGGAGCCCAAAAACGAAGTCCATGGTAACTCGCTCCCATTTTTAGATAGAGTCCCACATCGGCAAAATACAAGAGGGATGTTGGGTATATAAGTTAACAAGCCTTAGACCCTAGTAACGCGTTTTTAACCCGTAAGGGCCTAGGCCCAAAGTAGACAATATCACTAGCGGATTGGACTGTTACAGATGGTATCGGAGCCACCCTTGTGTCAGACTTGCCGATGGTGGGTTAGATTTTAACTGAGTTTAGTAAAATACCGGTTAGCTAGGGCAAACCTCAGTGCTGAGTCCAAGCGAATACCATGCGGTGGAGCAAACCTCAGCAAGGATGCTGAGTCCATAAGAGGGGGTGTATGTAACACCCCAGACTTTTTATGTTCTAATTTTCAAAGGCCACCATAAATTTTTTATTCTTTTTTGAAAAGGAAAAATGATTGAAAATAAAGTAAACAATAGGCACCTGTTAGTTAGAAATTAGTTTGAACATTAGATAATAATATGAAGGGTCATATCTTTTCATGTAAGTTTAACATTTTTGTGCAATTGTTTTATATGTAAAGTATTTAAAAGGGTATTCTGATAATTTAGCTTCTAACTTAAGGGCTTCCCATTTTTAATATAATATAGATATATATAAGTGCAATGCTTAGTCAATTTTCAAGGAAATACTAAGGTTTACTCAAAAGGAATCATATATTTTTCTGAACTCAGGGTACTATCTGGAAAACACCTCAAACTTGAAGGAATGCCACCGGTAAGAACAATGTACAAGAACAGAAAAAAAAATTATTGAGAAGATCTTAGAACAACCCAATTTCACGACACAGAAATCCTTCAGAGAGAAAGACGTTTGCACCAAGTCATGCCTGGAAAGAAAGTTTCCCAACATACCTTGTTGAAGAACTAACTATGCTTCTGTGATGGTTAAATCTGCCTCCAATGAATCTCCATAATAAATAAAATAAGATGATAGATGCTACCATGATGATTAAAGCTCCCTCACACTAAATCCTGCTAGATTTACCTTCAATACAACCTTAGACCATTTGAGGAATTCTAGAGGGGGCTTGAGAGCATTTGGTTGAGTTAAAGTGGGTGACACTTTCTAGAATGAAAGAGAAAGAGTTAAACTACCTTATATATATATATATATATATATATATATATATATATATATATATATATATATATATATGGGATAATGAAATTCAGCCGCTGCTACATGCAAAACGGGTCACCCCGCCCCGGTTGCAGCACCCGGTGGGACAACAGGCGTTAGCCTAATGAAACGTGTGATCCCCTTTGTCCCCTCTACCCCCATATATGTCGCCGGCTGATTGGCCTCATTAGAATCCCTAATTATCAATCCTTAACTTTATGAGTGGGGAAAAGTGTGAGGTGTAACATCATCCCCCCTTCGGAATATTCGTCCTCGAATGTTAAATCGTAGTCACTCCCTACAAACTTCTTTAGTCATCTTGGGTTATGCCCGCAATGGTAGTCTCATTGTTACCTCTCGTAGTGTGAAATAATTGGGGGTACTTGGATTTCATGCCTTCTTTAGCTTCCCAGTTTATTTCTTCTTTATCATTGTTCCTCCAAAGTGCTTTAACTAAAGCTACCTCTTTGGCACTTGACGATCTAGGATAGCCACCAGAATTTTTTTGTAAGATAAGTCCTCCGTAACTTGAATATCTTCAATAGGGGTAATAAAAGATGGATCACGCAACCACTTTCCGAGCATAGACACGCGAAATACTGGATGTGCTGCTTCCAATTCCGGGGGCAGCTCAAGCTTATAAGCCACTTGACTGACTTTCTAAATAATTTGATATAGTCCAATATAGCGGGGACTGAGTTTGCCTCACTTACTGAATCTCATCATGCCTTTCATAGGTGACACCCTTAAGAATACCCAGTCTCCAACAGCGAACTCCAAATCTCATCGTCGATTATTCGAATAAGATTTTTGCCTGCTTTGAGAAGTAATAAACGACCTCGAATCATTTCACCATTTCTATAGCTTGTTGTACAAACTCAGGATCCAATAACTTTGTTTCATCAACTTCGAACCAGCCGATAGGAGATCTGCACTTCCCTCTATATAGTGTTTCATATGGTGCCAATCGAATGCTAGCATGGTAATTGTTGTTGTAGGAGAATTCGATGAGCGGTAGATGATCTTCCCAAGTTCTGTTGAAGTCTAAAACACAGGCTCATAGCATGTCCTCGAGCATCTGAATAATACATTCGGCTGACCATCTATTTTATGGATGGAAAGTTGTACTAAGGTTGATTTTGGTACCCAATCACTTTTGAAATGATCTCCAGAAGTTAGCCGTAAACTGGGTTCTTTTATATGATATGATGGAAACCGAAACCCCGTGGAGTCGAACTATCTCTTTAATGTATATCTTAGTATAATCTTCAGCTAAGAAGGTAGTCTTAATTGGTAAGAAATGAGCTGACTTGGTGAGTCGATCCACGATGACCCATATGGAATCAAATCTTCAGCGTGATCGCGGTAATCCAGTAACAAAATCCATGTTGATTATCTCCCATTTCCAGGTTGGAATGTCCATATTCTAAAGCAATCCTCCTGGCTTCTTGTGTTCAAGCTTAACTTGATAGAAATTTGGGCCCTTAGCGACATATTCAGAAATATTCCTCTTCATGTTATCCCACCAGTATAGCTGTCAAAGATCGTGATACATCTTGGTGGACCCCAGATGAATAGAATACCGGGAATGGTGAATCACCGCAATGAACTACCTTCAGAGTCCCTCGACATTGGGCACACATAGCTGGTCCTGGTGTCTAAGGACTCTGTTCTCGGATAGCTCGAACACTTGCTTTGTTTTGAAAGGGAATGTTTCTATTATTTTCACCAAGGTTGGATCGTCATATTGTCGTGCTTTTACTTCAGCTACTAGCGTCGATTCAATGGTATTTCAAATTATGGCTCCTCCGCTACCGGTGCCAAACAATCGTACACTTAAATTAGCCAACCGGTACAAGTCCTTCGTCACCTCCAACTTATCAACTTCCACATGTCATACACTACCCATGGATTTCTGACTTAATGCATCCGCCACAATGTTTACCTTCCCGGGGTGGTACAAAATATCAACATCATAATCCTTTAACAATTCAAGCCATCTTCGCAGCCTCAAATTTAATTCTTTTTTGTTGAATATGTACTCCAAGCTCTTGTGATCGGTGAATATGTCAACATGAACTCCATATATATAGTGACGCCATATTTTCAAGGAAAATATAACGACTGCTAGCTCTAAGTCACGAGTGGGGTAATTCTGCTAGTGTTTCCTTAGTTTCCTCAAAGCATAAGAAACACTGCCCAATCCCACTCTAGAGGCATCACAATATATAACGTACTACTTGGGTCCTTCAGGAAGAGTTAGAACAGGTGGCAAGATTAACCTTTCCTTTAACTCTTGAAAGCTCTTCTCACAAACGTAGGTCCACCAGAATTTCGCTTTCTTATGCGTCAACTTCGTTAATGGAGCAGCTATACATGAGAAATTTTCCACGAACCTTTGGTATTAACCGGCTAAACCCAAGAAGATGCATACCTTGGTAGGAGTTTTGGGCCTTGGCCAAATTGTTGAGTATATGGCACGGTGTTTGAACTGTCAGCATGTTAAGTATAAGCATCAGAGACCTGGCGATTTTCTTCAGAGGCTAGATATTCCAGAGTTGAAGTGGGAGCATATCATTTTGGATTTTATGGTTGGGTTACCACGGACCTTAAGGAGATTTGCCGCTATGTGGGTCATTGTGGACATACTGACCAAGTCTGCACACTTCATTCCAGTCATGACTACCTACACTTCGGAGCAGCTGGCTCGAATTTATCTTAATGAAGCAGCTATACATGAGAAATTTTCCACGAACCTTTGGTATTAACCAGATAAACCCAAGAAACTGCGTACCTCGGTAGTAGTTGTGGGCCTTAGCCAAATTGTTGAGTATATGGCACGGTGTTTGAACTGTCAGCATGTTAAGTATAAGCATCAGAGACCTGGCGATTTTCTTCAGAGGCTAGATATTGCAGAGTAGAAGTGGGAGCATATCATTTTGGATTTTGTGGTTGGGCTACCACGGGCCTTAAGGAGATTTGCCGCTATTTGGGTCATTGTGGATAGACTGACCAAGTCTGCACACTTAATTCCAGTCACGACTACCTATTCTTCAGAGCAGCTGGCTCAAATTTATCTTAGAGAGATCGTTCGCCTACATGGTTTACTCGTGTATATTATCTCAAATCAGGGCACGGAGTTCACATTACATTTTTGGAGAGCCGTGCAGTGTGAGTTGGGCACACATATCGAACTGAGTATGGCATTTCATCCTAAGACGGACAGACAGTTCGAGCATACTATTTAGATCTTAGAGGACATATTACGAGCATGTGTCATTGATTCGAGGGTTAGTGGGATCAATTTCTACCGCTTCAGCATGTCGGGAGTTCACCTTGTGTTCCATGTTTCCATGACCAAAAGTAATATGATGATCTGATACATGTGTTAGATTTTAGCTCGGTGTAGTTGGAAAAGGATTTGACTTTTATTGAGGAACCGGTGTCCATTTTGGATAGGCACGTCTGAAAGTTAAGGTCGAAGAGCATTGCATCGGTGAGGGTTCAATGGAGAGATCAACTGGTCGAGGAGAGGACTTGGGAGACCGAGCATGATATGTGGAACCGATATCCTCACCTCTTTGGCACTTCAGATATGTCTCTATATTCCTTCGAGGACAAATGATAGTTTATGTAACAACCCGAAAAATTTTGAAGTACTTAAGTGTAAAGCCCGGTAAAGTTTACAAAGAAAATAATGTTTCATGGTGCCGGACTAGGCTTACATGTTTGGGGATTTTAGAAATTGCTCGGACTTTTTGGGTTGAACAATGAACCAGAAAGTAAAGGAAACCTTTTGGCAGAAAAATGCATTTCTGCGGTCCATTATGCGACCGCAGAATCACTCTGCGGACCGCATAATGGCTACAGATTGAGGCAATTCATGGGGTCAGTTGGAAGCAATTATGCGGTCGACTATGCGACCGCATAACTTTTATAGGGTGCACTATGAGACCGCAGAACCGTTATGCGGACCGCATAGTGACCGCAGACTCAGGTAGATTATTGGTCATTTTGGACACCAATTATGCGACCGATATGCGGTCCGCAGAACCATTATGCGGTCGCATATGCGACCGCAGAACCTGTTCCGTAGCTTCATTTTTGGATTTTTAAAACCCGACCCTACTTCGTTAAATACACGTTTTGGGCTATTTTTTATATATAATCTGATATTTTAGAGTGAAAGAGAGTGCCCTAGAGTGAGAAGGTGTTCTTCAATAATTGTTCTTCAATATTTGCTCAAGTTTTGGAAGATTAAGAAGGCAAGCTGACTAGGTCTTCATCCTAGAGGTAAGATTCTACACCCTAAACCCTAATTTCGAAATCGTCTGAAAATGGGTAATTAACAAGACAATTTTTTTGGGCATGAGAGTTGATTATTTTACATGCATGTGATATCAAGGGGTGTAGGAAAATTGTTGAACTAAGCATGGTAAATATTGGATTGTGAGATGATGGAATTCTCCATAAAAGACCTTGAAATCTTGTGCACACCTAGTGTTTGATAAAATGCTCAAATGAGCTAGAACCATGATCATCTTCCTAATTTTGATTCAATTTGTTATATTTATTAAATAGATTGAAGTTGCTAAGAATTTCGAAATGTTTTAGAGTTTAAGGAAGCTCAATTGAGGTATGTTGGCTAAACCCTTCTCTTAGAATTGAATCCCACGATATTCATGTAAATTATGTAAGTCCCGAGTGATTCATTATTGAGACTGGCCATTCCGAGTAAGATTGGGTTGAAATATATATATTCAAAAAGCATTCTAAATGCTTTATTCATGTTATGTTACCAATTGAGGATGTGTTAAAATACGGGCTATGTATTAATAATGTTTTGACTTTAAGTTAAGTTCAAATGAAGGCTATTATGCCAAATTTTGTGAAATATCTCTATGTGCCTTAGACTCTAAATTGCTGACATGTGTACTACACACCTTGATTTGAGTTGTATTTGTTGTTGATGATGATAATGATATTTAAAATTGATAAGGTGAGCATGAAATTCTGAATATGGCCAACGTGCCAAGAATGACCTTATAATTATGGCCATTAGTGCCAATGAAATGAAAAAATGTGAAAGTAATATGAAATGCGATGATTGATATAAAAAGGTTGATGTCTCAAATAAGACAGCCTAGCCGGTCAGGTCATGATCGGACACCATGCCGCACACATAGTGGTGATTGTGCTGGAAATTGTAATTGAAACTGTGATTGTGGTCGATGTTCCTAATGGATAGCCTAGCCGATTGGGTCGTGATCAGACTCCGTGTTAAATACGGTGGTATTGATATTGAAAGAAATTATGGTTGATGTCTCTATTGAGATAGCCTAGCCGATCGGGTCGTGATCGGACTCCGTGCTAAGAGTACGGTGGTACTGGTTTTGTGAATATTGGTATTGGTATGGTGAATAATGGTACTGGTTTTGTGAATAATGGTATTGTGAATAGTGGTATTGGTATGGTGAATTATGGTACTGGTATTATGGACAATGGTATATCGATACTAAAAATCTCCCAATGTGAGATATGAAAATTAATTTGAACACTGTCTTGATCCTAAATTGAGGTTTGATGTTGATTAAGGCTTTCATTGATATTATGATAATCTTGTTTGTATTATTTTTCATTCTATTGAGAGGGTGTTTAGTTATACATACTAGTGCTATTCGACAGTACTAACGTCCCTTTTGCCGGGGGCGCTGTATCTTTCAATGGATGCAAGTGGTTCCACAGCAGGAGATATTAGTCAGTGATCGCAGTGCACCTTCTTCCCAGCTGACTTGGTGAGCCCCACTTCATTCCGGGGTCATGAATCTTTTGTACTTTGTGTATTATGTTTAAGGTATAGCCGGGGCCTTGTTGCCGGCATAATTATTGTACTCTTCTTTATCTATAGAGGCTCTGTAGACATAGTGTGGGTTGTGTATTGGTGCTGGGAAAGACAAACTATGTTATATCGTGGATGTATTACTTGTCCATTTGAGACTTTAAAAATGATGAAACTATTGGACATGAATTGGTATTGTAGACATGAACATATTTTTGTCTAATTAATGATAATATGTATTATCTCTATTCATGAATGAGGTTGAATGCCGGTCGCGCTCCTCGGTTTTGGGGCGTGACAATTTAAGTGGGGGAGAATATGATGACCCGATCGGTTATTTTGTGTACTTGAGTACCGTTTCCCCTTTTGAAACTTTTTATGTGTGTATTTGTTGTTATATGACTTGTGAAGATGGTTGGATTGGTTTCGGGAAGGTTTTCGGTTAATTCGGAACACTTGGTTCTTAGTTTATAAGTGTAAGTCAGAAGATTTGACCAAAGTTTGACTTTTATAGAAATGACCCAAAATGGTATTTTGATGGTTCCAATAGGTTTGTATGGTGATTTTGGACTTAGTCGTATGCCCAGAATTGAATTCGGAGGTTCCTAGGATGAATTGGCTCTTTTTGCCGGAAGTTGGTAATTTAAAGGTTTAGAAATTTTTAAAGTTTGACCATGGATTGACTTTGTGGCTATCCGGTTTGGATTTTGGTTTCGGAACTTAGAATAGGTACGTTTTATCATTTGGAACTTGGGTGCAATGTTTGGTGTCATTCCGAATTGGTTTGGTAGGAATCGAACGCTTGGTTGTGATTTTAGAAGTTCTTGAGTTTCATTGTGATTTCTATGCGTTTTGGTGTTTGATTCATGTTTTTGGATGTTATTTAGATCTTTTGAGCTTGCGATCAGGTTCATATGTTGTTACTAAACTTGTATGGATGTTTGGTGTGGAGCCCGGTGGGCTCGGGTGAGTTTCAGTCGTGTTTCGGACTATTTGGATTCAGGTTCAGAGTTGCTGGTTTTTGGCTGACTTCACATTTGCGATTCCTGAGTCGCATATGCAAAGGTCGCATTTTCGAACCTCTGGTCGCAAATGTGACATTTGCAGCGGGGTTACTAAGTGGGATTTCGGGACTTAGACTAATTATTTTAAATTTTGAGATTAGGAGCTCAGTTTGAGGCTATTTTTGAGGTATTTTTCACCCACTTGATTTGGTTAAGTATTTTTTACTTGGATTTGATTAATTTTCACCGATTTTATCTTTGAATTATCATTTAATTGATGAATCCATGAGTAAAAATTGCATTTTTGACAAAACCTTTCTAAAAAGGAAAATTTGAGATTTGAGAATCGATTTGGACTCAATTTTGAAAACTAATCATATATTTGGACTCATGGGGTTATGGATAGTCGAGAGCTACACCTCGACTCGGGTTTCGATCAGGCAAGTCTGGGGTTGACTTTTTAGGAATTGGGTAAAGATTTCAACTTTTTTCATTGAAATTGATTTTTCTTGCATTGTTTGATATTATTAAGTCATTTTTTGCTAGATTTGAGCAGAGCGGAAGTGAATTTTTAAGGAAAAGTATTTTTAGAGTATTGATTAGGTCTATTGAGGTAAGTATCTTTTCTAACCTTGTGTGGGGGAACTACCCCTTAGGATTTGGTCTAATTTGCATATTTGGGTTATGTGGAATAGCGTGTACTCGAGGTAACAAGGGTGTACACGGGTGTATGTGTGGTTTATGATGGGATTAGGCCGTAGGCTAATAATATGCCTTGAATTGGGGTTATTTGTTATATGAAACATGTTTATTGTTGAATACCCGTTGTAATCTTATGTTATTATCATGTTATTGTGCACCTTGTTGTTGGGTCGTGGGCTATATCTTGATGTGACTTTGGGTACTATTGTTTTGTGATATTGTGGCACATGTGAACATGTTGTGCGGGTTGATTGTTGTTGTGTGGAGTATAATGGTGGCGAGATGCGCATGCGACGACATAAGGAAGTATTTCATTGTGATGTGCATGAGGTGAGATAAGGGTGGCTATATGTACATGCGACGACATAAGGGAGGCATTCCATTGATTACGCGTATGCGGCGACATAAGGGTGGCTTTGTTGGGGATGTTATGTGACATTCGGGGTGTTCATTTGATGTTGTTCATGTGTTGAAACAGGGTTGACATTGTTGGGGAATCTCCTTTACAAAGCCCAACATAACTTAGTGGTCAAGAGGTTCAAAATCTCTGTGAGGAGGTACTAGCTCAATTCCCACTGCCACATTCTCTAATAATTTTTAATTTTTTCCTTTTCTAAACCTTTTAACAGAAATCTTACCTCCGCCACTGGCCTGCAGTATTTAATCCACTTCTGGGAATGGCTTTGGCAACATTAACTATTGAGTTGGAAGTAAACGGTGCAATGTTAAAGATCCTTGGAGTTTTCAACCATCTTCTTATTGTCTGTGATCATCTTTTTCCGAAGGAACGCGATAAACTAAACACACTAATTTAGCGCGTAAATCGTAAAACGAGAACTTACTTGTTTTTCGTAAAGCAGAAGCGAAAACGGATTGAACCGCGGCTAGAATTAATGGTCGGCGGTGGTTATCACGGTGTGTTGGATCAACCCCAATTCCACAATCTAAACCCCTCGTCTGATTTTGGGAGAAGAAAGCATGGGAAAAATACTATATTTCTGTATTTTTTATTGTACACTATAAGTGTACTTTTATAGGGAATATTAGGGTTAACTAATAACCCTATTGGGCCTTAAAACACCGTATTGGACCCAATTTTCCTACATTTTCTTCGGAGCTAAACAGACCTCTTCCACGTGACCTTGATGTCATGCAACTTTCTATTAATAACAGTAATAGATGCTTCAACAATAATAGTAACTCCAAAAGTAACAGCAACTTTCTATTAAATTTTACTTACTAATAACAGTACATTCATGCAAATGTAGATGCTTCAAAGATACATATTGCTACAACTTTACTAAAATTGAAAGGTACCATGAAGGGTCTATAATTCTTCGTTGAGTAGGCACGTTCTCCCATACTCTAAGGACATGAGATAGTTCACATTAACTCCCTGTGAACGTCTAATGAAGTTTGTCTTTGACTTCAACAATTCAACCAGTCCTGGCAACCAAATAGCATCACGTACGTGCTTCAAGGTTAGATTATGCATCAGATTCTGCCCCATACATGAAATCTGAACCTGCAGTTCGAAAGAACAAGATTATTGCTCCGAACAGAAGTTAATCAACTCTTATCTCACATCTAAAATTCATTTTTGTTTTGAAAGCAATATAGTTTTTTTGTCTCACTAATATTTCATTATGATTTATGGCTTTAGTCGCCTCTGTTTGTCCTAAGTTAGCAAAATGAATTACAGAATACACTGCTTTGTCGTGTTCTTGTTAGGGTTTTGCCCTGAATTTTTAATCTATTAGGACTCTTTTTCTTGAAGAAAAGAAAAAAGATTGCTAAAAAGAATAAATCTATTTCATATGACTTATTCTTTTCTTGAAGGAAAATCTTGAACACCTATAAATTGAGGATCTTAGCTTCTAACAACAACAACAATATCTACAATGTAGATATTTAGAGAATCACGTCTAGGGGAGCTTTATATTCTAGTATTTCTTTTTAATTTTAAATTTTAATCTCCTCTCTTATAAATGTAGGTCAATTGACCATACAACTTTAAATGGTAGTCCTTTTGATATGCTTGATTTATCGTTATCAAAGTTCACTTTGTTAGTTTCCACATGCACCATGTTATTTCGATCCTAACAAGTGGTATCAGAGCCGATGGTTGAACGAGTTTGAATGTAGGTTTAAAGCAGGTTCAGTTCTAGCTGCAATCAATTTAACAATAATGAAGATTTATCCATGCTAGGGTATTTAACCCTGGGAACTATGTTATATGAGATGTATTGGGGTGACAACGCACATGCTAGGTGACGGGCGTGTGGGCATGAACCGATGTTATTGAGATCCGAGTTGACTTCTAGACTATTACCGGATTTGTTTTGTTCTTATATCTTGTTATATCTGTGTTCTCCCTACTTGTTTGATTATCTGAGCTGTGATTCATGTTAGAAATCATATTTAGGCTATGTGATTATTTAGTTGAGACCTAAGGAGACTATTTCTGTTATTTTGGGCTATATGATTTAACTGTAATTATACACTCAGTCATGATTCTTTATTTGCATATCATATCTCATTCTCTATCATTACCCGTTGTTGCATCACACGTTGTTGTTACTTTTCATGCGTAGTACTGTTTGGGCTAAGTGATATGGGATTGTGAGCCCTTAACACTTGAGAGATTGATGACTGAGGTGGGCTTGAGAGCTTTGTTGAGGGAGTGTTATCTGGATCGGGCTGCGCGGTGCAACATGCCTTATTGGCTTACTATTATCTTTATTATTATGTGGATCAGGCTGCACGCTACAGCATGTCATATTGGCTTTAATATTTTTTGGATCGGGCTGCACGCCGCAACATGCCTTATTAGCTTTATTATTAGCGCTTGGGCAGGATCTGCCCCTCCGGAGTCTGACATACCAGCAGTGAGCGTAGGCACAGTGATATATACACGTGCTTTGGTGAGGGCTTTTGAACCAGGCACTCATACAATACTGAGTGATTGAGTGTGTGTTATGGGGTTGGGGCATTTGATCCAGGCATCTTAAGTGTGTTGAGAGTGAGCGTACTTGAGGATATCATTGGGAGATCATTTACTTGGCATGTATATTTGACATGTAGGCATAAAAATGCATTTTCCTCATGCTAGACGTTAATATGACAGTTGATGATTTGACATGTATATTTGACATATAGGCTCAGAGATGTGTATTCCTCATGCTATGCGGTATTATGATAATTGATGACTTGACATGTATATTTGACACGTAGGCATAGAGATGTACTTTCCTCATGCTATTTGGTACATGAACAGTCTTATCTGATGTCATAAATTGGAAAATACAGTCTTTTTTTTATAAACTCATGTTTAAATGATTTTAGTGGCAAGATTTGGTATTTGACTGTTATTCTTGAAAAGCATGTCTATTTTTCCGTAACTGTGAACGAGCTGAGTATAAAGCCTTTTAAGTAATTCACTTTTATTGTCTTCATTACATTATCACGAGTTGTTATTGGCCCTTGGTATTGGACTCTGACCATCTTTCGAGCTCGTCACTGCTTTCAACCTGAGGTTGGTAATGTTACTTATTGAGTATATGAGGTTAGTTGTACTCATACTACACTTCTACACCTTGCGTGCAAATTTTTGGAGCTGATATTGCTGTTTATGTCAGGAGTTGTCATTGAAAATGTACCTGCTTTCCGGATGTAGCTACACTTGTCCTTAGTAGCTCTAGATTTTGCAAATTTGTTTATGTATATTTGAAACAAATGATGTACTTAATTCGTATTAGCTTTGTAAATTCTAAATCTTAGAAGCTCATGATTTATATTACCAATCCTTTGGATTTTGTATGGAAATTCAGATATTTCGTTTAATGAGTTCATATTTATCTTCTTTAGAAATTGTGAAATTGGTGTTTAGCTTACTTAGCGGGTTGAGTTAGAGATTCCTGAGTAGAAGTGGGAGCGTATCACTATGGATTTTGTTGTTAGACTCCCATGGACTCAGAGGAAGTTCGGTGTAGTTTGGGTCATTGTGGACATGATGACTAAGTTAGCGCATTTCATTCTTGTAGCAGTTACCTATTCCTCGGAGAGGTTGGCAGAAATTTACATTCGTGAGATTATCTGCCTTCACGGTGTGCCCGTGTCTATTATTTCAGATCGATGTACGCAATTTACCTCACATTTATAGAGGGTTGTACAGCATGAGTTAGGCATGCAGATGGAGTTGAGTACAGCATTTCATCCACAGACAGACGGACAGTCAGAGCGCACTATTCAGATATTGGAAGATATGCTCCGTGCTTGTGTTATAGACTTTGGAGGTTCTTGGGATCATTTCTTGCCACTTGCGGAGTTTGCTTATTATAATAATAGCTACTAGTCGAGCATTCATATGGCTCCATATGAGGCATTATATGGAAGGCGATGCCGATCGCCAGTTGGTTGGTTTGAACCGGGAGAGGCTCGGTTGTTGGGTACCGATTTGGTACAGGATGCCTTGGATAAGGTCAAGATTAATCAGGATCGACTTCGCATAGCTCAGTCAAGGCAAAAGAGTTATGCCGACCGTAAAGTTCGTGATATTACATTCATGGTCGGAGAGAGAGTGTTACTTCGGGTATCACCCATGAAGGGTATAATGAGGTTCAGAAAGAAGGGTAAGTTGAGCTCTAGGTATATCGGACCTTTTGAGATTCTGGATAGAGTGGGAGATGTGGCTTACAGGCTTGCGTTGCCACCTAGTTTAGCAGTTGTTCATCCGGTATTCCACGTTCCATGCTTCGAAAGTATCACGGTAATCCGTCCCATTTGTTAGATTTCAATTCTGTCCAGTTGGACAAGGATTTGACTTACGAGGAAGAGCCGATGGCAATTTTAGCCCGACAAGTTTGCCAGTTGAGATCAAAGAGTTACCCTTCAGTTCGAGTAAAGTGGAGAGGTCAGCCGATATACGGAGTAGATATCCCCACCTTTTCACCAGCCCAGGTACTTTTCTATGTCCGTTCGAGGACGAACAGTTATTTTAGAGGTGGAGAATGTGATGAACCAAAAGGTCATCTTATGTTTTAGAACTCGAATCTGCGCTCTTAAGCCTTAAAAATCTCATTTTTACCCTCTTCGATTTGCGTGCGCAGTCCGGGCAGGTTTCCAGAAAGCTTTTATGTTGAAAATTGATGAAAATAAGAATTTATGCCTTAAAAGTTTATTTTAGTTGACTTCGGTCAATATTTTTGGTAAACGGGCCCGGACCCGTGTTTTGACGGTCCTGGTGGGTCCGTATCAAATTATGGGACCTGGGCGTATGCCCGGAATCGAATTCGGAGGTTCCTAGCTCAAGTTATAAATTTTTGATGAAAAGTAAAGGTCTAAAAATTATTTGTTTTTAAGAAATGATTGATATTTGGCATTGTTAGTACCGGGTCCTTATTTTGATTTCAGAGCCCGGTACAGGTTCATTAGGATATTTAAGACTTGTCTATGAAATTTGGTGAGAAACGGAGTTGATTTGACGAGATTCGGACCTTCGGTTGAGAAAATAGTAACTTTAAAGTGTTCTTGAGAATTTCATTTGATTTGGTGCTAAATTCGTAGTTTTAGGTGTTATTTTGGCGATTTTATCACGCGAGCAAGTCCGTATGATATTTTTAGACTTGCGTGCATGTTTGGTTTGGAGCCCCGAGGGCTCGGGTGCCATTCGGGCGATGCGCGAGTTGAGTTCAAACCTCAACAAGGCTACTAGTGCACCAAATCTGGTGTGCCCGCACCTGCGAGCCTTTGGTCGTAGGTGCGAGCGATAGCCCCGCAGGTGCGACCCAGGCCTGGACTTCATTTTTCCGCAGATGCGGACTTCTCTCTGCACGAGCGGGACCGCAGAAGAGGAACCCTGTCTGCAGGTGCGGCCCCAGTTGGCCCAGTCCTTTTCCGCAGAAGCGCACGTCCTGTCCGCACGTGCAGATGCGCAGATACGACCAAAGCACCGCAGGTGTGAAGGTTGCTGGGCAGTGAGTTTATTTAATTCGGACTCCAGCCATTTTTCTTCTCGTTTCAAAAGGATAAGACGCCTAGGGTGATTTTTCAAAGACATTTTCTTCCCCAAATCATAGGTAAGTGTTCCTTAACTGGTTTCTTTCAATCTTTCACTTCATTCTATAAGAATTCAACCTAAAATCTAGAGTTTTCATGTTAGAATTAGGGGTTAGGGTAGAAACTAAGGATTTCGAAAATTTGAGAATTTAGACCTCAATTTGAGATCGGATTCCAAAACTAATTATATATTCGAGCTCGGGGTGAATGGGTAAGTGCATTTTGGTCCGAACCTTGAATTTTGACCAAGCGGGCCCGGGGTCGATTTTTTAACTTTTTGGAGAAAATTTTGGGGAATTTAATTCATGCAATATAATTGATTTCTTTAGCAATATTTGATATTATTGAGTTATTTTTGAATAGATACGAGTGGTTTGGAGGTGAATTCCAAAGAAAAAGCTGTGATTGAGAATTAAGTGGCCTTCAGAGCGAGGTAAGTGTTGTGTCTAACCCTGACTTGAGAGAATTATGAACCTTAGATTACTTGCTGAGTGAAATTCATGTGAGCGGCGTATATGTGAGGTGACGAGTACTTATGCGCCGCCAATTTACCTGTTTTTCCATGTTTCTTCTATTTTCTTATATTGTCTCTTCCTATGCCTAATTGCTACATGTTTATACTAGTGTTGTTAAATTGATCATCATTATCATGTTTACGAATTTTCTGTTGTTAATCGAGATTTATTTAAAAGTTGAGATTTATATTGTGGAACCAAATGTTGAAGTAAGGTTTGTACTTGTTATTCTATTTCCCTGTTGTTATTTATGCATTGCATTATGGTAAATGGAGAGTGTTAATGCACGAAGGGTGATGTCGTGCCATGATATGAGAGTTAATGCACGAAGGGTGATGCCGTGCCATATTGTGAGTGTTAATGCACGAAGAGTGATGCCATGCCATATTATGAGTGTAAAAGCACGAAGAGTGATGCCGTTCCATGATATGAGAGTTAATGCACGAAGGGTGATGCCGTATCGTTTCTATTAATTTTATGGTGAGATTGAGAATAAAAGCACAAAGGGTGATGCCGTGTATTTTTCCTTACTGTATTCACTATTCCTGTTGATTCATGGTATGTTGACTGCTCCGGTGATCATTCTGTTATAGTTCTTTATCTTGTATTCCCCTCAGTATCTTGTATTCACTATTCCTAGCAAGTGAAATTTTAGGCGCCATCATGGTCCCATCGGTGAAAAATTTCGGATTGTGACAATAAATCTCTTAGATATATAACAAAGAAAAGAATAACATGATCAACGCGGAATAGGATACATATATACAAATTAGCATTTCAATTTGTAACCAAAGACCCGTTTCAAGTGAACTTTTGACCTAACAAGTTAAAGAAGAAAAAATTGGCTGAAAAAGTTTGTTAGAACAAGACTGATACTTCCCTTCAACTCTCTACATCAACATGGAATACTTTTGGAACTATATAACCTGTTTGGCCAAGTTTCTTCTTGGCCATAAGTATATTTTTTTTGCTAGAGTATTGTTTTTTTAAAGTTAAGTTATTTGCTAAGCTTTTAAGATTTTTTTTTTTTTAGTAAGAGTAGAAATAATTTTTGAGAAGCAGAAAAAAAATAATTTCTTCTCAAAAGCAACTTTTTCTTTATTATATTATGTATGGCGTTTTCAAGTTGATATTTTTTTAGCACGCGTGCCTTTTTTAAAAAATATTTTTGAAAAAAAACACACTTAAAAGTAATTTTCAAAAGTTTGATCAAACAATATGTGTTGCTCAAAAAGTACTTTTTAAATTAATTAGTCAGAGACAAATAGTTTCTCTTAAAATAAACTGATTTAAGAAGTTTGGCCAAACAGGCTATTGAATCGAAGAGTTATTCTAAGGCCTCGTTTGTCCATAAAAAAATTTATTTATTTCAAAAATGTGTTTGTCCATGAATTTTACAAATTTTTGGAAATTTTTCGAAAACGAGTTTCTTAAAAACCAAAAAGTTGTTTGAACCACTTTTTCAAAAATTTAAGAAATTTATTTTTTCCCATTCACAAAACTATAATATTTTTTCAAGTGAATTGCATGTCCAAACATAATTTTAAATTTCAAATATACTTTTCAACTTAACTCCAAATACTATTATTATTTAAAAATTAGAATTTTTATGTCCAACGCTTACTAAAGCTGATGGATATTGGAAATGAAAGCTTTTAACAGTTGAAAGCTGTTAAAATCCAAGGATCTGCGTGATTATTACTAGATCTTTGTCCCAATATACAGTAGCAACAACAACGACTCAGTAAAATTTTACTAGTGGGGTTTGAGGAGGGTAGTGTGTACGCAGACTTTACCCCTACCCCGAGGGGTAGAGAGGTTGTTTTCGAAAGGCCCTCGGATCAAGAAGACGAAAAGATGCAATATATCAATACCATCAATAAAAATCATTAAAAAAAAAATAACAGTATCACAAAAATCAGAAAATAGATGAAAAGAAAATAATAACCAGTAAATAAAACCCGACACTAAGAAGAACAAAAAAGTAGTGAGAACTCAACACTAACCACTAGCGGTCTAAGACAAAATCCGAAGATACTAGCCCACAGGTGAAATATACACAACTACCTCCCAAAATAAAGTAACAAAATCTAAAATACACCGGAAAGGTCATTGAACCTACTCAAAAAATGAACCAACATATTACTGCTAATCATTACTCGTGTTCGTCCATGCAACTCCCAACACGATACCAACAGTAAAAAAGTCCAATTTTCTCAATTTTGAATTTATTTATTGTATAGTAGGATCATGAGATAGTCGGGAGGAGAAAAACTGACCTCAGCTTCGTTGGAGAGACTAAGCTTTCTAACCAGGTAGGTTTTAACCATGAAGACTGTCACGTTCTCGTCTCTATCACATGAAAAGAAAGGGAAAAGAGAACAAAAACCAAAAGAAAAAGAAAAGTAAGAGTCAGCTTTTCTGTCACACGTTCTCACTTTCTTTCAACAGCAGCATCATTAATAAGTTGAAGAAACGCTATGAAACGACAGACGTTTGACATGATCATGTATATATGGATCCATGACCAAAATAATAAATTTTTATAGAGAAAATATATAGTGAAACTTTTATAGAGGAAATAATTCTTACCCAAACCAGTTTTACCGTCTAGCTATACTAGGTTATAACCAGAGGCAGATCTAAACTTTGAACATTTGTTGTTGAGTACCGAATTTTAATAGCACACATCTGATTTATTGGTGGTCAGAATAATTTATTATTTATACTTATTTAGTGATTTTTTAACACATGCGCAGAGTTCGAGTTGAAATTATTGAGTTCTAATGAACCTATAAGTTGTATGCTAAATCTGTCTCAAATTATAAAATGATTTGAATAATAATATTAACGTGGATTAATGTAGAAAAATGTCTAATTTAAGGACAGTTTTTGTTTGAATACTCTTATTCACATATTGCAAATTCATGTATTCTTTATTTTGTATTCTACCTTGCATAAAATAATGTACATAAATTTTCATATAAGTTATACAAAAATTAGTAGTAATATAATTATGGATAGTTATTGAAAATATAAATAATTAAGTAAATAAAGGTATGATGACTCTAAAATAACTTAAACTCTTGAATGTGATGGTTACACAATTAAATAGGTTCGAATCTCTCAACAATATCAAAAAGAATTTTCACATACCTGAAAGAATAGGCCGTGGACGTGTTGAAGCTAATATTAATTAAGTAAATACATGTGTCTATTTTTCTGGCAAATTAAACACAGATGAGATGATCAAACTTCTTACAGAAGCTTCAATATCAAAAATAAAATATTATAGTAATAGTTTTACGAAAGGCATATATTGTTACGTAGATTTTATGTGGGAAACCAAGAGATGTATAAGTAATAAAGAAGTTTATACCGAAAATAACTCATCCTATATTTCAAACCCATCGCTAAAAGTTGAAAGGGAAAAGATTTGGATAATTCTAAACCAATATTGTAGAGAAAAAGAAATTAACGCTGCAAGCATCAGTGTTACTGCTTCTATATCAGACCGATTTCCAATAGGAGTAATACTTCATTAGTCTCAATTTAATTGATACTTTTCGTTTTTCGAAATTTAAACTTTTAAATTTTGAATGTATATTTAGACATAAAATCTTTAAGTTTCGCGAAATAAAATTTACATATTTCGAAACTGTATAATAAGTAATATAAATCACAATAGTTGATAATTCAAAATATTTAAAAATAATATGATAAATTACGATCAAAGAATAATCCGTTTGACTCTCAAAATTCGAACATCATCACAAAAATTTGGGATCGAGGGCTCTGAAGTATTGAAGTGGAGAACTTACTTCACTCTTATAAACGCTTTTGGAACCTGCGGTAGAACGTCCCCTTTCCTGCCATTGCCAAACAATAATTTAAAAATGTCACCACAAAAAGGTATTAAAAAGGGTGAAATTTAAATTGCTGTATTTGAATACAGTACGAGGAAATAAATTTATTGGTGATGCAGTCTACAAAAAATATTTTGTAAATGAAGTAAAAACAATATTGTACCACACCTGTCTGTGATGCACACAAATTTACCAATATATTATAAACATTGATCTTGTTAAAAGTATTGCGCTTTGCTTTTCTCATTGTGAAAGAAGGAACTGCCGTGTAGTTTATTTAACAAAGCAAAAAAGATTCTAGAAAATACGTATATAAATTTATAATTGTAATAAAAAGCAAGTGATAGTTAGTCATATTAGGAAGTTGGGTACCGATTAAATGAAGGACGTACAGAGAACCACAGTCCTGGCTGGGGTGGTGGTGGAATTGAGCATGATGAGGTTTTAGAATTATTAAAACCTAACCCTAACCCTAATTCCTGATGATGTCGCTCTTTTAATAGGAAATCATGAGAAGGAGTTGATTTTGATCCACATTCCATACCTAAAGCTAGCTCAAGTCCTATCTTGGAAGTTTTAGAAAAAGGAGAGGAAGAAGCAGAAGAAGAACAAGCCATTATATATATTGACTTTTCTTTGTTCAAGAATTTATGCCCCTTTAATCTTTATGGGAGTAGAAAGGTATTCCCCAGCAGCAATTCTATGTAAAACAGGAAAGCTAGTTCTCTCTTTTACTTTCAGATAGTTTAAACTACTACGTAATACGTATTTCTTTTTATTTAATACG
The DNA here is from genome assembly GCF_000715075.1 of Nicotiana tabacum. Lineage (NCBI taxonomy): Eukaryota > Viridiplantae > Streptophyta > Magnoliopsida > Solanales > Solanaceae > Nicotiana > Nicotiana tabacum. The sequence goes on from NC_134100.1 coordinate 51,228,151, forward strand.
TTTAGGGTTCTTGGGATTGACACTGAATCATGAAAGGGATATCTATGTGTATTGTTATATTGCTCTTTACCGAGGCATAATGGTCTGTATCACTGTCTGTTCCTTTCTCATCCTCTTCTTGGTTTGACTTTCTTCTTGTCGTTGCATCTGAACTGTAAGAGAGCTAGCGATTATGATGAAGTTGTTCTTTGTTTGTTGTTTTTAGTTCTAGCACTCACACGCAAATGCACTGTGAAGCCTACTGTATCATCCACAAAGATTACGTAGAAAATGATTTGGGTTACGTTCTACCTCCTTAGCACGAATTATTACGCGTGTGCATCGATTTACTAAAAAGCAAAAAGTGAACCACTCATTGCTTATCGGAGGCGAGATAAACAGGGCCGGCTCTAATGTCTTGATTAGTAGGCTTGTGACTTAGAACCCCAATTTTGGGGCCTATTTTTTAAAAAATAATAGGTGTATAGATATTTAAAAAATAATATTTAGTACTTTAATACAAATTAAAGTAGAATTTTTAATATAAAAGAAAAGAAAGTTTTTCGATACATAAATAAAGTAATAATTTGATTTACTTAAACATGAGTAGATAAATAATTTTCCCAACTTTTTAATTTTTCACTTCTTATTTTTTCATTAGATAACGTGTAAAAATTTTACTCTCTCTTTCTTAATTTGTCCAAGTCAATCTTTCTTTTCCCGATCTCTTCATATTTCAGAAACTCCTACATATTTTCTGTCTTTCTCTTTAATATTCTTACTCACCTTCTTTCTCCAAGAAATTTAATCTTCCAATAGTTCTATACTTCTATTGCTCTATAAAATCTTATCTAAAATTAACAATATCTCAAGAAAGATTAAATGAGTTGGCTATATTATCAATTGAAAATGAATTATTAGGGAAAATCGACTATAAAAAGGATTATTAACACTTTGTATCTCAAAAAACTATAAAAATAGACTTTAAATAAAAACATATCGTATAACTTTATTTTAAAAATTTAGGCCTCATATTAAATTTTAGCTTTAGGCCCCGTATATACTTGGCCGTCCCCGGGGATAAATAATCCCAAAATTACTTATCCTGCGTAAAGTTACGAAATTACCATATCATCCCTCAGCCCTTTTCACTACCATATATAAACTTGACATTTCAGATATTTTAATAGTATATTTTCTAAAATCACAAAACAGACTTTCGGAAATTCCATCGCCTTGAACTTCCGCCGGTAGACACAACCGATGGTTTACTATGTCAAGATTTCATTCTGAAACTATTGAGTTCAATTTTGGATGCCTCTAGTTCTACAATAATTTTTTTATTTTCTATTTGCTAAATTAGACTAATTTCCACATTTTAGGAATATAATTCTAATACAAGAGAGAGGCACTAGTCAAAAGAAAATACATGTGCGAAAAACAGTAAGGAGAAAGCATACATCATATAATTAGCATTGTGAAAAATCATCAATTGTAATAGCAAATCATATAATTAGCATTGTGAAAAAATCGTCAATTCTAATAGCAAATCCTCCTATAACATCTCAAAAACTTTACAATTCTAAGATGAAAAGGAGCAGAAACTAAAAAACAAATATCGCCTAAACTTTATTTGTAAGACTTGTATAGCAGGTAAGTCCCAGCTATTATATAACCAAAAAGAAGAGAAACTTTTTGTTTGTTGTTCACTTGTTTATCTAGTTCATTATTTAATGGGAATCAAATCCACAGATGAATATGATTGGAAGGTGGGGGGAATAAGAAAAGATTTTTAGTTTTGGAGTATGCTATATGTTTATTTCTATTTTAAAAATAAAATAAAATAAAATAAATGATTCACATGTATTTAAGTCATTGAACTATTCAAGGTTAAAGCTGAAAACAAGAAATTTATCCAAGTTTATCCAACTTCAAACCAAACACATATATTGATTATACATGGTATATCTGTCACGATCCCAAAATCCCACTTAAAAAATCGTAATGACATCTAGTCTCTACGACTAGGTAAGCATATCACACAACGACATCAGACGGGATATAACAACACTTAATATTAAATAAAGTTGAGAAAATAGTCCAAAACACAATTAATATCATCATACAAATTTTACAATCCCAAAATCCGCTAATAGAGAGTCATAAGCTCTACGGAGAGTATACAAGACTGTCACACCCCGACCTTGGGAGGTGCAACTGGCACACGATGCCCGAAGGCCCGTGCGAACTAACGTCTTATATTCTTTCTACTGATTAAGCCGGGCCATTGAGGCCTCCGAGTAACAATACCAAAATAAACACGTGTGTAGCTGATTATCAAAAGAAACAATGACATCTTATACAAGATCATTTCTGTCACCAACATTGTAATAGCCGACCACTACATGCAACCAACACTAATAATAGTCTGCAAGCCTCCAAGAGTGCCAAAAGAGATATACATATTATACAACTTGGCCGAGACAGGGCCCCACCGTACCCCAAACGTCTATGACATCTGATGTAGTACTTATTGACTCCTAAATAGCTACTCCGAAGGAGTAGAGAGCAACAACAAATTAGTTGGAACAACACCCTACTGGGGAGAAACGTCGCCGGGTCTATCTGCACCTGTAGGCATGAACGCATCACCCAAAAGAGAAGGGCGTCAGTACGGATAATGTATTGAGTATGTAAGACTAAGAGAACATGAAAAATCAGTGTCTTAACATAAAAGATATGAGTACTTGATCATAACGTGATTACCGGGGACACGCCACCTGGGTGCAAACTGTGGGAACTATAAACCATGAATTATAAATGTATGCAACTCTTGTGAACCCAAGTCACCCATTGGGGCCATGCATTAGTTTATACTGTACAGATTTGTACATTTCTTCATTCCTTCTTTGGGGTACATTTTATCACTCTATACCCGGGCTCAAACAGAACTCAGTCGTACCCGGTCACAGGAGGGCTTGGTAGCCTCACCTCACACGTCGCTCCATACCTGGCCACACAAGGGCTCGGTCGAACCCGGCCACAAAAGGCTCGGTAACCTCACTCCTCACTCCATCGTACTCGGTCACACAAGGGCTCGGTCGCACCCGGCCACATAAGGGTTCAATAATATTTTTTATAATACCCAACTATCACGACCCAACTCCCATCGGAGCTACGACGACGCCTAACACTACATGTTAAGCCAGCCAACAGTTCACAAAATAACTAAGCATTTGGATAAACATGGTTTAATAAGCTTAATAGCATAATATCATAATTATTTGATAAAAACAATAGTAAGACTACTACAACCGTTCCCAAAATCTGGTGTCAACAAGTACATGAGTAATACTAAGTATCAGTACATAAACCAAATCTGTAGTACAACTGTCTAAACAATAGAATAGTAATAAAAAAATAAAGAAAAGAGAGTAAAGGTATGCGGACGTCATAGCAACTACCTCGAAGTCTCCAGATACTGGCACCAACACAGATCTAGCAATCACCACGTCCAGATACACCTAAATATGCACACAAAGTGCAGAGTATAGTATAAGTACAACTGACTCCATGTACTATATAAGTAACAGAACTAACCTTGGGTTGAAAGCTGTGATAAGCTCAGAAGAAGCCAATCAGAATCCAATATAATGACAACACATATATGATGATGACAATAACAATAAGAAATTCAACGAATTATAATAATTGGCTCATTCATATTATAGAAATTTAGACATGCTTTCAAGTTTAACAATTAAAACCCAATATTGATAAGAACATATCAAATACAGCTAGCATGAGGAATGGTACATCTCGATGCCACATGACAAGTATGCATGTAAAATGAATGATTTCACGGTAATATTCCCAAGTACTCTCACTCTCAGCATACTCAATCTGTCTGCCTCAATGCCTACTCATCACACACACATAATCACTCAACACTGTGCGGATTCCTGGCATCAATGTCCCTCACCAAAGTACGTATATATATATATATATATATATAATATCAATGTACCTGCGTTCATTGCTGGTATGTCAGACTTCGGAGGGGCGGATCCTGCCTAAGCGCTAATCAAAAGCCAATAAGGCCTGTTGCGACGTGCAACCTGATCCACATAATAATAATAATAGTAAAGCCAATATAGCTTGCTACAGCGTGCAACCCGATCCACAATAACACTCTCAACATGGCTCTCAGGTCCACCTCAATCATCAATCTCTCAAGTCTCAAGGGCTCACAATCTCATACCACTCAGCCCAACAACTCCACATATGGAACAATAATGATAATATGTGATTAAACAATGAATGATAAACAGAGACTGAGATATGACATGCCAAATGAAGAACCATGATAGAGTGTAGAATTACAATTAAAACAGATAACTTAAAATAACAGAAATAGCCCTATTAGGTCCCAATCGACTAAGTACATAGCCTAAACATGATTTCTAACGTGAATCACAGCTCAATTACTCTAACAAGTAGGAATAACACGGATAAAACATAGTCCAATAATTAACCCAGATCACGAATACCCGATGCACGCCCACATGCCAGTCACCTAGCATGTGCGTCACCCCAACACATCACAAATAACACAGTTTCCAGGGGTAAATACCCTCAATTCTAAGTTTAGAAATGTTACTTACCTCAAAGCGCGCCAATCAATACTCCAAAAAGCCTTTGCCTCGCTAATCGGCCTCCGAATGAATCGAATCTAGTCACAACAACTTAATACCATCAACAATAGCCTTATGAATCTATCTCAAATGATAAATTAGAATCTTTAATCAAAATCGAAACGTTAACCCAAAAAGGTCGACCCAGGGTCCGCACCCCGGAACCCGACAAAATTCACGAATTCCGAACACCCATTCAATTACGAATCCAACTATACTAATTTCATCCAATTCCATCCTCAAATCGACCCTCAAATCACCAAATCTCACTCTCCAACAACATAGCCAAGAAATCCCAAATTTCATTTCAAAATCACATAAACTATAATAATCAATGGGTAATCAATATTTATCAATAAAAATGATGAATCTTCACTTACCTCTTCAATTGTAGCCAAAACCCTCTCAAAAATTGCCCTTAGCCGAGTCCCAAAACTCTCCAAATATTATTCTTCTAAACAACTCAATCACTTAAAAACAAAAGGATCAAGCATCAAACCAAGTGCACAAGCGATTTAACCTCTACAGTATCATTGCCTGACCAAAATGCATGCTGCTCCGCCGTCTGGTGGTGAAAAGCCACCGGACCAAGCCTCAAAGATACGTCCAACCATGGCGTATAACATCACCAAAACCACTCCCTCAAATTATTCACCAGTTGATACAAATCTTCAGTTTGGTACTGCAATTACAGTACCAAATAATCATCTGGGCTCGTCAAACATCAACTCAACCAATTCTGGGCCTATTCGAGTAATTCAAATTTTTAAAGAGTATTCTCCATGTCAAATTCTATCCCCCAATCAAAATTTGGATCATTCCACCACAAAAAATGAAAGCTCCGACCAATTGCAGAAATCCAATATGCACCAGCTGGTCGGGGACGAAGATATTGTACTTTAACTAAGCCAAAAACAATGCGAAATGATTTTTGTTGATCAGGAATTAGTATCCAATGATTCAAATCTAACTTTCATCGAGCCAACCTCCATAACATTGTAAAATGGATTCTCTGCAGACTTGAGCGGACCAACTGTTCGACAAAACGACAAAGACAACCCCACAAATCAATTGTGTGAACTTGTTAATCCCCAAGCACCTCAATTTCATAAGGAAGCTAATCGTTAATCAACATCTAGGGAATCAACTCAAAAAAATGGTCATCAAAGGTCGGAAAGGAAGGTGGCCAGCAAAGAAGGTCCAACATCTCAAAACACTCAAATTACTGAGCAAACCATTCCCCATGCTGTTACAAGTGATAATGAAGCTAATTGAATCTTATTTAAGCAAGTAAGAGTCCAAAAATTTAGCAACCACGGCAATCCTTTAAAAACAGAAGGTTAGGTTCCTCATGTTCGACCATATGACCAGGTCAATTTTTATGCCAATTTTAATGAACAAATGAATGGTACTTCTTCACAACGTCATGTTGAGATTAGTCGTCAAGAGAAGTCACAAGAACCAACAACAAAATAAGGTGATCATTTGTTGCCAACCTCAGCAGTGGCAATGTTGCAGGAAACCAGCCCAAGGATTCTACCAATAACGACCTCAAACTTCCCAACAAAAGCTCAAGATGATCCCTGCCAAGCCTGTAAATTACCAACCTAAGATATTATCCAATTATGAATGACCTTCCATAAAAAATAATCCACTAAGCAAAGCCCCACAAATAACTGCGACAAATACATTAACCCATACTGCTAACAAAATAACTCTTCAACCTACAGGATCAAAAGAACAAATCAAAAAACCTACAAACACCACTGAACCACCCCAACTTACAGTGACTCATTCATATGCTACAAAGATCAGGGCCAGATTTGAAGTATAGAGAACACCTATTAACTTCACACCACCAAACAAGGCAGGCTTGCAGTGGTTTTAAAAAAAGAAGATTATATGGTCACTATAGCTACTAGGTGTAAGAACACTATCGTAGGGAAGTTCACTAATACTATGGCTAGAATAGAAGTCATCAGAAGAAGCTTTGTCACTCAAACTAAACTCAGGGGAGGAGTTAAGATTGCTCACTTCAATTCTAAGACTGTTTACATTGATCTAGACAATGAATATGATCATTCAACAGTGTGGAATAAACAATTCATATGCATTCAAGGCCAAATGATGAAACTTGAAGCTTGGACACCTCTTTTCAATCCCAATAAAGATTCTCTAATTGTACCAGTATGGATTATCATCCCTGAATTGCCTTGGCATCTCTACTACATGGAAATCCTTACCCTATTACTGTCTCATGTTGGTAAAGCTTTATTTCTTGATCTGGAATTATTTTAAAAAATCAGAGGTAGTGTTGCTAAGGTGAAAATGTAGATAGATCTAACCAAGGACAGACCTCAACATGTTTGGTTGTGTTATGATGAAAACCAAGATGAAAATGGTGATGGTCAATGGCTGGAAATATAATATGAGAGAATCCCTAACTATTGCTCATATTGTAGACACCTAAACCACACAACTCATGCATGCCCAGAAAAAGCAAAGCAAGAAGATAAGCAGAAGAAGAAAGCATATGCAATAAACAATGAACAAAACCAGCAGCAGCAAAAGATCACACCAGAGGCACAAAACACCCACCACTCACCAAAATAACAAAATTAAGTCACTCAGCACAAGCAGGCCCCTCACCACCAATAACAGATCAATCACCAAAAGGATGTAACCCAAAACAAGGAAGAACGTCAGCACTCAGGCATGAACAACTCACAAGAGGAATGGCAAACATAGAAAAACAAGAAATTCAAAGGGCTTGCACAGAACAACAACAAGAAGCAACATGCAGTATATATTGCTAAACGACCTAATATTTTGCACCAGTAGAATTAACCAAAAGAAAATGCAGAACATGACACCAAACAATCAGATATGATTTCTAACAATCCTCTAGCTCAACTGGAAAGGAGTGTTGATTCTAGAACCCAGAATCAATTCATGGCCCCTACTATCCCAATTGGATCTATGTCTGAAGAAATCAATGGAGGAATGGAAGTTGATCAAGAGGAAACATTAGAAAATAGAGATTGGGATCCAAATAAGGAGGGGCTTCCTCATGTTTTGCATGAGTGTGCTAAGGAATAATTGACAGAACCTTCGATGAACCATGCCCCTGATACCACTAAATAATGCCCCCAGAATGTCCAAGTTGCTGAAACTTGTGTGATTAATGACTCTGACAGCAAAGAGAAGGACAAGAATAAAGTTCAACAACAGAAGAAGCAAGGGAAGCAGCAACTGGTGAATGTTGAAAATCAAAGCTATAATCCTAAGGGTGATGGGATTACTGGAATGCCAAGGGAAAGTTCTAATACTACATATACTGGGATTAAGAATGTGGCTACAAAGGAGAGGACGGTTGACTGGGTTCAAAGGATTTTTTCTACACACAATAAAGTCCTTAATGTTAATATAAACCATTCATGCCAAGAGATACCTTCTCAAACAATGGTTGAATCACCTAAGTCCACTGATAGTGAATCTGGGGAGATTTTATCCAATGTTGAAGGTGTTATGGTGGGTGTATAAGCTACAGAATAGATTGGTAATGTTGATGCAGAGGTTTTACATGATAAAGTAAGGTCAGACATTCAAACAATTGGTGACAAGACTCTTGAGACCAATGGAACAGTAAATCAAGAAATTACTGTTAATATCGAACCTTCTCTGGAGTTGCAGCAATCCTTGCGCTCTGGAGATCAAAATGCAATTGTGATCAAGGATACACATGGAGAAGAGACTCAACATGCTATGATACCCCATCAAGCAGGTGCAATTGAGCCAAGTCACATGATATGTACTTCTGGGATTTGGCAGCCACTCCACATTCAGCTCAGCATTCCTCTTAAATCTTCAATGCAAGTGTTACATGACCTTGTAACACATAATGTCACACATATGGAGATTAATCAGGCAATAGGTGATCATGAGAACTATGAAGAAGAAGGTGATGATGAATCAACAATAGGAAACTTTAAGGCAGTAGCAAGGGAAGCAGATTTATCTCCTAGGGCTGGAGATAAGAGTGGTAAAAGGGAAGGAAACAAGTCCAACACAAAGAGATTTATCTACCAAAAAGAATCCTACCTAGAACGGAAACTTCAACTACTAAATGATGATTAAAACATTAATCTGGAATATAAGGTCTATGAGAACTCAACAAGACTTTCATAGGGTTATTAATATGCGTAGGGAGCATGCTTTCTTCATCATTGCATTAATAGAACTATTTCAAAATGCTGGGCAGATTCAGATGTACAGGAGAAGATTAGGAATGGAGTAGACTATGCAAACATAAATGGCAAAATTTGGTTGTTCATGGATAGTACTGTAGAGTGGGAATTGGTGATAGATACTAAGCAGCAGGTCACTATCAAGGTCTATCATCAAGGCATTGGAAAGCACATAATTATGACTTTTGTCTATGCTAAAATGTTCCTTACTTGAGAGGCTACAATTGTGGGACAACTTGTACAATCTGGCTAGTGACATGGAATTGCCTTGGGTAGTTGGTGGAGACTTCAATGTTGTTTTGAGTGAGGAAGAAAAGATAGGAGGACTTCCAGTTTACCCACCAGAATATGGAGACTTTATATTTTGTGTAAACTCATGTGGACTGTTTGATATTGGTTACAAAGGAAGCCCATTTGCATGGTGGAGTGGAAGATCAAATGTTGACTGTATTTTCAAGAGGTTGGACATGATATTAGTGAATTTCCCTTTCCAAACTCTTTTCCCTAACATTATCATGGAACATCTTATAAGAACTGGCTCAAATCATGCTCCTATGTTGATGAATTGTGGAGAGAATGCAGCACAGTTTGTGAAGCCTTTTACATTCCTTAATTTCTTGATAAAGAATGACACTTTCAAGGATGTAGTTATGCAGAATTGGGTGGCAGACTTCATTGGAGATCCTTTCCCCATGTTCAAGCAGAAATTGAAAAAGGGTGAATATTGCACTTTCTAAATGGAGTAGGCTGACATTTGGAGATATATTTAAGGAGCTGGCAATTAGGGAAGATATAGTCAAAATCAAGGAGATATTGTTTGAGGAGGAACCAAAAATTGACAGCAGAATTATCCTCCAAAAAGTTCAAGTAGAATTGAAAAGATACTTAAGCATTGAGGAGCAACACTGGATACAAAAAACAGGTATGACATGGTTTGCAGAAGGGGATAGAAATACTAGATTTTTTCACAACCATGTCAATGGCAAGAGGCAGCAACTACAACTTAAGAGGATCCAGAATGGATATGGAGTGTGGATTGAAACACATGACCAATTAGCCAAGGCAGAAGTAGACTTCTTTCAAAATCAGTTTAGTTATGCGGGTGATCCTACAAGATTTGATCTTCTACATAATGTTCCTTCTCTGGTGACAATGGAGCTATGTACGATGCCTACTATACAAGAGGTTAAGGAAGCATACTTTGCTTTGAGTGGGGATAATGCAAATGGACCTGATGGTTTCACTGGAATCCTTTACCAAGAGTGTTGGGATATAGTAGGTGAAGACATCTTTAACATGGTGCAAATATTTTACAGTGGGGCTTCATTACCAAAATCAGTAACTCCTACTAATCTGCTGCCAAACAAATCTTTGGTTCACACATTCTCAGATTTAAGACCAATAAGTCTAAGTAATTTCATTAACAAGGTGATCTCAATTTGATTTACTCCAATCAATCTGGTTTTGTTACATCTCGCGTTTTCGTATGTTAAAGTTCCATCTTCAGTTAATTGACATAGACTCGGTGGTGTGATTTGCTTGAGGTTATAAGCATTTATGCTATTTATAACAAACAATAAGTAAGTGCCGTGAAAGATAAAGAGTAAACGAATCAAATAAAATGAGTTTCGTTGAAAGTTGTTGATTTGGGATAAAATACGGTACGAGCCATAATACCCATTATTTATGGACTAGTGCTATACAAGGTACTACATAACCATGATAGTAAGGTGTACAAGGTATGTTAAAAGTGAGTAGTATTTTAAGTAAGTTGAGACAATTCTTATTATGTGGATAATTGGTTAATTATTGGATAGTGGAATATTACCTAATTAATTAGCCCAACTTCGATCGATGAAGGTGTTACACCCTATATTTTCGTATGTAAAAATGCGTCGTAAGCAAACTAATGTAGGACAAAAAAATGAGATAATATTTAAAAGTATATAAAGTAAGTTAATCATGTTACCTCTGAGGTTACAAATATTGAAGATCATGAACAACAAGTACAAAGAGGGTTGGACAGTTCAGAAGCTAAAACAATTAAATAAAATAATGTTTCATCGAAAGTCGACAAGTTGGGAATGTTATAACATGTACCTTTGGGGTGAGACTAGGGTGATTAACATGATAAAGAGATTATGTTATGATTTATATTAGTCGTATTACATCCGTGTGTTATGTTTTTAAGTCAAGCGAGTTGTGGAACAAAAGTCGATGAAAGTCATCACAAGTTACATTCATAAGTTTTACTGAAACTTTGGGTCAAATGTAACTGCAATTTTCTCCCAATATACTTAGAGTTATGGTGTGTTCCACCCATCAAATTAAAGATCTATGAGTCTATTTTCCAACGCATTAAACCATTTGTCAATACGACATCGGAGTAGAGAGATATGTGCATTTTTGCGATACTGCGCAAGCTGCTAGGTGACAAGTAGGTGTGTCACCTACTTGCTTAAATGAAAGCCCAAAAATGGGCCATTTCGGGTCGTCCAAAGAGGCCTTTTAAGGGCCTATTTTCTTCATATATTAGACTTAAAATAGAGCATAATAACCAGACATAAGCTCTGCAAAGAATCCTCCCAAAAATTTCCCACAAACCCTAATTGATTTTCTCTCCCTTTCAAGTTCCAATTGGAGGTAAAACTTAGAGTTTGAAGAACCAAGATAGGAGCTGAGTTATCCAACAAATAAGGTGAGTTTACTGCTCTCTTTCATCCATTTTTTCTTCTGTAAATTCATGGTAAGTCGTTCTATACTTGTAAGAACTCACGGGATGGTGATCGGAAGCCGTGAGTTCGAGTTATTCACTTGTAGCGGACTGTTTTGTGGACTGTTTTGTGTTGCTGTTGGGCTGCGTGTTTTATTACTATTTTGTGGAGTTTTGGAGGAGGAAGGGGGTTTATAAACACCATATAAATGTAGGGTGGTTGGCTGGTCGTTCGTCATAACATTTTCGGGTCGTTTGACACTACTACGGTGGTCGTTTTGTGTACGAAGAGATTGGGGTGTGTTGGGCTGTTTTGTAGTATTTGATGGTGTATATAGGGCTGGAAAATGATGTATATATGTTGTTATTGTTCTATCCTTGTATTGTTGGTGTTATCTTGAAGTTGGAGGAAGGGCATATTATAGGGGAGATGCTGCCCGTTTTAATACAAAATAGGTTTGTCGTTCGTTGTGCGATAGTTGTACCTTTCGTAACTTAACGATAGTATTATTATCATTCTTGTAGATTAAGGTGCGAAGAGGTGAGTTCAACTTGGTGATTGAAAAGATTGTGATAAGGTATGTTAAGGCTAAGCCTTCCTTCATTTTGGCATGATCTCGTAGCTACATGTGTTAGTAATGAGACAAAAAGAGAAGTTCATATTCATGAATTTATTCACACTATTCTAGTCTCATAAGTTACAATATTATTCCTTATCGAGACTCTATATTCAATTTTAGTATTGTCTTCTTTCAGTCAAGAGAGCAGCAAGCCTATATATACAGTATTACAGTATTTTCATTACCATCGAGCTATAATCGATGGGCAGGCCCCTATTGGGCAACCTCTGATCAGATGGAAAGTTATATACCGAGCCTACTATGGCCGAGCGCCTATGAGCGAGCCCAGCATGGTCGAGATACATAGCCTAGTATGGCCGAGCGCCTATAAGCGAGCCTACTATGGCAGAGCAGTTATATATATCGAGCCTTATAAGGCCGTACAATTATTTTACTTACTATATTGAAGGAGTTGAGTCAGTATCAGCAGGTAAGTATATCTCCAGATCATCTTTGACTCCCAGTTAATTTCAGTTATCATATTATCAGTTCAGTTTCAGATTTCAGTTATTTTATTGCCTTACATACTCGGTACATTATTTCGTACTGACGTCCCTTTTTTGGGGGCGCTGCATTTCATGCGTGCAGGTTCAGACAGACAGACGGGTAGACCTCCTCAGTAGGTGTTTTCCGAGTTCCGCCTGATCGGTAAGCTCCACGTCTTTCGGAGTTGCCAGGACTAGAGTTTTGTGTACATCTTATGTATATCTGTATATATGTTATGGGTAGGTCGGGGCCCTGTTCCGATCACAGTACATCTATCAGTAGAGGCTTGTAGGCATATCCTGTTGGTTAGTGCATTATGTTGGGTTTGTATAAATTGGTGGTTTGTCAGCTGTAGTAGCTATGACGGCCTTGTCGGCCTAGCTTTATATTGATATTTAGTTAGTGCTAGTTTCCATTCAGTTTTATATTTTGCTTCGCAAATTGTCTTGCAAGGTGGCCCCATGGCCAAAGTATGACATTATGTGTTCAGAGTCCCTTAGTCGCAATTTGGTACGCCAGGTTAGGTGAGGCACGGGGTGCTTGTCTCGCTCCTAGGTTCGGGGCGTGACAAACTTGGTATCAGAGCAGTTCTGTCCTAGGGAGTCTACAAGCCGTGTCTAGTAGGGTCTTGTTTATAGATGTGTTGTGCACCACATTATATAAGCAAGGAACTACAGGGCATTTAGGAGTTGGTTACACTTCTTTGAAATCTAAATCGTGCTATAGAACTGAGTTATAGGAAATTTGAATTAAACTTATGTGTTGGTGTTTGCATGCACAGATGACGGTGACTAGGAAGACTACGGCTAGCCAGAGGAGAGATACAGTAGTAGGTGAGGGGACCAACAGGGTACCCCCAGTAGATGGGGCCCAGTCTGAGGCTCAAGGGGAGACCCCTACTCAGCCATTACCGGCTCCTCCACCAACTACGGAGATTCCTAGGGAAACCGCACATCCAGTTCCCCCTCCACTTCCATCAGATCAGGACTTAAGGAGTGCGGTGCATTTGTTGACACAGTTGGTAGCTACCCAGCAACATGCTAGGGCATCAGCTAGTGCAGGAACTTCTGAGGGGTCTGGGAGTTCAAGGGTCCGAGAGTTTATTGCTTTGAGTCCCCCAGAGTTCACGGGGACAGATCAGAGGGAGGACCCGCAGGATTTCATAGATCAGCTTCACAGGATCTTTCGTGTTATGCATGCCACGGAGAAAGAGGCAGTTGAGCTAGCAGCTTTTCAACTCCGAGATATAGCCATCCTTTGGTATGAGGGATGGGAGAGGTCCAGGGGACGTGATACACCTCCAGCTATTTGGGAGAATTTTTCAGATGCTTTCCTTGACCAGTACTTATCGCGGGAGATCCGACAGGCTCGAGTCGATCAGTTTCTAGCCCTCAAGCAGGGTAATATGAGTGTTCGAGAGTATAGTCTCCGTTTTGACTCATTGGCCAGATATGCACCATCCATAGTTTCTACTATGCGGGACAGGATTCACAGGTTTATAGCAGGGTTAGCCCCAGAGTTAACCGAGGCATGTGCCACCGCTGCATTGCAGGATAGTATGGATATCTCCCGGATTCAGGCATTCGCCCAGAATATAGAAAGGGGTAGGCGTCGGCAGCAGGGTACAGAGAGGGCTGAGCAAGGGCAACGTAAGAGGATGAGATTTCCCAGGTCTCAGGAGCAATCTCAGGGTAGTTATAGGACCCAGTACTTCGGACGGCCACCTAGGCCTCCGCCACCTCAGTTATAGGGTTACGGGTATGACCACTATACTCAGTCAGGACCAAGTGAGAGCTCACGGGCGTCGGGTTTGCAGCGACAATGAGGTTCTGCGCAGACATGGTCATTTCCTCCGCGGTGTGACATCTGTGGTAGAGGACACTTGGGTCAATGCCGAGCAGGTTCTGATGCTTGTTATACATGTGGGCGTCCGGGGCATATGATGCGAGATTGCCCAAATAGAGATTCTGGGGGAATGGCACAACCAGCGAGTTCAGCAACAGGATCGTCTATGTCCGTGCATCCTTCAAGGCGTGAGTCTCAGTCTTCGGCTGGTAGAGGTCGAGGCAGAGGTAGAGGTTCCAGTTCAAGTGGTAATCAGAACCGTATCTATGCTTTAGCGGGTCGACAGGACCAGGAGTCTTCACCAGACGTTGTGACAGGTATATTAACCATTTGCTCTCACGATGCTTATGCTTTGATAGACCCAGGATCTACTTTATCGTATATTACCCCATTTGTCGCGAGGAAGTTTGGTATAGTGCCTGAAATACTAAGTGATCCTTTTGCGGTATCTACACCGGTCGGAGAATCGATTATTGCTAGACGGGTTTACCGAGGTTGTACGGTGACAATTTGTAGTCGTCAGACCTCAGCTGACCTAGTTGAGCTAGAGATGATGGACTTTGATGCTATCATGGGCATGGACTGGTTGGCAGCTTGCTATGCCACAGTTGATTGCCGAGCAAAGGTAGCCAAATTTCATTTTCCGGGTGAGCCAGTCCTTGAATGGGTAGGTAATACACCAACACCCAGAGGTAGGTTTATTTCCTATCTGAAGGCGAGGAAAATGATCGCAAAAGGGTGCATTTATCATATTGTGCGAGTTAGAGATGCAGATGCTGAGATACCTACACTTCAGTCTATTCCCATAGTCAAAGAGTATGCAGATGTGTTTCCAGATGAGCTTCCAGGTATTCCTCCAGAGCGAGAGATTGATTTTAGCATCGATTTGCTTCCAGGAACTCAACCAATATCCGTCCCTCCGTATAGAATGGCACCTGCCGAATTGAAGGAGTTGAAGGAGCAGTTAAAAGATTTGCTGGAGAAAGGTTACATTAGGCCCAGTACCTCACCTTGGGGTGCACCGGTACTATTTGTGCGGAAGAAAGACGGCTCGCTGAGGATGTGTATCGATTATAGGCAGTTGAACAAGGTAACTATTAAGAATAAGTATCCACTTCCAAGGATCGATGACTTGTTTGATCAGTTGCAGGGAGCTGGATGCTTTTCCAAGATTGATTTGAGGTCGGGGTACCACCAGGTCAGAGTTCGGGAAAAAGATATTCCGAAGACAGCCTTCAGGACCCGATATGGCCACTTCGAGTTCCTTGTCATGTCCTTCGGGTTGACTAATGCACCCGCTGTATTTATGGACTTGATGAATAGCCTATTCCGGCCATTTTTAGATCTGTTCGTGATAGTATTTATTGATGATATTCTGGTTTATTCCCGTTCAGAGGATGAGCATGCGGACCACCTGCGAGCGGTACTCCAAACCCTCCGTGATCGTAAGTTGTATGCTAAGTTTTCTAAATGTGAGTTCTGGTTGAAGTCTGTAGCATTCTTGGGGCATATTGTATCAGATGAAGGGATAAAGGTGGACACTCAGAAGATTGAGGCCGTGAAATCTTGGCCTAGACCTACCACTCCGACAGAGGTTCGTAGCTTTCTAGGCTTAGCAGGATACTATCGGAGGTTCGTAGAGGGTTTTTCTTCCCTTTCGGCACCATTGACGAAGTTGACACAGAAAGAAACTAAGTTTCAATGGACAGAGGCTTGTGAGCGGAGTTTCCAAGAGCTTAAGAACAAGTTGACCTCAGCTCCAGTTCTAACACTTCCAGAGGGTCTAGAGGGTTATGCCGTGTATTGTGATGCATCAGGTGTCGGGTTAGGATGTGTCCTGATGCAACATGGGAAGGTAATTGCATATGCTTCAAGGCAGTTGAGGAAGCACGAGAGGAATTATCCGACCCACGACCTCGAGTTAGCTGCGGTTGTCCATGCACTTAAGATATGGCGGCATTATTTATATGGTGTTCATGTTGATATATTTACTGATCATAAAAGCCTACAATATATTTTCAAGCAGAAAGAGTTGAATTTGCGACAGAGGCGATGGCTTGAGTTATTGAAAGATTACGATGTTAACATTCTCTACCATCCAGGGAAAGCTAATGTTGTAGCAGATGCCTTAAGTCGCCGATCTATGGGTAGCTTAGCACATGTAGAGCCCGAGAAAAGACAATTAGCTAGAGATATTCATCAATTGGCTTCGTTGGGGGTTCGGTTAGTAGATTCTGAGGATGGTGGAGTTGTAATCCAAAACACTGCAAAATCATCCCTCATAGCTGAAGTCAAGGAAAGGCAGTACGAGGACCCAGAGTTGGTCGAGTTGAGAGAGCGAGTTCCGCAGCAGAAGAAGCCATTGTTAGAGCTCAAGGGAGATGGGGTTCTCAGATACAAGGGTCGTTTGTGTGTTCCAGATGTAGCAGGGCTACGAGACAGGATTATGTCAGAGGCACATTATTCATGGTATTCCATCCACCCTGGATCGACGAAGATGTATCATGACATTAAGGATATGTACTGGTGGAATGATATGAAGAAGAACATTGCTGAGTTTGTCGCCCAATGTACTAGTTGCCAGCAAGTGAAGGTAGAACACCAGAAGCCCGGAGGGCTAATGCAGACTATAGAGATCCCGACATGGAAATGGGAGGCGATAAACATGGACTTTATCATGGGTTTACCTCGTTCTAATCGTAAGTTCGATTCCATATGGGTGATAGTCGATAGGCTCACGAAATCAGCTCACTTCCTACCGGTCAGATCTACATATACAGCAGAAGATTATGCAAAGTTATATATTAAGGAGATAGTGCGGCTACACGGAGTACCAGTTTCTATTATATCTGACCGTGGGGCTCAGTTTACAGCACATTTTTGGAGGTCATTTCAGAGAGGTCTAGGGACTCAGGTGAATCTCAGCACAGCTTTTCATCCACAGACTGATGGACAAGCCGAGCGCACAATTCAGACGCTCGAGGATATGTTACGAGTATGTGTGTTGGATTTTAAAAGAAGTTGGGATGAACATCTACCTCTTATCGAGTTTGCATATAATAACAGTTACCACTCCAGTATCCAGATGGCTCTGTACGAGGCTTTGTATGGGCGTAAGTGCAGATCTCCTATAGGGTGGTTTGATGTTGGAGAATCTGGGTTACATGGGCCAGACCTGGTTCAGCAGGCCATAGAGAAAGTAAAGGTTATCCGGGAGCGACTGTTGACAGCTCAGAGTCGTCAGAAGTCATATTTTGACGTGCGGCGACGAGACTTAGAGTTCAGGATTAATGACTGGGTATTCTTAAAGGTATCACCTATGAAGGGCGTGATGAGGTTTGGCAAGAAAGGAAAGCTTAGCCCACGGTATATTGGGCCTTATAGGATCATTCGGAGAGTGGGCCAACTAGCTTATGAGTTAGAGTTGCCCTCAGAATTGGAGTCTGTCCATCCGGTTTTTCACGTATCTATGCTACGGAAGTGCATTGGCGATCCTACCCGAGTGGTGCCCACGGATGATGTACAGATTACAGAGGACTTGTCATACGAGGAAATTCCAGTTGCCATCCTAGACCGACAAATCCGCAATCTACGAAATAAGGAGGTAGCTTCCGTAAAGGTTTTATGGAGGAGCAAGAATGTAGAAGAGATGACGTGGGAATCGGAGGAAGAAATGAAGTCTAAATACCCCCACCTATTTCAAAATGAAGATATGGTTCGAGATGGGACGCTACAACATAGCTCTATGTAGGCTAGCAGGTCATCAGGTAAGCTTTTATTTTTCACTTTCAATATTTATGATTTACGGTCGGTGAGGCAAATTGCTGCTATTTATAAAGATTGGCCATGTGTGGCATGCATAGTATGTTTCTGGCTACGTGCAGGTTGGTTTTAACCTAGTGTACGAAGGATACTCTGGAAAAAGTTTCCAAAGTCTCCAAGAGTAAACATTCGAGGACGAATGTTCCCAAGGGGGAGTGATGTTACACCCTATATTTTCGTATGTAAAAATGCGTCGTAAGCAAACTAATGTAGGACAAAAAAATGAGATAATATTTAAAAGTATATAAAGTAAGTTAATCATGTTACCTCTGAGGTTACAAATATTGAAGATCATGAACAACAAGTACAAAGAGGGTTGGACAGTTCAGAAGCTAAAACAATTAAATAAAATAATGTTTCATCGAAAGTCGACAAGTTGGGAATGTTATAACATGTACCTTTGGGGTGAGACTAGGGTGATTAACATGATAAAGAGATTATGTTATGATTTATATTAGTCGTATTACATCCGTGTGTTATGTTTTTAAGTCAAGCGAGTTGTGGAACAAAAGTCGATGAAAGTCATCACAAGTTACATTCATAAGTTTTACTGAAACTTTGGGTCAAATGTAACTGCAATTTTCTCCCAATATACTTAGAGTTATGGTGTGTTCCACCCATCAAATTAAAGATCTATGAGTCTATTTTCCAACGCATTAAACCATTTGTCAATACGACATCGGAGTAGAGAGATATGTGCATTTTTGCGATACTGCGCAAGCTGCTAGGTGACAAGTAGGTGTGTCACCTACTTGCTTAAATGAAAGCCCAAAAATGGGCCATTTCGGGTCGTCCAAAGAGGCCTTTTAAGGGCCTATTTTCTTCATATATTAGACTTAAAATAGAGCATAATAACCAGACATAAACTCTGCAAAGAATCCTCCCAAAAATTTCCCACAAACCCTAATTGATTTTCTCTCCCTTTCAAGTTCCAATTGGAGGTAAAACTTAGAGTTTGAAGAACCAAGATAGGAGCTGAGTTATCCAACAAATAAGGTGAGTTTACTGCTCTCTTTCATCCATTTTTTCTTCTGTAAATTCATGGTAAGTCGTTCTATACTTGTAAGAACTCACGGGATGGTGATCGGAAGCCGTGAGTTCGAGTTATTCACTTGTAGCGGACTGTTTTGTGGACTGTTTTGTGTTGCTGTTGGGCTGCGTGTTTTATTACTATTTTGTGGAGTTTTGGAGGAGGAAGGGGGTTTATAAACACCATATAAATGTAGGGTGGTTGGCTGGTCGTTCGTCATAACATTTTCGGGTCGTTTGACACTACTACGGTGGTCGTTTTGTGTACGAAGAGATTGGGGTGTGTTGGGCTGTTTTGTAGTATTTGATGGTGTATATAGGGCTGGAAAATGATGTATATATGTTGTTATTGTTCTGTCCTTGTATTGTTGGTGTTATCTTGAAGTTGGAGGAAGGGCATATTATAGGGGAGATGCTGCCCGTTTTAATACAAAATAGGTTTGTCGTTCGTTGTGCGATAGTTGTACCTTTCGTAACTTAACGATAGTATTATTATCATTCTTGTAGATTAAGGTGCGAAGAGGTGAGTTCAACTTGGTGATTGAAAAGATTGTGATAAGGTATGTTAAGGCTAAGCCTTCCTTCATTTTGGCATGATCTCGTAGCTACATGTGTTAGTAATGAGACAAAAGAGAAGTTCATATTCATGAATTTATTCACACTATTCTAGTCTCATAAGTTACAATATTATTCCTTATCGAGACTCTATATTCAATTTTAGTATTGTCTTCTTTCAGTCAAGAGAGCAGCAAGCCTATATATACAGTATTACAGTATTTTCATTACCATCGAGCTATAATCGATGGGCAGGCCCCTATTGGGCAACCTCTGATCAGATGGAAAGTTATATACCGAGCCTACTGTGGCCGAGCGCCTATGAGCGAGCCCAGCATGGTCGAGATACATAGCCTAGTATGGCCGAGCGCCTATAAGCGAGCCTACTATGGCAGAGCAGTTATATATATCGAGCCTTATAAGGCCGTACAATTATTTTACTTACTATATTGAAGGAGTTGAGTCAGTATCAGCAGGTAAGTATATCTCCAGATCATCTTTGACTCCCAGTTAATTTCAGTTATCATATTATCAGTTCAGTTTCAGATTTCAGTTATTTTATTGCCTTACATACTCGGTACATTATTTCGTACTGACGTCCCTTTTTTGGGGGCGCTGCATTTCATGCGTGCAGGTTCAGACAGACAGACGGGTAGACCTCCTCAGTAGGTGTTTTCCGAGTTCCGCCTGATCGGTAAGCTCCACGTCTTTCGGAGTTGCCAGGACTAGAGTTTTGTGTACATCTTATGTATATCTGTATATATGTTATGGGTAGGTCGGGGCCCTGTTCCGATCACAGTACATCTATCAGTAGAGGCTTGTAGGCATATCCTGTTGGTTAGTGCATTATGTTGGGTTTGTATAAATTGGTGGTTTGTCAGCTGTAGTAGCTATGACGGCCTTGTCGGCCTAGCTTTATATTGATATTTAGTTAGTGCTAGTTTCCATTCAGTTTTATATTTTGCTTCGCAAATTGTCTTGCAAGGTGGCCCCATGGCCAAAGTATGACATTATGTGTTCAGAGTCCCTTAGTCGCAATTTGGTACGCCAGGTTAGGTGAGGCACGGGGTGCTTGTCTCGCTCCTAGATTCGGGGCGTGACATAAGGTTAATTCCACTACGTGGCAGCCCCCCCTCCCCCATTAAAATTAAGTGCCTTATAAATCTAGTTGAAAGGTGGCAAACTAATATGTTAAACACAAGACACTACATTCTTCTACGTGTAAAGACATACTTAGAAGCTTGGCATTTTGGCTTCATTTGGCCTTTAGATGTTCAAGTAAGTAATCTTATAATGTTCTTCCTATTACAAACATTACAAAACAAACATTAGAATATATAAAGAGAATTCATAACATTTTCCTACTACAACACCAAAATAACCCACAATAGAGCACATGATTTTATAGCATCTTAAGCAACGTGAGATTTTGCGATTCTAAGAGAGTATGGGGCAACCTTACCCAAGAATATCATACGAATATTTTCCTACTCCAGGTATGTCAAGGCTAATCCCTTCTTTCATTTTGGCATGATCTCATAATTACATACGGTTGATAACGAGGCATAAAGAGAAGTTCGTACTCTCGAATTTATATACATTATCCTAGTCTCATAAATTATAATATTCTCCTTATCGGGACTTCATATTTAATTGAGTATTGTCTTCTTCCAGTCAAGAGAGAAGATAGCCTATATATACAGTATTACAGTATTTTCATTTCCATCGAGCTATAATCTATGGGCAGGCCCTTATTGGGCAACCTCTGATCAGATGGTAAGTTATATACCGAGCCTACTATGGTCGAGTGCCTATGAGCGAGCCTACTACGGCAGAGCAGTTGTACATATACCGATCCTTATAGGGCCGGACATCTATTTTACTTATTATATTGAGAGAGTTGAGTCAGTATCAGCAGGTAAGCATATCTTCAGATTATCTTTGACTCCCAGTTACTTTCAGTTATTATTTTATCAGTTCAGTTTTAGCTTTCAGTTATTCTGTTGCCTTACATACTCGGTACATTATTTTGTACTGAAGTCCCTTTCTCTGGGGACGCTGCATTTCATGCGTGCAAGTTCAGACAGACAGGCGGGTAGACCTCCTCAGTAGGTGTTGCCCGAGTTCATCTTTATCGGTAAGCTCCACGTCCTTCGGAGTTGCTGGGTCTAGGAGTTTTGTGTACATCTTGTGTATATATGTATATAGGTTATGAGTAGGTCGGGGCCCTGTTCCGATCACGGTACATCCATCAGTAGAGGCTTGTAGACATAACTTGTCAGTTAGTGCAGTATGTTGGGCTTGTTTGCCTTGTATGTATATTTTGTTAGTTTGTCAGCTTTAGTAGTCATGACGGCCTTGCCGGCTCAGCTTTATATTGATGTTTAGTCAGTTTTGGTATCCATTTAGTTTTATATTTTTCTTCACAAATTGTCTTGCAATGTGGCCCGTGGCCAAAGTATGACATTATATGCTCAGATTCCCTTAGTCGCAAGTTGGTACGCAAGGATAGGTGAGGCACCGGGTGCCGGTCTCGATCCCCAGGTTCGAGGCATGACAAAAGTGGTATCAAAGCAGTTCTGTCCTAGGCAGTCTACAAGCCGTGTCTAGTAGGGTCTTGTTTATAGATGTGTTGTGCACCATATTATATAAATAGAGGACTACAAGGCATTTAGGAGTTGGTTACCCCTCTTTCAAATCTAAATAGTGCTATAGAACTGAGTTATAGGAAATTTGAGTTAAACTTATGTGTTGGCATTTGCATGCACAGATGACGGTGACTAGGAAGACTACGGCTAGTCAGAGAAGAGATACAGCAGTAGGTGAGGGGACCAGCAGGGTACCCCAGTAGATGGGGCCTAATCGGAGGCCTAGGGAGAGACCCCGACCCAGCCATTACCTGCTCCACCACCACCTGAGGAGATTCCTAGGGAGACCACACATCCAATTCCCCCTCCGCTTTCATCGGATCAGGACTTGAGGAGTACGGTGCATTTGTTGACACAGTTGGTAGCTACCCAGCAATAGGCTAGGGCATCCGCTAGTGCAGGATCTTCTGAGGGGTCTGGAAGTTCAAGGGTCCGAGAGTTTATTGCTTTGAGTCCCCCAGAGTTCACAGGGACAGATCAGAGGGAGGACCCGCAGGATTTCATAGACCAGCTCCACAGGATCTTTCGGGTTATGCATGCCACGAAGAAAGAGGTAGTTGAGTTACCAGCTTTTCGACTCCGAGATATAGTCATCCTTTGGTACGAGGGATGGGAGAGGTCCAGGGCACGGAGAAAGAGGACGAATGCCATCCTTGACAAGTACTTACCACGAGAGATCCGACAGGCTTGATTCGAATAGTTTCTAGCCCTCAAATAGGGCAATATGAGTGTTCGAGAATATAGTCTCCGTTTTGACTCATTGGCCAGATATGCACCATCCATAGTTGCTACTATGTGGGACAGGATTCACAAGTTTATAGCAGGTTTGGCCCCAGAGTTGACCGAGGCATGTGCCACCACTATATTACAGGATAGTATGGATATCTCTCAGATTCAGGAATTCGCCCAGAATATAGAAAGGGGTAGGCATCGACAGCAGGGAACAGAGAGGACTGAGTCAGGACAGCATAAAAGGATGAGATTTGCCAGGTCTCATGAGCAGTCTCAGGGTAGTTATAGGCCCCAGTACTTCGAATGGCCACCTAGACCTCTGCCACCCCAGTCACAAGGTTACAGGTATGATCGCTATACTCAGTTAGGATCAGGTGAAAGCTCCCGGGCATCGGGTTTGCAGCGACAACGAGGTTCTGGGCAGACATAGTCATTTCCGCCGCGGTGTGACATCTGTGGTAGAGGACACTTGGGCCAATGCCGAGCCTATTCCAATGCTTGTTATACATGTGGACGTCCGGGGCATATGATGCGAGATTGCCCAAATAGAGATTCTGGGGTTATGGCATAACCATCGAATTCAGCAACAGGATCATCTATGTCCGTGCATCCTTCAGGGCACGAGTCTCAGTCTTCGGATGGTAGAGGTGGAGGCAGAGGTAGAGGTTTCAGTTCAGGTGGTAACCAGAATCGTAGCTATGCTTTAGCGGGTCGACAGGACCAGGAGTCTTCACCAGACGTTGTGACATGTATGTTGACCATTTGCTCTCACGATGCTTATGCCTTGATAGACCCAGTATCTACTTTATCGTGTATTACCCCATTTGTTGCGGGGAAGTTTGGTATAGTGCCTGAAATAATAAGTGATCCTTTTACGGTATCTACACCGATTGGAGAATCGATTATTGCTAGACGGGTTTACCGAGGTTGTACGGTGATAGTTTGTGGTCGTCAGACCTCAGCCGACCTAGTTGAGCTAGAGATGTTAGATTTTGATGCTATCATGTGCATGGACTGGTTGGCAGCTTGCTATGCCACAGTTGATTGTCGAGCAAAGACAACCAGATTTTATTTTTCGGGTGAGCCAGTCCTTGAATGGGTAGGTAATACAGCAACACCCAGAGGTAGGTTTATTTCCTATCTGAAGGCGAGGAAAATGATCGCAAAAGGGAACATTTATCATCTTGTGCGAGTTAGAGATGCAGATGCTGAGATACCTATACTTCAATCTATTCTAGTAGTCAAAGAGTACGCATATGTATTTCTAGATGAACTTCCAAGTATTCCTCTAGAGCGAGAGATTGATTTTGGCATCGATTTGCTTCAGGGAACTCAACCAATATCCATCCCTCCGTGTAGAATGGCACCTGCCGAATTGAAGGAGTTGAAGGAGCAGTTAAAAGATTTGCTGGAGAAAGGTTTCATCAGGCCCAGTACCTCACCTTGGGGTGCACCGGTACTATTTGTACGGAAGAAAGACGGCTCGCTGAGGATGTGTATCGATTATAGGCAACTAAACAAGGTAACTATTAAGAATAGGTATCCACTTCCAAGGATAGATGTCTTGTTTGATCAGTTGTTGGGAGCTAGATGCTTTTCAAAGATAGATCTGAGGTTAGGGTACTACCAGGTCAGAGTTCTGGAGAAAGATATTCCCAAGACAGCCTTCAGGTCCCGATATGGCCACTTCGAGTTCCTTGTCATGTCCTTCGGGTTGACGAATGCACTTGCCGTATTTATGGACTTGATGAATAACCTATTCCGGCCATTTTTAGATCTGTTTGTGATAGTATTTATTGATGATATTTTGGTTTATTCACGTTCAGAGGATGAGCATGCGGAGCACCAGCGAGCGGTACTCCAAACCCTCCGTGATAGTAAATTGTATGCTAAGTTTTCTAAATGTAAGTTCTGGTTGAAGTCTATAGCATTCTTGGGACACATTGTATCCGATGGAGATATAAAGGTAGACACTTAGAAGTTTGAGGCTGTGAAATCCTGGCCTAGACCTACCACTCCGACAGAGGTTCGTAGCTTTCTAGGCTTAGCAGGATACTACCGGAGGTTCGTAGAGGGGTTTTCTTCCCTTTCGGCACCATTAACGAAGTTGACGCAGAACCCAACTAAGTTTCAGTGGACGGAGGCTTGCGAGTAGAGTTTCTAGGAGCTTAAGAATAGGCTGACCTCAACGCCAGTTCTAGCACTTCTAGAGGGTCCAGATGGTTATGCCATGTATTGTGATGCCTCAGGTGTCGGGTTAGGATATGTCCCGATGCAACATGGGAAAGTAATTGCATATGCTTCAAGGCAGTTAAGGAAGCACGAGCGGAATTATCTGACCCATGACCTCGAGTTAGCTGCGGTTTTCCATGCACTTAAGATATGATGACATTATTTATTTAACTAGAGAGATTCATCAATTGGCTTGTTTGGGGTTTCGGGTAGTAGACTCTGGCGATGGTAGAGTTGTACTCCAAAATACTGCAAAATCATCTCTCATAGCTGAAATAAAGGAGAGGCAGTGCGAGGACCCAGAGTTGGTAGAGTTGAGAGAGCGAGTTCCGCAACAGAAAAAGCCATTGTTAGAGCTCAAGGGAGATTGGGTTCTTAGATACAGGGGTCGTTTGTGTGTTCCAGATGTAGCAGGGCTACGAGAAAGGATTATGTCAGAGGCACATTATTCGTGGTACTCCATTCATCCCGGGTCCACCAACATGTATCATGACATTAAGGATGTATACTGGTGGAACGATATGAAGAAGAACATTGCTGAGTTTGTCGCTTAGTGTCCTAGTTGCCAGCAGGTTAAGGTAGAGCACCAGAAGCCCGGAGGGCTAATGCAGATTATAGATGTCACGCCCCAAACTCAGGTAGCGCGACCGGCGCTCAATCGAGAGAACCCGGCCGAGCAAGCCTATTAGACTTACTTCAACCCAAACTCATCCATGAATAAAGAGGAGATGTACTCCATTAATCAATCACTGAAAAGATTTTATTAACAACTTCCTTTTCATTCCCATTAGTAGCTTCATTCATAATTTCCAAAACATTACGAGTTTATAGAATTAATGAAAAACATAATTTACAAGTACCAACATTTCTAGTTCAATTCCTAACATTAACCATAACCCACAACCTGTCTACAGAGCCTCTAAATACAATAGAAGAGTAATATGGAAATGCCGGCAATAAGGCCCCGGCTATACCTCAAAACACTGTACATGAGAAATAAAAGATATATGACCCCGAAATGAAGTGGGGCTCACCAAATCAGCTGAAAAGAGTGTACTGCTATCACTGATCAATGCCGCCTGCTGAAGAACCACCTGAATCCATTAAAGATGCAGTGCCCCCGACAAAAGGGACGTTAGTACTGTCCAATAGCACTAGTATGTATAGCTAAAAATCCTCTTTCAAAATAGAATGCCCATATAAGAAAAGGCAACACATAGAAATAGCAAGTCACAATCAACAATATCCAAACGTCCAGTTAAAACATAATAATTTTCAAAATACAAACTTCATACATAATTTTGGTTGGGAGATCATTAGCACCAATATACCATCATCTTTGTTAGCACGGAGTCCGATCACACCCGATCGGCTAGGCCATCTCCCCACGAACAATGTGGTTTGACATGTGATGCGAAAGAAAGTTGTTACCAAGAGTAGGACCACCATATGCGCAATATGGCGTCTGATCTCAACCCGATCAGCTAGGTCGCCTTCCCACATATGCCGTGTGGGTTGACTTTTCCAATCTACAAAGTTTCCAGTTTCATCCCAATTAAGAGGAATAATATCACAATCCACCCCTACACCGGCACGTGTAGTTTCAGGTGTGGGCCTTATGACCCACCCTTCCTCGGTATTGCTAATGATGCTCCCAAAAATAGTTTTGATTTGATTTGCAAACAGAAATATCATAAATACAATTGTACTCACCTCAACA
The DNA here is from genome assembly GCF_000715075.1 of Nicotiana tabacum. NCBI lineage: Eukaryota > Viridiplantae > Streptophyta > Magnoliopsida > Solanales > Solanaceae > Nicotiana > Nicotiana tabacum. The sequence continues at coordinate 51,255,473 of NC_134100.1, forward strand.
TCTTTCACATTGTATGAATTCTCATTAGTATTTCCAGTCATTCACAACGACAATATTTCCTTGGCTCATTAGGCCATTCACAAGATTCTTTATTCCTGGCACGATGGCCGTATTTCATATTCCACACTTTCACCTCTTTCAATTTCAAAGATCACCATCAAGTATCAACATATAGGATATTTTAAAAATCATATACTTCAAATCCATTTGAAATGGAAACTTCAAACACAAATGGTTTCTTCCCAAAGAATGAAGCATACCAACCAACAATAGAAATACACATGAAAAATCATAAACAGTTAATACACCATTTACTCTTGCAATACTCTCCCCCAGAAATGACAATATACAATTTCAACACATGCGTATATAGAACTTGAATCACACTGGGTATATTTCTAAATCAAAGCATTAGTTAAAACAACTACTAATGGGCATGAATTTAATACAAAAGCTTTTAGATAATTCTATCTTTCATTGAAACACGACTCAAAGCCATAACCTTTTAATACGTAACCCATACCTTGAAACTTACAGAAACATTATGGAATTCAATTCCAAGAGAGAAAGTTTAGCCAACATACCTCAATTGCGCTTCTTTAGACTCTAAAATTTTCCGGAACCCTTAGCAACCTCAATCTATTTTAGCAATATATAAATTGAACCTAAAATTAGGAAAACGTTCATGGTTCTAGTTCACTTCTTATTTTTCCCACACTCTTTATCACATGCATGCAAGATAAACAACCCTCACACCCATGGACCATCTTATTAATACCCCATTTTAGCTATGTTTAAAATTAAGAGCTGGGGTGATGAAGTCTTACCTTTTTGGATGAAGCATTTGGTACTTTACTTGAATATTTTCAAGCTTTGAGTGATGGTTGAAGATTAATTGGTGGGAATTAGGCCCTCCCTCTAGAACCCTCTCTCTCTCTCACACTAGAAATATGAGAAATGAGCTTCAAAATGGACTAAATGGGTGTTTTAACGGAATGGGGGTCGGGTTTTAAATTAAGAAAAATGGTGCCCCGACACAGGTCTGCGGTTGCATATGCGACTGCATGATGGTTATACGGTCCGCAAAGTGACCGTAGAAATGGCCCTCAGGGCCTTGAACTTACGACCCAGGTATGCGACCGATTATGCGGTCGCATAATCGACCGCAAAACTAACCTCAAGTTGGCCAAACTTACTGCTTCACTCTGCGGCCATTATGTAGTCCGCAGATTGATTATCCGACCGCATAATGGGCCGCAGAAATGCGTTCTTCTATGAAACATTTTCCTCTCAGAAGAATTTCTACTAATATAACGTAGGGATCTATCTTGGCACCATGAAACCCTGAGGTTTTGGTTTAAATTTTTTATGGGTCCTTACAATAGAGATCCCGACGTTGAAATGGGAGGCGATAAACATGGACTTTATCATGGGTTTACCTCATTCTTATCGTAAGTTCGATACCATATGGGTGATAGTTGATAGGCTCACAAAATCAGCTCATTTCCTACCGGTCAGATCTACCTATACAGTAGAAGACTATGCAAGGTTATATATTAAGGAGATAGTGCGGCTACACGGAATACCAGTATTTATTATATCTGACCGTGGGGCCCAATTTACAGCATATTTTTGGAGGTCATTTCAGAGAGGTCTAGGGACTCAGGTGAATCTCATCACAACTTTTTATCCACAGACTGATGGACAAGCCGAGCGCATAATTCAGACGCTCTAGGATAAGTTTCGAGCATGTGTGTTGGATTTTAAAAGAAGTTGGGATGAACATTTACCTCTTATTGAGTTTGCATATAATAACAGTTACCACTCCAGTATCCAGATGGCTCCGTACGAGGCTTTATATAGGCGTAAGTGCAGATCTTCTATAGGGTGGTTTGATATTGGAGAATTTGGGTTACATGGGCCAGACCTGGTTCAGCAAGCCGTAGAGAAAGTAAAGCTTGTCCAGGAGCGATTGTTGACATCCCAGAGTTGTCAGAAGTCATATTCTGATGTGCGGCGACGAGACTTAGAGTTTGGGGTTAATGAATGGGTATTCTTAAAGGTGTCACCTATGAAGGGCATGATGAGGCTTGGCAAGAAAGGCAAGCTTAGCCCAAGTTATATTGGGCCTTATAGGATCATTCAGAGAGTGGGCCAAGTAGCTTATGAGTTAGAATTGCCCTCAGAATTGGAGTCTGTCCATCCGGTTTTTCACATATCTATGTTACGAAAGTGCATTGGTGATCCTACTCGAGTGGTGCCCGTGGATGATGTACAGATTATGGAGGACTTCTCATATGAGTAAATTCTGGTTGCCATCCTAGACCGACAAATCCGCAAGCTACGGAATAAGGAGGTAGCCTCCGTGAAGGTTTTATGGAGAAACAAGAATGTGGAAGAGATGACGTGGGAAGCGGAGGAAGAAATGAAGTCTAAATACCCCCACCTATTTCAAACTGAAGATATGGCTCGAGGTGGGATACCTCAGCACAGCTCTATTCAGGCCAGTAGGTCATCAGGTAAGCTCTTATTTTTGACTTTGAGAATTTATAATGGACAGCTGTGTGAAGCCAAGTGTTGCTAATTATAGACATTGGCCATGTGTGGCATGTATAGTATGTTTTCTAGCTGCGTATAGGTTAGTTTTAGTCTAGTGCACGGAGGAGACTCTAGAAAAATTTTCAAAAAGTCTCTAAGAGTAAACATTCGAGGATGAATGTTTCTAAGGGGGGAAGGATGTTAAACCTCATGTTTTCGTACGTTAAAGTTTCGTCTTCAGTTAATTGACGTAGACTCAGTGGTGTGATTTTCTTGAGGTTATAAGCATTTATGCTATGTATAACAAGCAATAAGTAAGTATCGTGAAAGATAAAGGGTAAACAAATCAAATAAAATGAGTTTCGTTGAAGGTTGTTGATTTGGGATAAAATACGGTACGAGCCATAATACCCGGTATTTATGGACTAGTGCCATACAAGGTACTACATGACCATGATAGTAAGGTGTACAAGGTATGTTAAAAGTGAGTAGTATTTTAAGTAAGTTGAGACAATTCTTATTATGTGGATAATTGGTTAATTATTAGGTAGTGGGATATTACCTAATTAATTAGGGAATTATTGGATAAGGTTAATTCACTACGTGACAGCCCCCCATTCAAATTAAGTGACTCATAAATCTAGTTGAAAGGTGGCAAATTAATATGTTAAACACAAGACACTACATTATTCTACATGTAAAGACATACTTAGAAGCTTGGCATTTTGGCTTCATTTGGCCTTTAGATGTTCAAGTAAGTAATCTTATAATGTTCTTCCTATTACAAACATTAGAAAACAGGCGTTAGAATATATGAAGATAATTCATAACTTTTCCTACTACAACACCAAAATAATCCACGATGGAGCACTTGATTTCATAGCATCTTAAGCAACGTGAGATTTTGCAATTCTAAGGGAGTACGGTGCAACCTTGGTGATTGAAAAGAGTGTGATAAGGTATGTTAAGGCTAAGCCTTCCTTCATTTTGGCATGATCTCGTAGCTACATGTGTTAGTAATGAGACATAAAGAGAAGTTCGTATTCATGAATTTATTCACATTATTCTAGTCTCATAAGTTATAATATTATTCCTTATCGAGACTCTATATTCAATTTAGTATTGTCTTCTTCCAGACAAGAGAGCAGCAAGCCTATATATACAGTATTACAATATTTTCATTACCATCGAGCTATAATCGATGGGCAGGCCCCTATTGGTCAACCTCTGATCAGATGGTAAGTTATATACCGAGCCTACTGTGGCCGAGCGCCTATGAGCGAGCCCAGTTGGCCGAGATACAGAGTCTAGTATGGCCGAGCGCCTACTACGGTAGAGCAGTTGTATATATACCGAGCCTTATAGGGCGAGACAACTATTTTACTTACTATATTGAGAGAGTTGAGTCAGTATCAGCAGGTAAGCATATCTTCAAATTATCTTTGACTCCTAGTTACTTTCAGTTATTATATTATCAGTTCAGTTTTAGCTTTCAGTTATTTTGTTGACTTACATACTCGATACATTATTTTGTACTGACGTCCCTTTCTCTGGGGATGCTGCATTTCATGCGTGCTAGTTCAGACAGACAACGGGTAGACCTCCTTAGTAGGTGTTGCCCGAGTTCAACTTTATCGGTAAGCTCCACGTCCTTCGGAGTTGCCGGGTTCAGGAATATATATAAGTTATGAGTAGGTTGGGGCCCTGTTCCGATCATGGTACATCCATCAGTAGAGGCTTGTAGACATAACCTGTCAGTTAGTGCAGTATGTTGGGTTTGTAGGCCTTGTATGTATATTTTATTGGTTTGTCAGTTGTAGTAGTCATGACGACCTTGCCGGCGCTGCTTTATAGTGATATTTAGTCAGCTTTGGTATCCATTCAATTTTATATTTTGCTTCACAAATTTTCTTGCAATGTGGCCCGTGGCCCTGACATTATATGCTTAGATTCCCTTAGTCACAAGTTGGTACACAAGGATAGGTGAGGCACCGGGTGCCGGTCTTGCTCCCCAGGTTCGGGGCGTGACAGGTTTTGTCAAGGGAAGGAGTATCTTTGAGAATATATTACTTATTCAGGAGATTATAACAGACATAAGGTTGAGGGGGAAGCCAGCTAATGCTGTGATCAAATTAGATATGGCTAAGGTTTATGATAGGGTTTCCTGGAAATACCTCCTTCATGTGTTGAGAAAAATGGGATTTGCTGAGCACTTCATCAACATGATATAGAATCTGATATCAAACAATTAGTATTCAGTGCTTGTTAATGGCCAAATTTCTAGTTTTTCAAGTCAACAAGAGGTGTCAAACAAGATGATCCTTTGTCACTAGCTTTGGTACTATCCAGATCATTGACTAAGTTGTTCGAGGATAAAAGCTTTAAAGGTTATGGGATGCCAAAGTGGACTGATCCATTGAATCATTTGGCTTATGCTGATGATACAATAATCTTTGTTTCTGCCGATCCATATTCCATAGAGAAGGTGGTTGATGTTATCACCCAGTATGAGCAAACTTTTGGACAACTTATCAAGACAAAGAGCTCATATTACATGCATGCTAAAGTCGCAAGATCTATTACATCTACTGTAGGTACAATCACAGGATTTCAAAAAGGTGAGTTTCCATTTACTTACCTAGGCTGCCCTATATTCTACACAAAAAGGAGGAAGGATTACTATAATGATGTCATTAACAAGGTGAAAGCAAAAATGCATTCCTGGAAAGGAAAATTACTATCTTATGGTGGCAAGGAAACACTTATAACTAGTGTACTTGAAAGTATGACTGGATTCTCCTAAAAATGTGCTTGAACATTTATACAAAACCTTCGCAAGGTTTTTCTGGAGTAACAAAGAAGAAGGAAGAAGCATACACTGTGCAAAATGGCTTAACTTAACTTTACCAAAGGAGGAAAGTGGTATGGGTTTTAGATCATTATTTGATGTATCCAAGGCCTTATTTGTCAAGCTATGGTGGAAATTCAGAACTACAAAGTCCCCATGGTCTAAGTACATGTGGAATAAGTACTGTAAGAAGGAAATACCTATAGTAGTTCAATTTAGACAAGGGTCACATGTGTGGAGAAAAATGTTAGAAGCAAGAGAAGAGGTAGAACATGACATTTTATGGGAGATGAATAGGGTATCAACCAATATATGGCATGAAAATTGGACTGGATTAGGTGCACTCTATGATGTTGTACCTCTAAATTTTCCTATCAATGAAAAATTACATGAAGTGGCTGAATTGAGAGATCAAGACAGTTGGAATGATTATTTATTGGAGCAGTCATTCCCAATTGATATTGCAGACCGTGTAAGGCAAGAGGTGCATTTTAATGGCTATGATGAGTACTGGGATACTCCCAAGTGGATGCCAACAGCCTCAGAGCGTGGGGAGTGCTTGGCAGATTCTGAGGCACAGGGCCACTACAAATGGAGAATACAAAATGATGTGGATTAAAGGTTTACCTTTTAAAATATCATTCTTCCTATGAAGATTGTGGAAACGTAAGATACCAACTGATGATCGTTGGAAGAGAAATGGTTATATAGTGGTGTCTAAGTGTTGGTGTTGCTTGAAACCAAAAGAAGATACATTCCAGTATCTATTCCTAACAAGTGATATTGCAACCAGGGTGTGGAAAACATTCATTCAACCAGCAGGTATAGTTGTCAACATGGTGCAGGTACGTCAATTCATAAAAACATGCTAGAATACACAATGTTGCAACAAACTTATGCCATTGATTCAGGCAGTACCATCAGTGGTTACATGGGAGCTTTGGAAGAGGAGAAATACCATGAAGAATGGAGGATCAGTGTCTTGCAACAGGGTCATTCATGAGGTAAATAAGACTCTACATAATCTTGCAAAAGTCAGATACCCTTGAATGCAAAATATTCCATTACAGTGGCCGGATCTTATCAAGTTTCTTGAAGTTTACAAACCTTATGTTGTGACCAAGAGAGTAATCTGGCAGTTTCCATTTGGTAGTTTTTTTAAGTGTAATAGAGATGGTGCTTCTAGAGGCAATCCAGGACCTAGTTCCTATAGCTTTTGTGTACGTGATTGTCATGGAGATTTAGTGTATGCTAGAGCTAATAAAATAGGTGAAACTACCAATATTGTAGCTGAAGCAAAAGCAATAGCTGAAGGGTTGGCCTACTGTGTGGAGAAGCAGCTATACCCCCTCATAATTGAGACAGACTCTTTGACAATGAAGAAGATAATTGAAGGGGAATGGGATCCACCTTGGTGTATTGGTACAGAAGTGAGGAGGATAAAGGAGAAGAAAGAACAATTCAATATCATCTTCCAACATGTTCTATGGGAAGGAAATATAGTGGCAAATTATTTAGCTAACCTGGTTTTTTCTTATGCAGGTACAATTTCATTTAACTCTTTCTCTGAATTTCCATTTGCAGGAAAGACATTAATCAATCAAGATAAAGCTCAGATACCTAATCTTAGGATTAGGATAGCAAAAAAAAAGCACCAGATTGATGAAATTCTTCATGACTGCAATGCATGCCTATAATGGTCTAAAAATTGATTTCTACAATACAGTCTCAACCTGTCAGCCAATGCTATTTATAAGGAAAAAACCGTATCCTGGAGTTGGTTGGACACTGTATGACAACCACAGTGCAGGCAGCAATCACATTAGGTTGCACACAATGCTACAAGGTGAAGATTGTGACAACTTCTCTACTTCTGCAGGTCCTAAAACATTGATTCTTAGTGTGCAAAAGCATACACAGTTTTGGTTCTACAATAGAAAGGTTAGGTTACTCGCAGAACTCACATGGTCAGCTGCTGCTTCTGCAAGATCATAACTGTTAGGTAGTAATGGATCATTATCCAGTGGTATCACTGTGTTTTCACACTCAATCTGGAGATGAAATGTTTATACATGACGCCTATTTTCTAAGAAGGCAGCTATGGCACAAAGGCATACAGAAATATCTTTGGTACTATCCAGGAAATCTTGTTACTGATACTTCAAATAATTAATTTGTGTGGAAATGGAAATCAACGCTGAATTGTTCAAGATAGAGAAATACTTCGCCCCATCAAATCTAGATAGCTTCTTCTAAGATGAATGCTGGGATAAATACCTGCTGGATTCATATTGAACAAGAGGCTAAACAATCTATTTTTGCACTGAACGTAACGAAGTCCAGAAGAGCAAGAATTAGTTAATATACATGGAACAACAAAGGTTTCCATCAGAACTGAGCCGGAATGCTTCCTTACAGTGGTATGATCAATTGGAATTCACAATTGCCATGTTCATTTTTTATGGAATACAAAATAGCGATAGAGGTGCTACTTCTTTTTTGCCCTGGGCATTTGGAGTTAATTGCACTACTGGTTTATCGAAGCATACAACATATATCTTTGTATTAGCTAGTTTAATTGTAGTAGCTAGCTATAACTACATATTGTATTTCATTTCGAACAACTTGTACTTGGACCCATTTTTATGGGCTTTTATTTATATATATTAATCACTAGGCAACCTGCCTAGTGCCATATTTGCTTTAAAAAAAAACTCTCCAAATGAGAAAAACCACAAAACCCTTCGAATATAACTTCTGTCCAGCAAAACCACACTTGCGGTCAATGTGGTCGCATCTGCGACACCGCTTCTGTGGTAAAAGGTCCATTTCTGCGGAATTCACTTAACTCCCGACCAAGTGCACCTGCGGCCCTCCATGCGCACCTGCGAGACCGCTTATGCGGTCCAAACTCGGCATCTACAAAAATCACACATTCCCTCAAATCTCGCATCTGCAGACACGGAGATGCGGAACAAGTCTCGCACCAGCGCTCCTTCCAGCTCCAGTCAAGATCTGCTTCTGCGGACTTCCTAGTGCATCTGCGCTTCCCAGTCTGCATCTGCGACCACTGCCAATCCCAGCTTCCTCCACTAACGCGACACATCTGTCACTTTTGCGGCTTCGTACCTGCAGCCAAGACTTCGCAGGTGCGATCACACTAGAAGCCGTAAGGTTCAACAATACACCAAGTCCAAAGACTAATCTGAATTCAATTCGAATCACGCCCGAGGCCCCCGGGACCCCATCCAAACATACCAACAAGTCCTAAAACATAATACGAACTTAGTCGAAGCCTCAAATCACATCAAAATCATGAATCGCACCCCAATTCAAGCCTAATAAAACTAATGAACTTCCAACTTCTAAAACCAATGCCGAAACATATCAAATCAACTCCGAATGGCCTCAAATTTTGCACACTAGTCCCAAATGATACAACTGACCTATTCCAACTCTCAGAAATAAAATCCAAACCCAGTATCAACAAAGTCAATTCTCGATCAAACATCTCAAACTTCCAAACCTTCAACTTTTCAACTTTTGCGAAAAAACTTCAAACCAACCTACGCACCTCCAAATCAATATCGGGACATACGCCTAAGTTCAAAATCACCATACAAAGCTATTTGAACCATCAAAGCTCCATTGTGGAGTCGTCCACATAAAAGTCAAACTCCGATCAACTCTTTCAACTTAAGCTTCCAACCTTGAGACTAAGTGTCCCAATTCACTCTGAAACATCCGCGAAACCAAACCAACAATCCCGGCAAGTCACATAACCACAAATGAACATAGAAGAAGTGATAAATAGGGGAACGAGGCTACAATACACAAAATGATCGGCAATGTCATTACATTCTCCCCCTCTTAAATAAATATTCATCCTCGAACGGGTCTATAATCATACATGGAGTCTTAAATAGGTGTGGATAACTGCTCTGCATCTCCCGCTCGGTCTCCCAAGTAGCCTCCTTGACTGGCTGACCTCTCCATTAGACCTTCACCGAAGCTATATTCTTTGAACTCAACTTTCAAACCTGCCGGTCTAAAATGGCCACCCGCTCCACATCATAAGTCAATCCCCATCTAACCGAACTGTGCTGAAGTCCAAGACATGGGACAAATCACCATAATAATTTCGGAGCATAGAAACATGAAACACTGGGTGAACACCCGATAGACTAGGTGGCAATGCAAGCTTGTAGGCCACCTCTCCAACTCTCCCAAGCACCTCAAAGGGACCAATATACCGAGGGCTCAACTTGCCCTTCTTCACGAATCTAATCACACCCTTCATGGGCGAAACTCTAAGCAACATCCTCTCACATACCATATATGCAACATCATGAATCGTACGATCAGTGTAACTCTTCTGCCTAGACTGTGTTGCACGAAGCCGTTCCTGAATCAACTTGACTTTTTTCAAGGCATCCCGAACCAAATCAGCACCCAACAATCTAGCCTCTCATAGCTCAAACCAACCAACTAGAGAACTACACTGCCTCCCATATAAGGCGTCTTAAGGAGCCATCTGAATACTTGATTGGTAGTAGTTGTTGTAGGCAAATTCTGCAAATGGTAAGAACCGATCCCATGAACCCCTGAAATCCATGACACAGGCGCGCAACATATCCTCCAAGATCTGAATGGTGCTCTGGGACTACCCCTTCATTTAGGGGTAAAATGTTGTACTCAACTCAACCCGCGTACCTAACTCTCGCTGTATTGCTCTCCAAAAATGTGATGTGAACTGCATGCCTCGATATGAAATAACAGACACCGTCACACCGTGAAGATGAATAATTTTACGGATAGAGATCTGAGCCAGCTGCTCTAACTGGAATGAAGTGTTCAGACTTGGTCAGTCTATCCACAATAACCACACTGCATCGAATTTCTTTAATGTTTGTGGGAGCCGAACAACGAAATTCATGGTAATACGCTCCCACTTCCACTCAGGACTCTCAAGTCTCTGAAGCAACCGCCCGACATCTGGTGCTCGTATTGCACCTGCTGACAGTTCAAACACCGAGCCACATACTCCACTTTATCTTTGTTCATTATTCTCCACCAATAGTGTTGCCTCAAATCCTGATACATCTTGGCGGCACTCGCATGAATGGAATATCGGAAATTGTGGGCCTCCTCAAGAATCAACTCACGCAACCTATCCATATTGGTCACACAAATCCGACCCTGCATCCTCAACACCCTATCATCTCCAATAGAAACCTCCTTGGCATCACCGTGCTGCACCGTGTCCTTAAGGACAAGCAAATGGGGGTCATCATACTAACACGCTCTGATGCGCTCATACAAGGAAGTGTGAGAAACCATGCAAACAAGAACCCGACTACTCTCTAAAACATCTAACCTCATGAAATTATTGGACAAATCCTGAACATCCAATGCTAACGGTCTCTCATCAACTGGAATATATGCAAGGCTACCCATACTCACATTTTTTCTACTCAAGGCATCGGCCACCACACTGGCCTTCCTGGGATGATACAAAATAGTGATAACATAGTCTTTTAATAGCTCTAAACACCTCCACTGTCTCAATATCCTTTTTCTTAAGCAAGTGACACAGAGTTCGATGATTTGGGAATACCTCACAAGACACGCTGTAGAGATGGTGCTTCCAAATCTTTAGTGCATGAACAATGGCTACCAACTCTAAATCATGAATGGGGTAGTTCTTCATATGGGGCTTCAGCTAATGCGAAGCATAAGTGATCACGCTACTCTCCTTTATCACGACACATCCGATGCCAATCCACGAAGCATCACAATAAAATGCATATGAACCTGATGCTGACGACAAAACTAGAATTGGAGTTGTGGTCAAAGAAGTCTTGGGCTTCTGAAACCTCTCCTCACACTTATCTGACAACCTAAATGGGACACCCTTCTGGGTCAATCTCGTCAAAGGTGCGACAATGGATGAAAAGCCCTCCAGAAAACGACGATAATAACCTGCCAATCCCAAGAAGTTCCGAATCTCTGTAGCTGAAGATGGTCTGGGCAACCTCTGAACTACCACAATCTTCTTCGAATCTACCTTGATCCCCTCACTAGACACCATGTGGCCCAAGAACGCCACCGAGTCAAGTCAAAACTCACACTTGGAGAATTTAACATATATTTTTTTTCTCTGCTTCTACATGGTTTTTCGGTGTTGTCCCGTATTGTTTTTTCTTTTATTGTGGTACCTATGCTTGCCTGAGCCGAGGGTCAATTGAAAACAACCTCTCTAGCTCCACAAAGGTAGGGGTAAAGTTTGCGTACACACTACCCTCCCCAGATTCCACTATGTGGGATTATACTGGGTATGTTGTTGTTGTAGTTTCTTCTCCCTCAAGGTCTGGACTACAATCCTCAGATATTGCTCATAATCCTCCTGTCTGCATGAGTACACCAATATGTCGTCAATGAAAACAATGACGAATAAATCAAGATACGATTGGAATATACTATTCACCAAGTGCATAAAGGCTACTGCGACATTGGTAAGCCCAAAAGACATCACAAAAAACTCATAGTGACCATAGTGGGTCCTAAATGTCATCTTCAGAATATCAGAATCCTGAATCTTCAATTGATGATACCCTGACCTCAAATCAATCTTTGAAAATACCCTAGTGGCCTGAAACTGGTCAAATAAGTCATCAATGCACGGTAGTAGGTACTTGTTCTTAATTGTAATTTTTTTCAACTGCATGTAATTAATGCATATCCACATAGTACCATCCTTCTTCTTCACAAATAGAATCGGCACACCCCAAGGTGACACACTGGGCCTGATGAAACCCTTATCAAGCAACTCTTGAAGTTATTCCTTTAACTATTTTAATTTTGCTGGTGCCATGTGATATGCTCGAATAGATATAGGTTGGGTGCCCGACACTAGATCAATACCAAAATCAATATCTCTATCGGGTGGCATGCCCGACAGGTCTGCAGGAAATACATCTAGAAAGTCTCTCACTACCGGAACAGACTCAATGGTAGGAGTATCAGCACCAACATCCCTCACGAAGGCTAAATATGCCAGGCATCCCTTCTCAACCATCTGTCGAGTCTTCAAATATTAAATCACTCTATTGGGAACATAATCTAGGGAATCTCTCTACTCAACCTTAGGAAATCTCGGCATCGCTAACGTCACGGTCTTCGCGTGATAATCCAGAATAGCATGACATGGTGGCAACCAATCCATGCCTACAATCACGTCAACATCAACTATGCTAAGCAGAAAAAGATCAACTCTTGTCTCCAATCGCCCAATAGTCACCACACATGACCGATACATACGGTCCCCAATAATAGAATCACCCACCATTATAGATACATGCAGAAGTATAACTAAAGAATCACGTGGTGTATCCAAATAACGAGCAAAGTATGATGACACATATGAATAAGTGGATCTAGGATCAAATAGTACTAAAGTATCCTTGTGGCACACTGAAACAATACCTGTGATCACAACATCAGAATCAACTACCTCTGCCCAAGTGAGAAAAGCATAGCATAGAGCCTGACCGCAACCTGATCGACCTCCCCTTCTGGGGCGATCCTGAACTGCTTGAGTCCCACCCCGACCTGACTGCATGGGTGGTGAAGTAACTGGTGCGGAAGTAGTAGCTTGTCCTCTCTGCTGAATAGGACCTCCGGTAAGACGGGGACTATACCTCCTCATCTTCCCCAACTCCCCACACTTGAAGCAACCTCGATCTAAGGATGACTGCAGGGCATGAATCGGACTTCTGGAGCTTGAATAAATATTGGAAGAACCCGGTACTGATGAACCCTAAACTGATGGAGCACGGTACAAACTCTGAGCTGGGAGTGCACTGAATGTTGACTGAACCGGTCAAGTACTGTAGGAACCATGACTAGCTGATTCACCACGATGAACTGGACGATCCATCTGAGCGAGCCTATAAGGACGACCCCTGCTGTGATGTGACTGACCTCTAGATGAGGTACTACTGAAACCACATGAACTACGGGGCCTTTTGCTCTCCCGCTTCTCGCGCTCAAGCCTGCAAACTGACTCCAAGTGCCTAGCAATCTTGACCACCTAGTGAAACCTAATATATGTCTCAGCCTCTCGACCCAAATTGGAATGTAGGCTATAGTTGAGGCCATTAATGAACCTCATAATCCTCTCTCTCTCGGTAGGAACTAACCACACTGCATGACGAACCAGATTTATGAACCTCATCTCATACTGAGTCACTGTCAAACCCTCCTGGTGTAGCTGCTCAAACTAACTACGCAACTCCTCCCTGCGAGTATGTGGGACAAACGTCTCTAAGAAGAGAATTCAGAACTCATGCCACGCAAGTGGTACTGCAGCGGCTGGCCTACTCAACTCAAAGGCCTGTCACCATCAGTAGGCTGCCCCTATCAATTAAAATGTAGTGAATGCGACCCCATTAGTCTCCAAAAGACCTACTGTGCGAAGAATCCACTGAAACCTATCTAGAAAATCCTAAGCATCATTTGACTCTGCCCCACTGAAGTCTGGAGGCTTAATCCTCCCAAACCGCTCCAGTCTCTTCTACTTCTCATTATTCATAGGTGGGCCAACCTCGGCTCGAGAAGCGTCAACCAATTGGGTTGGTAGTATTGCCGGTGTCTGGAGTCCCTAAGATAGCTTCTCTGGAGTACGGGTGGGAGGAGTGTGGGCACCTCCCCCAGTCTATGAAGTGGATGGTGCATCTGAAACTGAAACCTCCTTAGCAAGGCTTGTACATACCGTCAAAATCTGGGCCAAGGCCTCCTGAAGGCCATGGGTAAGAATGCACATTGCTGGTGCCTGAGCTGGTCCCACCGGTTCAACAACATCTTGTGTCTGATCCTCAGCTGGAGCAACTAGTGGCTCCACAAGTGCTGCCCTAGCTGTAGTACGAGCCGTACCTCGGCCTTTACAACGGCCTCTCGTGGCCCTAATTGGTGGTACCGGTGGTCGTCCGCCTAATCTGATTGTACGTGTCCTCACCATCTATGAGAGAATAGAAGAGCCATATTTCAAGCTTCAGAAATAACAAATCTACATGACAAGAATGCAAGAGAGTGAAGTTTCCTAATGGTTCGGTAGCCTTTCGAAGATAAGTACATATGTATCCGTACCGATCCGCAAGACTCTACTAAACCTGCTCTTGACTTATGAGACCTAAGCAACCTAGTGCTCTGATACCAAATTTTCACGACCCAACTCCCACCGAAGCCGCGACGGCATCCAATACTACATGCTAGGCCAACCAACATTCATAAAATAGCTAAGCATTTGGATAAACTTGGTTTAATAAACATAATAACATAATATCATAATATCATAATTATCTTATCAAAACAGTAGCAAGACTACTACAACCATTTCCAAAATCTAGTGTCAATGAGTACATGAGCACTACTAAGTATCAATACATAAACCAAATCTGTAGTACAAATATCTGAATAATAGAATAGTATTAAGAAAATAAAGGAAAGTGAGTCAAGGTCTACAGACATCATAGTAGCTACATCAAAGTCTCCAGATACTGGAACCAACACGGATCTACCAATCACCAAGTCCAGATACACCTAAATATGCACACGAAATACAAAGTGTAGTATGAGTACAAACGACTCCATGTACTCAATAAGTAACATAACTAACCTTGGGTTGAAAGTTGTGACGAGCTTAGAAGAAGACAATCAGAATCCAATATAATGACAAAACATATATGATGATGCCATTAACAATAAGTAACTCAACGAACTATAATAATTGGCTCATTCATATTACAAAAATTTAGACATGCTTTCAAGTTTAACAATTAAAACCCAACACCGATAAGAACATGTCAAATACAGCTATCATGAGGAATGGTACATCTATATGTCTACATGACAAGTATGCATGTCAAATGAATGATTTCATGGTGATATTCCCAAGTACTCTCACTTTCAGCATACTCAATCTATCTGCTACAATGCCCACTCATCACACACACATAATCACACAGCACTATACGGGTGCCTGACATCAATGCCTCTCACCAAAACACGTGTATATATATATCATTGTGCCTGTGCTCACTTCTGGTATATCAAATTTCGGAGGGGCGGATCCTGCCCAAGCGCTAATCAAAAGCCAATAAGGCCTATTGCAGCGTGCAACCCGATCCACATAATAATAATAGTAAAGCCAATATGGCCGGTTGTAGTGTGCAGCCCGATCCACAATAACACTCTCAATATAGATCTCAGTCACACCTCAGTTATCAATTTCTCAAGTCTCAAGGGCTCGCAATCACATACCACTCAGCCCAACAACTCCACATATGGAACAACAATGATAATAGACGATGCAACAATGAATGACGAACAAAGACTGAGATATGATATGCCAAATGAAGAACCATGACTGAGTGTAGAATTACAATTAAAATAGATAACTCAAAACAACAGAAATAGCCCCATTAGGTCCCAATCGAATAAGTACATAGCCTAAACATGATTTCTAACATGAATCACAACTCAATTACTCTAACAAGTAGGAATAACACGGGTAAAACAGAATATGATAGCAGCATAGTCCAAAAATAAACCCGGATCACAAATACCCCGGTGCACGCCCACACGCCCGTCACCTAGCACGTACGTCACCCCAACACATTACAAACAACATAGTTTCCAGGGGTAAATATCCTCAATTCCAAGTTTAGAGACGTTACTTACCTCAAAATGCGCCAATCAATACTCCAAAAAGCCCTTGCCTTATGAATCAGCTTCTGAACGACTCGAATCTAGTCACAACAACTTAATAGCATCAATAATAGCCATAGGAATCAATCTCAAAAGATAAAACTAGAATCTTCAATCAAAATCGAAAATTCAATCCAAAAGATTGACCCCGGGCCTGCACCTTGGAACCTGAAAAAATTCATGAATTCCAAATACTCATTCAATTATGAGTCCGACCATACTAATTTTATCCAATTATATCCACAAATCGACCCTCAAATCACCAAATCTCACTCTCCAACAACATTGCCAAAAATCGCCAAATTGTACTTCAAAATCATATAAACTACGTGTAATAATCAATGGGAGATCAATATTTATCAATAAGTATGAAGAATCTTCACTTACCTCTTCAATTGTAGACAAAAGCCTCTCAAAAATAGCCCTTAGCCAAGTCCCAAAACTCTCCAAATGAGAAAAACCACGAAACCCTTCGAATATTGAAATGACCCAACTGATCGTTTTGAGCAGTTGTATTTTGTTCAGCTATTTAAAGTCTTGAGTAGCTTTGTATGATGTATTATGACTTGTTTAAATCGTTGGTTTTAGTTTTCAGGTGATTCAGGATTGATTTGGAAGAATGATTCTCAACTAGGAAGCTTTAAGTTAGAAGAGTTGGCCAAGTTTGACTTTTGTGTATTTCACCTTGGAATTGATTTTTGATGGTTCCGTTAGGTCCGTATAGTACTTTTGACTTGGGCATATGCCCGGATTTGCATTTGAATGTCTCTAGAAGGTTTCGGTACTATTTGGCGAAAGTTAAAAATTTGAAGGTTTGGAATGTTCATAAGTTTGACCGAGAGTTGACTTTGATGATACCGGGTTTGAATTATTGTTATCGGAGTTGGATTAGGTTTTGTTGTTCTGGGAGTTGGATTAGGTTTGTTATGTCAATGGGAACTGGTATACAATATTTAAAGTCATTCCGGGTTGATTTGATATGAATCGACGTGAGTTTTAGAAACTGAAAGTTCAAAAGTTCTTCAAGTTTAATTTGAGGTCGATTCGTCGTTTCGATGTTGTTATGTGTAATTTGAGGTCTTGAGTAGGTCTGTGTTACATTTGGGACTTGTTGATATATTCGGATGGGGTCCCGAGGGGCTCGGGTGAGTTTTGGAACGTATTGGATCATTTTGGCTATGTTGGTTTGGTAGGGACCTGGTGTGACCACACCTGCGGAGACTTGGGCATAGGTGCGGAGCCGTAGAAGCAGTACTTGTAGTGCAAAAGCATAAATTGGAGTTAGGGGAAGTTGTCCACAAATGCGGAGATTTCATCGCATCTGCGAATGCAGTAGCTTTGGCGCAGAAGCAGGATGGGCACAGATGCGGAGCATTTCCTCGCACATGCAATGTCGTATAAGTAGAGTATATTCCACAGGTACGAGAGGTCTGAGGTTAGTGATTTTCACAAAAGTGAAGCAAAAGAGGAAATTTTGTCGCAGGTGCGACTTACCTGAGCATACTCACTATATATCGAGGTTTTGGTTCTTTTTATCACAATTTGAGATTTGGTGTTAGGTTTTGGGTAATTTTGGAGAGGATTTTTACCATATGAATTGGGGTAAGTGATAGCATCCTAGGAAGCTCAACTCTATTCAAGGACAAATATGAAGCTTTAGAATTTCAAAGAGGGCCTTTAACAAGATGTCAAGCTAAAGAGTTGCAAAACAAGGTCATTAGACTTCAAGTGCAAATAAAGAAGTTGTTAATTGGGAGAAAGAGCTCAAGGATAAAGGATGTGAATTGGCTACCTGTAATAATTATTTTATGGCCCAAATTTATGTCCAAGAAGAGGAGGATTGGGTCCCAAGAGACATCCTTTGAAGAAAGTCCTAATCAGTTCAATTTTCGATCCATTTGGCACCTATAATATATCCAAACTTGCAGCCCAATAAGTCCTTCATGAAGTCACATTTTTATAATACAAATAGGACTTACTTTATGTTCAAGAAGGGTAAAATAGGCGTGCTATAAGTTGAGTGCATGTTGGTGCCAAGTTGCTTGCAAATTTCCTTCAAGATTTCCAAGATCCTATCTAAGCCTGGTTTGAGACTTTCAAGATCCTATACTAAATTTGTTTAACTTATTTCTATATATTTTGGGACTATATTTATTGCTTTCCTAGGTAGTTAAGGTTATGTTTTCCTTTTCCTAAGATTGTTGGAATTACTTTCCAAGAATGAATTGGTTTTTGTTTCTTAGTATTTTCCTAAGATAGTTGGACTTGTTGTCCAAAGTAGTTTAAGACTTTACTTCCTTGTTATTTTAGCCTTAATTTTGTGACCCCTTCCTACCTATATAAGGGATGTCTTCTTTGTTTTCATACTTAGATTGTTATAGACAATATCAATAAATATTATGAGGTGTTTCTTGCACTCTTGTGTGTGGCTACTCTTGGATTTATTTTTCAACCTTCAACACTCAACTTAAGGTAGTAAGATGAATTCTTTGAAATCTTAGATCACTTATAGGTATTCAAGAAAGGTGAAAAGTTTAGTCTTATTGTTGTTCATGTTATTCTAAAGGGTCGGGTTTCACAATCAATTTTTTGTTTTTAATTCTCTACCAAAGGCGATTAGTTCTTCATTAGGTAATTGTTGTTGTTAGGATTCAACTTGAGGAATAGACTTATTGAATTCAAGAAACTATTTCTTAGGTTCAATCTATCTTTAATTTCTATCTTCTTTTTTCATTTCTTTACCTTCTTTTAGCTTCCGCACGTTTCTTAATTTTCTTATTTTCTTTAGTAGTTCTTGGACCCCTATCATGTGGTATCAGAGCATAGCCTAATCAAGATTTCAATCTTGATAATCTTGGGAGGTTCTTGGGCAAACAAAAAACCCAAAAAAATGAATATCAGTCCAAGAAAAGTGTTATTGTTCATTATTATTTTTTGAATTCAAGTATTATTTGGTTTCCAAGTCAAGAAAGGAAACACGAAGAGGGAATTCTAATTCTTGAATATTAAGGTAACTTCTTTCCTTATTCTTGTGGGTTTTGGGTTTCCTAAATTCTTTCCTTTTTTTTTTCTACTAATCAACTCCTATTCTTCCTAGGTTTGATCCTTCACTTTCCTTTTCTTTTTCTAACTCCACATTCTTATCACTAAGGTTGTGACTAGTAAGGTTTATTAATAAATCTTAAGATTAACGACCAAGAGTTGCTTTGAGTGAAAAAAGCAGGATAGGTGAGAACATTAGAGGAAAAAAGCCAAATTTAAATGATTATATTTCTTGTAATCTATGTCAAGATGTCTCAAACAGGTAGTTATAGTGAAAGGAGGCGAGCTATGACTCAACAACTTGAAAATTCAAACTTACAGTACACCGAATGGAAGGAAGACGATGGTAAAGTTATTTTTCAAACTAGAGCTAAAGTGATATCTTTGAGTTGTGGCCTTAGAATTGACAAAGAGTTTGGCTATAACTCCACTAGCACTTATACGTTTGAGAAATCGAACTTGCCTTGTGTTGAGCATATTGAAACCTACATGTTGAGAGGAGTAAAGGTAGATAAAAAGGTATTATTACTATTCTCTATTGGTAGGTACGAGGATGCGATCTAGTGTGATGTGATTCCCATGATTAATTATCATATATTGTTAGGAAAGCCATGGTATCTCTATATATGAGCTTCATATAGCATTGAAAAAAATAGATACTCTTTTGAGGTTAACGGGAAGAAACTCATTATTGGGCCTTTGACTCCCTCACAAATTTGTGAAGATGAAAAGACTATTAAAGAAAGTATGGAAAAATATGAGAGAAAATAATGAGAGGAGTAAGGGAGTGAATGTTGATATCCCAAGAGAGGAAAAAGGAGAGGTTATATTGAGTGAAGAGAATGGGATGTCAATTGAGAAAAAGAGTGATCTTGAGGGAAAAGAAAAGAGAGAAGGCAATTAGATAAAAAAAGTCTATGAGGTAGAGCGAGCAAAACAAGAGGTTTTGAGTGAAGCAAAAGAAAAAAACTTTAGTGAGAGAAAAGAGGCTAAGGGTGAGGAAAAAGTTAGTCTTTTGATAAAAGCCAAAGAGAGTGTAATCAAGAAAAAAAATTCTTTACTTCCTAACCCATTAACTCTTTCTTGTTTTAGTTCTTGTGCTTTTGTGCAACCACGCATTAAAAGACCTTTTGAAAGGGGAGGTGAGGAACAAAAGATGGTGGCAAAGGATCCAATTGGAATCCAACATAAATTTGGCGAAATCAATTCTTGTTGGATGGTGGAAGATAAACGCTTGATTAAATTCTTTGTTATTGAACCTTTTGACTACTTTGATTCTTATTTTCAGGTTTATAACGTGGAGTACCCTAAAGCCATTGCTATGTTGGAACCATTGCATAAAAGAATACAAGGTGATGATGTTTCATTTGTAAATAAGCCCAAGTATGGTATGTATAATTGGTTTATTCACATTCTTGGCCTTTTTAGAACACATAAGGTATTTTTGGAGATAATGAACTATACTCTTATTTATTATGTTGGTGAATTTATAATTTTTGTGGATGATGATATTTTGATGCATATCAAGTCATTAACTGTAATATCTAAATTCAAGTGCAAGAGTAATTTGCTTCCTTTTGAAATTGAGTATAACATAGATGATTATTTATTCCAACTGGCTGGAAAGAGACATAAATTTATGAGAAGAGACTTGCGAATGAGTTAAATATATTCTTCTTCTTTTATTCAAGTGTCTAATGAGTTTTCATGCAATAAATTACTAGAATATGATTTTTGTTGTGTGATGGGGAGTCATTCTTCAAGTCATGTTGATTGTGAGCTTGTAAAAGTATTTGCTACTAGTAAAGAGGATATACATGATTATTGTGACGCTGGTGACCAAATACTCATTCATGATACTATCTATGACTCTTATTGTGAAAATTTGAGTAATTGTTTAGAATCCCTTGATGTTGCGAATATTATTGGGGAAAGTTACAATCATGAGCTTGAATGTATTGAAATTTTTATTTTGAGATTTATGGGTTCTTCTAACCTTCTTGAGAATTTATGTGCTTCTTTGAATAGCTTACATGTAGAAGAATCCATGGGATTTGTAATTGTAGATACTTGGCTATATCATAAAAGTATCTTATTTGATACATGTGGTAGAGATACTTGTATTAAATGGATACGTGGTCAATATTTTGTAATATTGTTTTCATGCATATCATCTAAGAGAGGTTTTTATTATACTAATCTAAGTAGGCATAAATTTTATTAGGATGATGATGTTCATATATTTTATAAGGGAGTATTTACACCTATTAGACTAAATTGGGTTAAGTGGACACATAGTCACTATCTTGTTTTGTTCCTACCATTTTTTCAGTTTAATGTATGCCATTTACTAGTGCGTGTTTTCTTTTTCTTGCAAGGTCAAAATTCGAGGACTAATTTTCTTCAAGAAGAGGGAAATGATAGCATCCTAGGAAGCTCAAATCTATTCAAGGAAAAGGATGAAGCTTTGGAATCTCAAAGAGAGCCTTTAACAAGATGTCATACTAAAGAGTTGCAAAACAAGGTCATTAGACTTCAAGTGCAAATAAAGAAGTCGTTAATTGGGAGGAAGAGCTCAAGGATAAAGAATGTGAATTTCCTAGGTGTTACAATTGTTTTATCGCCCAAATTTATGTCCAAGAAGAGGAGTATTGGATCCAAAGCGATATCCTTTGAAGAAGGTCCTAATTAGTCCACTTTTGGACCCATCTGGCACCTAAAATATGTTCAAACTTGCAACTCAATAAGTCCTTCATGAAGTAACGTTTTTATTATATAAAAAGAAATTACTTTATGTCCAAGAAGGGTAAAATAGGTGTACTAGAAGTTGAGTGCAAGTTGGTGCCAAATTGCTTGCAAATTTCCTTCAAGATTTCCAAGATCCTATCCAAGATTAGTTTGAGACTTTCAAGATCCTATCCTAGATTGGTTTTAACTTATTTTCATATATTTTGGAACTATATTTATTTCTTTCCTAAGTAGTTAAGGTTATATTTTTCTTTTCCTAAGATTGTTGGAATTACTTTCCAAGAATGATTTGGTTTTTGTTTCCTAGTATTTTTCTTTTCCTAAGGTATTTGGACTTGTTGTCCAAAGTAGTTTAGGACTTTATTTCCTTGTTATTTTAGCCTTATTTTCGTGACCCCCTCCTACCTATATAAGGGGTGTATTCTTTATTTTTAGACATAGATTGTTATAGACAATATCAATAAAAATTGTGAGTTTTTTCTTGCACTCTTGTGTGTGACTACTCTTGGATATATTTTTCAACCTTCAAGACTCAACTTAAGATGGTAAGATGAATTCTTCGAAGTCTTAGATCACTTCTTGGTATTAAAGAAAAGTGATAAGTTTAGGCTTATTGTTGTTCTTGTTATTCTAAAGGGTCGGGTTTCACAATCTATTTCTTGTTTTTAATTCTCTACCAAAGGCGATTAGTTTTTCGTTAGCTAATTATTGTTGTTAGAATTCAATTTCAAGAATGGACTTCTTGAATTCAAGAAACTATTTCTTGGGTTCAATCTATCTTTAATTTCTATCTTCTTTTTTCGTTTCTTTACCTTCTTTTAGCTTTCACACGTTTCTTGATTTTCTTGTTTTCTTTAGTAGTTCTTGGACCCATATTGTATTGTTATCAGTAAGTTTTTTGACTCGATTTTGATTATATTTCATGAAGTTATCTTCGATTTTTGCATTTGGACTATGAATTTTAAAGAGAAATTGGAGAGGGGGGGGGGTTGTCTAAACTTTTCAAAAATGAATTTTTGAGTTTTGAACATGGATTCGGAGTCGGATTTGAGTGAAATTAGTATAGTTGGACTAGAAATTGAATGGGTTGTCAGAATTGGTGAGTTTTGTCGGGTTCCGAGGTGTGGACCCGAGTTTGAATTTTTGGTTGACTTTGAGTTTTTGATTGAAGATTCGAACTTTATCAATTGGGTTTGTCTCCTATGGCATTATTTGATATTTTTGAGTTGCTTTTGGATAGTTTCGAGATGTTCGGAAATTGATACGCGGGGGATGGCATTTCTAGAGTGTCGTTTGGCTTGCTTGGTATGGCTAACAATGAAATATATCATTCAACGACGTAACGTAGCATGAAAACAATATCGACCATAACGTCATAATCTTTTTATTACCAAAAGGATAATCCTTAACATAAACTGTATAAGTGGAGCATAATTCATAGAAAGTAAGCTCTTAACATTTTCATAGAAAACAACTATATAGTTATTCAAAAAAGTGAGGGCACTTCTTCTTCATCTCTTCCTATACCTCTAGGTGGCCTCTTCAACCTGTTGGTTTTACCATAAAACTTTCACGGAGGCAATCGCTTTATTCCTTAGCTTCCGGACTTGCCTATCAAGAATGGCAATCGGAATCTCCTCATAAGTCAATTCTTCATTAACCTCAATAGCCTCAATCGGAACAATGAGTGGCGGGTCTCCAACTACCTTCTTCAACATAGATACATGAAACACCGCGTGTGCTAATGACATCTCTTGTGGTAGCTCAAGCCTGTAAACCACCTGACCAATCCGGTGAATGATTCTGTATAGCCCGATATACCTAGGACTCTTCGAACTCCAAATCCCTGCGACGCACTTCATGGGGGAACCTTCATGAATACCCAATCATCCTCTTCGAACTCCAAATCCCTGCGACGCACGTTCGAATAGGACTTCTGGCGACTCTGAGAAGTTCTCAACCATTCCTTAGTGATTTTAACCTTCTCCATAGCCTGATGCACGAGGTCTGGCCCTATCAACTCTATTTCCCCAATATCACACAACCCAATGGGAGATCTACATCTCCTAACATATAGGGCCTTGAACGGTGCCATATGAATGCTAGCATGGTAACTGTTGTTGTAGTCAAATTCGATGAGCGGCAAATGATCATCCTAACTACCCTTGAAGTCAAGAACACAAGTGCGCAACATATCCCCGGGTGTCTGAATAGTCCGCTTTGCCTGCCCGTTGGTCTGTGGTTGGAAGGTTGTACTAAGATTCACCTGAGTACCCAAACCTTGCTAAATTCTCTTCCAAATATTAGCTGTGAACTCTGCCCCTCGATCTGAGATAATAGAAACTGCAGTTCCATGCAACCTGACTATTTCCTTGATATACAACTGAGCATACTGTTCTGCTGTGTCGGTAGCCTTAACAGGTAAGAAATGTGCTGATTTCGTGAGTCAATACACAATCACCCAAATCGAGTCAAAATTACGTGGCATATGAGTTAGTCCTACCACAAAGTCCATATTGATCATCTCTGTCATGCCCCAAACTCAGGGAGCGCGACCGGCACTCAACCGAGAGAACCCGGCTGAGTAAGCCTATTAGACTTACTTCTACCCAAACTCATCCATGAATAAAGAGGAGATGTACTCCATTAATCAATCACTGAAAAGATTTTATTAACAACTTCCTTTTCATTTCCATTAGTAGCCTCATTCATAATTTCCAAAAAACATTACGAGTTTAAAGAATTAATGAAAAACATAATTTCCAAGTACCAACATTTCTAGTTCAATTCCCAACATCAACCATAACATACAACCTATCTACTGAGCCTCTAAGTACAATAGAAGAGTAATATGGAAATGCCGGCAATAAGGTCCCGGCTATACCTCAAAACACTGTACATGAGAAGCAAAAAATACATGACCCCGAAATGAAGTGGGGCTCACCAAATCAGCTGAAAAGAGTGTACTGCTATCACCGATCAATGCCGCCTGCTGAAGAACCACCTGCATCCTTTAAAGATGTAGCGCCCCCGGCAAAAGGGACGTTAGTACTGTCGAATTGCACTAGTATGTATAGCTAAAAATTCTCTTTCAAAATAGAATGCCCATATAAGAAAAGGCAACACGTAGAAACAACAAGTCACAATAAACAATTTCCAAACGTCCAGTTAAAACATAATAATTTCCAAAATACAAACTTCATATATAATTTTAGTTGGGAAATCATTAGCACCGATATACCACCGTCTTTGTTAGCATGGAGTCCGATCACGCCCGATCGGCTAGGCCATCTCCCTACGAACAATGTGGTTTGACATGTGATGCGAAAGAAAGTTGTTACCAAGAGTAATACCACCATATGTGCAATATGGCGTCTGATCTCCACCCGATTAGCTAGGCCGCCTTCCCACATATGCCGTGAGGGTTGACTTTTCCAATCCACAAAGGTTCCAGTTTCATCTCAATTAAGGGGAATAATATCACAATCCACCACTACACCGGCACGTGTAGTTTCAGGTGTGGGCCTTATGACCCACCCTTTCTCGGTATTGCTAATGATGCTCCCAAAAATAGTTTTGATTTGATTTGCAAACAGAAATATCATAAATACAATTGTACTCACCTTAACATCTTTCACATTGTATGAATTCTCATTAGTATTTTCAGTCATTCACAACGACAATATTTCCTTGGCTCATTAGGCCATTCACAAGATTCTTTATTCCTGGCACAATGGCCGCATTTCATATTCCACGCTTTCACCTCTTTCAATTTCAAAGATCACCATCAAGTATCAACATATAGGATATTTTAAAATATCATATACTTCAAATCCATTTGAAATGGAAACTTCAAACACAAATGGTTTCTTCCCAAAGAATGAAGCATACCAACCAACAATAGAAACACACATGAAAAATCATAAACAGTCAATATACCATTTACTCTTGCAATACTCTCCCCCAGAAATGACAATGTACAATTTCAACACAGGAGTATATAGAACTCGAATCACACTGGATATATTTATAAGTCAAAGCATTAGTTAAAGCAGCCACTAATGGGCATGAATTTAGTACAAAAGCTTTTAGATAATTCTATCTTTCATTGAAACACGACTCAAAGCCATAACCTTTTAATACGTAACCCACACTTTGAAACTTACAGAAATATTATGGAATTCAATTCCGAGAGAGAAAGTTTAGCCAACATACCTCAATTGTGCTTCTTTAGACTCTACAACTTTTCGAAACCCTTAGCAACCTCAATCTATTTTAGCAATATATAAATTGAACCCAAAATTAGGAAAACGTTCATGGTGCTAGTTCACTTCTTATTTTTCCCACACTTTTTATCACATGCATGCAAGATAAACAACCCTCACACCAATGGACCATCTTATTAATACCCCATTATAGCTATGTTTGAAATTAAGAGCTGGGGTGATGAAGTCTTACCTTTTTGGATGTAGAATTTGGTACTCTACTTGAATATTTCCAAAGCTTCAAGTAATGATTGAAGATCAATTTGATGAAAACTTAGACCCTCCCTATTGAACCCACTCTCTCTCTCACTCTAGAAACATCTGAAAATGAGCTCAAAATAGACCTAAGAGGTATTTTAACGGAATGGGGGTTCAGGTTTTAAATTAAGATAAATGGTGCCCCGACACAGGTCTGCGGTCGCATATATGCGACCGCATAATGGTTATGCAGTCCGCAAAGTGACAGTAGAAATGGCCCTCAGGGGCCTAAACTTTCGGTTCAGGTATGCGACCAGTATGCGGTCCGCATACTCGTTCTGCGATCGCATAATGCACCGCAGAATTCCCTCCGCAAAAACTCAAGAGGGATTATGCGAGCGATATGCGGTCGCATAATCGACCGCAAAACTGACCTCAAGTTGGCCAAACTTACTGCTTCACTCTGTGGCCATTATACGGTCCGCAGAGTGATTATGCGGCCGCATAATGGGCCGCATAAATGCGCATTTTTGCCAAAAATTTTCCTTTACTTTCCGGTGCATTGTTCAACCCAAAAAGTCTGAACCGCGGTGAGCAAGCTCACCGCGAAGATCTTATATCATCCTCAAACACGTAAGCCTACTCCGGCACCACGAAAACTTGAATTCACTTGCAAAATTTACACGGCTTTACACTGAAATACTTCAAAATTTTTCGGGGTGTTACATTCTCTCCCACTTAGGATCATTCGTCCTCGAATGAGGATCAAAATCCATCATTAGCATTCAATGTGGTTCAACTGTTGGTTCACACACACTAGTAGTTTTAAAATTTGGCTAACTCCCTAAATTTCAAAAAACTTTTGCCAGAGTCTCCCCTGTAACTGGGCCTATCCACCTGCCAGAGTAACACCAAAATAATTCCTAACAACACATCCACAACTTGACAAAACATCACCATGTATAACAACGTCACTAATCTCATCATTACATGTATTATGCTATCAAGAGTGGTATTTGGACATGAGTTGCACATATTTAAATCATACAACACAGAAGTACCTTTCAAATCACAATCATTTAACTATACACTCAAGTGGGAACATTTTATTTCCTTAACACTTTTGCCCCTCCATGTGGTCTCCTCGACTTTCAGACTTCGCCATAACACATTAACAGATACAATCTCAACCCCCAGACTTTTCTAACAAGGATAGCAAATAGTTTCTCCTCACAATCCCATTATCCCTTATCTTCACCTTATTAGACATAGATAATGAAACATCGGGTACACGGAGAACAATAATAGGGAAACATTATACTCATAGTTTAGCCTATTTCCTTTCAAAATTCCATAAGGACTAATGTGACTTCACATACTTTACCTTTATTGACAATTCACATAGCATCCTCATGCAAAAAAAAATAATATTTATAATAACCCATTCACTTTCTTCAACTCTAAATCTCCACGCCGAACACCCAAACTAAACCTTTGGCAACTTCCAACAATTTCTCTAAGATGTGCTAGCTTGACTATGACCATAAAATTTCCTATCCCATATATTTGATCACGGGATGATGCTTCTTGTTTGACATGCCTGAACCTACAATACTCGATATATTTTCTACAAGCAGGAACAACAAGTTTCGAGTTTTCGCTAGAAATATTCAAGAATCCATCAACGTGCTGAGCACGGCATTTCAGAAGGTGATATCATAAGAGACATGAAGGTCACTACCAATAGTGCTGATATGGAGATTCGTTGTGGTGACACCATCGGTTCAACAAATGAATCATAGAGTTTCCTAGTAGGCATAGATAATGTAGGGATCAAGATCATGATTGGGAGATTTAAATAAATGAGTCATTTTACAAATATGACATATGGGAGGCATGGTCTGGAGGATAAAGACATTAGCGTCAGTTATTCTTGGAATACTATGAGCCAAGAAAAGGACAACAATAATTGTTTCATTCCATACATGCCTTATTTGGCAATAGTAGGCCTCAAAGAGAGATAACACTTATGTGACACCAGTCGGCTCTTGAAATGTAGGGAAAATCAGTTTAACTCGAAATGAGATTATTCTAGCACCCTGAATATGATATGGGTTTCAAGATACACAAAGTTGCATTACACTCTTAACACTAACTAGCACAAGGAATCTATGCCACAAGCTTATGAGGATGAAAAGAAGTTGAACACTTGTGAGATTATTATCATTCCCACAGCTTAACCTTTGCCAATATTTGATCCTATGTGAGAGGACTAGAGATACGACGAGTTTGTCTTTCAATTCAATATGCTCATCATAAGGCTGCTCAACTTTCAATCTCACACAAGTGGAATCATGTAACTAGGACATCTTAATGTTGGATGAAATCATGTATTAGTTAGAGAAAATGAACACTTTGCCATGAGCTAGACATGTTTTTGCCATAACAACTCTCAAGTTTCCATATCAGGCCAATTCACGGGCAACCACAATACTGGGAACAAGGTGAGTTACTTACTGAGGTATGATCTAGGTGGACATGAAAGTCATACTGAGATGGGTAAACAACAAGACATCCCTGTGACAATTTTGTGATAAATCTCAAGTTGCTCAGAAACTTTATGCGGATAAGTGGCCCCTTTCAATTGGCATGTACGCACATGATAGGTGCTAAGATATACTCTCATGTTACTAGACAATGAAAAGGATTCATGATACTATTCATAAAGGAGTAGAATAATTGTTCCAACCATAGAAGTCACATATACCGAAGAGGAAAACAGTGACTCAAGAAGGATCTCAAATCTAGGATGCTTTCCATTGGATATGATACCGTATAGGTAAATATTACGGTGATGCATGTATAGGCACAATTGAGTAGATGTTATCCATTTGAATCAAAAAGTTCTGTACGAAATTCATCAGGTATTATCCCTTGTTGAGAATTTAGGGAAGCAGTGGGAAGTATTAACCTAGGGCTATAACGCAATTCAAGGAACCCATTATAGAACTCAATTTCTCAAGAGGTTGTAAATATAAGGAATTGTGATAAAGAGGCTTCACGAATACTGTGCCTCATTCTAAGAGTAGATACAGAGGACGACGCATAAAGTTGTTTCGGTTCTATCCCAACTTCCATAGTAACATAAGAGGTGACATATGACAAAGTGGAACCGGGATCAATAAGAACATACACATCATGAGATCAGACAGTCAATATACCAGTAACCACATCTGGAGAAGCCTCAAACTTTTGACGTCTCCTCATAGCATAAAACCTGTTGGGCCCTCCCGAGCTCTGAATACCACCCCTAGCTGTTCCACGCCGTGCAGGCGTTATAGTGACTCTAGCTGGGGGAGGCGTTGTGGATGTAGTTGCTACAGAACTGGCTGGATGTGCCATACCCTTGCCCATGCTCTGGCAAGACAAATAACAATCTCTTTGAAAGTGGACCGTCATACCACACTTCCTTTGTACCATAGTGACACACTCCCAGATGGCATCTCCCATACTTCACACAACGGGGATGAGGTCCCCTGAACTGACTCGTCTCACTGACCTGATATTTACCCTTTTTGCATAAATCATAAGCATACCCCTTATCCTTCCTCCAAGCTTCCAATGCGCGATTAACAATTCCAGCACCAGATTGTTGTGTGGGCCTTTGGAATTGCCCAAAGATACCACCTCTAATGCGCTGCTGAGCATACTCACAACACGACGCCAAATGTTCCTTCCCGCATGACTGACATAACTGGATGGGTGTACCCAACCTAGGGCATTTGTTCTTCTTGTGCCCCCTCTTTCCACAGCCATAACATATTTCAAGGGTCATCCAACATGTTCCCAAGTGTCGCTTCTTGCAAATCACACAATCTAGTTCATTAGCACCAACAACCCTCTTTTGTTTCTTAGATTCTCTCACCACACGATCCGGTGCTGCGGTGACAGTGGAAGGAATAAGGACACTTCCATTAGCAATAAGTTCTTCCAACCCCTCCACCGCTCGACGCATTCTCCCAACGAACTCTTGTGTAATCTTCCCTAGATTCAATGGAGCGGTCATTCCCTCCCCATTGTGTTTAACTCGTGGATTACTCATCTGAAAAATATCATGAGACATAACGAGGAAATTAGCTTCCTATCTTGAGATCTATCGCATGATCTGGAGTATCAAAGAAGTGTGAAAGTCCTAAATGTCCAAGTAGCCTCCTCATTATAGATGTGGTCGACAACACACCGATAAGAAGGACTCTACTAGACACGGCTCCGAGACATCCTAGGACACATTAAAACCTTAGGTTCTGATACCAAGTTTGTCACGCCCAAAACTCAGGGAGCACGACCGGCACTCAACCGAGAGAACCCGGCCGAGCAAGCCTATTAGACTTACTTCTACCCAAACTCATCCATGAATAAATAGGAGATGTACTCCATTAATTATTCACTGAAAAGATTTTATTAACAACTTTCTTTTCATTTCCATTAGTAGCCTCATTCATAATTTCCAAAAAATATTACGAGTTTATAGAATTAATGAAAAATATAATTTCCAAGTACCAACATTTCTAGTTCAATTCCCTACATCAACCACAACCCACAACCTCTCTATGGAGCCTCTAAGTACAATAGAAGATTAATATGGAAATGCCGGCAACAAGGCCCCGACTATACCTCAAAACACTGTACATGAGAAGCAAAAGATACATGACCCCAAAATGAAGTGGGGCTCACCAAATCAGCTGAAAAGAGTGTACTACTATCACTGATCAATGCCGCCTGCTGAAGAACCACCTGAATCTATTAAAGATGCAGCGCCCCCGGCAAAAGGGACGTTAGTACTGTCGAATAGCACTAATATGTATAGCTAAAAATCCTCTTTCAAAATAGAATGCCCATATAAGAAAAGGCAACACATAGAAATAGCAAGTCACAATCAACAATATCCAAATGTCCAGTTAAAACATAATAATTTTCAAAATACAAACTTCATATATAATTTTGGTTGGGAGATCATTAGCACCGATATACCACCGTCTTTGTTAACACGGAGTCCGATCACGCCCGATCGGCTAGGCCATCTCCCCACGGACAATGTGGTTTGACATGTGATGCGAAAGAAAGTTGTCACCAAGAGTAGTACCACCATATGCGCAATCTGGCATCTGATCTCCAGCCGATCAGCTATGCCGCCTTCCCACATATGCCATGCGGGTTGACTTTTCCAATCCACAAAGGTTCCAGTTTCATCCCAATTAAGGGGAATAATAACACAATCCACCCCTACACCGGCACGTGTAGTTTCTGGTGTGGGCCTTATGACCCACCCTTCATCGGTATTGCTAATGATGCTCCCAAAAATAGTTTTGATTTGATTTTCAAACAGAAATATCATAAAAATAATTGTACTCACCTCAACATCTTTCACATTGTATGAATTCTCATTAGTATTTCCAGTCATTCACAACGACAATATTTTCTTGGATCATTAGGCCATTCACAAGATTCTTTATTCCTGGCACAATGGCCGTATTTCATATTCCACGCTTTCACCTCTTTCAATTTCAAAGATCACCATCAAGTATCAACATACAGGATATTTTAAAAATCATATACTTCAAATCCATTTGAAATGGAAACTTCAAACACAAATGGTTTCTTCCCAAAGAATGAAGTATACCAACCAATAATAGAAACACACATGAAAAATCCTAAACATTCAATACACTATTTACTCTTGCAATACTCTCCCCCAGAAATGACAATGTACAATTTCAACACAGGAGTATATAGAACTCGAATCGCACTGGATATATTTATAAGTCAAAGCATTAGTTAAAGCAGCCACTAATGGGCATGAATTTAGTACAAAAGCTTTTAGATAATTCTATCTTTCATTGAAACACGACTCAAAGCCATAACCTTTTAATACGTAACCCACACTTTGAAACTTACAGAAACATTATGGAATTCAATTCCAAGAGAGAAAGTTTAGCCAACATACCTCAATTGCACTTCTTTAGACTCTATAATTTTTCGGAACCCTTAGCAACCTCAATCTACTTTAGCAATATACAAATTGAACCCAAAATTAGGAAACCGTTCATGGTGCTAGTTCACTTCTTATTTTTC
The DNA here is from genome assembly GCF_000715075.1 of Nicotiana tabacum. NCBI lineage: Eukaryota > Viridiplantae > Streptophyta > Magnoliopsida > Solanales > Solanaceae > Nicotiana > Nicotiana tabacum. The sequence continues at coordinate 51,288,011 of NC_134100.1, forward strand.
CCACACTCTTTATCACATGCATGCAATATAAACAACCCTCACACCCATGGACCATCTTATTAATAACCCATTATAGCTATGTTTGAAATTAAGAGCTGGGGTGATGAAGTCTTACCTTTTTGGATGAAGAATTTGGTACTCTACTTGAATATTTCCAAAGCTTCAAGTGATGATTGAAGATCAATTTGATGAAAACTTAGACCCCCCCGCTTGAACCCTCTCTCTCTCACTCAAGAAACATCTGAAAATGAGTTCAAAATAGAACTAAGGGGTATTTTAACGGAATGGGGGTCAGGTTAAAATTAAGAAAAATGGTGCCCCGACACAGGTCTGCGGTCGCATATGCGACCGTATAATGGTTATGTGGTCCGTAAAGTGACTGCAGAAATGGCCCTCAGGGGCCTAAACTTTCGGCTCAGGTATGCGACCAGTATGCGGTCCACATACTCATTCTGCGGTCGCATAATGCACCGCAGAAATCCCTCCGCAAAAACTCAAGAGGGATTATGCGATCAATATGCTGTCCGCATATCGATTATGCGGTCGCATAATCGACAGCAAAACTGACCTCAAGTTGGCCAAACTTACTGCTTCACTCTGCGGCCATTATGTGGTCCGCAGAGTGATTATGCGGCCGCATAATGGTCCGCATAAACGCGCATTTTTGCCAAAAAAATTCCTTGACTTTTCGGTGCTTGGCCTCGCGAACGCGATGCACACTGTCGCCCAACACTTAGCAGAATCCAAAAACGGGAATTGGCCATTTATTTCATTTTCTAAAAAACCAAACAGACTAGAGGCGATTTTCAAGAGTTGTTTTCTTCTCCAAAGTGTTGGTAAGTGATTTTAAACCATTTTCTTTCAATTATCCATTACATTTTATAAATTATCAACCTAAAATCTAGAGTTTTTATGGTAGAATTAGGGGTTGGGGTAGAAACTAGGGATTTCGGAAATTTGGGGATTTAGACCTCAATTTGAGGTTGGGTTCCAAAATTAATTATATATCCGAGCTCGGGGGTGAATGGGTAAATGAATTTCTTTCCGAACCTCGGGTTTTGACCAAGCAGGCCCGGGGTCGATTTTCGACTTTTTGGAGGAAAATTTGGGAAATCTAAATTTATGCAATGTAATTGATTCCTTTAGCAATATTTGATATTATTGAGTCTTTTTTGAATAGATACAAGTGGTTTGGAGGTGGATTCTAAAGAAAAAGTTGTGATTGAGAATTAAGTGGCCTTCGGAGCGAGGTAAGTGTTGTGTCTAACTTTGACTTGAGGAAATTAGGAACCTCAGATTAATTGCTATGTGAAATTCATGTGAGCGGCGTATATGTGAGGTGACGAGTACTTATGCACCGCCAATTTACCTGTTTTCCATGTTACTTCCGTTTTTTTTATATTCTCTTTTTCCTATGCCTAATTGTTACGTATTTATACTAGTGTTGTTAAATTGACCGTTCTTATCATGTTTACAGATTTTCTGGTGATAATTGAGTATTTATTTCAAAGTTGAGATTAATATTGTGGAACTAAATGTTGAAGTAAGGTTTGTACTTGTTATTATATCTCCTTGTTGTTATTTATTCATTGCATTATGGTAAGGGAGAGTGTTAATGCACGAAGGGTGATGTCGTGCCATATTGTGAGTGTAAAGCACGAAGGGTGATGTCGTGCCATATTGTGAGTGTAAAATCACGAAGGGTGATGTCATGCCATATTGTGAGTGTTAATGCACGAAGGGTGATGTCGTGCCATGATATGAGAGTTAATGCACGAAAGGTGATGTCGGTGCCGTTTCTATTGATTTTATGGTGAGATTGAGAGTAAAAGCACGAAGGGTGATGCTGTGCATTTTTCCTTTACTGTATTCATTTTTTCTGCTAATTCATTATATATTGGTTATTCTAGTTATCCTTCTACTGTGGTTCTCTATCTCGTATTTCCCCCAGCATGTTTCCCCCTCCCTATATTTCCTGTCTAGCTCTACATTACAGTTATTTGTATATACACTATTAAATTGTACAGGTGGAATTGTAGGTGCCTTGCCCTAGCCTCGTCACTACTTCATCGAGGTTAGGCTCGATACTTACCAGTACATGGGGTCGGTTGTACTGATACTGCACTCTGTACTTTCTGTGGAGATTTTGGTACCAGCTCGGGTTGATCGAGATTTTAGTTGTTGGACCCGCCATCCGGAGACTCAAGGTAGATCTATCGGCATTCACATACTTTAAAGTCCCCGTCTATCCTTCTGTTTTACTGTTTCTTTCATACAGGAAGTTGTATTTCTTTCAGAGTATTACTTGTAGTAAATTCTAGAATGCTCGTGAATTATGACTTCAGATCCGAGTGGTAGTAATTAATACAGTTTGTATATTATTCCGCACTTATTATATTTCATCTTAGCTAATTATTGTTATTTATTTAATGTAAATAAGGATTGGGTTTAATGATTTACTAACGTTGGCTTGCCTAGCAAATGAAATGTTAGGCGCCATCACGGTCCCGACAGTGGGAATTCCGGGTCATGACAAGTTGGTATCATAGCACTAGGTTGCCTAGGTCTCACGATTCACGAGCAAGCTTAGTACAGTCTGGAGGATCAGTACGGAGATGTCTGTGCTTATCTTCCAGAGGCTATGAAGTTTAGGAATAAATTTCACTTCTATTCTCCTCTATCATGCGATGTAGTTTTCTTAATACTGATTGGACTCTTCTACTCTTATTCTCTCGCAGATGGCGAGAACAAGTACCGCTTCCTCAGCTGAGCAGTAGCCAGAGCCTCCAGTGGCAGCTCCTACGAGGGGCAGAGGCCGAGGCAGGGGAAGGGCTCAGCCTAGAGCCCGAGCAGCAGCCCCAACTGTGGAGCCTTAGATAGAGCTTGACGAGGAGGTTCCAGCAAGACTGTTCCTGCCGGGCCAGCTCAGGTTCCGGAGGGGTTCATTGCCACCCCAGTACTTCAGGATGCTTTGGTCCGTTTGGTGGGCCTTATGTAGAGTGTGGCCCATACTGGCGCATTTCCCATGGCACCAACTGTCTCTCAGGCTAGGGGAGGAGCCTAGACTCCCACTACTCCCGCTCCGGAGTAGATAACTCCCCAGTATCAGGCTCCAGCAGCTCAGCCAGTCGGAGTGGTTCAACAGGTTGTTGCGGCACAGGCCGGAGATGGGCCAGCTATGTCTTCTGAGGCTTTATGGAGATTGGACAAGTTTACCAATAGGGTCGATTTTGCTGCATTTCAGATGACTGATTCCGCCAAGAAATGGTGGAGAGATTATTTGCTGACCAGACCAGTTGGTTCGCCTGCTCTTACTTGGGACCAGTTCTCTCGGCTCTTCATAGAAAAGTTTCTACCTATCACATTGAGAGAGGAGCGTCGTCGTCAGTTTGAGCATCTCCAGCAGGGCAATATGACTGTTACTCAGTATGAGACCCGTTTTGTGGATTTGGCCTGTCATGTTATTCTTTTGCTTCCCACCGAGAGAGAGAGAGAGAGAGGGTGAGGCAATTTATTGATGGACTTGCTCAGCCTATCAGATTGCAGATGGCTAAGGAGACTGGAAGTGAGATTTCTTTTCAAGTAACTACTAATGTCGCCAGATGAGTCGAGATGGTTCTTGCTCAGGGAGGTCAGGGGTCTGACAAGAGATCTCGTTATTCCGGTGAGTTCAGAGGTGCCTCATCTAGAGGCAGGGGTACTTTTGGTAGAGGCCATCCTCCAAGGCCGTTTCATTCAGCACTCCAGGCATCCCACAGTGCCTCAGGTGGTCGTGGCACTCAGATGCATTATTCCGACCAGCTAGCCTACAATGCACCACTAGCTCCTATTAGTGTACCTCCACTCCAGAGTTATCAGGGTGGTTACTCAGGTCGACAGGGTCAGTTTCAGGGTCAACAGTCACAGCAGCCGAGGTTATGTTATACTTGTGGTGATCCAAGGCATATTTCTAGATTTTGCCCTCGGGCAATGGGTAGCTCTCAGCATCCGAGTTCTCGTGCCATGGTTCCGGCACCAGTTGCTACACCACCTGCTCAGCCAACCAGAGGCAGGTGTCAGGCAGCTAGAGGTAGAGGTCAGACTGTTAATGGTGGAGGTCAGGCCGTTAGAGGTGGAGACCAGCCAGCTAGAGGCCGTCCCATGGACGTAGTTTAGAGTGGTGTGTTATGCTTTCCCAGCCAGGCCTGAGGCTGAGTCATCTAACGCTGTTATCATAGGTACTGTTTCAGTTTGCAGTAGAGATGCTTCAGTTCTATTTGATCCGGGGTCTACTTACTCCTATGTATCATCCTATTTTGCTTCATATTTGGTTGTGCCATGTGATTCTCTGAGTGCTCCTGTGTATGTGTCCATGCTAGTGGGGGATGCTATTGTTGTAGATTGTGTTTATTGTTCGTGTGTGGTCACCATTGGGAGTCTTGAGACTCGTGTAGATCTTCTACTTCTCGATATGGTTGATTTTGATGTCATACTCGGTGTGGATTGGCTGTTACCTTATCATGCTATATTAGATTATCACACCAAGAGGATGACCTTTGCCTTGCACGGGTTGCCTCGATTAAAGTGGAAAGGGACACTTGGCCATTCTCCCAGCAGGGTTATCTCTTATGTGAAGGGTCGGTATATGGTCGAGAAGGGGTGTCTAGCTTATTTTGCTTATGTTTGCGATTCTAGTGCGGAGGTTCCTTCCATGGATTCAGTGCCGGTTGTTCGTGAGTTTCCAGAGGTGTTTCCTGCAGACCTGCCGGGGATGCCACCCGATAGGGATATTGATTTTTGCATTGATTTGGATCCGGGCACTCAGTCCATTTCCATTCCGCCATACTGTATGGACCCGCTAGAGTTGAAAGAATTGAAAGAACAGTTACAAGATTTGCTTGATAAGGGCTTCATTAGACCTAGTGTCTCGCCCTGGGGTGCACCTGTGTTGTTTGTAAAGAAGAAAGATGGATCGATGAGGATGTGTATAGATTATCGGCAGTTGAACAAAGCCACCATCAAGAACAAGTACCCATTGCCGAGGATTGATGATTTATTTGACCAGCGTCAGGGTGCCCAAGTGTTTTTGAAGATTGATTTGAGATCTGGCTACCATCAGTTGAGGATTAGGGCATCTGATGTCCCTAAGACAGCTTTTCAGACTCGATATGAGCATTATGAGTTTCTAGTGATGTCATTTGGGTTGACAAATGCCTCAGCGGCATTCATGGATTTGATGAACCGGGTATTCAAGCCCTACTTGGATTCCTTCGTGATTGTGGTTATTGATGATATCTTGGTCTATTCCCACAGCCGAGAGGAGCATAAGCAGTACCTTCAGATCGTTCTTCAGACTGAGAGACAGCCAGTTATATGCTAAATTCTAAAAATGCAGAGTTTTGGTTGAGTTTATTTTCTTTCTTGGGTCAGGTTGTATCAGTAGAGGATATCAGGTGGATCCTAAGAAGATTGAGGCAGTTTAGAACTGGCCTAGACCCACATCAGCTACAGAGATCCGTAGTTTCCTAGGTTTAGCGGGCTATTACCATCGATTCGTGGAGGGGTTTTCATCCATAGCAGCCCCGTTGACCCAAAAGGGTGCCCCGTTCAGGTGGTTAGATAAGTTTGAGGCGAGCTTTTAGAAGCTCAAGACAGCTTTGACTACAGTGCTGACATTGGTATTACCCACAGGTTCAGGATCGTATACAGTATATTGTGACGCATCTCGTATTGGTCTGGGTGCGGTATTGATGCAGGGTGGTAAGGTTATTGCATATGCTTTGCGACAGCTGAAGGTTCACGAGAAGAATTACCCTGTTCATGATCTAGAGCTGGCAACCATTGTTCACGCGCTGAAGTTTTAGAGGCACTATCTTTACGGCGTGCCATTAGAGGTATTCACGGATCATCGGAGCTTGCAAAATTTGTTCAAGCAAAAGGAGCTCAATTTGAGATAGATGAGGTGGTTGGAGCTATTTAAAGACTATGATATCACCATATTGTATCATCCCGAGAACGCCAATGTGGTGGCCGATGCTTTGAGTAGAAAGTCAGCTAGTATGGGTAGCCTTGCTTATATTCCAGTTGGTGAGAGACCGCTTGCATTGGATGTTCACGCCTGGCCAACCAGTTTGTGAGGTTGGATGTTTCTAAGCCCAGTCGTGTTCTAACTTGTACAGTTGCTCGATCTTTTTTGTTTGAGCGCATCAGGTGACACGGTGGTGCCAAGTAGGTTACTGTTGGAGATGACGGAGTTTTGAGGATGTAGGGTCGTATTTGTGTGCGTAATGTGGATGGACTTCGTGAGTTGATTCTAGAGGAGGCCCACAGTTGCCGGTATTCTCTTCATCCGGGAGCCGCCAAGATGTATCAGGACTTGCAGCATCATTATTGGTGGAGGAGAATGAAGAAAGACATAGTTGCATATGTAGCTCGGTACCTAAATGTCCAGCAGGTAAAGTGTGAGCATCAGAGACCTGGTGGTTTACTTCAAAGGTTAGAGATTCCTGAGTGGAAGAGGGAACGTATCACTATGAATTTTGTTGTTGGACTCCCACGGACTCAGAGGAAGTTCGACACAGTTTGGGTCATTGCGGACAGGCTGACCAAGTCAGTGCACTTCATTCTTGTGGCAGTTACCTATTCTTCGGAACGATTGGTAGAGATTTACATTCGTGAGATGGTTCGTCTTCACGGTGTGCTCGTGTCTATCATTTCTGATCGAGGTACGCAGTTCACCTTGCACTTCTGGAGGGCAGTACAGTGTGAGTTGGGTACACGGGTTGACTTGAGCACAACATTTCATCCTCAGACGGACGGGCAGTCCGAGCGCACTATTCAGATCTTGGAGGATATGCTCCGCGCATGTGTTATAAACTTTGGAGGATCGTGGGATCAGTTCTTGCCCTTTGCAGAGTTCGCCTATAACAACAGCTACCAGTCGAGCATTCAGATGGCTACCTATGAGGCACTATATGGTAGGCGGTGCCGGTCGCCAGTTGGGTGGTTCGAGCCGAGGGAGGCTCGGTTGCTGGGCATAGACTTAGTACAAGATGCCTTGGATAAGGTCAAGATTATTCAGGATCGACCTCGCACAGCTCAGTCCAGGTAGAAGAGTTATACCGACCGCAAAGTTTGTGATATTGTATTCGTGGTCAGAGAGAGAGTGTTGCTTCGGGTATCACCCATGAAGGGTGTAATGAGGTTCGGAAAGAAGGGAAAGTTGAGCCCTAGGTATATCGGACCTTTTGAGATTCTAAAGAGGGAAGGAGAGGTGGCTTACAGGCTTGCATTGCCACCTAGTTTAGCCGTTGTTCATCTGGTATTCCATGTGTCCATGCTTCGAAAGTATCACGGCGTTCCGTCCCATGTGTTAGATTTCAGCTTGTCCAGTTGGACAAGGATTTGACTTACGAGGAGAAGCCGGTGGCTATTCTAGCCCGGCAAGTTTGCCAGTTGAGATCAAAGATTTACCCTTCAGTTCAAATGTTGTAGAGATGTCAGCCTGTTGAGGCAGCCACTTGGTAGTCCGAGTCCGATATGCAGAGTAGATATCCCCACCTTTTCACCAGCCCATGTACTTTTCTATATCCGTTCGAGGACGAACGGTTGTTTTAAAGGTGGAGAATGTGATGACCCAAAAGGTCATCTTATATTTTGGAACTCGATTCTACGCTCTTAAGCCTTTAAAATCTCATTTTTACCCTCCTTAATTTGCGTGCGCAGTCCGGGTATTGGCCCGAAAGACTTATGAGTTAAAAATTGATAAAAATAAGAACTTTTACCTTAAAAGTTTATTTTAGTTGACTTCGGTCAACAATTTTAGTAAACGGGCCCGGATCCATGTTTTGATGGTCCCGGTGGGTCCGTATTAAATTATGGGACCCGGGCGTATGCCCGAAATTGAATTCGGAGGTCCCTAGCTCGAGGTATGAATTTTTGATAAAAATTAAAAGTCAGAAAATTATTTATTTTTAAGAATTGATTAATGTTTGGCATTGTTAGTACCAAGTCCGTATTTTGGTTCCGGAGCCCAGTACAGGTTCATTATAATACTTAATACTTGTCTGTGAAATTTGGTGAGAAACGGAGTTGATTTGTCGTGATTCGGACGTCCAGTTGAGAAGATAGAAATTTTAAAGTGTTCTTGAGAATTTCATTTGATTTGGTGCTAAATTCGTAGTTCTAGGTGCTGTTTTGGCGATTTGTTCGCGTGAGCAAGTTCGTCTAATATTAATAGACTTGTGTGAATGTTTGGTTTGGAGCTCCGAGGGCTCGGGTGAGTTCCGGATAGGCCACAGGATGTTTGGACTTTGGAAAATCTAGTTTTCTGCAGATTCTGGTGTTCTGGCATGTCCTTCTTCGCATTAGTGAAGGTACTCTCGCGAACGCGAAGAGTAAACTGGTCAGCTGGGATTTCCTTCTTCGCGAATGCGAAGGCTTGGTCGTGAACGCGTAGTGACGGGGGATTTACCCTTCGACGAATGCGGTTGGCTCATCGCGAATGCGAAGTATAAGGGACCTGGGGGAGGGTTGGTCGTTCCTTCATCGGGAACGCGAGCAATGTCTCGTAGAGGTAGCCTACGCAAACGCGAACAAGGTCTCGTGAACACGAAGGCTTGGCAGCCGATACTCTTCGCGAACGTGACAGTGGCCATTTATTTCATTTTCTCAAAAACCAAGCGGACTAGAGGCGATTTTCAAGAGTTGTTTTCTTCCCCAAAAGTGTTGGTAAGTGATTCTAAACCATTTTCTTTCAATTACTCATTATATTTTATTAATTATCAACCTAAAATCTAGAGGTTTCGTGGTAGAATTAGGGGTTAGGGTAGAAATTAGGGATTTCAGAAATTTGGGGATTTAGACCTCAATTTAAGGTTAGGTTCCTAAACTAATTATATATCCGAGCTCGGGGGTGAATGGGTAAATGAATTTCTGTCCGAACCTCGGGTTTTGACCAAGCGGGCCCGGGGTCGATTTTCGACTTTTTGGAGGAAAATTTGGGAAATCTAAATTTATGCAATGTAATTGATTCCTTTAGCAATATTTGATATTGTTGAGTCATTTTTGAATAGATACGAGTGGTTTGGAGGTGGATTCTAAAGGAAAAGCTGTGATTGGGAATTAAGTGGCCTTCAGAGCGAGGTAAGTGTTGTGTCTAACTTTGACTTGAGAAAATTAGGAACCACAGATTAATTGCTATGTGAAATTCATGTGAGCGGCGTATATGTGAGGTGACGAGTACTTATGCACCGCCAATTTACCTGTTTTCCATGTTTCTTCCGTTTTTCTTATATTCTCTTTTTTCTATGCCTAATTGCTACGTGTTTATACTAGTGTTTTTAAATTGATCGTTCTTATCATGTTTACGGATTTTCTAGTGATAATTGAGTATTTATTTCAAAGTTGAGATTAATATTGTGGAACCAAATGTTGAAGTAAGGTTTGTACTTATTACTCTATCTCCCTATTATTATTTATTAATTGCATTATGGTAAGGGAGAGTGTTAATGCACGAAGGGTGATGTCGTGCCATATTGTGAGTGTAAAAGCACGTAGGGTGATGTCGTGCCATATTCTGAGTGTAAAATCACGAAGGGTGATGTCGTGCCATATTGTGAGTGTTAATGCACGAAGGGTAATGTCGTGCCATGATATGAGAGTTAATGCACGAAGGGTGATGTCTGCCATTTCTATTGATTTTATGGTGAGATTGAGAGTAAAAGCACGAAGGGTGATGCCGTGCATTTTTCCTTTACTGTATTCGTTGTTTCTGTTGATTCATTATATATTTTGTTGTTCCAGTTATCATTCTGCTGTGGTTTTCTATCTCGTATTTCCCCCCAGCACATTTCCCCCTCCCGATATTTCCTGTCTAGCTCTTCATTACTGTTATTTGTATATTCACTGTTAAATTATACAGGTGGAATTGTAGGTGCCTTGTCCTAGCCTCGTCACTACTTCGTCGAGGTTAGGCTCGACACTTACCAGTACATGGGGTCGGTTGTACGGATACTGCACTCTACACTTTCTATGCAGATTTTAGTACCGGCTCGGGTTGATCGAGATTCTAGCTGTTGGACCCACTATCCGGAGACTCAAGGTAGATCTGTCGGCGTTCACAAACCTTGAAGTCCCCGTCTATCCTCCTGTTTTACTGTTTCTTTCATTCAGATAGTTGTATTTCTTTCAGACTATTACTTGTAGTAAATTCTAGAATGCTCGTGAATTGTCACTCCAGATCCGGGTGGTAGTAATTAATACAGTTTTTATATTATTTCGCACTTATTATATTTTATCTTAGCTAATTATTGTTATTTACTGAATGGAAATAAGGATTGGGCTTAATGATTCTCTAACGTTGGCTTGCCTAGCAAGTAAAATGTTAGGCGCCATCACGGTCCTGACGGTGAGAATTTCGGGTCATAACAACTAGGCAAGCCGACAATCACATAACATCTACTCATTTGAATTAAAAACATGATTTAATAAGCTCAACAATGGAAAGTCTCATAAATAACTAATAAAAACAATTGTATCTCTACTACAACCATCCCAAAATCCTGGTGTCACCGAGTACAAGAGTTACTAAGTGTCAACATAATCTGAGACTCTAGTACAAGTGTCTGAGAAAATAAAACAGTACTGAATAAAAATAAAAGAAAGGAGAGTCAAGGTCTGCGGGCATCATAGCAGCTACTTCAAAGTCTTCAAGTAGGTACTAGCACCAATCTAACAATCACCACGTCCAGATGTACTTGGATCTGCACACAAAGTGCAGAGTATAATATGAGTACAGCCAACCCATTGTACTCAATAAGTAACAGGACTAACCTTGGGATGAAAGTAGTAACGAGCTTAGAAGAATTCAGTCAGGATCAAAAGAATGACAACACAAATATAATAAAGAGAATGATAGTAAAAACTCAGAGAAACTTCCATATTCAGCTCGTTCATAGTACAGAAATTTAGGCATGCTTTCAAGTTCAACAATTTAAGCCCAACACTAATAAAATATGCCAAATACAGCTAGTATGAGAAATGTTACATCTCTATGGCTGCATGTCAAATGTAATGTATCACAGTAATATTCCTAGGTACTCACACTCTCGGAGTGCTCAATCCGTCTATCTCATATTCCCACTCAACACATACAATCACTCAGCACTGTACGGGTGCCTGGGATCAATGCCCCTCACCAAAGCACTAGTATATAAATCAGTGTGCATGTGCTCACTGCTGGTATGTCAGACTCCGGAGGGGTGAATCCTTCCCAAGCGCTAATATAAGGCTTGCTGCGGCGTGCAACCCGATCCACAATAATAAATAAGCGAATAAGGCATGTTGCGGCGTGCAACCCGATCTATAATAACACACACAATCCGTCTCTTAGGCTCAACGCATTCATCAATCTCTCCAGTTTCACGGGCTCACAAGTCTCATACTACTCAGTCCAAACAATGATAACATGATGTTATAGTAAATGATAACAGAGACTGAGATATGATATACAAATGAATAAACATGACTGAGTACATAATTGCAGTTTAAGTAAATAACTCAACAGTAGACATAACCACAGTGGGTCCCAACAGAATAGGCACATAGCCTAAACATGATTTCTAACATGAATCACAGCTCAATTACTCTAACACGTAGGAATTACACGGATAAAACGAGATTAGATAACTACACAACACCACAGAATCAACCGAGTCATAATTACCACGGTGCACACCCACACGCCTGTCACCTAGCATGTTCTTCACCCTAACACCAACCATATAACACGTATTCCAAGGATTTATACCCTCAATTCAAACTTTAAAAGTGTTACTTACCTCAAAGTACGCAACTCAATGCTCCAACAAACCCTTGCCTCACGAATCGACCTCCGAACGACTCGAATCTAGTCACAAACAACTTAATATAATTAATACAAACTATAAGAATCAATCTCATACGGTAAAGCTAAGTTCTTTAACAAATTCAAAAGGGCAACCTAAAAGGTCAACCCTGGGCTTATACCTCGGAACCCGACAAAATTCACAAACTCCGAACACCCATTCAATAACAAGTCCAACCATACCAAAATCATTCAATTCCAACCACAAATCTTTCCTCAAATCCACAAATCTTACTCTCCAATACCTAGTCCAAGATCCACAAATTTCACCTCAAAAACACATAAGCTAGGTGGGAAATTAATGGGTATTCAATATTAATGGACAAAAGTGATCAAAAGTAGCTTATGTCTTGATTTGTAGTGAAATACCTCATAAATATCGCCCCTTGCCGAGCTCCATAAGTTAAAATATAAGATAATACTCTAACTCACGATTTGGGTTTTTTAAATCTACCCAGGTGCTCCTCCTTTGTGAACGTGGAAAATGCCTCGCGTTCGCGAAGCATAAAAAGAACCAGCTGAATACTCCTCTTATGCGAACGCGACATCCCAATCGCGAATGCGATGACCCAAGCCTTGCCTCCCTTCTACGTGATCGCAATCGCGATGAACAAAAATACATGTCACCCTAGGCCTTGCCTCCCTTCTACGTGAATGCGACCTTCCTCCTGCGTTCGTGATGCACACTTAGCAGAACCTTCACGAACGCATCCAACTTCTCGCGAACGCGATGCATAAACTTTACAGTCACCCAAGGAATCTTCACGATCGCGAGCTCACGAACGCATATAAGGAAACCAGATACAACAATTTTAGCAGTCCAACAAGTCTAAAAATGAGCCGAACATGATTTGAATCACACCCGAGGCCCCAGGACTCCATCCAAACGTACCAAAATGTCCTAAACTATGACAAAACTTAGTCGAAGCCTCAAATCACATCAAACAACATCGAAATCATGAACCACACCCTACTTCAAGCCTAATGAACTATTGAACTTTCAACTTCTAAAACCAATGCCGAAACACACCAAACCAACTCCGATTGACTTTAAATTTTGCACGCAAGTCATAAATGAAACAATGGACCTATTCCAACCCCCAAAACCAAAATCCGAGCCCGGTATCAAAAAATTCAACTCTCGATCAAACTTCTTAACTTTCCAAACCTTCAACATTCCAACTTTCGCCAATTTAAGCCAAAACGACCTACGGACCTCTAAATCAATATCCGTACATACTCCTAAGTCCAAAACCACCATACGAAGCTATCAGAACTATCAAAACTCCATTCCGTAGCCATTTACATATAAGTCAACATCCCGATCAACTCTTTGAACTTAAGCTTCCAATTTTGGGATTAAGTGTCACAATTCATTCGGAAACGTTCTCGGAACCAAACCAACCACCCCGGCAAGTCACATAACCAAAAATGAGCATAGAATAAGCAATAAATGGGGGAATGGTGCTACAATACTCAAAACGACCAGCCGGCTCATTAAATTCTCTCCCCCCCCCCCCAAATAAATGTTTGTCTTTGAAAGGGTCTAAAATAATACCTGGAGTCTAAAAAAGGTATGGATATATGCTCCGCATCTCCCAATCAGTCTTTCAAGTAGCCTCCTCGACTGGCTGACCTCTCCACTGAACTTTCACTGAAGTTATATTCTTTGACCTCAACTTTCGAACCTGTCGATCCAAAATGGCCACCAGCTCCACATCATAAGTCAAATCCCCATCTAACTGAACTGTGCTGAAATCTAAAATATGAGATGGATCACTGTAATACTTCCGGAGCATGGAAACATGAAATACTGAGTGAACACCCAATAGACTAGGTGGCAATGCAAGCTTGTAGGCCACCTCTCCAATTCTCTCAAGCACCTCAAATGGGCCAATATACCGAGGGCTCAGCTTGCCCTTCTTCCCGAACCTCATCACACCCTTCATGGGTGATACTCTTAGCAATACCTTCTCTCCCACCATATATGCAACATCACAAACTTTTCGATCGGTGTAACTCTTTTGTGTAGACTATGCCATGTGAAGCCGATCCTGAATCAACATGACCTTTTCCAAGGCATACTGAACCAGATCCGAGCCCAACAACCTAGCCTCCCAGGGCTCAAACCACCCGACTGGGGATTGACACTGCCTCCCATATAAGGCCTCATAAGGAGCCATTTTAATACTCAATTGGTAGATGTTGCTTTAGGCAAACTCTGCAAGCGGTACAAATTAATCCCAAGAACCCCTGAAATCCATAACACAAGCGCATTGCATATTCTCCAATATCTGAATGGTGAGCTCGGACTGTCAGTCCATCAGGGGGTGGAATGTTGTACTCAACTCAACTAGTGTGCCTAACTCTCGCTGCACTGCTCTCTAAAACTACGATGTGAACTGTGTGCCCTGATCAGAAACAATGGACACCGGCACACCGTGAAAACGAACAATCTCGCGGATATAGCTCTCAGCCAACTGCGTGGAATAATAGGTAGTCATAATCGGAATGAAATGTGCGGACTTAGTCAACCGGTCCGCAATCACCTAAATAGCATCGGATTTCTTCAAACTCCGTGGAGCCCTACGACAAAGTCCATGGTAATACGCTCCCATTTCCACTCAGGAATATCAAGCCTTTAGAGCAATAATTCTACCCAAGTCCTGATACATCTTCGCGGCACCCGGATGAATGGAATACCGTGAACTGTGGGCCTCCGCAAGAATCAACTCACGTAACCCATCCACAATGGACATACAAATTCGACCCTAAATTTGCAACACCCCATCATCTCCAATAAAAACCTCTTTGGCATCATCGTGTTGTACTGTGCCCTTAAGGACAAGCAAATGGGGGTCGTAATACTAACGCTCTCTGATGCGCTCAAATAAAGAAGACCGAGAAACCATGCAAGCTAGAACCCGAGAAACCATAAGGAAGACCGAGAAACCATATGGGGAGCATACCTTGCTAAAGAATCAAACAACATACTATACTCTCGCACACTCATATTACCTTGTCGAAGGTTCAAGAACTTATTAGCTCTAGCTCGTCGTATCTTAACTGGCAAGTAGTGACGAAGAAATGCCTCAGAAAATTCCTTCCACACAGCTGGAGGAGCGTTCAGACCCCTAGATCTCTCCCAACTATCATACCAGAAAACTACTAACTCCCGTAACTGATAAGAAGCCAACTCTACTGCCACATCATCACTGGCATGCATAACCCGCAGTGTCCGATGAACCTGATCAATAAAAGTCTATGGGTCCTCCTTAGGGTCTAATACGTTAAACACTAGAGGGTCTAGATTAATAATATCATGAACTCTCGCACTAACCGGTATTCTGCATCTTAGACTGAGCAGCTACCAATCTAGTCAACAACTGCAAATGCACTACACATATCCTGGTCTGTTATTCCAGACGCATGAACTGGAGGTGCTGGGTCTGTCCTAATATCCTTTGGATGGGACGGAGTAGATGAGGTGTGAGATGGCATCTCACTCTAAGCCTCAGTTTGGTCTGCTCTAGCTTGGCTCACCTGACTGGTACCCTCTCCCGCAGTTGTATCAAGCCGTCTACTAATTGTTTGCTTCCTAGTCGAAGGCATCGCTAAAAGAAAACAAGGTGAATATTAGAGACGAACACTTACGACTCAACTCTACGCACGATCTAGATTCAGGAAGAAGGTAACAACCCTAGATGTCATGTAGCCTCCTGATTATAAATGTGGCGCGCTACACATCCATAATCAAGACTCTACTAGACACGGCTCATAGACAACCCCTAGGACAGACTTGCTCTGATACCAAGTTTGTCACGACCCAAACTGGAGGGCCATGACTAGCACCCGACCACACTTGCCGAGCACCAACGTACATTTCATCTAACCTTCATTATTATCTTTTAGGGCTGACGAGATCAATATAAATGGTAGACCTGGATCATAAACAATAAAAAATGACAGATAATGGCATGAACATACATAACATGGGCCGACAAGGCTGTCATGAAGCTATATATAAGGTAAGAGACAAGCTGCCATGAGAAACTATACAACAAAAATCAGCCGACAAGGCTATCAAAACTATACATGAGATGACACTTGCCTATGAGCCTGTAAAGGAACATAAGTGTTGCAACATTACTGGAACAAGGCCCCGACATAACCATAATGTCTATAACAAAAATGCATACCAAGACCACGGCAAGTCCGGAGAAGAGATCTCGCCAATAACTGCTGAACTAGGCAGCCCATTGTGGTGGGGGAGCTTCGTCTACCTGTCTATCAGGACCTGTAGCATGACATGCAGCATCCACAAATAAAAGGGACATCAGTACGAATAAAATACTGAGTATGTAAGGCAGGAAAGCATAAATAAGAACATTAATATAAACATGGATAGACAATATAGAACCTGTAACATCTGAGTGCCTCTGAGGGCGACTGGCATGAAATGCATGATATATATATATATATATATATATATATATATATATATATACATACACACACACACACACACACACACACACACACACACACACACACATATACTTTTAAAACATACGCCTCTGTGGGCGTCATCATCATCATATTGTACCCGGCCGTAATAAGCTTGGTAAAAACATACCTGGCCATCATAAGGCTTGGTAGAATTGTACCCGACCACGTGGAGCTCGGTAAAACCCAACTGATCAGTGGTTGCACAATAGGTGTCGTACCCAGCCGACTATAGTGCGGCTCGGTAGAGTAAAATAGGTACATATATATAATACATGCTGGACTCAATGGAATCACCTTCTGAACCTTTCAGAGTGACGTAAGGTCGGTAACCTTTGTACACGTTATTAGGACTAACTCTTCATCATGAACTTATAAGAATAAAAAAATACCAACAACATTGATAATATAAGAATAAGAGAAGAAACATCAACATCAATCGTTCCGTAAGAAGGGAAACAATGTAAGTACTGCTAGCTTCTAAGAGTGGAATATCTTTGGAATCTCATTCGTTACACTATGTACTATCAGAGTCATGCAAAAGAAGGAAAGGGATAGCCTCACATACCTTGAATATACTTCCCAACCTCAAGCTATGCAAATGTCACGACTCCTTAGTCTACAATAAGATAAATGATACTATCGTTATCGTTTAAGCGTCGTAACTGTTATATATCGACCGTAACCTATTTTACGATAAGACGGACAGCACTTCCCCTATTTATATGACTTCTCACAAGTTATAACAATCACCAAACAGCCCAAACAACATCAATAATAATCATATTAAGCCTCCCAAATAGTCCACCAATCAACAACATTACTAACAAGCTTCCAATAGATATCTCACATGTTCTAGCCTCAACGACTTAGCCGCAATTTGGATAAGCTTAAATACATATAGATTAAAAGGTTCCTTACCTTTTTACAGATAGAACAACTCTAATTTGACCTTACGTCACCACGAAATATCCTTCCAATATAGCCACAAGAACAAGGAAGCAAAACTAGCAATCAATTCAGAGTTTTCGGAACTAGAATCACTTTAGAAGACTTGAAATCACCTAGGGTTGATATTAAAAACTTGAGAGAGTATTTTACAGAAGTTAAACCACTTAAAACAACCTCCCACACGAGTTGGAACCACACAAAAATCAGCAATTAGAAGAACAAGAAACTCACTAGCGCTCTGGGATTCCCGACACTTGATTTGTATTTTTTGCACTTTGTTTGGGTCTTGTATCATGAGAGAACTTTGCGATAAAGTTTTTAGGTCTCTAGGGCCTGAATCCAGTGAAAAATAATGAATTAAAGCGGGCTTTAGGCGTCTCATATATCAATATGTCTCAACCGCCTAAGTGGATACCATAGAGAGCTGCTTGCGCAGTCTCGTGAAAATGCAAATATCTCTCTTTACTCCGACATCGTATCGATGAATGATTTAATGCGCTGGAAAATAGACTTTTAGATATTCAATTTAGGGGGTAGATTACCCGGTAATTCCAGGTACATTGACAGAAAAGCCTAGTAACATTAGACCTAAAGCATAAGTAAAATTATGAACGTAAGTTGCGACAACTTTTGTTGACTTTTGTTTCATAACTCGCTTGACTTCAAGACTTATACTAGGGATATTATTTGATTCAAATACCTTAAAACACGACCTCCTTATCATATTAATCACCTCTAGTGTTTACCTAAAAATACGGGTTATAACATCTTTGGATCGTTTAACTTCTAACTTCTAATACATGTTAACCATTTTAATACACCCTTGTATCATTAAATATCAATAGGATTAACTTTTTATCATCTCAAAGATAATATCTTCTCGTATTTACATCGACTAACTTAAGGCATGAATTAACGTACGTGAATATGGGTTTTAACAGTATGCTTTAGCATATAGTTTTATTAGTACCATATAAAAAGTAGTAGCAACTACTTGTAGGTACAAAAAGAAATGGTAGTGTCTCTACCATATGTAGTTGCGCCATTTTTTATTCTTTTTTACTCTTTATTGATATTGATAACCGTTATATAGTTTCATTCAAGATACAAATAGACAGAACAGTAGTAGGAAAAAGATGACAAAACTTTTATGAATTAGTTTGTTTGGTATTTTTTTTCTCAATGTAATTATGTGTACTGATATGTTTTATTTTCTTTTTAAGGTTATCCTTATAGGAATTTGTCTCTTCATTATTTTTGTCTCCCCCTCCCCCTCTTTGGTATTAGGGGAAAAAGAATGAAGTGTCAACAAAGGCACACCATCACCGGAGATGGTGCTTACACTTGACTGTAGTTTAGCTCTTTTTGGGACTTTCCAATCATAGTTGTTTGAATTTCAGGAAATTTTGGGTCTTATGATTTATATTTATAATGGCCAAGCATGATTTATTTACTTCAATTGTTCAATCATGGTGATTAAATTTATTCATTTATTTTTCAAATAAAGTAGTTAGAGAAGTGTTTACTAAACTGACATGAACTTGTTATTTTAGCAAATCAAAAATTTGATGTATGATCACGTCATTGAAGAAAGTGCAAAGAAAGTTGATGAATAATAAATTTTATAGCTTTCTTAGCAGTTGTGTAGGGATTTTATAATTTGTACATATGTTACCATTTCGTTTTCTCTCTTTTAGGAGTTTATAATGAGAAAGTCATACAGTTTAGATAGGTATATATTCTAGTAATGTGTTGTTTTATTTGTTCTTTCTAATTAACATATTAATTTTATGTGAATACATATTGATTACTTATTATTTTTTCTGATGCGTGAATGAAAGTATATGGAATAGTGAATATTATTATGCAAACACAGGGAAAATTATGATATTATCTAATTGCATTTATTAAAATTTCATATTAGCAACAACTAAATTGTTAAATAGGTATTAACGAAAATAAATTTGGTCGTTAAAAATGTTATCATTAAAAATAACATACAATTAACGAAGGGTAACTTTGTCGCTAAGAGTAATTTCAGTAATCAAATTTGAGGTTGCTTTTAAAGAGCTTTAACGACTGGATGACAAATGAACGAGGGGAGAATTCGTTCATAATAGAGTAAGCATAACGACTATAAATTATGTTATAGCTAACGAATCTTTAATGACCGACCTCCAATACGGTCGTTAACTTTTAATGATGGTGCATTTAGTGATCGTTGACGACTAGTTTTTGCCCAGTCATTAATGACTTATAGAGACCATATTTAGGCTTTTAACGACTGGATGTTCCCTCGCTAAAGATCACTTTTCTTGTAGTGTCAACTGATGAAATGACCCGACCGGTCGTTTTGTGTATTGTAGCCATATTCTCCTATTTATCGTTTCTTCTATGTTCATTTGTGGTTATGTGACTTGTCGGGGTGGTTGGTTTGGTTTTTGGGATGTTTCAGAGTGAATTGGGAAACTTTGTCTCAAGGTTAGAAGCTTAAGCTGAAAGAGTTGACCAAAGATTGACTTTTGTGTGGACGACTTCGGATGGAGTTTTGATGGTTCCAGTAGCTTCGTATGGTACTTTTGGACTTGTTTGAGGCTTTTTGGCAAAAGTTGAAAAGTTGAAGGTTTGGAAGTTTAAGAGGTTTGACCGAGAGTTTACTATGCTGATACCGGGTTCGCATTTTGGTTTCAAGTATTGGAATAGGTCCATTGTGTCATTTGGTACTAGTGTGCAAATTTTAAGGTCATTCGGAGTTGATCTGATATGTTTCGAACATTACTTTTAGAAGATGGAAGTTCATAAATTTTATTAGGCTT
The DNA here is from genome assembly GCF_000715075.1 of Nicotiana tabacum. Taxonomy (NCBI): domain Eukaryota; kingdom Viridiplantae; phylum Streptophyta; class Magnoliopsida; order Solanales; family Solanaceae; genus Nicotiana; species Nicotiana tabacum. The sequence continues at coordinate 51,308,168 of NC_134100.1, forward strand.
GAATTGGGGTGCAATTCATGATTTTGATATTGCTTAATGTGATTTGAGGCTTTGACTAAGTTCGTATCGTGTTTTAAGACTCTTTGATATGTTTGGATGGGGTCCAGGAGGCCTCGGGCGTGATTCAAATTGAATTCAGATTAGTCTTTGGACTTGGTGTATTGCTGAAGCTTATGGCTTCTGGTGTGATCGCACCTGCGAAGTCTTGGTTATAGGTGCGAAGCCACATAAGTGGCAGATGTGTCGTAGAAGTGAAGGAAGCTAGGATTGGCAGTGGTCGCAGATGCAGATGGGGAGCCGCATATGCGCTAGGAAGTCCGCAAAAGCAATCTTGACTGGAACTAGAAGGAGCGTAAGTGCAAGACTTGCTCCGCATCTGCGTGTCTGCAGATGCAGAGATGTGAGCGCAGATTTGAGATTGGAGGGAATGTGTGGTTTTTGCAGATGTGGAGTTTGGACTATATTAGCGGTCCCACAGGTGCGCTTGGTCAGGAGTTAAGTGAATTCCACAGAAGTGGGCCTTTTACCACAGAAGCAGAGTTGCAAATACGATTGCATTGAGTGCAGGTGCAGTTTTGCTGGACAGAACTTATATTTGTCAAGAACAAAAATTTAACTAGTCGTGATGACACCTAACCCAACCTGCTAGGTAAGCCAATTATCAATAACACAATCCAGCTAACATTAATGAGAAATAAATGATGAAATAACTGAACTTTTATATAACAACCCAAGGACTGGTAGTACAAGGCATGAGGCACTAAGACTTATATTTACAAAACTGAAATGAAATAATTATAACATCTGTTTGGAATGTACATGAACATAATTCAAATCTAAAGCTACCAATGACAAGTGATAGTCATAACTGAAATGCGGGTACACCTTCAATGCTAGCTCTCTCCATACACAGCAGCATCAACTCCAAGATCTGCACGCAAGGTGTAGAAGTGTAGTATGAGTACAACCGACCACATGTACTCAATAAGTATTCTAACTAACCGCGACGAGGTAAAAGAAGCAAGAACTATAAATGATACTCACTAACACATGTACAGTTCATAGTTTCAACAAGTATAAAATAGATATATGATCAAATCAAGAAAACTCTGGTAAAACCATCTTGATGCTCACAATTCTTTGTTTAAAAGTGGTCTGCTCTAGTCAACAAACCAGCATATAAGGAAGATATGCAAGTAAATAAGGTAAACAGTCAAGGAAATTACAAGTAAAGATGAAATACAATAACCAAATATCAGCCCGTTGCGGCACGCAACCCGATCCAAATAATAGTAACCCGCTCTCCTAGAGCTCACATCAATTAGAAACCCGTCGGTTTCTCACCATCCGCGTGTACGTCATCAAGAGAGAAACATGAGAGGGTGGCCCTAGGGGATGGATCCTTATCCACGTGCAAGCATAGCCAATTCAACGTGCTACCAGCCCGACATGGTCACAGGCTCAATATCATAATCTGCCCAGCGTGGTCACAGGCTCAATATCATAATTCGCGCGGCGTGATCACTAGCTCAAAATAATGGGTTCGCCCGGCATAGTCACAGGCTATGTCACAATCCGCCCGGCGTGGTCACAAACATATAAACACAATCCGCCCGGCATGGTCACAGGCATAAAAATACATTACGTCTGGCATGGTCACAGTCATAACAATACAATCCGCCAGGTGTGGTCACAGGGATAATAATACAATCCGTCTGTCGTGGTCACATGTATCCAGTCTAAATCGTATCATATAGAAGCAAGTATGCAAGAACACATATTCTGAATAAATATCAGATTTCATGCTCCTAGACTGGTATAATAACATGCTAAAGTGTAGGCATGTACAAAGTGTGCTATCATAGCTCAAATCGGTAATTTTATCATAGAAATAGCAATTACCAAGTTTATTCTTAGAATTAGCCTCTTCGTAACCTCAAACATGGCTCAAATAGTTTACAACCATATTACAAATATGAGAAATATTATAGCTTAAATCTTAACTATCAATTCTTCGCATAACATAGCATAAGCACTACCCCGAGCATGGACAGATACCGCAGTGCTTGCACATGGGCTGACACCCCATACATATGTGCACCTGTAGCACGTAGCTATTACAAATAATTCAGGCAACCAGTGCCTCAACCAATTTGAGATAAGATACTTACCTCAAACAAGCCAAAACAAATACCGAGCAAGCCAAACGACACTCTAGAAAGGCCAACCCGCGTGTATCAACCTCTGAACAGTTAAAAACTAGCCAATAGCAACTCAAAAATATCAAATATTGCCATATGAGACAAACTCAATCGATAAAGGTCAAATCTTTAATCAAAAACTCAAAGTCAACTAAAAAGTCAAACTCGAGCCCGCACCTCGAACCCAACAAAACTTACCAATTCTGACAACGCATTCAATTACGATTCCAACCATACTAATTTCACTCAAATCTGATTCTGAATCGATATTCAAAACACAAAAATTCACTTTAGGAAAGTTTAGAAAGAAACCCCCCAATTTCTCTTTAAAATTCATAATCCAAATGCAAGATAGATTCATGAAATATAATAAAAACCAAGTCAAAAATACTTACCCCAATCCATGTGGTGAAAATCCTCTTAAAAACCGCCCAAAACCGAGCTCCAAATATCAAATTGTGATAAGAAGAACCAAAACCTCGATATATAGTGAGTCTGCCCATGTAAGACGCACCTGCGACAAAATTCCCGCTTCTGCAGAACCGCATGTACGTCCCCAACCTTCGCTTCTGCGAAAATCACTGATCCCAGACCTCTCGCACCTATGGAATGTACTCCGCTTCTACTACATCGCAGGTGTGAGGAAATGCTCCACATCTGCGCCCATCCCTCTTCTGCAACAAAGCTACCGCATCTGCACCTTCGCAGATGCGATGAAATCTCTGCATATGCAGACTCCTACCCCTAGCTCCAATTTGTGCTTTTGTGCTACAAATGCCACTTCTTTGGCTCCGCACTTGCGCCCAAGGCTGTGTAGGTGCGGTCACACTAGGTTCCTGCCAAATCAGCATAGCAAAAATGATCCGAACCACGTCTGAAACTCACACGACCCCTCGGGACCCAGTCTGAATATACCAAAAAGTCCTAAAACATAAAACTGACATACTCGAGGCCTCAAATTACACATAACAACGTTGAAACGACGAATCAAATCTCAAATAAAATTTGAAGAACTTTTGAACTTTCAATTTCCAAAATTCGCGTTGATTCATATCAAATCAACCCGAAATGACTGCTAATTTTGCACACAGGTTCCAATTGACATAACAAACATATTCCAACTCCCGGAACGACAATTCGAACACGATATCACCAAAGTTAACTCTCGGTCAAACTTATGAGCATTCCAAACCTTCAAATTTCTAACTTTCGCCAAATAGTGCTGAAACCTTCTAGAGACATCCAAATGCAAATCTGGGCATATGTCCAAGTCAAAAATCACTATCCGGACCTAACAGAACCATCAAAATTCCAATCCAAGGTCAAATACACAAAAGTCAAAGTTGGTCAACTCTTCTAACTTAAAGCGTCCTAATTAAGAATTATTCTTCCAAATCAATGTCGAATCACTTGAAAACCAAATCCGGTGATTCAAACAAGTCATAATACATCATACGAAGCTACTAAAGACTTCAAATAGGTGAACGAAGCGCAAATGTTCAAAACAACCGGTTGGGTCGTTACATTCTCCCCCACTTAAACATATCATCCTCGAACGTGCCAAGAGTCATTCCAAAGACATAGAATCACTGTGTAACCTTACCATGCACACAACCGGGATCATCCCAATCCATATAAGTCTGTCAACTCAACATGACCAAAGATTCTTCCTTCAACCTTAGACCAATAACCTTGGAATCCAATTTCCAATATCCAGAATTCATTATAAGACCCAATTCTCACATCTATACACTGCATAAGTCTGAACAAGTTATACCAAGCCATAACCATAACCCAAGATGTAAGCAAATGATATACCACATAACTCAGATACTCACATCAATAACTTTTGACCACAATAGCTTCCCAAAAACAAACCTGGTACAGGTAACAAACCTCATATCAACTAAACCCTTGTCTCAAACCTTCGTACACTACCAAATTCATAACCACTTATCAAATCAACCAGTCATGGAGCTCTCTCGTTCAACAAGAACCATAGACACATTCTAAGCTGATTAGTGACATTATTCTTCCAAACATACATTAATCAAACATGATAAAATCAATTCTAGGTCCAATGATCTTATCTCATCAAATACAAGCTACTCTACTGACATGGTCCACTAGTAAAACCTAAAGCCACAAACTGTGCAATCCATGCACCAATAAGCAACAACTCTAATGTATCCAAAATAGAAAGTGGGTCAAATGAGAGAATCGCCTGGCAAGCTCAACAGGCACCACCACGAGTACAATTCTATAAACCCATTACACAGGGAGAACCAAGACTCACGAAATCAACCCAAAGGATCATAACCCAACATAACTCCACTGCGATTCGTAACCCAATCCAAACACCGGTCCATATGAAATACCTCGATTCCTAATACTCAAAATCAATAACCACATGCAAATCAACATCAAGCACATGAAGTGCATGACCATAACCATGGAGAAACTAGCACAATATACCAGTGCCAGGAAAAACCATAACTAAGGTGGAATCAACCATTCGACATCCCAAGTACCATCTCGCACGAATTCTACCATAAGGCCCAAACAGAACTGCATCATGCGTGCAAATAACCAGCATATCACAACCCAACGTAGCTTAGAAGAGTAACACCTAGATCATATCAGAACACGAATAAGTTTAACTCTAACCGAATGACACACCCCACAATAATAACCATGCTGAGTCAATAGATCCATCCCAGTGTAGAATACACATCCTCATTAGGCTTACCAATGGCCTCAAAATTGATTTCGACCCTTCTGAAATGAGTAGATAACCTTTCCAGAGATTCACTGGAACCTATTCGCAACACATACCATCATCTGGCTAACTTGGCCATATCTTTGCAGTCCACAACCAAGAAACAATTTGCCCTGAGACTCCCAGTCTAAAAAAACCACAAGAATACAAAAGAATCACTAGATCTGATCCCATATCCACCACTCAAATAACTGACACATCCTTCATACATAATCATTCTATGAGAAATACTTTCATAATTCTTCTGTGCCATATCACAAAATCTGAACATTAGTAGTCGATCAACCAGGTAAGTATCGCACTACCAATGAAGCATCCACCAGTAAAAACACAAGGCGCCTTCTAAAATGCACAGTCTTTCCAGTTGATACCAGATAGTGCCAGCATTCTTCTAAATATCTGAAACTATCCATGTTGTCTAAAATTCATGACCTCCCCTCCAAAATAGAACCGCAACCTTGTACAGATAAACCCTAATCCCACACGTCGCACCGCATCTATCATGCCATCATATAAAAAGCTCGACAATCTCATTAACAACTCTGAAGCATCAGCGGGATACATACTCCATCAGTCGTAAACCTACCTCTGGGCCCCATTCGCGAGAAAATCATAACATGTAACCTACTCCCCATTCCTAATGAAAACATCCGCCCCAAGTCGTGGTAGAAATCACCGAGAACTGTTCGCAAACCATTTGCACATAACCAAGTCATCCTAACTGAATTCCTCTATCTCAACTAAGGTTGCTAGGCCCAAGAGTAATTGCCACAGGACATCGGTAAGACCTCGCCTCATCATAAGAACCAAAAGAACCGATCATACCATAACTATACTGATCCAACCTACTACTAAGTTGTCCTATTTTCTCTGAGTTCCTTCTGAGTTGCTTCAAGTTAACACTCTTCCTTGCCAGTACACTACGACCCTTAACCCAACGCTCACCACAAGAGATTTTATCATGAAACCACAGCATCCTAAAGCCCATAAGCCGTTGTATTCGCTCTTAAGCACCCCAAAAGTACCATAACCGAGACACCCACTCTGAAGAGACCTTCTTTTAATATAGAAGCTTTTTTTCTTAACCTCTCTGATACTGAAACATAGAACCTTTAATAATATAGATATACCTCTAGTCCTAACACCGCCCAATGCAATCTCAAATCTTAGCTTTTTTACAAATTTCCAAAATTTCTCAAACGCCACATATGAACCTTGAATCAATTAGAACCTTCCTGAGAGTCATCCACCCTATTTGAATCTCAAATGCACAGCCCGAACAAGCCGAACGACCTGTGCTCCATAATCACACCAACACCCAAAGAAGTAACTGCATGTTAACACAACAGAGTAAATCCCTACTTCATGCAGACTACAACCATCACGAATAATAAACCCAAATCATTGCATGGTTTTCATATACCCATAAAGTGTAATATATCCCGTATCCAGAAATTTCCTTACTCGAGTCATCCTCGATCTCAATCTCTGCAAGTTATAACTGATCCACAAACATAACTCAAACCGAACCCAATACAACACATAACTATGCAATCCGAACATCGATAGATGGCTTCCCCTACTTGGCTCAAAGCCATAGAACAAAACATCCGATAACTCACAATACCCTTACTCTATTGCTACCATAATCCCGTACTAAAATTCAATTGAATCCTTCCTAAGCTCGTATAACACAAACCATAAAATACCTCAAATTATCTGCTAAGCACGCACTCATCCTCGTGAAAGTCAACTCAACTTTCTCAACCGATCCAAACTCAAATCACAACACATAACCCATCGGTAGACAAAATATCTCCACATAATCATCATAAGATAACATAATCTCATAACATCCCGCAGTAGATAACCCACTTGCTTAGCCTCAAACTGGCATCTCTCTATACCCTTTCATGGCCACGACAACTATGTAATCACTAAATCTTCCAGAGTCTGAACTCGTGGACACAACATGAGAATATACTTCGTTCCAAAAATAAACAATAGGAAAGACCCCTTGACACGCACATAACTCAAGATAATTCAGCACATCAAGATAGAAATCAATCACCCAGTAGTCCATTTCACACCCCCAAGCAACCCTTCTCGTTATATCAAAACTATCCAAATATATTCTGCAGTCATATAATACTCATCATATAATTATCCAACAACTCACTGAGCTATCAATCTCACTACAAGGGACACTACCGGATATATAAGTCTAAAAGCACATAATCACACAACTGAAACCTCTGAGCCCAAGCTGCGGTGAAACTCCGTCCTCAAGTACTCTAGACTGGCCCAAAACCACAACACCGAGTATACATCTCGCACCTCATCCTTGGAATCTCAAGTCGTCGATGCATAGCTAATACCGAGAACTCAACACAATACACGAGTGAGTGGAAGGAATTCAAAGAGAAATATTTGAGCTGAATCAATGCCGCACTATGAAGAAATAAAGATGGGAGGTCTTTCCTAAATGCCCTGTAACCTCTCAAAGATAGGTATGGACGTCATCATATCGATCCGCAAGACTCTACTAGACACTTGCTCATGACTCGTAGAACCTATGAACCTAGATCTTTGATACCAACTTGTCACGACCCAAAATCTAACTAGTCGTGATGGCGCCTAACCCAACCCACTAGGTAAGTCAATTTACAATACAACAATCCAAATGAGATTAATGAGAAATAAATGATGAAATAATTCAACTTTAATACAACAACCTAAGGACCAGTAGTAGTACAAGTCATGAGCCACTAAGATTTAGATTTACAAAACTGAAATGAAATAATTACAACATCTATTTGGAATGTACATGAAAAGAATCCGAATCTAAAGCTACCAAGGACAAGTGACAGCCATAACTAGAATGCGGGTATACCTTCAATGCTAGCTCTCGCCATACACTACAACATCAACTCCAAGATCTGCACGCAAGGTGCAAAAGTGTAGTATGAGTACAATCAATCTCATGTACTCAATAGGTATCCTAACTAACCTCGGCGAGGTAAAAGAAGCAAAAACTATAAATGATACTCACTAACACCTGTACAGTAGTTTCAACAAGAATAGAACAAATATATGATCAAATCAGGAAAACTAGAGTAAAACCATCTTGATGCTCACAATTCTTTGTTTAAATGTATTCTGCTCAATCAACAATCCAGCATATAAGGATGATATGCAAGTAAATCAGGTAAACAATCAAGGAAATTACAAGTAAAAATAAAATGCAATAATCACATATCAGCCCGTTGCGTTACGCAGCCCGATCCAAATAATAGTAACTCGCTCTCCCAGAGCTCACATCAACTAGATACCTATCGATTTCTCATAATCTTTGTGTACACCATCACGAGAGAAACATGAGAGGGTGACCCTAGCGGGATCATGAAAGCACGGACAATTCAACGTGCTACCAGCCCGGCATGGTCAGAGGCTCAATATCATAATCTACCCGGCATGGTCACAGGCTATATATCATAATCTATCCGGCGTGGTCACATGCTCAATATAATGGATCCGCCCGGCGTGGTCACAGTCTATATCACAATATGCCCGGTGTGGTTACAGGCATATCAACACAATCTACCCGATGTGGTCACATGCATTACAATTCATCGATCATGGTCAGAGGCATAATAATACAATCCGCCCGGCGTGGTGTAAGGCCCTGTAAAATTTACCTAGAACCCGAGGTTTCATGGTGTCTAAGTAGGCTAACGTATTTGAAGGTTGTAGATAAGCTCACCGTGGTACGTACTTTTTGGGTTGTGCAATGCCTTGGGGAGTTGGAAGACAAGTTGTTGCAGAACATGGCGTTGTTGAAGATCATAAAGCAGGACATTCCGAGAACAGCTTTCAAGACCTGGTATGGGCACTTTGAATTTTTGGTGATGTCTTTTGGGCTAACAAATTCCCCGTCAGCTTTCATGGATCTTATGAATCGAGTCTTCAAGCTTTTTCTTGACTCCTTTGTGATAGTGTTCATTGACAACATTTTTGTATATTCACAAAGTCGAGAGGACCATGCCGATCATTTTAGGGTAGTTCTACAGACCCTGTATCAGCATAAGTTGTATGTGAAGTTTTCGAAGTGTAAAGTTTGGCTTGAATCTGCGTTCGCGAAGAGTATCGGCTGCCAAGCTTTCGCGTTCGCGAGACCTTGTTCGCATTTGCGTAGGCTACCCCCCGGCCTTCGCGTTCGCGAGACATTGCTCGTGTTCGCGATGAAGGAACGACCAACCCTCCCCCAAGTCCCTTATGCTTCACGTTCATGATGAGCCGGCCGCGTTCGCGAAGGGTAAATCACCCATCACTTCGCGTTCATGACCAAGCCTTCGCGTTCGCGAGGAAGAAAATCTCAGCTGACCAGTTTACTCTTCGCGTTCACGAGATTACCTTCGCGAACGCGAAGAAGGACATGCCAGAACACTAGAATCTACAGAAAACCATATTTCCAAAGTCCAAACATCCCGTGGCCTATCCGAAACTCACCCGAGCCCTAGGGGCTCTAAACCAAACATGCACACAAGTTTAAAAATATTATACGAACTTGTTCGCGCGATCAAATCGCCAAAATAACACCTAGAACTATGAATTTAGCACCAAATCAAATGAAATTCTCAAGAACACTTTAAAATTTATATCTTCTCAACTGGATGTCCGAATCATGTTAAATCAACTCCGTTTCTCACCGAATTTTACAAAAAAGTCTTAAATATTATAATGAACCTGTACCGGGCTCCAGAATCAAAATAAGGACCCGGTACTAACAATGCCAAACATCAACCAATTCTTAAAAATAAATAATTTTCAGACTTTTAATTTTCATCAAAAATTCATAACTCGAGCTAGGGACCTCCGAATTCGATTCCAGGCATACGCCCAGGTCCCATAATTTGATACGGACCCACCGGGATCGTCAAAATATAGATCTGGGACCGTTTACCAAAAATATTGACCGAAGTCATCTAAAATCAATTTTTAAGGTAAAAATTCTTATTTTTATCAGTTTTTAATACATAAGTCTTCCAGGCCAATACCCGGACTGCGCATGCAAATCGAGGAGGGTAAAAATAAGTTTTTTAAGGCTTAAGAGCACAGAATCGAGTTCCAAAATATAATATGACCTTTTGGGTAATCACACTAGTAATGTGTTAGGTGCCTTCACGACAGGTTAGGATTTTGGGTCATGACAAACCTCAATGTTTGTAAGAGACGACTCAGATTATAGTAATTCTTGAATTTTAGCCTAAAATATTATAAGTTGTGAGATAAAGCAATTCTTTTAGTAAAAGTAATGATGTAAAATAAAATTTGTCAATCAACATACATACTTTTCATTGGTTTCAGTTTCAATAAGCTTATCGATAATTGCCATATATAATGGATTACTATCTTTGCCTCCCTTCGCGTTTAAAAAAACAAGTCAAACAAATCTTTTAAACAAAGAGGGGGTTTCATAACACAATAGCATGATTTACTTACCAGTTCATAAATAATCTCTCTGATAGGCTTGCTACCCGCACGATGAGGCATAATCAACTTAGACCTATTCATTGAGTTTCTTGTACTTCTTTGCTATAATAACAACAGAACATAGAAGGTGTAGTCTGCCGCTTAAAAAAACTACGATGCTATTAATTGCTATGAAGCCATACCTTAAACTTTTCAGATAAAAAGTGCTCCTTGACTAACAATTCCCAATTACTCTTGTCGACCTCCTCTAGCACATCCTTTAGAATGTCGCACAATGGCTTAGACCTGACAATCATGTGCAACGATCTTCTCTGATTGTTCCATAACCTTCTCATATATTTCAAGACATGATCTCTTTGACCATTTATGTCATCACTATCAAAATTATCCTATAACATTTAAAAATATCATCAAACGTGAAACTCAAGAGTTCTAAATAAATAAAAAAGAAAAATTTGACCAACAATAGGAAATTAAACATTTGAAAGTTACTAGTGACAAATTAATTATCTCTTAAGATGACGTGATTATTAAATATGAAAACATGCTTGACATCATAATTTGTAAATCTGAAAACATGCTCGACATCATAATTATATGAACTTTCCCAAACCAATAGGAGAAGGGAGCAGATTCATCGATATGATTCATAGATATGTTCTTTACATTTGCAGATTTCATCTCTAGCAAATACTTTCTTTAGGAAGAAACATCTCTTTCTTGATGTTATTTATTACTCAAAACGGAACAGATCTATAGATGAAATCCTTAATCATTGACCGAAGTTTAAACCTACAGATTAACCATAGTAGTTTCAACAAGTTTACAAGATTCAATAAATACAGATTAGTACAGAGTCTACAATTTACTTCCAGTTTTCTATAGTTTCCAGTTTTGTGAGATTCTTCATTAATTTAGAAGAAAACTAGTGATAGAAATGGGAAAAAAATCAAGTGTAAACTTAAGAAGATTCTTGAGTTTAATAGCTTGAAAACTACAATATCAGCAAAAGAACATTACGGTGAAGTCTTTCGTCCTACATTTGATGATGAGAGAAAATGCAATAAAGAGTATAGGAAAAGATATTATTACTGAGAAACGCTTGCTAAAGAGAAATGAATGTTTTCTCAGTTTATGATGCAGAAGAAATAGGATGTTGGGAGTTTTTTTGGAAAGCACAAAAATCTTTTAGTTTTGATCCATCTAATTTTCTTTTTGAACTCTTACAAAGTAGAAAATAAATCCACAGATGTAATGATGTAAACTCGCAAGTATTTTCTTTTTATTTGTGAAAGAAGAAAAGAAAAAGGCAAAACAACAAAGTAATAATATAAATTCTTACAATAACAATTGCCCACATGTGGTCCAACTTATATTCTTTGATACCCGCCCATGAGTGTACGCGCAATATACACATATTATGATAACGAACTAATATACCTAAGTATCTCACAAAGACTATTTCATCGCATGTAGCATTTGGCTAAGGCTGCTGGTTCTTGTGTGGCCGCATCTGCGGACAATTGGTCGCAGAAGCGACATCGCAGATACGGGGTCTTCTTCGCATAAACGAGGTGAGACCTGGGCAAGGAAGATCGTAGAAGCGGATGGCTAGGTCGTAGAAGCGGGAAGCGTCGTAGTAGCAAAAGCAGTGGTCGCACCTGCGTGTGCACAGAAACGTGTATATTTCCGCAGGTGCGATGGTTGAATTTCAGTGGGTTTTCGTAGAAGCGCATTTGTGGTCGCAAAAGCGACGCCGCAGAAGCGGCTATTTTCTTCGCAGGTGCGAATAGTGCTGGGCAGAACCTATATTTTCGAGCATTGGTCGTTTTACCCTTATTTTTGAGACATAGAGCTCGGTTTTGGGCGACTTTAAGGAGGAATTTCATCACAAGGATTGGGGTAAGTATTTTATACTCGGTTATGATTATATTTTGTGATTCTATCTTCGTTTTGTTAATTGGATTATGAATTTTTAATGAGAAATTAGGGGGGGGGGGGTTAGCCTAAAGTTTCATAAAGTGAGTTTTTCAGTTTTGAACATCGATCCAGAGTCGGATTTGGGTGGAACTAGTATGGTTGGACTCGTAATTGAACGCGTTATCAGATTTTATAAGTTTTGTCGAGTTCTGAGGCGCATACCCGGGTTGGACTTTTGGGTTGATTATGGGCTTTTGATTAAAGATTCGATCTTAATCGATTGGGTTTGTTCCCTTTGGCGTTAATTGATGTATTTGAGTTGCTTTTGGCTAGTTTCGAGCCGCTCGGAGGTCGGTACGCGCGAGATGGCATTTTTGGATCATCTCTTGGCTTGATCGGTATTGGATTTGACTTGTTCGAGGTAAGTAACACTTCTAAACTTGGTGTTGAGGGTATGAAACTTCGAATTACGTGTTATGTGATTGATGTTGTGGTGTGCGCATGCTTGGTGACGGGCGTGTGGGCATGCATCGTGTGAATTGTGATTTAGTTGATTCTATGGAACTGTGTAGTTATTTTATCTGAACATTTTTGACTGTACTATATGAGTTAGAGCACTTGAACGGTAATTCATACTAGAAATCATGTTTAGGCTATATGCTGGTAATATTGGGACCCACGATTGTCGTTCTTTGCTGATAAGTTATTTGCTTAATTGCAGTTATGTACTCAGTCGTATTCATCAATACATATCATATCTCAGTCTCTGTTATTGTATATTGTCACATCTTATATCATTGATTTGGGCTGCTTAGCATGAGTGTTGTGAACCCGAGAGACTGGAGAGACTGATGATTGAATGAGACCGAGGGCCTATTGTGAGTGATATTTATGGGATCGGGCTGCACGCCGCAGCAAGCTTTATTGATTCATGCTATGATTTGGCTTATTATAGAGCTTGGGCTGGATCGGCCCCTCCGGAGTCTGCACACCCACAGTGGACGCAATTGCTAGCAATCATTTGCATTGGGCTGGATCTGCTTGGTTCATTTGCATTGGGCTGGATCTGCCCTGGTTTATTTGCATTTGGGTTCATTTGCATTGGGCTGGATTTACCCTAAACATTTATTTTTTGGGATGGATCTTCCCTGGGTTGGATTTGCCCTAAATCACTGAGTAACTGATTGTGAGTTGCTATTTATATTGAGGAATGGATCTTCTCTGGGCAGGACCTGCCCCGTACAGTACTGAGTGATTGAGTACTCTGAGAGTGGAGTACGTGAGTTCATCACTAAGATGCATAGCATTTGACATGCATACTTGAAATACATGAATAGAGATGCATTTCCTCCTACTACCCAGTTTTTGGTGACATTCATGATTCACTTGTATATTGACATATAGGCATATAGATGTAATTTCCTCATGCTATCTGAAAATGAAATATCTTATTCGCTGTTGAAAGGTTTTTGGGAAGAATCACAGTTTTCAAACTTACCTATATATTTTTGGAGCTTTCGGTGAAAGATTTGGGATCTTCTGTTATACTTGAAAAGTATGCCTATTTTTCGTAACTGTGAACGAGCTGAGTTATTTATTGTACCATATTTATTATATTGTTATGAACTGTTGTTGGTTATTGGAGTTGGACTCAGACCCTTGTCCCAGCTCGTCACTACTTTCAACCTGAGATTAGGTTTGTTACTTATTGTGTACATGGGGTCGGTTGTACTCATACTACACTTCTGCACCTTGCGTGCAGATGTTGGATGCTGATGTTGCTGTGCACGGCGGGAACTGAATTTGAAGATGTACATGCGTTTCGGTTATAGCTTCCTCTTGTTTACGGTAGCTTTAGACTTATGAAAATCTGTTTTTGTACATTCGAACAGATGATGTATTTATTTCATACTAACTTTGTAAACTCTAAATTTTAGAAGCTCATGATTTGTACTTCCAGTCCTTGGAGAGTTGTATAAAATTCAGTTAACTCATCTTTGATTCATATCAGTGTTATTGTATTATGTTATTTTGTTAATTGGCTTACCTATCGGGTTGGGTTAGGTTCCATTACGATGGTTTGGATTTAGGGTCATGACAGTCACGCCCCAAACTTAGGCCTAGATGTAACACGACACTCAGTGCCTGACTACATGTGACAGAGCGACCCAGCTGGCTGGCTGAATCAATATGTGATATAATAACATACTGAATACGGAAGATGATCTAACACATGCTAATGTACTAAAAGTCTGAATGATATAAATCAAGTGTGGAAACACTAATATAAGTCTGAAACATATCTGTAGCCAAAATTGCTTAACATGAAAAGCCTGCGACTCTGTGTAACTATTACTCTAGTCTATGAAGCCTCTAATGAAGTACTGAAAACATTGACTGTCTACAAATACTGAATGACTGTAAAGTAATGATAATGCCCCGAAAGAACCGGGGATCACCAAATAGCTGGTACGAGAATCCTAGCTCTCTGAATCATCAACCTGTAAATTATTACCTACATCGTGAGATGCAGGCCCCGTGTGAAAGGGACGTAGTACATTTGACTTGCACTGGTATGTAAAGCCACTAAAAGAAAGAACTATAAATACTGAAACTGAAACTGAATTGATAACTGAAATGATAACTAATAATTAATAACTGAAATGATAATTGATAATTGAACTGAACAAAGGAAGTAAGGATATGAATACTCCCCTTCTGAATAATGAACCACATATTTACACGTGTTCAACGTTCAGGGCTTTAAATTAAGGAACTGAGAATCATACTACAATACGTGATGATGAAATACAGAATCATATTGAGTTACATGATACTGAAATGCTGAATAGGACTAGACTGAGATATGTATTCATGAACTGATTTTGAAAACTCAAACTTCAACTATTAATGACATGTTGAGTAATCTAGATTGAGACTCATGGCATCAAACACAAGTCTATATTGATTACATACTAAGCCCACAACATTCAGAATAAAAGTCATGAACGAGTAACGAAGCTAGAGAATAGAAGTTCTGCAACTATTCAGGGAACTAGGGTTAACTATATTTCTAAGGCAATTAGTAACGTCATATAAGAAACATAATATAGGTAGAATGATTAAAATTCTCAAACATAGAGAGTTAGCCTCACATACCTTGACTCTGACATTTTTAAGTATATCACAATGTTCTTCGTCTCTTTCAACGATAATCTATGGCAATATAAGTCAAAGAGATTCCATATTAGCAACAATACTCATCTTTTGGTCACTTAGATATTTGTTTCAAACACTTGGTGGGCATAAAAACTTCATAGCCCTTATTAATGGTGTTTCTACACCCAACAATCCATTCTTTTGCTCCTAGATAATTCTAATATCTCAAATTGATATAATCAATATCATTCTTCATCACCCATAAGAAAAACAACACCCTTAATCAATATTCAAAAATCAACAACCCAAACCTATAAACATTTATGCTTTTCTATCAAACTCATAACCTCATATTTTATGAACGTAGAGTCTATAATCATTAATCCAATGACACAATCAACTAGAGGCTGAAGATATTACCTTTTTGACGTTTAATTCTCTTAAATTTGAGTTCTAGGGTTTCTTTTCTCAGCAATGATGTCTCAATCGAATATCTAATTTTTTGAAGAGTTTACCCATGTTAATAAGGTGTTGGAGAATTGAAATAACTTTGAATCATCATTAGAAATTATATTTCGATAATGGAGGGACCTTGGAGGAAGTTGGATTCTTGAGAGCTTCCCTTTCTAGTGCAAATTTTTGTGTTTGGAGGTGTAGGGAACGAGGTAGGGCTTTTAAAATGACTTGCTAGGTGCGCTTCCATGCAGCTAAAGGCACAACGGCACACCAAGACGTGCCGCAAAGGCAGTGGCACTGCCACAAGTGAACTATCGTGCATGGGATAGCTGGACGCGCAACTGAGCCATAAACCTAATCGATTTTATCAAATCTTATGCACCTCACTCTCCGCCTTGATTCTAAAATAACTAATTCCACCCATAATCATCACGATAGGACTTAACAAGTCTAAGATATCACATTAATACTCATTTAGCAGATCCACACCTAATCTAATTTGAGGAGTGTTACACACATTGACCTTCTAATTTCAAATTTACGTTAATCACAAAACAAGTTCCAGTCCAATCAAAACAACACATATATTAAAACTGAGATAGAAAATACTTATTTCCCTTCTTAGTGTCTTGTAGCACTTCAACTTCTTGAGGGAGGGAAACATCATCTTCTACTGGATCAAAACCAGGAGGTTCAAGACTCGTATTCTGAGATAGTTCGTTCAGATAAGAAGTTGTTGCATTATGATTTTTAGTATTTCCAATCGGGAGTCTCTGTTCAGCATCAACCCTTACCGAACCCAAAGATCTATAGCTTTTCCCTCGTCCTCTTGCTAAGGTACCTGGTGCAACGTATGAATACTTAACAGTCTTCGAAGTTGATTGCATTTCAAACTTCCAAGATTTTGATGGATTCATGTCAACCTAATACAACAAAAGAAAGAAGAGTATTATTAAGCTACCCCGATAAGAAAAAATATTTTAGCAAGTTGCCAATAAGAAAAGGGATGCCAACTAGCACTTTGACTATTTTTGATACATGAGAGAACATTCCGACCTAAATATATTAACTAGAAATAATATTTGGAAGATACAATATCCAGATAAGTTTTATATTTCGATTAACATCGATCTTGGAAGATGAATCATCTTTATGTGAATGACTTGAAAATAAGCTAGAAGGTTGACATGCAATAGAAAATATGGTTGTACAAAATTAGCAAAAACAAATAACATATAGAAACCTAGAGATATAGATATTTAGCAAGATAATTTTACCATATCTGAATATCTAATCAGTTAAATAGCAACAACTCAACGGAGTTTTAAAGACCTTTCCCTTTCATGCAATTGAACTTGCTAATCAGATGAGTCCAGTATGAACATCATAATGAATTTAACAAATTAAAAGCATACATGATAAAGTTCCAAACCGTAATGAGTTCTTTCTCTTTTCATTTGTGTTGAATTATCTAACTCATAGAAATCACCATCCTCTTTTTGCATAATGTCAAAATAATCACGAGGTTGAACCTTTCGTACAACATGTCACCCTTTAATGGAAAGATCATTAGCATAAAATACTTGTGATGCTTGGCTGACTAATACAAAAGGCTCATTTATTTTCAGAAAGCGCTGGCGGTTAATACTTACAAATCCATATTCATCTACTTTAATTCCCTTTTCTTGGTCATATATATCAAACCACTTATATCGAAACAAAAGCAGTCTTCTTTTCCTAACAAATTATAACTCAAGAATCTCAGTTAGTTCTCCATAGTAATCTATATTTTATTTTCTTCATCTGTCCCACCAACTACAACCACCCTGCAATTCTGAATTCTTAAACCTTTATCATAGTCTTGCACATGAAACCTATATCCATTAATAATGTAGCCATAGAAATTTGTTACATATGAAATAGGACCACATGACAATGAGACCAAATCTTCCATTTTCTTAGTATCACCATGTTTGTACAGACTTGCAACCTATCACGACCAACTAAATAATTTAGCAAATACTATTTGTTTACTAGGTTTGAAATTTTTTTTATCTTATTAGTACCAACTAATGAATTGTCGATCTGAATTTTCTTGAGAGTCATTAGCTGGAGTTTGTGAAAACTCTCTACAAAGAATTCAAGAAAAGTATATCATTTTAAATGAAAACGTTAGAGAATGTATAAGTAAATTATTGGGACAAGTTATTACCTACTCGAGAAATTGTTGAACTTTATCACAATTCTTCAAAATATAAATATGTGCTTGCTCAAATTCACGTGAATCAAGTCTGCATGGTTTTTCACCAAGCTCTTCCAAATTCACAAAAAATTGGTAAAACTCCATCACATTCTATAACACCACCATCGTAATTCCGTTCAAGGCGATTAAAATTTGTTTTCATTGTATGCAAATACCTTGAACATAAGATCAAACATCCAGTTGCTAAATACCCCTCAGCAATAGAACCTTTTGGGAAAGCCCTATTACCAATAAAAGATTTCATAAAGTATATGTATCTTTCCATTGGATACATATGTCCATATTGAGTAGGTCCTGCAATCTTAACTTCATTACCTAAATGAATTGGTAAGTGCTCCATGAAATCAAAATAAGTAGGAGGGAAGACTTTTTCTAACTTATACTCAGTTGTAGGAATTAGGCCGTCTATCTATTCTAATTCTTCCACTCTTAAACATTTAGCTACAAGAATATTGAAAAATAAAGGCAACTAAATAAGTGATTCACTCACAGATTTGTAGAGCATTCCACGTATCTTAAGTGGGAGTAAATCTTGTTGAATAATATGGCAATCATGACTTTTTAAGCCTAATATTTTACCATCTTGAAAGTTGACACAATAAGAAATGTTTGATGAAAATCCATCTGGCACCCTTAAACTTTTTAAGAAATCACAAAACTTCTGCTTCTCTTGAGGAGATAATGTGTAACATGCTGTTCGTAAGTCATATTTATCCCCATTTTTCATTGGATGCAATTCTTTCCTTATGTTCATTGCTTGCAAATCCATCCGAGTTTTTATGGTGTCTTTGGCTATTCCTTTGATATTCCAGAGTGTCCCATTATCATATATGTTCTTTTCAATATGAATCACATCCAAATTATGACGCAACAATAGAGTTTTCCAATATAGAAGATCAAAGAATATACTCTTCTTATTCCAATTATCGCCTCTTCTCTCATGTGATATTTTAATCTTCTTCTTTGGATTCTTTGTTAGTTTCAAACTGTCCAAATCAGCTACTTGACCAAGTATATAATCATCGGACAATATTTTTGGTAGTAACCGTCGTTCCTTAATTCCACCAAATGACTCCTTATCATTCCTCCATTTATGATCAAGAGGAAGAAGGCGTCTATGGCCTATATAGCGCTTCTTTTTACCATTTTCTAACCTAATTAAGAAAGTTTCTTTATTGTAATAAGGGCAAGCCAATTTTCCTTTTGTACTCCATCCGGACAAATTTGCATATGCAGGGAAGTCATTAATGGTCCATAACAAAGCTGCATGTAACATAAAGTTCTTTTTAGCCGACACATCAAAGGACTCCACTTCAGTTTCCTATAAATCCTTTAATTCATCAATCAAAGGTTGAAGATAAACAACAATTGCATTTCCAGGACTCTCCGGACTAGGGATAAGCATCAATACAATAAAATTCTCTTTCTTCATTCATAACAAGGGTGGTAAATTATAAGGAATAAGAACCACATACCAAATGCTATACGCAGTTTTGGAATTTTCATGTGGTTGAAAACCATCAGTAGCAAGTCCAAGTCGAATATTACGAGGCTCAAAATCAAAAGATTGGTGAAGTTTATCACATGTTTTCCATGCTACTGAATCAACTAGGTGCCTCATTATACCATCGTAAAATTTTTTTGTCATGATGTCATTTCATTAAAGAAGATATCTTGGAGGACATAAACAATCTTTAAAGTCTTGGCTTTAGAGAAAAATAACGTAAAATCTTATACAGTATCTTTTTTCCACTTTGAAATTTTATTTCCCCACTACGTTTATTGTAACGACCCGGTCGGTCATTTTGAGAGTATTATTCCCAAACCCCTAATTATTGCTCCCTTTATTTCATTTTGGGTACGTAACTGCCGGGAGGATTTGTTTTTGGTTTCGAAGTAAAATAAGACACATAGTCCTTAAAAAGAAAAGTTTAAGTCGTAGAATTTGCCTGTAGTTCGAACTGTATGAAGACAACTCCGCAATAGAGTTTTGATGATTCCAATAGCTCCGCAGGGTGATTTTGGTCTTAGAAACGCGTCCGGATGTTGATTTGGAGGTCCGTAGGTCATTTTTGCATCAAACGACGAAAATTGGAAATTGAATGATTTTTGGAAGGATTGACCGGGAGTGGACTTTTTGATATCGGGGTCAGATTTTGATTTTGGAAGCTAGAGTAGGTTCATAATATCAATCATGACTTGTGTGCAAAATTTGAGGTCAATCGGACTTGATTTGTAGGTTTCAGCGTCGGATGTAAAAGTTTAAAGTTTTAAAGTTCATTAGGCTTGAATCGATGTGCAATTCATATTTTTAGCATTGTTAGATGTGATTTAGAGACTCGACTATATTTGTATGATATTTTATGATTTGTTGGTGTATTTAGTTGAGGTCCCGGGGGGCTCGGGTAGTTTTCGGATGGTTAACGAATAAATTTGGACTTGGGAGAATGGCTGAAGTGCATTAGTTCTGGTGTAATCGCACCTGCACAAGTTTGACCACAGGTGCGAGCTCGCAGAAGCGAGCATTTGGGCGCAGATGCGGGGCTGGATGAAATGGCATGTGGTCGCAGGTACGGTGTGAAGGAAGCAGAAGTGGAGTCACTTCTGCGGAGGAGTGATCGCAGAAGCGGACGAGTGCTTGGGAGGCCTGTCCGCAGAAGTGGACGAGTTTGCACAGATACGCACCAACAGAAGCGGGCTTTGAACCACAAAAAAAGGAATTTGGCAAAGAAGCCGGGACTGCAAAAGCGGCTGGGAGACCCGCAGAAGCGAGTCCGCAATAACGGATGAAGAGACCGCAAGAGCGAGGGAACCCGCAGAAGTGGGTATGTTGTTGCTTCTGCGACGTCGCAGATGCGGCTAAGTTTACGCATAAGCATAAGTGCTGGACAGAACAATTAAATACAAGGGTTCACGATTTTGCTTTATTTTAAACATTTTGAGCTCGGGTCTTCGCGATTTTTGAGAGGGATTTCTTGAGGTAAGTCTCTTGTACTCATTTTTGATCGATAATCTTGTTTCCCCATTGATTTCCCACCTAGTTTATGAGTATTTAAAGTGGAGTTTGGGAGTTTGAGGCTAGGGATTTGGAGAGTTTAATTTGGGGATTTGAGTGGTGACTTGGTGTCAGATTTGAGTAATTTTGGCATGAGTGAACTCGATATCGAATGGGTATTCCTATTTTATGAATTTTATCCGATTTCGAGACGTGGGCTCGGGTCGACCTTTTGGGGTGATTTTTTGATTTCTTTGTTAAAGTCGTAATTTCATTATTTAATTAATTTCTTTGTTTCGGAGTCGGAAAGTCGAGGGAAAGGCATTCTCATTGACTGATTGAGCTTGATTTGAGGTAAGTGACTTGTCTAACCTCGTGTGAGGGAAATCCCCTTAGGATTTGTTACTGTTGTAACAATTAGTGATATGTGAGCGTCATGTAAGCGAGGTGACGAGTGCGTACACGGGCTAATTGTGGAAATTCTGGTTCTTGCTGAGTAGTCTTCTTTCAAATTCCTTAACTGAATTGCCTTAGCATTGTGTAGTTGTCATGTTTATCCTAGTATCGTATGTCTACGTGTCTTAACCTTTACTTGAAATTTATGCAACATGCTTATGTGAATTACTTGTTTCCATGATCTTGTATTCAGTCTTTAACTGTATGATTCCTTGCTGTAAAGCTCATTGTTCCATAGGTTATGAGTTGTATATTTACTTTTGGGACAACGAGGTGGCACCTCGGGAGATCCCACATTGCATATTTACTTTTGGGACTACGAGGCGGTACCTCGAGAGATCCCCCTATTGTGCATTTACATTTGTGACTACGAGGCGATACGTCGGGAGCACCCTTGTTGTTTTCCTCTATTTGTTGTGTTGTTACCTTTCTGACATTTTTTTTTGTTCATTTCTTAGTCACTTCATTGTATTATTATATTTTTTGCCTCATTAACTTTTATTCCAGTAAAGCCCTGACCTGACCTCGTCACTACTCTACTAAGGTTAGGCTTGGCACTTACTGGATACCATTATGGTGCACTCATACTACACTTCTGCATATCGTTTTGTGCAGATCCAGGTTCTTCCTACCAAGCCAGATACCAGCGAGTTGGACCGTACGTGGAGACTTCAAGGTATATCTGCGAGCGTCCACAGACCTCAGAGTCCCCCTCTATCCTTACTATGTTGTTTTTCCTTATTTTCTTTAGACTCTGATGTATAGAGACACTTTGTATTTTCTCTTAGAAGCTTGTGACTTATTTCTACCGGGTTTTGCGAGTTGTAAACTAATTGAATCACATATGGTATTTATATTTCATGTGTTGCGATTTGAGTTCAATTCTATATTCAGTTATTCCGCAAATTGTTAAGCTTACCTAGTCTTAAAGACTAGGTGCCATCACGATACCCTACAGAGGGAAATTGGGGTCGTGACAAGTTGGTATCAGAGCTCTAGGTTCATAGGTGTTATGAGTCATAAGCAGGTTTAGTAGAGTCTCACGGATCGGTACGGAGACATCTATACTTATCTTCGGGAGGCTATGAAACTGTTAGGAAAATCTTCACTTCTTTGATTCCTTATCGTGCGAGATTTTGACTTCGGACACTAAACTTTTGTTTTTCTATTCTTTCACAGATGGTAAGGATACGTATAGCTGGATCATATGACCAGACACCCGCGCCCCCTGCTAGAGCCGTGAGAGGCTAGGGCCGGGGTAGAGGCCGAGGATGTCCACGTGGTGCAGCCAGAGCACCCGCATGAGCTGCTACAGAGGAGCCACCAGTAGCTCAAGTTGGAGGGCAGGCACCTGAGACGCATGTTACTGCACCAGCCCTTCAGGAGACTCTAGCCCAGTTTCTGAGCATGTTCAGCACCTTGGCTCAGGCAGGATTGATACCACTTGCTCCTGCCACATCTCAAGCTGGGGGAGGAGCACAGACTCCCATTGCCGGTACCCCGGAGCAGCGGATCTAGGTCGACCAGGTTCCAGATATCATACAGATGTAGTCGGTAGCTCTAAATCAGCCCGAGGTTAGGGCAGCTGTTTCTGAGGTGGAGCAGCTCAGGCTCGAGAAGTACAACAAGTACCACCCCCTACTTTCAGTGGCTTGGCGTTAGAGGATGCCTAGGGGTTTCTTGAGGAGTGCCACCGTATCCTTCGTACTATGGATGTTGCGGAGACTTGTGGGGTTTCTTTCCCTATGTTACATCTTAGAGGACCGGCTTATCAGTGGTGGTGAGCATATGAGTTGATTAGTCCAACCGAGGCAGTTTCACTCACTTGGACTCAAATGTCAGATATCTTCTTGAGGGAGTATGATCCCAGAGTCTCATAGATGCATGGTGCGCAGAGTTTGAGCAGTTGCACCAGGGTTCCATGATCGTGTCAGAATATGCGATCCGGTTCAGTGATTTGGCCAGGCATGCACCAGCCTTGGTTGCTACTATTCGGGAGCAGGTTCGTCGATTTATTGAGGGGCTCAACCCTAGTATAAGATTTAGCATAGCCCGAGAGTTGGAGATGGATATTGTGTACCAATAGGTAGTAGGGATTGCTAGGAGGTTGGAGAGTATGCTGACTTGGGAGAGGGAGGAGAGAGAGGCCAAGAGGTCTCGAGAGTCTGGCACTTATAGTAGTACTCGTGCCCCAGCTATAGCTTGTTAGGGCAGGGATTATATGGGTCGCCCTGTTCATTCAGCATTTCCAGCCGCCAGCGGTGCTTCGGCCACTCCTAGGCCCCAAGATCCCTTTTATGCACCACCAATGTCTAGTGTACCTCCTGTACGGGGTGCTTTAAGTGTTCAGTCCAGCCGATCAGGCCCGAGCCAGTCACAGCAGCCACGCCCTCCGAGAGCTTATTTTAAGTGTGACAATCATCATGTGGTGAGGGATTGCCCAGACTTAGGAGGGGTGCACCTCCACATATTTCACAGGCAGCGCGTGTTCCACCGGGTCCTAAGGCTATGGTTACAGCACCAGCTACCACCCCACCTGCACAGCCAGCTAGAGGTGGAGGTCGAGCAGGTAGAGGCCGCCCTAGAGTGGGAGGCCAGGCCAGATATTATGCCCTTCCTGCTATGACGAAGGCAGTTGCATAAGATTTTGTCATCAAAAGTATTGTTCTGGTCTGTCATAGAGATGCATCAGTCTTATTTGATCCAGGCTCCACTTATTCCTATGTGTCATCTTATTTTGCTCCATATTTAGGTGTATCCCATGATTCTCTGAGTTCACCTGTCTATGTGTCTACACCCGTGGGTAATTTCTATTGTTGTTGACCGTGTGTATCGGTTGTGTATGATTGTTCTTAGTGATTTTGAGACCAGAGCCGATTTATTATTGCTCAATATGGTGGATTTCGATGTTATTTTAGGAATGAACTAGTTGTCGCCCTATCATGTTAACCTCGATTGTCATTCCAAGACGGTGACATTGGCTATGCCAGGTCTACCTTAGATCATGTTCCTAGTAGGGTTATCTCATTTCTTAAGGCTCAGCGAATGGTTGAAAAGGGATGTGATGCGTATCTGGCCTATGTGAGGGATGTTAGTGTTGATACTCCTACCGTCGAGTCTATTCCGGTAGTGAGGGACTATTCAGATGTATTCCTGACGGATCTTCTAGGCATGCCGACTGACATGGATATTGACTTTGGCATTGATTTGTTACCGGGCACTCAGCCCATTTCTACTCCACCTTATCGTATGGCCCCAGCGAGTTGAAAGAATTAAAGGAACAGTTGCAAGAGTTGCTCGATAAGGGCTTCATTCGGCTCAGTGTGTCGCCTTGGGGTGCTCCTGTCTTGTTTGAAAAGAAGAATGATGATTCTATGGGAATATGTATTGATTATCTCCAGTTGAACAAGGTTACAGTGAAGAACATATATCCATTGCCATGTATTGAAGACCTATTTGATCAGCTTCAGGGTGCTAGAGTGTTCTCTAAGATCGACTTGCGTTCAGGCTATCATCAGCTGAAGATTCGGGAGCAAGATATCCCGAAGACTGCTTTTAGGACTCGGTATGGACATTACGAGTTCCTCGTGATGTCTTTGGGCTCACCAACGCCCTAGCAGCATTCATGCACTTGATGAACAGTGTATTTCAGCCCTATCTTGACTCTTTCGTCATTGTGTTTATTGACGACATTCTGGTGTACTCCGGGAGTCGGGAGGATCATGAGTGTTACATCCCGTATTTCGTACGTTAAAGTTTCGTCATAAGTTAATTGACGTAGACTTGGGAATAAGATTATTTTAAGATCATAAGCATTTCTGATATTTGTAACAAGTGATAAGTAAGTGTTATAAAGGTCTGATGGTTATCGAATCGAAGAAATTGAGTATCGCCGAAGTTTGTTATTTTGGGATAAAATACAGTCCGAGCTATAATACCCGATATTTATGGACTAGTACCATACAGGGTACCCTATAACCGTGATAATACGATGTATAAAGTGTATTAAGATAAGTAAAATTTTAAGTAATTTGAGATAATTCTTAATTATGAGGGTAATTGATTAATTATCGGGTAGCAGGATATTACCTAATTATTTAATAGGTTATAAGATAAATGTAAACCCCCACCCCACCCCCACGTGGAAGCAAGCCACAACTAAGACATATAACTCTTAGTCATATTGGCTTAGGTGGCTATCTAAAATAATAAGACATTAACGTGGAAGTCATACAAGTTTGGTTTCATTTATACAAGTTTGATTTCATTTATACAAGTTTGGTTTTCATTTGGACAGAGAATGATAAAGTAAGAAATCATATATCTTTCTTCCTCAATTCAAAGCATTTCAAAAAAAAAAACAGTCACTAAAACTCAGTTCAACCAGCTTCCAACAAAAAATTTCTTGCGACCAAATTAATTTCAGCTAGAATTATTAGCACCTTAGCAACGTAAACTTTTGCGATTCCAAAGGAGTACGGTGTAACTTTTTCCAAGAATATCATACGAAAATTTCCTACTCCATGTATGTTAAGGCTAATCCATCTTTCTTTTGGCATGATACAAGTAACGATACATAAACGTAATGCTATTCCATAAGTGGTTCTACTCTTAGCAGTTAAGGATGTTTATGTTATTCATTCCTGTAAAATGATATTCAAGCATGTCTAAGTATGTAACTAGTTCCCTATTGAGGTGTTTAATAAAAACGTAAATATCATAATGGTATTATATGTATTATGCATTTACCACCAAGCTACTGCCGGTTGGGCAGTTATGCATTTACTACCGAGCTACGGCCGGTCGGGCAGTTATGCATTTACTACCGAGCTACGGCCGATCGGGCACTCATGCATTTACCATCATGATACGGTCGGTCGGGCAGTTACCACTGATTAGTTGGGCAGTTAATGTCACAAAAATGAGGTAACTAGAACTATTATATTGTAGTTTTATTTATATATACGAGATGGGTTTTATTCTATATGTTACGGCCCTCAGCGGCAAGTCAGAAGTTATGAGTTGACTCTTATCTCTCCCCGAGATAGTATCTTATTATTATTACATTTCATTGCTGCCTTACATACTCGGTACATTCTTCGTACTGACGCCCCTTTTTCTGGGGCACTGTGTTTCATGCCACACAGGTGTAGATAGGCGAGGTGAGGACCATCCACTGTAGGCTGCCTCCAGATATCAACTTTTGGTTGGGGAGCTCCACATCTTCCTGGAGTATTGCCGAGTCACGTTCTATATATGCTACTTTATTTTATGAGGATGTCAGGGACCCTGTTCCGACTTATATGTTATGGTCATGTTTTCTTAGAGGTTTTGTAGACAGTGTCATGTGTATAGCTTTAGGTACGATATGTCAACGGCCTTGTCGGCCCCTATTTATCTATATAAATCCTTTTTAATTTGTTATGTGAGTTAAGTTGTAATATTGTTAATTACATATATAGATGTGGCCTATCATGGCCCGTGACGAGTCTTATAGAAAAAAAAAAGATAAGGTATGTGGCGCTCGGTTGAGTAGGCACCGGGCGCCAGTCGTGGCCCTCTGATTTGGGTCGTGACAAAGTGGTATCAGAGCAGTTCTATCCTAGGGTTGTCTACAAGTCGTGTCTAGTAGAGTATTATTTATAAATATGTTGTGCACCACGTTATATAAATAAGAAATTACACGGCATTTAGGGATAAGTTACCCTTCCTTCTTGATATTAGATCGTGCAATAGAGCAGAGTCATAGGGAATAAAGCCCTTGACCTTTGACTTGTTTTATATATGCAGCAATGTCTATGACCAGGAAAGCTACGGCTAGTCAGAAGAGTAAAGTAGTGGAAGATGAGGGCATGAGTAGAGTACCAATGTCTAGCAAGGGCCAGATTGAGGCCCCGAGGGGAAATACGACACCCTCGCATAGTTCTCCAATTTCGCTAGCACCTGAGGAGATGAGGAGGAACCCAGAACCTCCACTTATTGTTTAGGATGAGGATATGGATATGCGGAGTGCAGTACGGTTGTTGACTAGATTGGTAGCTACTCAGGCTCAGCGCCAGGTAGGTACAGGTGTTGGTCATGTTAACAGGATTATTAGCGCGAGAGTTCAAGACTTCATCAACCTGGACCCTCCAGTGTTTACCGGATCCAACAAGGATGAGGACCCGCAAAACTTTATTGATAGGATGCAGAGGACTTTGAGGGTGATGCATGCATCAGACACTGAGTCAGTAGAGTTGGCCTCTTACCGATTGCGAGATGTTGCGGTTTAGTGGTATGAAACTTGGGAATTGACTAGAGGGATAAATGCATCTCCAGCGGTATGGGAAGAGTTCTCAGGGGCTTTCTTGCATCATTACTTGCTGGCTGAGATTCGTCAGGCAAGGGTAGACAGGTTCTTGACTCTTATACAAGGGAATATGAGTGTGCAGGAGTATAGCCTCCAGTTTGATTCCTAGATGAGGTCTGCCCCCTCGATTGTGGCTGAAATGAGTGACCGAGTGCATCGGTTTGTGGTAGAACTTGGGACGCACCTGATTAATGAATGTTTCACAGCTGCTATGCTCGATGGTATGGATATTTCCCACATCCAGGCTTATGCTCAAAATTTGGAGGATCAGAAACGACAGTAATACGGGAATCGTGATGAGGGTCAGCGTAAGAAGGCTAGGTCTGCTAGGCGACCTGAGGATTTTTCGGGCGATCCTATGTCACCATACCCTGTTGAAAGTGTCTGACAGTTGCAGAAGCCGTATTATGAGGGATCTGTCTATTCTGAGTCAGGTCAGGGCTCGAGAATTTTGGGTTTTCAAAATCGATGGGATTCAGTGCAAATGAGGGTGCCCCCTCCGCGGTGCAGTCAATGCGGTAGAGCTCATTCTGGACAATGTCGTTAGGGGTCTAATGTATGCTATACCTGTGGAGACCCTAGTCATTACACGAGAGATTGTCCTATAAATGACAAAAGCGGGATGGTTCAGCCCACCAGATCTATAACAGTCTCCTCTTCTTCAGTACGCCCTCAAGAGCGAGGCCCTCAGGCATCAGCTGGTAGAGGTAGAGGGAGGGGTGGAGCATCTAGCTCCGGTGGTATTCAGAACCGCATATATGCTTTGGCAGGTTATCAGGACCCAGCGACTACACCGGATAATGTGTCAGGTACTGTGACTATGGGTAATATTTGATCTTATTAACGTAAATTGTCTAGTTAATATGATTAATATAAGATTGAGTTGGCATTACGTCTGAATGGTTAAGGGAAACCAAGGCTAGCTTGAAAGCAAAGTATGAACCTGGTTATTAAAATTACAACTAGTAGGTTTCAACACCTAGAAGATAGATTAACAGAATCGTAGGTGACGAATGGATTAGGAAGTAGTTTTAGAAAAGAACGACCTCCTGACCCCGTGAGAGCCTGATATTTGTTTCATTGGAGTATAGCCCGGGAAGATATATACATTTATAATTGATCAGTATGTATGTACATCTTGCAAGTTTAAACATTCGAGGACGAATGTTTCTAAGGGGGGAAGGATGTTTCATCCTGCATTTTGTACGTTAAAGTTTCGTCATAAGTTAATCGACGTAGACTCAGGAATGAGATTATTTTGAGATCATAAGCATTTATGATATTTGTAACAAGTGATAAGTAAGTGTTATAAAGGTCAGAGGGTTAACAAATCGAAGAAATTGAGTATCACCGAAGTTTGTTAATTTGGAATAAAATACGGTCCGAGCTATAATACACGATATTTATGGACTAATACCATACAAGGTACCATATGACCGTGATAATACGATGTATAAAGTGTATTAAGATAAGTAGAATTTTAAGTAATTTGAGATAATTCTTAATTATGTGGGTAATTGGTTAATTATCGGGTAGCGGGATATTATCTAATTAATTAATTGGTTATAAGATAAAGTTACCCACCCCCACGTGGCAGCAAGCCACAACTAAGACATATGACTCTTAGTCATATTGGCTTAGGTGGCTATCTAAAGTAGTAAAACATTAACGTGGAAGTCATACAAGTTTGGTTTCATTTATACAAGGTTGGTTTCATTTTATAAAAGTTTGGTTTTCATTTGGACAGAGAATGATAAAGTGAGAAATCATATATCTTTCTTCCTAAATTCAAAGCATTTTAAAAAAAAACAATCGCTAAAACTCAGTTCAATAAGCTTCCAACAAATATTTCTTGCGACGAAATTAATTCCAGCGAGAATTATTAGCACCTTAGCAACGTAAGATTTTGTGGTTCCAAAGGAGCACGGTGTAACCTTTTCCAAGAATATCATACAGATTTTTTCCTACTCCAGATATGTTAAGGCTAATCCTTCTTTCTTTTGGCATGATCCAAGTAACGATACGTAAACGTAATGATATTCCATAAGTGGTTCTACTCTTTAGCAGTTAAGGATATCTATGTTATTCATTCCTGTAAAATGATATTCAAGCATGTCTAAGTATGTACCTAGTTCCCTATTGAGGTGTTTAATAAAAACGTTAATATCATAATGGTATTATACGTATTATGTATTTACCATCGAGCTACGGCCGGTTGGGCAGTTATACATCTACCATGGAGCTACGGTCGGTCGGGCAGTTACCACCGATTGGGCAGTTATGTATTATTATTTATCACCGGTTGGGCAGTTATGCATTTACCACCGAGCTACAGTCGGTCGGGCAGTCATGAATTTATCACCGAGCTACGGCCGGTCGGGCAGTTACCACTGATCAGTTGGGCAGTTAACGTCACGAAAATGAGGTAACTAGAACTATTATATTGTAGTTTTATTTATATATACGAGATGGGTTTTATTCTATATGTTAAAGCCCTTAGCGGCAAGTCAGAAGTTATGAGTTGACTCATATCTCTCCCCGAGATTAGTATCTTATTATTATTATTACGTTTCATTGTTGCCTTACATACTCGGTACATTCTTCGTATTGACGCCCCTTTTTCTGGGGCGCTGTGTTTCATGCCACGCAGGTGTAGATAGGCGAGGTGAGGACCATCCACTATAGGCTGCCTCCAGATATTAGCTTTTGGTTGGTGAGCTCCACATCATCCTGGAGTATTGCCGAGTCACATTCTATATATGCTACTTTGTTTTATGAGGATGTCTAGGGCCATGTCCCAACTTATATATTATGGTCATATTTTCTTAGAGGTTTTGCAGACAGTGTCCTGTGTATAGCTTTAGGTATGACATGTCAACAGCCTTGTCGGCCTCTATGTATCTATATAAATCTTTTTGAATTAGTTATGTGAGTTAAGTTCTAATATTGTTAATTACATATATAGATGTGGCCTATCATGGCCCGTGACGAGTCTTATAGAAAACAAAAAGATAAGGTACGTGGTGCTCGGTTGAGTAGGCATCGGGTGCCAGTCGTGGCCCTCTGATTTGGGTCATGACAATGAGCAGCACCTGAGGACCATGCTTCACACCTTGAGGGAGAAGAAGTGTCACGCCCCGAACCTAGGAGCGAGACCAGCACCCGGTGCCTCACCTAACCTGGCATACCAAATTGCGACTAAGGGACATTGAATATATAATGTAATAATTTGGCCATGGGTCCACCTTGCAAGATAATTTGCGAAGCAAAATATAAAACTGAATGGAAACTAGCGCTGACTAAACATCAATATAAAGGTGGGCCGATAAGGCCATTATAACTACTACAACTGATAAACTACCAAAATATACATACCAGGCCTACAAGCCTAACATACTGCACTAACCAACAGGATATGTCTACAAACCTCTACTGATAGATATATTGTGATCGGAACAGGGCCCCGACCTACCCATAATATATATAAATACATACAGAAGATGTACACGAAAACCTAGACCCGATAACTTCGAAGGATGTGGAGCTTACCGATCAGGCTGAACTCTGAAAACACCTACTGAGGAGGTCTACCCGTCTGTCTATCTGAACCTACATGCATGAAATGCAGCGTCTCCAGAAAAGGGACGTCAGTACGAAATAATGTACCGAGTATGTAAGGCAATAAAATAACTGAAAGCTGAAACTGAACTGATAATATGATAACTGAAATTAACTGAGTCAAAGATGATCTGGAGATATACTTACCTGCTGATACCGACTCAACTCTCTCAATATAGTAAGTAAAATAAATGTCCGGCCCTATAGGGCTCAAAACGTGTAACTGCTCCGTCGTAGTATGCTCTCTCATAGGCGCTCGGCCATACTAGGCTCTGTATCTTGGCCATTCTGGGCTCGCTCATAGGCGCTCGGCCATAGTAGGCTTGGTATATAACTTGCCATCTGATCAGAGGTCGCCCAATAGGGACCTGCCCATCGATTATAGCTCGATGGTGGTGCAAATAGTATAATACTGTATATATATATAGACCCTCTGCTCTCTTGACTGAATAAAGACAAAACTAAACTGAATATGAAGTCTCGATAAGGAATAATATTGTAACTTATGAGACTAGGATAATGTGAATAAATTCATGAATACGAACTTCTCTTTATGTCTCATTATTAACACATGTAGCTACAAGATCATGCCAAAATGAAGGAAGGGCTTAGCCTTAACATACCTTATCACAATCTTTCCAATCACCAAGTTGAACTCACCTCTTCTCACCTTAATCTACAAGAATGATAATAATACTATCGTTAAGTTACGAAAGGTACAACTATCGCACAACGAACGACAAACTTATTTTGTATTAAAACGGGCAGCATCTCCCCTATAATCCTTACTTCCTCCAAATTCAAGATAACACCAACAATACAAGAACAGAAAAATAACAACATATATACATCATTTTCCAGCCCTATATATGCCATCAAATACTACAAAACAGCCCAACACACCCCAATCTCTTCAGACACAAAACGACCACCGTAGTAGTGTCAAACGACCCGAAAATGTTATGACAAATGACCAGCCCACCACCCTACATTTATATGGTGTTTCTACACCCCCTTCCTCCTCCAAAAATCCACAAAACAGTAGTAAAATACGCAGCCCAACAGCAACACAAAACAATTCGCTACAAGTGAATAACTCGAACTCACGGCTTCCGATCACCGTCCCGTGAGTTCTTACAAGTATAGAACAACTTACCATGAATTTACAGCAGAAAAAATAGATGAAAGAGAGCAGTAAACTCACCTTATTTTTTGGATAACTCAGCTCCTATCTTGGTTCTTCAAACTCTAAGTTTTACCTCCAATTAGAACTTGAAAGGGAGAGAAAATCAATTAGGGTTTGTGGGAAGTTTTCGTGAGGATTTTTGCAGAGCTTATGTCTGGTTATTATGCTCTATTTTAAGTCTAATATATGAAGAAAATAAGCCTTTAAAAGTCCTCTTTGGACGACCCGAAATGGCCCATTTTTGGGCTCTCATTTAAGCAAGTAGGTGACACACCTACTTGTCACCTAGCAGCTTGCGCAGTATTGCAAAAACGCCCATATCTCTCTACTCCGATATCGTATTAACAAACGGTTTAATGCGTTGGAAAATAGACTCATATATCTTTAATTTGATGGGTGGAACACTCCATAACTCTAAGTATATTGGGTGAAAACTACAGTTACATTTGACCCAAAGTTTCAGTAAAACTTATGAATGTAACTTGTGATGACTTTCATCGACTTTTTTTTCACAACTCGCTTGACTAATACACCAACAAGTCCTAAAATATCATACGAACTTAGTCGAGTCTCTAAATCACATCCAAAAACGCTAAAAATACGAATTGCACATCGATTCAAGCCTAATGAACATTAAAACTTTAAACTTCTACATCCGCCGAAACCTATCAAATCAAGTCCGATTGACCTAAAATTTTGCACATAAGTCATGACAAACATTACAGACTCATCCAGCTTCCGGAATTAGAATCCGACCCCGATATCAAAAAGTCCACTACTGGTCAAACCTTCCAAAAATCATTCAATTTCCAACTTTTGCCATTTGACGCAAAAATGACATACGGCCCTCAAAATCAACATTCGGACACGCTCCTAAGATCAAAATTACCCTACAGAGCTATTGGAATCATCTAAACTCCATTAAGCAGTTGTCTTCACATTGTTCGAACTACAGTCAAATCCTATAACTTAAACTTCCCCTTTTAAAGACTATGTGTCTCATTTCACTCCAAAATCAAAAACAAATCCTCCAGGCAGTTACGTAACCCCAAAATGAAATAAAGGGAGCAATAATTAGGGGTTCGGGGCTAATATTCTCAAAACGACCGGTCGGGTCGTTACATCTTCCCCCTCTTAAAACAAACGCTCGTCCTCGAACGAGTATAAAGACATACCTGAAGTGGTGAAAAGATAAGGGTAACTGCTGCGCATATCATGCTCGGTCTCCCAAGTCGCCACGACCCCTCCACTAAACCCCCCACTGAACCTTCACCGAAGCGATACTCTTTGACCTCAACTTTTGAATATGCCTGTCCTAAATGGCCACCGGCTCCTCAATATAAGATAGATCCTTGTCCAACTGGACTGAGCTGAAGTCTAACACATGAGACGGATCACCGTGATACTTTCGGAGCATGGAAACATGGAATACTGGATGAATTGCAGAGAGACTAGGTGATAGTGCAAGTCTGTAAGCTACCTCTCTAACCCTCTCAAGAATCTCAAAAGGCCCGATATACCTAGGGCTCAACTTACCCTTCTTTCCGAACCTCATAACACCCTTCATGGGCGAAACCCGGAGCAAGACCCGCTCCCCAACCATGAATGCAACGTCGCGAACCTTCCGATCCGCATAACTCTTCTGCTTGGACTGGGCTATACGAAGTCGATCCTGAATCAATTTAACCTTTTTCCAAAGCATCCTGAACCAAGTCTGTACCCAATAGTATAGCCTCGCTCGGCTCGAACCAACTCACTGGAGACCGACACCGTCTACCATACAAAGCCTCATACGGGGCCATCTAAATGCTCGCTTGATAACTGTTATTGTAGGAAAAGTCTGCAAGTGGAAAGAACTGATCCCAAGCACCCCCAAAATAAATCACACACACATCCAAAGGATATCCTCCAATATCTAAATAGTGCGCTTGGACTGTCCGTTCATCTGAGTGTGAAATTTTATACTCAACTCCACCCGAGTATCCAAATCACGCTGTATGGCTCTCCAGAACTGCGATGTAAACTACATACCTCGGTCAGAGATAATAGATACTGGTACACCATGAAGCCTGACAATTTCACAAATGTAAACCTGAGCCAGCTACTCCGAAGAGTAAGTAGTCACCACAGGAAGGAAATGAGCTGACTTGGTAAGTCTATCCACAATCACCCAAACTGCATCGAACTTCCTCTGAGTCTGTGGGAGCCCAACAAAGAAATCCATAGTGATCCGCTCCCATTTCCATTCCGGAATCTGTAGCTTCTGAAGAAATCCACCAGGTCACTGATGCTCATACTTCAACTGCTGACAATTTAAGCAACAAGCTACATATTCAACTATGTCCTTCTTCATCCTCCACCACCAATAGTGCTACCTAAAATTGTGACACATCTTTGTGGCACCTGGATGAATGGAGTACCACGAACTGTGAGCCTCATGGAGAATCAACTCACGCAAACCATATACATTAGGCACACATAGCTTGCCCTACATCCATAATACACCGTCATCCCTAATAGTGACTTCCTTGGCATCACCGTGCTTAACCATGTCCTTAAGGACAAGCAGATGAGGGTAATCAAACTGATGCTCTCTGATACGATCATAAAGAGAAGACTGAGAAACCAAACAAGCCAAAACTCAGCTCGGCTCGAAAATATCCAATCTGACAAACTAGTTGGCCAAGGCCTGATCATTCAAGGCTAAAGGCCTCTCTGCTACTGGTAGATATGCTAAACTGCCCAAACTCTCCGCCTTGCGACTCAAGGCATCGGCTACCACATTGGCCTTCCCAGGATGGTAGAGAATGGTGATGTCATAATCCTTAAGCAGCTCCAACCATCTCCGCTGCCGCAAGTTAAGATCCTTCTGTTTAAACAGATATTGTAGACTCCAGTGATCGGTGAAAACCTCACAAGGGATACCGTACAAATAATGTCTCCAGATCTTCAAGGCATGAACAATAGCTGCTAACTCGAGGTCGTGGAAAGAATAATTCTTCTCATGCACCTTCAGCATCTAGATGCGTAGGCAATCACCCTACCATCCTGCATCAACACCGCACCGAGACCAATGCTCGACGTATCATAATATACCGTATAGGACCCCAAACCAGTAGGCAACACCAACACTGGGACTGTAGTCAAAGCAGTCTTAAGCTTTTGAAAGCTCTCCTCACACTTCTCGGTCCACCTGAATGGAGCACCCTTCTGGGTCAATCTGGTCATAGGTGCTGCAATAGATGAGAAACCCTCTACAAATCGATGGTAATACGCCGCCAAGCCAAGATAACTCCGGATCTCCATAGCTGAGGACAGTCTGGGCCAATTCTGCACTGCTTCAATCTTCTTCGGATCTACCTTGATCCCCTCACTCGACACTACATGACCCAAAAATGCCACTGACTCTAGCTAGAATTCACATTTTGAAAATTTTGCATACAACTTCTTGTTACACCCTATATTTTCGTACGTAAAAATGCGTCGTAAGCAAACCAATGTAGGACCAAAAATGAGATAATATTTAAAAGTATATAAAGTAAGTTAATCATGTTACCTCTGAGGTTACAAATATTGAAGATCGTGAACAACAAGTACAAAGAGGGTTGGACGGTTCAGAAGCTAAAGCAATTGAAGAAAATAATATTTCGTCGAAAGTCGACAAGTTGGGAATGTTATAACATGTACCTTTGGGGTGAGACTAGGGTGCTTAACATGATAAGGAGATTATTTTATGATTTATATTAGTCGTATGACATCCGTGTGTTTGAGGCTAGGGATTTGGGGAGTTTAATTTTGGGATTTAAGTTGCGACTTTGTGGCGGATTTGAGTAATTTTGGCATGAGTGAACTCGATATTGAATGAGTATTCGTATTTTGTGAACTTTACCCGATTTCAAGACGTGGGCCCAGGTCGACTTTTTGGGGCGATTTTTTAATTTCTTTATTAAAGTCGTAGTTTCATTATTTAAATTAATTTCTTGTAGTTGTATTTATAGTATGTAATTGCTCTTGGCTAGATTTGGGTCATTCAGAGTTGGAAAGTCAAGAGAAATGCATTCTCATTGACTGATCTGAGCTTGATTGAGCTTGCGTACACGGGCTAATTATGGAGATTCCGGTTCTTACTGAGTAGTCTTCTTTCAAATTCCTTAACTGAATTGCCTTAGCATGTGTCACTGTCATGTTTAGTCTAGTATTGCATGTCTACGTGTCTTAACCTTTACTTGAAATTTGTGCAACATGCTTATGTGAATTTCTTGTTTCCGTAATCTTGTATTCAGTCTTTAATTGTATGATTCCTTGTTGTAAGCTCGTTGTTCCATAGGTTATGAGTTGTATATTTACTTTTGGGACTACGAGGCGGTACCTCGAGAGATCCCCCGTTGCATATTTACTTCTGGGACTACCAGGCGGTACCTCGGAAGATCCCCCTATTGTGCATTTACATTTGGGACTACGAGGCGATACCTCGGGAGCGCCCCTGTTGTTTTCCTCTATTTTCTGTGTTGTTACCTTTCTGAAATTTCTCGTTGTTCATTTCTCAGTCACTTCATTGTATTATTATATTTTCTGCCCCATTACCTTTTATTCCAGTAGGGCCCTGACCTCGTCACTACTCTACTGAGGTTAGGCTTGACACTTACTGGGTACCAAAAAAAAAAAAAAAAAAAAAAAAAAATTTGTGGTGTACTCATATTATACTTATGCACATCTTTTTGTACAGATCCAGGTTCTTCCTACCATGCCAGATACAGTGAGCTGGACCGTACGTGGAGACTTCAAGGTATATCTGTCAGCGTCCGCATACCTCGGAGTCCCCCTCTATCCTTACTATGTTATTTTTTCTTATTTTTTTTAGACTCTGATGTATAGAGACACTTAGTATTTTCTCTTAGAAGCTTGTGACTTATTTCTACCATGTTTTGGGAGTTGTAAATTAATTGAATCGCATATTGTATTTATATTTCATGTGTTGAGATTTGAGTTCAATTTTATATTCAGTTATTCCATAAATTATTAGGCTTACCTAGTCTTAAAGACTAGGTGCCATCATGATACCCTACGGAGGGAAATTGGGGTCGTGACATTTATCCTCTTCCCACCTAGATGCACCACAAACTTTGCAAAATTCAAGAAACTCATCATCCTTCCTATGTAACATGTAGTCATTCTTACAGGCATCAATCTTCTTGTAAGAAAGCCCAAGGTCCAGAATTATCTTCTTTGCTTCATAATATGAAGCTGACAAGTTTGATTCATGAGGTAATAAATCTTCCTTCAACATCTTCAACAACATTATAAATGACTCATTACTCCAACGACCAATACATTTAATGTGAAGCAATTTAATCATAGTAGAAAATTTAAAAAAATTTGAACCTTGGTACAGTGGTTGATCAAAATCCTTTAAGAGCCTATAAAATTTTTCTACTTCATGATTTGATTCCTCCTCAACAAAATCATCACACCAGTTTCCATACTGTCTCTATCAAAATTAGGGTATAAATCTCTTAAAATCCCATGGATTTCATCTTCACCATCACTATTGTCATGACCCCAATTTCCCACCTTAGAATGCCGTGGTGGCACCTAGTCTCTAAGACTAGGTAAGCCTAACATTCATTGTTATGTTAACAAAATAATGAAAATGAAATAATGAAATAAATCAATAAAGCTCATAATAACTCCAAAATGGAATATCAACAACATAATCCCCAACATCGGTGGAACTGAGTTATAAGCTCTACAGAATGCTCTAAAATCTCTAATATAACATTTTATGGTAAAAGGATAAACAATAATGAGAAGATAGCAGAAGGGGACTCTAAGGCCTGCGGACGTCGAGCATGTATACCTTGAAGTATCTGAAAGTAGCTGAATGATCACTAGCGCCCGACACGAGCAGATGTACTTGGATATGCATAAAACTTTAGCAGAAGCGTAGTATGAGTTTACCACAATGCTACCTAGTAAGTATCAAGCCTAAACTCGGTAGAGTAGTGACGGGGTCAGGTCAAGACACCTACTAGGATAAGAAAACTGAACAAAATATAGCATTGTCTAATAACGAATAGCGAGGAGGTAAATGAAAGATAAGTAGTTCAGTAATGTAAGCTAACAACGAAAATTTAAGCGGTAAAGGCAGCAAGTAGTGAACACATGATGAAACGACAAGTAGTCAAACACGGACAATTTCAAGTAAGACAATGAAGAAAACAACAAGAACTATTCAACCAACAACCCTCTTTTAGCATGGAATGTATAACAAAAATCACAATCGAGG
Organism: Nicotiana tabacum; assembly: GCF_000715075.1. NCBI lineage: Eukaryota > Viridiplantae > Streptophyta > Magnoliopsida > Solanales > Solanaceae > Nicotiana > Nicotiana tabacum. Next base: position 51,347,329 of record NC_134100.1, read on the forward strand.
TACCACACCTCATATTCACATTTCACAATTTCAATCACAATCTCTCATCTAATCCCCATGTGAGCCTTGCATTTATTTTAAAAAATATTTTTCCAAAATAGCTATACGCGTTTTAGCCCCCTTATCTCACCGCGTAGCTTCAAGTAATACTCTTACTAGCAACGGGTGTATAAATCCCACCTTATCTCACTGTATGCGTATCAACCCCTATCCTTATACCACCGCATACATATCAATATCACAACACAATAATCAACTCGCACCACATGTGTCGATATGCCACAACACTTGCCAAAATCAACAATACCAATGTTACCACAACGTATAGCCCATGGCTCAATCACAAGTGTACAAGAATCTCAATAGCGACAAAATAAATGAGGAATTCTCAACAAGGAAAGATATCTCAACAATTTAACAACTTCAACTTTAATGTGATAATGGCTTCCACAACTTCAACTTCAATAACCCAACAAGAAGATATTCCATGAAATAAAAAACTTCAAGTAAAGAGCAATTTAACAATAAAGGAGTAGCAAGACAATAAGAGAGGTAGTAACTTCAACTAAAGTATATGCGAGCAATTACATCAACGAAGTATAGAACAAATACTACCAACGACAATTAGAGCATGTGAGAGGAAATTTAACAATGAAAGATGTAACATGTTATAACAAATTCTATTAAATGTATGGAAGAAGCTTAAAAGTCTAAACCGGTCAAAATACCATATAGTACAATTAACACACAAGAACCCAAATCCTAAGGAGTAGTTTCCTCACACAACATTAGGCAAGACACTTACCTCAACTAGGCCAAATTAACCCTCGAAAATAGATTTTCCCCCTAAAATTCGCCTCCACACGGCTCAAATCTAATAAAAATGACTTAATATCATCAAACAATGTAAGGGAAACTATTTACAATAGATAAAGCTTTGATCTTTACACAATTCCCCAAAAATCAACAGTCAACACCCCAAGCCCGCCTGGTCAAAACCCGGGTCCAAGGGTAGATTTTGAATACCCATAACCCCACGAGTCCATATATGTATTTTGTTTTCAAATCCCAATCCAAATCGACTCTCAAAACTCAAATCTTCATTTTTCAAAACATTAACAAAAATCCCTAATTTTCCTCTTTGATTTTCATAAATTTAATGTTAAATATAAGATATAGTCATGAAATATAGTTGGAATTTGATTTAAAATCACTTAACTAATGTTTATAAATGAAAATCCCTTCTCCAAATCGCCTCCTACCGAGTCTAGGATTCTAAAATATAAAAAATGAGACTTAATCCCGACTTTCCAACCCTTATGATCAGTTACAGATGTCGCAATTGCAACACTGGGTTCGCAATTGGAAACCCTCACAATTGCGAAAGGAATCTAGCAAATGTGGCTACTGACAACCTAAGGGGAACTTCACAAATGCGACAACGGGTTCGCAATTGCGAACCCTGTTCCCATCACAAATGCGACAAATTATATCGCAATTGCTATTCTACTCAAATCTGCCTATGTTCGCAATTCCGAGTGAGGCACCACAATTACAATACCTGACCCTCACCAGCTCTCTCACAATTGCGAGGCTGGTGCTCGCTATTGCGACATCAGAGACACCAGCACACCAGCAACCTGTTTTCAGTTCAAACCATTCCGAAACACGTCCGAAACTCATCCAAGCCCTCGGGGCTCCAAACCAAACATCCACACAAGTCTAAGAACATCATACGAACTCGCTCGTTCGATCAAAACACAAAAATAACATTTAAAACTATGAATCGGACATCAAAACGCATGAATTTCAAAGAAGAGTTTAAGAACATCTAGAATTGCAACCAAGCATCCGAATCCTATCAAATCAACTCCAAATGACACCAAATTTTGTAGACAAGTTCTAAATAGCATAACAGACGTATTCCAACTCCCAAAATCAAATTTCAAACCCGATAGTCAAAAGTCAATCTATAGTCAAACTTGAAAAATCTTCTAAACCTCAAATTGCCAACTTTCGACAACGCAACACAAATCAACCTATGGACCTCGAAATTTGATTCGGTCACACGCCCAAGTGTAAAATCATGATACAAACATATCGGGGCCATCAAAATACAATTCCGGGGTCATTTTCACAAAATTCAAATTTTGGTAAATATTTCTAACTTAAATCAACCCAAAACCTTCCCGAAACGAAACTAACCAACCTCGCAAGTCATAAAACAAAAAATACACATGTATGAAGTATAGAAATAGATAACGGGGCGCAAATACACAAAATGACCGATCGGGTCATTACATTCTCCCCTACTTAAAATAATCGTTCATCCTCAAACATGCATAGAGACATACCTGAAGCGATGAAAAGGTGAGGATAATGACTTCACAAGTCGTGCTCGGTCTCCCAGGTCGCCTCCTCGACCGGATGACCCCTCCATTGAACCTTTACTGAAGTAATCTTATTTGACCTCAACTTTTGGACCTGCCTGTCAAAGATGGCCACTGGCTCCTCAACATAAGCCAAATCCTTGTCCAATTGGATTGAGCTAAAGTCTAATACATGGGATGAATTTCCATAATACTTTCGGAGCACGGAAACATGGAACACCGGCACTGGATGAACTGCCAATAAGATGGGTGGCAATGCAAGCTTGTAGGCCACCTCACCAACTCTCTTAAGGATCTCAAAAGGACAAATATACCTAGGGCTCAAATCCCCCTTCTTCCCGAACCTTATCACACCTTTCATGGGTGAAACCCGCAGCAAAACCCTCTCTCCCAGCATAAATGCTACATCACGGGCCCTCCAATCAGTGAAACTCTTCTACCTAGACTGTGTTATACAAAGTTGATCCTGAATCAACTTGACTTTCTCCAAGGCATCCCAAACCAAAGCAGTGCCCAACAACCTAGCCTCTTCCGACTCAAACCAACCAACTAGAGAACAGAATCGTTTCCCATATAGGGCCTCATAAGGAGCCATCTGTATACTCGAATGAGAGCTGTTGTTGCAAGAGAACTCTGCAAGCGGTAGGAACTGATCACATGAACCCCTGAAATCCATAACACAAGCGTGTAGAATATCCTCCAAAATTCGAATGTTGCGCTCGGACTACTCGTCCGTCTGGGGGTGAAAGTTTTTACGCAACTCAACCTTTATGCCAAACTCATGCTGCACGACTCTCTAGAAATGCGATGTGAATTGCATGCCTCGATCGGAGATAATGGACACCGGCATGCCATGGATTCGAACAATCTCCCGAATATTGATCTAGGCAGGCCGCTCTGAAGAATAGGTGGTCAGATTTCTTCAAAGTCCGTAGGATCCCAGCAACGGAATCTATGGTAATACGCTCCTACTTCCACTCGGGAATCTCAAGTCTCTAAAGTAAACCGCCCAGCCTCTAATGCTCGTACTTCACCTGTTGGCAGTTCAAGCACCGATCCACATACTCCACTAGATCTTTCTTCATTATTTTCCACCAATAGTGTTGCCTCAAATCCTGATACATCTTAGCGGCACCAGGATGAATGGAGTACCACAAACTATGGGCCTCCTCAAGAATTAACTCACGTAGCCCAATCACATTGGGTACACATATCCGGCCTTGCATCCACAACACCTCGTTATCTCCAATAGAAACCTCCTTGGAATTGTCGTGCTGCATTGTATTCTTAAGGACAAGCAAATGAGGGTCATCATACTGATGCTCTCATACAAAGAAGACCAAGAAATCACGTAATCAAGGACCCGACTAGGCTCCAAAACATCCACTCTCACAAACTAATTGGCCAAAGCCTAAACATCAATAGCTAGTAGCCTATCTACTACAGGTAAGTATGCCAAACTACCCATACTCTCCGCCTTTCTACTCAAGGCACCAGCCACCACATTGGCGCTCCCGGGATGATACAGAAGAATAATATCATAGTCTTTCAGCAACTCTAACCATCTTCGTTGTCACAAATTAAGATCCTTTTGCTTGAACAAATGCTGGAGACTCTGATGGTCTGTATAGACCTCACATGGAACACCGTACAAATAGTGCCTCCAAATCTTCAATGCATGAACAATAGCTGCCAATTCCAATTCGTGCATCGGATAATTCTTCTCATGAACCTTCTACTGCCGATACGCGTAGGAAATTACCCTACCATTTTGCATCAACGCCGCGCCAAGCCCAACACACGACACATCATAAATCATCAGTGTAAGACCCTGAACCCATAGGCAACACTAACACTAGGGCTATAGTCAAAGTAGTCTTGAGCTTTTGAAAGCTCGTCTCACACTCCTCACACCATCTAAAAGGAGAACCCTTCTGGGTCAATCTAGTCAAAGGTGCGTCAATGGATGGGAAAGCCTCTATGAAACAGTGATAATATCCGGCCAACCCAAGGATACTCTGAATCTCAATAGCTGAAGAGGATCTGGGCCAACTCTGAACTGCCTCAATATTCTTTGGATCTACCTTGATCCCCTCATTAGACACCATATGACCCAAAAATTCCATCGAATCAAGACAGAACTCACACTTGGAGAACTTTGCATATAACTTCTTCTCCCTCAAGATCTGGAGCACGATCTTCAAATGTTGCTCATGATACTCCCAGCTGCGAGAATGTACCAAGATGTCATCTATAAACACAATGATGAATGAGTCGAGATATGGATGGAATACATTGCTCATCAGATGCATAAATGTTGCTAGGGTGATGGTTAGCCCAAATGACATCACTAGAAACTCGTAGTGACCATACCGAGTCCTGAAAGCAGTCTTCGGAATATCCAAATCCTAAATCCTCAGCTGATGATACTGTGACCTCAAATTAATCTTCGAGAACACTCTAGCACCTGAAGTTGGTCAAATAAGTCATCAATGCGTGGTAGTGCATAGTACCATCCTTATTCTCTATGAACAAAATCGGAGCACCCCAAGGTAACGCATTAGGCTGGATGAAACCCTTATCAAGCAAATCTTGTAGCTAGTCCTTTAACTATCAACTCCACTGGTGCCTTACGGTATAGTGGAATAGAAATGGTCTGAGTGCCTGGTACTAGGTCAATACCAAAATTGATATCCCTATCGGGCGGCATGCCTGTTAGATCTGCTGGGAGCACATCTGGGAAATCCCTCACTACCAAAGTTGACTTAACGGTAGGAGTATCAGCACTAACATCTCTCACAAAGGCTAGATATGCTTCACACCCCTTCTCAACCATCTGATGTGCCTTAAGGAAGGACACAACCCTGCTAGGAATATAATCCAATGGACCCCTCCACTCCAACCACGGAAAACATGGCATAGCTAGTGTCACAGTATTAGCGTGACAATCTAGAATAGCTTGATAGGGATACAACCAGTTCATGCCCAAGATCATATCAAAGTCTACCATATTGACTAACAATAGATCAACTTTGGTCTCAAAACCACCAATAACAACTAAACACGATCGATACACACGGTACATAAAAATAGAACCTCCCACAAGCATGGACACATATACAGGAGAACTCAAAGAATCACGAGACATATCCAAATGCGGAGCAAAGTAAGATGACACATATGAATAAGTGGATTCCGGATCAAATAAGATGGATGCATCCCTATGACAAATCGGAACCATACCTGTGATGACAACATCCGATGCAACTGCCTTCGTCCTACCAGGAAAAGCATAGAAACGAGTCTGACTTCCCCCTCTAGGGTAACCTCTACCCGCCTGACCTCCACCCCTAGCTAGTGGGGTAGGTGGAGCGACAACTAGAGCATCAGTCCCTCACCATATATCTGATATCACCACACTCAAAATAATCACTCAGTGGGTGTGGCTACTGAAACTAACCCTGGCCTGATCGGCTAGACTAACTACTGAAGGCACCCCGTGCAGGAGGTGCACTAGACAGTGGCTGAGAAAAATGGGCAACCTGAGACCTCGGAATAGCAGGAGCATCACTAGTAGCTAGAAGTGCTGAATGAACTGGGCGGCTCACACAGCCTCTGCCATGACGGGTTGTAACTGGAGCACGCGCACCATTATATCCTCCCAAATCTCAAGGCCTCTTATCCTCCCTATCCTCTCTCTCTCACGACCCCGCTTACCCTCCAACTTCTGTGCGATCTCTACCACCTACTGATATGGAGTATCCATCTCCAACTCTCGAGCCATATTGAATCTAATACCATAGTTGAGTCCCTCGATGAATCTGCGGACTCTCTCTCTGACTGTAGAAACCAAGGCAGGTGCATGTTGGGACAACTCACTGAATCTGATAGCATTCTCTCAAACTGACATAGTCCCCTAATGCAGCTCCTCAAACTCGGTGCGTCGTGCATCACAATGGATATGGGGAACAGACTCTCTCAAAAACATCTTTGAAAACTAAGCCCAAGTGAGTGGGGATGCATCGGCTGGTCTACCCTCCTAATAATCCTACCATCACCGATACACTGCTCCTGATAGCTGAAATGTAGTAAAAGCAACTCCACTCACCTCCATAATACCCATGGTGCGGAGAATACGACGACACTTCTCTAGAAAACCCTGCGCATCCTGGGTAGTTGTGCCACTAAAAGTAGGAGGATCATACTTCTTAAACATCTCAAGTCTCGTCTGCTCCTCCTCAAAAGCCTCCGGCCTGACCTTAGGCTGAGCCGGTATAACAGGCTATGCTGGCATGACACCCGGGACCTTATCAATGTGGACCTGCCTGAGCTAGAGTGTCGAACACGCTCAAAACCTATGCTAGGGTCTCCTGAAGTCCAGGGGCAGTAACTGGCGCCACGGTTTCATGTCCCCCATCAGAGCTACTGGTGGCTCCTTAGTCACTGCTCGGATAGGTGCTTTGGTTGCAGCACATGCCTCTACCCTGGCCTCGCGTGGCTCTAGCAGGGGATGTGGGTGTCTGATCATCGTATCCAGCAGTGTGTGTCCTCACCATCTATGAGAGAATAGAAATAATAAGATTCAGATTTCGATGTCAACAAATTCGCATGATAAGGAATCAAAGAAGTGGAATTTGCTAACAGTTTTGTAACCTCTCGAAGATAAGTACATACGTCTCAGTACCTATCTGCAAGACTCTACAAAACTTGCTTATGACTCGTAACACTATCAACCAAGAGCTCTGATACAAACTTGTTACGACCCCAATTTCCAACCTTAGGATGTCGTGATGGCACCTAGTCTCTAAGACTGGATAAGCCTAATATTTATTGATAGCTTAGAAAAATAATGAAACTGAGATAATAAAATAAACCGATAAAGCTCATAATAACTCCAAAATGGAATATCAACAACATAATACCCAAAACTGATGGAAGTGGGTAATAAGTTCTACAGAATGCTCTAAAATCTCTAATACAACATTGCATGATAAAAGGATAAACAGTAATGAGAAGATATTAGAAGGTGACTCCGAGGCCTACAGACGTCGAGCAAGTATACCTTGAAGTCTCCGAAAAGAGCTGAATGTTCACTAGCACCCGACACGAGCATATGTACTGCAGAAGCGTAGTATGAGTACACCATAACAGTACCTAATAAATATCAAGCCTAACCTCGATAGAGAACTGACGAGGCCCGATCAAGACACCTACTAGGATAAAAACAATTGAACATAATATAACATAGTCTAATAATGGAAAGCGATGAAGTAAATGATAGATAAGTAGTTCAGTAATGTAAGTTAACAACGGAAATTGAAGTGGTAAATGTAGCAAGTAGTGAACACATGATGAAACAACAAGTGGTCAAACATGGACAATTTCAAGTAAGACAATGAAGAAAACAATAAGAACTGTTCAACCAACAAACGTCTTTTAGCATGGAATGTACAACAAGAATCACAACTGAGGTACCACGCCTCATATTTACATTTCACAATTTCAATCACAATCTCTCCTTTAATCACCGCGTGAGCCTTGCATTTATTTTTAAAAATATTTTCCAGAAATAGCTACACGCGTTTTAGCCCCTTATCTCAATGTGTGTCTTCAAGTAATTCCCTTACTAGCAACACACGTATAAATCCTACCTTATCTCACCGTATTGTATCAACCCCTATCCTTATACCACCACATGCGTATCAATATCACAACATAATAATCAATTCTCACCACATGTGGCCATATGCCACAACACTTGCCAAAATAAATAATACCAATGTTACCACAAGATATAGCCCATGGCTCAATCGCAATGTATACAAGAATCTCAAAAACAACAAAATAAATGAGGAATTCTCAATAAGGAAAGATATCTCAACAATTTAATAACTTCAACCTCAAATCTTTATTTCTCAAAACTTTTACAAAAATTCCCAATTTTCCTCTTTGATTCTCATAAATTTGATGTTAAATCTAAGATGTAATCATGAATTAAAGTTGAAATTTGATTAGAATCACTTACCCAATATTTGTAGATGAACATTTCCTCTCCAAATCGCTTCCTTTCGAGTGTAGGACTCTAAAATATGAAAAATGAGACTTAATCCCGACTTTTCAGCCCTTATGTTGAGTTGCAGATGTCAAAATTGCGATACTGGGTTCGAACCCTTGCAATTGCAAAGGAATTTTTGCAAGTGCGGCTACTGAGAGCCTAAGGGGAACTTCGCAAATGCGACAACGGGTTCGCAATTACGAACCCTATTCCAATCGCAAATGCGACAAACTATATTGCAATTGCGATTATACCCAAATCTGCATATGTTCGCAATTGTGAGTGACATATCACAATTGCGATACCTGACCCTCACATTCTCATTTTTCAATTACGAGGCTGGTGCTCGCAATTGCGACATCAGAGACACCAGCACACCAACAACCTGTTTTCAGTCCAAACCTTGCTGAAACACGTCTGAAACTCATCCAAGCCCTTGGGGCTCCAAACCAAATATCCACACAAGTCTAAAAATATCATAAGAACTCGCTCGTATGATCAAAACACAAAAATAACATCTAGATCTATGAATCAGACATCAAAATGCATGAATTTTAAAGAAAAGTTCAAGAACTTCTACAATATCAACCAAGCGTCTAAATCTTATCAAATCAACTCCAAATGACACCAAATTTTGTCGATAAGTTCTAAATAGCGTAATAGACCTACTCCAAGTCCCAAAACCAAATTTCGAATCCGATAGCCAAATATCAATCTACGGTCAAACTTGGAAAATCTTCTAAACCTCAAATTGTCAACTTTCGGCAAAACAATATAAATCAACCTACAGGCCTCCGAATTCGATTCATGACATATGCCTAATTCCAAAATCACGATACCAACCTATCGAAGACATCAAAATACCATTCCTGGGTCGTTTTCACAAAAGTCAAATTTTGGTCAACATTTCTAACTTAGTCTTCTAAACCAAGAACCAAAGGTTCCAAATCAATCCAAATCCTTCCCGGAATGAAACTAACCAACTCCACAAGTTATAAAATCACAAATACACATATGTGAAGCATTTAAAAGGTAAACAGGATGCAAATACATAAAACGACCGGTCAGATCATTACAACTATCTTTAATTTCAACATCATCTCCAAGTTTAGAATCTGACTGTGGCTCACCTAACCTCTACCCATGGTGATAACATAAAGTATTATTTTGAATTATTTCATATATTATTAAATGTGGCTTAACCATATCACATGTTTCTGAATATGCATTACCACATTTACCGCATAGACATCCTATTTTATGTGTTTCTCCTAGTCTTATAAAAGCATAATCCAAGAATTTCTCCGCCCCCTAGTTTGTAAGCATCATCAAGTCGATCATGAACAAGTTGCATCCATTGTTTGTCAGGTGTCATAATCTAGTACATGCATAATATATATATATATATATATATATATATATATATATATATATATATATATATATATATATATATAAACAAAATAATGCAAAAGGAGCAAAAAGTAAATGGAATGACATTCGTTAATTACTTAGAATACTTATTAAGAATCTATGAATATTCATATAGTTTTATTAATTAATTTAATAGATCAATTAATAATTTTTGAATACATCATATTGACAATTAACTTATGTGCAATTTAATATGACTTGCACTCTTTGGAGTTTATGCAAATATTGGCCTGGTTTTTCATTTTTTCTTATTTTTCTTGTACCAATTCCGACATAACTGATAATGTACTTGCCATGGTTAGATATGATAGTAACATAGTTAACTTTTTCTTATTTCCTAGTTAGAAAGTCTTGCTTTTTATCATTAATAGCTCAAAACTAGCAGTACTTTCACAAATTTCATTTTCAAAATAAAGATGATAATTCATTTTTCAGCTACTAATTCTTAATTGTTTAATTGGTTTTGCAAGATATGAAGCTCCACTTTTGAGATAAACACAGAGCTCCCTCAATGAGATTTGATGCCTATTATGTAATAAAGATCTTTATTGTCTATTAAGTAGCAACCTGGTAAATGCATATTTGACTTCCATAAAGCTCTATGATTCATTAATATTCTGCTTGTTTATCGGTTACTCAGGATGCTAGTCGATAAAATTACTGCTATTCATATACTGTGTGTTATTCCTAATTTATTCTAATTCAAATTTTTTTAAGTATTGCCAGTAAGTAAAGAAATAACATAAATACAGTCCAGTCTTTTTTAAAAGCACCACAATTGTGTCTCAAATATCCAAGTGCACTAGCACAACCCAAACCATTTTACTGAATAAAACAGAACGAATGTTTTTTTTACAGCAAAGACAATTATATATTTTCCAGGTTTCAAATTGGTCAATCATAAATAACTAGATAGTGAGAATGGAAAATAGCCAGAACTAATGCCTAATAGCAAAAACTAAAGTGCAGCAAAGAGAAATCACCAAACAATTGTTCTACGGTACAATTACCACATTAGCAGAAACATGAAGATAAAAAAGAACAACTACTAGTATCACAATTATAGTTGCTTTAGATAAATGATCCAAAATTAATAACACAACTATAATATTAATTATTTATTATGTCCCCGGTTTTGTTTTTTAATATTTTTTTGGTTAATTAGGTCAAATTAAGTCTTGTGATGTAATGACTCGGTCGGCTATTTTATATATTGTAGTCCCGTTACCCTACTTATTATCACTTCTATATATATTTGTGGTTATGTGACTTGCCGAGGTAGTTGGATTGGCTTTCAGAATATTTTGGGGTGAATTGAGATACTTAATCTCAAAGTTGAAAGCCTGAGTTGGAAGAGTTGAAAGGAGTTCGACTTTTATGTGGACAACTTCGGAATGGAGTTTTGATGGATACAATAGCTTCGTATGGTAATTTTGGACTTAGGCTTATATCTGGATGTTGAATCGGAGGTCTGTAGATTGATTTGATACTTTTTGGCGAAAATGAGAAAGTTGAAGAATTGAAAAGTTGATAGGTTTGACCGAGGGTTGAATTTATTGATATTGGATTCGAATTATAGTTTTGAGAGTTGTCATAGGTCCGTTGTGTCATTTTTGACTTGCATGTAAAATTTGAGCTCATTCGGAGTTGGTTTGATATGATTCGGCATTGGTTTTGGAAGTTAAATGATTATTATTTTATTAAACTTGAATTGAAGTGCGATTCGTAGATTTAATGTTGTTTGGTGTAATTTAAGGTCTCGAGTAAGTTAGTATTTTGTTTTAGGATTGATTGGTGTGATTGAACGTGGTCCATGGTTCTTCGGGCGTATTTCTGATAGGTGTCAGACCATTTCTTCATGTGTTGGAACTGTTGATTTATGTGCTTCTGGTTTCCTTCTTCACGATCGCGACGGATGAATCGCGATCGCATAGAATCTTTGCTGGCAGGTGGGTTTTTGATCTTCACATTCGCGAAGCGTTGGGGTGTTTGTTCAGCATGAACGCGAGTATGGGATCTTGTTCGCGTAGAAGGAGGGTGAGGCTATGCGGTAGCACGCGATCTTCAGCGCGGTCGCGAGGACTGGTCAGCGATCGTGTAGCTTGGGGACGCTTCGTCATGGTGTTCGTCTATGTTGCCTCGCGTTCGCGTAGGAGGTTTAGGGAGCTGGTAGAATTTGTTCTTCATGATAGCGAAGGCTTTTTCGTGATCGCGAAGGGTAATAACAGGGTAGATTATATAGTACTCTATTTCGAGGGTTTGGTTCATTTTAGGATATTTTGAGTTGTAGAGCTCAATTATGGTTTGACTCAATTTTGTTCAATAATCATTATTCCATCATTGTTTTAGTCATTTAGTTAGTGATTTGAGTTGGAGAAATTTAGGATTTTTATAAAAACTTTCCTAAACCATAAATTGAGGATTTGAAGATCGATTTGATGTCAGAATTGGATAATTTTTGTATGGTTGGACTCGTATCAGAATGGGTGCTCGGAATTTATCTTTACTCACTTTTGGTGTTAGATATTGATTACCCATTAACTATTACACCTAATTTAGGAATTTCAAGTTGGGATTTGGGGTTTTTGACTATGTTATTGGAGAGTGAAATTTGATGATTTGAGGATCGATTTGTGGTTGGAAATGGATGAAAGTGGTGTCATTAGACTCGTATTTGAATGGGTGTTCGAAATTTATAAATATTGTCAGGTTCCAGGGTGGGGGCCTAAGGTTGACTTTGCATATTTGATTCAAGATCTTAGCTTTATCAATTGGAATGGGTTCCTATGTCTTTTATTGATTATATTAAGTTATGTTGGCTAGATTCTATACCTTTCATTGTTAATATACTCTTACAAATATTAATCTATTCTTACATGCTTTATTTGACATTGTAAACACTTGTTGTGCCTCTTACTTGTTGTTTTGCTCTTATATGCTTAGTTAAAGTTATTCCCTTCCTTATTGGCTTGTTACATCTTTAATTGTTGAATTACTTGTAGTTGAAGTTGTTACTTCATAAAATATCTTATTGTTGAGTTATTAGTGTTAAAGTTGAGAAAGTTATTATCACATTGAGGTGAAGTTGTTAATTGTTGAGATATCTTTCTTATTGAGCAATTTACTTTTATTTTGTTATTGTTGAGATTGTGTATATTGTGGTTAAGCCATGGGCTATTTGTTGTGAAAATATTGATATTATTGATTCTTTTGGTAAGTTGTGGCATATGGGCACTTGTGGTGCGAGTTGTGATTATGTTGTGATATTGATATGCATGCGATGGTATAAGGCTAGGGGTTGATATACATGCAGTGAGATAATGTGGGCTTGATAACGCGTGTTGCTAGTAGGGGAACTTCTTAAAGTCACGCGGTGTGATAAGGTGGGCTAAAACGCAGGTAGCTATTTCGAAAAAAATAATTTTCAAAACTTAAAGTAAGGCTCCCACGGTGATATAAGGAAAAATTGTGATTGAAATTATGAAACGTGAATACGAGGCGGTACCTCGGTTGTGATTCTTGTTGTGTATTTCATATTGAAAAGAGATATTGGTTGAACCGTTCTTGTTGCTTTTATGTTTGCTTGTCATACCAATTTTGTCAGTATTTGATTATTTGAGGTTCTCATTAATTGCTTTCTTCTTGTTGCCTTTCTGCTTACAATTCTGTCATTATTTTACGTTATTAGACTGCTTTGTTATCATTCTTTTCTCTGTTTCCATTACTTCTCGTAATTATATTTTTGTTCTTTTTATTATGTCCTAATAGGTATCTTGAACTGGCCTTGTCACTACTCTACCGAGGTTAGGCTTGATACTTACTGGGCACCATTGTAGTTACTCATACTACGCTTCTGCACATCTTTTTGTGCAGATCTAGGAACGTCTGCCCGTGTTGGACGTTAGTGATTGACTTGTTAGCTATCTTCCGGAGACTTAAAGGTATACCTGCTCGGCGTCCGCAGGTCTTAGAGTCACCTTTTGTTTTTAGACTTCTACTGTTTATTCTTTCTCCAAAAACAGTATTGTATTACTAGACTATTAGTGTCACATCTTACTCATAAAGCTTCATTAACTCTCTCTTCTTATTTCCCGCTAACATCTATGTCTATCACTTTATTCTGAAAACTCGAACAAGACATTCTTTTACTTCTAGCTCCCGTTGCTCCATCCACTGGCTCTTCGGGTTGCCTAACATTTTCTCTTTACTAGGGACGGGAACCATACTAAGGTAATAATTATCCTTTACAGGATTCCAATACCTGTCTTTGTATAAAAACACTTCTTCTTTTTTTTTTAACACCCTAGTATTCATATCTAGTTGTACTATTCTAGAATACACCATATGGGTGCCTCGCAAGGAGAATTATTACCATGTTTGTAATATCCTTTGAAAATGTCAGCTAACGCTAACAATCCATCCAACATTTTGGGTTACTTTAACCCCAGCCGGATCCTGTTATTCGTCTTCTCTTTATACTACTTCTGTTAGCCCTCATAGGGCATAAATGAGTTGGGTGCGGCCAATTATACATACCTCTGTTATTGTTGAAGGTTACTCAAACGGATTATATTCCTCTGCCTGAATTGTAAATAATGACAATCTTTATTAACTGGGCGCCCTGTACCCTTCTTCATCTTGCTTCTTTTACTTGTTGAGACTTGTATCTTTCTTCTTACTCTAGATCGTGTGGTAGAGCTCAGTTGTAAGAACTCAATTTCTACTCTATCTTATTAATAATATAATGATGCCTCCATCCAACGCGACAGGCATCCAGTGCCTTACTCAACCGAGTACCAATGTACCGTATCTTTCATATCGTACTATCATTGGAAAATGGGCCAAACGGGCCATCATGGGCTAACCAGAATAAACATAGAATGACCCAACCTGATATAGAAACTTACATACGTGACATACGGGCCTATAAGGCCAACATGATCATTTGTAAACTCAAAAAATAAGCCGATAAGGCCATACAAGTATCCGTACATGACATCTGTCTACAAGCCTCTAAGAATACATAATTGTCATAAAGGTCGGGACAGAGCCTCGCCATACCAAACAATATACATCTAAATCATACTGACCAAACAAGCAACTCCGGAGCAAATGGAGTGCACCAACATCTTCTGCTGAGTTGATCGCCTACTTGGAGGACTCTCGACCTGTCTATCGAGACCTGCGGGCATGAAACGCAACGTCCATAGGCAAAAGGGACGTCAGTACAAATAATGTACCGAGTATATAAGGAATGAAAATCAGTAAACAATAGACATGAGAGAAACATAGAGTAAAAGACTCGACATGTATATCTGAATAATTCTGTGAATCACTTCATATTTATAATGTTATGCATATACGTATAAATGTCACACCATGCATAGGTATATTCCTTCATAACTTCATCAAGCCTCTGAGGGCATCCCATCATATCATCTCGACCACTGTGGGCAATTCATCAACGTATACCAGCTGATTAGGTGGTGGTGTGTATATAACGTCGTAGCATTTTCCCATATCCCATATACATATTTATACATATATATATATACGTGTATATAATGCTATTTGGTCATGGGTCAGTGTACATGTATAAATACATGAAATTCATAAGAAATACGTTAATAAGATTTCTCGGAATGTCATAAAACTAATATGCCTGTCGGATAAACTTTATCAAATACGTATTTTTCTGAGACCCATGAACAGAAGATATAATAATAATAATTCGCATGGGGAATCGGGAGTATAGACACCCCTAGTGTTTCTATGAATAGAGTTATTTATGGAAGTTGTGCATTTGCTCATTTCGTTCGTCATATAGATCATGCCAAGAAGAAATAAGGGATAGCATTAACATACCTGGAGTAGGAAAAACTCCGTGTGATATTCTTGAAAAGGGTTACACCATACTTCTTTACAATTGCAAAATCCGTTGCTATAACATTACGTAGTCTCGTATGATATTTTTGTAGCAAAAATCACGTTGCTAACATGAAGTCTTTTATGAATGAGTTTGCTGAAATTCCTTTGTGCTTGTAGAGACTTGAAATGAATTTAGAGAGGTTTATTTAGGTCTTTGGGTGTGGGCCCCACTTATGTGGTGACTTAGCCACACCAAACCTTCAAAATATGGCACCTTTCACATGAGTTTAAGAGTCACTAGGTGGACTTAATTGGCTGCCACGTGAAGGTTTATTAAGCCTTATTTAATTAACTTAATTAATTTGATAATTTCTCACTAATCAATAATTAACCAATTACTCACATAATTAAGAATTATCTCAAATTATTTAAAATACTACTTATTTTTAATACACCTTATACACATACTATCAGGGTCATATGGTACCTTGTATGGTACTAGTCCATAAACATCGGGTATTATGGCTCGGATCGTATTATATCTCAAATTGACCACCTTCGACGAAACTCATTTTCTTTAATTCATTTACCCTTTATCCTTCACGGCACTTACTCATCACTTATTTGAAATAGCATAATGCTTATAATCTCAAGATAATCTCATTTTTGAACTTATGTCGATCAACTTACGACGAAACTTTAACGTATGAAAATGCAGGATGTAACATCATATTTTTCGAGCTTCCATCAATTTATATATGGCGTACTTTCACATAAAAAAAATAAATATGGGGTGTAACATTATTCCCCCCTTTGGAACATTCATTCTCGAATGTTGACTGATGCACTTATCATTCTCATAACCCATAACTCTTACGAATACTGTAGTACTCCTTTTGCCATCTAGGCAACTGTTCTGTGAATGAATCCCAAAAGCCCGGGCATTCCCCCCTTTAGGCCTCTTTCTCACACCACGACTCGTGGTCGGAATCCTTCCACTCTTGTAACTGTTGCTACCTTTTATCATCCAGCCTGTATGACTCTGACTTTGTAAGTGCGCCTATGCGACTCCTCTCTCCTTCTTCCTCCAGCTTTTAGCCAATCTCTAGACCTCACTTTGTAAACATATACAGAGCTTAATAAGATGTTCCTCTGGGCATCTATACTGAAGTTCTTCGCTCGGTACTTTGTCGAACTGTATGGTAATGGATATGATCGGTTCTTTGGGTGCTTATGATGTGGGGGTTTCCTACAGGTACTTTGTGGCAATACACCTGGGCTTGGCGACCTGCTTGACTTGGTTGATTTAGAGAGATTCAACTCTGATGGCCTGATTATGTGCAAATGGATTCCAAAGCATTCTCGAGGTTTTCTACCACGGTTTGAGATGGGTATTTTCCTACCGGCCTGAGGAGCATGTTGAGTATTGTGATTTTATACCGGATGGGATCAAAAGTAAGGCTTCTGGCTGATCAGATATGTATTTTACTTGTGACTCAGAATGATTATGAGGTTCTTATATTTTTCAAATGATGGCATGATAGATGCGGTGTGTTATGTGGGATTAAGGTTGGCGTGTGCAAGGTCATGGTTTAGCTTTGAAAGGGAGGTCATAAATTCTTAGAGGGCATGAACATCTTTCGATGTTTAGATGAATGCTATAACTATTTGGTATTGCGTGAGTAGAGTGTACATTTCAGAAGGCGCACTATGTTTTGAATTATGGATATCTCATAGGTATTGCGGCATTTTTCTGGTTGATCGACTGCTGATATTCAAATTTTGCCAAGTGGAACGGAAGAACTTTTAAAGTATTTCTCGTGGGATGATCGTGTATGAAAGAGGTGTTAGGAATTCGGGCGGTGGAGATGGAATCGAATATGGTGATTCGCGTGTTCTATAGATTTGGAGATTGGGAGTTCTCAGGAGCAGATTGTTTCATGGTTGTGGACTGTGAAGTTATGGCTGGAGCTAGCCAGATGATAAAATGTGTTATGATTCAGTCATTATGGATTTTCGGAGGGATTTTTATCTATTTGTGGGTAACCCGAGTTGATTTGGGGGTCCAAAGGTAGACCCAATTAAGATGTGTATTCTACACCGAGCCGGATGGTTGGCTCCATACTGCTATTATTTAGGAGTTGTGATTCATTGGTTATGTGCACAGATGGTGCGGTTCTATTTGAACTTTATAGAGGAATTTGAGTGTGATGAGTATTTGGGTATTGCACGATCGATTGCATAATGGTTATGTTCTTTCAGGTTTTGTGTGGCATTTTTGTCATTTGCCTCTCTGTGGTTATTGATTTTGAGCGGGGTGGCTCGATGTATTTATTATGGACCAATATTTGGATGGGGTCACGCACTGCAGCGGAGTTATGTTAAGGTATGAACCTTGTGCTAGGATCGGGTGATGGTTCTACGGTGGATGATGAATTTTCAGCATTTCGTTGTAGCGGTACTTGTTAATCTGGCGAGGCAGTTCTCTCATTTGAGTCATTTTTTTTTTCATGACTGGGTACATTTGAATTGTTGCATATGGGTGCACAGATGGCACGGGTTGTGGCTCTGAGTTATATTGGTGCGACATTTCTGTGGAACATTTGTGTTTAGTAATATAAGATCATTGGACATGGAATGGGTACTATTAGGTTTAATTTTGGTATATTCGAGAGTATAATATTGAGAGTCGGCTCAGAAAGCGATTACGGTTCTGGTTGGGGCGAGAGAGCTCTGTGACTTGTTGATCTGGTGAGTGGTCATGAAATTTCGCGTGTTTCTTTTATTATCAACAGTGTACGAAGGTTTTGGGATGAGGTTTGGTTCGATATGGGTTTAATACTAGTATGTGGTTGGTTTTGGAGTAGTCACTGCGATCGGGAATGGTGCTACGAGCATGCGAGTTGTGTAATATGTTGGTTGATTATATCCGTGGTTATAGTTATAGCTCGATGCAACTTGTTCGGACTTATACGGTATGTAAATGTAAGATTTGTGTCATGAAAGAAATTCTAAAGGATGGAAATTAAACTCCAAGGTTTTTGGGCTAAGGTTAAATTAATAATTTTCAGTTGCATTGTGTTGTCAAGCTTATATGGAATAGGGTGACATGGGTTCACCCCCGGGTACGTGTGTGGTGAGATTAAACAGTGATTTGATGGCTTGGAAACAACTCTTGGCACGTTCGAGGACGAACGTATGTTTAAGTGGGGGAGAATGTAACGACCCGGCCGGTCATTTTGAGTATTACAACCCCTGTTCCCCATTTTCTGCTCAAATTATACTTTACAATTGTTATGTGACTTGTCAGGGTAATTGGTTGGGGTCGGGTGAGGTTTTGGAATGAATTGGAACACTTAGTTCTAAGGTTTAAAGCTTAAGTTAAAATAGTGACCGGATGTCGACTTATATGTAAACGACCCCGGAATAGAGTTTTGATGATTCCAATAGCTCCGTACGATGATTTTGGACTTAGGAGCGTGTCCAGAAAATTATTTGGAGGTCCGTAGTGCAATTAGGCTTGAAATGCCGAAAGTTGAATTTTTGAGAAGTTTGACCGGGGGGTTGACTTTTTGATATCGAGGTCGGAATCCGATTCTGGAAATTTGAATAGGTCCGTAATGTGAAATGTGACTTGTGTGAAAAATTTGAGGTGAATCGGACATGATTTGATATATTTCGGCACAAGATATAGAATTTGAAGTTTCAAAGTTCAATGATTTCGAATTTAGGTGTGATTCGTAGTTTCAATGTTGTTATGTGGGTTTTGAGGCCTTGAGTAGGTCCATATTATGTTATGAGACTTGTTGGTATGTTCGGATGGGTCCCGAGGGGCTCGGGTGAGTTTCGGATGGTTAACGGATCAAATTTGGACTTAAGAAAATGCTGAATCTGCTTCCTACTGGTGTGATCGCACCTGCGAAGTTTTGATCGCAGGTGCGATGCCGCATGTGCGCGAAATCAGTCGCAGAAGCGAGGGAGTGCTGGCTGGGAAGGCATCGCAGAAGCGCAAGCAAGGGCGCAGAAGCGCTTGCGCAGGAGCGGTCCAATGCGCGCAGAAGCGCGACCGTAGGTGCGGTCCTTGGCATCGCAGAAGCGATTATGGCTGGGCAAGCCATTCTCGCAGAAGCGAGATTTTCCCGCAGATGCGACCCCTTGTCCGCAGATGCGAAAATCGCTGAGATAGAACCTTAAATTCGAGGGTTCGACATTTTCACCCATTTTTGAATTTTGGAGCTTGGGTTGGGCGATTTTGGAGAGAAAAGTTTCCACACAACTTGGGGTAAGTGTTCTTAACTCCCTTGTGATTATATTTCATGAATTAATCTTCATTTTTGGTGTAAGATTATTGAATCTTCAAGAGAAATAGAAGAAAAATTTCTATAATGTCACAAAATAAATTTTTTAAGTTTGAATACCGATTTGGAGTCGGATTTGAGTAAAATTAGTATGGTTGAACTTGTAATTGGATGGGTTGTCGTATTTTGTGAGTTTCATCGGATTTCGAGACGTGGGCCCCACGGGTGAATTTTGGGGCGTAATTTCAGATTTTGTGAAAAATATTAGCATTTTGATATGGAATTAATTCCTATAAATTGTGTGGACTGAATCAAATTAACTGTGGTAGATTCGAGCCGTTCGAGAGTTGATACGCGCATAATGGGATTTCTGGAGCATTGTTTAGCTTGCTCGACATTGGATTCGGCTTGTTCGAGGTAAGTAACTCTTCTAATCTTGGAGTTGAGGGTATGAACACTGAATATATGTATTTCGTAAATTGTTGGGAAGTGACGCACATGCTAGGTGACGGGCGTGTGGGCGTGCACTATAGAAATTGTGACATAATTGTTTATGTGGAATTTTGTAGTTAAATGATTTTGGCATTTTCCATGCGGTTTTATGAGTTAAATAAATTGAGCTGAAAAGCATATTAAAAATCATGTTGAGGCTATGTGCCAGTATTATTGGGACCCACAAAGGTCATATTACTGTGTATTATTTGTTTTAAATTAAAAATTCATACTCAGTCATATTCATTTCATTGCATATCATATCTCGATCTCTTTTGTTATTTATTGATACATCATATCATCATTTTTGGGCTATTTTCATGACATTGTGAGCCCGAGAGACTGGAGAGATTGATGACCGAGTGAGGCCGAGGGCCTGATTGTGAGGATTATTATGTGGATCGGGGCGGCCCGCCTGCAGCATACTTTATTATTATAGCACGTGAGTTGTCCGTGCAGATTATAGTGCTTGGGCTGAAGGAGCCCCTCCGGAGTCTGTACACACCCCCAGTGAGCGCAGGTACCTACTGAGTGTGAGTGCCGAGTGCCGAGTGTCGAGTGCCGAGTGTTGAGTGATTGGGAGGCATGAGTGATTGTGAGGTATGCCCGAGTGGCATGAGTGATGGTGAGGTATGCCCGAGAGGCATACGTGACTGTGAGGTTTGCCCGAGGGGCTGTATATGAGTGATGTTCTGCCCGAGGGGATGTTTATGATTTTATCACTGAGTTGCATCATATTGGCATGCCCACATGACATACAGACATAAAGATGTATTTTTCTCATGCTGTACAACATCACATCATTCATGATTTCTCACACATTTCTACAGATGGGCATAGTGATGCATTTGTTTTACACGGGTTATCCGTAAGGAAAATGAAATATCTTATTTATTATTGAAAAGATTTTGGGAGAAATTATTATTTTCAAATTATTCATATTTTTGGCAACTTCGGCAAACGATTTGGGTTTTCACTGATGTATTTGAAAGGAAGAACTATTATTTTTGAAATCATGATTTGGCTGAGCATTTTATCTCTGAGTTACTTTTGGTATTATTTACTTTATGTTGTTATGGACTGTTGTGGACTGTTGGTTATGGACCCGACCTTGGTAGAAGCTCGTCACTACTTTCAACCTATGGCTAGGTTTGTTACTTACTCAGTACATGGGGTCGATTGTACTAATACTATACTTCTGCACATTGCGTGCAGATGTTGGCTGTTATTGTTATTGTGCTCGATGATTGCGGGATTTAAAGATGTACCTGCGTTCCTATTGTAGCTGGCTCTTGTTCAGGGTAGCCTTAGATTTATAAAAGCTCTGTTTATGTATTATTCAAACAAACTATGTATTTATTTCATTTCCGCTTTGTATACTCTATTCTTAGAAGCTCATAATTTGTACTACCAGTTCTTGGGAATTGTATAAGATTAAGATCTTTATTCACTTAAATTGCTTTGGATAATTGAAAATTGGCTTACCTAGTGGGTTGGGTTAGGTGCCATCACAACTAGTTGGATTTTGGGTCGTGACATTTTCGTGGTTAAATCCCATTTTTTAAAATCAAAATCTAGGTTTTTCAACTAAACCCATAATTTTCATAATTTTTCATGTTAAAATCTATCCATAATCTATGTATTTAACTTACATTGGATAGAAATTACTTACCTTCAATAGCTAGGTGAAAATCCCTCTCTAAGAAGCTCCAAAATTGCCTAAGAAGTGAAATAAATGAGCCAAAATGGCCTAAGTCCCGTATTAAATGGACCCTTCTGCCTCCAGCGATTTCCGCTTTGGCGGAGAATCGGCCGCTTCTGTGGCTTCATATCTGAGGAAAAAGCATCACAGATGCGGCTTTCCCTCAGCTGGCCTATTTCCGTATCTGCGGATAGTGGCCCGCTTATGCAAGCCCGCGTCTGTGGCGCACGTGCCGCACTTGCGGCCTTGCTCGCTTCTGCGCTTGCCATCTTCGCACATGCGCTTTCACAGGTGCGGTCCTTGCTCCGCTTCTGCGATCCCTGGGCAGCCCACGCCAGGCCGCTTCTGCGGTTGTTGGCTCGCTTCTCTGAGCTCGCACTTGGGCTAGCCCCTCGCAGGTGTGATTGCACCAGAAGCTCTGCTGCTTCAGTCATTTTCTCCAAGTCCAAACGACTTCCGCGCATCGTCCGAATGGCATCCGAGCCCCCGAGGCCTCGTCCAAATATACTAACAAGTTCGAAATCATAAACCGGACTTGCTCGACCTCACGCAACACGAAAAATAATACAAAAACTAAGTATCACATCCCAAACCAAATCGAATCAACTTATGAACTTCAAGTTCCTCCAACTTGCCCCGAACGTGTCGAATCATACTTAAACTGCTCGAAATGACAGCAAATTTTGCGTGCAAGTCTTAAATCATCATACGAACCTATTCTCGAGCTCGGAATCCCAAACGGACCTCGATAACACCAAAACCTACTCCAAACTAAATTTAAAGAACTTTAAAACCTTCAATAAGCCAACTTTCAACTTTAGGCGATGAAACGCTCCCGATTCATCCAAAACCCGATCCGAACACACACCCAAGTCCAAAATCATCATACGAACCTATTGGAACCGTCAAATCCCGGTTTTGAGGTCGTTTACTAGAAATGCTGACCCAAGTCAAACTTAACCCTTTAAAACCAATGTTAAGGAATTAAGTGTTCCGATTTCTACCCGAATCCTTCCAAACCCGAACTAACCGTCCACGCAAGTCACAAAACAGTAAAAGCACATACGGGAAGTCTTATTTAGGGGAACAGGGATCTAGAAAGCAAAACGATCGGTCGGGTCGTTACAACTAAATTGTTCATTGTTGCAAGTTTAAAAGATATTAAATTATTTTAAATTCAACAAACGAGTCAATATAATAATATTATTGTTGTCATTTAAATGAATATCGCATCAATTTTAATGCCCTACATAATTTATTCTTTTTGTGTGTAAATTTTTAGTTTATTAACACGTGCAACGTAATTATTCTAAAGCTAATAACAATAATAATATAGATAAATGATAGGCCTCAAAAATATATCTTGAGGTCCAAAGTGAAAAAAAAAAAAACAAGCGGTTAGTCCCTTTACAATGCCTAATTTTCCGGTACTCCACTTTCTAGCTCCCTAATGGAAGTATATATAGATCGTTTCAAAATTGATTAGTTAGGGTCAATACCTCTTTTGCAGCATATTTACAATATATATATATATGTTCAGAAAAGTTGTTTTCTTCATACAAACTGTTACATCCTTTATAAGTTTTACAGGATGGTGATGGCGACAAGATCTCTTCAACTTTTTTGCTTAATTGTTTGTTCTTTGGCCATCATCAAAACTGAAAGTGCAACAGACTTGGATTTCTACGAAGTGAAGAAAACAATTGTTAAGAACGCGGTGTCAAAAGGAGCAGGTTATTTTCTTAACTTATATACAAATCAAAATCTAAATTGGGAAATCGAAAATTGAAAGTGTGTTTTTGGCCTTATTTATTGCCAGTATGCCTGGATGGATCACCTCCAGCATACCATTTTGAACCAGGATTTGGGGAAGGAGTTGAAAATTGGTTTGTACAACTTTCGGTAAGTCATGTATAACATATACATGTGTAATTCAACTTATATTTTTGGACTTGTGCAGGAATATTGTTTAAATATTTGAAAAATTTTACCTTGTAATATTTTCAGATTTTCCCCCTTTTTGGAAATTTTCATGATTTTCTTAATTAGGGAGGAGCATGGTGCACAAGCGTCGAAGCATGCAAGGATCGTAGCCGGGACAATAAAGTGGGTTCTACAACTACTATGGGGCCATACACATTTCAAGGAATTTATAGCAAGAATCAGAGTGCAAATCCAGGTTTTCTTGGATTATACTATCCACATCTCCTTCTGAATTTATAAAGAAAAATTGTTTGTGTAAACAGTAACTAAAGTGAATATTTCTAGTTTTACATATCTTGTTACTAATTGAGATAAAATATGCAGATTTCTACAACTGGAACAAAGTGCTTGTTAGATATTGTGATGGTGGAGCGTTCACTGGAGATGTCGAATACGTTGATCCTGTAATGCTCTTTTCAAGTCATAATTTCAAATTACAATTTTGAAATGTTTAATTATCGATCTGTTGAATATCTACTAGAAAAGAAATTAACACTCCTTAATTACAAGAGAACGTGGAATTTAATCATATTGTATTTTGTTTAGGCTACTAATCTTCACTTCAGAGGAGCAAGAATTTTTGAAGCAGTAATGGAGGATGTGTTGGCAAAAGGATTAAAGAATGCCAAGAATGTATGTAAATTCTATGTTGTAGTTGAAATAATTAATTAAGTATACTAATTAGATTTCTTTTGGTGAAATTAACGATTGCAGGCTATTCTTGCCGGAAGTTCAGCCGGAGGATATCCAGCAATGCTATATTGTGATCGTTTCCGCAGTCTACTGCCAAATACTCCTAGAGTGAAATGCTTTGTTGATGCTGGTTATTTTATCCATGCGTAAGACTTTCAAAGACCGTACATTATCGTCTATTACAAAATCGTACAAGTTTTCAATTGCAATATAACTTTTGAATTATCTCTTTTTAATAGGAAGAATCAAAAGCAAGCAAGAGGCTTCGAAGATATATACAACACACTTGTTACTTTACATGTAAATTCTTATTCCCTTCTTATCCTCCTCTCCTAATTTATTTTAGTTTAATATAAGTTACTAAATAATACCTTTATTTTCATTTTACTAATTTTTGTACACGCGCGTCTCATATAAATTAGAATAATTTATTTTAAAATCATATAGATAATATATTAATGTATGTGTATAATGAGTATTAAAAAAACTAAAACAAAAAAATTATAAGCTCAATTTGATGAATACTCAACCTATTGAATAAAAGATTATTGTTTAAAGGTCTGCGGTAGTCCTGGAAATTTTCATATTAGCGCATCATGCTAGGGACTTTTTTACATGTTTTTTTTTCGCATTAATATATTTTACTTGGAAAATATTCCAATAACTGACAAAAAGAGAAAATACAATTTGTTAAGTAAATATTGTCGTAGTAATATGACCTCAAATTAGAGTAGACTATAAATTTGAATATCACCAATTATTGTAATTACCGGTTCTAACATGGATGATTCTATATCTCAAAAAAAAAAAAATGTACAGTAAACTTTAATTTAAATATCACCATTTATCTATTGTAGTTACCAGTTCTAACATGAATGATATTATCTTTCAGAAAAAGAATATAATTATGTAGTTCCATGAATACTCGTAGAAAGTAACAAAGAAAAATTAATATGAAATATAAAATAACCGGCACTTTATAACGATAGATATAGATCTCGATGGGATATTGACTCGGAGAAGAATTTAAAATATATTTATATTAAAAAGACAAAGTGACACTTACTTGAAAAATGAGAAGACATAAGAGAAAATTGCAAACAATCCTCATGTCGCTGTCTCGCTGATAGAATATGAGAAGCTTGGTAATGAAAAGAACCACTAAAAATATTATTTTAGGAGAAGGCTACCTTTCTTTGATGCATGTTATTTTACTTTACTATATTTAAATGTTTAGACACCTTATTATGCACTTCTATAGAATATAATGTTGTGAAAGGTTGTGCAAGAAAATTATTATAGCGGAAGATGAAAGATACAAACAATCAATGATAACTAAGAAAAATTATAATGTTGTAACAAATGTAAGAAGTATAGAAAGGCTATTAACATGGAAGATGAAAGAAAATATAAATATATAATTACATTTATGTATACGATTACATTATATATAAGAGTAATATTTGACTGAAGGGCAAAATGATCATTCAACTTTTAATGGGCATTTTGGTCTTTTTACTTTTCCTTTAGGTTTACATATAGTATAATATAGTATATATATATATATATATATATATATATATATATATATATATATATTATATATGATGATATGATATGATATAATAATGTTCATAGTTTTAATGAAAGAAAGAAAAGACTCTTGGCCTATTCCAAAAGCATCCTTAAAATTTGTGGTCTAAAACATACCATGATATTTATATAACAATAGGACGATATCGTTAAGCGTAAAATAAAAAATTTAAAGTTAAACGTTTCAAAATATAATAAGGTATTATTCTTTCTTGAATAGACTAAGCGAAAGAGTATTATATTAAATGAAAAAGAGGGAGTAACAAAAACATTTCATGTCAGAAGTTCCATGATATCAATTACTTACTTAAAAGAGGAGTCAAGAGTTAGTCAATTCTTTTTTGTTATATATACATGGGGTTAGTGCTATCTAAACCTATCACGAGTTGCAGGGATCTGCCAAGACGTTACCCAAATCATGCACTTCAAAAATGAAACCGCTATTGGTACAATTACCTACTTCCCAAATTCAATATATTGTTGTTTGAATCTTTTGTCATTAAACTACTAATTATAAACATACAAACTCCAATTCGTGACTGCAGTGCTTCTTCCCTGAAAGCATGCAACAAAATATCAAGACACCACTTTTCATTGCGATGTCAGCATTTGACATATTTCAGGTAATTAGATGTTTATCAATTGTTATCATTTTGTTTATGCTGTGCAATTGACTAAAAAGAAGCTCCGAGTGTTTCTTGAAAATTAAAACATGTTTGGATAGCCAATTTCCTTTCTTTTTTTCTTGTTGAAGATTTACGATATTTTGATACGTGGAAGAACTTTTTACAAGTACACCCTCATTCCACTTCTTCAGATAACAAAATAAAATTATTATTATTATTTTTTTTTTTGCATAAAATGTGGAATCACTTACACTAACATATTTTTTGAAAGATGTCAAGAAGTTTTTTGTAGACAAACTCGCTCTATCATATTCTATTATGTGGTAAACTATTTAGATTTTTTCTGTTTGCCACTTACTGTATATCTTCTAAATGAACTGCTGCAGATTAACACTACTGTAGAACCTCATTTACACGACGTCATTGAAAATGGGACATGCACTACAAGTCAGAACAAAGCCTTCAGAGGTAATTAGAACAAATTAAATGAGCTAAACAATGATTTAGTTCTTTTACTATTAAATGAGCTAATTAATTATCATATCACTACCAACGAAAAAAATTCATTACATTTCTAACGTTTTTGGATTGTTTATTTCAGAATTTAGGTCGGAATTCTTAAGTACTCTGCCCAAACCAAACAATCCTAAACTGAGAGGTGTTTTCATTGACTCAGTAAATCATCATACATCGCTACTGATAAGGTGGTCTCCTGAAAACGCCACTATGATAAATAACCTGGTAAGAGATAATTTATTTACAATTTATGTTTGGGCATTAATTCACTTTTAATTCTTTTTGACTACTACTTACTACACCTTTAGGTTTATGTAGAATAATGTATTTCATAATGTCTTTAAATTCGGTTGTTCAGTTCATAGATTTAAATTCATGCTATGGTTATTAGTTTATTGTGTTATAATAAGAAAAGAAAAAAAATCGAAGAACATTTCTATATGTTAATGACTTGTCAAGTGTATGTTTTATATACAGAGTCTACCAAAGGCATTTGGTGATTGGTACTTCGATCGGAAGTACTGGTATGTGATAGATGAGCATGATTTGCCAATCTCTAAAAAGCATGAGCATGAGTTGCGCAAAGACGGTGGGCAGACCCATAAGGAGGATAATCATTAGTCAATGTGCAATACTTAGAATCCATTTATGTCAAAATTTGCTGACAACTTTAATTTCTCATGTCTATTGTAAATTGTTGACAAGGAGGATCACTTCCACCAAAATGGTGTCAATTTCGTTGCTCCACCATTGTGGCATAAGATTTACTTTTGAGTCGAATTTAAAAGTAGTAGTGTTATATATCTAAGTGGGTGCAAGAAGAAAACGGAAAAGGGCTATATTTGCCTTGTACTATGATATACTCCCGCGGGAAAAAAGATTATCCTAATTTGACTTGACACAAATTTTAATAAACAAGGGAAGATTTTTGAGATATATGGCCTTAAATAAGTCATAGCATTTGTGCGGCTGTAAAACTTATGAAACTTGTGGCCCATTCACAACATTTTTGTGGTTATAAATACTTCGTATTATGAAAATATTAAAAAATGCTAATCTTTTTGAAATAGAATAATAAGAAAATAGTGTCAATCTTTTTGAAACAAAGGGAGTATTAGTTATATATAGTCTCCATAATACTATTCGATACTTTTTACCCTTACAGTCAGAGGCGGATTCAGAATTTGATGGTTACGGGCGCCACTGTATTTAATGTAAACTTATCACTAGTGGAGGAGGTTAAATATGGTGTACATTTGATCGGTTCGCTCTGCTTAATTTGGTTCGGTTCAACCCATTTTAAATTAGTTCGGTTCGCTTTATAAGATTCTTGGTGCATAAATAAATACGTGATAATCAAATAAAGAATATTGAGTCATATATTTGAAATCAAGGGAAAAATAACAGTAGATGGATAAAAATAATAATTAAAATTATATTCAAGTAGAAGTTTTGAGATGTAAAAAAGCAAACAGAAACAAAATCAAATTTTATAATTTAAATAAATAATAAAAAAACGGGGTTGTATAAAGAGAGAAAATATAAAAATGAAGAAAATAAGAAAAAGAGAATGGAAAAGGGAACAAGTAGAGGAAAAGTAATATTGAATTGCATTGAGGAAAAATACTTGGTCATTTATTTGAAACCAAGGAAAAAATAATATTAAATGGATTACAATAATAATTAAGTCATATTAAAATAAAATTTTGAGATGTAGAAAATGAAAACAGAAGCAAATTTAATTTTAAGAAAAAGAGAAAAAAAGAAAATAGAATGGAGAAAAGGAACAAGTGGAGGAAAAGTTAAATGTAATTGCATTGAGAAAAACTAGTTTCAACTTGGGCCTCGAATCTGGTAAGCGGGTGCTCTGACCATGGCTCCTACAGTCTCATTGCTACTTGGGGTGCCAAATTCTTTTTATGTACGTTTCCTGCGTGAAATACTAGTGCATACATGTAATTCTATCAGAGCGATCAGGTGGCATACCACCCCCTTTCCCCTACATAGATCCGTCCCGGCTTGCGGTTAACCATTTACCCACATCTACCCTCCCGTCTAACAAACCCTGCACCACAACCTTCCTCCTACACGTGGCTTCATCTTAACCCCCAACTCATTTTTTAAAGCATCACTTTAAATCTTAATACCCAAATTAATAATCCACCCAAAAACCCGATTCAAGAAGTTATTAAACACCTGCCGCCCGCCTCTACCGTGACCACCATCACCTCCACCGTCGACTACTTTATTCTCTCTTTCCCAATCTATTCTCTTTCATCTAGCAACCTCCTTATCCTCCCACAATAAAATTTTAGACCTCTTATCACCTTCAATATGGATAATTATCAGAGAACTAGATTAAAAAATTAAAATTTTGTCGGAAATTTTTTATTTTATGTACTCTAATTTTCGTTTCCTCCAAAAAAAAAAAATAACAACAATCACTAAACAAATCATAAATACACTTAGGATACAACCAAGACCTCTTTCTCTGTAAATGCATTTTGCTTTATAGAACTCAAAAAAAAAAGGAAAAAGAAATACACACAAAACACATAAAAGAGTATTTTTTTAAAGATGGACGAAGGGACTAGGATTTTATTTAAGAATATTTTTTATCATGATTTCGGCTTTGGTGGTAGCTTAGTCAGCATTTTTGCTTTCCTTTAGAGTTTCGGCCACTGCTCATCTTGCGAGAAACTATGCTGACTGGTGGATTTTTATGCTTGAGATGTTTCTCTGATAGAAGAGGTTGAGGAGAACGAAGAATAGAAGATTGGTAGGGGAAGAGGGGAGGAGTGAAGAAAATGGCGATGATGGTGGTCAAGGTGGAGTCATTCCTCGATTGGGTCTTGGGGTGGGTTACTGTATACGGTCGAAATCGGGCTCATCTATTTCATGACGGATCTAAATCGAAACACGATGCATTGAATATCGTCCCCAGGTTTCATCGAACCAAAGAACGAAGTCAGAACATACGTCTCCAAGATCTTCGAGCATGTGACTCCGGAATCGATCCCGATTCCGAACAAGCTCGAGGAAAGATTATCGGACCCAATAACGGAAGGTCGAAGTATCCGCAACCGGTCGGATATCACGGCAGGAATCTCGGCACGTATCAACAAGAGACCGATTAATTAGCAAATCACGAGATTTCTTACCTTTTATAGAATTGTACCTAAAGCAGGACTCCCCTACTATATAAAGTGGGTCTGATTCTTTGTAATGGGCATGGTAACATGCATCCCAAAAGTATTATAATATTATTTTCTTTCTGCAAGCTACTGTTCTTCTATATTTGACATTATTTGGATCATATTCAGTTTGAGTGAGGTCTATTTCTCAAAGCTATAAATGTTCAAGTCACACGGTTTGAATTTACTTTATTATTATTTTCTTTATTTATAGTTCAATCTATCGCTTTGTGTCAAATTAATCTACGTATCTTTAAAACCACTTATAAATTTGATTGTTATCCGATTTTGAGGGTAAATAGTTTGGCACCCACCGTAGGGCTAAGGATAATAGTGGCTATTTGATACAAATCTCCATAACACACACTGCTTTACACTTGCTCTTTGAAGTATCTTTGATTCCAGGCTAAAATACAAAAATATCAATCTCTCAATCAACATCTCTGCATGTTGACAACGAGTCCGGTCACCAAGGTGCTGATCCTATTGGAATTCCGATCGCAGATCCGATTGACGCTAATTCGCATGTGGCTATCGATGCAAATTTGCCTACCGACCCCAAAAATAGCGTTCGTGGTGGAGCTCGAACGGCAACTCGAAACACACAAAATGTTGAAGGAGATGGGATCAACCTACGAATGATCTTCGAAATGTTACAGGCTCAACAGGCGGCGATAGCTCAATTACAGAACCAAAGCCGCGCACCAAGAAGGGCTGAGCCCGATCCTTCCCGGGAAGTCACCCGTAGGGATGAATCGGTCGTAGAAAGGTCAAATGAACATGAATTGGGGGCTAGCTCCGAAATTATAAAGATGCTTGAGGAGCTGAAAAAACGGATAGAATCATGGGAGAAGAAGATCGAGGCTAACGACAAAAAGGTGGAAACTTACAATTTCAGGGTAGACAAAATCCTAGGAGCACCTCCGATATTAAGGGCCTGGATTCCAGGAAATTTGTACAAAAACCATTTCCTCCCAATGCGGCTCTAAAGTCGATCCCAAAAAAATTCCGCATGCCTAGAATTCCTAAGTACAACGGAACGACTGACCCAAACGAGCATGTCACTTCATACACATGCGCCATCAAAGGAAACGACTTGGAGGATAATCAGATCGAGTCCGTCTTACTGAAGAAATCCAGAGAAACCTTATCAAAGGGAGCCATGATATGGTATCATAACTTACCCCCTAATTCTATTGACTCATTTGCTATGCTTGCAGACTCTTTTATGAAAGCACACGCTGGGGCTATCAAGGTTGAAACCAGAAAATTGGACCTCTTCAAAGTGAGGCAAACGGATAATGAAATGCTCAGAGAATTTGTATCTCGATTTCAAATGGAACGGATGGATCTGCCACGGGTCGCTGATGATTGGGTTGTTCAAGCTTTTACTCAGGGGCTTAATATTCGAAGCTCGGTGGCTTCATAGCAGCTAAAGCAGAACTTAATAGAATATCTGGCTGTTACATGGGCCGACGTGCATAACCGGTATCAGTCAAAAATCAGAGTCGAAGATGATCAACTCGGGGCCCCTTCGGGGTCAGTTTATCCAGTCAGAACCTTCGACAGAGTCAAGAGAGAGAGAGGTCGTGAATCGAGGCCAAATAGGGATAGGTATCAACCATATGATGGAGATCGGAGAAGCAGCGGGTCCGGACGAAACCCCATGTGAAACTAAAGGAGGAACGACCGAGGTCAAAGCAGTCGGAGACTTATGACCAAAAATGTCCTTGACAGGTCTAAAGACGCACCAAGGCTATCGGAATACAACTTTAATGTTGATGCTGCCGCCATTGTATCGGCTATCAAGTGAATCATAGATACCAAAAGTCCTCGACCCCTACTGTCTGATCCAACCCAAAGGAATCCTAACCAGATGTGCAAATATCATGGCACTCATGGTCATAGAACGGAGGATTGTCGACTACTGAGAGAGGAAGTAGCTCGTCTATTCAACAGTGGGCACCTTCGGGAGTTCTTGAGCGACCGAGCCAAGAATCATTTCAGGAATAGGGATTCTAACAAACAGGCAGAACAAGAAGAACCTCAACACGTCATCAACATGATCATCGAAGGAGTTGATATCCCACAGGGGCCGATGTTAAAACGCACCAAAGTATCCATCACTGGGAAGAAACAAACTCGGGACTACATACCGGAAGGTACTTTATCTTTCAACGATGAAGATGCGGAAGGGATCGTGCAACCCCACAATGATGCACTGGTAATATATATACTCGTAAATAAAATTTGGGTTAAACATGTGTTAATTGATCCAGGTAGCTCGGCCAACATCATACGATCAAGGGTCGTGGAACAGCTCGGTTTGCAAGACCAAGTCGTGCCTACAGTTCGAGTTCTAAAAGCATTCAACATGGCTTGTGAGACCACTAAAAGTGAAATAACATTACCAGTAAGCACCGTCGGGATCATCCAGGAGACCAAATTTTATGTGATCAAAGGGGACATGAGATACAACGCTCTATTGGGAAGTCCATGGATCCATAACATGAGGGCAGTGCCTTCGACGCTGCACCAAGCATTGAAATTCCCAACACCTGACGGAGTTAAAGCAGTCTACAGGGAACAACCGGCTGCAAAAGAAATATTCGCGGTTGAAGAGGTGACACCAACATCTACAGTTTCAACATCGAAGGGCCCAATCCAGGTGGTCAAAAATGGGCAAAATAGCAATCACTGATACCAACTTCGGCAGATTCGGACAAACAAGGGGAAGTCGAGGATAATGATTATATCCCCCGAAGATTTTGACGCCACTAAATCGACGGTCGAGGAACTGGAACAAGTCATATTGCGAGAAAACTTGCCCAATCGAAAGGTATACCTGGGCACGGGGCTAAGCTCTGAGCTCAGGGAAAAGCTTATTCAATTTCTTATAACTAACGAAGACTGTTTCACTTGGTCCCACCTCGATATGACAGGTATCACACCGGAGATAACCACTCAGAAGCTGAGCCTAGACCCGAAGTTTCATTCGATTAAACAAAAGAGGAGACCCCAGTCCAAGATCAAGCATGCTTTTATCAAGGATGAGGTATCTAAACTTCTTAAAATAGGGTCTATTCGGGAGGTCAAATACCCGGATTGGTTAGCAAACATAGTGGTAGTCCCTAAAAAGGGGAATAAATTAAGAATGTGTATAGACTATGAAGATTTGAATAAAGTATGCCCCAAAGACTTTTTTCCTTTGCTCTACATCGACCGTATGATCGATGCCATGGCCGGCCACGAGACCCTCAGTTTTCTCGACGCCTATTCCGGGTTCAACCAAATACGGATGGACCCGGGTGATCAAGAAAAAACTTTCTTCATCACTAAGTATGGCATATACTGTTATAACGTAATGTCGTTTGGATTAAAAAATGCTGGTGCCACATACCAACGCTTAGTAAATCGGATGTTCAAGAAACAAATAGGAAAATCAATGGAGGTTTACATTGACGACATGTTAGTTAAGTCCATGCGAGCAGAGGACCATTTAAGATATTTCTAGGAAACATTCAGTATACTGAAGCAGTATAACATGAAGCTGAACCCAGAAAAATGTGTGTTTGGAGTATGGTCGGGTAAGTTCCTCGAATTTATGGTATCCAATCGGGGAATCGAGATCAATCCTGATAAGATCAAAGCCATCGAAGATATCACGATTGTGGATAACGTAAAGGTCGTGCAAAGGTTAACCGGGCGAATTGCCGCCCTGGGGCAATTTATTTCGAGTTCATCCGACAAAAGCCACCGATTCTTCGCACTGTTGAAGAAGAAGAACGACTTTTCATGGACCCCGGAATGCCAGCAAGCTTTGGAGGAACTCAAAAAATATTTATCGAGCCTGCCCCTGCTTCACACATCGAAGGCGGACGAATAACTGTACTTGTACTTGGCGATCTCGGAGATAGCGGTAAGTGGAGTCCTAGTTCGGGAAGAGCAAGGTACGCAATTTTCAATTTACTATGTTAGTAGAACCTTAGGTGAGGCCGAAACTAGGTACCCTCACCTGGAAAAACTGGCGCTCGCTTTGTTAAGCGCCTCTAGGAAGCTAAAATCGTTTAACCAATGTCATCCCATATATGTCGTAACTACTTACCCAATGAGGAACGTTATGCATAAGCCTGAACTCTCGGGCCGACTGGCCAAATGGGCCATAGAAATAAGTGGATACGATATTGAGTATCGACCTCGGACCGCAATTATGTCTCAAATTTTGGCAGACTTTGTGGCCGACTTTACACCGACCCTAATACCCGAGGTCGAAAGAGAGTTGTTGATTAACTCAGGAACTTCCTCGGGAATATGGACCCTCTTCACGGACAACGCCTCAAACGCAAAAGGGTCCGCACTTGGCATCGTATTGTAGCCACCAATAGGTAATATAATTAGACAACCTATTAAGAATGTAAAATTGACTAACAACCAGGCTGAATATGAGGCCATGATTGCAGGCCTTGAACTAGCCAAGAGCTTGGGGGCAGAAGTGATCAAAGCCAAATGCGACTCCCTCCTTGTGGTAAACCAAGTCAATGGAACATTCGAGGTCAGAGAGGAACGAATGCAAAGATACTTGGAAAAATTACAGGTGACATTACACTGGTTCAAAGAATGGACTTTGCAACACATACCTCGGGGTCAAAGGCCGATGCCCTCGCTAACTTGCGGTCATCGATCGAAGATGACGAGTTTAACTCGGGAGAAGTCGTACAACTTATGAGATCAGTAGTGGAAGAAGGCCATGCCGAGATCAACTCGACGAGCCTAACTTGGGACTGGAGGAATAAGTACGTAGAATATCTCAGATCCTGTAAACTGCCCTCGGATCCAAAAGAGTCAAGGGCCCTGCGTACAAAGGCAGCCCGATTGAGCTTGTCCGAAGACGGAACCTTGTTCACAAGAACATTTGATGGCCCTCTTGCTATGTCTAGAGCTAGGCGATACTGAGTATGTTTTGAGGAAAATCCACGAAAGTACTTGTAGAAATCATTTGGACACCGAATCGCTGCTTCAAAAAATAATTAGAGCCAGTTATTATTGGATCGACATGGAAAAAGATGCAAAGGAGTTCGTTCAAAAATGTGATGAGTGACAAAGACACGCTCCGATGATCCATCAACCTGGGGAGGTGCTCCACTCAGTTTTATCACCATGGACGTTCATGAAGTGGGGAATGGACATTGTTGGCCCTCTTCCATGGGCACCCGATAAGGCTCAATTTATATTATTTGTGATTGACTATTTTTCTAAGTGGGTTGAAGCACAGGCGTACGAGAAGGTTAGGGAGAAGGAAGTCATCGACTTCATTTGGGACCACATCATATGTCGGTTCGGAAATGCCATCCGAAATCGTATGTGACAACGAAAAACAATTCATCGACAGCAAAGTGACCAAGTTTCTCGAGGATCATAAGATCAATTGGATCTTGTCAACACCTTATCACCCTAGTGGGAACGGACAAGCTGAATCGACCAACAAAACCATACTCCAAAACCTCAAAAATAGGTTAACCGACGCCAAAGGAAAGTGGAAGGAAATCCTACCCGAAGTCCTATGGGCATACTGTATGACCTCAAAGTCCAGTACTTGGGCCACCCCGTTCTCATTGGTTTATGGCGCTGAAGCTCTAATACCGATTGAAGTCGAAGAGCCAAGTATCAGATTCTGATATACAACAAAGGAATCAAATGACGAGACAATGAATACGAGCATGGAACTATTGGATGAAAGGCGCGAAGCCGCCCTTGTTCGGTTGGCTGCCCAAAAGCAACGGATCAAGAGATATTACAACTGAAGGGCCAACCTTTGATACTTCAACGTTAGGGACTTAGTGCTAAGAAAGGTCACACCGAACACCCGAAACCCGAGCGAGGTAAAGTTGGGATCGAACTGGGAAGGACCGTATCATATCGTTGAAATCACCGGAAAAGGATCCTACAAGCTCGGAACGATGAACGGTGAACAACTACCGAGCAATTGGAATATAACTCACCTAAAATGATATTACTGCTAAGGTATGACCCCATTCATTTTCTTTTATTTATATTTCGGACTAACACTTGTAGGTGACCGACAAGGAGCAGTACAAAGTTTTAGGTCTGAAAGCACGCGTTTCCCTCTTTTTTCATTGAACCGGTTTTGTCCCAGATGGGTTTTCTGGCAAGGTTTTTAATGAAGCAATAGTGGATCGTGCTAACTTAGAATCAAAGACCGATAACAAATCAGTGTCAAAGATCACATTAACAGTATCCGAAGCTTCTCTCTATGATCAACTTCGAATACTGGGTGGCATTACTCTCAGATATCGACTTTAGCAAGGTAATTACTTCTTGATAGAAGGGTCTCGATTGGTAGGATTTATTGTAAGGGCCAAACGATCAAATGAACCGTGCCCGCATAGATTGCTCGAGCCCTAGCATAAAGCATGTACGCATGTATAACTGTTTTACACAAGAATAAAGAGAAGTTTCTTCCTTGCAATCATCTTGTCTTTTAAAAAATTTCTTATTTACATTTCTTAAAGAATTCCCTGCTTCTGATCCCCTAAAGGTAACGAGCCCAAGGGCCGCTTTAACCTGAGATCGAACAATCACTCTCTCACTTGGGGACTGCCGTCCGAAAATAAACTCTAACGGTCCAAGCTATTAGACCTCGGGGGCATAAGACCTATTAGGCAACCCCCGAATTT
Source organism: Nicotiana tabacum (assembly GCF_000715075.1). Taxonomy (NCBI): domain Eukaryota; kingdom Viridiplantae; phylum Streptophyta; class Magnoliopsida; order Solanales; family Solanaceae; genus Nicotiana; species Nicotiana tabacum. The sequence goes on from NC_134100.1 coordinate 51,384,868, forward strand.
TAAAGGCCACGGCCATCCCCACTCGGGGACTGTTATCTTAGGCAAGCCCGGATAACTCGGGAAAGCAAGCCCACTGGGCGACACACGAACTAAAAGGCTACGGCCATATTAACACGGCTTGGAGATGTCCGAGACCCGTAATAAAAACAAGGCCTTCGAAGAGAAAATTTTCATAACCGGTTATAAAGGCTACCCTCGGTGAACTATAATCTCAACTACTTACTTTGGGAGGAAGTTTCCCATAACACCGAACCCCCAAAATGCCTTAAAACAGAATAATGTAAAGGCAAGGTTTGTTTGAATCTTCGAACATAACCTAATTATTTCGTGCTAAGGCATTTCGATCTTTGTAAATATAAATAATAAAGCAAAGTGAAAAATTCAAAAGCTGTGAAAGGGAAAGAATGCCTTATATATTTATACAAAAATATTTTTACAAGGGCCAAACAGCCCGATGAAATTTTTTACAAAGGCCGAACGGCCTCAACAAAAATGCAAAAAATAAAAAACAAAAACATCTAAAGGCCTAAGTGGCCTGGTCCTCATCGGGGGCAGCGTCTTCACCCTCAGGATCTTCCCCGCCTTCGGACTCTCTTAAGCCTCGGATTCATTATCATCCTCGGGATAAGCCAACCTTTTAGCCTTAGCTTCGAGCTCTTTGGCGTTCTCGATCTCAGCTTATAGGTCGAAACCCCGAGTATGGATTTCCTCGAGGGCCTCCCTTCGAGATTACCATTTAGCATGCTCAGGGATATTTTTTGCTCGAACCTAAGCAGCCTTGACATCGGCCTTATGAACAGCTACCATCTCATCGGCATTGGCCTTAACTACTTTGGCCTCCGACTTGGCCGCTTCGAGCTCCGTGGCCAAATTTTCCCGATCAGAGATAGCTGAATTCAACTGGGACTGGAGCTCCTCAATATTCTTGGCGTAAACCAAAGACTTATTATTTATACCTCGGAGTTGTACTTTAGCCGAAGCCAGTTGGGCCCGGGTGGTCTCCTTTTCAGAGGTCAGGCGGTCCATGTTCTTTTTCCATTCTTCGGCCTCAGCCTTTACCGCATCTACCTCTTCGCGAAGCAGTCCGATATTATCGATCTTCTGCTAGACCTGCGGATTCAGACCGTTAGCCATCGTGACCGATTCGTCGTTACTATCTTCAAAATTCTTCTTACCTGCTCAGCCAGGTCGGAATGCTCTTTCCGAGCCACCTCTAACTCAGCCTGTTAGTCTCCACCTCGTACTGGTTCAATTCTTCCCGGTATCGGAGGAACGATTCATGGTGGAGTACCGAAGCCTACAAACACAGAAGGAAGAGTTACGATCATCTACAAAATAATCTAAGTACACACTAGAAATTATTAGGAGGTATCTGAGGTTACTCGATTTAATGCCTGTTGGGCTTCGTTGAATAAATAAGGCACTTCCACCTCATTCATCTTGGCCTGATCCTCCTCAGTCACCAAGCACCGAAGGTAACTGGCCACCACCACGGGGGTATAAAGAAACCGGGCATCCTCTGGAATGGACATAATGATTGACCTATTCCGGTGAGGAATCAAACTCGGGGCTGGGAACCGGTTGACTAGTTTCGGGCTCGAGGCAGGTCCACTTGTCTCCGATGATGGACTCTTCTTTGGCACCAGTATATCACCCAACCCGGTGATGTCCTCCGTAGCGGTAGAGTCTACGCCATCAAAGAAGTTTTGAAAAGAGTCTACCGCCCATTATGGCTCTTCGTTGGGTCGTTCTTTCAGCGCTTGAGCATCGACGATCATAGACTTAGTAAATAATTGCGAACCAGAGAGGTCTATCACTATGGGTATGCCCTTCGGAGCACTATCCGCTGTCCGGGAGGAACCGGCTACAATTTCGTTATCGGCCTCCCCATCTCAATGCAAAGCAGCCTCGCCTCTTTCTGGGTCGGAAGCTTCGGATAAAGCTCCCTCATCGATCACCCCGAGTCGAGGTAATTCAGTTTCAGCTCTCACCGGTTTGGGGCCTCCTCGTACCTCGAGCCCTGACCGCACACAGGCCACCAGTTCAAAGTTCTCTTCTTCTTCTTCTGACTCATCCCTGAGCCAGTGGAGTGAGTCCAAATAGGGCGCCCGAGCACTGGTGCTACCCATAGGTTTACGCACCAGACTTCTTTTTGTTTTCTTCTTTTCCGAGCTCGGAGAACTAGAGGCCCTCTTCCTTTTCGTCTTATCACCCTGCCTCGGAGAAGGGGACTCGAGAGGCACATCCTCGTCACTGGATGGAGGCCTCATAGCAACATCCTTGGGAAGACCTGCAAAAGAAAATGGAACTAATAAGAACTCAACGGCTCGAGGAAAAAATCAAATATTATTAAATCGTAAAAGGAAACTTACCATGGGAACGTGCCTCCCACCGGCCCTTCGACAGTTCGCGCCACGCGCACTCGGAATAGGGTTTCTATGACACGAGGTCCTCGACCCACTCCTTGAGTCGAGGAACTGCATTCATCATTCGAGCAACAATTACAGCACAAAATGTCGATAAGAAGGGAGGAGAAAGTGAAACAAGTGGATTCAAGAGTTAGAAATCCAAACTAGTCGAAAGTTCACCTCTTTCTCTCTTCGCGGCTGATTGACGAAGACATATCAACGAATAAAGCTTTGATAATTGGGGATTTGTGTGCTATATGGTATGTTCTTCTTTCCTCTCTTTGAGTTGAGTTAGGTTTAGGCCATAACAAGCCTAGATGTTAAAGAAAAAGATGTTAAACTTGAAGTTGGAAGTATGTTTGAGGTATTGTGCGTATGGGACTAATTTGGAAGGTCTTTTTCCTAGGTTTCGGCTAGTTTTTGAAATAGTAACTTGGATGTGTTGTTGTTGATGTTTCTCTTGTCGTTTTTGGTGTTGCTTTGAATTGAAAGGAAGTGATATAGGTGCTGCCCAATTTTCTGAAAATCATAGGTGTGTTGTTGATTGTTGGACTATTTGGGAGGCTTAAAATGATTATTGTTGATGTTGTTTGGGATTTTTGGTGATTGTTGTAACTTGTGGGAAGTCATATAAATAGGGGAGGTGTTGTTCGTTTATTGTAGAATAAAGTGTGTTATTCAAATGCGATATGTTATGACATTTGTACTGTGACGATAGTATTGTTCATTGCTTGTAGACACAGGAGCTGCATGTTAACTTAGCTTGAGGATTGGATAGGATATTAAGAGGTATGTTAAGGCTAATCCTTTCTTCTTTTGGCATGATCCAGTTAACAAAACGTAAATATAAAGTTATTCCATAAATTGTTCTACTGTCAGTGGTTAAGGATGTCTACATTATTCATTCCTGTGAAATGTAATTCAAAGCATGTCTAAATATGTTCCTAAGTCCCTATTGAGGCATACGATAAAGATGTCCTAATGATCGTAAAAGGCTCTTCATGCATTTACAACCGAACTATGACCGATTGGGCAGTTATACATTTACCACCGAGCTACGGGTAGTCATGTATTTACCATCGAGCTATGGCCGGTTGGGCACTTACGCATTAACCACCGAGCTACGACCGGTCAGGCAGGCAGGCATTTACCACCGTGCTACGGCCGGTCGGGCAGTTACCACTAATTAGTTTGGCAGTCATGTTATGATATGGATAATAGTCCCAAAGAGAGGCATTAAATATATAGGTATAATTAGTATGCATACCATGACCCTCAGTGGAACTTCAGAGATTCAGGTTGATTCTTATATGTCTTTAATTAATGTTGACTAATTGTTATGTTTCAGTTCTGCCTTACATACGTGGTACATTATTTGTACTGACGTACTTTTTGTTATGGATGCTGCATTCATGTATGCAGCTGTAGGTAATCAGTTTGACGAGCCCTCATAGTAGACGAGGTTAGCATTCAGCGAAGGATCGGTAAGACTCCACTTCATTTGGAGTGCAGCCGAGTCTACAAATCATCGTATCAGAGTTTTGCTATAGACTTATGGGTAGACTGGGGCCCTGTCCCAACCATGTTTCGATGTCAAATACTTAGATGATTTGTAGACACAGGTTCATTATGTAAAATATGTTTGTGGCCTTGACGGCCCGTGCGTAATCATGTTTTGAGTACAATGGCTCGCTGATACAACGTTTGTCCACTTATAGTTATACATTACGAGTTGTGGCTATATTGGCCCATGATAGTTACAAAAAGAATGAGTTCAACCAAGTCGGCCTATGTATGTTCTAGTTTTCGTCAAATGATCATGAGATATAGAGTGGTTCGCTCAGGTCAGTACGCCACCAGGTGTCAACCATGCCTCCCCAGGTTCGGGGTGTGACAGATATGTTTTCTGAAAATGACTTTTTGAAATGTTTGTGGCAAAAGGTTTTTGAAAATAGTTTGAAATATATTTTTGGGAGGCATGAGAACGGGAACCGCCTTGGTTGCGACTAGGTGGCCAACAATGTCGCCGTCCAAAGTGTTGGTTCGTCACGTTCTCATCTTTCCCTTTTCCATATGTATTCGTCATCGCCTCTTTATTTTCGGGCTCAATTCGGAAGGTCAATCGGAGGGTTATGGCCTTACTAGTTCACAAGTTATTCTCATCAGCTGGTAACGTGATCACTGTCCAAATGTTACAATAACTGCAAATCACAGACAGCTTAAAAACGGAGCAACAACGACAAAACAAAACCAAACGAGATAACAGTAAAGGAAGACGAGCAACGAAAGTCAAGCAAATAGTAGATACAAAGTCACAACAATATTATCAGTGGAACAAACGCACATCATAGGGGATTAGGTAACAAAGGCTCAACAAGGATGTAAATCAGAAATTATCCTTTTAACACCAAGTAATCTTCACATAGGCTAAAAGCAGTCAGGGGCCGCTGGAATTTAAAGCTTTCTGGTTAGGTCGCCAGAAAATAAAGGGCAAAAGATATATTTAACAATAAAATAGTAATTGTCCACGTCCCACTTACAGGTATACGCCAACAACGAGAGACAGTGATAACGCCGACATTTTGTCTTTACAGCCAGACGGAGGAAGCAAATGCAAAACGTTGTCAAACAACAAGCTACGACTAGATCTGACGTTTTTGGCATAACAGTAAAATTAACCAATGTCATTTAAAATTAGAGGCTTTGCTTTGATGGCCACACCACCGGAACAACGGCCAATAGAGAAGCTAGGTTCAATATTCTGCAGGAAAATGAATTCTGACCAGATCTAAAAGTTATCCATGACTTCCGGTGCATCGTGGTTGCGATTCAAACGAAGTAGTGGTGGTGTGCGGTTGATGTAGCAATTACTGGCCGGTCGGTGATGAAAAATGGTGGCAGCGTGCGTAAGAGATAGGGGGAGATGGAAGATAGCCATGAGAGAAGGGGAAGAGAGGTTCAGGGGGGTGCGACTGCCTTGTGAAAAAATGAGAGGAGGGATATGATTTTCCCTTATTAAAAAAGTTGATGGTATCCCCGCCCCCCCCCCCCCCAATGTGTAGTGTCTAGATATTTTATGTAATGGGGTGTTAAAAATATGTGGCCTTCATTTAAACAAAAACTAAAAGGACAATGTAAAAATAAAATATGTGGTCAAAAATAAAATCACCACTTTATACCCATGGGCAAAACCGTGTGCCCGTAATACTATGTGGTATAATACAATGAATGCTCTTTTATTTATCTATGTATTTATGCATATCAGTGTAGGATGACTAGCTTACTAGTTAAGCTTAATAATGAGGCAAGGAATAATGGTCTTTAGTTAAAGTAGAAAATAAAAGATAATGTAAGAATAAAATATGTGGTCAAGAATTAAAACACCAATTCAAAACCACTGGCCAAATACTGTGTATTTTATCTGTGTATATATAGGTATATCAGTGTAGGATATTTAGCTTACTAGTTAAGCTTTAGAAAAAGATAAAATTGTGGTTTTTGCCCACTAGGTAGATGCTTTTACCCATTGGATAAGAGGGTGTCAAGTCATATCACGTCACATCCAAATATCAAGTCACATCAAGTGTGTTATCACATCGAGTATGTTGTCACATCAGATGTTCACGGGACATTAGGTTTAAATGTATGTTATCATAATTATTTTATTATTTTTTGAATGGTAATAAATTGATTAAAAAAATTAATATTTTAAAAATAGGACAATTATCAATAATTTATTTTGAATTTTAGAAAAATGATGACCAAAAATAATGTTTTTAGAAAAATGCACAAAATTTTTAGCATTTATGTTTTTGCAATAAAATGATAAGAATTTTTATATTTTGTGAAAATAGGAATATTTATCAATAAATTGCATTAAAGCTAAAAATGTGTAAAATACTATATTTTATCTTTTTTTTTATACTAGAAAACCTGCATAAGTTAATTCTTAAATATAGAGGGTCAAAATTGAGTATCAATAGCAGTCACATCTCAAGTCAGAAAAACTCACGGGTACACTGACATCTTATCAAGTATTACGCACGATCTTATTGAGGTAAGCGACTTGATCCCAAAAGAGTAATGACACAATTTCCTACCATGGCGTATGACCCGATCCCATAATAGTACCACTGAGGCATTCAGCCCGATCCCACAATCGTGTATATCGTTGAGGGTCAGCCGACACGAACTATAGATGCATCTCATAATATTGTCGAGGTGAACGACCTGATTCCATAATGATACTGCTGAGGCACTCAGCCCGATCCTATAGGAATAGTGAAACTAGACGGGTCACTGACCCCACTAACGAATACATGTGTGTGTTATTAAATTTCAAAAACTTTTCTGACATATTCGTACAACACGAGAGAAATCACTAAAAGGAAGTATAATCTCAATAGCTAATCAAGTAGTTCACCAGGTATCTAAAATGTCAAGTCGGATACTCTACGCAAGTCTAGTCTCAGGCAACAATGTAAACTAAAGCATTTAAACAGGCAAGAATAACTCAAATATTACAGTTAAAGCATGGCGTGAGCCCAAATCTATCCGGATATAATCAGAAATTCTAGCATACGCATGGACATTCGTCACCTCATACCTGCGTAGCCCCCATAATATGTAGCACATCACAAATATAATACCTACGAGGTAATTCCTCCCTCACAAGGTTAGACATGAGACTTACCTCTCTCTGAAATCCGATAACTGACTCCAACGCCTCTCTAACTCATCAAATCAATGCCAAACGATCCGAAACTACTCAAACAACGTGCAAACCAATCAACATATACTCAAAAGACTCGTAATTTAACAATTTATAACAATTCCCAAATCCACTCGATAAGTCAACAAAGTCAACCCTCAGCCCCACGTGCCCGGATTATTAAAAGTTTCAAAGATAATTATTACTCATAGAACCACAAACTCAAATATATAACTTATTCCTAATACTATGTCCAATTTCATGGTCAAAATCCAAGATTAGCATTTCTAGGTTTTCTTCAAAAATTCAACAATTTCCACCAATTTCCATATTCACATCCATATATAATTCATGTATTTAACTCACAATGTGTAAAAATCACTTACCTTGTGATGGATGATGAAAATACTCCTTCAAAATCGCCTCAAAACCGGCTCCAATGAAGAAATGAGATGAAATGAGCCAAATCCCGATTGGCTAATGTATATTCTACCCAGGCGATCCTTCTTCGCATTTGTAATAATACCATTGCGTTTGCGATCAACACATCGTGTTCGTGATGACCAAATTTCTCCCCAGCTAAGAACCACTCCTTCGTGTTCGCGAATGGCAAATCCGCCAGCTCCGAATTTCTTCGTGTTTGCGACTCCCTGTCGCGTTCGCGTAGGGTACCCCAGCTCCTTCTTAATGTTCGCGACCCCTCTGTCCTGTTCGCGTAGCAAAATTCCCAGCAGCCAAAAATTTTTCTTCGTGAATGCGTGCATCCCGCCGCTTTCGCAAAGAACAACACCAGAAACTAGTACCACCAACAACAAATTACCCAAACTTGGTCCGAAATCACCCTGAAACATACCCGAGGCCCCTGGGACCCCGTCTAGTCACACCAACAAGTCCTAACACCTTGTCCAAACTTATCTAAAAGGCTCGAAATACCACAAATAATATCAAAACTACAAATCGACGATAAATTTCATCTCTTAACTTTTAAACATTCAAACTCCGCCGACTGCGTTTGAATCACACTTAGACATTCCAGATCACAACCAAACTTTACGCACAAGTTCCAATCAATAAAATAAACCTATCCAAGGTCCTGTAACACCACCCAAAGTCTGATAATACTGAAATCCACTCCAAGTCAAACTTAGCAAATATATAAACCTTCAAAATACAAACTTCCTATATTAAGTGCCGAAATATTCCCGGACCATCCGATACTCAACACGAAGATATGCCCAAGTCAGAAATTACCTTATGAACCTATAGGAACCTTCAAATCCCAATTTCGAGGTTGTGTACTCAAAAGTCAAACCTTGGTCAACTTTTCCAACTTAAAAGATTTATCGTTTCAGGACCTCTAAATGGGTCCATAACACTTAGAGTAAACCAATAGACACTTTAGATTGGTCCAGGACTAACATATGGATTAAACCTTCCTTGACTTATTCAAAATTCATAGAGGTGATACAAAGCCAATAAGGCCTGCTGCGACGTGCAGCCCGATCCACAATAACACTCTCAACACGGCTCTAAGTCATCAACCTCTCAAGTATCAAGGGCTCACAATCTCATATTACTCAGCCCAATAGCACCACATAGGGAAACAATGATAACATGCGATGTAATAATGAATGATGAACATAGACTAAGATATGACATGCAAATGAAGAATCATGACTGAGTGTAAAATTACAGTTAAATAAGATAATCCAAAACAACAAAAATAGCCTCATCATTTCTCAATCAAATAATCACACAACCTAAATATGATTTCTAACGTGAATCATGGCTCAATTAATCTAACAAGTAGGAAAAATACGGATAAAGAAAGGTATGATAGCATCATAGCCCAAAAGTCAACCCGGATCATGACTACCCCGGGGCACGCCCACACGCCCATCATCTAGCATGTGCGTCACCCCAACAGAACATAAACAACATGGTTCCCAAGGATAATTACCCTCAATTCCAAGTTTAGAAATGTTACTTACCTCAAAGTACACAACTCAATATTCCAACAAGCCCTTGCCTTGCGAATCGGCCTCTGAACGACTCGAATCTAGTCATAAAAAACTTAATACTATCAACAATAACCAAATGAAACAATCTCAAATGATAAAGCTATAGTCTTTAACCAAAATCGTAAAGTCAACCCAAAAGGTCAACCCCGGGATCGCACCCCGAAACCCGACAAAGTTCACAAATTCGTAACACCCATCCAACTACGAGTCTGACCATACTAATTTCATCCAATTCCATCTATAAATCGACCTCCAAATCACCAAATCTCACTCTCCAACCACATGGTCTAAAATCCCAAAATATCACTTCAAATTCGCATAAACTAGGTGTAGTAATCAATGGGTAATCAACATCTAATATCAAAAGTGATTAAACTTCACTTACCTCTTCAATTGTAGCAAAAACCTTCTCAAAAATCGCCCTTAGCCTAGCTCCATAAGTCCAAAATGAGAAAAATGACTCAAACCCTCATTTTAAACTTCTGCCTAGCGATTCTCACACCTGCGGTCACTTAACCACACCTACGGTCACTCTTCTGCGGAAAAGTGCCCGCATCTATAGCTTCCTGCTCTGCCGCTTTTGTGAAACTCCAATCGCATCTGCGGACTCCATCCGCATCTGCGGTCCCAAGCCTTCAAGCAAACTTCCGCTTTTGCAGTCTCTATTGCACTTCTACACTTGCGCACCTGCGCCCAGTTGTCCACATATAAGGAATCCCTTGCCTCCGCCAAACTTTGCTTCTGCGCTCAGCTACCTGCACCTGCTGGCTCGCAGGTGCAAAAAATCCCTCGCACCTGCGCCTCACCCCAGCTCCAGCCAATCCCGCTCCTGCAATTCCATGGCCTCTTCTACAGTATTACACCTGCGAAAAATCCCTTGCAGGTGCGATTGCACCAAAATTGAAACCATCAACCCTACCTCAAGTCCAAACATGAATCCGATTTTAATCTGAATCACACTCGAGGCGCTTGGGACCCCATCCAAACATGTCAACAAGTCCTAAAACACATTATGCATTTATTTGAAGTATCAAATCAGATCAAACAACATCAAAATCATGAATCGCACCTATCACGACCCAAATTTCCCTCCGTAGGATGCCATGACGGCTCATAGTCTCTAAGACAAGGTAAGTCTAACACTTACTGAATGAAAGACAAAATTTAACTAGAACAACTAAGAAGCATGAAACTGAAATTTCTATAGTAAAACCAATGATCCTAAGTGCAATACAATACCTAAAACCGATAGTACAAGTCATAAGCTCTACTAAGTTTGCTAAAAATTCCGTAAATACAACTGTTCGGAATAGAATTAAACAGTACGAGTACAATATCAAAAGGTGACTCTGAGGTCTGTGAACGTAGGTTTACCTTGAGTCTCCATAGCAATGCTCCACCAGCTAGCTAATAATCAACAATATCTGAGGCACCTAGATCTGCGCAAAAAATGTGCAGAAGCGTAGTATGAGTACACCACAAGGGTACATAGTAAGTCTCAAGACTAACCTCGGTGGAGTAGTGACGAGGGATAATCAAAACACCCACTGTACTAAACAACCTGAACAAGTATAAATGTAAAAATAACAGGGATCAATATGAATATAAAGCTAGGCATGATGACAATAATAATACAATGTTTGTAATAGGGACTAAAAGCAACAGTTAGCAACAGACACAATAGGTAATAACATTGTAGAGTAAGCTGAACACAATTCAAATCCGGTGAAACCAAATAAAAGAAAATAAGTGACAACTCAATAGGAACAACCGCTTTCACACTAGGTTCATCCAAGAATTTCCACGAGGTGCCAAACCTCAAAATCACAAATCACGGGTCCCAATTCGTGAACCCTAATTACTTGGCATCTTGTGCCCACATTACAATTCATAACAGCACAGACAACTCACGTGCCAGGGGAGTGACAATATCTAATATCCGCATGGACCACTCACATGCCAACAATAACAATGACTCATGACCGCATGGACATCTTACGTGCTGATAGAACAACTCTCACACAGAAGGCAAGTAGACGAGAGTACATGTAAATGGTCAATAACATCAAGATTCATCTTCCTAAACCGATATGAGTGATTAAATTATGTGTATGCTTGTGTAAGTGTCCTACCACAAGTCAAGTCAACAAGTAAGAGTAGAGACAATAAATGGCACATAAGAAACGATCACCACAAAGTGTACAGTGTAATAAAGACAATAATGAAATTGAAACAACGAATAGTACAACCATATTAGCTACGCAGAACTAAGCAAATAGCGCAACACGTAGAAAGATAATTAATAATATGCTAAGGACAACAACAATCAAAGACAAGTACAAAAGAATAGGGAAATATCAACAAGAGTCACTACCGAGGTACCGCCTCGTAGTCTCAAAACATAAAATGAATCAGTATCTTTCCTTATATCACCATGGGAGCATTTACATTTATTTTTGAAAATTATTTTTCCCGAAATAGCATCCCGCGTTTTAGCCCACCTTATCACACCGCATGGCTTCTAGTAGTTCCCCTACTAGTCACGCGTATCAAGCCCACCTTATCTCACCGCATGTGTTTCAACACCCATACCTTATACCACCGCATGCGTATGAATAGTAACAATAGCACGGCAGAAACCTCGTGCAAACATCCGAACAATCCTCCCAATAATAACATGTGTGTCAAAACATAACAACTCAATAAATGACTTTCATAATATGTGCCCATATGCCACAACATTTCCTCAAAATAGTTTCAATATCATAATCACGCATAGCCCTCAGCTCAACAACACTAAATACAACATCAAGAACAATAATAACACGAGAATACGGCAAGTAAATTAACTCAGGAACTTCAGAACACAAAGAAACGGTAGAACGAACTCACAAAGAAAGACACAACAGGGAATAATAGTCTCAACAAGAATAGCTCAACAAGGAAGAGATAATGTGTAGCAATAATTCCACAAAAGTACAATTCGACGATAAGAGAGATAACATGAATCAATGATTCCAGATAAGGATAAATCAACAATGGAAAGGGATACCAAAGCTTCATTTAAGATTGAGCAATTACGGAAGAGATACAACAAATTCAATTAAGGATAAACAAGTACGGAAAAGATAATAATACCTTCAATTAAGGATAGACAATTACGGAAAAGATAATAATAACTTCAATTAAGGATAAACAATTACGAAAATGATAGCATGGCAATAAAAGACGTAACATGTAACGATCCGACCGGTCATTTTGAGAATTTATGTCCCATTCGGTGGCATAAGGTCTTGAGCAACTTTGTATTATGTGTTATGATTTGCGTGCGAGGTCGAGTTCAGTTACCGGATGATTAGGAGTCAATTTGGAAGAAGGATTCTAGTTTTGGAAGTTTAAGTGGTAAGAGTTGACTAGAATTTGACTTTTATATAAACGACTCTGGAATGGAGTTTGGATGGTTCCGATAGCTTCGTATGGTGATTTTAGACTTAGGAGCGTGTCCGGATTATGATTTTGAAGTCCGTAGCTGAATTGGGCTTGAAATGGCGAAAGTTGGAATTTTGGAAAGTTTGACCGGGAGTGAACTTTTTTATATCGGGGTCGGATTCTGATTCTTGAAGTTGTAGTTGGTCCGTAATATCAAATATGACTTGTGTACAAAATTTGAGTTCAATAGGACGTGATTTGATAGGGTTCAACATCAGTTGTGGAAGTTCGAAGTTTTGAAGTACATTAAGTTTGAATTGGAGTGTGATTCGTGTTTTTAGCGTTGTTTGATGTGATTTGAAGGCTCGACTAACTTTGTATGATGTTTTAGGACTTGTTGGTATATTTGGTTGAGGTCCCGGGGGCCTCAGGTGGTTAACGGACTAGAGTTGGACTTGTTGGAATTTCAGAAAATCAGATGTTTCAGTTGCTGGTTTCCTTCTTCGCGTTCGCGAGGGGAGTTCCGCGTTTGCTAAGGGGAGCTGGTGGCAGGTGAGGAATTGTTCTTCGCGTTTGCAAAGTGGGAGCTACGTTAGCGAAGGTCTGGGCAGTGGTGCATTGTGAACGCGTGAAGGGTATCGCATTCGCGTAGAGGAAGTAGAGACAGTTGGGACCCCAAAGAATTTGTTATATGCGTTCGCGTAGTAGAGGTCGCGTTCGCGTAAGGTCTGGCAAGTAAAGCTTCGCATTCGCGTTCGCGTTTGCGAGAGTGCCCTCGCGATCGCGTAAGAGGATTTTTGGGCAGTAGCTTTTTGTGCTTCGCGAACGCGAGGCCATTTCCGTGTTCGCGAAGAAGGATTTACCTGGGTAGATATAAACATTTCAAAATCGAGGGTTTGCCATTTTCATCATAACTGGAGATAGAGAGCTCGAATTTAGGCGAGATTTTATGGGTTTTTCAAGTAAATCAATTGGACAAGTGTTCTTCACCTAGAATTTATTATATTCCATGATTCTATATTTTTTTTTATCATTAAATTAGTGTTTTGAGTTGAGGAAAAATGGGAATTTTGAAGAAAACTTTCAAAATGTAAAATGATAATTTGAGGGACGAATTGGTATCAGAATTTGATAATTTTGGTATGGTTGAACTTGATATCGAATGGGTATTCGGTTTTTGTAATTTTGGTCGGGTTCTGAGATGTGGGCCCGGGGGTCAACTTTTGGATTGATTTTTAGTTTTTGATAAAGATTGAAGCTTTATTATCCGGAATAGTTTTTTATGGGTTTTATTCATGCTTTGAAGTTATTTTGGCTAGATTTGAGCCGTCCGGAGGTCATTTCACTCGAGAAGTTCATTTTAGAGTAAAGGTCTATCTTCTTTGAGGTAAGTATCTTGCCTAACTTTGTGTGGGGGAACTACCCCTTAGGATTTGAGTCTTCTATGCTAATTGTATCATGTAAAGTCCGTGTACGCGAGGTGACGAGTACGTGCTCGGGCTTACTTGTGGGAAGTTGACTTTTTAGGGTTCTTAGGTTCTTATGTTCATTAAATATAAAGTTGTTTTGTTATGATTAAGTCCCCCATTTACTAGTTTCACCCCTACGTGTCTTAATTGGAATCAATTACTTCATGCTCCACTCTTACTTCCTATTTGACTCTTACATGCCTTAACTGAAGTTGTTACCTCTTCTATTCCCATGCTAATCTTCCCAAACTGCTTATCATTAATTGAAATTATTATCATCTCTTCTGTAATTGTCTATCCTTAATTGAGGTTATGATTATCTTTTCCGTTGCCTCATCCTTAATTGGAATTATTGATTCTTGTTATCTCCGTTGTTGTCGAATTATATTTGTGCGGAATCATTTGTTATGTATTGTTTCTCCCTTATTGAGCTATTCTTATTGTGACTAGTATTCTCTATTGTGTTTATTCCTTGTGAGCTCGTTCTACCGTTTCTCCGTGTTGTAAAGCTCTTGGGTTGAATTACTTGCCGTATTCTCGTGTATTGTTGTGATTGTTGCAGTGGTACTCAATTTGTTGAGCCAAGGGCTATGCACGGTTATGGTATTGAGACTGTTTAGTGGAATTGGTGCGGAATATGGGCACAAGTTGTGAAGGCCATTCTATTGTGTTGTTGTGTTGTTGGCACGTGATGTTGTTGGGGTATTTTTTTCGGGTGTTTGCACGACGTTTCTGCCGTGCTATCATTACTGTTGATTATGCACATGCGGCATGACAAGGCGGGCTATATCTGTGTGTTTGCGCATGTGGAGAGACAAGGTGAGAATGTTATTATACACGTGTGGCGAGACAAGGCGGGCATTTATGTAAGGCCCCGTGAATGTTTTCCTAAAAACTGGGGTTCCATGATGCCGGGGCAGGCGTAAAGGTTAATAATAGTAGAAATTCTTCGCGGAAGCTTGCGAGCCGCGGTTCGAACTTTTTGGATTGAACAGTGCGCTGGGGAGTTAAGGAAAATATTGGGCAGAAGTAGGCATTTCTGCGGCACGTTCTGCGGCCGCAGAACCACTCTGCGGACCGCAGACTGGTCGCAGAGTGGGGTAGTTTTCTGAGTCATCTTGATGTCAATTTCGAGGCCATTATGTGACCGCATAACTATTTTGCGGGTCGCACTATAGTCGCATATCCAGCCTTGTGATTTTTTGGAGGGAGTTTCTGCGGTGCACTATGTGACCGCAGAACCGTCCTACGGTGCATTATGCGACAGCAGAACAGGTCTGCGGGCCGCATAGTGACCGCAGACCAGGTCAGTTTCCTTCCAGTTCTAGCACCCCAATTTCGCGGTCGGTTCGCGGACCGCATAACCATTATGCGGTCACATATGCGACCGCAGAACCTGTTCCGGAGCTTCATTTTTGGGATTTTTAAACCCGACCCAATTTCGTTAAAACATATCCCATAGACCATTTCTGAGCAAAATCTGATACTTTAGAGTGAGAGAGAGAGAGTCCTAGAGGGAGAAAGTAATCTTCATCAAGTTACTCTTCAATTCTTGCATAAACCCTTGAAGATTATCAAGAGAAGCACCCTAGGTCTTCATCCTAAGAGGTAAGATTCTATCACCAAACTCTTAATTTCGAAAGGTAACTAGAATGGGCAATTAGTAAGGTAGTTCATGGGGATAGGGGTGCTTACCTTGCATGCATGTATTCTTGAAGTATGTGGGAAGGTTGTGAGCTAAAAATGGTAGAGAATGGGTTGGGAAATGATGAAAGCTTCCACAAAAGGGCCCTAGAACCTTAATGCACACCTAATATTTGATAAAATGCTCAAATGAGCTAGAACCATGATCATCTTCCTAAATTTGATTCAATTTGTTATATTTTCAAAATAGATTGAAGTTGCTAAGATTTTTGGAATATTTTACAGTGTAAGGAAGCTCAATTGAGGTATGTTGGCTAAACTTTCTCTCTCAGAATCGAGTTCCATATTATTTCTGTAAGATCAAGTATGATTGGCTTAAGATTCCTAACTTCTATATTCCGGGTTATTCCCTATAAATTTGTTCATTCTGAATGAGCCTTATGTCAAAAGATAGATGTTCAAAGTATGGTTTGCGTATTAAAATGTTGTGGCTTTGAGCCGTGTGTTAAATGAAAACTAGTATACCAATTGGGTGAGAAAAACTCGATATGGCTAAGACTCATAATTGCTTATATGTGTACCTAAAGTCTTGATTGGAAGTGCCATGTTGTTGCTACTCTTTAATGATGCTTGAAAATGAAATAAATGAATTGAAGAAATAGAGTATGGCCAACGTGCCAAGAATTTAAGTTATGACTGTGGCTAGTAGTGCAAATGATTTGAGAGAATGCGATAAAAAATATGAAATAAGTCTCGACTCGATTGTTTAAAAACGATTTCGAAAATAGAATTGTCTAAAGGCTTTTATACTCAATTCATGCTTATAGAATTGCAGAAATATTTCATATGTTGATATTTAATGGTGACCTTTGAAATTGAAAGAGGTGAAAGTGTGAAATATGAAATACGGCCACTGTGCCAGGAATAAAGAATCTTGTGAATGGCCAAATGAGCCAAGAAAATATTGTTGTTGTGAGTGACTGAAAATACTAATAAGAATTTATACAATGTGAAAGATGTTGAGGTGACTACAATTGTAGTTATGTTAGCTTTGTGTGCAAATCAAATCAAAAAAAAATATTTTTTGGAGCATCATTAGCAAAACCGAGGAAGGGTGGGTCATAAGGCCCACACCTGAAACTACACGTGCCGGTGTAGGGGTGGATTGTGATTATTCCCCTTATTTGGAATGAAATTAAAATATTGGAGAAATTATGATATTATTCCCCTTAATTGGGATGAAATTGGTAACAATTGCGGATTGGAAAAGTCAACCCACACGGCATATGTGGGAAGGCGGCCTAGCTGATCGGGTGGAGATCGGACGCCATGTTGCGCACATGGTGGTACTACTCTTGGTAACAACTCTCTTTCGCATCACTCGTCAAACCACATTGTTCGTGGGGAGATGGCCTAGCCAATCGGGCGTGATCAGACTCCGTGCTAATAAAAACGATGGTATATCGGTGCTAATGATCTCCCAACCAAAATATTGTATATGAAGTTCGTATTTTGAAATTTTTATATGTTTTAACTAGACATTTGGATATTGTGGATTGTGACTTGTTGTTTCTATGTGTTGCCTTTTCTTATATGGGCATTCTATTTTGAAAGAGGATTTTTAGATATATATATACTAGTGGTATTTGACAGTACTAACGTCCCTTTTGCTGGGGGCGCTGCATTTTTAATGGATGCAGGTGGTTCTATAACAGGCGATATTGATCAGCGATAGCAGTACACTCTTTTCAGCTGATTTGGTGAGCCCCACTTCATTTCGGGGTCATTTATCTTTTGTTTCTCATGTACTGTGTTTTGAGGTATAGCCGGGGCCTTGTTGCCGGCATTTCCATATTACTCTTCTATTGTACTTAGAGGCTCCGTAGACAGGTTGTGGGTTGTGGTTGATGTTGGAAATTGAATTAGAAATGTTGGTATTTGGAAATTATGTTTTATATTAATTCTATAAACTCATAATATTTTGGAAATTATGAATGAAGCTGCTAATGTGAATAAAAAGGTAGTTGTTAATAGAATCTTTTCAGTGTTAGAGTAAGTGAGTATATCTCCTCTTTATTCATAGATGAGTTTGGGTAGAAGGTAATCTAACATGCTTGCTCGGCCGGGTTCTCTCGGTTGAGCGCCGGTCGTGCTTCCCGAGTTTGGGGCGTGACAATTTACTTTATTATTGTGCACGTGGCGAGACAATGTGGGCTATGTCATGGATTGATCTGTGATGACTTGTGATGGCCTGGGGGCATCCATGTTGTTGTTATTTGTGTAGTGGCGTACCTACCTGTGTGAGTTTATCTTGTGAAAAATTGTGGGGAACATTCTTACGTGCTGTTCATTTTCTCTACACTTGCTAGTTGACCTGAACTGTGTTAGAACACTTGCACAAGCATGCACGTAGTTAATCACTCCTATCGCTTTAAGAAGATGGATCCTGATATTATTGAGTATTTATACACACCCCCGTCTACTTGCCTTCTAGGTGAGAATGGTTCTATTGGCACGTGCGTCGTCCGTGCGGTTACTAGTTAAAATGAGGGCACAAGATGCCAAGTGTTTAGGGTTCACAAAGTGGGATCCATGACTTGTGGATATTCTGAGGTTTGGTACCTCGTGGTGATTATTGGATAAAACCTGATGTGAAAGTGGTTATGCTCATCTAGTTGTTACCTGTCTTTCTTTTAATTGTGTTCACCAGATTTAGACTGTGTTCAACTTACTCTACTGTGCTATAACTTGTTGTGTTCCGCTACTAATTGTTGTTTCTATTTCTTATTGCGAGTTGGTATATTATCGTGTCATTACGCGTAGTATTATAGAGATATCGTATTATATTACTTCTATACTTATACTTTCTCAGGTTATTTAGTCCAGTAGGTGTCTTGACTGTTCCTCGTCACTACTCCACTGAGGTTAGTCTTAATCCTTACTGGGTACCGCTGTGGTGTACTCATACTACGCTTCTGCACAATTTTTGTGTAGATCCAGGTATTTCAGAGTCAGTCGATCGTTAGCCAGTTGTATGGATTTTGCTGTGGAAACTCAAGGTAAATCTGCTGCTGCCTTCGCAAGCTTTGGAGTCACCTTCTGAAGTTGTATTTACACTGTTTATCCTTATTTCGAAACAGATGTATTTAGAGGTTGTCTAGCAAACTCAGTAGAGCTTATGACTTGTACTACTCGTTTTGGGATTATAACATGTATAGAGATTTCTATTTCGAAATTTGTCAGATGTTAGTTCAATATTGTTGTTATTTCAGTTAATGTTAGGCTTACTTAATTCCTAAAACTAGGTTCCATCACGACACCCAATAGAGGGAAATTTGGGTTGTGACATAACAACTTCAGTTAATGCATATAAGAGTTTAATCGGCAATAAGGGTAGAACATGAAGCGATTAATTCCAAATAAGACACGTAAGGGTGAATTTAGTAAATGGGGGATTAAACATGACAAAACAACTTCATATCTAATGAACATAAGAACCTAAGAGCCCTAAACGGTCACATTTCCACATATAAGCCCGAGCACATACTCGTCACCTCGCGTACACGGCCGTCACATGACACAATTAGCACAAATGACTCAAATCCTAAGGGGTAATTCCCCCACATAAAGTTAGGCAAGATACTTGCCTCAAAGAAGCTAGACCGTTACTCTAAAATGACTTTCTTAAGTGAAACAACCTCCGGACGGCTCAAATCTAGCCAAAATAACTTCAAATCATAAATAAAACCCATAGGAAACAATTGCGGATAATAAAGCTTCAATCTTTAACAAAAACTAAAAACTAAACCCAAAGGTCAACCCCCAGGCCTGTACCTCGGAACCAGATAAAATTCACAAAACCCGTACACCCATTCTGATACGAGTTCAACCATACCAAAAGTATCAAATTCCGATATCGAATCGCCCTTCAAATCCTCATTTTACATTTTGAAGGTTTTTTTACAAATTTCCCCCAAATTTCCAACTTAGTTCACTAATTAAATGATGCAGATAACAATGGATTCATGAAATTTAATAAGATTAGGGTAAAGAACACTTACCCCAATGAATTGCTTGAAAACCCACGAACAATCTCCCAAAGTCGAGGTCTTCAACTCCAAAAATGAATAAATCCTCAAAAACCCTCGACAATATAGAGTCTGCCCAGCCATGATCGCTCTTGCGACATAATTAGCCACTTCTGCGGCGTTGCTTTTCCGACAAAAGAACTGCACCTGCGAAGCCCATTGACCAGCTGCCCTCTTGCACCTACGGACTCTGTCCTCTTCTGTGGCATTCGCAGGTGCGAGGCCAAAATCCGCCTCTGCGAAAGGCTTCTCTTCTGCGCTCCAAGTCTCCGCACCTGCAATGCCGCAGGTGAGCAAAATCCCCTGCTTCTGTGACCTCACACCAGTCTTCCAAATTCCACTTCTGTGGTATCACACCTGCGCCCCAAAGTCCCGCAAGTGCGACCAAACCAAAACTTTCCCAAAACCAGCCTTAACCAACATGCCCCAAACGATCCGAAACCCATCCGAGCCACTCGAGACCCCGTCCGAATATACGAATAAGTATTATAACATAATGCGGACCTACTCGAGGCCTCAAATAAAATCAAATAACGTTGAAATTATAAATCGCACCACGAATCGAACTTATGAATTTCCAAATCCTCCAACTTCCAAAACTCCTACCGAAACATATCAAATCAACCGGGAATGATGTCAAATTTTGCATGCAAGTCTCAAATGACATCACGGAGCTAATCCAACTCTCGGAATAGGAATTCGAGCCCTATATCAACAAAGTCAACTCCCGATAAAATCACCCAACCTTCCAAAACTTCAACTTCCCAATTTTTGCCAAAATGCTTTAATCAACCTACAGACCTCCAAATCCAAATCCGGATGCACAGCTAAGTCCAAAATCACCATACGAAACTATTGGAATTATCAAAATACCATTTGTAATAATCTGACCGATCGTTTTGAGATCTAGCGCGTCGTTCGGTAATTTGAGGCTATGAGTAGCTTCACTTCAGGTATTATGACTTATACGTGTGGTCGAAATTAAATTTCGGGAAGTCCGGAATTGATTTTGAAAGGAAATTTTCATTTTAGAAGCTTTAAGTTGGATGAATATACTAAGGTGTGATTTCGAGTAAACAACCTCAGAATCTGGATTTGAAGGTCCCAACAGGTTCGTATGATTATTCTGGACTTAGAGGCGCATCCGAAAGTGGATTTGGAGGTCCGTAGGTCATTTCGGGTCACTTGGTAAAAAATGGAAATTTGAAGTTTTTGGAAAGTTTGACCAAGGGTGAACTTTTTGATATCGGGGTCGGATTAGATTTATGGAAGTTGGAGTAGGTTCGTGGTGCCATTTATGACTTGTGTGCAAAATTTGAGGTCAATCGGACGTGATTTGATAGGTTTCGGCATCGTTTGTAGAATTTGGAAATTTCGAAGTTCATTAGGCTTGAATCCGTGTGTAATTTGCATTTTTGATGTTGTTTGAGGTGGTTTGAGGATTCAACTAAGTTCGTATGATTTTATAAGACTGATCAAGGTTAACGGATCAAGGTTCGAAGTTAACGGATCAAGATTCGAAGTTGAAGAATTGCTGAAGGTTTGAAACTGCTGGTGTAATCGCATCTGCGGATTGGGAACTGCAGATGCGAGAAAGGGACCGTAGAAGTGGCTAGGAAGGCTTTGAGTAGGGGCCGCAGATGCGGACTTTAGGGTGCAGAAGCGCTTGCGAAGAAGCGGGCGGACGTGCGCAGGTGCGATGGAAGTTTCCGCACCTGCGATCGCGCAGATGTGGTCCAAGACTCGCAGAATTAGTGGCAGCTGGGCTAAGCGACTTTCGTAGATGCGGAGTCTTCACCGCAGAAGCAGAACCGCGGATGCGGAAAAATAGTCGCAAGTGCGAAAAGGGTCTGGGCAGAATGTTTAAAAATGAGAGTTTCGTGATTTTGGCTTCATTTCATCATTTTGAGCTTGAATTTTGGAGATTTTGAGAGGGCTTTTCTAGTGAAATTCTTGAGGTAAGATCCTTGTATCCATTTATCTTCAATAATGATGTTTCTCCACTGATTTTACACCTAGTTGGTGAGTTTTTGAGGTGAAATTTGGGGGTTTAGCGCTAGAGAATTGGAAAGTGAATTTTGGGGGTTCGGATGACCAAATAGTGTCGGATTTTGATAAATTTGGTATGGTTAGACTCGTGAGTGAATGGGCTTTCGGGTTTTGGAACTTTTGTCAGATTTTGAGACGTAGGCACAGGGCCGGTTTGAGCCAATTTCGGATTGTGGCTTATAATTTCGTGTTTTTCTTATGGAATTGATTCTTTTAGCCTATATTAATTTTATTGTACTGCTTGTGGCTAGATTCGGGGCATTTGGAGACTGATTCGAGAGGCAAAGGCACTTTGGAGTTGAGTTTTGCGCGGTTTGAGATAAGTAACAGTTTTAAATCTGGTCCTGAGGGTATGAAACCCCTGATTATTATATTATGTGAGTATTTTGGAGGTGACGCACATGCTAGGTGACGGGCGTGTGGGCGTGCACCGTGGGAATTGGGACTTGATCTATTCCGTGAAACTGGAAAGTTGAATAAGCTTGTTGTTAGCTATGTGCCTTTTCTGTGCTATAGAAATTTGACAGTGAATCATGTTAGAAATCATGCTTAGGCTATGTGTTGGCACTGTAAAGACCCCCAACGGTCGTGATACCTATTGAACCTTCATGCTTATTATTACTTGTACCCAGTCACAGTTTACTTGTTTATTTTATCTCAATCTCTATTGTTCATTATTGATGCATCATATCATTGTTGTTTGGGCTGATTTCATGATTAGTGAGAGCCCGAGAGACTGGAGATATTTATGACTGAGTGAGGCCGAGGGCCTGATTGTGAGATATTATATTATAGCATGTTAGTTGTCCGTGCAACACGTGAGTTATCCGTGCAGCACGTGAGTTGTCCGTATGGATCCATATATTATCCTATAGCACGTGAGTTGTCCGTGCAGCACGTGAATTGTCTGTGCGGATCCAGATATTAATACTATAGCACGTGAGTCGTCTGTGCAGCACGTGAGTTGTCCGTGCGGATTATAGCGCTTGGGCTATAGGAGCCCCTCCAGAGTCTGTACACCCCCAGTGAGCACAGGTACTTATTGAGTGTGAGTATTGAGGGCTGAGAGCCGAGTGTTGAGCTATTGAGAGAGCTTGAGGGACTGTTGCCCTGAGAGGTTGCACTTGTTTCATTTGTTGTTACACTTAGATGATTTATGTCATTGTTTTGAAACTTCTGGAAAATATTGTATCCGATTTTACCTGAACTTGGTAATGTGTAACTGACAAGACTTAAATTGCCGGAATTGAAACATGTCCACTTTCATTGCTGAAATTACTAAAATAAATTGTATTTGTATAGTTCGTCACTACTTTCAGTTACTTAATTACTATTGTTACTTACTGAGTTGGTTTTATTCACGCTACACCCTGCACTTTATGTGCAGATCCAGGTGTTTTCGGTCATGGAGGGCATTGATCTCGTGCGTGGTTGAGTTTCGGAGATTCACGAGGTAGTTGCCGGTGTTTGCGGCCAATTGTGCGACCGTATAACCGTTTAGCGGGCCACACTTCGGTCGCATAGTCATCCTTGGACTTTTGCGGAGGGAGGTTCTGCGGCGCATTATGCGATCGCAAAACAGGTTTGCGGGCCGCATAACGGCTGCAGAGTGAAGCAGGCCAGCCCAGTTCCCAGGGCCACCTTTCACGGTCATTTCGTGGACCACATAATCATTATGCGGTCACATATGCGGCCGCAGAACCTGTTCCGGAGCTTCATTTTTGGGATTTTTAAACCCGACCCTATTCCGTTAAAACACATCCCATAGACCATTTTGAGCTTATTTCTGATATCTTTAGAGTGAGAGAGAGAGTCCTAGAGGGAGAAAGTGATCTTCATAAAAATATTTCTCTTCAATTCTTGCTTAAACCTTTGAATATTATCAAGAGAAGCACCCTAGGTCTTTATCCTAAGAGGTAAGATTCTATCACTAAGCTCTTAATTTCGAAATATAACTAGAATGGGCAATTACTAAGGTAGTTCATGGGGATGGGACTTGTTATCTTGCATGCATGTGTTATCAAAGAATGTGGGAAGGTTGTGAGCTAAAAATGGTAGAGAATGGGTTGGGGAATGATGGAATCTTTCGCAAAAGGGCCTTAAGAACTTTAATGCACACCTAGTATTTTATAAAATGATAAAATGAGCTAGAACCATGATCATACTCCTAATATTGATTCAATTTGTTACATTTTCAAAATAGATAGAAGTTGCTAAGATTTCCGGAATACTTTAGAGTGTAAGGAAGCTCAATTGAGGTATGTTGGCTAAACTTTCTCTATTTGAATCGAATTCCATAATGTTCCCATGAGTTTCAAGGTATGGGTTGCGCATTAAAATATTATGGCTTTGAATCGTATTTTACATGAAAGCTAGTATGCCAAATTGTATGAGAAAATCTCAATATTCTTAAGACTCTTAATTGCTCATATGTATACCTAAAGTCTTGATTGGAAATGTATTATTGTTGGTAATCTATAAAGATGGTTGGAAATGAAATAATTGAATTGGGGGTATAGCGTGTGGCCAACGTGCCAAGAATTTAAGTTATGACTGTGGCTAGTAGTGAAAACGATTTGAGAGAATGTGATAAAGAATATGAAATGAGCCTCGACTCAATTGTTTAAAAATAATTTCGAAAATAGAATTTTCTAAAAGCTTTTGTACTCAATTCATGTCCATAAGTGGCTGCTTTAACTAATGCTTTGCTTTACAAATATATCCAGTGTGATTCGAGTTCTTACATACTCAGGTGTTGAAATTGTATATTGTCATTTCTAGGAAGGAGTATTGCAAGAATAAATGGTGTATTGATTGCTTATGATCTTGATGTGTGCTTGTATTGCTGGTCGGTATGCCTCATTATTTGGGAAGAAACCTTTTGTGTTTAAAGTTCCCATTACTAATAAATTTGAGTTATATGATTTCGGAAATATTCAATATGTTGATATTTAATGGTGATCATTGAAATTGAAAGAGGTGGAAGTGTGGAATATGAAATACGGTCACCGTTCCAGGAATAAAGAATCTTGTGAATGGCCAAATGAGCCAAGAATATATTGTTGTTGTGAGTGTCTGGAAATACTAATAAGAATTTATACAATGTGAAAGATGTTGAGGTGACTACAATTGTAGTTATGTTACCTTTGTGTGCAAATCAAATCAAAAAAAAAATATTTTTGGGAGCATCATTAGAAAAATCGAGGAAGGGTGCGTCATAAGGCCAACACCCGAAACTACACGTGCCGGTGTAGGGATGGATTGTGATTGTTCCCCTTATTTGGGATGAAATTAAAATATTGGAGAAATTGTGATATTATTCCCCTTAATTGGGATGAAATTGGTAACAATTGCGGATTGAAAAAGTCAACCCACACGGCATAAGTGGGAAGGCGGCCTAGCTGATCAGGTGGAGATCGGATGCCATGTTGCGCACATGGTGGTACTACTCTTGGTAACAACTCTCTTTCGCATCACTCGTCAAACCACATTATTCGTGGGGAGATGGCCTAGCCGATCGGGCGTGATCAGACTCCATGCTAACAAAGACGATGGCATATCGGTGCTAATGATCTCCCAACCAAAAAGTGTATATGAAGTTCGTATTTTGAAAATTATTATGTTTTAACTGGACATTTGGATATTGTTGATAGTGACTTGTCGTATCTATGTATTGTCTTTTCTTATATGGTCATTCTATTTTGAAAGAGGACTTTTAGCTTTACATACTAGTACTATTCGACAATACTAACGTCCCTTTTGCCGGGGGCGGTGCATCTTTAATGAATGCAGGTGGATCCACAACAGGCGGCATTGATCTGTGATAGCGGTACACTTTCTTCAGCTGACTTGGTGAGCCCCCTTAATTTCGGGGGTCATGTATGTTGTATCGTTTGTTTCTCACGCATTGTGTTTTGAGGTATAGCCGGGGCTTTGTTGCCGGCATTTCCCTATTACTCTTCTATTGTACTTAGAGGCTTGATTTTGGGAATTGAACTAGAAATGTTGGTATTTGGAAATCATATTTTTCATTAATTCTATAAACTCGTAATATTTTGGAAGTTATGAATGAAGATGCTAATGGGAATGAAAAGGAAGTTGTTAATAAAAATTTTTCAGTGTTTGATTAATGGAGTACATCTCCTTTTTATTCATAGATGAGTTCTAGTAGAAGGAATTCTAACAGGCTGGCTTGGCCGGGTTCTCTCGGTTGAGCACCGGTTGCGCTCCCCGATTTTGGGGCGTGACATTTGCACACTATATTTTGAGTTTAACTCCTGTTTTTACGAAAACTTTATCATGTAAAAGCTTTTGACTTATCTTTTATGAAACATTGGAAGTATTTTTGAGAATCGGCTTGCCTAGTACCATCGATAGGCGCCATCACGACAGTTTAGGATTTTGGGTCGTGACACCATTTCGGAGTCGTCTACACAAAATTTAAATTCTGGTCAACTGTTACCGCTCAAGATTCTAAAACAAGAATCCTTCTTCCAAATTGACTCCGAATCATCCTAAAACTGAACTCGGCCTCACACGCAAGTCATAACACATAATACGAAGCTGCTCGAGACCTTAAGCTGCCGAACGGGACACTAATTCTCAATACGACTGGTCGGGTCGTTACATTACCCTAATTCAAGCATATTGAAACTAATGAACTTCAGACTTCTAATACTAATGTCGAACCATATCAAATCAACTCTGAAAAACCTCAAAATTTTCACACTAGTCCCAAATGACACGAAGGGCCTATTCTAACTCCCGAAACCAAAATCCGAACCCGATATCAATGAAGTCAACTCTCGGTCAAACCTTCAAAACCTTCAACTTTTTACCTTTCGCCAAAAAGCCTCAAAATAACCTACGAACCTCCAAATCAACATCCGGACATATGCTTAAGTCCAAAACCACCATACGAAGCTATCAGAACCATATAAACTCCATTCCAGACTCGTCTATATAAAAGTCAAACTCCGATCAACTCTTTCAACTCAAGCTTCCAACCTTATGACTAATTATTCTAATTCACTCCAAAATATTCCTGAAACCAATCTGACCACCCCGACAAGTCACATAACCACAAATGAACATAGAAGAAGTGATAAATAGGGAATGAGGTTATAATATACAAAATGACCTGCCGGGTCATCACAAAAAGTCGCAAAAGCGAGGTGGGTGATTCTCTTTTGCGATGGGGTGGTCGTAAATGCGATTGGCTGCTAGGCTGGACAACTTTCCCAATTGCAATGCCTATCTCGCTTTTGCAAAGTTAGTATTATCGCAAATGCGATGCTTTGTGTCAAAAATGCGACGCTTTGTGTCGCAAATGCAACGTTAGTAGACTGTTGCACAGTTCGCTTTTATGAAAAAATGTTCGTATTTGAGGGCATCACAATTACGAATAAGAGTTCGAAATTTCAATACCTACAGTTGGGCAAAAAAGAGAAAAATCGGGACTTAGGTAATTTTACTCTATTTTTCAACTCCAAACACTCAAGAGGCGATTTTTGAAGAATTTTATCTTCCCAAATTCATTGATAAGAAACTCTAATATATTTTCTATCAATTCCCCATTACTTTTTATGAGTTATTAACATCAAATCTAGGAATTTCGTGATAGAAATTAGGGGTTTTGTGTAGAATTTAGGAATTTTGTAAAATTAAAATTTAGACCTCAAATTGAGGCCAGATTTTGAAACGAATCACATAACCGAGCTCGGGGGTGAATGGGTAACCAAATTTTGGTCCGGATCTCGAATTTTGACCAAGCGAGTCTGGGGTTAAATTTTGTTGACTTTTTCAATTTCATCAATGATTGAACCTTTTTTATTCTTGGGTAGTTTCTAAAGCGTATTTTGAATTGTTTGAATTATATTTGGCTAGATTTTGTTGGTTTGGAGGCTTGTTCAAAAGGAAAAGCCATAGTTGAGTATTGATTTGATTGCGAAAAGAGGTAAGTATTGTGTCTAAGTTTGACTTGAGACAATTAGGACTTGTTGGTCTATTTGTTATGTGAATTATGTAGGAAAATAGTGTATATGCGAGGTGACGAGTGTATATATGCTTTCACGGGTTAAATCATGCGGGTTGGACTATTTACCTTTATGTCATCACTTATTCCATGTTACCTCTTGCTATATGCTTTGATTACTATATTGTAATGACCCGACCGGTCATTTTATACTCTAGCATATCATTTGATGGTTTGAGACCTTGAGTAGCTTCATTTCATGTATTATAACTTACACGCGTAGTTGGTTTATATTTTCGAGAAATTTGGAGTTGATTTGGTAGGATAATTCTCAATTCGGAAGTTTAGTAGAGCTAATGGAACTAGTGCATATGTCTTTTTGTATCATTTATCACTGCTTGGACCACTTGACTAAAACTCTCTGAAACCTGAGCTGACTAGAAGTAATACTTATCTGCTGATAATGTGCATTTAACTTACTGTATCTTAGTAATGATCTTTCTAAGCGTTCTGACATATGTGTTAAGATCAACCTTAAGGTCACTAATGTTACTAGACACTATCAGTCCATTTGCCATGATATACCCTTATGTTAGTATCCTGGTAATAGATTCTAGGGTTAGTATGGTTGTTGCTTATGAGTTTTTTATGTCTTGGTATTTTGATAATAATGCAACATCTTCTGCAGCTGTTTATACCAGTGTATTTGACTTTTGTGCATATGAGTTTTTGGGAAGCTTATCATGAACCTTGTGTTTATTTTTGCAATGCATGAAATTGCTAAAACTTTACTTGTGTTTAAACATTTGAGGAAGAGTAAAAGTAGATGGCTAAGGGTATTTAGGTGTGAACCTGAATTGTCGCTAAAGTACCCCTCCCTGGCACATGGGAATTTTATCCATGAATAAGGTCTCATTCTAAGCCTTTGGTTATTAATTCCTATTAATCCTCACCGGGGTTAATACAAGTAAAATTAGCTTCACTATATTTCTCCCCCTCATGTTATTATTGTTACTTGATATAATTTTATCTCTTATTGATTTTTTCACTAATTATTTCCCCTGTTCTTTTATGCATGTACGATCTAGGCCTACTGAGTAGCTTTGGAATTCAAACCCAAGTTCCAGACTTGAGCCGCATTCCCATCTTCCTTCTTGTTGAGTCTGCCGCTTATGTGAACATTGTTGGGACTGATTATTCGTTGGCCCCATACTAAGAGTCCAACTCTCTTTCTCTTTTATTTTAAATAATCATTAGCCATTTATCTATTGCTCATGTATATAGACATATATATATTGAAACTGACATTGTTGTGGGTTATTATTTGAGGTTCTGTAGGAAACCTAGGAAAGCCAAAAGTTGTAGGTAAAAGACGGTCGATTAGGATTATAAAAACATGCTTACTCTTCATTACTTGAACTTTTATAGTTTGGAACTAACCTAAAATAAACAGTTTACTCACATTTATCACTAATGATTTTTAGCTTTTAATAATTAACAGATTTGGAAACCAAAACTAATGCTTCTTGGAACTTCAAAGTAGATCATATATGATAACGGGCTATTTTCAAAATTAAAGGCAGACACACATTCAAGTTTGCAATAACAAACATCGACAAGTTTTAAGCACAAAACTTTCTTGCTAAAACAGTCTTCAAAGACAAAGGTATTCCAATTAGAGACACATTTCCACCGGGTAAATCTTTCGCTTTACAAGTTAAACAACCTCATAAATAATATCTCTCTTTTCAAATAGAATTCACAGCTTTCCCAAAATAATGTGTTTTTCTAACAAGGTTTCAAAACATTCTTTACAAATCTTATTTAGCCATTTTAGACATTAAACTGAGCAGAATATAGATATTCCTTTCCCCCAAACCTAACCTTTGTTTAAGGAGCCACCTCAGGTAAATTTTAAGGGATGTCTAACACCTTCCCCTTAGAATAACTAGAACCCTTACACAAAGCCCAATTGTTAGCAGACTATTAGGATAATAAACTTACGGACTTATAGGTACCCTAATATACCTACAAATATTGGGTGGCAACTCTCTTTTATCAACCTTAGATGAACCATTAGTTATATTTTATTTTGACTAGTGCAAAATAGGATGCAACAACATGGCAACGGGTCAACTGACATAACATCTTGCAGTTATTCAGTCTAACTCTAAAATTAGGAAATACTCTACTCTAGTAAACATAGGTCATGCTGCATAAACCTTAGGTAAGTCAGTCCTTGGTGTGGACTCACAATTAGAAAATATGCCTTAATGTCAACGGGTCATGCACCCGATGATATGCCTTTTGTGGAACGACGAACCAATCAAAATAAGACTCTAAAGATCCAGGAGCAAACACTTACCAAACTTTTCACCTCTTTAGATGGAAATCAACATCAACATCCCCGAGATTAACATCGTCATGGGTGCACCGCACGAGCTGAAGCAATGGTGGAGAAAAATCTGACAGGAGCATGGAGATCATAATACACTTGGGAACACTGACCGCCTTGATGAACATCCGAGCCGACAATGTCCTTACTAGGCTGTTGATAGAGTTTTGGGACCCAGCTAAGGTGGTCTTCAAGTTTGTCCATTGTAAATTGATACCAATACTGGATGAGATTACCAGCTTCATGGAGTTACCATTTGCCGGATGGAAATCGACACTGCCAGTTGTCATGCCTGACCATAGGTTCCTTCATGCATTGGTTATGACAAGCAACAGAAATTTGAGAAACATCGAAGATGGATGGGTTAGTTTGGACCAGCTGTTCGACAAATTCGGACACCGGGAAAGTTACGAGTGGCACCTTGAATATTTCCAATACGATCAAACAACATGGGAGAGTCTTTGTCCCCTAACCATTTCTCCGGCATTGTTGGGATTATTAGTTTTCCCGCAAAGAAAGGGACGAATCAACATCAACCTGCTGCCTCTGGTCTTGGCAACCTTTTGAGGGAATCTGCAAGTGACCCTTGTTCCCATGATATTGGCAGAGACATTCCGGGCACTGTTAGCATGCTCTAAAGGATATGGTTTTTCAATGGCTGCAACTTATTACTCCAGATATGGGCCGCATAACATCTCTTTCACAAGTAGGAAACCATTGACTATTTTGCTGGCATCGGTAACATGACCAGGAGCCATAACGAAAGAATGAGACATTGGGTTATGCTGCATGGGCAAGAGGAGTGACGAGACATGATGACCCATTTGAGCGGAGAATTCGTGAACTTGAAACTTTCGTGGCTAAGTGGCATGGCAATTTTGAGAAGCCCGGAAAAGTACTACATCGAGTTAGTGAGATTGGAAGGAATTCAGCCGTACACACCTCAGAGGGTTCTAAGGTAATTTGCACTACAAGAAAAAGGTTTATTAGCGAGCAACACTGCGGAAATCTGGTCCATAAAAGTGTGCCCATAGGGACAAGTTTTTTGACCGGTCCCTAATTCTCTTTTTATTTTCTAAATTAATTGAAAAGATAAATTGCCCGTCCCTAATAAGCTAAGTTAAGCGGCGAGTAAAAGCGCCACCGCGCCAATATAAAAATTACTCCTATTCATTAGATGAAATAAGAATACGCATATTAATTAACCCCCCACCAACCCCATCCCCCTATCTCTCGTATTTTTTCCAAAACGAAACCCTATCCTCTCAATGTGTTTTTTAATCTGAAAGCATATGAAGTCCTTAACAATCAACTATTTCAAATTTTTCTCTCAAAGGCTGAAGACTCACGTGATGTCTATTTGAACTGGGTGAAGACTCAGAAACTGATAATAACATGGTTATCAATTTGAACAGGTTTGTCACTTTTCTTCTCTTTTTGGTTGAAGACTAGAAATTTCATTTTAGTGAATATTGATTATAGAGAATGATAATATTTTGTACGGATTCTGTTCAATATTTATTGTTGCGGTGTAGGGTTTAAAGTGGGAGTATTGAGATGTGAGGATGGCGGCTATGATTAGGTTTAAAGATTGGGTGTAGAGCAAGGAGGATGAGGGAATAAAAAAAATCTCCCTTTAGTTGTTTTGTTCGCGAGAAGAAAGAAATGTAGGTAACAGAAGTCTTTCTCTGCTGAGATGTCCCTTTGAATGCAACTGTAAACACTTGTATTTTTGGGATTGTGAACGCGCTTCCTGAAAACGAAAATAAATACTGAAAGTTGATTAAATTAGATGTTATATAGTCAAAAAAGTTTGTTTTTTTTATTATTCCGTAGTTAAAAAGAAAAAAAAAACTTTTTGACCCAAATATGATGTGTTGTGTTAGGAAAGGAAAGGAAAGGAAATTGTAGATATGTAATGTTGTGGTGTCACTTGCGAAATTTTCTCACTTTGTTCCTAG
Organism: Nicotiana tabacum; assembly: GCF_000715075.1. Taxonomy (NCBI): domain Eukaryota; kingdom Viridiplantae; phylum Streptophyta; class Magnoliopsida; order Solanales; family Solanaceae; genus Nicotiana; species Nicotiana tabacum. Next base: position 51,417,017 of record NC_134100.1, read on the forward strand.
ATTTTTCCTGTTAAGATAGGTGGGATTAAAATTCATTTGGTATCAAAATATTACTAGGTTGTTTGGATTGGCTATACTTATAAGAAATATTATTTGCTTGAATGCATGAAACCTCATTAAATAGCGTCAAAATCCATCTCTTATGAATAAAATGCCTTTGATGAAGCCTCATCTATTTAAATTGTCCTCTCTAATGTGGAATTTGTTACAAAGAAAGCTGCCTACAGATGATAAGATCAAATCCTTTGGATTTTGTTTTGTCTTCTAATGATGTGGTGTTAGACCTTGTGAAGAAATTATGGATCATATATTTTGTGGTTGTACTATTAGTGCTTCAATATTGCTGAATTTTTCACAGTAGTTAGGTCTTAAAAATGTACAGTAGGGTATTAGAATGATTATAAAACAGTCTAATTAACAACTCACGCTGGCTAATTATATTAAAACTAGTTCTCTCATAAAAAGAGCTAATTTTTTTCTATAATATTTGAGTATTTAAAAAAATTTAGTCCTTAAGTCCAAATATGGAATATATTTCAAGTTTTAATTCTTTTTATAACTTGGTTCTCTAATTTTAATCACTTGAGATTATTTTACTTTTTCCAATTCTTCCTTTTCTTTCTTCCTTTGTAACTTCCCAGTAATGAAAGTAACTAAAGAGACTTAAAAGCACAAAAATAGTATGCAAGTAAAGAGACTAAAAGTACTAATGAGCAGATACAGGGAATTGATTGGCGATATAATTTAATTTATTCATTTTTCAATGCAAAAAAATTTGAATGAATCGTCTTGTCATGTATGTAGGATTGCATTATATATCATGAGCTGAAGAAATGTTCAGATGCAAAAACTTAACCACCTTTTCTCTCAGCACCCAACTATATATGTATTCCAGCAATTACCATAAATTGGAGGATCAACACAGGCATGAGAAATTAATGTGCCAGAAGAATAAGGCTTTGATGGCTTGCTTCCCAGTTATAGTGAATACAAGACAATTTCATAAAGATAACTGTTGAAGATGAATACACTTGGCGAACATGTAGTATCTCTCTTCGTTCGATTATCTAATCATGAACGAAAAAGAAATGGAATTCTTATAACGTAAAACATACCTTAACTCCTAATTCTAATCAACTCAAGACTTTTGTCACACTACACATGAGTCCAAAAGTCTCGCGAAGTAGGCCAAAAGCGGTATGATTAATTCATTCCATACAAAAAAAAATTAGATCAAATATAATTCCCCGAAGTAGGCCATAAGTTAAGCTACTGTCGTTCCTGAATCCCAATAGATGTGTTCAAACAGCAAAATCCTTTAGATGTTTGGCTCACCATAACTAATACATTACCTAAGTATTATTTTGTACTTGAAAGTATACAACATTAAACGGTTAAATAAAGAGTAGAAAGATGAAAAAGGTTAACAATTATTCAATTCAAATTGAGAAAAAGAAGAAGAAAATTTTAATGAAGCAAAAAGAATTTCACCAACATATCTCATATTCCGAGCTCTCCAACTGTCACTCTGCCAGTCACTTTGTGAATGCACCAATGACAAAAGAGCAAACTCAGTTTGCTATAACCCTTACCCAAGAAACAGCAAAATAAGAGAGAGAGAGATCTTCTTTTGAATCCTATTGCCAAGTGAATTTCATATCTGCATATATAGCATTAACTTCTTTTTACTTCAACTTCTAATACTTCCTTTTTATCAAATTTTCCAACAGAATGAGGCGGACAATTATCATTCTGGATAACTTATCTAGCCTTTTAAAACAGAATTTTCTCCAAATAACACTTCAATTTATAATATTTTTAAGGCAACATGAATTCTCAAGTGGGAGAGTATGCATACATGATCGTTGTCTATTTATTGACGTCAAAACAATCATGAGCATCTGGAACCTGAGGGGGCCTGTGCCGCGAAATTTATGTCCGGTGGTGGTCAAATCTCTTCATTTCTTCAAAAGTAAAACTGCGCAACAAAGAATAATATCAATACTTAAATTTAAGCAATCATATCATTGTTAATAATTCTAGGAATTGAAGAAGAAGGATATTGCAACACAGAATAAGCTGGAGGCATACCCATAGGGCGGTCTGTTTAGAATATAATTGTTGCACTTTGCATGGGTAGATATTAGAGGAGGACAAAAGACAGTGAACGACCGGAAACGGAAGCGTAAATGGAATTGATTATAACGCGACTTTTCAGAAGCAAACGGTTAGTGTTTTACGTTACTAATGTGACCCTTCAGAAGCAAAACTATAGTCTTTTCCCAAATTGGTTTGTTTGTTATGTAGTAGAATGAATAAGAAATTGTAGAAAAGGGAGAAAATAGATAAATACCAATGCTGGTCATAGGAAGTGCCACATCACATTTCTCATCCCCAACTTTATATATATATATATATATATATATATATATATATATATATAGAGAGAGAGAGAGAGAGAGAGAGAGAGAGAGAGAGAGAGAGAGAGAGAGAGAGAGAGAGAGAGAGAGAGAGAGAGAGAGAGAGAGAGAGAAATTGAACATTAATGGAAACCAACTGATAGAGAGAACATAAAAGGAGATGAAACAGAGTCAGATGAGAGAATATAAAGCTCAACATAACAATAGCTTACTCTACTACACTTTCTATTAGCTATTTATAATATATTGCAATCTTCACACACTACGCATTTATAATATATTTTTTCACAACGGGTGGTTTGAAGTATTCAAAAATCCTCTTCAAAAATTGATTATACAATGCTTACCCGTAGTCATTTGTCGGAACTTGTGGAAGATGAGATGTAGTAGTTGATATCGACAAGAGAAACCTTCTTTAAGATTGCAACATCAGATTACACATGAGGTCAATCTCTTAGCTCACAAACATCGTATTTTGTCAATCTCAATATCTTTTAGCTTATTTTAATTGAATTAGAAGACAATGTTAAACCCAAATTTAATTCAATAAAGTTGTTTGGCAATACCTTCATTGGGTGATTGATTTATGAAATTTAACTCTAATGCTTCATCAATCTTAATATTTATGTTTGTTCTATGTTTTGAGAATATGTTGGTTGTTTTGGGCATTATAAATTGTTTGTGTCACTTCATTTAAGCTTGTCACAGTAAAAAACACAACAAGGAGCAAATATTACCAAAATTTAAAAATTTCAAGGCAATTGCATCTTACTTCAACCTCACGAAGTAAATAATAGGAAGGAAAGAGGCTGAGTGGTGCAGTTTAAAATATTTCAAGAAGGACAATTGCATCTTACTTTAACTAAAAGTTGTTATTATCGCCAGATATTTGTTCACATTGGCCATTGAAAATGGATCTCTGTCTTTACATTGGAGGAACATAATTATTCTTATCATTTTGTTGCAGTTCTGTTATGGGTATAATTTATTTATTGGTTAATTCGATTCTCGTGATTCATCATTGTCAGAGCTAATAGCCCCGGTATAATTATCTCACACAGTTAGTCTAGTCCCTGTGTCTAATTTGATAAGGTATCTATTATGACCCTGAGATGGGTTGTGAATGGAACTTTCATGACGTCCTTTTTTTTGGTCAAGCTTTGGAGGAAATATCAATATGTATGGCAGGTAAATAAAAGTTTCTTACTGTAATTCTCAGCATCTACTTTGATAGTTTCAAATAAATAGTTCTTAAGGAACATCTTCATTGGAGTTCTTAGGTTATGACTAATGATAGCTATAGACTAATTATTTTATTTGAACAAAGACATGTATGGAGAATGGTCAGTGGTTTCAGCTTCATCCTCCATATTGTATAATGCCTTTTGTCTTGGGCTCTTAGTTATGTAATTTGCTCAATATCTAGCTCTCAAAATTATTGATTACATGGTTAACAATAGTTTTACTCTTTCCTTTATTCATATTCTTGAAATGGCACATGAAGAAGTCTTTCCTCCTTGAATTGCTTGAGTGTGTTAGTCACTATCATTGGCCATGAAGTTGTGCTAAGTAAACGTTTTTATACAATATATATCGGTTTATAATTTATGTGTTGAGCACAAACTGATTTTCAAGATCTAAACTATATTTAATTACTTCCAGATTGTCTCACCGGAGGAAATACGATTCACTGCATATTGGTTAAAGGTATGTACATTATTAAAACTTGTGAAAGTATTGTTACTCGGATAATGTGTTTCGTAAATATTGATAGGCTATTTTACACTAATCTATATTTGAAAAAGTGCAATTGGATTATATATGTAAATGACATGCTTTTAAGGAGAAGAAAGTGTGCAATATTCAGGTGTTCCTCTCATTGTTGTTATCTTTCAAATACATAATATGATCTTCATAATTTTCTACTTTTTATTTTTTACAGGGTTTGAAGAGTTGAACTTATAAGTCAAGATGCAAGTTTTGAAGACTTCATGTAGTATTCTTTATCACTTGCAAGGATAGTTATATCACGACCCAAAACTTAACCCGTCGTGATGGCGCCTATCGTGATATTAGGCAAGCCGACATTTCTAAAATACATTCAACATTTAACAGAAATGAATTAAGACATTTAAAATAACCGAAATTTTTCATAAAAACGGAGTAAAACCCAAAATATAAGTGCGGAAAAATAGCCCGATATCGGGGTGTCACTGAGTCATGAGCATCTAGATATCCAGTCTAATACAAATAGTATCTAAGTATCAATACAATAAAAAAAAGAAAACATAAAAGGAGAGACAAGGTCTGCGGACGCCGGCAGCTACCTCGTAATCTCCGATACTCGATCGCGCACGAACTCAATGACCTCCGTGATCAAACATACCTGGATCTGCACATGAAGTGCAAGGTGTAGCATGAGTACAACCAACCCAGCAAGTAACAGAAATAAATAAGGAACTGAGAAGGTAGTGACGAGCTATACAATTACAGTTCATTTTCAATAATTCCAGCAAAGAGTAGACATGCTTTCAAATCCGACAGTTCAAGTCAAATCAGTTTACATAGTTACAGTGCAGGTAATCCGGATATAGAATCTTTCAGAAATTTCACAACAATGATAGATAGCAACTAAGTGCATTAACAAATGAAAAACAAGTACCACCTCTCAAGACAACAGACACTCAACTCGTCACAATAACTCAATCACTCGACTCTCAGCCCTCAATACTCACACTCAATAGGTACCTGCGCTGACTGGGGGTGTGCAGACTCCGGAGGGGCTCCTTTCAACCCAAGCGCTATATCGTTGTGGCGTGCAGCTTGACCCAATCATATAATTAGCAATAAGGCTCGTTGCGGCGTGCAACTCGATCCATAATCCATAAATAGCCATAAGGCTCGTTGCGGCGTGCAACCCGATCCATATACCATCACATAGCTCACAACTCGACACTCGGGCTCTACCTCAGTCACTAACCTCTCCAGCCCCTCGGGCTCACAGAATATCATAATAATCAACCCAAACAGAGAATACAACAAGTATCAACAAGAAATGAGAGGGAATAGAGATATAACACACAAAGATTGTGACTGAGTACAAGATAGAAATTAGCAGTCAATCCAATAAGTACTCGACCGCTACGGGTCCCAACAATGATAACATATGGCCTAAGCATGGTTTCTAACATGAATGGCAGTCAAATTTCTAGAAGACAGAGGGAACATGAAATTAACAATGAGTTATTCGACTTTACAGTCTCGCGGGACGGACCAAGTCACAATCTCCCACGATGCACGCCCACACGCCCGTCACTTAGCATGTGCGTCACCTCCAAAACAGTCACATCATACCAAAATCCAGGGTTTCATACCCTCAGGATCAGATTTAAAACTATTACTTACCTCAAACCGAGCAAATCTCTACTCCGAAATGTCTTTGCCTTTCAAATCGGTTTCCAAACGTCCCGAATCTAGCCAAAAGTGGAACAGTACAATCAGTATAGGCTAAAGGGATCAATTCCACAAGAAAAGTACTAAATTAAGCCAAAATTCCAAAATCGGCCCGAACCCGGCCCCTAGGCCCACATCTCGAAACCAGACAAAAGTCACAAAACCCGAAAGCCCATTCACTCACGAGTCTAACCATACCAAATTTACTCAAATCCGATAACAAAATCCCATTCAAAACCTCAAAATCCCAACTCAAGAGTTCTTCCTCTTTTCCCAATTTCTCAGCCCAAATCACAAATTGGATTATAAAATTAAAGATGAAATCATGGGATTTAACCAAAACCAAGTAAGAATCACTTAACCCAATCTACTCCATGAAAATCCCTTCAAGAATCGCGCAATTCCGTGTACTCTATCTCAAAATGTGTAAAATGGGTTCAAACCCTCATTTTTGAAATTAATACTGCCTGCCCAGATATCCTTTATCGCGATTGCGGAACATTCCTCGCGATCGCGAAACACAACTATGCTACCCCATATTTTACCCTATGCGAATGCGGAATCACCCACGCGATCGCGGATCACTACCTCTCATACCTACGCGATCGCATCCTTCCTCACGCGATCGCATAGAGCATTGGCCACACCTCCCCTTCTGCTCAAATCCTTCTACGCGAACGTGACCTTAGCCACGCGTTTGCGAAGCACATCTTCGCACACATACGCGATCATGTTCCTAACCCTGCGGTCGCATATAACAAACTCACCTCTGCCCCAAATAAGCTTACGCGATCGCGAATGAATCCCTGGGATCGCGTATAAGGAATCCAGAACCTGCTAAAACCAGAACTTCAGCTATCAAGCTAAGTCCAAAAATGATCCGTTAAGCATCCGAAACTCACCCGAGGTCCCTAGGACCTCAACCAAATATACCACCCAATCCTAAAACACCATACGAACTTAGTCGAGCCTTCGAATCATTCAAAACAACATCAAAACACCAATTACACCCGGATTTAAGCCTAAAGAACTTCTAAACTTTCAAATTCCACAAATGACGCCGAAACCTACCAAACCATGACTTATTGACCTCAAATTTTGCACACAAGTCTTATTCAACATTATGGACCTATTCCAACTTTCAGAATCGGAATATGACCCCGATATCAAAAAGTCAACCCTCCGGTTAAACTTTCTAAAATTCGACTTTTGCCATTTAGAGCCTAAATTAGCTGCAGACCTCAAATTCATAGTCCGGACATGCTCCTAAGTCCAAAATCACCCAACGGAGCTAACGAAACTGACAGAACTTCATTCCAGAGTCATCTTCACATACTTCCGACTACGGTCAAAATCCTGAGACTTAAACTTCGGTTTTAGGGACTAAGTGTCCCAAAACACTCCGAAACCAAAAACAAGACATCCCGGCAAGTCACTTAAGCAAAAACAGATACGGAAAAAATAATAAATAGGGGATCGGGGCTAATACACTCAAAACGACTGGTCGGGTCGTTACATCCTCCCCCCTTAAAATAATCATTCATCCTCGAACGAGCATAGAGACATACCTGAAGTAGTGAAAAGATGAGGATAACGGCTGCGCATATCGTGCTCGGTCTCACAAGTCGCCTCCTCGACCGGCTGACCCCTCTACTGAACCTTCACAGAAACAGTACTCTTCGACCTCAGCTTTCGAACCTGCCTATCTAAGATCGCCATCGGCTCCTCAACATAACATAAATCCTTGTCCAAATGGACTGAGCTGAAATCCAACACGTGAGACAGATCGTTGTGATACTTCCGGAGCATAGAACATGGAATACTGGATGAACTCCTGCTAGACTGGGAGGTAAGGCCAGCTCGTAAGCAACCTCCCCAACACGTCGCAATACCTCAAATGGACCAGTAAACCTCGGGCTCAGCTTGTCCTTCTTTCCGAACCTCATAACACCCTTCATGGGTGACACCCGGAGAAAGACCCGCTCTCCAACCATGAATGCAACATCGCGAACCTTCCGATCCGTATAACTCTTCTGTCTGGACTGGGCTATGCGTAGTCTATCCTGAATTACCCTAACCTTCTCCAGAGCATCCTGAACCAAGTCTGTACCCAATAATCTAGCCTCGCCCGGCTTGAACCAACCCACTGGAGACCTACACCTCCTACCATACAGAGCCTCATACGGTGCCATCTGGATGCTCGACTGATAACTGTTGTTGTAAGAAAACTTCGCTAGAGGCAAGAACTGATTCCATGAACCCCCCAAACTCCATCACACATGCACGGAGCATATCCTCTAATATCTAAATAGTGCGCTCGGACTGTGCATTTGTCTGAGGGTGAAATGATTCGCTCAACTCCACCCGAGTACCCAACTCATGTTGTACGATCCTCCAGAACCTTGATGTAAATTGCGTACCCCGGTCAGAGATGATAGATACCGGTATGCCATAAAGCCTGACGATCTCGCGGATATACACTCGAGCCAGCTGCTTGGAAGAATAGGTAGTCATCACAGGAATGAAATGAGATGACTTGGTCAGCCGGTCCATAATCACCCAAATTGCATCAAACTTCTGCTGAGTCCGCGGAAGCCCAACAACGAAATCCATAGTGACCCGCTCCCATTTTCATTCTGGAATCTCTAACTTCTGAAGCAACCCACCTGGTCACTAATACTCATACTTCACCTGCTGGCAATTTAGGCACCGAGCTACATACTCCACTATGTCCTTCTTCATTCTCCTCCACCAGTAATGCTATCTCAAGTCCTGATACATCTTCGCGGCACCCGGATGAATAGAATACCACGAACTTTGAGCCTCCTGAAGAATCAACTCACGCAAACCATTTACATTGGGCACACATAGCCTGCCTTTGTATCCTCAATGCACCATACTCCCCAATAGTGAGCTCATTAGCATCACCGTGTCCTTAAGGACAAGCAGATGGGAGTCCTCATACTGATGCTCCGTGATACGATCAGAAAGAGAAGTTCGAGAGACCACACAAGCCAATACTCGACTCGGCTCAAAAATATCCAATCTAAGAAACTGACTAGCTAAGGCCTGAACATTCAATGCCAATGGCCTCTCTACTGCTGGAAGATATGCTAAGCTCCCCAAACTCTCCGTCTGGCAACTCAAGGCATCCACCACTACATTGGCCTTCCCGGGATGGTACAAAATGGTGATATCATAGTCCTTAAGAAGCTCCAACCACCTCCGCTGATGCAAGTTAAGATCCTTCTGTTTGAACAGATGTTGCAAACTCCGATGATCACAATGGACACCGTACAAATAATGCCGCCAAATCTTCAAGGCCTGAACAATAGCTGCTAACTCAAGGTCGTGGACATGATAGTTCTTCTCATGGGGCTTCAACTGGCGCGAGGCATAAGCAATCACTCTACCTCTATGTATAAGAACATACCCAATGCCGATCCTCGAGGCATCATAATACAATGTGTAAGAGCCAGAAACTAATAGTAGGACTAGAACTGGAGCCGTGGTCAAAGTAGTCTTGAGCTTCCAAAAGCTCTCCTTGCACTCCTTCGACCACCTGAAAGGAGCACCCTTTTGGGTTAATTTGGTCAAGGGCGATGCAATAGATGAGAAACCCTCCACAAAACGACGGTAATAGACTGCCAACCCAAGAAAGCTCCGAATCTCTGTGGCTGAGGAAGGTCTGGGCCAACTCTGCACCGCCTCTATCTTCTTCGGATCCACCTGAATACCCTCACTGGACACCACGTGCCCCAAGAACGCCACTGAACCGAGCTAAAACTCACACTTGGAGAACTTTGGATAAAGCTTCTCCTCCCTCAATCGCTGTAACACAATCCTCAAATGATGGGCATGCTCCTCCTGGCTACGAGAGTACACCAGGATATCATCAATGAGTACAATGAGGAACGAGTCAAAATATGGCTGAAACACACTGTTCATCAGATGCATGAACGCTGCTAGGGTGTTGGTCAACCCAAAAGACATCACAAGGAACTTATAATGGTCATATCGGGTCTTGAAAGTTATCTTAAGAATATCTGAGTCCCGAATCTTCAGCTGGTGATATCCTAACCTCAAATCAATCTTGGAGAACACCATCGCTCCATGAAGCTGGTCAAACAAATCATCAATACGCGGCAAAGGATACTTGTTCTTGATTGTGACCTTGTTCAACTGTCTGTAATCAATGCATATTCTCATAGTACCACCTTCTTCTTCACAAATAGAACTGGTACACCCCAAGGTGACACGCTAGGCCGAATAAACCCTTTATCAAGGAGTTCCTGAATTTTCTCCTTCAACTCCGCCGGTGCCAAACGATACGGTGGAATATAAATAGGCTGAGTGCCCGACACCAAATCAATACCGAAATCAATATCCCTGTCGGGCGGCATGCCCGACAGGTCTGCAGGAAACACATTCGAAAAATCTCACACCACAGGAATAAAATCAATAGTAGGGACCTCTGCACTAACATCCATCACAAAGGACAGATAAGATAGACAACCTTTCTCAATCATCCGCTGAGATTTCAAGTATGAAATCACTCTACTGGGAACATAGTCTATAGAGCCACTCCATTTAACCCTCGGCAACCCCGGCATTGCTAACGTCACGGTCTTAGCATGACAATCTAGAACAGCATGACATGGAGACAGCCAATCCATACCCAAAATCACCTCAAAATCGACCATACTAAGCAATAAGAGATCTACTAAAGTCTCCAGGCTCCCAATAGTCACCACACATGACCGATATACACGGTCCACAATGATAGTATCGCCTACTGGAGTGGACACATGAACAAATAAAACTTAGAAACTCGAGGAGCATATCCAGATAATGAGCGAAATACGAGGACAAATATGAATAAGTGGAACCAGGGTCAAATAATACTGAGGCATCACTATAGCAAACTGAGACAATACCTGTAATCACAGCATCCGAAGCAATGGCATATGGTCTGGCAGGAAGAGCATATAAATGGGCCTGGCCGCCCCCTGATCGGGTGACCCCTAGCTGATTGGGCTCCACCCTAAGCTGGCTGAGCGGGTGGTAAAGAAACTGGTGCTGATGTCAGAGACTGGCTCCTCTATTGAGCCGGACCTCCTGTAAGACGGGGACAATGCCTCCTGATGTGGCCAAACTCTCCACACTCATAACAATTCCTCGATGCTGGTGCTGGAGACTGAAGGGAGCCTCGAGCACTGGGATAATAGGCAGAAGGACCTGGCATAGATAAACCCTGACCCGATGGAGCACGGGACAAACTCTGAGCTGGGAGGGCACTGAGAGATGAATGGCCCTGCTGATAACTGTGTGAACCATGGCCAGATGATGCACCACGGTGAACTAGGCGAGCCGTCTGAGCATGTCTGAAAGGACGACCCTACTATGGTGGAACTGCCCCCAGAAGGAACACCCCTAAATCCACCCTGACCACGAGGCCTCTTGGCCTCCCTCTCAACCCGCTCCTGGATGCGAACCATCTCAATCTGATGAACAATGTCAACAACCTCGTTGAAAGTAGCACCAGACACTCTCTCTCTCTAGTCATAAGCAATCGTAGATGAAAGGTGAGGCCATCTTTGAATCTCTTGATCCTCTCCCTGTCTGTGGGAACCCACCAGATAACATGACGGGCCAACTCTTAAAATCTCGTCTCATACTACGTCACGGACATATCACCCTGACGAAGTTGCTCGAACTGCTTACGCAGCTCCTCTCTACGGGACTGAGGCACAAACTTCTCCAGCAATAGACCGGAGAACTGCTGCCAGGTAAGGGGTGCTGCGCCGACCGGCCTACGCCTCTCGTAAGCCTCCCACCAACTGAAGGCAGCCCCAGAGAATTAAAAAGTAGTGAACGAGACCCCACTGGTCTCTAGAATACCTGATGTACGGAGTATCCTCTGACACCTGTCCAAGAAGCCCTGTGCATCCTCTCCCTCGGTACCACTGAAAGATAGAGGCTGGAGTCTAAAAAATCTCTCCAATCGACGCTCCTCATCATCAGGCATGACAGGAACCACATAGTCTTGAGCAGCTGCAATCGGCTGGGCTGGTGGTGCCCCCGGTGTCTGGATCCCTGTACCACCTGCTCTGGTGTGCGGGCGGCGGGAGTCTGAGCACCTCCCCCTGCTTGAGAAGTGGCTGCTGCTACCGGAACAGAGGCCGCCTGAGCAAGACTTGTACACGTGGTCAGAATCTGAGCTAAGGCCTCCTGAAGGCCTGGAATCACAATAGGCACAGGTGGTTCATGAGCTGGTCCCACTGACTCATCCATAACTGGAGCCTACTCCTGAAATGGGGCAACTAGTGGATCTGCAGGTGCTGCCTTAGCTACGGTGCGAGCTGCACCTCTGCCCCTACCACGGCCTCTACTGCGACCTCGGCCTCTCACGGCCCTGACTGGTGATACTGGTGGATGTCCATCCTGCCCTGTAGTATGTGTCCTCGCCATCTGTGAGAGAATTAGAATAACAGAAATTTAGTTACCAGAATCAAAAGATTCGCACGACAAGAATTCAAGAATGTGAAGTTTCCTAAGGGTTCGACAGACTCTCGTAGATAAGTACAGACGTCTCCGTATAGATCCGCAAGACTCTACTAAACCTGCACATGACTCGTGAGACCTATGTAACCTAGGCTCTGATACCAAATTGTCACGACCCAAAACCTAACCCATAGTGATGGCGCCTATCGTGTAACTAGGCAAGCCGACATTTCCAAAACACTTTCAACATTTAACAGAAATGAATTAAGACATTTAAAATAACCAGAGTTTTTCATAAAAATGAAGTAAAACCCAAAAAACATAAGTGCAGAAAAATAGCCCGACATCGGGGTGTCACTGAGTTATGAGCATCTAGATATCCAGTCTAATACAAGGTCTGCGGATGCCGATAGCTACCTCGTAGTCTCCGATACTCGATCGCACACGAATTCAACGACCTCCGTGATCAAACGCACTTGGATCTGAACATGAAGTGTAGGGTGTAGCATGAATACAACCAACTTAGCAAGTAACAGAAATAAATAAGGAACTGAGAAGGTAGTGACAAGCTATACAATTACAGTTCATTTTCAATAATTCCAGCAAAGAGTAGACATGCTTTCAAATCTGACAGTTCAAGTCAAATCAGTTTACATAGTTACAGTGCAGGTAATCAGGATATTGAATCTTTCAGAAATTTCACAACAATGACAGATAGTAACTAAGTGCATCAACAAATGAAAAACAAGTACCACCTCTCAAGGCAATAGACACTCAACTCGTCACAACAGCTTAATCACTCGGCTCTCAGCCCTCAGTATTCACACTCAATAGGTACCTGTACTCACTGGGGGTGTGTAGACTCCGGAGGGGCTCCTTTCAGCCCAAGCGCTATATTGCTGCTTCGTGCAGCCCGACCCAATCATATAAGTAGCCATAAGGCTCGTTGCGGCGTGCAACCCGATCCACAATCCATAAATAACCATAAGACTCGTTGCGGCGTAAAACCCTATCCATATGCCCTCACATAGCTCACAGCTCGACACGCATGCCCTACCTCAGTCACTGACCTCTCCAGCCCCTCGGGCTCACAGAATATCATAATAATCAGCCCAAACAGAGAAAACAACAAGTATCAACTAGAAATGAGAGGGAACAGAGATATAACACACAAGTAAGACTTGAACTGAGTACAAGACAAAAGTTAGCAGTCAATCCAATAAGTACTCGACCGCTACGGGTCCTAACAGTGATAACAATATGGCCTAAGCATGGTTTCCAACATGAATGGCAGTCAAATTTCTAGAAGACAGAGGGAACATGAAATTAACAATGAGCTATTCGACTTTACAGTCTCGCGGGATGGACCAAGTCACAATCCCCCCACGGTGCACGCCCACACGCCCATCACCTAGCATGTGCGTTACCTCTAAAACAATCATATCATACCAAAATGTGAGGTTTCATACCCTCAGGACCAGATTTAAAACTATTATTTACCTCAAATCGAGCAAATCTATACTCTGAAATGTCTTTGCCTCTCAAAACGGTCTCCAAACGTCCCGAATCTAGCCAAAAGTAGAACAATATAATCAATATAAGCTAAAGGGATCAATTCCACAAGAAAAGTACTAAATTAAGCCAAAAATCCGAAATCGACCCGAACTCGGCCCACGTCTCGAAACCCAACAAAAGTCACAAAACCCGAAAGTCCATTTAACCATATCAAATTTACTTAAATCCGATTAAAAAAATCCATTCAAAATCTAAAAATTCCAACTCAAGAGTTCTTCCTCTTTTTTCCCAATTTCTCACCCAAAATCACAAATTAGATGATAAAACTAAAGATGAAATCATGGGATTTAACCAAAACCAAGTAAGAATCACTTACACCAATCAACTCCACGAAAATCCCTTCAAGAATTGCCCAATTCCGTGTTCTCTAGCTCAAAATGTGTAAAATGGGTTCAAACCCCCGTTTTTGAAATTAATACTACCTGCCCAGATATCATTCATCATGATCGCGGAACATTCCTCGCGATCGAGAAGCACAACTATGCTACCCCACATTTTTACACTACGCAAATGTGGAATCATCCATGAGATCGCAGATCACTGCCTCTCATACCTACGGGATTGCATCCTTCCTCACGCGATCGCATAGAGCATTGGCCACACCTCCCCTCCTGCTCAAATCCTTCTACGCAAACGCGACCTTAGCCACGCGTTCGCAAAGCACATCTTCGCACACATACGCGATCGTGTTCCTAGCCTTGCGATCACATAGAACAAACTCACCTCTTCCCCAAATAAGCTTACGTGATCGCGAATGAATCCCTGCGATCGCGTACAAGAAAACCAGAACCTGCTGAAACCAGAACTTCAACTATCAAGCCAAGTCCAAAAATGATCCGTTAAGCATCCGAAACTCACCCGAGGTTCCCGAGACCTCAACCAAGTATACCACCCAATCCTAAAATACCATACGAACTTAGTTGAGCCTTCGAATCACTCAAAACAACATCAAAACACCAATTACACCCGGATTCAAGCCTAAAGAACTTCTAAACTTTCTAATTACACAAACGACGCCGAAACCTACCAAACCACGTCCGATTGACCTCCAATTTTGCACACAAGTCTTATTCAATATTACGCACCTATTTCAACTTTCGGAATCGGAATCCGACCCCGATATAAAAAATTCGACCCCCCGGTCAGACTTCCCAAAATTCGACTTTCGCCATTTCAAGCCTAAATTAGCTACAGACCTCAAATTCACAGTCCGGACACGCTCCTAAGTCCAAAATCACCTAACGGAGATAACGGAACCGACAAAACTCCATTCCAGAGTCGTCTTCACACACTTCCGACTACAATCAAAATCCTGAGACTTAAGCTTCGGTTTTAGGGACTAAGTATCCCAAAACACTCCGAAACCAAAAATAAGACCTCCCAGCAAGTCACTTAAGCAAAAACAGATACGGAAAAAATAGTAAATAGGGAATCGGGGCTCATACACTCAAAACGACCGACCGGGTCATTACAAATTAGAAAAAAAGTTATTTTTACTAAAATATTGTGTAAACAACACGGTGACATGACTCATGGTTATACAATTACCAATGGGATGTAATACACTTTTTTGTAATTCATATCCAATTTTATACATGTACATTTGTATATTTGTATATGAAAGCATGATTTTGTTGAAATTTTTGTTATGTGCATGTGATTTTCTACTCTAAAAATAATATAATTTATAAAAAATAATTACTGGGGCCAGTAGAACTGGTTACTAAATATGGTATACAGCAACTGGTCTACGCTTAAGGACCAAAATAAAAGTACTTAAGGACCAGATTTGTGGTCCCTAAAACTATTTTAGGGACTAGAACTTTTCTACTCGTTACAACTCCTTAAGGACCAGCTCCTCAAACTCGTCGTTATTGGCCTTTAGCGGCGGAGCCTCTAGCGACGAGCGGCGACCAGATTTTACTGGTCGTTATTGTACTTCAAGGACCAGAATCACACTTTTAGGGACTAGTTTTCCTGTCGCAAATGACTGTTTTTCTTATAGTGTTGGTCTGATTCAACACGTGCCCCTCTTGTCAAGAACAACTTTGTACGAAGATGATTACAATGGACAAATTCTAATCTCGAGGGTGAGGATGATCCAAGATGAATGGCACGACTTGATCATGATGCCAATGGGAAAAAATCCTTGGTGCACGCCCGAGTACTTCGTGTGGATCAACGAGGAGGACGAGTTGGCCAGACCTAGTAGAGAAGGATTGACCGGACTAGAGGACTCAGCAACAGCTCTGCAAATATATCACAAGATTTTGCCTCACTATCTCATCACCACCGCCATTGCATCAACAGGTAGGGTTCCAGGATCGGTCGACCACATGTAGCCGCTATAGGACGACAACCAGGTGATTAAATAAACTATTTACTCACGTTTATCACTAATGATTTTCAGCGTTTAATGATTAACAGATTTGAGAACCAAAACTAACGCTCCTTGAAACTTCAAAGAAGATCATAAACGATAACAGACTATTTTCAAAATTAAAAGCAGTCGCACATTCAAGTTTGCTATAACAAACATCGACAAGTTTTAAGCACAAAACTTTCTCGCTAAAATTATCTTCAAAGACAAAGTTATTCCAATTAGAGACACATTTCCACCGGATAAAACTTTTGCTTTACAACTTACACAACCTCACAAATAATATCTCTCTTTTCAAATAGAATTCACAACTTTTCCAAAACAACGAGTTTTCGAACAAGGTTTCAAAACATTCTTTACAAATCTTATTTAGCCATTTTAGACATTAAACTGAGCAGAATATAGATTTTCCTTTTCCCAAATCTACCCTAAGTTTAAGGAGCCACCTCAGATGGATTTTAAGAGATGCATAACACCTTCCCCTTAGAATAACTAGAACCCTTATCCAAATCTCAATGGTTAGAAGACTATTAAGATAATAAACTTACAGACTTATAGGTACCCTAATATACCTTTAAATATTAGGTAGCGACTCTCTTTTATCAACCTCAGATTAACAATAAGATACTTACCTCAAGCAAGCCAAATCAAATACCGAGCAAGCCCAACAATACTCTAGAAACGCCATCCTATGCGAATCGACCTTCGAACGGCTCGAAAGTAGCCAAAAACAACTCAAAATCATCAAATAATGCAAAAGGAAGTAAACCCAAATAATAAAAGTCGAATATTTAACCAAATACTCAAAGTCAACTCGGGCCCACATCTCGAATCTGATAAAACTCAAAAATTCCGACAATTTATTCAATTAAGAGCCCAACCATAGTAATTTCATTTAAATCCGACTTCGAATCGATGTTCAAAACCCAATTATTCACTTTAGGAAAATTTAGACAAAATCCCCCCAATTTGTCTTTTACAATCATCAATCAAATGCACAAATCGAAGATGGAATCATGTAATATAATAAAACCCGAGTAGAAAATCCTCTAACAAATCTCCCAAATCAGAGTTCCCCAACTCAAAATGTGATAAAATGAGCTCAAGGTCCGAAATAGAGTACTTTATAATCAGTATCCAGTTATATGCATCGTGATCGCGGCATGACCCTCGCGATAGCGAAGAAGAAAAAATCACACTAGCCTGAAATACTCTACGCGTTTGCGAAACAGACCATGCAAACGCAATGCGCACAGATGCCAACGCTCCGCGAACGCGACCTACGACACGCTAACGCGAAGAAGAGTTCTCCAGCTCCCAGCTGCCCAACGCAAATGTGATCCCACTGTGCCAACGCTCCGCGAACGCGACCTACGACACGAACGCGATGAAGAAAATCACCAAGCGCTAGACTTAACTTATGCGATCGCGGATACATCTTCGCGATCGCGAAGAACAATTGAGGCATCAAAAACCAGCAAAAGCCAGCAATGAAATCATCCTCCAAGATGATCTGAAATCATCCCGAAACTCACCCGAGCTCCTCGAGACCCCATCCGAACGTATCAACAAGTCCCAAAATATAACACGGATCATTCGAGGCCTCAAATTGTACATAACAACATCAAAATCATGAATCGCACCTCAAATCAAACTTAATGAACTTTTGTACTTTCAACTTCTAAAATTCATGTCGAACCATATCAAATTAACTCGGAATGGCCTCAAATTTTGCACACAAGTTCAAAAGGACATAACAAACCTAGTCCAATTTTCAGAACAACAATCCAAAACCGATATCATCAAAGTCAACTCCCGGTCAAACCTATGAACTTTTCAATCCTTCAAATTGCCAACTTACGCTAATTAGTACCAAACATTCTAAAAACATCCAAATGCAAATCCAGGCATACATCCAAGTCCAAAATCACCATTCGGACCTAATGAAACCTCAAAATTTCGATCTGAGGTCAAATACACGAAAGCCAAACTTGGTAAACTCTTCCAACTTAAAACTTCCTAGTTGAGAATCATTCTTCTAAATCAATCCCGAACCACTAAAAAACTCCGATGATACACATAAGTCATAATATATCATATGAAGCTACGGATGCCCTTGAACCACCAAACGAAATACAATTGCTCAGAACAACCGGTCTGGTCGTTACAAATTTACACTATTATGGTCTGCGAAACCGTTAAGATTCCAAGTAAGAGTTCAAATTATCTAGAGGGAAAGGGGTTAGGCATCCCTCAAGATCAACAAAAATGTATGTCCCGCAGACTTAATCAAATATATGAGGGAAGGTTCAAAAGAATGATTAACTACCTCACATAGAATTCCTATCAAGAGTAGCCAATGTAATTGTCATGCAACGAATAAATATTTAAACCGGGACTATTTTATTTGTAGAAAAATATATACAATAGGATATGCAAAGTAAATTAATAAACAAAAATCTTTGGGGTTTGATTGAAAGAATTGGATTCGAACTAAAGTATAAAGAAAACTTTGATTTATAATTAAAGCCAAGTGAATATAGAAGGTTAGTCTTATGTAAATAAAGGTAAAGAGTTACCTTTGAATAATTAGCTATCAATTAAATTAAAGAAACAATCAAATAAAATAATTTTTTTTATCATAAATTGTGGGGGGCATAAGAAAGAATTATCTAAATAAATCTTATATGATAGGATGTCTAAGGTTCTATCCTAAAGGGTTAGTTGAGTAAAGAATAAATAGGGAACATGAAAGGTTTGTCAATGATATACAAGAAAAGAATTATTTTTTAATGAAAAAGTACGTTTAAAAATAAATAAATTAAATACCTATGATTAAAACTTTACCTAAGGCTATTACTTTAAATCACATTGTTAGCCAAAGAAATATTCACAGACATGAATCTAAGTGTCACAGTATAAGATATGGTAAGAGTAGAGAAAAATATAATGATAATTAAATATTTTAAAATTTGTACTAAACACAACTAAATTATTCACAATCTCAAATTTACTCGAGTTAAACTAACTAGTTGGATTAACTACGTGAACACAAATCAAGTAATCAAACCAATTACAAGAACATGTCTAAGGCCTAAGTATTTGATGTGAACTATTGTTAGCTAAGGCTAGACGGCTAAAATTATTTTTTATCTACACATGATTTTCTATGTGTGATAGATAGAGCAGATAAATACCTAAAAGGATAAGTAAAGCAATATTCTAAGTAGATTTCGACTATACTTGTATTTGAGTACATCTGAGAACGGAAAGTACGAATCGGGAAATCGGGAAATGTGACGGGAATTTATCTTTATATCTCCGAGTTTACTCCTCAAAGCTCTACAAGTAAAGTACCTCGCAAAGAAAGAAGAGAAACATGTTAGTAAATAACATGATAAAAAAACAAACTAACAAAATGATATGTTTTTTGAAAATGACTTTTTGAAATCTTTTTGGAATTTTTTTTTGAAAATAGTTTGAAATATATTTTTGGGAGGTTCGTATTGTATATTCGATTTTCGTCTAGAAATGAAAACGAGAACCCCCTGGTTGCGACTACGGTAGCCAACCGTGTCGCTGTCCAAAGTGTTAGTTCATCACGTTCTCGTCTTTCTCTTTTCGATAAGTTATCGTCATCGCCTCTTTATTTTCGGGCCCGATTCAGAGGGTCAATCGGAGGTTCATGGCCTCAATATTTTTGCAATTTACAAAACAACTTACAAACGGAGAAACAATGAGAAAACAAAATCGAACGAGATAACAATAAAGGCAAATGAGCAACCACTGTCGATAAAATGGTAGAGACAAAGTTACAACAACATTATCAGTGGAACGAACGCCCATCATTTGGGATTAGGCAGCAAAGGCTCAATAAGGATGTAAATAAGAAATTAAACTTTTAACACCAAGTAATCTTTACAGAGGCTAAAAGCAGTTAGGGGTCGCCGGAATTTAAAACTTTCCGATTAGGTCGCCGGAATATTAAGGGCACAAGATTTATTAGATAATAAAATAGTAATAGTCCACATCCCACAAATAGGGATACATCAACAATGAGAGGCAATGATATCGCCGACGTTTGGTCTTAACTTTTGGTCTTTATTTTCTGATGGAGGAAGCAAATGCAAAACGTCACCGGAAACAATAAGCTACGGCTAGATCTGATGATTACCAGCTTAACAGTAAAATCAACCAACGTCATCAAGGTTGGAGGCGTTTCTTCGATGGCCACAGCACCGGAACAACGGCCAAAAGAGAAGATACGTTCAATATTATGCCGAAAAATAAATTTCGACTAGATCTAAAAGTTATCCATGACTTCTGGCGCGTTGTGGTAGTGATTCAAACGACGCAGTGATGGCGTGCGGTTGAAGTAGCAGTCACTAGCCAGCCGGTGATGAAATCTAGTGGCAGTGTGCGCAGGAGATAGGAAAGATGGCGGATAGCCATGAGAGAAGGGGTAGAGAGATTCGGGGGTGCCACTGCCTGGTAAAACAATGAGAGGAGGGATAAGGTTTTCCCTTATAAAAAATGTTGATGGAATCCTCCCCCACCCCAAATGTGTAGTGTCTAGATATTTTATGTAATATGGTGTTAAAACACGTGGCCTTCATTTAATCAAAAATAAAATGACAATGTAAAAATGAAAGATGTGGTAAAAAAATAAAACCACTACTTCAAACCATGAGCAAAACTGTGTGCCCCTAATACTATGTGCTATAATACAGTGTATGCTCTTTTATTTATCCGTGTATTTATACATATCAGTGTAGAATGACTAGCTTACTAGTTAAGATTTATAATGGCGTAAGAAATAATGGTCTTTATTCAAAGTAGAAAATAAAAGACAATGTAAGAATAAAATATGTGATCACGAATAAAATCACAGATTCAAAACGATGGACAAAACCATGGGTATACTGTGTATTTTATTTGTGTATATATGCATATCAGTGTAGGATATTTAGCTTACTAGCTAAGCTTTAGGAGAAGATAAAACTGTATATTATTTATTGCCCACTAGGTAGAAGATTATACCCGTTGGATAAGATGGTGTCAAGTCACATCCAAATGTCAAGTCACATCAAGTGCGTTGTCATATCGAGTGTGTTGTCATATTAGATGTTGATGGAACGTTGGGTTTAATTGTATTTGATCTGTATTTTGAGATAAATTTTATCGACTTCCAAGTAATTAATAAACTGTGATATGAATTAAAAGATGACCATTTAATTTTAAAATATGACTTGTAATATTTATTAAAAATGACATCTACTACAATAATATTTGTAGTAATTATTTTATTATTTTTGATATTGTAATAAATTGATAGAAAAATTCTAATATTTTGAAAATATCAATAAATTTTTTTGAAATTTAGAAAAATGCACAAAAATTAAGGTGTTTGACTAATTGCAATAAAATGATAAAAATTTCTATATTTTGTAAAAATAGGAATA
The DNA here is from genome assembly GCF_000715075.1 of Nicotiana tabacum. Taxonomy (NCBI): domain Eukaryota; kingdom Viridiplantae; phylum Streptophyta; class Magnoliopsida; order Solanales; family Solanaceae; genus Nicotiana; species Nicotiana tabacum. The sequence continues at coordinate 51,438,811 of NC_134100.1, forward strand.
ATTATCAATACAGTGCATTAAAGCTAAAAATGTGCAAAATACTACATTTTATCATTATTTTGACTAGGAAGCATGCATAAGTTAGTTCTTAAATATGAAGGGTCAAAATTGAGTGTCAACAACTGCCCTTGTTTGATCAAAGATGATGTAAAAGTTTTCGGGCAAACAAAGTGACACTATACTCAATTTTGTCCCGACTTGATAAAGTGGAGAATGAAGAGGTTTTGAAGATTGCGACCGAACTCTGGTTTTTGAGTTGCCTACATATCTCGAGTTGTACGAGAATCAGGTCGCCAGTAGTTGTGGAATGCTTGCGTACTACTTGTGGATTGTAGCCTCATGGAGTGGAAGATAAATATTCGAGGACGAACATGATTCGTGTGATCTCGACATTGTTTTCAAGATTTTCCAGTGTCGGACAGTGGTAGCACTGGGGCGTGGATGTTGGATGATAGGTGGATTGGTTTGAATAAACTTTGACGTGGGTACAACCGAGCTCTATGTTGAGTTTCCTACATATCTCGAATGCAACGAGAATCAGGCCGATTATAGTTTGAGAAAGCGATGGGATGATTTGATTTTAATTTTTGAGTTTTTAAAATTGCCCCAACATCAAGTTGTGATTACACTAGTTTTTATTCTGACTATGGGGTTTGAATTTCCTACACACTCAATGTCAATGGGACGTAAATATGATGCTTGGGGACATGTCACTGATTGAAGTTGGAAAGCTCGATGTCCGTCCTCAAAATCTGCCCTAGTTTGATGTTAGAAGATAATTTCACGTTGTGTCGCATTTTTGATCAGTAGATTTGATGAAGTGTGGACTATGCTTCTTTTTGAATTGAGGAAGATGGATTGTAGTGGCTGTAATGATGCTCGAGAATGATATGATTTTTTTCTCACTTTTTTGGAATGTAGTGGGGGCCCAGGTTGGTGTGCCGGGACCCTGATGCCTACCCTTTTTTATTGGAATTCGAGCTGGGTACGGGTTCAAAGTGACCAGAGCACTTTTATTTTACTTTGACTTTGAAATGTCCATTATTCTGGAGGGCTCTTATGGACTTTGAACTTGATTCTGAATGTTAGACGTACTGGTAGTTACCGTTCATATACTATCGGAGCAATTGATTGTTAGACGAGCTCTGATTTTTCGGACGTTGTTAGGGCTTTGAATCTCCATGCATTGGGATTATTTGGGTGGAATTTAAATTCAAATCTCTGCGTGATGAGAGAATTCGATTGGAATTGAAATCTCCATGCGATGGGAGCATTGTACTAGAATCTAAATTCGAATCTCCACGCGATGAGAGTACTCGACTAGTGGCGGGATGCATGGCGCGCGGAGTTTGAGCAGCTGTGCTAGGGTACTATGTTAGTGTCATAGTATGCCATTAGATTCAGTGATTTGTTCAGACAAGCACATGCTTTGGTTTCCACAGTTAGAGAGCAAGTCCGTAGGTTCATTGAGGGGCTTAGCTATGGTATCCGATTCAGCATGGCTCTGGTGTTGGAGACAGATGTTCCATATCAGCAAGTGGTAGAGATCACTCATAGATTAGATGGTATGCAAGGTTAAGAGAGAGAGGACAGGGAGGCTAAGAGGCATAGTGGATTGAGAGGGTCTACTGATCCATATTTGGGAGGCAGGGTACGTCATGGTAGAGGTTTTGTGGGTCAGTCAGTTTAGTTTGCACTTCAGGCTTCACACGGTGTTTCAGATATCCATGAGTCCTAGAGTGCCCGTACCGGACAGCTTCCACAACCACATCAGTGGAGAGGTTGCTTTGAGTGTGGACATACCAGCCACATGGTGAGAGATTGTCCCAGACTTTGGACAAATATGTCACAGCGGGGTATTCAGTTTATGAGTTCTACTTCACTTGCTGCTATGCCTGAATTTCTAGATAGGGGTGGAGGTCAGGCAGGTAGAGGTCGCCCTAGAGGGGGAGGCCGGGCCCATTGTTATGCTCTTCTTGGTTGGGCAGAGACCGATGCACCAGATGATATTCTTACAGGTATGGTTTAAGTTGAGTATACAGATGCATTTATGTTACTTTGATCCGGTCCCATTTATTGGTAAGATTCATCCTACCTTGCTTCAGATATGGTTGTGTTTTGTGATTTTTGTACTGTGTTCATGTGTTCACGCTAGTTGAGAATTTTATTGTGATAGTCCGTGTCTATCATTCTGGTTTGGTTTCTTTCGTAGTTTATGAGACTTAAGTGGAGTTTCTGTTAGTTAAATACGGTTGGATTTGATCTGATCTCCGGATGGTTCGGCCCAACTTGTGGTTTAGGTGTTCTACATGTATGCGAAGTATGTTTCATGTTGTGGTTTTGGTTCTACGGGGTTAGTTGGTAGAGTGTCTTAGTTGATGAGATGTTTATTTTACTTGTGATTCTGAGTTAAGGATGGGGACCTGGTGTTCTTAATGGATAGGTGTGTTTGTGCTGGGCTATGTGCCACGGAGAGGTCATATTAAGGTAAGATTTATTATGGTTGTTGCGTGTATCTCGCTTCTTCCTTATAGATTGAATCCGCAATGTGGTATTGGTAGGGAGTTATGCCTGCTTGGCTTGTTTGATGGTTCTCTCATGTGTTCTTCTTTTCATATTCAGTCATATTTGAGTTGTGCTTGTTTGGTTTGGATTGCGATGTATGTGCCAAGGTGGTGTTTGAGGTGGCTTATTGATTAGATGAGTAGTTATGAGTTTCGCATGTTTCTTGTATTTATTTTCACCGTTGTGAAGGTTTGGAACAATGTTCCAGTCGATATGAGTCTGTTTGCCGGTACCGGGCTTGGTGATTGGTAGCTATTGCGGTCAAAGTTGTTACTATGGGCATATGGATGCTGTGTTATGTCATGTGGTTATACCTTTTGGGAGTACGCATGGGCTGTTGTTGCTGGTTGATGATTTTACGGTGTGTTTGTGTGGTAATAGGGCACTTGGTAGTTGTGGAAATTTGATTCTAAGGCTTATCGGCATGAATGGAAGGAATAATCTGCTGTTGAGATGGTGTTGTCGGGCTTGTATGGATTGGGGTGACGTAGGATCACCCATGTGTGTATGCATGATGAGTTTATAGAGTGATTTGATGTCTTGGGAAAGACTCTTGGCACGTTCGAGGACGAACTTGTTTAAGAGGAGGAGAATGTAACGACCCGACCAGTTGTTTTGAGCTTTAAGGTTTGGTTTAGTGGATCGAGGTCTTGATTGGCTTCATATTGTGTATTACTACTTGTGTGCATGGTTGGATTTGATTTTCAGATGATTCGGAATGAATTCAAATGCGTAATTCTCGCTTTAGAAGCTTACGTGGAAAATGTTGACCGATGTTTGACTTTTGTGAAAATGACCCCGTAGCGGTGTTTTATGGCTCCGATAGGTTCATATCATGATTTTGGACTTGGGAGTATGCCCTGAATCGATTTTGGAGGTCCGTAGGTTGGTTTGTGTTGTTTTACCGAAAGTTGGGAATTTAAAGGATTAGAATTTTTATAAGTTTGACCGTAGGTTGAGTTCATAGCTATCATGTATGGATTTTTGTTTTGCGACTTGGAATATCTCTGTTTTGTCATTTGGAACCTGTCTGCAAAGTTTGGCGTCATTCCGATTTGTTTTGATAGGAATCAAACGCGGTTGTGTTTTTAGAAGTTCTAGTGTTTCATGTGTTTTGGAGGTCCAATTCATGGTATCGTATGGTATTTTGATGATTTGATCGCGCGAGCGAGTTTGTGTTATGTTTTTAGACGCGTTTTAGAATGTTTGGAAGAGTTTGGAGATTTGCTGGGGTGATCAAATGCCTCAGGTCTTGCATTTGCGAGTTTTGGATCGAATTTGCGATATTAGGCAAGGTCTGCTAGGTGCGCATTTGCGATCCAAGTAATCGCATTTGCGATGGGGTGGCCTGGGTAGCTGGTTGGCATTCACGATCTTCTTGGTCGCATTTGCGATGTGTCCAAGTTCACAATTGCGGACTTTTCATCGCAACTGCGATGACAACAAGAATGGGAGGGCTTCGCTTTTGTGATTGTTCCTTCGCATTTTCAAATCCCAGGTCTCATTTGCGATAACTGCGACTGGACAAAAAGCTTAGGGATGAGATTTTTAGTCTCATTTTCATATTTTAGAACCCTAGACTCGGTAGGAGGCGATTTTGAAGAGGGATTTTAATCTACAAACTTTGGATTTGAGCCGAGCGGAGGTGAATCGTAAAGGAAAAGCTATTGTAGAGTGTTGATTGAGGGATTTTGAGGTAAGTATCTTGCCTAATATTGTGTGGGGGAACTACCCCATAGGAATTGGTTTTGTTTGCACTATTTGAACTACGTGAAAGATGTGCACATGAGGTGACGAGTGTGTACATGGCTTATATGTGGAAATGTAACCGGCTTAGACTCTTAAGTTCTTAGGTACATTAAAATGAAGTTGACTTATCATGTTAAATCCTCCATTGCTAAATTTACCCTTACGTGTCTTATTTGAAGTTGATTGGTTCATGTTCTACCCTTTATTGCCAAATATACTCTTATATGCCTAAATTGAAGTTGTTGCCTCTTTTATTGCCATGTTATCTTTTCCATAGTTGATTATCCGTAATTGATGTTATTGTTATCTTCTCCATTGTTGACTTGTCCTTATTGAAGTCATTGTTACACGTATCTCTCTTATCGCTGAGTTATATTTGTTTGGAATCATTGTTACATGTTATCTCTCTTATCGTTGGGTCATTCTTATTTGGAATCATTGTTACATGTTATCTCTCCTATTGTTGAGTTACTCTTGGTTGATATCCTTGTTACACACTATCTCCCTCATCGTTGAGAAAAACCGGAACCATGACAGGTTGTCCACGTATTGTGGCACAAGGTTAAGAATCAGATACGCGTAGTTCGTGAAGATTAGAAATAAAGGGAAGATGTTTTGGATTTTTTTTTAATTTCCTCAAGGAAGAATTATAAAGAGGAAAATATTTTTTGATTTTGACGTCTTCAGGAAAGAATTCTAGAGAAGCAATAGAGGAACATATATATATATATACATGTTTAATTTTGGTTTTTAAAAATGATCTTTTCGTAAAGATCTTCGGTCAACTGTGACCCAAGCAGCCAGATTTGACCGACTCGTGCAACTTAGGACGAGAAAAACTGGACCCATGACAGGTTGACTACGTATCTTGACACAAGATCAAGAATCAGGTACGCGTAGTTCGTTAAGGGTAGAGAGTATAAGGTTTACGGTTCGAAGATCTTTTTACTCTCCTATTTCCAAAAAATCGCAATTAACAATATTAATTGCATTAGAGATGTATAAAATGCAAGGGTATAGACAAACTCGGAGCGATTCCTCGTAGCGTCCATGGTTGGATGTCATATCCTTTGAAGTTGAAGAATGACTCCAATCAGAAAGCGCGCCCCAGTTGTCCCTTTTGTGTCCTCCTAATTGTTTGCAGGATAATTGTTGTGGTTGTCCCCAGATTGATCGCAGGGATATTTTGTTGTGACCTTCTAACTGTCCAGGAGAACCATTTGGTGATCATCCTCGCTTATTAACTGGGGAGATTATCCTATCAAGATATAGAAATATAGCGAGAGTAGTGCGATTGTTTGATTGATGTTCCATAATATTCGATGTAGGCTGTTATTTCCCATGTAGTCCCAGGATGATGCACCTTTTGGCTGTCCACGGGAAATATTTGATGATCATCCCTGGTTGATTACTGGGAAAGAAATTCCTATCAAAATATAGAAAAGTGGTGAGAGCAGCGAAGTCATGAAAAATGATGGAGTTGAGAAATGCGATTGCAAAACTAATACTCCCCTGATTGTTTGACTGATGCTCCACAAAGTCCAAGGCCATATGATATCTCCCGTGAACTGCCCAGGATGATATTCCTACAAAACTCAGAGGAGAAAATGTTAGAGTCCCTCTCAGGTGAAGGTATAAATTTAAGAGGGTGTAGAGTTAGGCCATGCAACCAATGGTATATCTGATTGTGATCGGGAACGCAATGTCGGCATTCAATGATGGTTCCAGAGATGATGTTGTTCCTCTTGCGTCCAAAGAAAAATTCTTAGCTCGAGGGAGGGAAATTGATTCGTGTTGACTTGAGGCTTTTCTTGTTCTTATTTGTTTGTTCGAGTCGTGCGAGCTTGATACTTCTCGAAGGCTTACTAACATTACCTGTCCCTATAACAAAAGTGGGTTTACTTGTATCGAATATCTGAATTTGGAAAGTAGGAGTTAACACCATGACTACATAGCATATGTTTGAAGAAAGGACATACGCCCCTTATGTTGGGATTTAAGTTAAGTGAGTGTCAGAGTAAGGTTGGGATGGTACTTTTATGTTTGAATTTTGGGTGAAATTTGGTTGACGCTCTCGGAGATTTCTGGATGGAGAGCATCATCGCACCGTTCCAAAAGAACTGTCTTAGCTTTTAGCACTGATGAATTTTTTTTTTTGAAATAGTGGGGAGACAATCCTTATGTAGGGTTTCCTGCATTTCTTTCCAAGGCAAGAATCAGGTCAAAGCGTAGTTCAGGCCAACTATTGAAATAATATGAAATTTGTGTGGTTGTCATGAACGAGTGATTGTTCCTTGAGAAGAATTATGACTGTGAGTGAGAGTTCTTAGGTGGGTGGACGAAGACTGGTAGCTTTTTAATAAGAGACAGATGATAGCATAGCCGCATGGATCTGTTTCAAATGACGAAAACCAGTGAGAATGTGGAGTTTGATTAAGAAGAATACGTCAAATCAGTGGAGGATCTACAAAGTTGGATTGACGTATCTTTGAAAATGATGGTAGGGTGCAAATGGTGGTATGTGTAAAGGATGGTCATAAAGATCGGAATGGGTATGCGTATTTGAGAGAGTTAAGGTTCAACACAAGTCAACCAAAATAGTCGGACAAAGAGAACCTAGCGATGGACAACAAGTAGAAAGTATACGTAGTAGATAAAGGATACATAACAAATAAAGGATATGCAATATGCAAAGAATTGTAACAATTAATCCATCCAAAATAGGCTAAAAGATCGCATGTACAATGACCTAAAGATTCTAAGATAAGATTTACCAAAATTCAAGCTCGAGTTACGGACAACTGCGAGATGGTACATAAATTACCTCGTATGCCAATATCTGAAACTAAAGAGTTTTGAAAGAAGGTTCAGAGGGGCTAAAATACAACCCTCGCGTGACTTGTGTGTGATTCTGTACGACCAAGACTTGATAGAAAAGTGGTGACAATTCGATAAAGAAGCAACATAGTCATTTAACGACCTGGTTGGTCGTTTTGGGTATTATAGCTCTGTTTCCCCATTTATCACTTCATCTATGTTCATTTGTGATTATGTGACTTTCCGGGAAGGTTGGTTTGGTTCCAGGGATGTTTCAGAGTGAACTCGGACACTTAGTCCCAAAGTTGGAAGCTTAAGTTGATAGAGTTGACCGAAGTTTGACTTTTGTGTAGACAACTCCAGAATGAAGTTTTGAGGGTTTCGATTTCTTCATATGGTTTTTTGGAATTAGGAGTATATTCGGATATTGATTTGGAGGTCCGTAGGTTATTTTGGTTTGAATTAGCGAAAGTCAGAAAGTTGAAGCTTTAGAAGGTTGAGAGGTTCAGCGAGAGTTGACTTTGTTGATAACAGGCTTGGATTTTGGTTCTGGGAGTTGGAATAGGTCTGTTTTGTCATTTAGGACTTGTGTGAAAATTTTGAGGTCAATCAGAGTTGGTTTGATATGATTCAGCATTAGTTTTAGAAATTGAAAGTTCATTAGTTTCATTATGCTTGAATTGGGGTGCGATTCTTGATTTCGATGTTGTTTGATATTATTTGAGGCTTTGACTAAGTTCGTATCATGTTATAGGACCTGTTGGTATGTTTGGGTGGGGTCCTCAAGGCCTCAGGTGTGATTCAAATTGAAATTGGATTGAGACTAGACTTAGAGAAATGTTGTTGGCTACAGTTATGGTGTAACCGCACCTGCGAGGTTAAGGCCGCAGGTGCAGAGCCGCAGAAGTGGCCAATTAAGCACAGATGCGAGATTTGGGAAGGAATCCAGGGAGCATAGGTGCGAAGGTTATACTGCAAAAGCGGATGCATTTCTGCGCAAGAAGGTTCGCAGAAGCGAAAATGGGCAGGATGAGGTGGAGTCATAGAAGCGAAAGGTCTCCGCAGGTACGAAAGCGCAGGAGTGATAGAGCGACTGTAGAAGCGGTCCCGTAGGTAAGAAGAGGGGACTGCAGGTGCGCTAGGTCGGGAGCTTAAGTGAATTCTGCATATGCGGAAATTCACCGCAAAAGCGGTGTCGTAGGTGCAACGTTTTGGACCGCAGGTTCTATTTAGCTGGCAGATTTTATGAACAAAGGGGTTTGTGTTTTTCTCCCATTTTGGCCTTGTAGAGCTCGGCTAGGGGCGCTTTTTGAGATGATATTGACTACAATTGAAGAGGTAACTGAAGATTCATCACATTTATTGATAAATAGTATTTACCCATTGATTTTTACACCTAAATTATGTGTGTTTGAGGTGTAATTTGGGGATTTTGGACTATGTATTGGAGAGTGAGATTTGGGGATTTGAGTCGTTCTGAGGCCGATTCATGTGGCAAGGGTTTGTTGGTGAATTGAGTTGCATGCTTTGAGGTAAGTAACACATATAAACTTGGATTTGATGGTATTTAACCTTGAGAACTCTGTTAAACGAAAGATTTTGGGGTGACGTACGTGCTAGGTGATGGGAATGTGTGTGTGCACCGTTGTGTTCATGGTTTGCGAAGGCCTCTAGGCTATAACCAGGCTTGTTTTTCTATTTTTATCCCTGTGTTCCCTCTACATGTTTGATTATTTAAAATGTGAATCATATTAGACCGCATGTCTAGGCTATGTGCTAACTGTTTGAGACTTGATAGGGCTAGTCTTGTTATTTATGAGTTATATACCTTATTTTCACACATGTTCTCAGTCATGATACTATATTCGTTTATCTACACATGATATTCTAGGTGTGATCGATAGAGCAGATAAATACCTAAAAGGATAAGTAAAGATATATTCTAACTAGAGTTCTACTATACTTGTATTTGAGTACATCCGAGAATGGGAAGTACGAAGCGGGGGATTTAATAGGGATTTGTCTTTTCATTTCTGAGTTTACTCCTCAAAGCGCTTAAAATAAATTACCTCGCAAATAAAGAAGAGAAACATGTTAGTAAATAACATGATATAAAAACAAACTAACAAAATGATATTGTTTACGCCCCATGTTTTCATACACAAAAGTACGTCGTAAGTCAATTGATGTAAGCTAAAAAATGAGATCATATTTGAAAGTACATAAAGTAAGTTAGTAATATTACCTTGGAGGTTACTAATATAAGATCATGAAATGCAAGTACCAAGAAGGTTGGAAGGTTTAGAAGCTAAACAAATTGAATAAAATAAGTTTCGTCGAAAGTTGACAAGTTGGGAATGTTATAACCTATACTTTTGGGGTGAGACTAGGATACTTAACATGATAAGAAGGTGATATGATATGTTATTGTAGTCGTATGATAGTCGTGTGTTAAGTTTTGAAGTCAAGCCAGTTTTGAAACAAAAGTTGACGAAAGTCGTCACAAGTTACGTTTATAAATTTTACTGAAATTTGGGTCCAATGTCACTGCATTTTTCTACCTGTATACTTAGAGTTATGGGGTTAAACACCCAAAATATTGAGTATCTATGAGCTAGTTTCCAATGCAATAAACCATTTATCGATACGATATTGGAGTGGAGAGATATTCGCATTTTTGCGAGAGTACACAAGAAGCTCCCATTGGGACCCACAAGATTGGTTGAGAATTGTCTTGCTATATAAAGTTGTGGCCTTCGTCTACAAGCCTTGTATTCGACCCAAATCGGACCTAAAACTCTCTCTAGACCTCCTAAACATATCCTTACGATTTGGAAGCCAAATCAAAGGCGGAGAAGGTGAAACACGTGGATTCAAGCGTTAGGAATCCGAACTAGTCGATATTTCGCCTCTTTCTCTCTTTGTGGCTGATTGAGGAAGAAATAAAGCTCTGATAATTGGGGATTTGTGTTCTATAAGGTATGTTCTTCACCCATCTCTTTGGGTGAGTCGGTTTTAGGCCATAACAAGCCTAGATGTTGAAGGAAAATATGTTAAACTTGAAGTTAGAAGTATGTTTGAGGTGTTGTGCTTATGGGACTATAGTAGGTTGGATGTGTTGTTGTTGGTGTTGTTCATGTCATTTTTGGTATTGCTTTGAATTTAAAGGATGTGATATAGGTGCTGCCCAATTTTTTGAAAATTGTTGGTGTGTTATAGTTGATTGTTGGACTGTTTGGGAGGCATAATATGATTATTGTTGATGTTTTTTGGGATGTTTGGTGATTGTTGTAACTTGTGGGAAGTCATATAAATAGGGGAGGTGCTGCCCAATTGCTCCAGCTGAGGATTAGGCACCAGATATTGTTGAGCCAGTGGGACTAGCCCAGGCACACGGTTCAGCACGGTGATGCAAAGGAGGTCACTACTGGAGATGATGGTGTATGATAGATGCAGGGCAGGCTATGTGTGCCTAATGTAGATGGTTTGCGCGAGCTGATTCTCTAGGAGGTTCACAGTTAACGGTACTACATTCATCCAGGTGCCGTGAAGATGTATAAGGACTTGAGGCAACAATATTGGTGGAGACGGATGAAGAAGGACATAGTGGAATATGTAGCCCAGTGCTTAAATTGTCAGCAGGTGAAGTATGAACATCAATGACTGGGTGGATTGCTTTAGAAGTTAGAGATTCCAGAGTGGAAATGGGAGCGGATCACTATGGATTTCGTTGTTGGGATCCCACGGACTCAGAGGAAGTTCGATGTAGTTTGGGTGATAGTAGATTGATTGACCAAGTTAGCTCATTTCATTCCTGTGGTTACTACTTACTCTTCGGAGCAACTCGCTCAGGTTTACATTCGCGAGATTGTCAGACTTCATGGCGTACCGGTATCTATCATCTCTGACCGGGGTACACAGTTTACATTGCGGTTCTGGAGATCCGTACAACGTGAGTTAGGTACTTGGGTGGAGTTGAGTACATCATTTAACCCTCAGACGGACGGACAGTCCGAGCACACTATTCAGATATTCGAGGATATGCTTTGTGCGTGTGTGATGGATTTTGGGGGTGCTTGGGATCAATTCTTGCCACTCGCGGAGTTTGCCTACAACAACAATTATCATGCGAGCATTCAGATGGCCCCGTATGAGGCTTTGTATGATAGACGGTGCCGTTCTCCAATGGGTTGGTTCCAGCCGGGCAAGGCTAGGTTATTGGGTACGGACTTGGTTCAGGATGCTTTGGAAAAGGTTAAATTGATTCAGGATCAACTTCGTACAGCCCAGTCTAGGCATAAGAGTTATGCAGATCGGAAGGTTTGCGATGTTGCATTCATTATCTGAGAGTGGGTCTTGCTCCGTGTTTCGTCCATGAAGGGTGTTATGAGGTTCGGAAAGAAGAGCAAGTTGAGCCCTAGGTATAGCAGACCTTTTGAGATTCTTGAGAGGGTTGGAGAGGTGGCCTACAGACTTGCACTGCTACCTAGTCTCTCTGCAGTTCATCCAGTATTCCGTGTTTCCATGCTCCGGAAGTATCACGGTGATCCGTCTCATGTGTTAGATTTTAGCTTAGTCCAATTGGACAAGGATCTATCTTATGTTGAGGAGCCGGTGGCCATTTTGGACAGGCAGGTTCGAAAACTTAGGTCGAAGAACATCGCTTTAGTGAAGGTTCAGTGGAGGGGTCATCCGCTCAAGGAGGCGACTTGGGAGACCGAGCATGATGTGCAAAACCGTTAACCTCATCTTTTCACCACTTCAGGTATGTCTCTATACTCGTTCGAGGATGAATGTTTGTTTTAAGAGGGGGAGGATGTAACGACCCGGCTGGTTATTTTGAGAGTATTAGTCCCGAACCCCTAATTATTACTCCCTCTATCTCATTTTGTGGTTATGTGACTTGCCGGGAGGATTTTTTTTGGTTTCGGAGTGACATGGGGCTTATTGTCCCTAAATTAGGAGTTTATGTTTTAGGAATTGAACATAGTTTAAATTGTGTGAAGACGAATTTGGAATGGAGTTTCGACGGTTCCAATAGCTCCGTAGGGTGATTTTGCCTTAGGAGCATGTCCAGATGTTTTATTGGAGGTCCGTAGGTCATTTTAGCATCAATCGGCGAAAGTTGGAAAATTGGTTGATTTTTGGAAAGTTTGATAGGGGGTGAACTTTTTGATATCGGGGTCATATTCCGATTCAGGAAGTTGGAGTAGGTCCGTAATGTCAATTATTACTTATGTGAGAAATTTGAGGTCAATCGGATTTGATTTGATAGGTTTCGACGTCAGATGTAGAAGTTTGAAGTTTTAAAGTTCATTAGGCTTGAATCAATGCACAATTCATATTTTTACCGTTGTTTTGACATGATTTAAAGGCTCGACTAAGTTCGTATGATGTTTTAGGACTGGTGGGTATATTTGGTCGAGGTCCCGAGGGCCTCGGGTGGTTTCTGGATGGCTAACAGATTAAATTTGGACTTGTGTGAATGGCTAAAGTGCACCAGTTCTAGTGCAATCGCACTTGCGCAAGATTGACCGCAGGTGCGAGCTCGCAGAAGCGAGCATTTGGGCGCAGATGCGGGGCTGGAGGAAATGGCCTATGGTCGTAGGTATGGCATGAAGGCCGCAGAAGCGGAATCGCTTCTGCGGAAGAGTTAACACAGAAGCGGACGAGTGCTTGGGAGGCCTATCTGCAGAAGCGGTCGTGTTTGCGCAGACGTACACCCGCAGAAGCGGGCTTTGGACCACATAAGCGGAATTAGGCAAGGGACTGGGTTCTGTAGAAGCGGATAAGAGGCACGCAGAAGCGAGTACGCAATAGCGGATGAAGGGACCACAGAAGCAAGGGAGGCCGCATAAGCGGGTATGTTGTCGCTTCTACGACGCCGCATATGCGGCTAAGTTTTCGCAGAAGCGGAAGTGCTGGACAGAACACTTAAATACAAGGGTTCGCGATTTTGCTTCATTTTAAACATTTTGAGTTCGGGTTTTGGCGATTCTTGAGAGGAGTTTTGAGGGATTTCTTGAGGTAAGTCACTTGTGATCATTCTTATTCAATAATATTTGTTTTCCATTGAATTTCCCACCTAGTTTGTGTCTATTTAAGGTGGAATTTGGGAGTTTGAGGCTAGGGATTTGGAGAGTTTAATTTGGGGATTTGAGTGACGATTTGGTGTCGGATTTGAGTAATTTTGGTATGGGTGAACTTGATATCGAATGGGTGTTCGTATTTTGTGACTTTTGCCCGATTCCGAGATGTGGGCCTGGGTCGACGTTTTGGGGCGATTGTTTCGATTCTTTGCTAAAGTCATAGTTTCATTATTTAAATTAGTTTCTTGTAGTTGTATTTATAGTGTGTAATTGCTTTTGGCTAGATTTGGGCCGTTCGGAGTCGGAAAGTCGCGGGAAAGGCATTCTTATCGATTGATTGAGCGAGATTTGAGGTAAGTGACTTGTCTAACCTTGTGTGGGAGAAACTCCCCTTAGGTTTTGGTATTGTTATGATATCTGCAATACGTGAAAGCCGTGTATGTGAGGTGACGAGTGCGTACTAGGGTTAAATGTTGAAAAATACGATTCTTGCTAAGTAGTTTTCTTTTAATTCCTTAACTGAGTTGCTCTAGCCCGTGTAGTCATCATGTTTAGCCTAATGTCGCATACCTACGTGTCTTAACTGTTACTTGCAACTTGTGCAACATGCTTAGTTGAATTACCTGTTACCTTGATCTTGTATTCAGTCTTTAACTATATGATTCCTTGCTATAAATTCATTGTCCATACGTTATGAGTTGTGTATTTACTTTTGGGACTACGAGGCGGTAACTCGGGAGCTTCCCCTGTTGTGTATTTACTTTTGGGACTATGAAACGGTACATCGGGAGCTCCCCCTATTGTGTATTTACTTTTGGGACTACGAGGCGGTACCTTGGGAGCTCCCCTTGTTGTGTATTTATATTTGGGACTACGAGGCGGTACCTTGAAAGTGCCCCTATTTTTTACCTATATTTGCTGTGTTGTTACCTCTCCGTAATTTCTCATTGTTCAATTCTCAATCATCTTAATATATTATTATGTCTTCTATTTTGTTTCCTTTTTATTCCAGTAGGGCCCTGATCTGACCATGTCACTACTCTACCGAGGTTAGGCTTGACACTTACTGGGTATCGTTGTGGTGAACTCATGCTACTCTACTGCACATCTTTTTGAGCAGATTCAGGTACTTCCTACCAGGCCAGATACCAGTGAGATAGTCGTACGTGGAGACTTCAAGGTACATCTGCCCGCGTCCGCAGATCTCAGAGTCCCCCTCTATCCTTATTATGTTGTTTTCTTCCTTATTTTCCTTAGACTCTAATGCATAGAGACACTTAGTATTTCTCTTTAGAGCTTGTGACTTATTTCTACCAGGTTTTGGGAGTTGTAAATATTTTAATTGCAATTCTTATTTATTGCATATGTTGAGGTTGAGTTTTACCTTTATTTTAAGTTATTTCACAAATTATTAGGCTTACCTAGTCTTAGAGACTAGGTGTCGTCACGACATCCTACAGAGGGAAATTGGGGTCGTGACAAGTTAGGATCCACCCCTCCGGAGTCTGACATACCAGCATTGAGCGCAGACACAGTGATTTATATACATGTGCTTTGGTGAGGGGGGCATTGATATAGGCACTCATACAGTACTGAGTGATTGTGTGTGTGTGTGTGTGTATGAGATGAGGTAGGCATTTGAGATAGACAGCTTGAGTATGTTGAGAGTGAGAGCATCTGGAGATATCACCGTGAAATCAATCATTTGACATGCATACTTTACATATAGGCAAAGAGATGTATCATTCCTCATGCTAGCTGTAACTGGCATATTCTTATCAGTGTTGGGCTCTATTTATTATACTTGAAAGCATGTCTAAATATCTGTATTATGAACGAGCTGATTATGATCATTTCTTTGGGTTACTTATTGCTATTGTCATCATTGTATCTATGTTGTCGTTTATATTGGATTCTGACTGTTTTCTTCTGAGCTCGTCACTACTTTTGTTACTTATTGAATACATGGGGTCAGTTGTACTTGCACTTCATGTGCAGATCCAGATATATCCAGATGTGGAGATTGCTAGAGCCATGTTGGATATCAGTATCTGGAAACTTCGAGGTAGCTGCTATGACGTCCGAATACCATGAATCTCTTTCCTTTATTTTCCTTATTACTTTTCTATTGTGCAGATAGTTGTGTCAAGGATTTGGTTTATATTTTGACATTCAGTAGTGCTCATGTACTCGTTGACACCAGATTTTGGGTATGGTTGTGTTCACCCCAAAATTGGTTAAAAATTAAATTTGTACGCAGTTTAAAGGATACGTGATTTATTTCAACATAAATAATTAAGAATAACAGGTAAATGAATTAAAGACAAAATAAGTGATCAAACCAATAGCAGTGTTATGACCAAGTTTGGTCTGAGGCTGAACGATGACCTCGTCCTCAATTGGACCCTTGATTCGAGCCCAGTCATTAATGAAGAACAAAACAAAATATGCGAAGTTTTTAACAGTAGCTAAAAAGTAGAAAAAAAACTTGTATTTCTTTGATTTTCATGTTACAAAAGAAAAACTTCCTCTTTATATAGTAGGAGAGTTTAAATCCTATTATAAGTCTAAAAGAGGTAAAAATCTTCTTTTTTCGATAATTGTTGATCCATAATCAACATCGAGCGAGCTTTTCACCATGATATCCTATTGAGGGCGAGTATTACAGCCCTCTATCCATCATGCATAATCGTTCATCATGCCTCCCGAGGTCTAGAACTTACACTCGGCCCGGGGCGCATTGCTTTACCATGTTCAATGTTGGATATGCCGTTCGCTCTTCCAGGGTCTCAATACGAAGGGTATCTGGCCTCGATCGCAATTTCCCGACTCTGCGCTCCCCCTTCGTTATCTCATCGGGGAATCAGGGTAGGCATTTCCCCCGATTTTACTGAACACGATTGTAAAGATATCTAAATATGGCCTAAATACTCGATTCATCAGATCCATAAATGTCGTTGGTGCGTTGGTTAGGGCAAATGACATAACAAGAAATTCGTAGTGGCCATATCTGATCCGAAAGGCTATCTTTGGAATGTATTCTTCCTTGATTCTTAATTGATGATACCCAGATCTGAGGTCAATCTTCGAAAAATACTTAGCGCCTTGCAATGGATCAAATAAATCATCGATCCTCGGGAGTGGATACTTGTTCTTAATGGTTACCTTATTCAGTTGTTGATAATCGATGAACATCCTCAACGAAGGGTCTTTCTTTCGAACAAATAGTACTGGAGCTCTCCACGGGGAAGTACTGGGTCGAATGAAGCCCTTATATAAAAGATCTTTCAATTGACCTTTTAATTCCTTCAACTCGATAGGAGCCATCCTATACGGAGGAATAGTTATTGGTTGCGTATCATGTGACACATCAATGGAATACTCGATCCCTCTATCGGGAGGGATACCCGGGAGCTCATCGGGAAGCACATCTGGAAATTTATTAAAAACTGGGATCGATCGGAGGGTAGGAGGCCTTGCCTCCTGTTGATACTCAATTTTGCCCTCATGTTTGTCACTTAGCCAGTATATTTTATAATGTATTTTTGCGTTATTTGAAATAATATTTGTAGAATATTTCCTTGCACTACCATTCCATGATATCTTCTAAATATCAATCTTTTATACTTTTATCAAAATTATTATCATGGAAGTTTCATACAAATAATTTTTATTTCATTTTATAAGCATTTTTAAAATTGATTCCAACATTTTAATTGGTAAATATTTTTTAATTACGCCCTTAAAATTATTTTTGACTAATTAATTATCTGCATTTTCATACATTTTATAGTATTTTACATAATTTTATACAATTATATTTGCATTTTTACATTATTTACATATTATTTGAAATAATAGCTTATGTTCTACAAATAATTACATTTATTAAGCTATTTAGGCCAAAATGAAAATTTTATACTTTTTCAATTATAATTTATTATTTGAAAAGTATTAATTTTAAAAATAATATTTTTTTTATTATTTTATAACAATTTGTTTTTAAATTAATTTTGTGTTTTAAGTCGTGGCCCAATGCATGCTCAAAATCTGGGCCAAAATTGGCCCAAATCATATGCCCAATTACCACACCCAATACCAGACTACCCCTTAGCCCAAATACCCGGTCAGGTAATTTGTATCCGCCCTATCTCCCCTTCTGAAATTACAGTCGATGATCTCTGAAGGTCAACGGTTCACAACAGTCCCCTCTATCTCCTTATATCCCCCCCATCAAACCCTAATCCCCATTGTTCTTCGCCCATGTCACGACCCAAACTAGCCCCTGTCGTGATGGCGCCTATCGTGGAACTAGGCAAGCCGACTCATTTCCAAAACAAACCGATGTTTTCATTTCAAAGATAATTTCAATGATATTTAACAAAAAACCTCGTAAAGGAGTTCAAATCAAAATAAAAGTGCGGAAGGAAAAGCCCGACATCAGGGTGTCAGTAGTCATGAGCATCTACTACAATCTGTCTAACAATATCAAGGCTAACTCGACCTGAAAATAGCTAAATACAACTAGAGGAAGATAAGAGGGAGAAGAGCAGGCGCTGCGATCGCCAACAGCTACCTTGTTATCTCCAAGAAAATCTACAACCAGAACAATCAATAACCGCTACCGTGTCTAGCTACACCTGAATCTGCACACAAGGTGCAGGGAGTAACGTGAGTACGCCAACTCAGTAAGCAACTAAAATAAATAAAGACTGAGCAGTAGTGACTAATAATAAAGCATATAACATTCA
Source organism: Nicotiana tabacum (assembly GCF_000715075.1). NCBI lineage: Eukaryota > Viridiplantae > Streptophyta > Magnoliopsida > Solanales > Solanaceae > Nicotiana > Nicotiana tabacum. The sequence goes on from NC_134100.1 coordinate 51,456,782, forward strand.
TTTAGGGAAATCTCAGTAAAATACCACATGCTTTTAAAATTAGGATTTGAATCAAAACATCTCGTTTAACCCAGTTCCAGTAAAACTCATTTAAAGGTATTTTCCAACAGTTTTCAGACAGAGGAAAAATGCAAAGGTGAGCAAAATGATGAAATCATAAACAACCCCTCGGGCAAAACATTACTCATATATAGCCCCTCGGGCAAACCTCACAGTCACTCATGCCACTCGGGCATACCTCACAATCACTCTTGCCACTCGGGCATACCTCACAATCACTCATGCCTCCCAGTCACTCAGCACTCGGAACTCGCACTCAGTAGGTACCTGCGCTCACTGGGGGCGAGTACAGACTCCGAAGGGGCTCCTTCAGCCCAAGCGCTATAATCTGCACGGACAACTCACGTGCTGCACGGACAACTCACGTGCTATAATAATAAAGTATGCTGCAGGCGGGCAGCATCGATCCACACTCATCCTCACAAATCAGCCCCTCGGCCTCTCTCAATCATAAACCTCTCAAGCCACTTGGGCATTTCAGTAAAATAGGGCATTCGGCCCAAAATATTTATATGCATCAAAATAGAGTCATAAAACTGAGTTACGCGGTAAACAAGTATAAACATGACTGAGTATGGATTTTCAGTCGAAAACAATGAGAGGATGGTAAGAAAAAGCCCCTAAGGGTCCAAACAGCACTGGCGCAAGGCCCGAACATGGCATTAGCCCAATTTACAAAAACTCTTCCTAAAACATATAAATATTATATAGTTTTAACAAAATATGCAAATTTACAGTTGCTACGGGATAGACCATGTCACAATCCCCAATAGTGCACGCTCACACGCCTGTCACCTAGCATGTGCGTCACTAAAAATAGTAGAATGATCAAACATTCGGGGTTTCATACCCTCGGGACTAGATTTACAATCGTTACTTACCTCAAACCGGTCAAATCTCTACCCCGCAATGCTCTTGCCTCTGGACTCGGCCTCCAAATGCTCCGAATGTATTCACAATCAGTACAATACCATCAATACGCGCTAATGGAATCAATTCCACAAGAAAAGCTATAAAATTAGACCAAAACCCGAAATTGGCTCAAACCCGCGCCCCGGGCCCACGTCTCAAAATCTGACAAAATTTACAAAACTAGAAAGTTCATTCACTCACGAGTCTAACCATACCAAATTCATCAAAATCTGACATCGTTCGGTCCTTCAAATCCTTAAATTACTCTCCAAACATTCCAAGCCCTAGCCCCTCATTTTCACTAATTACAATGATTAAATAACGGAAAATCACCATAAATACAAGTATTAGGGATCAAGTAACTTACCTCAACGAAATCCCCTTGATTCCCTCTTCAAATCTCTCCCAAAAGCTCCAAAAACTGAATAGAAATGGTGAAGAATGCACCAAAATTCGCGAAGTGTGCAATATGTATCCTCTGCTCAGGCTCCTCGCACCTGCGGCCATTTTCTCGCACCCGTGCGACCGCACCTGCGGTCCAAGGAGCCGCACCTGCGCAACTCACTTAAGCGCACAGTCTGCGGCAAACCCATCACACCTGCGAAGGCGCACCTGCGCGTTTCCTCCGCTTATGCGAGGCCTGCCCAGCATTTCCCTTTATGCATCTGCACCCCAGGTTTCACACCTGCGGGCTTGCAGATGCGACCTCCAACTCGCACCTGCGCATCTTGCCTAGCCCAGCGTTGCCCGTACTTGCGCACTCCCGACGCGCACCAGTGGCCTCGCACCTGTGAGGCTTTCTTCCGCAGGTGCAAAAATAGCAGTAGCAGCAGCTTCAACTGCATTTTCCAACTTCGACAAATCCGTTAACCACCCAGAATCACCCCGAGGCCCTCGAGTCATCGACAAAAATGCCAACAAGTCATATATCAACATACCAACTTAGTCGAACCTTCGAATCAATCAAAACAACATCAAATCATCAAATTACCCTCAGATTCAAGCCTGAGAACCAAATTTCCAAATTCGGCAACCGATGCCGAAACCAACCAAACCACGTCCGAATGACCTCAAAATTTGCACACACATCACAAATGACACTATGAAGATACTTCAACTTTCGGAATTCTATTCCGACCCCGATATCAAATTTTCCACTGCCGACAGAAATCGCCAAATTTCCAATTTCGCCAATTCAAGCCTAATTCTACCACGGACCACCAAATCACATCAAGGACACATTCCTAAGTCCAAAATCACCTAACGGAGCTAACGAAACCATCCGAATTCAAATCCAAGATCGTTTACACATAGGTCAACATCTGGTTGACTTTTCCAACTTAATGTTTTACTTAAGAGACTAAGTGTCTCAATTCACTCTGAAACCACTCCGGTCCCGAACCAACTAACTCGATATAACATAATATAGTGGAATTACACAAAAAGAAGTAGAAATGGGGAAAATGGGGCTATAACTCTCAAAACGACCGGCCGGGTCGTTACATCTTCTCCCTCTTAAATATCCGTTCGTCATCGAACGGGTCTAGAAACATACCTGGAGTATCGAATAGGCGTGGATATCTGCTCCGCATCTCCCGTTCGGTCTCCCAGGTGGCCTTCTCCACAAGCTGACCTCTCCATTGCACCTTCACTGAAGCTATATCCTTTGACCTCAACCTTCGAACCTGCCGATCCAAAATAGCAACCGGCTCCACATCATAAGTCATATCACCCTCCAACTGAACGGTGCTAAAATCCAAAACATGGGACGGATCTCCAATATACTTTCGGAGCATGGAAACATGAAACACTGGATGCACACACGACAAGCTGGGTGGCAAGGCAAGCTTATAAGCCACCTCCCCTATCCTCTGAAGTACCTCGAAAGGCCCAATGAACCGGGGGCTCAACTTGACCCTCTTCCCAAATCTCATAACACCCTTCATAGGTGATACCTTCAGCAAAACCTTCTCCCCAACCATAAAAGACACATCACGGACCTTCCTATCCGCGTAGCTCTTCTGCTTAGACTGCGCCGTGCGAAACCGCTCCTGAATCAATTTCACGTTATCTAATGCATCTTGGACCAAGTCTGTACCTAAGAGCCTAGCCGCACCCGGCTCAAACCATCCAGCCGGAGATCTACACCTCCTCCCATATAAAGCCTCATACGGAACCATCTGACTACTCGACTGATAACTGTTATTATATGCAAAGTCCACAAGTGGCAGAAACTTGTCCCATTAACCCCCAAAGTCAATGACACAAGCACGCAACATGTCCTCCAATATCTGAATAGTGCGCTCGGACTGCCCGTCCGTCTGAGGGTGAAAAGCTGTGCTCAACTCAACCTGAGTACCCAACTCTCGCTGCACGACCCTCCAAAACTACGATGTGAACTGAGTACCCCTATCTAAAATAATGGAAACTGGGACACCATGCAGGGGAACGATCTCTCAGATGTAAATCTCAGCCAACCGCTCTGAAGAGTCAGTAGTACCAACTGGAATGAAGTGTGCGAACTTGGTCAGCCGATCCACAATAACCCAAATAGCATCAAACTTCCACTCAAGGATCTCTAATCTCTAAAGCAAGCCACCCGGTCTCTGATGCTCATACTTAACCTACTGATAGTGGAGGCATCGAGCCACAAACCCAACTATATCCTTCTTCATCCGCCTCCACCAATAGTGCTGCCTCAAATCCTGATACATCTTCGCGGCACCCAGATGGATGGAATATCGCGACTTGTGGGACTCCTCAAGAATCAACTCTCGAAGCCCATCTACATTAGGCACACATATCCGGCCCTGCATTCTCGGCACGCCATCATCACCAATAGTCACATCCCTAGCATCACCTCTCCAAACCCTGTCCTGAAGAATGAGCAAGTGGGGGTCATCATACTGACGCTCCCTGATACGGTCATAAAGAGAAGACCTGGAGACCATACAAGCCAATACCCGACTAGGCTCCGAAATATCCAATCTGACAAGCTGGCCCGCTAAGGCCTGAACATCCAATGCCAAAGGTCTCTCTGCTGCTAGAAGATATGCTAAACTCCCCAAACTCTCTTCCCGGCGACTCAAAGCATCGGCCACCACATTGGCCTTCCCCGGATGGTACAAAATAGTGATATCATAGTCCTTAAGAAGCTCCAACCATCTCCGCTGATGCAAATTAAGATCCTTCTTCTTTAACAGATACTGCAGACTCCGGTGATCAGTATAGATCTCACAATGAACCCCATACAAATAATGACGCCAAATCTTCAAGGCGTGAACAATGGCTGCTAACTCAAGAGCATGGAAAAGATAGTTCTTCTCATGGGTCTTCAACTGGCGTGAGGCATAGGCAATCACCCTACCCTCCTGCATCAAAACACAACCAATGTCTATCCTCGAAGCATCACAATACACAATGTAAGAACCTAAAGCTGATGGCAGAACTAACACTGGAGCTTTGGTCAAAGCAGTCTTGAGCTTCTGAAAGCTCTCCTCACACTCATTCGACCACCTGAATGGAGCACCCTTTTGGGTCAATTTGGTCAAGGGCGATGTAATAGATGGAAATCCCTCCACAAAGCGACTGTAGAAACCCGCCAAGCCAAGAAAGCTCCTAATCTACGTGGCTGAGAACGGTCTGGGCCAACTCTGCACCGCCTCTATCTTCTTCGGATCCACCTGAATACCCTCACTGGACACCACGTGCCCCAAGAATGCTACTGAACTGAGCCAAAACTCACATTTGGAGAACTTTGCATAAAGCTTCTCCTCCCTCAATCTATGTAATACAATCTTCAAATACTGAGCGTGTTCCTACTGGCTATGAGAGTACACCAGGATGTCATCAATAAATACAACAAATGAGTCCAAATAGGGCTGGAATACACTGTTCATCAAATGCATGAACGCTGCTGGGGCATTGGTCAGCCCAAAAGACATCACCAAGAACTCATAATGGCCATATCGGGTCCTGAAAGCTGTCTTAAGAATATCTGAATCCCGAATTCTTAGCTGGTGATAACCGGACCTCAAATCGATCTTGGAGAACACCTTCGCTCCCTGAAGTTGGTCGAATAAATCATCAATACGAGGCAAAAGATACTTGTTCTTGATTGTGACCTTGTTCAACTGCCTATAATCAATACACATTCTCATGGGACCATCCTTCTTCTTCACAAATAGAACCGGTGCTCCCCAAGGAAACACACTAGGCCGAATAAACCCCTTATCAAGGAGTTCCTGAAGTTGTTCTTTCAATTCCTTCAACTCCACCGGTGCCATATGATACGGTGGAATAGAAATGGACTGAGTGCCCGGCACCAAATCAATACCAAAGTCAATATCCCTGTCAGGCGGCATGCCCGACAGGTCTGAAGGAAACACATCCGAAAAATCACGTACCACCGGAACAAAATCAATAACAGGAGTCTCTGCACTAACATCCCTCACAAAAGCCAAATAAGATAGGCAACCCTTCTCAACCATGCGCTGAGCCTTCAAATATGAAATCACCCTACTTGGTACATAATCTACAGAACCGCTCCACTCAACCCTCGGAATTCCCAGCATAGTCAATGTCACCGTCTTAGCGTGACAATTTAGAACAGCATGACATGAAGATAACTAATCCATACTCAATATCACATCAAAGTCGACCATACTAAGAAGTAAAAGGTCTACTTGGGTCTCCAGACCCCCAATAGTCACCACACATGACCGATATACGCATTCTACAATGATAGTATCGCCCACAAGAGTAGATACATGAACAAAAGAAATTAGAGACTTACGGCGCATATCCAGAAAATGGGCAAAATATGAGGAAACATATGAATATGTGGAACCAGGGTCAAATAATACTGAGGCATCTCTGTGACAAACTGAGACAATACCTGTAATCACAGAATCCGAAGCAATAGCATCTGGTCTGGCAGGGAGAGCATAGAAACGAGCCTGACCACCCCCTGATCTGCCTCCCCCTCTAAGGCGACCCCTAGCTGACTGACCTCCACCCCGAGCTGACTGGGCGGGTGGTGAGGTAACTGGTGCTGCAGTCGGAGGATGACTCCTCTGTTGAGATAGACCACCATGACGACGAGGACACTGCCTCCACATATGCCCAAGCTCCCCACACTCAAAATAACTCCCTGGTACTAGCGACAGAAATTGAAGGGAACCCCTAGCATCGGGATAACTAGTAGAAGAACCTGGCATGGAAGAGCCATGAACAGGTGGAGCACGGGATGAACTCTGAACTGGAAGGGCACTAAGTGATGAGTGGCCCTGATGAGAACTGCGAGAACCATGGCCAGATGATGCACCACGGTGAAATGGCTGAGTAGACTGAGCCTGTCTGAAATGACGACCTCTACCGTGCTGGAACTGACCCCCAAAAGGAGCACCGCTGAATCCACCCTGACCACGAGGCCTCTTGGCCTCCCTCTCAACCCTCTCCTGACCGCGAACCATCTCAATCTGCCAAGAAATATTGACAACCTCATCAAAGGTAGCACCCGAAACCCGCTCCCTGGTCATGAGAAATTGTAGCTAATAAGTGAGGCCATCAATAAACCACATGATCCTCTCTCTGTCCATGGGAACCAACCAAATAGCATGATGGTCCAACTTAGAGAATCGCATCTCATACCGTGTCACAGATATATCACCCTGGCGAAGCCACTCAAACTATCTATGTAGCTCCTCTCTGTGGGATCGAGGCACGAACTTCTCCAAAAAGACCACGTAGAACTGCTGCCAAGTAAGGGGTGATGCGCCATCAGGCCTACGCCTCTCGTAAGTCTCCCACCATCTGAGTGCAGCCCCAGAGAACTGAAAGGTAGTGAATGAGACCCCACAAGTCTCCAGAATACCAGCAGTACGGAGTATCCTCTGACACCTGTCCAAAAAGTCCTAAGCATCCTCTCTCTTTGTGCCACTGAAAGGTGGTGGCTGGAGTTTCCCAAACCTATCCAACCTATGCTGATCATCCTCAGGCATAGCAGGAACCACATAATCCTGAGAAACTACAACCGGCTGGGCTGGTGGTGCCTCCGGTGTCTGAAGTTCCTGAACAACCTGCTCGGGTGTGCGAGCGATGGGAGTTTGAGTGCTCCCCTGGCCTGAGAAGTGGCTGCGGCCATCGAAATAGAGACCGCCTGAGCAAGGCAAGTACACGCTGTCAGAATCTGAGCTAGGGCTTCCTGAAGGCCCGGAATCACAATAGGCACAGTTGGTGCCTGAGCTGGTGTATCAACAACTGGAACTTGGTCCTGATCTGGGACAACCGGTGGGTCTGCAGGTACTGCCCCAGCTGCTGTACGGGCTACACCTCTGCCCCTACCACGGCCTCTACCGCGACCTCAGCCTTTCGCGGCCTAGACTGGTGGTACTGGTGGCTGGCCCTCCTGACTGGTAGCACGAGTCCTCACCATCTGTGAGAGAATGAAACAACAGATGTTTAGTTACTACAATCAACAGATTCGCACGACAAGAATTCAAGAAAGTGGAGTTTCCTAAAGGTTCTGCAGCCTCTCGAAGATAAGTACAGATGTCTCCGTACCGATCCGCAAGACTCTAATAAATCTGCTCATGACTCATGATACCTATGTAACCTAGGCTTTAATACCAATCTGTCATGACCCAAACTAACCCCTGTCGTGATGGTGCCTATCGTGGAACTAGGCAAGCCGACTCATTTCCAAAACAAACCGATGTTTTCATTTCAAAGATAATTTCAATGTTATTTAACATAAAAACCTTCGTAAAGGAGTTCGAATCAAAATAAAAGTGCGAAAGAAAAAGCCCGACATCAGGGTGTCACTAGTCAAGAGCATCTACTACAATCTGTCTAACAATATTAAGGCTAACTTGGCCTGAAAATAGCTAAATACAACTAGAGGAAGATAAGAGGGAGAAGATCAGGGGCTGCGATCGCCAAACAGCTACCTTGCTATCTCCAAGAAAATCTGCAACCAGAACAATCAATAACCGCTACCATGTCCAGCTACACCTGAATCTGCACACAAGGTGTAGGGAGTAACGTGAGTATGCCAACTCAGTAAGTAACAAAAAAAAAATAAAGACTGAGCAGTAGTGACGAGCAATAAAGCATATAACATTCATTTCGGGAAATCTCAGTAAAATACCATATGCTTTTAAAATCAGGATTTGAATCAAAACATCTCGTTTAACCCAGTTCCAGTAAAAATCATTTAAAGGTATTTTCCAACAGTTTTCAGACAGAGGAAAAATGCAAAGGTGAGCAAAATAATGAAATCATAAACAGCCCCTAGGGCAAAACATCACTTATATACAGCCCCTCGGGCAAACCTCACAGTCACTCATGCCACTCGGGCATACCTCACAATCACTCTTGCCACTCGGGCATACCTCACAATCACTCATGCCTCCCAGTCACTCAGCACTTGGCACTCGGCACTTGCACTTAGTAGGTACCTGCAATCATTGGGGGTGTGTACAGACTCCGGTGGGGCTCCTTCAGCCCAAGCGTTATAATCTGCACGGACAACTCACGTGCTATAATAATAAAGTATGCTGCAGGCGGGCAACCCCGATCCACACTCATCCTCACAAATCAGGCCCTCAGCTTCACTTAGTCATAAACCTCTCAAGCCACTCGGGCATTTCATTAAAACAGGGCATTCGGCCCAAAACATTTATATGCATCAAAATAGAGTCATAAAATTGAGTTATGCGGTAAACAAGTATAAACATGACTGAGTATGGATTTTCAATCGAAAACAATGAGAGGATGGTAAGAAAAATCCCTTAAGGGTCCAAACAGCATTGGCGCAAGGCCCGAACATGGCATTCAGCCCAATTTACAGAAACCCTTTCTAAAACATATAAATATCATATTGTTTCCACAAAATATGCAACTTTACAGTTGCTATGGGGATGGACCAAGTCACAATCCCCAACAGTCCACGCCTACACGCCCGTCACCTAGCATGTGCGTCACTAAAAATAGTAGAATGATACAAAAATTCAGGGTTTCATACCCTCAGGACTAGATTTATAATCGTTACTTACCTCAAACCGGTCAAATCTCTACCCCGCAATGCTCTTGCCTTTGGACTCGGCCTCCAAATGCTCCGAATCTATTCACAATAAGTACAATACCATCAATACGTGCTAATGGAATGAATTCCACAAGAAAAGCAACAAAATTAGACCAAAACCCGAAATTGGCTCAAACCCGGCCCCTGAGCCCTCGTCTCGAAATCCGATAAAATTTACAAAACTAGAAAGCTCATTCACTCACGAGTCTAACCATACCGAATTCATCAAAATCCGACATCGTTTGGTCCTTCAAATCCTTAAATTACTCTCCAAAAATTCCAAGCCCTAACCCTTCATTTTCACTAATTACAATGATTAAACAACGGAAAATCACCATATATACAAGTATTAGGGCTCAAGTAACTTACCTCAACGAAATCCCCTTGATTCCCTCTTCAAATCTCTCCCAAAAGCTCCAAAAACTGAATAGAAATGGTGAAGAATCCACCAAAATTCACGAAGTGTGCAATATGTACCCTCTGCCCAGGCTCCTCGCACCTGCGGCCATTTTCTCGCACCCGCGCGACTGCACCTGCTGTCCAAGGAGCCACACCTACGCAACTCACTTACGCGCCCAGACTCTGCATCTGCGGCAAACCCATCGCACCTGCGAAGGCACATCTGCGTGTTTCCTCCGCATCTACGAGGCCTGCCCAACATTTCCCTTTTCCGCATCTGCACCCTAGGTTTCGCACCTGCAGGCTCGCAGATGCGACCTCCAACTCGCACCTGCTCATCTTGCCTAGCCCAGCATTGCCCGCACCTGCGCACCAGTGTTGCCCGCACCTACGCACTCCCCATGTGCACCAGCGAGGCTTTCTTCCGCAGGTGCAAAAATAACAGTAGCAGCAGCTTCAGCTGCATTTTCCAACTTCGACAAATCTATTAACCACCCAGAATCACCCCGAGGCCCTCGGGACCTCGACCAAAAATTCCATCAAGTCATATATCAACATACCAACTTAGTCGAACCTTCGAATCACTCAAAACAACATCAAATCATCAAATTACCATTGGATTCAAGCCTAAGAACTTCTAAATTTCCAAATTCGGCAACCGATGCTGAAACTAACCAAACCATGTCCGAATAATCTCAAATTATGCACACACATCTCAAATGATACTACGAACCTACTCCAACTTCCGGAATTCCATTCCGACCCCGATATCAAATTTTTCACTGCCGACCGAAATCGCCAAATTTCCAATTTTGCCAATTCAAGCCTAATTCAACCACGGACTTCTAAATCACATTCCGGATGTACTCCTAAGTCCAAAATCACCTAACGGAGCTAACAGAACCATCAGAATTCAAATCCGAGATCATTTACATATAGGTCGCCATCCGGTTGACTTTTCCAACTTAAGTTTCTACTTAAGAGATTAAGTGTCACAATTTACTCTGAAACCACTCCGGTCCCAAACCAAATAACCCGATATAATATAATATAGTTGAATAACACAAAAATAAGTAGAAATGAGGAAAATGGGGCTATAACTCTTGAAACGACCGGCCGGGTCATTACAGCCTAGTCGCCCTCAAATCCTCCCATCTCTGGAACCCTAACCTTAGCCGCCTACCCCAAAGACTCTAGCCTAAACCTAGAATAATATGGAGATCTTCCATACTTCCTTTCCTCTTCTTGTGCTCACAATGATTCTTTCTCGTTTTCTTCACATTATTTATTTTGTACTGAGTTATTTAAGGAAGTCAATATTCAGGAGATTTGTTTGGCTCTGATTCTGGATAATTATCATGTTCTTGACTTTATACACTTGAAATGAGGTTGTATGGGTTCGATTCGGAGGGATCCTTGGCTATTTTGGACCTCCTGTCAAGCTAGGGTCTGCCCGATTTTACCCTAGTCCGATTTGAAATGAGTTTGCATGTGATTCCTTTCTTATTCTGTGGTTTAATTGATGTTTTTACTTTCTTGATCTGGGTAAATCGAAAACTATATAAACCCCTCCCCAATTCCCCTAAGACAGACTTTGAATCACTCTCTCTTAATCGCATTTGCTCAATTCTTCGCTCTGTTTCTCTAAGACTATTGTGTTCGATTGGTTATTGGTTGGCTAAAAGCCAAGGCCATTGTAGTACTTCTTAATATCCTCCTTCGGTGCAAGCACTGCTCGGATCCCTTTCAAGGCACTGGTGAACTCTTAAGCACCTGAGATTTGAGGTTCTCACTGTTCCCTTTCAATTACTGCTATTGAGCCACTCTTGAAGCTCTAATTTTTCTCATTCTTTGCTTGTTTATCTTGTAACTGGTTAGTTTTCTTGACTCTTCGGCATAACTATTATTCCTCTATTTGTTCATTTTATACGTATTTTGTGTGCCAATATTATCTAAACTACTAGAAGAGCATGACTTAATTTTTCTTTGCAATTTGCTAATCCTGTGTGTTACTTTGTTGAATGTTTCACTGCAATTTCATTGTCAAGATGATGTTTTGAGAATCCATGTCTAGCGGTGTTAAGTTTGATTAATTCTAATACCTTTAAGACAATATTTGATACACATGTTTGTTCTTACTATATGTGATTGACTTGTATGATTTCTGACCTTCACTGAATTAGGTATTTACTTGCTGATTGATTTGTTGTACTGACTTATGACCCTGTTGGCCCTGAATTGTTATGAACAGTCTTTCCTGTGGGTACTTCTATTTGTTATATTCTAAGTATTAAGTTTTTTGTTATGTCTTGTCTTAGATTTCCATGTTGAAATATTCTTGTGGGGACTGTTATTGGTTTTTGCTCAGAATTGCCTCCTGAACATGTTTTACTTTAAGAGTTTTATGCTAAGTCTTTCATATGTAAATTGCTATTTGCTAGTTTTCTCAGAATTAGTTCATAACTATGCTTATCTTAGGTTTTCATGTTAAAAGCTATCCAACTAGAATTCTATTTGGAAAACTTCATAGAATTGTGTGATGACTGTGTCTTGCCTTATATTTTTCATGCTGAATTCTTACTTGTAGGAGTTGTTATTTGTTATCAAAATTGGATCATGACAATATTTGGCTTGAAATTTTATGCCAAATCCTTCCTATGATGAACCCATATTTTTCATGCTCTTTGTGATTAAGTCCTGGCTATTCTAAGAAGTCCACCTATGTGATGTTGTCACTTTGAACCAACTTTATAAACATGAAAAGCCATCGTATGTGTTCTACATATCCTTCATGATGTATATGCCTGTAGGAATCTATATGTCTCTCAAGGGTGTTCTTGCCCTGTTTATTTGTTCTTGGGATGTTATCTAGGCACTCATATTCTTTTCTAGTTGTAACATTAAGGACTAGATGCGCATATGCTTTTTGTCTAGATTTGAAGTCGCTTGAATAATTGGTTTGCATAGGTCGTCACTTGTATTCTTTGTGTTTTTGTTGGTTGTTAATCATGATGGGTATACAAGGTTTACTTCTGCATTATGAGCCTCGTCTGTTGGGCCATGTTTGGTGTTGGGTTGAAGTATATTGTCAGCCTAGCCTCTGCATATGGAGTTTGGGCTTACCGTCTACATGAAGTTCTAGTTATTTGAAGGTCTAGACGTGTTACTGGGTTATTCTGTATTTGTATTTGGGTTTGTGATTATTTTATCTGGTCTGTAATAACTTGTAAAAGTGAATGATGGGGAAAATAATTAAAAGGGGGTGGGGTAGTCTAATTCTCGCATAAATGGGTAGAGAACATGCTTATAGAATCCAAATGATTTACTTGCTACTTGTTCATTATGTTCTATTTATGTGCACTACTTACTAATAGACAACATGCCTACATGACCTTCATCTTTACTTATCCGCTTAAAAATCATGAATTTAGGACTCCAAGCAACTGATGACTACCTACTACCAATGTGATTTATTTAGAAAGCATGCATATGTGACGTACTATATGTTATCTTGTTCGAATAATTTCTACTACTCCTAGCTATCATGACCATAGAACCTTATGTTACATAATGGAAACTATTTGTGCTACCATGTCCTCCAGTTTTGTTCTTAATACTTCACACCTAGGAAATCGTGACTATAAGGTCCATAAACGAGAATTTGCATCAGTGAACTGCTGCGCCGTTTCAAATACTATCTCAAATTCGATCATTTAGAGATCATGCCTACAAGATTTAAAATAATAATCTGTTTGTTAGACTATTCGTAAACCTAGCCGATCATCTATGTATTCATATAGAAACCATGTCTTAGGTCTGATTAATTCAAAACACATTTGTTCATAACTATCTGTCTTAACTTCACAACAAGCAGAGCATGTTCCTAGGGCATTTCGCTTATCATGTGTGTTTCTTTATTGAATGTTTCACTGCAATTTGATTGTCAAGATGATGTTTTGAGAATCCATGTCTGTGGGCGTTAAGTTTGCTTCAGTTTAATACCATTAAGACAATCTTTGATACACATGTTTGTTCTTACTATATGTGATTAACTTATATTATTTTTCACATTCTCAGAATTAGGTACTTACCTGCTGATTGATTTGTTCTACTGAGTTTATGACCCTATTAGCCTTGAATTATTATGATGAGACTTTTTTGTGGGTACTTCTTTTTCTTTTATGTTTTCCGTATTAAGTTCTTGGTTATGTCTTGCCTTAGATTTCCATGTTGAAATCTTCTTGTGGGGACTGTTATTAGTATCTTCTTAGAATTGCCTCTCGAACATGTTTTAGTTTAAGAGTTTCGTGTTAAATATTTCATATGTAAATTGCTATTTGCTAGTTTTCGCAAATTTAGTTCTTAACCACGCCTACCTTAGGTTTTCATGTTAAAAGATATCCAGTTAGAATTTTATTTTGACAACTTCATAGAATTGGGTCATGACTGTGCCTTGCCTTTGACTTTTCATGCTGAATTCTCACCTATAGGAGTTGCTATTAATTATCAGAATTTGATCATGACCATGTTTTCCTTGAATTTTTATGCCAAATCATTCCTGCAAGGAACCCATGTTTGTTATGCTCATTGTGATTAAGTCCTGACTATTCTAGAAAGTCCACCTTTGTGATGTTGTCACTTTGAACTAACTTTTATAAACCTTGAAAGCCATCATCTATGTTCTGCATATCCTTCATGTTATATATGCCTGTAGGAATCTTTATGTTGCTCTCAAGGGTGTTCTTGCCCTGTTTATGTGTTCTAGGGGTATTATCTGGAGACTTCTGTTCTTTGTTAGTTGTAACATTAAGGACGAGATGCACATATGATTTTTGTCTAGATTTGAAGTCGCCTTAATAATTGGTTCGCATAGGCAGTCACTTGTATTCTTTGTGTTCTTGCTGGTTGTTAATCATGACGAGTAAACAAGGTTTGCTTCTGTATTTTGGGCCTAGTCTGTTGGGCCAAGTTTTGTGTTAGGCTGAAGTACACTGTCAACATGGCCTCTACATCTGGAGTTTTGGGCATGCTGTCTGTATTTGTCATTCGGCCTGTGATTATTCTATCTGGTCTGGATTAACTTGTAAAAATGAATAATTTGGGAAATAATTAAAAGGGGGTTGGGGTAATCCAATTCTCGTATAAATGGGTAGAGAATATGCCTATAAGATCCGAATGATTTTACTTGCTACTTGTTCATCATGTTCTATTTCATTGCACTACTTGCTAATAGACAGTATGCCTATAGGACCTTCAGCTTTACTTATCCTCTTAGAAATCCTAAATTTAGAACTCCAAGCAACTGACGACTACTTAGTGCCAATGTGATTTATTTAGAAAGCATGCATATAAGACGTACTTTGTGTGAACTTGTTCGAATATTTTCTAGTCCACCTAGCTATCATGACCATATGACCTTATGTTAAACAATGGAAACTATTCATCCTATCATGTCCTCCAATTATGTTCTTAACACTTCACAACTAGGAAATCGTGACTATAGGGTCCATAAACGAGAATTTGCATCACTGATCTGCCGTGTTGTTTCAATAACAGTCTCATGTTCTATAATTTAGTGATCCTGTCTATAGAATTTAAAATAATAATATATTTATTAGACTATTTGTGAACCTAGCCGATCATCTACGTATTCACATAGAAACCATGCCTTATGTCTAATTAAAAATGAGCCCTTTGTGCTAACTGCACTTTATATGAAGTCCTATTTGTTTGAACTATGTGCTGAACTTGTCTTTTAATTTTGCCCAGCCTAGGATGGATCTAGAACCACCTATATAGAGGTCCAATGACTCATGGACCATAGGCATGGGACGGATAGGCACAAGTAGGGTACGACCTAGAATATGAGCAACCACTGCACTTTAAAGGGTTGCGAAGTATTATTTATGTTCCATGGGGCGATCCTTTAGGCTAAAAAATTTAGGACTCCCTACTATATCTAATTGTTCTTTGTATAGTTAGTATTTAGATTTATTGTAGCTCAAGAAAGTTGTATCTGTTAATTTGTTAGTAAATAAAGTGCACTCTTTCAAATTGCTCCCTTTACATTATTTGGTATTATTTCTTTCGATTTCATTCCACCTAGAATAACTAATCACTTACTTAGACCTTTTGGTTCCTTTAATTTTAATGGATTAACTTGAATGTCAACTTAGAATAATTACTTATAATTTGATAAATCCTGCATAGCTTAGAATTCGGCTGGGAATCACGGTTGGGTACCTCGGAGAGTGCCTAACACCTTCTCTTCGAGGTAATTTGAGCCATTACCCGATCTTTGGTAACACAGACTAGTTAAAATAGAGTTATTTGCATATAGGTGTCCTAACACACCTTAAAATTGTTTGGTGGCGAATCTTCTAGTTTAACACCCATTTAAAATAGTTGTCACATGTTGAAACCCGCTTTCGCGAGAAAATGGGGCGTGACACCTCTGCATCCTACACCCACACCAAATGATAGATATTCCCCTTCGAGATAGTCTTTCGAGCCTTAAGGTAAGAAATGAACTTCCCCCTTGGCGCTGCAATATAACCCTTCCATTCAATAATGGGTTCTCCTAGAAAATTAAAGCGAATAACTTTCGCCCAACAATCCACGTTGGCATAGGACGAAGCCAACCAGTCCATCCCCATAATGACGTCAAATTCAATCATCTCTAATTTATTAAAAATCAGCTAAGGTATGACGGTCATGAATCATCACATCACAACATCGATATACCCGCATAACTATCACGGACTCACCTATTGGCGTGGACACTTCAAACTGATGATGTAATAATTCGGGATCCTTATCACATTTACTACAACAAGCAGAGAAACATACGACAAAGTGGAACCTGGATCTATCAAAGCATACATATTTATGGAGAACACGGATAATATACTTGTAACAACATCCAGTTGTGACTCTAGGTTCTATTTTCACGATAATGCATATATACAGTTATGTTGTCCACCCGAATTAGACACTCCACCTCTGCCTCTTCCTACTAATTGTTACATACATTGCTCATGAGGGCATGTCAATGATGATGATACAAATACCATTGGCGGCATCATGTTACCAATATTTATCGTTGGGCAATAGGGCATAATATGACCGGGCTGTCCACAAGAGTAGCATAAATCTAGACCCTGGCGACAAATGCCAAAATGATTCCTACAACATCGTTCGCAATGTGGCGCCGGGGGCCTCATCTTACAAGGGTCTCCACTATATTGTAAGCTCTGTCCTAGAGGATTCTGACCCTGACCGGAATGAGTGGTCAAATCATGACGGTGACCCTAAGACTGTAATTTTACATTAGCCACCGGATAAAATGGGTGTCAGGGCGATAGAGGCTTGAACTCACCTCGAGACTTACCATATCACATATGGACCAGGATATTTTATGTTTGCCCCAATCATGCCGAGGAGCTCATTGTTTCCTTTTTTGATCCTCCAAGCTCTACACATAGGCATGAATACGAGCAATGTCCATGTTCAGACTCGGAGAAGCAGTGCTACATTCGTTGATCAAATTTTGTCCCAAACCACCCACAAACTGATGTAGTCTGTCACTCATCTCGGCCACAACAAAGAGAGCATACATGGCCAAGGATTTAAATTGCATGTTATACTCCTAGACACTTATGTTACCCTGCTCCAAACGTAATAATCTATCTTGCTTAGCTCGTTGGAGCTTAAACGGTAAGTGCTGCTGTAGAAATGCTTCAAAAAACTCCCTCCATCCTATTAGTGGGGCAAGGGGTCCCCTAGATTGTTCCCATGTTTCATATCAAATCATAACAATGTCCCTCAACCATTATGTGTCAAGCACCACAGACTCTATATCATTGGCAGGAATAACTCCTAGAGTCGGCTGTATCTAATCTAGAAAATTCTGAGAATATTTGTTTGGATCATTCTTGTAAATACAGAGGGATCCAAATTTATGAAATCCATAACCCTCGTACTGACTGCCCTATCTGAGGTGGCAGGGGCCTGATGTTGGGCTGAGAAGCTACTAATTGAGTCAATAACTGCACAAAATTCCTTATATCTATATCTCATTCAGGAACAACTGGGGGAGAATCGGAGGCACATTAGCTTCTCTTTGTCATTCCGAGGGGTATTGGGGTTGTCCCGAAACATGGGTATCAACCTCATCGTGAGGTTCGTGTTAACCAATAGGGGCAGGTGGTACTTGGCTGGTACCTTCTCCAGATTCTTCATTCAATCCCAGAATAATTGTCTGATGTCTCGTGGTAGGCATCACAATCAACATAAACAAGATGGGGATTAGAAACGAATAACTATGACCCCGCTCTAGCGCACTATGTAGATCAGAAGAAAAGGTATTCACCCTAGATATCCTTTAGCCTCTTATTTATAAGTATGGTGCACAATATACCAATAAACAAGACTCTACTAGATACAAGTAGTAGACTCCCTAGGACAAAACTGCTCGAATACCAAGTCTGTCACACCCCAACATTGGGAGGTGCGACTAGCATACGATGCCTGAAGGCCCGTGCAAACCAACGTCCATACTCATGCCTCTTCGTTATGGAATCTGGGCCAAAGATGCCTCTAATTAATAAGTACACGAATTTAAAATGTACACATCTGACTGAGAAAGGAATATTAACATTTTAAACAGCTTCATAACTGTTACAAACAAAGTTATAACCAACCCTTACATACATTTGAACACTAGTCTGCAAGCCTCTAAGAGTGCCGAGAAATAATACATATAAGCACAACTTGGTCGGGACAGGGCCCCAGCGTACCCAAAATAACTGGAACATACACTCTATTACCTATTAACTTCTGAATAGCTACTCCGAAGAAATGGAGTTTAATGACCAACTGATGGGACAAATACCCTACTGAGGAGGGATGTCACCGGGTCAACCTGCACCTGTGGGCATGAACATAGCGCCTGAAGAAAAGGGCTCCAGTACGAAAGATGTACGGAGTATGTAAAATAGATAATGTGTGTAAATCAAAGACATAACACGAGGGATATCAATACACAAGTTTAACCTAGATACCGTAGACAAGCCACTTAGGGCGTACACTGCCATAACCATGGATCATAAATATAAGCAAGCTTTTGTACAACCAACCTTTTGAATATCCGGGTTTTAGATATTTCAAAGATGACATCTTTACCCGCTATGGTCACTATGAGTTTCTGGTGATGTCTTTTGGGTTGACTAATGCCCTAGCAGCTTTTATGCACTTGATGAATGGCGTATTGCAGCCTTATCTTGATTCATTGATCATTGTTTTCATTGATGATATATTTGTGTGTTCTAACAACCGAGAGGATCATGAATAGTACTTGAGGGTCTATAACAACCCGGCCGGTCATTTTGTGTACTGTAGCCCCATTCCCCTATTTATTGCCTCTTATATGTTCATTTGTGGTATGTGACTTGCTGGGATAGTTGGATTAGTTTCGAAGTGAATTGTGATCACTTAGTCCCAAGGTTGGAAGCCTAGTTTGAGTTGACTGGTGTTTGACTTTTGTGTAGACGACTCTGGAATATTACTTTGATGATTCCAATAGCCTTGTATGGTTATGTTGGACTTAGGCATGCGTCCGGATTTTGATTTAGAGGTTCGTAGGTTGATTTGATGCTTTTTGACAAAAGTTGGAAAGTTTAAGGTTTGGAAGGTTAAGAGGTTAACCGAGAGTTGACTATGTTGATATCGTGTTTGTATTTTGGTTTCGGGAGTTGTAATAGGTCTGTTGTGTCATTTGGCTCTTTCATGTAATATATGAGGTCACTCAGAGTCGATTTGATATGGTTTGGCATGAGTTGTTGACGTTGAAAATTCATTAGTTTCATTAGGCTTGTAGGTGTGATTCATGGTTTTAGTGTTGTTAATATGATTTGAGAATTCCAGTTATTGTGTTTTAGGACTTGTTGGTATGTTTGGATGGGGTCCTGGTGGCCTCGAATGTGTTTCGGATTGTTAGCGGATCATTTTTGGATTTTGGAAGATTGCAGAAGTTTTGGAGTTCTGGTACAATCGCACCTGCGAGGGATTGGCCGCAGGTGCGATGCCACGGAAGCGGCCTAGTGATCGCATAAGAATGCTAGGTTGGAGCTGGGGAGGAACGCAGGTGCAAGGAAATTACCGTATTTGTGAGCCAGAAGATGCAGACAGTTGGGCGCAGATGCGCAATGGGGTCCGCAGAAATGGAGTTTGACTGGAGGAGCAGGGTTCGCAGGTGCGGAAGGATTTTCGCAGGAGAGCGTTCATAGGTACAGAGTAATCACCGCAAAAGTGGTACGTCGGGGCTTAAGTGGATCTCGCAGATGCGAGAATTTGACTGCAAATGCGGTTTCACTAGGAAGAATGTTAAAAATGAGGGTTTGGTCATTTTCTCATATTTGGATTTTTGGAACTCGGTTAGACGCAATTTTTGAAATGTTTTTAATCCTAATTAAAAAGTTAAGTAAATATTAATCACTTTTGATAATAAATATTGATTACCCATTGATTATTACATGTGGGTTATGTGAATTTGAAGTGAAATTTGGGGATTTTAGGCTATGTTATTGGAGAGTGAGGTTTGATGATTTGAGGGTCGATCTACGGTTGGAATCAGATGTAATTGGTCTAATTGGATTCGTATTTGAATGGGGTTTTAGAATTTGTGAATTTGTATGGGTTTTAAGGTGCGGGTCCGGGGTTGACGTTTTGAGCTGACCTTGCATATTTGATTAAAGACTTTAACTTTATCATTAGGGATTATTTTCGATGGGTTTTATTGATGATATTAAGTAGCTTTTGCTAGTTCGAGTCTATCGGAGAACGATTCGTGTGGAAAGGGCTTATTGGAGTATTGATTTATGCGTTTTGAGGTAATATTACATGAGAGGTGTTGGGGTGGCTTTTAGATTTTATTAATTTTATTAATTTTATTTTTTGCTGCTATTTTATGTTTTGTTGTTAAGACGTATAGATTTTTACATCTAGCTGTAAATATTTTCTTATCTTTGTATGTCATGCACCGAATTGTTCATGATTAGAGGTGGCTTTTAGACTATTATGAGATTTGTTTTGCTATCATGCCTCGTTATATCCGTGCCTTCTCTACGTGTATGATTATTTGAGCTATGATTCATGTTAAAAACCATGTCTAGGATATGTGCTACTTGTTTGAGACCTGCTAGGGCTATTCTTGTAGTTTCTGAGCTATTGTCCTTATATGCACACATACTCTCAGTCATGATGCTATATCCGTCTAAGATGCCTCTGTCTCGGTACTTTCTTATTTGATTCCTCACATGTTGTCGATGCATCATATGTGTAACACTGTTAAACTGAGTATTGTGAAACGTGACTATCTGAGAATTGAGCAGTTAATGACTAAGCTTGGGGCCATAGAGTCGATTTGATATGGTTCAGCATGCGTTTTGGAGGTTGAAAGGTCATTAGTTTCATTAGGCTTGTATTGAGGTGTGATTCATTCTTTTGGTGTTGTTTTATGTGATTTGAGATTTCGAGTAAGTTTGTATTATGTTTTAGAACTTGTTGGTATGTTTGGATGGGGTCCTGGGGGCCTCGGATGTGTTTTGGATTGTTAGCGGATAATTTTTGGATTTTGAAAGATTGCTGAAGTTTTGGAGTTCTGGTATAATCGCACATGCGTGGGATTGGCCGCTGGTGCGAGGCCACAGAAGCGGCCTGGTGATCGCAGAATCATGCTAGGTTGGAGATGGGGAGGAATGCGGGTACGAGGAAATTACCGTATTTGCGAGCCAGTAGATGCGAACAGTTGGGCGCAGATATGCAATGGGGTCCGCTGAAATGGAGTGTGACTGGAGGAGCAGGGTTCGCAAGTGCAGAAGGATTTCTGCAGGAGCGCGTCCGTAGGTACGGGGTAATGACCGCAAAAGAGGTACGTCGGGACTTAAGTGGATCTCGCAGTTGCGAGAATTTGACTGCAAAATCGGTTTCACTGGGCAAAATATTAAAAACGAGGGTTTGGTCATTTTCTCATATTTGGATTTTTGGAACTCGGTTAGACGCGATTTTTGAAATGTTTTTCATCCTAATTGAAAAGGTAAGTAAAGATTAATCACTTTTGATCATAACTATTGATCACCCATTGATTATTACACGTGGTTTATGTGAATTTGAAGTGAAATTTAGGGATTTTACGCTATATTATTGGAGAGTAAGGTTTGATGATTTAAGGGTCGATGTATGGTTAGAATCGGATGAAATTGGTATAGTTGGACTCGTATTTGAATGGGGTTTTGTAATTTGTGATTTTTTTTGGGTTTCGAGGTGTGGGTCCGGGGTTGACCTTTTGAGTTGACCTTGCATATTTGATTCAAGACATTATCTTTATCATTGGGGATTATTTTTGATGGTTTTAATTGATGATATTTGGTAGCTTTTTCTAGATTCGAGTCTCTCGGAGGCCGATTCGTGTGGAAAGGTCTTATTGGAGTATTGATTTATGTGTTTTGAGGTAACATATCTAAACTTGGATTTGATGGTATTAACTTTGGGAACTATATTACATGAGAGGTGTTGGGGTGACGCACACGCTAGGTGATGAGAATGTGTGCGTGCACCGAATTGTTCATGATTAGAGGTGGCTTTTAGACTATTATGAGATTTGTTTTGCTATCATGCCTCGTTATATCCGTGCCTTCTCTACGTGTATGATTATTTGAGGTATGATTCATGTTAAAAACCATGTATAGGATATGTGCTACTTCTTTGAGACCTGCTAGGGCTATTCTTGTAGTTTCTGAGCTATTGTCCTTATTTGCACACATACTCTCAGTCGTTAAAAATGGTATCAGAGCTATAGATTAAAAATGGCCAAAATTATACTTCCCAGATGAAAATAAGAAATTTACTTATATTGTAGAAACAGATTCGAGTAATCATAGTTATGGAGGAGTTCTTAAATATAAATATGATAAAGAAAAAATAGAACATCATTGCAGATATTATTCAGGATCTTATACTGAACCACAAGAAAGATGGAAAATAAATAGAAAAGAATTATTTGCATTATATAAATGTTTATTAGCATTTGAACCATACATAGTTTACAACAGATTTATTGTAAGAACAGATAATACCCAAGTAAAATGGTGGATAACCAGAAAAGTACAAGATTCAGTTACAACAAAAGAAATACGCAGACTGGTACTAAATATATTAAACTTTGCATTTACAATTGAAGTAATCACTACTAACAAGAATGTTGTTGCAGATTACTTGTCAAGACAAAGCTACCCAAACCGACCCAGATAATACAATGGAAAATCTACTCTTAGCCATGACTACACTTTGTAAGAAAGTGGAAAGTATGGATGAAGAGATACAGATAATAAGAAAAACAGCTAGTAGTCAGCAGCATGACACAAAAAATGCGGAGATAAGACGATCGGAAGTCTCTAAAATTCCAGAGCTAGAAGGTGACGTTGAGAAACACCTAAAAACTCATAACAGTTTGTTAAATACAGTTGCAGAAAGCAGCACAGCTAGCAGTACATCTGCAAAGAAGAAGGAAGAAACTAAACCCAAATACACAAATATAAATATGAACAATCTATTTTCAAAACCATTCACATAGAAAAATATCCAAAATACCCAGAACGAAATATTCCTACCACCACAGATAAATACCTACAAAGAAAGTCTGAACCAAGCCAAAAAGATATACAACTATATAACCCGTACATATATAGACAACATACACAAAATACAAAACTTTTTAAACAAAAACCCAAGATCCCAAACTACCCAGAATCCAAATGAAGATTATATTACCCATTATCTAACAGGATACAATAAATTAATAGCCCTACCAAATACAAATGCAAAACTAGTAGCCACTTGCTACAATTATGGATTACTAGTGGCCATTCTAGGTATTTGGTGAGAAACGGAGTTGATTTGACGTGATTCGGACGTCCAGTTGAGAAGTTATGGATTTTAAAATGTTCTTGAGAATTTCATTTGAATTGGTGCTAAATTTAGAGTTCTAGGTGTTATTTTGGCGATTTGATCGCGCGAGCAAATTCGTATGATGTTTATAGACTTGTGTGCAAGTTTGGTTTGGAGCGCCGAGGGCTCGGGTGAGTTTCGGATAGGCCACGGGATGATTTGGACTTTGGAAATCTGATTTTTCTGGAGAATCTATGTTCTGGCATGTCCTTCTTAGCGTTCACGAAGGTACTCTCGCGAATGCGAAGAGTAATCCGATGAGGCTGAAAATCCTTCATCGCGAACGCGAAGTGATGGGGGATTTACCCTTCGCGAACGCAACCTGCTCATCGCGAACGCGAAGCACTTGGGGACCTGGGGGAGGGTTGGTCGTTCTTTCATCGCGAACGCGAGCAACGTCTCGCGAACGCGAAGGCCAGGGGAGCGTAACCATCACGAACGTGAGCAACGTCTTGCAAACGCGAAGGCTTGGCAGACAGTACCCTTCACGAACATGACAGTGACCTCGCGAACACAATGCACAATGTCGCCCAGTGCATAAAACAGAATCAAACATGGGTTTAAGCCATTTCTTCAAAAAAATTCAAGAACCAAACGGGTAGAGGCGATTTTCAAGAGTGATTTTCTTCCCCAAAGTATTGGTAAGTGATTCTAAACCATTTTCTTTCAATTACCCATTACATTCCTTGAATTATCAACCAAAAATCTAGAGTTTTTATGGTAGAATTAGCGGTTAGGGAATTTCGGAAATTTGGGGATTTAGACCTCAATTTGAGGTCGGATTCCAAAACTAATTACATATTCGGGCTCGGGGGTGAATGAGTAAAAGGGTTTTGGTCCGAACCTCGGGTTTTGACCAAGCGGGCCGGGGGTCAATTTTTTTACTTTTTGGAGGAAAATTTGGGAAATTTAATTTATGCAATATAATTGATTCCTTTAGCAATATTTGATATTATTGAGTGATTTTTGAATAAATACGAGTGGTTTGGAGGTGAATTCCAAAGGAAAAGTTGTGATTGAGGATTAAGTGGCCTTCGGAGCGAGGTAAGTGTTGTGTCTAACCCTGACTTGACGGAATTAGGAACCTTAGATTAATTGCTAAGTGAAATTCATGTGAGCGGCGTATTTGTGAGGTGACAAGTACCTATGCGCCGCCAATTTACCTGTTTTTCCATATTTCTCTATTTTTCTGATATTGTCTCATTCCTATGCCAAATTGCTACGTGTTATACTAGTGTTATCCAAATTATCGTTCTTATTATGTTTACGGATTTTTCTGGTGATAATTGAATTTTTATTTCAAGTTGAGATTGATATTATGGAACCAAATGTTGAAGTACGGTTTGTACTTGTTATTCTATCTCCCTGTTTTTATTTATGCATTGCATTATGGTAAGTGAGAGTGTTAATGCACGAAGGGTAATGCCGTGCCATATTGTGAGTGTTAATGCACGAAGGGTGATGCCGTGCCATATTGTGAGTATTAATGCACGAAGGGTGATGCCGTGCCATATTGTGAGTGTTAATGCACGAAGGGTGATGCCGTGCCATGATATGAGAGTAAAAGCACGAAGGGTGATGCCGTGCCGTTTCTATTTAATTTTATGGTGAGATTGAGAGTAAAAGCACGAAGGGTGATGGCGTGCATTTTTCCTTACTGTATTCACTATTCCTATTGATTCATGGTATATTGACTGCTCCGGTGATCATTCTGTTGTAGTTCTTTATCTTGTATTCCCCTCAGTATGTTTCCCCTCCCGACATTTCCTATTTAGTTCTTCATTCATGTTATTTGCGTATACACTGTTAAATTGTACAGGTTGATTGTAGGTGCCTTGCCTTAGCCTCGTCACTACTTCGTTGAGGTTAAGCTCGACATTTACCTATACATGGGGTCGGTTGTACTGATGCTGCACTCGGCACTTTCTATGCAGATTTTGATACCGGCTATGGTTGAGCGAGATTTTGCTATTGGTCCGCTGTCCGGAGACTCAAGGGGTTTTTGTGTTATTATACTATTTTCTTCTATTAATTCTATTTTTATTTTTGTCTTATGTTTATTCCATCCTTTTAGAGGGTTATCATTATATAATTTTTCTAATTCATTCTGGATTATTTTTACTTTGTCTATTGTAAATATGATAATTTCTAATTGAGTAGTTGTATTTTTACTTATATTTTCTAATTTTTGTGTGATTTTTTCATTTCCTCGTATCCATTCTGTAGTTTTTCGTTGTTTATTATTTACTCTTTTTGCTCCTACTTTATTTTTACATGGTGTGGTAAATCACCAGTGTGTTCTTTGTTATATTGTGTGGGTATAATTTGTCTAAAAATGACATTCCTAGTAACATATCTTTCGTAGTGAATTCAAAGTTATATATTTCTTCTATAGTTAATATTTTATCCCATATTTGTATTTTTATATTCTTGGCTCTGTAGTTAATCATACTACCTTCATTATTAAATCCTGTTACTACCATAGGTGTTTTTAATTTTTCCCATTTATCTGTTGGTAAACAATTATATTTACATATATTAGCTTCTGCTCCTGTATCTATCATTGGTGTATAGTATCTATTATAATATCCTTCTACTATGACTTTTGCGAGTATATATATTTTCATTCTTCTGTTCTTTTTATTATTATTTTCTTATCTTTGTATGTTATGGTTAATTGCTTATCTCCTAGACTGTATTTGGTGACCCATCCCACATGTATGTTATGGTTAATATCGGAGTTATTTACAACTAGATATTAAAAATAAGACAAATCCAATGATATAATTACTTTAGTAAATTTGACTGTAAATCAGGATTTTACCATCTAAAACTAGAAGATGAATCTAAAAAACTAAGAGCATTTACAGTGCCACAAGGATTTTATGAATGGAATGTTTTACCATTTGGATATAAAAATGCACCAGGAAGATACCAACATTTTATGGATAATTATTTTAACCAACTAGAGAATTGTATAGTATATATAGATGATATATTACTATATTCAAGAACACAAGATGAACATATAAAATTATTAGAAAAATTCATACATATTATAGAAAACTCTGGTATAAGCTTAAGCAAAACCAAAGCAGAAATTATGAAGAATCAGATAGAATTTTTAGGAATACAAATAGATAAAAATGGAATAAAAATGCAAACACACATAGTACAAAAAATAATCAATCTTGATGAAAATATAGATACAAAAAAGAAATTACAATCATTTTTAGGATTAGTAAACCAAGTAAGAGAATATATACCTAAATTAGCAGAAAACCTAAAACCTTTACAGAAAAAACTAAAAAAGGATGTAGAATATGGGTTCGATGAAAAAGATAAGGAACTAATAAGGAAGATTAAAATATTGTGTAAGAAACTACCAAAATTATACTTCCCAGATGAAAATAAGAAATTTACTTATATTGTAGAAACAGATTCGAGTAATCATAGTTATGGAGGAGTTCTTAAATATAAATATGATAAAGAAAAAATAGAACATCATTGCAGATATTATTCAGGATCTTATACTGAACTACAAGAAAGATGGGAAATAAATAGAAAAGAATTATTTGCATTATATAAATGTTTATTAGCATTTGAACCATACATAGTTTACAACAGATTTATTGTAAGAACAGATAATACCCAAGTAAAATGGTGGATAACCAGAAAAGTACAAGATTCAGTTACAACAAAAGAAATACGCAGACAGGTACTAAATATATTAAACTTTACATTTACAATTGAAGTAATCACTACTAACAAGAATGTTGTTGCAGATTACTTGTCAAGACAAAGCTACCCAAACCGACCCAGATAATACAATGAAAAATCTACTTTTAGCCATGACTACACTTTGTAAAAAAGTGGAAAGTATGGATGAAGAGATACAGATAATAAGAAAAACAGCTAGTAGTCAGCAGCATGACACAAAAAATGCGGAGATAAGACGATCGGAAGTCTCTAAAATTCCAGAGCTAGAAGGTGACGTTGAGAAACACCTAAAAACTCATAACAGTTTGTTAAATACAGTTGCAGGAAGCAGCACAGCTAGCAGTACATCTGCAAAGAAGAAGGAAGAAATTAAACCCAAATACACAAATATAAATATGAACAATCTATTTTCAAAACCATTCACATAGAAAAATATCCAAAATACCCAGAACGAAATATTCCTACCACCACAGATAAATACCTACAAAGAAAGTCTGAACCAAGCCAAAAAGATATACAACCATATAACCCGTACATATATAGACAACATACACAAAATACAAAACTTTTTAAACAAAAACCCAAGATCCCAAACTACCCAGAATCCAAATGAAGATTATATTACCCATTATCTAACAGGATACAATAAATTAATAGCCCTACCAAATACAAATGCAAAACTAGTAGCCACTTGCTATAATTATGGATTACTAGATACTGTATACACACAAACAGGACAGGAGATAGCTACCATACCGGAGTTACACAGAGCATTTATGCAATACAGAAGAATAACTAAAGGAACGTTATTCTATATACGATTTTATTCAGCTACAGCAGAGATATTATATGAAGAAATAAAGCCTATCATACAAGTTATCAAGATCGGACTTACAAGAGAAATGCTCATACCAGAAAGAATAGAAGAACAAGAAGAGATAGAAAAAATAAATATTCCAGACTTTTATGCAAATAAAAGGATTATTGGAATATCCACTATACTAAATGAACTAGCAAACAACTACCTAAACCAGAATGCGATTTGGAGTTATTATTCAAGAGAACAAACAATGATATATTCAAACTGCAGAGAAATACGAGAAGCAGATATGGAGGAATTAAGACAATGGGTCTTAAGCCTTTTAAAACCAGAACAACCTACAACTACGAGAGCTATAAGGACGAATTTCATTTCTCCAGAACTGTTAACAAGATACTGCAAGATAATCAGTCACAAATATCCAGACCACATATGCTCAAAATGCAAAGGAGAAGATAACATTGTTCCAGACGTACAACTGGAATAATCGAGAAGAAGACGACAAACTAGACGACAAAAACTATGGCAGACAAGATAAAGTAAAAGAATTAGATTCTTTTCTTTTTTAAATAATGTTATTTTGTTTTTTGTAAAAGTCGTAAAGTAAATAGTTCTTTACTTTACAAAAGTAAGAGTCAGTCTCATGAACAGTAGAGGTCGTTCATGAATAGTAAAAGTCAGTTTCATGAACAGTAAAGGTCGTTCATGAATAGTAAAAGTCAGTTTCATGAACAGTAAAGGTCGTTCATGAACAGTAAGAGTCATTTTGTAATCTTTAAATAGACTTTCAATTATGAATAAAAAACAGGCTACATCTTCAGGCCAAGGGATTCTCTCTCCTCTCTCTCTTTCTTCTCTTACTAAACATACTCAAAGATAAAATACAGGAAAGCTATGGATAAACAAGAATATATAAAAGCTATGGATCAACAAGAAGATATCAAGAACTTACAAAAACAGGTATGTCACACTATAATCATGAGTAGCTAAATTAATATATTCCTGATAATCTCTTACATGTAAATTATAATTATCCATCATATAATAGTACTGTTATAAGAAATCATCTTGAGTAAGTTTGCCATGAAAATATGCTAAGAATAAGTAAGCCCAGACTATGCATCCTAAGGTTGAAACCGGTAGGCAGAGAGGCCGTTTAGGGAAGTAAACAAAGTTGAAGCGCTGTTAGGGTAACTGATTGAAGCAAAAAATCATGGTAGTGACCGGAAAAGATGATTAAAATAACTTATTATAATATGATGAATAAGGATAATAGACATAGAGATTAAAAGGAATATGTTTAGCAAATCATATGATAAAATGAACACCTACTTAATAGATGACGATCTTAGCTATAAAATACTTATATTATATATACTAAAAGATATTAATAATGATGTAAGAAGAATAATCTATGAAAAATTACTCACCTATGAAATAACAGAAATAATGGACCGGAATTGGACAGAATTAATTATACCAGAAATAGATTTATATGAACTAGATTTATATTTCGATAACACATAATGAATAATATATACCTACAATACTGGCAACAAACTACCGACAGTATAAAATTACTAACAAATCTAGTAAAAACTAATATAGAAGAATACCAAAGAACCCAAGATATAGAATATATAGAATATATATTAGAAAGCTTAAAAGAAATAATTAGATTAATTCCACTACAAAAAGAATATTTTGAAAAAGCTTTTACATCTGAGTGAATTATAAATGAAATTAAATAAAAATAGAAAGGACACTAAAAATAAAGAAAGGACCATAAAAATGGTATCAGAGCTATAGATTAAAAATGAATAAAGAAGAATTTGCCATAGACGAAAAAACATATGAAAATCAAGATGGATTGAAAATAAAAATAATATTTTCAAATTTAGGCAGAAGATATAAAAAAATAGGAGACCAATTATACCTTATGATAGAAAAAGAAACAGCAAGAGTAGAAGATAGCTTAACAGCTATGACAAGAATAAGTAAAGAAAATGAAGAAATTGATAAGAAAAAAGAAATAGAAATTATTAAAAATCAAGCAAACAGAGAAATACAACAATTAGAAGAAACTAAAAACACAAAAATTATAGCATTAGAAAAAGAATTAACATGTTAAAAGCACTATATGAAAACAAGCAAAGAGAGAAAAATAAAGAAATAGAATTAACAGATGAGATAAATAAATTTAAACAAATATTACAACCAGAAGAAAATCCCAGAATTGATGAAATAGATAGAATTGAAGAAATAGATAACAATATAAATGACCAAAAGTCAGAATCAAGTGAAATAAGTGAAACATATACAGAACTTTTAGAAAATATAGAAAATATAAAAATGTAGAAATAAATAAAGGAGATGTAAATATGGATGAAAAACCTAGTACATCAGGTGTAAAAAATCCAAAAGGATTATACCCAAATTATTATACAGCTAACTATGAACAACATGATAGAAAAAAATACACTATGGGATAGTAGACTAAATAGGAAATGGACACCAAAACCAATATCTGAACAATATAACTTCTTTGATTTAGATTGCGTAGCAGATATAAATAAAACAATCCAACTATGGATAGGATATTTATCTAAACAATTGGTAGATAATAAAATAGGAATGGCAGAAACAGCAGGATATATAGAAAGAACACTCTTAGGAACAGTAAAATTATGGTTGCACAATTTAACAAAAGAAAGTATAGATACCTTAAGAAGTAATAAAAAATTTAATGGTGAAATAGCAACAACAAATATAGAAATATTATATAAATATGAAATAGCCATAAGAAACGAATTTAGTAGTATGACTACAGAAATTGAAGAACAAAATAAGGAGAAACAAACAAATAGAAACCTAATAACAAAATTAGCAATATGTAATATGTGCTATATAGATGAATATACTTGTGCATTTAGAGAATATTATTATAAAGGAACATATAATATAGAAGAAGGCAAAGAAATAAGAAAACTATATTTCACAAAATTACCAGAACCTTTTAATTCTAAAATAATAAAAGATTGGAATGAAGCAGGAGTAACAGATACTTTAGGAGCTAGGATAAGATTTCTACAACAATGGTTTGTACAGTTATGCGAAAAATATAAAGAAGAAACAAAAATAGAAAGAATATTAATAAAAAACTTAAGATGTTGTAAAAATAAAACAGCACCACAATTCGGATGTACAGATACAGATAAATATAATAAAAAATGGAAAACAAAGAAATATAATAAATATAAGTCAAAATATAAAAATAAAAAACCAAGAAAAAGATATTATGTAAAAAATTATCAGGCTAAAAGACCGTTTAGACCAAAAAAGAAACTAACAGAATGTACTTGTTATAACTGTGGAAAATTAGGACATATAGCTAAAGATTGTAAAGCACCTAGAAACTTAAAGAAAAAACAAATAACTGAAATCATAATTAATGATGAAGAATATATGCAAATGGAATATATAGATTATGAACTAGATAGTGAAGATAGCGTATATGAAATATCAGATATAGAAGATGAAATAGAAGATGAAATAACTAAAGAAGATGATGAAACCTAATGACTGAAAAAGAAATAGAAGTAATAACACGAGAAGAATATAAAGATGAAGAATCCTCAGAACAAAAAATCATATTTGATAATAATATATTTGAACAAATAAAAGGAAAAGAATTAGACCTCAGTGTCGAAAAAATATTCGAAGTACCTACAATAAAAAATTGGTTCAAAAGACAAAAAGAAGAATATTACGTGGTTAGCCAAAAAGAACATATAATTGACTGTAAATACACAAAAGGAAAAGCCAAAATACCAATAATAAACAAAAGAATAATAAATAAAGAAATACAAGAAATAAAGGCAAAAAACCCAATTAAATATGTACACTTAGGAGGAACTGAAATACTAATAAAAGCATATTTTAGGGAAGGAATAGATACCCCTATAGAAATATATTTAGCAGATGATAGAATAATTCAACCTATAGAAAAAAGCATAATAAGTGCAATAAAAGGAAATCTCATATATCAAAAATTCAAATTCATAATAAATGCCAATTATTCAATAGCAATAAACGATAAGAATATAGACAAATCATTAGTATTATACTGGAAAATGTCAGGAATAGAATTAACACCTGGAAGTAAAATATTTACAGCTAGATGTAAAAATCTATACGTCTTAACAACAAAATATAAAATAGCAGCAAAAAATAAAATTAATAAAATCAAAATAGAAGGGCAAGTTGAGCGCTAGGTATATCGGAGTTATAAGCAATTAACCATAACATACAAACCTGTGAAAATAAGAAATTATACTTATTTTCGTCTTAAATAACTCCGTTTCTCAACTGACGAACCTGCCGATCTAGAATGGCCACCGGTTCCTCCTCGTAAGTCAAATCCCTGTCCAACTGGACAGAGCTGAAATCTAACACGTGGGATGGGTCACCATGATATTTTCGGAGCATAGACACATGGAATACCGGATGAACTGAGGATAACCCTGGAGGCAATGCAAGTCGATAAGCTACCTCCCCCACTCTCTCGAGGATCTCAAATTGCCCGATATACCTAGCGCTCAACTTGCCCTTCTTCCCAAATCTCATAACACCCTTCATAGGCGATACCCGAAGCAATATTCTTTATCCAACCATGAATGCAATATCACGAACTTTACAGTCAGCATAACTCTTTTGCCTGGACTGAGCTGTACGAAGTCGATCCTGTATAATCTTGACCTTGTCCAAGGCCTCCTGAACTAAATCTATACCCAATAACCGAGCCTCCCCCGGCTCGAACCACCCAACTGGCGACCTACACCGTCTACCATATAATGCCTCATAGGGAGGCATCTGAATGCTCGACTTGTAGCTGTTATTGTAGGCAAACTCCGCTAACGGCAAAAACTGATCCCAAGAACCTCCAAAGTCAATAACACAGGCGCGGAGCATATCCTCCAAGATTTGAATAGTACGCTCGGACTGCCCGTCTGTCTGAGGATGAAATGTTGTGCTCAACTCAACCCACTTACCCAACTCACGCTGAACTGCCCTCCAAAAGTGCGAGGTAAACTACATACCTCGATCAAAAATGATAGACATGGGCACACCGTGAAGACGGACGATCTCACGAATATAAATCTCTGCCAACCGCTCCGAGGAATAGGTATCTGCCACAGGAATGAAATGAGATGACTTAGTCAGCCTCTCCACAATGACCCAAACTGCATCGAACCTTCTCTGAGTCCGTAGGAGTCCAACAACAAAGTCCATAGTGATAGCTCCCACTTCCACTCGGGAATATCTAACCTCTGAAGTAAACCACCAGGTCTTTGATGCTCACACTTTACCGGCTGGAAATTTAGGCACCGCGCTACATAGCCAACTATGTCCTTCTTCATTCGCCTCTACCAATAATGTTGCCTCAAGTCTTGATACATCTTGGCGGCACCCGGATGAATAGAATACCGAGAACTGTGGGACTCCTCAAGGATTAACTCACGAAGTCCATCCACATTAGGCACACAAATAGGACCCTGCATCCTCAAAACTCCGTCATCTCCAACAGTAACCTGCTTGGCATCACCGTGACGCACTGTGTCTCTAAGGACAAGTAAATGAGGATCGTCATCTTACCGATCTCTGATGCGCTCAAATAAAGAAGACCGAGCAACTGTACAAGCTAGAACACGGTTGGGCTCAGAAACATCTAACCTCACGAACTGGTTGGCCAAGGCCTGAACATACAATGCAAGCGGTCTCTCACCAACTGGAATATATGCAAGGCTACCCATACTGACTACCTTTCTACTTAAAGCATCGGCCACCACATTGGCCTTCCCGAGATGATACAATATAGTGATATCATAGTCTTTCAATAGCTCCAGCCACCTACTCTACCTCAAATTGAGTTCCTTCTGCTTGAACAAATACTGCAAGCTCCGATGATCAGTGAATACCTCACATGGCACGCCGTAAAGATAGTGCCTCCAAATATTCAGCGGGTGAACAATGGCTGCCAGCTCTAGATCATGAACATGGTAATTCTTCTCGTGAACCTTCAGCTGCCGTGATGCATATGCAATAACCTTGTCACCCTGCATCAATACCGCACCCAGACCAATAAGAGATGCACTATAATATACTGTATAAGATCCTGAACCAGTGGGTAACACCAATACCGGTGCCGTAGTGAAAGCTGTCTTGAGCTTCTGAAAGCTCACTTCACACTTGTCTGACCACCTGAACGGGGCACCCTTCTGGGTCAATCTGGTCAACGGGGCTACTATAGATGAAAACCCCTCCATAAATCAATGGTAATAGCCTGCCAAACCCAGGAAACTACGGATCTCTGTAGCTGATGAGGGTCTATGCCAGTTCTGGACTGCCTCAATCTTCTTAGGATCCACCTGAATACCCTCTGCTGACATAACGTGACCCAAGAAAGCAATTGATCTCAACCAAAACTCACATTTTGAGAACTTAGCATATAACTGGCTGTCTTTCAAAGTCTGAAGAACGATCCGAATATGCTGCTCATGCTCCTCTCGACTGTGGGAGTAGATCAAGATATCATCAATAAACACAACCACAAAGGAATCCACGTAGGGTTTGAACACCCGGTTCATCAAATCCATGAAGGCTGTTGGGGCATTTGTCAGCCCAAATGACATCACTAAAAACTCATAATGCCCATACCGAGTTCGAAAAGCTGTCTTAGGAACATCGGATGCCCTAATCCTCAACTGATGGTAGCCATATTTCAAATCAATCTTTGAAAACACCTTGGCACCCTGAAGCTGATCAAATAAATCATCAATCCTCGGCAATGGATATTTATTCTTGATGGTGACTTTGTTCAACTGCCGATAATCTATACACATCCTCATCGATCCATCTTTCTTCTTCACAAACAATACAGGTGCACCCCAGGGCGAGATACTAGGTCTAATGAAGCCCTTATCAAGCAAATCTTGCAACTGCTCCTTCAATTCTTTCAACTCTTGCGGGGCCATGCGATATGGTGGAATGGAAATAGGCTGAGTGCCCGGAGCCAAATCAATGCAGAAATCAATATCCCTGTCGGGTGGCATCCCCGGCAGGTCTGCAGGAAACACCTTTGGAAACTCACAAACAACCGAAACAGAATCTATGGAAGGCACCTCCGCACTAGAATCGCGGACATAAGCCAAATAAGCTAGACACCCCTTCTCGACCATATGCCGAGCCTTTACGTAAGGGATAACCCTGCTGGTAGAATGGCCGAGATTCCCTCTCCACTCTAATCGAGGCAACCCCTGCAAGGCTAAGGTCACCGTCTTGGCGTGACAATCTAATATAGCATGATAAGGTAACGGACAATCCATACCCAGTATGACATCAAAATCAACCATGTCGAGAAGTAGAAGATCTACACGAGTCTCAAGACTCCCAATGGTGACCACACACGAACGATAAACACGATCTACAATAATAGCATCTCCCACTGGCGTGGACACATATACAGGAGCACTCAAGGAATCATAGGGCACAACCAAATAGGAAGCAAAATAGGATGACACATAGGAGTAAGTAGATCCCGGATCAAATAGAAACTGAAGCATCTCTACTACAAACTGAAATAGTACCTGTGATGACTGCGTCAGATGACTCAGCCTCAGGCCTGGCTGAGAAAGCATAACACCAGGGCTGGGCCCCACCACCCTGAACTACGTCCCTGGGACGGCCTCTAGCTGGCTGGTCTTCACCTCTAACGGTCTGACCTCCACCTTTAACTGTCTGACCCCTACCTCTGGCTGCCTGACCGCTGCCTCTGGCTGGCTGATCAGGTGGTGCAGCAACTGGTGCCGGAATCATGGCACGAGAACTCTGATGTTGTGTGCTGCCCGTTGCCCAAGGGCAAAATATGGCAATGTGTCTCGGATCACCACAAGTATAACATAACCTCGGCTTCTATGACTGCTGACCCTGAAATTGACCCTGTCGACCTGAATAACCACCCTGATAACTCTGGAGTGGAGGTGCACAAATAGGAGCTGGTCGAAATAATGTATCTAAGGGCCACGACCACCTGAGGCACCGTGGGATGCCCGGAGCGCTGAATGAAATGGCCTGGAAGGATGGCCTCTACCAAAAGTACTTTTGCCTCTAGATGAGGCATCGCTGAACTCACCGGAATGATGAGGTCTCTTGTCAGACCCCTGACCTCCCTGAGTAAGAACCATCTCGACTCGTCTGGCAACATTAGCAGTCGCCTGAAAAGAAATCTCAACTCCCAGTCTCCTTAACCTTATGCAATCTGATAGGCTGAACAAGTCCATCAATAAACCTCCTCAGCCTTTCTCTCTCGGTGGGTAGCAGAAGAATGGCATGACGGGCTAAATCCAAAAAATGGGTCTCATACTGAGTAACCGTCATACCGCCCTGCTGGAGACGCTTAAACTGACGGTGATGCTCCTCCCTCAATATGATAGGCAGAAACTTCTCTATGAAGAGCTGAGAGAACTGGTCCCAAGTAAGAGCAGGCGACCTAGCTGGTCTGGTCAACAAGTAATCTCTCCACCATTTCTTGGCGGAACCAGTCATTTGAAATGCAGCAAAATCGACCCCATTGGTCTCAACTATACCCATGTTTTGTAGAACCTCGTGACAGCTGTCAAGATACTCCTGGGGGTCCTCTGAAAGGGCACCACTGAAGTGAATAGGAAAGAGCTTGGTAAACCTGTCCAATCTCCATAAAGCCTCAGAAGACATAGCTGACCCATCTCCGACCTGTGTTGCAATAACCAGCTGAACGAATTCGACTGGCTGAGCTACTGGAGCCTGATACTGAGGAGCCATCTGCTCCGGAGCAGGAGTGATTGGAGTCTGGGCTCCTCCTCCAGCCTGAGAGACTGCTGGTGCCATGGGAAATGCGCCAGTCTAGGCCACACTCTCCATAAGGCCTACCAAATGGACCAAAGCGTCCTGAAGTACTGGGGTAGCAATGAACCCCTTCGGAACCTGAGCTAGTCCGATAGGAACAGTCTGGGCTGGAACCTCCTTGCCAATCTCTATCTGAGGCTCCACTGCTAGGGTTGCTGCTCGGGCCCTAGGCTGAGCCCTGTCCCTACCTCGGCCTCTGGCACAACTTCGGCCTCGACCTCTGCCCCGCGTAGGAGCTATCACTGGAGGCTCTGGCTGCTGCTCAGCTGAGGAAGCGGTACACATTCTCGCCATCTGCGAGAGAATAAGAGTAGAAGAGTTCAATCAGTATTGCGAAAGCAAAAATTGCATGACAAGGAAAAATAGAAGTGAAACTTGTTCCTAAACTTCATAGCCTATAGAAGATAAGCACAGACGTCTTCGAACCGATCCTCCAGACTCTACTAAGCTTGCTCGTGAATCGTGAGACCTAGGCAACCTAGTGCTCTGATACCAGCTGTCACGATCCGAACTTTCCCACCGATGGAACCGTGATGGCGCCTAACATTTCACTTGCCAGGCAAGCCAACATTAGAGAATCGTTAAACCAATTCCTTATTTTCATTCATTAAGCAATAATAATTAACTAAAATGAAATATAATAAGTGCGGAATATCATAAAAACTGTATTAATTACTACCACCCGGATCTGGAGTCACAATTCACGAGCATTCTAGAGTTTACTACAAGTAATAGTATGAAAGAAATATAACTGTCTAAATAAAATAAACAGTAGAACAGAAATTATAGACGGGGACTTCAAGGTCTGTGGACGCCGACAGATCTACCTTGAGTCTCCGGACAGCGGACTAATAGCAAAATCTCGATCAACCAGAGCCGGTATCAAAATCTGCACAGAAAGTGCAGAGTGCAACATCAGTACAACTGACCCCATGTACTGGTAAGTGTCGAGCCTAACCTCGACGAAGTAGTGACGAGGCTAAGGCAAGGCACCTACAATCAACCTGTACAATTTAACAGTGTATACGCAAATAACAAGAATGAAGAACTAAACAGGAAATGTCGGAAGGGGAAATATACTAAGGGGAATACAAGATAAAGAACTACAACAGAATGATCACCGGAGCAGTCAATGGACCATGAATCAACAGGAATAGTGAATACAGTTAGGAAAAATGCACGGCATCACCCTTCGTGCTTTTACTCTCAATCTCACCATAAAATAAATAGAAACGGCACAGCATCACCCTTCGTGCATTAACACTCACAATATGGCACGGCATCACCCTTCGTGTATTAACACTCACAATATGGCACGGTATCACCCTTCATGCATTAATACTCACAATATGGTACGGCATCACCCTTCGTGTATTAACACTCACAATATGGCACATCATCACCCTTCATGCATTAACACTCTCCCTTACTATAATGCAATGCATAAATAACAACAGGGAGATAGAATAACAAGTACAAACCGTACTTCAACATTTGGTTCCATAATATCAATCTCAACTTGAAATAAAAATTCAATTATCACCAGAAAATCCGTAAACATAATAAGAACGATAATTTAGATAACACTAGTATAACACGTAGCAATTTGGCATAGGAATGAGACAATATCAGGAAAACAGAGAAACATGGAAAAACAAGTAAATTGGCGGCGCATATGTACTCTTCACCTCACATATACGCCGCTCACATGAATTTCACTTAGCAATTAATCTAAGGTTCCTAATTCCCTCAAGTCAGGGTTAGACACAACACTTACCTCGCTCTGAATGCCACTTAATCCTCAATCACAGCTTTTCCTTTGGAATTCACCTCCAAACCACTCGTATCTATTCAAAAATGACTCAATAATATCAAATATTGCTAAAGGAATCAATTATATTGCATAAATTAAATTTCCCAAATTTTCCTCCAAAAAGTAGAAAAATCGACCCCAAGCTCGCTTGGTCAAAACCCGAGGTTCGGACCAAAATTCTTTTACCCATTCACCCCCGAGCCCGAATATGTAATTAGTTTTGGAATCCGACCTCAAATTGAGGTCTAAATCCCCAAATTCCCGAAATCCCTATTTTCTACCCTAACCCCTAATTCTACCAAAAAAAAACTCTAGATTTTTGGTTGATAATTCAAGAAATGTAATGGGTAATTGAAAGAAAATGGATTAGAATCACTTACCAACACTTTGGGGAAGAAAATGACTCTTGAAAATCGCCTCTACCCATTTGATTCTTGAAAAATGTTGAAGAAATGGGTTAAACCCGTGTTTGATTCTGCTTTATGCACTAGGCGACAGTGTGCATCGCGTTCGCGAAGGGTACTGGCCGCCAAGCCTTCGCGTTCGTGAGACATTGCTCGTGTTCGCGATGGTTAAGCTCCCCTGGCCTTCGCGTTTGCGAGACATTGCTCGCGTTCGCGATGAAAGAACGACCAACCCTCCCCCAGGTCCCCAAGTGCTTCGCGTTCACGATGAGCAGGTCGCGTTCGCGAAGGGTAAATCCCCCATCACTTCGCGTTCGCGACCAGGCCTTCGCGTTCGCGATGAAGGATTTTCAGCCTCACCGGATTACTCTTCAAGTTTGCGAGAGTACCTTCGCGAACGTGAAGAAGGACATGCCAGAACACAGATTCTGCAGAAAAACCAGATTTCCAAAGTCCAAATCATCCCGTGGCCTATCCGAAACTCACCCGAGCCCTCGGGGCTCCAAACCAAACATGAACACAAGTCTAAAAATATCATACAAATTTGCTCGCGCGATCAAATCGCCAAAATAACACCTAGAACTCTAAATTTAGCACCAATTCAAATGAAATTCTCAAGAACACTTTAAAATCCATAACTTCTTAACTGGACGTTTGAATCACGTCAAATCAACTCCGTTTCTCACCAAATTTCACAGACATGTCTTAAATATTGTAATTAACCTGTACCAAGCTCCGGGACCAAAATACGGACCCGATACTAACAATGCCAAATATCAATCAATTCTTAAAAACAAATAATTTCCAAACTTTTAAATTTTCATCAAAAATTCATAACTCAAGCTAGGGACCTCCAAATTAGATTCCGGGCATACACCTAGGTCCCATAATTCGATACGGACCCACCGGGACTGTCAAAGCACGGATCTGGGCCCGTTTACCAAAAATGTTGACCGAAGTAAACTAAAATTAACTTTTAAGACAAAAATTCTTATTTTCATTAGTTTTCAACATAAAAGCTTTCCGGAAACCTGCCCGGACTACGCACGCAAATCGAGGAGGGTAAAAAATGAGATTGTGAAGGCTTAAGAGCGCCGATTCGAGTTCTAAAATATAAGATGACCTTTTGGGTCATCACATGTTTGGGGATTTTAGGCTATGTTATTGGAGAGTGACGTTTGATGATTTGAGGGTCGATTTATGGTTGGAATTTGATGAAGTTGGTATGGTTGGACTCGTATTTGAATGGGTTTTTGGAATGTTTTAATTTTTTCGAGTTTCGGGGTACGGGCTCGTGGTTTACATTTTGGGTTAACCTTGCATATTTGATTCAAGACTATAGATTTATCATTTCAAATTATTTTCGATGGTTTTTATTGATGATATTAAGTTGCTTTGGCTAGATTCGAGTCGCACGGAGGCCGATTCATGTGGCAAGGGCTTTTTGGGGTATTGATTTGCACGTTTTGAGGTAAGTAACGTATCTAATCTTAAATTTGAGGGTATTTAATCATGGGAGCTATATTACATGAGAGCTATTGGGGTGACACACGCGCTAGGTGACGGGCATGTGTGCGTGCACCGAAGTGTTCATGATTAGAGGTGGCTTTTAGACTACTATGAATTTGTTTTGCTATCATGCCTCGTTATATCTGTGTCTTTTCTACTTGTATGATTATTTGAGCTATGATTCATGTTAGAAACCATGTCTAGACTGTGTGTACTTGTTTGAGACATGATAGGGCTATTCTTGCAGTTTCTGAGCTATTTGCCTTAATTGCACGCATACGCTCAGTCATGATGCTATATCCATGTATGATTTCTTTATCTCAATACTTTATTAATGGATTCCTCACATGTTGTTGATGCCTCTTGTGTGTAACACCGTTGAACTAAGTATTGTGAGATGTGATTATCTAAGACTTGAGCGGTTAATGATTGAGCTTGGGGCCATAGAACCGTATTGATTTTGAGGTGACGCGTACGCCAGATTCATATTGGGCTATGTGTTATTGATTTGGGGCGACGCGTGCACCAGGCCCCATTATTTGGGCTATGTGATTATAACTAGTGCTTGGGCAGGATCCTCCCCTTCGGAGTCTGACATGCTAGTAGTGGGCGCTATATTATATATACGTGTTTTGGTAATGGGATTCTATGCCAGGCACCCCTACAGTGCTAAGTGATGTTGTGTGGTTATAATTAATGGTTTCATTGTGATATTGTTGATTTGACATGTAGGCATATAGATGTACCTTCCTTATGCTAGCTGGTAAATGGAATGTTCTATTTGTGTTGGGCTTAAACTGCTATACTTGGAAAGCATGTGTAAATTCCTGAAATGTTAACGAACTGAACAAAATATCATTGAGTTACCTACTTCTATTGTTTCCTTTATATCCTACATTGCTAGTGGTTATTGATATTTGTTTTTGACTGTTGTTTCTAAGCTCATCACAACTTTCAGTGAAATGTAAGATTTGTCACTTATTGAGTACATAGGGTCGGTTATACTCATACTACACTCTACATTTTGTGTGCACATCCAGGTACTTCCAGACGAGGTGATTTCTATAGTTGTGTTGCTACCAGCATTTAGGGGACTATGAGGTAGCTGCTATGTCATCCGCAAACCTTGAAGCTCTCTTTTGTTTATTTATGTTATTACTGTCCTACTATTCACACAATTGTATTAACACTTTGGTCCTGTATTTTGTTGCTCAGTAGTGCTCATGTACTCGCCGACACCAAATCTTTGGGATGATTGTAGCAGTACTGTTGTTGTTTTCATCAGAAACTTCATGATATTTCTGCTATTCAGTTTATTAAACCATGTTTTATTCAAATTCGTTGTTATTATGTAACTGTTGTCTTATCTAGAAAGTAGTGTTAGGCGCCGTCGCAACTTCGTTAGGAGTTACTTCGTGATAGGATCATGCTCCAGACTTTGAGGTAGATGAAGCTATATGCTAAATTCTCCAAGTGTGAGTTTTGGCTTGATTAGGTGGCATTCTTGGGTCATATAGTATGCAGTGAGGGGATTATGGTGGATCTGAAAAGGGTTGAGGTAGTTTAGAGTTGGCCCAGACCGTCTACTACTACTGAGATCAGGAGTTTCATTGGGGTGGCTGGGTATTTTCGCCATTTTGTAGAAGGGTTTTCATCTATAGCAGCCCCATTGACTAGATTGACACAGAAGGGTGCCCCATTCAGGTGGTATGATGAATGTGAGGAGAGCTTTCAGAAGCTTAGGAGTGTCTTAACTACAGCTCCAGTTCTTGTTTTACCTTCAGGATCGAGTTCTTATACAGTTCTTGATATCGGGCTCGGATTTTGATTCCGGGATTTGGAATAGGTCCGTTGTGTCATTTGGGACTTACATGCAAAATTTGAGGTCATTTAGAGTTAATTTGATATGGTTCGGCATGAGTTTTGGAAGTTGAAAGTTCATTAATTTATTAGGTTTGAATTGGGGTGCTATTCATTGTTTTTATGTTGTTTTATGTGATTTGAGGCCTCAAGTAGGTCCGCGTTATGTTTTTGGATTGGTTGGTATGTTTGTACGGGGCCTCGGGTGTGTTTCGGATTGTGTTCGGACCATTTCTGGACTTAGATGAATTGATGAAGGTTCAGGTTTCTGGTGTTTACGCATCTCCGGAGCGCTTGGCCGCAGGTACAAAGGGAGAGGCCGGTAGAGGAAGTCCACAGATGCAGACTACTGGCCACAGGTGTCTAGGTACAGATGCGCAAAAGAATCCGCAGAAGCGACTAGGGGTCCGCAGAAGCGAATGGTCGGGGAGTTAGTGGTTTCCGCATCAGCGAAGGGATTGCCGAAAATGCGGCGTCGCATGTGCGACCATTTGGACCGCATATGCGGTTTTGATGGACATAATACATATTTCAAAGGGTTTGGTGTTTTTCTTATTTTTAGAGTTGTGGAGCTCGGTTGAAAGCGATTTTGAAAGGCTTTTGATCACAATTGAAAGGGTAAGTGATCTTTGCATAATTATTTTGTTAGTATTTGATTACCCATTGATTATTACACCTAATTTATGAGAATTTAAGGTAGGATTTGGTGGTTTTTGGACTATTTTATTGGAGAGAGAGATTTGGTGATTTGAATGTCGATTTGATGTTGGAATTTGATGAAATACACGTATTTGGACTCGTATTGGAATGGGTATTCAGAATTTGTGTGTTTGGTTGGGTTCCGGGGTGCAGGCCCGGGGTTGACTTTTTGGGCTAAATTATTTATTTAAATTATAGATTTTAGACTTATCTTTTGGAATTGTTTCCTATGGCTTTTATTGATTAAATTAAGTTATTTTGGCTAGATTCGACCCATCCAGAGACTAATTCACGTGGGAAAGGCTTATTATATTAGTGATTTGGCTTGATTGAGGTAAGTGTCTTACACAAAATTGGTTGAGGAACTAGTTGCTTGAGTTTTTCTTGATAGCTATGTGCTAGGGGGTGGCACACATGTGTGGAGCTAAGCCTATGTGCATGCATCGGGGAGTTTTCTAGGCTCAGGATAGTGCTTAGGCTATGATATGCCTTGAATTGATTGCCAAGATTCATGTTGTGATGTTTCTCTTATTTGTACAACTATTGTGAGATATTGAGCCATGTTTGAGGTTTCATAGATGTTAATCTCCTGATTAAATCTGATAGTTACTATTTTGTGGGTATTTACCTGATTTGAGCTATGATATCACACTCGCACATGCATACACCTTAGCTTAATAGCCAGACCAGAAGTATAAAATTTGATTATCTTTGATCATGTACATGTATTCTTGTATATATGCATTATGTGTGATATGGATTGGACTAGTAGCTCATGACCATGTCGGGCGAATTGTGATATTGTGTGTGTGACCACGTTGGACGAATTGTGATATTGTGCTTGTGACAGGCGGATTGTGATATAGTGCGTGTGACCACGCTGGGCAGATTGTGATATTGTGCATGTGATTATGCCGGGCGAAATATGTTATTGTGCCTGTGACCACGCATGACAAATCCGTGATATTGGTCATGTGACCATAACGGGTGGATTATGATATTAAGCATGTGACCACGAAGGGCGGATTATGACTATT
Source organism: Nicotiana tabacum (assembly GCF_000715075.1). Lineage (NCBI taxonomy): Eukaryota > Viridiplantae > Streptophyta > Magnoliopsida > Solanales > Solanaceae > Nicotiana > Nicotiana tabacum. The sequence goes on from NC_134100.1 coordinate 51,501,048, forward strand.
GCATGTTACTACACCATGCAGCGTGTAGATATGGATACATCCCCTTATGGTCACCCTTTCATATGCCTTATTTATGGTGTACACGCGGATTAAGGATAACTAATAAGTGGTTTGGTAGTGTTATGGAAATTTTGAGGAAAACATGGCCAGTGTTTGGTTTTGGTAGTTGCATTTAATCTTTACTTGCGACGTCCTTGACTGCTATCTATTTTATTTGCATATCTTCTTTATATGCTGGATTTTTGACTAAACAGAGTACGTTAAGTAGTTGCGTGTACCAAGGTGGGTCTTTTTGAGATTCACGACTTGATCGTATTATTATTTTCTACTTGTTGCATTTATGAACTGTACAAGTGATTAGCAAGTATGATTTATAATTCTTGCTTATATTACTTCGCCGAGGTTAGTTATGATACTTTCTGAGTACATGGGGTAGGTAGTACTCATACTACACCCTACACTTAATTGTGTAGATTCAAGTGTTGGACCGAGTCATCAGCAGTGCAGTCTTGCTTGCTGAGTTATCTCGAGAGACGAGGTAGTGTTGCATTTCGACCATAGTCTTGGTGTCTCTTTTAATCTTGTATTGTTATCTTTATTTCAGACAATATTGTTATTTAGTGTTTTTAGACTTGAATTTTTCCGTTCAGAGCTCATGACTCTATATTTACTAGTTATGGGCGATTTATCATGTATTGACGTTATCATGTTATATCTGAATGCTTTAGACTTATATCATCTTGTAAATTCTGTTGTTATGTTTTGTCTTGTTATGTTTAGCTTGCCTAGCAAGTGCATTAGGATCCATCACGCCCAATTGGTGGTTTTGGGTCATGACACAGGTTTTGGAGTTTCAAGCGACCACGTGGTTAGACGTCCATAAGTATTATGAGTCGAAAATTAGAATCGAAGATAACCAATTGAGTTCTTCGGTTTCTTCCAAAGGATGCAATCGAGATTGGAATCAAGAAAAATTTAAAACTATTTTGATGCAGACCGAAGATTTTCCAATAGTCATTTTCAGCCTTATGAAAGGACTGATGGGCGTGGAAATAAGGGTTTTCAGTCATTGGATAGGTTTGTATCAGCACAAAGGGCGGATCGTGGTCGGAGTAGCAGTACTATAAGAGAAGGATCCATCGGGGTCCTGGGATTTAGCATATCCCTAGTTATCTAATTACCACTTCAATATCAACCTGGTGGAGGCGAGATTTCTAAAACCAATTTGGTCAGATCCTAGTTAAAGGGATCCAAATCTAAAGTGTGAATTTCATGGAATACATGGACATAGGACTTGGGACTGCCGGTATCTTCATGAAAACGTTGCGGCATTAATGAAGAATGGCCATCTAAGATGCTACTGAACAAGCCAACCCAGCTACAGGATCACCTCGACTAACGATAAACATGATTTTTGGTGTAGTTGAGGTAAATGGGGTGTCATTTTCAGCAACGAAGAAGACAAAGATTTCAGTAACTCGTAGCAAGAGGGTTAGAGATGCATCAGAAGATGATGAAATTACCTTCTCGGAAGAAGATGCTAACGACCTTATTCTGCCTCAAAACGACGCTCTGGTAATATCACTTAATGTTTTAGATTTTAAAATTAAACGTGTGATGGTCGATCCTACTAGTTCAACCAGCATCATCCAGTTGAGAGTTCTGGAGCAAGAAAAGTTAACCGGAAGCATAGTTCCGACAATAAAGCTTTTGGCCGGGTTTAGCCTGACAAGTGTAACAACTCGAGGGGAGATTTTTCTTCCCACACATGCTGAAAGGGTAATAAAAACCACTTTGTTTGAGGTGGTAGGTAGTGATATGGGATATAACGTCATCCTTGGCAGGCCTTGGATTCACAAAATAAAGGTTGTACCATCAAATTATCATCAGTTATTGAAGTTCCCCACATCAGAGGGGATCAAGCAAATAAGAGGTGATCAACATGCAGCATGGGAAATGAATGAAGTAACTCCCTCCAACATCAATGCAGAAGGAACGAGAAAATAACAAATACATGAATCGGTATCTTATTCCATTCCAGTTTAAGGCGATGGGGAAGAGGAGTCATCAGACTTTTATCAGGTGCCAAGATCTTTCCATGTTCCGTAGGAAGCATATGATAAAAATTTTACTGCAGAGGAATTGGAGCGATTCGCTTTCTTCACAGAGTTCCCGGATAAGAAGGCTTACATGGGAACAGGATTTAATCCCAAACTCGTGCTTAAAATTATTGACATTTTAAAGCTAACTTTAATTGCTTTGCATGGTCTCATTCTGATATGACAGGTATCCCACTAGATGTGGTTGTCCATAAGTTAAGTTTGCACCCTAATTTTCCACCGTTGAAGCAAAATAAACGGTCGATAGTTGAGGTCAGGAACAAGTTTGTTAAAGATGAGGTAACTCGGTTATTAAATATACGTTCAATTCCTGAGGTGAATTATTTCAATTCTTGAGGTGAATATTTTTAATTGGCTAGCTAATGTAGTGCTTGTTCCTAAAAAGAATAATAAATTTAGAATGTGTGTAGATTATAAGAATTGATTAAGGCATGTCCTAAAGACTCTTTCTCATTGCCGAACATTGACCAAATGATTGAAGCTATGTCCGAACATGAGTTAATGATCTTTCTTGATGCGTATTCCGGATATAATCAAATTTGGATGCACTCAGAGGGTCAAGAAAAAACCTCGTTCATCAAAAATTTTGGCACTTATTGCTATATTGTGATACCTTTAGGGCATAATAATGTCGTAGCCACTTATCAAAGGCTCGTTAATAAAATGTTCGAACATCAAATTGGTAAAACTATGAAATTTTATAATGATGATACGCTGGTCAAGTCTCTTAATGCGAGAATTCATTTGACTCATTTACAAGAAACATTCGCTATTTTGAGGAAATACAACATGAAGCTCAACCCGAAAATGGAGTTGGGTCGGGAACGTTTCTTGGTGTTTTGGTTTCCCAAAGAGGAATCGAAGTAAACCCTGACAAGATAAAGGCCATAGAGGATATCCCTGATCAATTGAAAAGTGTAAAGGAAGTGCAAAGGTTGACCGGCAGTTTGGCAGCCCTTAATAGATTTATATCAAGATCTTCGGAGAAATGCCATCATTTCTTTTCACTTTTGAAAAAGAAGAATGATTTTGCGTAGACTCTGTAATGTCAGTAACCGTTGAAAGACCTAAAAACGTACTTGTCTAGCTCTTTCAATGTCCAAGTCGAAGGAATGTGAACAATTGCTAATTTAGTTAGTGGTGTCGAAAGTTGCGGTGAGGGCAGTCTTGGTTCGGGAGGAAGAAGACATGCAATTTTTTGTTCATTATTTTTGTAAAATTTTATCGTGATCAGAGACGCGTTATCCTCACCAGGAAAAGTTGGCTCTAGCTCTCATAGTGGCTTATCGAAAGCTTAGACCCTACTTTCAGTGTCACCCAATATCCATTGTGATGACTATCACGACCCAAAATTCCCCCTTAGGCGTCGTGATGGAACCTAGTCTCTAAGACAAGGTAAGCCGATTACTTACAACAGTTAAACCAGTTAAATATGATATCTTAAAACAGAGTTTAATATAAATCCGAAATAAATGTGACACAAGCCTACGCGGCAATAATCACAACAATTCTCCCAAGACTAGGTAGTACAGAGTCACGAACTCTAGATGAATACATAGGAATATCTCAAAAATTAAATACAATATTGTTCGAATAATGAATTAACAGTACAATTAAAAGGGAAAGGACTCCAAGGGACTGCGACGACCAAGCAGCTCTACCTTGAATCAAACGATCAAGAAGCTAACTCTTCCTGAGTCCGTTATCTCCAATACCTAGATCTGTACAAAAATGTGCAAAAGTGTAGTATGAGTACACCATCGTCGGTACCTAGTAAGTATCAAAACTAACCTCGGAAGAGTAGTGACGAGGTACAAGTCAAGACACCTACTAGTCATAATAACCAATGCAGTAAATAAGTATAAAGCTAATAATGGAAGCAAGAATCAGTAAAAGGTAACAAGTTATAAGCATGTGATAAAAAAGTAAAGTAATCAGAACACCGTTAAAGTACTAGTGAAACCAAATAAGGTAAACAAATGACAACCGAATAATCAAGTTGTTCTAGCACAAGTTTCACAACAAAATTACTCCGAGATACCTCATCTCAAAATCACAAGTCACGAGTCCCAAATCACAAATCATATGCTCATGGCACCTCGTGCCCCCCATTATTAATCACAACCGAATGAACATCTCACTTGCTGATACGTCAATCCGCCCGGCATGGTCACAAGCTCACTATCACAATTTGCCCGGCGTGGTCACAGGTTCAATATCACAATGGAAGTAGATATTACAATAATACATATGCATGATCAATGAATGTCAAGTTTCATACTCCTAAACTGGTTTAAGCGGTATGCTATAGTTTATTCTTGTGCAAGCTTACTATTAACCTCCAATGCAACAGGTAATATCTTAGACATCGAGTAAGGCACATAACACAGACAAGGAAAATCACACTATCTCACGAATATCATCAACATTGCGCCCCCAGGCCAACACATATCAACCCTGACATAGCCACCCATGTCTCTCCGTATTGACAATATCATAATAGCCACCCTTATCGCTTCTCCCAGATAATACATCACAATAGCCACCCGTACTACTCTGCATAATAGCTATACTTATCGCTCCACCCGGACAATACATCACAATAGCCACCCGTATCACTCTGCCTATACAATAAATCAACATAGCCACTTGTATCACTCTGCATAATCAACAGCAGTGAGATGCCACCCTTATGCGCTGCATTGCGACAATCAACCCACATACAAATCCACATGTGCTAACATCACCACAACATGACATATCAATTCGTACCTAAAGTGCCCATAGGCCGCAACCTTTTCAAAACAACAATACCGATGTCACCAAAACACATAGCACACGACTCAACCACGATGTGAACAAGAATCTTAATGACAACAGAATAAAACGAAAAATAACTCAACAATGAAGGATACTCCATAAAACAACAATTTCATCCAAACGGGTTAATAACTCTCAATAAGTCCAACTTCCATTACTTGTTTATGAATGAACTTAGCAATGAAAGGCATGTCGTATACTTACAACTTCAATTGAATACATATAAGAGTAATTCAGCAACGGTGGATAGAACATTTACTAAAAACTTCGGTTAAAGCATAATAAACTTGACAATGAAAGATATAGCATGTTGTTGACGACCAATTTTGACGTTCCTTTTTAAAATTAATTTACTTATACTTAATAATTTATAATAGATATGTTGAAAATATTTTCTTATTAATAATACCAAATTTTATAAATTAAGTAACTAATGGTGTTAAATAAATAATTTAGTCTTGAAATTTTTAAAATTTCTTTTATATTCATTACATAAGTTTATTAGCCTAATATTTCAAAATAATTCGCAATTAGTGTCACAACTAGGAAAATAAGATATTTAATAATTAATTAACTAATTACACTAATTACTAGTGTATTTGATGATTATAATTTTTACTACATTTTATTGATATTAATTAATTCTATTTAAATTATTTCTAAAAAAGGCTAAAGACTATATAGGCTATAATTGCAATTCCACAATTAAACGCAAATGGCTATTTCTTAAATTAATGTTAGCCCGGTACCCTAGCCTAGTCAAAACCTGACCCGGTCCAATCCCCTCCTCTATTCTACCATTGCAATCCATGCCACCTTATCCGACCCAATTAAATCGTGCCACGTCACCCCTTCACCGTACTAACATAGGAAGAACATTTAATCTGAGTGGTCTGTCCATTTGATCAACGACCCACATTTTACCTCATATTTTTCTTTAATTCTAAACACATATTCGGATTCAATCTCAACCGTCAAACCTGGAGATCCAATAGTCCATATATTTCATTATTTTAAAACTTCAAAGCTTGAATTATTAGGGCCGTTGATCTAAAGATCCAACGAACCAGATTACTCCCACCCGTTTATACCTAGAAACGGCCCAATCCCTACCCAAACTCTAAATCATTTGCTCCTTGACTCGGCCGCCTCCATTTCCCCTTCCTTTCTCTATTCTCTCAACTCCCACAGACAAATCAATCACAAACCTTGCACAAATTCGTGGAAGGTCATGAATCAACCAGTAAATCATCCTTATTGCCCCCTATGACTACGAATCATGCTATTTTCTTTCCTCTTTCATCAATAAGATTCAAAATCCCCAAAATTTGAAACCCTAGCTAATAGATGATATTTAAAATCGTTTGTAACACTGTTATGGTCATTCAAATCTGTGGCATGCATGGCCATCCCTTTAGCGTTATCATCATTATTCTTGGTCCGGAGATTAAGCGAACAACCTCTAGACATTGGGCCTTTATTGGATGGATCATTCCTTCAACGGTCAGCTTCCCCATCTCAGGTAAAAACTATCACTGCTCTCACCTCAGTTCTTCTCTGATTTCACTCGATGTTGCTTGCATCATCAACTCTTCGTCATCTTCCACTATCATTTTGAATCTGTTGAAACATAAGGCATTGAATGCCATTAAAAATGATGCCTTCAATACCCTTACCTATATGACCTAACTACAGAAGTATCATTAACTACACTTAAAGTTCTAAGTAGCAAAATAAAAGCTAGGGTTCCTAACTGTATTTTGATTTCTTTCCTCTTTCTGGTTTCGAGCTTAGCTGATTGGGGTTTGAATTTTGATTCTTAAACGGCTAAGAAAAATCCTCATTTTGTTTGCTGCTCAAAGGAAGGTTAGTGAGCTTTGACACTTCCTCTCTTTCAATCATTTAATTAAAATCATGGTTATTCTGTTATTTTTCTGTTAATTAACTCTACTTTTGATATGTTATAATTAGTTATATCTGCCTTAATGTATTTGTCATTAGTTTATGATTTATTATTAAACTTTGGAGTTGTATGTTTCCTTAACAATCTGAAAACAAAACCATGTACTAGTCGACTACTCTTGTAATCCCAATCAATGTGTCTTTGAGTTGAGTAGTCTATGTGCTGTTGAGTTTCTGTAATTAACCATGAACTTTAATTATCCTATATACATGTCTTGACTTTAGACCACCCTGATGTTATACTATGGCCTTCATGTCTGCTACACTAATTTGCCTTGGTGTTATTTATGAACCTTTAATGATGAAAACAAGACTGTCATCTTAGTTTGGGTATATCAGCTTATGTCATTTGAGTTAATTTCTTCCTTCTAATATGCTTTTGTGATTCTGTAGTAATTGAATGATCAGTAAAAATGGTTTCTCTCAATTTTCATAACTGCTTGATCCCATATGTGAGTCTCACTGCATAAAACAATGCTCTAAAGTAACTAGATTAAGCTCTAATGAACTTCTACAGTTATTCTTGTGTGCATCTTGTCAGTTGTTACTCACTTAGCTTAAGTTATGCCTTAGAGATTGGACTGAAATTGCATTTGCTATGACTGAGCATTGTTTGTTATGTTGGTAGGCTGAACAAAACTTCACCATGTTTAAATCATCACCCTTAACCTGTACAGTTAAACCAGGTCTACTTAATATAAAAATTTCATTGTTCTGAACATCTATAATGACACTATTAGTCTAATTCCATGATGTTAGATACTCCATTGTGTTTGTAATATTGTAATCCTGTAAGAATGTCTCATCACTCATGTGTATTTGAATGCTATCTATTGAGAGTTTTGCACTCATCCTTGTATTAAAAAGAGCTCTGCTTACCCTTCATGCTCATACCTGTACCTCCATTATCACCGAGCCTCACTAAGCTTACATAGGTTAACTATGATTGACATGTGAACATAAAGGAAACTATTGATGTTACCTGCCCTGCCTGAATATAGTAGCATGCTTTAACTCTTAATGAAGTTGGTATGAACATGAGATTAAGAGCTTTAGAAGAATGTAATCATGCCATCTGCTTAGGATGAAATTGACCTGTTAATTTGCATAAGCATCTCTTCTAGTACACTTTAGAGCTTCCAAATGAAGTTGTTAACTTAGGCATCTTACAGGAGTTAAGGCCTAGTATATGGATAAACTTTTAGTCAATTTAAACATAGGCTGTCAAAATGATGTGATCATCACCAGGAACTTCTGTAAGCTTGAACTATGTATCTTTCCTACTATTTAAGTTATATGACTTAGTTGTTTGCGTTTTTCAAAGTGATCTGCTGATGTTCTTTTCCTCTATGTGCACTTGTGATTGGTTTCTTTGAGCATACCTAAACATGTTTAAGATACTCACAGTGTATCATATACTTGTGTTTGGATTGTGGCTACACGTGTGTGATTGGTTGTCTCATAATCACGATGATATTCTGTATAATTGTTATGAGAAATGTGCATATCCCTATGTTGTTGTTACTGTTGTATTGAAATTTACAATGAGTGCCTCATTCTCACTCAAACCTATAGGAAGAAGTAAGTGTGAGTGTTTAAGGGTATTTAGGAGTAAAGTTTAGTTTGTGGTTAAGATACTCTCCCTGACACAAGCATTGCTTGGGCTCCCTGATACCCTTGTGAACTTTGAAGTGCCAGGGATCCAAAGGATGTCTTGGCCATGTATGAGATTTCACCTTAAGACCTTAGTCATTGACCTTTGCTAATATCTTTAGGGTTAGTGTTAAATGACATAAAAGGCTTCACTTTAATTTTCTTTGCTCTGTTTGACTTTACATTAGTTTATTTGCATTCCTAATTACTAATTCTTGTTATAGTTCTGTCTTGGGCCTTGCATTGATATTACTTGTGTTCAAGTGTTATATTGGACCATGTATCTAATGTCTTTTTTTTCTTTAAAAATGTGATCGAACTGGGCCTATTGAGTTCTCAAGAACTCAGGCCCAAGTTCTAGCTTGAATATGGAGTCGTTGAAGCTGCTGCCATTTGTTCGTTGTCCACTGGGCCTAACTTCCTTCACGCCCAAACCATTAGTCCATTTCCTTTCCTTTATCGCTCTTATAAGTTTGCTGCTATTTTTTATGCATACAACACTTATAATATTTGAGTGAGTGTTTCTCTTATTTCTTTGAGTTACTTTAAAAACCTAGGCAAGCCTAAAACTATAAGTAAATATAAAAGTACTATCCCTTTAGTAATTAAATAACTTTAATTTGTTTAAATCTCTATTATCTAGTCCTCACCCTCATATACTATCTGTTTTTTTCATGAATTTCTCTAAGTGCAAAACAGATTTGGAAGGGCGACAATCTCTCTTTCTAAAAACCAAAATCAGAAAATGATTTCCAAGTCGGGCTTTCTACAAACCAAATGAACAATGCTGCATATCAAAGATCCTCAAACGATTTTTCTCCAGAACTTGAGTGTAAGATTTGAAATCAATTTTTAAGGTATATCTAAACCCATTTCCTTAGTAGTCCTTACTTTATACAAATAGCCACCTTATTTCAAAAGTCAAATATTTAAAACATAATCCCATTTTACAAAATTAGTAAGTATAAGTATTATAAACCCGTTTTTAACACTCTTTCAATTGTATAGACATTCCAAAAAAAATTTCTTTTAAATAAAACCTACACTCTCTTTTCAAAGTATATATACTACTTCCCTTTCAAAATGATATGTTTTAAAATATAACACAAGGTAAGCCATATACTTTTAAGCACTAACTGAGTAGAATATAGACATCAATTTTCTCAAACCTAGTCTAAATTCTATGGAGCTATCTTAGGTAGATTCTAGGGTGTGCCTAACACCTTCCCCTTAGAAGAACAAGAACCCTTACCCATATCTTACTGGTTAGCAGACTAATTGGATAATGATTTAACAAGTGAATAGGTACCCTAGTATACCTTTAAATATTAGGTGGCGACTCTCTTTTATCAACAATAGGGAAACCACTAGTTGAATCGTATTTTGACTTGTGCAAAATAGGGTACAACAACATGGCGACTTTCCTAAGGACTACACTTAGGTTCTGACCTTACCAGACTTAGACTAGATTTGGAATTTAAGAATGTTTGCTAATATGCTACTTTAACTGTGCTGATTATCGCAAATGTGTGGTTACCTGCCTTACTTGTTCAGCATGTACTTATCTGCCTGCTTTAATATTATTACTATTAGCCCACTATTTGTTACCGCTTTATACACTGTCATCACATTCTTTCCTATCGAGTCTTTGGCGTACACTATCACACACAATGGCACGTGAGGGTTGTCTTTTCACCCCTCCAAATATTCTTTCAAAATTCTTTAGTCTCAGAGAATGGCTTTGTCAGGTCAACTGACATAATATCTCGCAGTATTCAGTCCAACACCAAAAATTAGGAATCACTCTACTCTAGCAATGATAGGTCATGTTGCAAAAACCTTAGGTGAGTCGATCCTTGGCATCAACACACAATTAGGAAAGCCACCTTAATGTCAAGGGCTCATGCACCCAAATGACATGACTTTTGTGAAACAACAAACCGATCATGAGAAGACGCTAAAGATCCGGATCAAGCACCTATTAATGGTGGAAGAATATTTTTCTGAATCATGGAGATGAGATCAGAATGCACCCAGGAGCATTGACTGCCTTACTGAATGTCCGGGCAGACAAAGTCCTCACCAAGTTGTTGATAGAATTCTGGGATCCAGCCAAAGTAGTTTTCAACTTCGTTGACTATGAGTTAGTGCCAACACTATAAGAAGTCACCAGCTTCACAGAGCTATCCGATTCTGCTAGTTACCATGCCTGGCTATAGGTTTCTCGATGCTTTGGGTTTGGCGGGTTGTCAGAGTTTGAGGAACATTGAAGACGGATAGAAGAGAGGGCGAATCAACATCAACTTACTCCTCATGGTCTTGGAAATAATTTGAGGTTACCTCCAAGTCACCTTGGTGCCCATGATACTGGCAGAAACTCTCAGAGCACTGTCTGCATGTTCCCGAGGGTACGATTTCTTTAATGGCTGAAACCTTTTACTCCAAATTTGGGCCATGGAGCACTTCTTTCAATGAGAGGCCATAGTTGACTACTTTGTAGGTGTTAGCAATATGATCAGGAGTCACAATGAGAGAATGAGGCACTGGGTGGGCAGGAAGAATAGAGGGAGAATGCTGACAAACTTGAGTAGAGAATGGATAAATTGGATGCTTTCATGGTTGAGCGGCAGGGCAATTCTAAGGACCCCCTAGAATTATTTCATAGAGCTGATATGAATCGAAGGCATTCAGCCATATGCAGCGCTATGAGTTCTCAAGCAGTTTGGATGATCCAAGATGTACCCCTTTGGTCGAGAATGGCTCCGTACGAAAATGAATACAATGGGCAGGTCTCGATCCCAAGGGTGAGGAAACTATAAGATGAGTGGAATGACCTAATCAGGATGCCGATGGATCAAAACTCGTGGTGCACTCCAGAATACTTTTTCTGGATCAATGAAGAGGATTAACTAGCCTGACCAAGCAGAGAAGGAATAGCCTGGTTAGAAGATGCAGCAGCGGCCTTACAAATATATCACGAGATCTTACCTCATTATCTTGTGACTACCTCCATGCATCGCCAAGTGGTCCCACAATCAGTTGATCATATGCTGCCACCTCCGGAGGACGATGATCGAGTGGTTAAGTATATATAAATTGAATCCGAGACAGAACCAGAAGAGGATCCTGAAGAAGAGCCCGGATACAATGATGATGAAGAAGAAGAATTTGAATAAGACCTTGGAGATGAACTTGTGGAAGAAGACATGGGAGATGATTCTGGGGGATAACTACACCCTTTATCTTGTACCCCTTTCATTATTCTAAGGGCAAGTTTGTTAGACCATGTAATCTTGCGGATGTTGGAAAAGAATATTGTAATCATCGCTCCTACTTGTTACAATCCAAATATTATTAATGAAAAATGAAAAACAAAAAGACAAAGTTTTCTCCAGATCTAAATGTGTCAAATCTGATTGTTTGTCAAACATTTGCGACATAGGCCTACCTCCGGCAAAGAGAGGTCCCTCGCACATTAGGAAACGCACTTACGTGAATATGTGAACTAACTGCTCCGTGTGCTCATATTTGTGCAAATTATGAAATTGACTTCGGCTCTTCTTTTCTTTTCTTTTCTTGCATTACTTTATTGTTATTCCTCGAAATAGAGTTTGCTTTGTGTTGACCAGAAAAGTTGGTTGAACTACCATATAACCTAAGATCAGAAGGGAAGAGGTCTGCGACTGCTGACCCGACCGGACATGCATTGGTGATAGCTGACAACCCAGGGCAATCGGGAGAAAAGAATGATACTCGGAACAATGAACATGTTGCTAGGATGGCACAAGAGATGGAATCACTAAGAGAATAGGTACAACATATTCGGGAATTGGCGCATCTGGCCGTGATAACGCTCCCAGAACCACCCCGCTTTCCTTCACTATACTCGATCCCCGATCACTTTACTTCAACTACCTGCCAAGCAAACACAAGCCCGACTATAGTTGCTACAACCCAGGTCGTACCCCAGTAACCCACCAAAACCTCCCATTCATACCCTTTATGTGCCGCAGGTATGTGCTGGTTTTGATTGTTGCTAAAGGTGACACCGTCACGAGGAGGGGTATGAACTGTGTTGGTAGCTATACATGAGCGATATGTTCCCCCCGTATATGCCACTTCAGAACCCACCTTCACAGTGCCCGTCAAAGTTTGGTTGCCATATGAAATCGATCAATATGCTAAAATAGAAAGGGAAGAAAAGTATAAAGAGGAAGAGTTAGTATCCGAATAGTTGCAAGCATTGAGGAAACAAATTAACAACCTTCAGCTCGCTCGAGGGAGCGAGATCCTAGATTATGAAGATTTGTGCATACACCTTGATATGGAAATGCTAGTAGGGTACAAGCCTCCGAAATTTGACATTGTTTATGGGACATGTGATCTCCATGCACACTTGAGAGCCTACTGCGACAAGCCTGTTGAAGTAGGAAAGAATGAGAAGTTGAGGATGTTGTTATTTATAAGGAGTTTAAAAGGAGAGTCACTCACTTGGTACACCCATCAAGACCCCAGAAACTAGAGAGAATGATAGGATATGGCAGAAGACTTCATCAACCGTTTTTGGTTTAACACAGAAATTACTCCAGACAGATTTGCCCTGGTGAATTTGCAGAAGAATACATGAAAGTCATTTCAAGAACACCGATAGAGATCAGAGGCTTCTACAGCTCAACCCCCATTAGATGACAATGAGCTGAATAAATACTTCATCAGGGCCCAAGAAGGAATCTACTTTGAAACGATGATGGGCATGATGGGGCAGAAGTTCCCCGAACTTGTTAAGATGGGAAACGTTTTGGAGGAAGGCATCAAGTCTGGCAAGATACAATCCATAGTTGCGTTGCAAGCAACAAGCAGCAAGCAAAGCAATTAATCCTGGTTCGATAAGCATTGGATAGAGGAAGAAGGAAGAAGTATCAGCAATTGTTCCCTATTACCAGTCCAGTTCACCCCATGGAAAGAACTCTTACTCTCTGAACACCCATTCTCCGCACCAACCTACCTATCATCAAGTATACAACACACAACCATACTATAATACCAACCTCAAATAACCCTCCTCGTTCCCACATAAATCCTAATCCACCACGAACATACGCTCCAGTTCAAACCACCACTCATCAAAATTAACCCACCTATGCACCCTGACCTCGCCCCAAATTTGAAGAAAGAATTTCTAGAAATTATACCTCAATTGTTGAACCCTTAGCAAAATTGTTTGAGATGCTAAGAAGAGTTGTCCTGATATATCCGGTAGAAGGGAAAATTCCCAAGCATCCTTCAAAATACTTTGATGCAACCTAATGGTCTGTCTACCATCATATGTATCAGGGCATGATACCAATGATTTCTTAAAACTAAAGAATAAAATTGAGTCGTTGATCATAAGTGGGTCCATTCAATGCACCCCAGCTCCGCCTAATGTGAACCGTAACCCAACGTCAAACACAGGAACCAAGGAGCTAATATGATTACTTTGGATGAAAAGTATGATTTGAAGGGGACTATCGTCACAATTGGGAACACCGAGGCTGCAAGGATTCCACCCTAAAGAACTCTGTTGATCACGGTACAGCTGAAAGCCCCAGTGATGGTGCATACATACCAGCAATAGTCCATCGCCGCTATCAGGAATGAGGAGGATCGAGAATACAAAACAGTTCCATGGACATACCAGCAGAAAGGAAAAGGCAAGATGATGGATTCCATAGCGGCTCATAAAATGACCGGGTCAGGAAGGTGTTACACTCCGGAGGAGGTAAACTGAGGAAATCTAGGAAGAAAACAGATTCAGAGAAGGAACATAACAGATGCATAGGCTACAAAATTTTGAAAGAAGATGTCTGCTACTGAATATTCTGTGGAAGAACAATTGAAGAAAACCCATGCACATATATCGATCATGGATCTGCTAATGAGTTCCCACAGTCATAAAGATACTTTGATGATGGTGCTAAGTGGAATGAGCGTGTCGAATAACACTACTAGCAAGGCATTGGCAGCAACAATATGAGAACATGATCACTTTCCGAAGAGATGAACATCCAATAGAGGGCGTCGATCATAACAAACCCCTACACATTATAGTCAAGTGTGTTGATAAAGTTCTGTCTAGAGTACTCGTTGACAGAGGATAAGGGCTTTTGATGGATCACAGAAAAAGGTCATTGGAGAAATCTTCTCAGCTCTGCAGATCAGACTAGTTTAGTTCCCAATACTATTTCATGTACTGAACATTTCTTCCTCATACAACTTGTTACTAGGAATACCCTGGATACATATGGTAGGGGAAGTTCCGTCCACCCTCCATCAATACATGAAATTCGAGTTGGAATGCCAAGAGATTGTAATTCACGGTGAATGGAACAAGTTAGCTTATCTAGAACATGCAGTCCCGTTCATACAAGGATTGGATGGGGTCGCCTTTCATGCAGGCGAGATCATGTAGATCACATAGATAGAGAATACTGAGCAAAATCTGGGTATGACGTCACCATACAGATCAAAGATGGCAATGAGAGAAATGATGAAGTATGGGTATCGACCAGGACCGGGCTGAGAGCCTAATTAGATGGGATAACGAAGCCGTTTTAGCCAAAGGGACAAAAGGGTAGGGTTGGTTTAGGGTATTAGCCTTAAACTGGAAATATTTATATCGGTGGCTTCGGGAAGAAGGCTTTTGTGCCAGAGCATGTTTCGAGTCCAGGACAGAGCTCAACACCATAGAATGACATCATTGATGGAATGAAAAGACTGTTCATGACCATGATTGAGGAATACTGCAACAAAGTTGATGTCAAGACACCGACCATTCGGGATGCCGAACAATGAGAGGACTTGCAGAATTGGACTGCCAACCCATCTCTAGTTCGCTGGTAGTCTTGGTAGTGTAGAATTGTAGTAATTTTGAAAAAATGCACGGTCAATTGAGGCTTGATCGTGCCTGTACTCGTTTGTCAAATTGCCTCCTTGAACGCTTAGACGTTCCCCTTTTGATGAAATAAAAGAATTATATTCTTAATATCATTGCAAACACATCTATTGCTTCATTTATACTTCGCGTTTCTTTTCAGTAATCAAACCGATAAACACCCACGTTCAGCGATTATGACATGTAATGAAACCGTTGAGCAAAATGATCCAGACTATGAGGAGTATGGCGAAATCATGATGCCAGATAATCTCCCAAAAGAAATCGAGCAGTTGGAAAGCCAGAAAAAACCTAACCTTGAAGAAACAAATGTAATCATCTTGGGAAGCGAAGAAAATGTGAAGGAAAATCGAATCAACATCCACCTAGAAGTGGAATAGAAAGAAGAAACGGTCGAGCTCCTCCGACAATACATCGACGTGTTTGTGTGGTCATATGACGACATGCCCGGATTGAGTATCGACATTGTCTCGCATCAATTGCCCATCAAACCTGCCAGATCGCCAGTTAAACAAAAACCCAGAAAGTTCAAGCCGGATTTTAGTTTGTGGATAAAAGAAGAAGTAACCAAGCAGATAGAGGCAAATGTGGTGAGAGTCACCAATTATCCCACATGGTTGGCAAACATCGTACCAGTACCAAAGAAATATGGGAAGATTAGAATATGTGTGGGTTATCAAGATCTTAACAAGGCCAGTCCAAAGGACGATTTCCCTTTAAAAAATATTCATATCCTCATCGATAATTGTGCAAAGCACGAGCTGCAGTCATTCATGGATTATTTCTGGGTACCACCAGATCCTGATGCATGAAGAAGATACAGAGAATATAGAATTCACTATGCCATCGGATGTTTATTGATTCGAATTCATGCCATTCGGCCTCAAGAATGCCAGTGCTTCTTACATGAGGGCCATGACGACCCTCTTTCACGACATGATCCACAACGGTGTTGAGGTCTATGTGGATGACATCATCATCAAATCAGGAAAGAGTGCAGATCATTTGGATGAGCTGAAGAAGTTTTTCGAACGTTTACGAAGGTATAGTTTTAAGTTGAATCCCACAAAATGTGCATTCGCAGTTGCCGCCGGAAAACTGCCAGGTTTCATCGTGAGTAGGAAAGGGATAGAATTGGATCCTTCAAAAAAACAAAGCCATTCAAAATCTACCGCCGCCTAAAAGTCAGAAGGACATGATGAGTATCATTAGAAGATTAAACTACATCAGCAGATTCATAGCCAGTCTACGGTGATCTGCGAGCCTATTTCAAACTGTTGAAATATGATGCTGCTAAAAAATGGCAGAAGAGTGTCAGAAAGCCTTCAACAAGATCAAGGAGTACTTGTCAAATCCACTGGTGTTGGTTCCCCCTGAGCTCGGGAAGCCACTGTTACTACAGTCTATTTTAGATAATGTATTTGGATGCGTGTTGGGACAACACGATGAGACTAGGAGGAAAGAGCAGGCTATCTACTACATGAGCAAGAAGTTCACACCATATGAAGCCAAATACACTTTGATAGAGTGGACCTACTGCGCTTTGACTTAGATCGCCCAGAAGTTGAGGCACTACATATCGGCATACACCAAACATCTGATATCTCGGCTCGACCCACTCATGTACATCTTCCAGAAGCCGATGCCTACATAAAAACTGGCCAAATGGTAGATTCTTCTTAGAGAGTTCGACATTGTGTACCTAACACAGAAGGCCATCAACGGACAAGCATTAGCCAACCACCTTGCAGAGAACCCAGTGGATAACGACTACGAGCCTCTCACTACATACTTGTTGGATGAAGAAGTGTTGTTCGTTGGAGAAGACATCGCAGTCATACCCAGGATGGAGAATGTTTTTTGATGGAGCAGCAAATTTCAAAGGAGTGGGAATTGGGGCAGTCTTAATATCCGAATCAGGATAGCATTACCCAGCATCAGCAAAGATAATGTCCTTTGAACCAATAATATGGTCGAATACGAAGCATGCATCCTCGAGATTAGGATGGTAGTCTACATGAACATCAAGGATCATCTGGTCATAGGAAGTTCTAATCTACTGATACATCATGTCCAAGGTGAATGGACTGCCAAGAACGTCAAGATCCTTTCGTACCTACATTGCGTGAAGGACCTATACATGAAGTTCACCGAGATAGAGTTCAAACACATTCCAAGGATCCATAACGTGTTTGCCAATGCTCTTGCAACCTTGTCATCCATGATCCAGCTTCCAGATAAGAATTACATCGACCCCATTAAGATAGAGATTCAAGATCATCATGTATACTATTTCTATGTAGATAAAGAGTCGGATGGTAAGCCATGGCACTATGACGTCAAAACGTTCCCTGAAACAAGAGAGTACCCAGATAATGCCACCAATGGTCAGAAGCAAAAAGAAGAAGCCAAGGGAAAGTTCGTGCCGAATTGGCAGGGTCCTTATATGGTCCATCGAGTATTGTCTGGAGGAGCTTCGATCTTAGCAGAAATGGACGGAAGAGTTAGCACGAATCCCACCTACTCAAATGCAATCATGAGATACTATATTTGACGATAAACCACGTTGGGTCTGTTCTCTTCCCCTCCTTTGTAATAGAAAACCCAAATATCATTTTGTGTGTACTTAGAACTACGCCGCGACTTGATTTCCTCCGGCATGAATAGGTAGGCAATCATCATCAGATTCAGTCGCCTATTGTATACGATCTTTCCTGATTCCATTTGGATATGTAGGCAGTCTGAGTCAGACTCGGCCACCTCATTTTTCATTTCCTATCATTTTGCATCTATTGTAATCGAACTACATTTTTGACCTGATTCCATTTGGATACGTAGGCTCGATCATCACCATCATCTTGTTATTTATCATTTTATTACCCTTGAACTACGTTCAAAACTAATTATGTTACAAATATGTAAGCAACCTGAAAAGATTCAGCCATAACATTATGAAAACTTTTGTAATGCATTCGTTTTGATTAGGACGCAATCGCAATGGCAAGAAGCTACGTCATCAGGGGCATCTCCAAGAATCAATAACAATGTGACAGAGTTATCCGGGAACAACATTCGCGTCTGAGGGAATTTCTAAGCATGTCATAATCTGAAACAACGGTATTTGCCATAAAAAATATACAATTTTCAAAATGTTTTTCAAAAACTATCATATCACCTACCAAACTTCGTGGCATAATCCCATCAGACTCGGGGCAAGGCCAGGACTATGGTCAACACAAACCCACACCCCCCTTCCCACTAAGAAGTTTTCTTTGAACGGAGGACCTACATGATATGAAGAATGATGGGGCACGTACAGAACAATGACGGACCCGCTACTTTCTCATAACTCTTATCTATCTTTCATTATTTAATTTATTCCTTCATATGACTAAAGACTAACTCCCAAATTCTTTACAGGTATTATGGGACCAAGCCTCCTATATGATCGGAGCATATTGTAAATATCAAACCGTCTGCTCAACCAAGCGGAGCACTTTGTATATAGCGAGCCGCTAGCCCCGCCAATCAGGGCAATGTATATAGCAAACGTCTGCTCAATCAATCAGAGTGCCCTGTATAAATTGAGTCATCGGCTTTGCCAATATCACGCCGCAAAATCGAGGAGCACGACCGGAGCTCAACCAACTGAACCCGACCGAGCAAGCCTATTAGATTTTCTTCTACCCAACTCATTCATGAATAAAGAGAATATATATGTTTTCGTTATTCAAACAATAAAGTGATCATGTCTTCAATACCAATTCATTACCATTAGTTACTCCATTAATAAGTCACAAAACACACACATACACACCTTCATGGTTCAAAGTGGAACAAGTAATTTAATCACAACACAACTTGTTTAACATTCCCAACACGCATACACAACCCACACTTAGTCTACGGAGCCTCTAAATACCAAAGTGTACAATGATAGTGCCGGCAACAAGGCTCCGGCTATACCTCAAAACATATAAGAAACAAAAGATGCACAACCCCGGAATGAGATGGGGCTCACCAAGTCAGCTGGGAAGAATGAGAACTGCTATCACTGGTCAGTATCCTCTGCTATGGAAGCACCTGCATCCATTAAAGATGCAGCGCCCCCGGCAAAGGGATGTTAGTACATGTCGAATAGTACTAGTATAAAAACCAAACATCAATTTAAGAACTCGGAAATACAGTATGAATATGATGGATCAAGGCAACAATAGAATAGCATAGATAGACGTTTAAACCAAAGCAAGCTTGTCAAGAGCTGCCATTAACATTTATAGAATTCAAGATGAGATCCTCTGTAACCATTTCCACACAAAGCAGCCCCGCCGCCTCACCCCAATTTATGCGAGTGGAGGTGTAAACACAATACCAAAACTCTACTCAAGCGGCCCTGCCACCTCACCCCAATGTATGTGGGTGGAGGTGTAAACACAATACCCATTTTCACACAAAGCGGCCTCGCCGCCTAACCCCAATATATGCGGGTGGAAACGCATCAACGATACTAATACCTACACAAAGCGGCCATGACGCCTCACCCCAATATATTCAGATGGATGGTGGTGCAACAACAATACCAAAATCATACACAAAGCGGCCCTGCTGCCTCACCCCTTTTCCACATAAATCACGACTTGGAATCATAACATATAGATACACAATCCATAGTTTGGAACACATCCTCTATTTATAATACAATATGATAAGACCATTTGAAACATGAATTGAACATATATCTTTTGTCACAAAACGTATTTGGAATACTCGATTTGTAATAAATATCTTGGAACTTACAAGGATATTGGGGTTCCAATTCTTATAGAAGCGCTTAGCCAACATACCTCAATTTAGCTTCCTTAAACTCTACAATGTTCCGATATTCTTAGCAACTTCAATCTATTTTAGAAATATAATAAATTGAACCAAAAATTAGGAGGATGATCATGGTTCTAGCTCATTTGAGAATTTTATCAAACAATAGGTGTGCATTAAGGTTTCAAGGTCATTTTATAGAGGATTCCATCATTCCCCAACCTATTCTCTACCATTTTTAGATCACAACCTTCCCACATTCTTTGATAACATATTCATGCAAGATAACAACCCCCACAACTAATAATTGTCTTGCTAATTACTCCCCTTTTAGAAGATTTTCGAAATTAAGAGCTAGGGCATAGATTCTTACCTTTAGGATGAAGACTTCCTTTGTTAATCCTTAATGATTAAGCAAGAATTGGTGGATAATAGGTTGAAGGTTACTCCCTCACTCTAAGAACTCTCTCTCACTCTAAAAATATCAGAAATGTGCTCAAAATGGACTATGGCATATGTTTTAATCGAAGAAGGGTCGGGTTTAAAAACACCCAAAATGAAACCCCAGAACAGGATATGCGGTCGCATATGCGACCGCAGAATTGATATGCAGTCCGCATATCGGCCGCACAAATTGGGTGCCAAAATTAGAAAAGAACTGACTGGGTCTGCGGTCACTATGCGGCCCGCAGACCTATTCTGCGGTCGGATAATGAACCGCAGAATCTCCCTCCGCAAAACTTCAAGACTGATTATACGAAAACAGTGTGACCCTCGAAACGGTTATGCGGTCGCATAATGGACCGTGAAAATGACCAGAAAACTAACTCACTCTGCGACCATTCTGTGGCCCGTAGAGTGATTATGCGGCATCACGGAACCTCGGTTTTTAGGAAAGTTTCATGGGACCTTACATCCAATCAAAGCCCTGTATATAGCAAACTTTTCGCTTCGCCAATAAGAGCGTTTCACACCGTCACTCTGACATATAAGAGATTACAAGTAGATAGTCACAAACTTCATCACCAACTTCGTCAATCGAAGGATGAACTATCCAATCCCGCCATACATTATGCCGATCAGCGATCGCAATTAGTTTTGCAGTTAAGAGTATCACTTGAGCATGCTCATTATTTTTTTATTTTATCTTGAATTATTTGACATTTTGCTCATGAATCTTACATGCATTTTACATTTGTCATAAACTCCCATCGTGATGAGATACTTTACATTTCAATACAACTACTCCCATCGCGTGGAGATACTCGCATCATGCAGAGATATCAAGCAGAGATACTTTACATTTCAATGCAACTGCTTCCATCAAGCGGAGATACATTCTACATTGCAAATCAACTACTCACATCACGCGGAGACACTCTCAACGTGAGGAGACTTAATGCTCCAACAACTGCGTAACGGTACACAGCCCAGCTAACAATCGAGTCAAATTCAAGTATCATGTCGCCCCGATCCCAAATAACGGCTAGCCGGTAGCCACGAATCTCATTCCTGCATCATTTACATTACATCTTAATATATTTGCATTAAAATATATTGGTATGTGTATGTTTGATTTTTGCAGGACCAAACATCGATCAGTGGAACCCTGAATCAAAAAATCTTTCAAATCAAGCCGCAATTCCGAGCTATTTGGGTATCTGATTCCTCCCGCCTTGCAGTATCATCATAACACGATACTTGGGCAATTCATGTAGGCATCGCCTTCTCCAAATAATCATTTTAGAACTACATGAGACCTGATCCGCGTTAAGCCCGAGGTATGTAAGCATTCAAAGCCAGAATTCGGCCCCAATTCTCCAAAATTCCCCCGAAATTTTCTTAACCCTTTCCTTGATCCCATAAATCATAATATTTATCAAATCCATATGCAATTACTACAACGTATGCCTAAATTCGGGACAAAATTGGTCTTGGTTCAATTTCTTTGCCCGAAAATGCTTTTATCGTCTCTTGTCAAAGAGGGGCAGCTGTTGACGACCAATTTTGACCCGCCTTTTTAAAATTAATTTACGTATACATAATGATTTACAATAGATATGTTGAAAATATTTCCTAATTAATAATACCTATTTTTATAAATTAAATAATTAATGGTGTTAAATTTATAGTTTAATGTTATATAATACAAATATATTACTCTTACTATTTTTGAAATTATTAAGATAAATTTTATATTCATTACATAGGTTTATAATTAATGTAATAAGTTATTTCTTAATTTTGTTAAATCGTGCCATGTTACCCCTTCACCATACTCACACAAGAAGCACATTTAATCTGAGTCGTCCGTCCATTTGATCAATGGCCAACGTTTTACCTCCTATTTTTATTTAATTTTAAACACATCTTCAGATTCAATCTCAACCGTCAAAACCCGGAGATCCAGCGATCCATAAATTTCATTATTTTTAAACTTTAAAGCCTGAATTATATGGGTCATTGATCAAAAGATCCAACGGCCCAGATTACTCCCACCCATTTAAACCTAGAGACAGCCCAATCCCTACCCAAACCCTAAATCATTTTCTCTTTGACTCGGCCGCCCCCCTTTCCCCTTCCTATCTCTATTCCCTCACCTCCCACATACAAATCAGTCACAAACCATGCACAAATTCGTAAAAGGTCATGAGTCAACCAATAAATCATCCTTATTGCCCCCTGTGACATTCAAAATCCCCAAAATTTGAAACACTAGCTAATAGACGATACTTCAAATCGTCTGTAACACTGTTATGGTCTTTCAAATCTGTGGTATGCATGGACATCCCTTCAGTGTTATCATCTTTATTCTTGGTCCAGAGGTCAAGCGTAGAGACCTCTTGACATTGGGGCTTTTACTCGATGGATCTTGCCTTCAACGGTCAGCTTCCCTGTCTTAGGTAAAAACTATCCCTGCTTTCACCTCTATTCTTCTTTGATTTCACTCGATGTTGCTCGCATCATCATCTCTCTGTCATCTTCCACTATCATTTTGAATCTGTTGAAACCTAAGGCATTAAATGCCACTATAAAAGGAAGCCTTCAATGTTCTTTCCTATAAGACCTAACTGCAAAAGTATCACTAACTACACCTAAGGTTCTAAGTAGAAAAATCAAAGCTTGGGTTCCTAACTAAGTTATGATTTCTTTCCTCTTTCCGGTTTCGAGCTTACAGTGATGGGGGTTTAAGTTTTTATTCTTAAACGGCTAAGAAGAATCTTCATTTGGTTTGCTGCTCAAAGGAAGGTCAGTAAGCCTTGACCCTTCCTCTCTTTCAATCATTTAATTAAAATCATGCTTATTCTGTTGTTTTTCTGTTAATTAACTCTGCTTATTATATGTTATAATTAGTTATCTCTGCCTTACTATATTTGTCATTAGTTTATGATCGATTATTAAACATTGGAGTTGTATGTTTCCTTCAAAATCTGAAAACAAAATCATGTACTAGTTGTTTCACCCTATTTTGCACTAGTCAAGACAAGATTCAACTTGTGGTTTCTCTGTTGTTGATGATAGAGAATCGCCTCCTAAAATTTAAAGGTATACAAGGGTACCTATTTACTAAGTCATGTTTTTATTAGTCTACTAACCGGTGAGATTATGGGTAAAGGTTTTTGTTCTTCTAAGGGGAAGGTGTTAGGCACCCCTTAAAATCTACCTGAGGTAGCTCCATAGGATTTAGACTAAGTTTGGGATCATTTACCCATATAGTCTTTGACTAGTGATAAGAAACGCTGCTTACTATATACCTGAGTATGATATTGATAGAGACAATGCGAGGTCCTAAAGGGATATGAGTTTATGAAGATGTTCATAAGAGATGTAAAAGATTCTTGAAATTGGTATATAAGTGGTCTAGATTTTATAAGTTTATAAAATAGGGTTGAATTATGAAAATACTTTAATTTGGGGGGTGGTTATTTACAAAATGCTAAAAGGATTTTTTGTAAGAAAGTGTATCTAGAATTACCTTAGATTCGGAGGATTTTCAAAGAAGAGGGTTATTTACCGAAAATTCCTTAAAGGCGACAATTCTTTCGAAGTTATGATTTTCCTTTTGAAAATGGAGCTGAAATATGATTTATTTCCTTTTTGAAATAGAGTTGATGTTTTACCAAGTTCTATATTTCGAACTATTTAAAAGAAAGAAAGGTGTGTGAAAACACATAATGATTAGCGAGCAAATTATAATTAGTGAGTTAAGGGTCTACTTCTAACTAATTTCCCTTTGCAATCCTATGTTGTTTAAGGCTTGCCTAATTTCATCTGATACTAAGGCATGAAATAAAGGTATGTGTTCTAATATATGAGTGTTATATACATAAAAGATAAAACAACAATAAAAACATAAGAAATACAACTAACTTTAAACTAGTAGAAGTAGTAAACTAAATTAATGAGGCAGTAATAATGATAAAGGAGTTGAGGGAAAGAGGACTGGACTCTGTAATTGGGCCTCAAGAAGGTAGGCCCAACAGGAAAGAAAAGCGAACACAACTAACTTTGGACTCCTGGACGCGGTTCATTAAGGTTGGAATTGGGTCTGAGTTCATTAAGAACTCAGAGGCCCAAATAGATGTAGATGCAAAAAATAAGAAGGTCATTAAAAACATATCCCACTTATATTTAACATATTCTAATTACAGATAATACTTTGATGTACATAATAAATACACAAACAGATAGTTGAAGAAAGAATAAGATTAATATGGAAGAGGAAATTAAACAATAATGTGGTGGCTTTACCCAACAAATAATTCACATTGGAAACCTTTCGTTGTCATTAAACACTAAACCCTTAAAGAACTGAATGTGTCAATAAATTAAGAGCTAAGGAGGGAACCCCACTCGAGGTCGATGCTCCCTTTGGATCCCCCGATACTTCAAAGTTTCCAAGAGACTCAAGGTCCAGGGCGATGCTGGGGAGGGCAACCCAACCTAGAGTCGAACTCCGCTCCAAAATATGTTTAATCACTAACTACATGTTTTCCTTACGGGTTTAAATGTCAATGAGGCCCCTCCAATGCAAATTAGGTACTAAAGTATTACTTACCACAAAATATATACTTTCCTCTTAATGAAAATAACACAAGAGAGTATAGATTACTATTAATACTAAATAAGGAACCACATATTAAGGAGACCTAAAGGGTGAGTGGTTGAGTCCAGAATACACATAGACAAAAAGAGACTTCATAATCACACCATTGCAGGAATGAATTATTAAAGCATAACATATTCAAACAAGTATTGATACCATTACCTGGCAACTTAAAGATATCAAGGCAGATTCAAACCAGCAATCATGGTCAGCTAATGCCATAGAAAGGTTATCAAAGTCATGGGATTAAACTCTTATCATGATTGCATTTTCATAGGTTCAAATATGGGACTCCTGAAGTCACGACAGGATCATCCTTCTAACAGTACTCGCAAGTCAATATGTTCAGATAATATTAACAAAGGAGCTTCATAAGGTTTGAGAGTCAAGTTCAACTTCATGTTAACACTAAAGAGGATGACTAAGTATCAGTCAAATCAGAACATGGTGTTACAGAGTTAAGAAAAAATGCTAGCAACATTCAGTCAACTGTTCATAGGCACATTATAGAACCAAATTAATCATGCAAATGAAGAAAGGAAATGGAAACATTATATCAAACAAGTTCAATTCAAGCATAGGTCTAACTTAACAAGTAAGTATGAAGTGACCATGCTTCAATTCCTAAAACTATCAATTGACTATAACAGTATGTCTCAATCTTATTTTCATGGACGATAAGCTAATGCTAGATGTATGCAGACTTTATAGAAATTCAACAGGGGCTCAAAGAGATTAAGCACAGGGATGTATTGCACATGTGTGTGAAGATCTCAACTGACTATGGAACAAACAAGCTTAGTTGTGCAGCAATTACTAGTTGACTTTATCCAAACAAGTCATGACTTACACTGAGAAGAGGAAAATAGTTTAACCTTACAGAATATACATGCAGCAAAGATTCATGAGAAGAAAACAACCTAATGCAAATGAGATAGTTTCCTATTCATACAATGGTTGAGCATGATCATGAGAAAGTTATAGTGATAGCCCAGCAATTAGCCTCGGAGTCAGTGGATACAGATTAAGAGAAGAGAAGCATCTAAACACTTGAATTCTTTCAACTTAGTTAGGTGATATGTGCATATTGGACTTTCAGGAGTATATCAGTTAAGGTTAGCAAATAATGAAATCAATTGTAAGGCAAATAAGGTGCAGGGAAACAAGATGAAATCTCAGCAGAATCATCAATGAAGGAAAAAGCATGAAGTTTAGATGAGCATGATTGGTTCAATAATAATGATAGCTAAAACAAAGTAAAAGACTATGGTGATAACTCAGTAAAATAATTGGAAAAATACAAGCAGAGACACTTCAAGTTTAGGCTCAAGGTTAAGAGGCAAGGAGATATAAGTCTTGAACAAGTTCAGGTTTTATCTTGGCAATAACTATCAGGTAGTAAACTTAGTTTCTAAAACTCATAAAATTACAAAAGAGCAATAAACAGAGATGAGTTCACTGTAAGTCACTGAGAATTATGAAATTTGTATTGGACATAAGCATGTAAGAATTCAGACATGGAGACTCTATGAGAACTCAAAACAAAGATAAATAATTACCATTTATGACTTAATCGATTATCACTTAAGGAATCATAACAGAACATGCTAATCGTAAAAGGTTGTCACACTAACAAAACATAACTATCAATCATGTTAAACACATATAACATAATTGTAACCTACAGAACTTAACATCGACATATCTAAATCATTCAGAGAGATGAACAAAATAAAAGAGAGAGAAAGGTTCTGACCTTCTTACGGGCAGCAGACCAAATGAATTCTTTAGTTTCTCAAAGATCCCAGAAACCTTCAAGCTTGAACCATCAAAGAACTCGGCAAAAGAGAAAAAGACAGTAAGAAAGGCTAAGACCAGAAACCCTAATGTGCTTAGTGTTTTTATGCTTAGTGTGTTTAGTGTTAGATCATTGGTTAGTATATCTTAGGTGACAGCATTGAAGACCCCCTCTTATAGTGCCATTAAGGCCCTAGGGTTTCAATATTCAAACCAGGATAGTTGAGAGTGACGATGAGCTGATGATGTGAACATTGTCAGGTAAAATCAGAGAGAATAGATGGGAAATCAATGTTTGAGTTTACCTAAGTGTAGAGGTATGAGAGGATGAATGTTGAAGCACAAGGAACCACCGGCCAGAACCTTAATACACAGAGATCATTGCATTTGACCTCTGGGTGTCAAATATTGATAATGAAGCCAACTAACATCTCTTGCCCGCTTTGATTTGAAAGGATGAAAGAAGAAATAAGGTGAGTTTGAAGTTTCACCTTTTTGTCTGATTTTTCAATTAAGGTTTTGAAATCGAATAGCAAAAATGGAAAGAACGACGGGACCAAGAGTGCAGGAACAAAAGGAACAACCTTGCATGCCACGGATTTGAAAGGTCAGTAGTGATTTGCAGTTTCATCTCTGAGGTTAGGAATTGGATTTGGGAGTTTTTTTTTCGATGTTGAAATAGGCAAAGATTCAGTGAGAATCGTTGATATGGGAGGCAAATGAGATGATTTGAGATTGATTTTACGACCTTGCACTAATTTGTGCAAGGTCTGTTGATTGATGGAGTTTAGGGTAGACGGGAGAAGAGAGTAGAAGGGGAAAGAAGGATGGTGGTTCAAAGGGGAAATGATTAGGGCTTTAGGAGATGGGGGTTGGTCGTCTCTGAGTTATGGTTGAGAGATTTGATCTCGGCCATTGATCTTTTAGATCAACGGTCCTAATATTTAGGGATTTTACAATTTTTATGGGGAGTTTTGGTGTTCGTTAGATCTTATCGTTCCAACGATGAGGATCAAGTCTTCTGAGGGTTTTAAAATTAAAGAGGAAATGGAGTTAAAATTGTGGACCAGTGATCTAAGAAATGGACGGCCAAGATGATTTGTGTTTGTTTTGTGAGTGGGAGACTGGTGGCATGGAAGGCGTTGATTGGTTGTCATTTGGGCCAAAAATAATTTAAAAGATGGCCATTTTACATTTGATTCAAGAATTGCAATTGTAACCTTTTAGTATTTAACCCTTTTAAAATCAATTTAAATAAACTTAACAATTTCAATAAATATGTGGTGAAATTATAATTACTATATGTTACTAGTTATATTAATTGATTATCTATAAATGACACATATTTTGAATTATAGCACTAATTTGAAAATATGAACATAGTAACCTAATTCACTGGAAATTAAGGAGTAATATTATCGAATTATACAACCTATGTAATGTATATGCAAAAGTTATTTTTATAATAGTAAATATATATGTAATTACACAATATTAGTACTATGTGATTAATTTTGAAACTAGTACTTAATTTAGTTATAAAACAGATACTCATTAATAGAAAAATACTTTAAAGTATTTACTGTAAATTGTAAAGCGTGAATAAACTAATTTTAAAAGGGAGGGTCAAAATTGGCTGTCAACAGCTGCCCCTCTTTGACCGGAGACGAGTAAAGAGTTTTCGAGCAAAACAATTGAACCAAAACCAATTTTATCCCGACTTTTAGGCAAGTATTGCATAAAATGAGGATGGTGAATTGCATGATAGAAAAGAGGAAGAATTTGGAAATATTTAGGAATATTGGGGCTGCATTCTGGCTTTGAATTGCTTACACACCTCGGGCTTAATGAGGATCATGCCTCATGTAGTTCTACAGTAGGGACTTTTGGGGAAGCTGCGCTTGCATGAATTTCCCAGTATCATATTGTGACGATATGGTGAGACGGAAGATTGGTCATTCATGATAACTTGAATTTTGTGGCCTGATTTAAATGATTCGAAATTTTGAGCTCGCTAATCATCTTGAGCTTGGATCTTGAGCCCGCTACTAGGTTGACTATCCCCATAGTGTTGTGGTTCGGTCTGCTACTATGAATTAGTTCCACGCTGTGATGTTTGTTCCTGGAAAACAAAATGAAATACAAGCATACCAATATATTGTAAAGTAGAATATATTACGATGCAATGTAAATGATGCAGGAATGATGATGCCTGGTTGCCGGCGAGCCGTTATTTAGGATTGGGATGATGGGATACTTGATCCTAACTCGATTTGTTAGCCGGGCTGGGTACCATTCTGCAGTTGTCGGAGCATTTGAAAATTGTCTTCGTTCATTGGGAAAGCTTGATTGGTAAAGTGCATCTCCGCTCATTGGGAGAGCTTTTCACTGAGAAATGTCTCAGCTTGTTGGGAGAGCTTGATTTGCAGAGTGTGTCTCCGCTTACTGGGAGAGCTTTGCACTGAAATGTAAAGTATTATCCGCTCGAGAGCGATCGAAATCATGCCTAAAGCTGCACGAACAAAATGTTAAAACATTCAAGGTATCGGCAAAATGAAATATAAGCATGCCCAAGAGATACTCTTGACTGTGAGGCTAAGTTACGATTGCCGATTAGCAAAGCATTGGTGACGAGGTTTGTGATTGTCTATTCCGGCATTCGTGATTGCCGGAGTGGTGCATCGGATTGCCTTTCGTTGGCGAAGTTTGCAGTTTGTTATATACAAGACTCCAGTTGGAGAAGCCGACGTTCAATTTATACAAGGCACTCCGATTGATTAAGCTGGTGGTTTGCTACATACAAGGCTTCGATTGGTGAAGCTGAAGTGCGAATTGTACAGGGTGCCTCGATTGATTGAGCAAACAGTTTTCTATTTAAACGACTTCAATGAGTGAAGCCATCGTGCGATTTGTATAGGGTGCTCCGATTGATTGAGCACACGATTTGCTATTTACAGATTTCTGTGTCAGTTGTCTGATTCTGAAGAACCTGCAAAGGATTCAAGAGTTAGACTTAGCTGTAGGGGAGGGACAAATTTTATTTGCGTAGACCATGGTATTGATTTGCCCCAGCCTTCTACATGATTGCGCCACGGAGTTTGGTAGATGGAACAAATTACTTTATATATATTTTAGAAAATATTTTGAAAATACTTGTTTCTTTTAAGAAAAATGACGTCGTTCCGGATTATGACATGTTACGAAAGGTTTTCTACACGCTAATGTATCCCTTTGAGAACTTCATCCCATTTATGTCGATCATCCATGGTGTCTCTGATAATGCGGCTACTTGCTGTTGCGACTGTGTCCTAATTAAGGCTAATGCATTACAAAGGTTCTACGTATCCAAAATGGAATTAGGTCAAAATGTAGTTCAATTACAACAAATGCAAAATGATGAGATTAAGAAATGAAAATGGCCGAGTCTGACTTAGACAGCCTATGTAGCCAATGGAATCAGGCCAGAACGTAGTTCAATTACAAAAGATGACTTAATCCGATGAGGATTGTCTGCGTATTCGTTTCTGAGGAAATCAAGTAGGCATAGTTCCTGAACAACATACAAAAAGGGACATTTGGTTTTTCTATTACAAGAGAAAGGGGGAGAGAAACTAAACCCTATTTGGGTTGCCTACGTATCCCTCCGTGGGAAGTCAGGCTGAACGTAGTTCTGTTGCATCAAAATCCTAACTCTATCTTTCTTCAAGCATAATATCTCTTGATTGTGTCCGAGTTTATTGGCTTCGTGCTGACTCTTCCATCCATTTCTGCTAATATTAGATCTCTACTAGACAGTGCTCTATGGACCACGTAAGGACATTGCCGGTTCGGTGCGAACTTCCCTCTAGCTTCTTCTTGATGAGGAAAGATTTTCTTCAGAACCAACTGCCCCGGCATGAATTGGTGAGGCTTCACTTATTTGTTAAATGCACTAGCCATCCTATTCTGGTATAACTATCCATGACATACTATATCCATTCTTTTCTCGTTAATGAGCATGATCAATTCTTTCCTGACCCGTATCTATTCTGCATCGTCCAATTTGCTTCTTGAATGACTCTTAAGGACAGTATTTCGACTTCTACCGGTATCACTGCTTCCGTGCCGTATACCAACATGTATGGCGTTGACCAAATAGATGTTCTCATGGTAGTCCGGTAACCTAATAAAGCGAAAGGGAACTTCTCATGCCATTGTCTGTGATTGTCCACTATCTTTCGCATAATCCTCTTGATATTCTTGTTAGCTGCCTCAACTGCCCCATTCATTTGTGGTCTGTAGGTTGTGGAATTGCGGTGGATGATTCTGAACTTCTCACAAATTTCCCTCATCAGGTCGCTATTAAGGTTGGCGGTATTGTCAGTGATGATAGACTCTGGTATCCCAAATCTGCAGGATCCTAACAAAATCCGCCACTACCTTCTTTGTGACGGGCATGTAAGTAGATTCCTCGACCCATTTAGTGAAATAGTAAATGGCTTCCAAAATGAAACGATGTCCATTTTGATGCTGCAGGATCTATGGGTTCTATCAAATACATGCCCCATGCGGCAAAATGCCAAGGTGAACCCATTACATTTAACTCATTTGGTGGAATCCGAATGAAATCTCCGTGAATCTGGCACTGGTGACACTTTTGCACATAGCAGATGCTGTCATTTTTCGTAGTCATCCAAAAATATTCAGCTCTCAAAATCATCTTTGCTAACGTGAACCCGTTCAAGTGGGGTCCGCACGTCCCTGCATGTATTTCAGCTAATAGTCTGGTTACTTCGGTGGCGTCTACACATCTCAACAAACCTAAGTCTGCAGTCCTCATGTACAAGACTTCCCCGTTAAGGAAAACATAGTTTGCCAACCCCCCAAGGGCTCACTTTTGACCATTAATAGCATTTTCTAGGTATTCCTGTGTCGTAGGGAACTTCTTGAGGTCGTGATACCAAGGTTTACCATCTGGTTCTTCATCCACATGGAAGCAATAGGCATGTTGATCCTTGATTTCTA
Organism: Nicotiana tabacum; assembly: GCF_000715075.1. Taxonomy (NCBI): domain Eukaryota; kingdom Viridiplantae; phylum Streptophyta; class Magnoliopsida; order Solanales; family Solanaceae; genus Nicotiana; species Nicotiana tabacum. Next base: position 51,533,260 of record NC_134100.1, read on the forward strand.
TCTCGATGGGGTCGGTGTAGTTCTTGTCTGGATGCGGAATCATGGATGATAAGGTCACAAGGGCATCGACGAACTCGTTATGAATTCTGGGGACGAGTTTGAACTCAATCTTTGTGAACTTCTTGCACGGCTCCTTCACGCAGTGCAGGTATGGCAGTATCTTAACATTTTTGGTTGACCATTCTCCTTAGACTTGGTGGATCAACAAATCGAAATCTCCTATGACCAAAAGTTCTTTGATGTTCATGTCGATTGCCATCATGATTCCAAGGATGCATGCCTCATATTAAGCTATATTATTAGTGCAAGGGAATTTCATCTTTGTCGACGCTGGATAGTGTTATCCATATTCTGAAATCAAGACTGCTCCATCGAAAAACATTCTCCACCCTGGGTATATTTCTGCAATATCTTCCTCGGCAAATAGTACTTCTTCATTGGGGAAATACATGGTAAGTGGCCTGTAATCCCCATCCACTGGATTCTTGGCGAGGTGGTCGGATAAAGCTTGTCCTTTGATAGCCTTCTGAGTTATGTACACAATGTCAAATTCGCTGAGGAGAATTTTCCATTTAGCTAGCTATCCGGTATGCATTGGCTTATGAAACATGTACTTGAGCGGATCAAGCCAAGATATCAGATGAGTGGTGTATGCCTACATGTAGTGCCTTGGCTTCAAAGCAATCCTGGTCAGAGCACAATAAGTGCGTTCTATCAAAGTGTACTTGGCCTCGCATGGTGTGAACTTTTTGCTTAAGTAGTAGATGGCTTGTTCCTTTCTCCCAGTTTCGTCGTGTTTCCCCAACACACAGCCGAAAGCATGGTCCAAGACTGACAAATAGAGCAATAATGGTTTCCCTGGTTCAAGGGGAACCAACACTGGTGGGTTTGAAAGATACTCTTTGATTCTGTCGAAGGCTTTCGAACACTCCTCCATTCATTTCGTGGCGGCATCCTTCTTTAGCAGCTTAAAAATGGGTTCGCAGATACCGTGGACTGAGCTAGAAGCGACTGATGTAATTCAATCTTCCCAAGAAGATCATGACATATTTCTTGCTCTTTGGTGGTGGTAATTCCTGGATGGCTTTGAGTTTTGATGTTTCCAGTTCTATCCCTTTCCTGCTTACAATAAAACCCAATAGTGTTCCAGCAGGGACTCCTAACGTGCACTTTGCTGGATTCAATGTCAAACTGTACCTTCACAGACATTCAAAAAATTTCCTCAAGTCGTCCAAGTGCTCTGGACTCTTTCGAGATTTTATGATGACATCATCCACATCCACTTCGATCTCTTTATGAATCATGTGGTGAAGAGGGTCATCATGGCCCTCATGTAGGTGGCGTCGGAATTCTTGAGACTGAATTAAATAACCCTATAACAGTAGACTCCCCAACGAGTGGTGAAAGTTGTCTTCTCTGTGTCTTCCTCGTGCATTAGGATTTTGTGGTATCCAGCAAAACAATTCACAAACGACTGCAGTTCATGCTTTACACAATTGTCGATGAGGATGTGGATATTCGGCGAGGGGAAATCGTTCTTTTGGCTAGCTCTGTTGAGATCCCGGTAATCCACACATATTCTGATATTTTCGTCCTTTTTGGGCACTGGGACGATGTTGGCCAACCATCTTGGATAGTTGGTGACCCTGACCACATTTGCTTCTATTTGTTTGGTTACCTCTTCTTTTATCCTCAGACTTAAATCAGGTTTGAACTTTCTGGGCTTCTGCTTGACTAGAGGACTGGTAGGGTCAGTGGGTAGTGGATGTGAGACAATGTCGGTGCTTAATCCTGGCATGTCATCATAGGACCATGCGAACACGTCGACGTACTATCGGAGGAACTCAATCATCTTTTCCTTCTTCTCGGCTTCTAGGTGAATGTTGATTCTGGTTTCTTTCACGTCTTCTTCATTTCCATGATTGACTATTTTTGTTTCTTCGAGATTGGGCTTCTTCTGACTCTCCAGCTGTTCGATCTCCTGTGGGAGATTGTCTTGCATCATACTCTCGTCATATTCTTTGTAATCCGGATCATTGCGCTCAGCAGTTTCGTTATATGTCATAATCACAGAACGCCATTTTCTATCGGTTTGATTACTAAAAAGAAACGATAGGTATTAATAAAGAAGTAAAATGGTGTTGTGATATTTAGGAAAAAGATTCTTTTTATTTCATCAAAAGAGGAACGTCTTAAGCGTTCACAAGAGGCAAATGACAAAATGTTACAAACATGATACATGCTTCAATTGATCGTGCTATTTCAAAAGAAAACTTTACATTTCTATACTACCAAGACTCCCGAAGAACCAAAGATGGATCGGCCGTCCAATTCTATAGCTCTTCCCCTAGTTCGGCATCCCTGATAGTCGGTGTCTTGATGTCAGTTCCTTCACAGCATTCTTCAATCATATTCACGAACAACTTTCCCACCCCGTCGATGATATCATCTTCGAGTGTTGAACTCTGTCTCGGACTTGAAACATGCTCTTGCACAAAAACCTTTTTCCTGGAGCTAACAGTGCTAATTTTCCCTTCTGGAGGTTGATATCCTATGCCAAACCTTCCTTTTTGCCCATTGTGTTCAATTGGTTCTTTGATCCCATATGACTTGGCTTCCAACCGTGTTCCTGGCTTGTATCCGTATTTCATCATCTCCCTAATGGATATCTTGGATCTGTACGTCGATTGCATTCCCAAATTTTGTTCAGTCTGCTCCTCCGCAGTTGTCTGCATGATTTCTACAGCATGGAAGGCGACTCCGTCTAGTCCCTTAATGAATGGGACAATATACTCCAAATGAGAGAAGTGACCCCACTCACCGTGGAGCATGATCTCCTAGCATCCCTACTCGAATTTTATGCATTGGTGCAAGGTAGACTGTATGGACCCTGCCATAGGTATCTGGGGCCTGCCTAGCAGCAAATAGTAAGAAGAGGAGATGTCCATCACTTGAAATAGCACTGGAAAGTCGACCGGCCAAATTTGCAAGGCTAGATAAATTTCCCAATAACATCCTTTTGCGAACTGTCAAAGGACGTCACCCTTACATGGCTTTCCTTGACCTCTCTCAAATGAATTCCCATCTCCCGCATGGTGGAGAGCGGACAAATGTTGACTCCTGATCCTCCATCGACCAGCACTTGAGATACTACTTTGTCCCCGCATTTGACAATGATATGAAGAGCCTTGTGTTGACTTGCGCCTTCGAAAGGAAGTTCGTTTCTTCTGGAAGTGATCATGTTTGCTTCTACCATTTCCCCAAATTGTTTCTTGTGGTGTTACTTGGTACACTTATCCCACGTAGCACTTTCAACAAAGCGTCCTTATGGCTATCCGAACTCATCAATAAATTGCTGGAGTTTTCTTCAACTGTTCTTCCATGGAATACTCTTTGCTTGACATTCTCTTCCAGAACTCAACAACTTCTGGGTCTGTTATGTTCCTCATTGGAATTTGTTCTTTCCCCGGATTTGCTCGATTGACCTCTTCGGGGGTGTAGCATCTCCCAGACCTAGTCATACCATGGGCTGCGACAGAGTCTGTCATCTTGGCCTTTCCCTTTTGCTGATAGGTCTGTGGGATAGTTTTGTATTCCTGATGTTCTTTACCCTGAGTAGCAACGGCAGGTTTCTGCGGATAAGTTTGAACTATCACTATAGGCTTTAGTTGTACTGTAATGATTGGAGCCTTTCAAGGAGGGATCCTTGCGGCTTCTACATTTCCTATAGTGACAATAGTTCCCTTTAGGTCATATTCTTCGTCTAATATGATCATGTTCGATCCCTGGTTTTGATGATTTGGCAATGGGTTGCGGTTCACATTAGGTGGTGCTGGAGTGCACTGGATAGCTCCTCTCTTGATCAAGGTCTCATTTTCATTTTTCAACTTGAAACAATCTTTAGTATCGTGTCCCGGTACATTGGAAAGATACACACATCTCTTAGTGGCATCAAAATATTTAGAGGGATGTTCAGGAACCCTTCCCTCGATTGGGTGTATCAATCCTGCTCTTCTGAACTTTTCAAACAATTGGGACAGAGGCTCAGCAATCATGGTATATGTTCTAGGACCCGTTTCTTCAAAGTTGGTACGAGGACTCGGTACATACACAGGCTGGTTTTGGGGACTAGTGGTTTGGACATGAGCATATGGTCGTTGTGGGTTTTGGTTATTGTTGGCTCGAGGAGGGTTGTATTGTGGTTTAGGGCGGTAGTATGGTAGGGTATTATAGATTGGAGCATAAGTAGGTGGTGGTGAGTGGTTGTTTGGGGAATAAAAGGTGCTTCCATGATGTGGGTTACTTTGGTAGTAGTGGACGACTGCTGAGACCTCTTCATTCTTTTTTTTTTGCTACCGATAGATCCTGACTGGATGGCCTTGCTGGCTGCTTGTAGTGCTGCCATTGATTGCACCTTACCTGATTTTATGCCCTCTACTAAGAAATCTCCCATCTTATCCAGCTCATGGAACTTTTGACCCATCATTCCCATCATCTTTTCAAAGTATATTCCCTCTTGGGCTCGGATGAACTACTTGGTTAGTTCACTGTCATCCAGCGGCGGTTGCGCCCTGGCTGCCTCTGTCCTCCACCATCGTGCATATTCTTTAAATGACTCAGATGGTTTTTTCTGCGCATTTACCAGCGCGAACTGATCAGGAGTGATCTCTATATTAAATTGAACGGTTCATAAAGTCCTCCTCCATATCTTGCCATGTTCTCCAATTTCACGGATCCTGTCAGGTATACCATGTGAGTCATTCTCCTGTCAGACTCCTTATAAACAATTTCATCCTTAGTTTCTCAGTCCTCCCCACTCCGACCAACTTGTCGCGATAAGACCTTAGAAGTGCATGAGTGTAACACCCCGAAAAATTTTAAAGTATTTAAGTGTAAGGCCTGGTAAAATTTGCAAAGAAAATAATGGTTCATGGTGTCGGACTATGCTTACGTGTTTGAGGATTATAGAAATTCTTCACGGTGAGCTTGCTCACCGCAGCTCGAACCTTTTGGGTTGAACAATGCACAGGAAAGTATAGGAAAATTTTTGCCGGAAAAGTGCGTTTATGCGGTCCATTATGCAACCGCATAATCACTCTGCGGGCCGCATAGTGGCCGTAGAAGTGAGCAGGAGAGGGCTATTCTAGAAGCAGCTATGCGGTCGACTATGCGACCGCATAACTGTTATACGGTGCATTATGCGACCGCATAACAGTTATGCGGGCCGCATAGTGACCGCATACACAGGCAATTCTTTTGGCTATTTTGTAACCAATTATGCGACCGATATGCGGTCCGCATAACTATTATGCGGTCGCATATGCGACCACAGAACCTGTTCCGGAGCTTCATTTTTGGATTTTTAAAACCGTACCCTACTTCTTTAAATACACATTTTGGGCCATTTTTGAGAGATAATCTGATATTTTAGAGTGAGAGAGGGTGCCCTAGAGTGAGAAGGTGTTCTCCAATAATTGTTCTTCAATTCTTGCCCAAGTTTTGGAAGATTGAGAAGGGAAACTCACTAGGTCTTCATCGTAGAGGTAAGATTCTACACCCTAACCCTCAATTTTGAACTTTGTGTAGAAATAAATAATAAGAAAGATAATTTATGGGCAAGAGGGTTGGTTATTTTACATGCATGTGTTATCAAGGGGTGTAGAACGATTGTTGAGCTAAAAATGGTAAAGGTTGGGTTGTGGGATGATGGAATACTCCTTAAAAGGATCTTGAAACCTTAATGCACATCTAGTGTTTGATAAAATGCTCAAATGAGCTAGAACCATGATCATCTTCCTAATTTTGGTTTAATTTGTTATATTTCTAAAATAGATTGAAGTTGCTAATAATTTCGGAACATTTATAGTGTAAGGAAGCTCAAGTGAGGTATGTTGGCTAAACTCTTCTTTGAGAATTAGAATTCCCATTATCCTTATAAGTTCCGAGTTGTTGATTATAAATCGAGTATCCTGATAAGTCCTGTGATGAAGATATATGTTCAATCCGTGTTTCAAATGGTCTTATCATATTGCATTATAAATTGAGGATGTGTCCCAAACTATGGATTATGTATCCACATGTTATAATTTCTAGTCGTGATTTATGTGAAAGTTATTATGCCAAGTTGTGTAGAGATTGTGATTGTGATACACCTCCACCCGCATACATTGGGGTGAGGCGGCATGACCGCTTTATGTGGGGATTATGGTATAGAGATTGGGATTGTGATACACCTCCACCCGCATATATATTGGGGTGAGGCGGCATGACCGCTTTTTGTAGGAATTATGGTATTGTGGGACTGCACCTCCACCCGCTTACATTGGGGTGAGGTGGTACTACCGCTTTATGTATAGTTTTGGTATTGTTGTGGCACCACCACCCGCATACATTGGGGTGAGGCGACATAGCCGCTTTGTTTAGGTTCTTGGTACCGTGGTTATACATCCACCCGCATACATTGAGGTGAGGCAGCAGGGCCGCTTGATTTGAGTTGTGGTACTGAACGTACACCTCCACCTGCATACATTGAGGTGAGGCGGCGGGGCCGCTTTGTGTGAAGGTGGTTATAGAGGATCTCATCTTAAATCCTATAAATGTTGTTGATGGCTTTTAATAAGCTTGCTATGGTTGGGACGGTTAGCTATATTGTACTATTGCCGTACTGGTCCATCATATTCATCTTGTATTTATGAATTCTTAAATTGGTGTTTAGTTTTCATACTAGTACTATTCGACAGTACTAACGTCCCTTTTGCCGGGGGCACTGCATCTTTAAATGGATGCAGGTGGTTCCACAGTAGGAGACATTGATCAATGATAGCAGTACACCTTCTTTCCAGTTGACTTGGTGAGCCCCTCTTCATCCCGGGGTCATGTATCTTTTGTTTTTTGTGTATTCTGTTTGAGGTATAGCCGGGGCCTTGTTGCCGGCATTATCATTGTACTCATCTTTATCTATAGCGGCTCCGTAGACATAGTGTAGGTTGTGTATTGGTGTTGGGGAAAGACAAACTATGTTATGTTGTGGTTGTATTACTTGTCCATTTGAGACTTTAAAAATGATGAAACTATTGGTAAGAAATTGGTAATTGCAGACATGACCACTTTATTATTTAATTAAGGAAAACATATATTCTCTTTATTCATGAATGAATTTGGGTAGAAGGAATCTAACTGGCTTGCTCGGTTGGGTTCACTCGGTTGAGCGCCGGTCGCGCTCCCCGATTTTGGGGCGTGACAAACTTGGTATCAGAGCCTAAGGTTTTAAAGTGTCCTAGGATGTCTCTGAGCCGTGTCTAGTAGAGTCCTTACTATCGGTGTGTTGTCGACCACATCTATAATTAGGATGCTACATGGGCATTTAGGAATAATACCCTTCTTTCATGTTCTTGATCGTGCGATAAAGCTGGTTGTAAGATTGTTCCTCCTTTAACTCCTGTGTTGCTCTAATTTTCAGTACATGGCACCTAAGAAGAAGGCAAGAACTGGCCAAAGAGCCAATGTCACCCCAGGAGTGACAGTTGACCCTATAATTGATGATGCGGGTGAGTACCCGAGGAGTGAGGATATTCCTCCAGTTACTACACTGCCTGACTCTACTACAACTGATCAGACCGCACCTGTCCCTATACCTACTGAAGGTGCAACAGTTCCTCTAACTGATATATCTGGTGTGTCTGATATTGATATTAGGGGAGCCATACAAATGTTGACACAATTAGTGGCTTCTCAGGCCCAGAGATCGAGTGTTGGGCCTACTTCTTCTAGTCATCCAGGGGAATCTGCTAGTTCTAGGGTGAACAAGTTTCTTCAGTTAGATCCTCCAGTGTTTACGGGTGCTGATCCCGAGGAGGACCCCCAGGACTTCATTGATGAGATGCAAAAAACTCTCTAGGTTATGCATGCTACAGAGACAGAGGGAGTTGAATTGGCCTCCTACTGCCTAAAAGGGGTGGCCTACTCTTGGTTTGAGTTGTGGGAGGAATCCTGTGAGGTGGGAAGCCCTCCGGAAAGGTGGGGTGAGTTCACAGATGCCTTTATGGATCATTTCTTGCCTACCGAAACTAAGACAGCTCGTGCCACTGAGTTTGAAAGCCTGAAGCAGGGTAGTATGAATGTGTGGGAGTACTATATGGAGTTTGCGCGCCTATCCAAGTATGCTATTCGCATGTTGCCCACTATAGAAGCTAGAGTGCGTCGGTTTGTACAGGGCCTTAGCCCCTTAGTTATCAATGAGGCCTCTACAGCTGCCTTGAATTCTGATATGAACTATGGTAAGATGGTGGCATTTGCTCAAGCCACAGAGACCCGCAAATTGAAGAATAGAATGGAGCGTCAGAGTAGCAGCAATGCCCGGTCCGCGGGCAACTTTGGTAGTTCTTTCGGTGGTAGTAGAGGTGGTAGGTCGGCATTCAGGGGAGTGTCATCAGGACCATCCCAATCATTTGCCCAGTCTTCGATGGGTGCACAGTCATCTGGACCCAGTCAGGGCAATAGGGGACCCCACCAGCAGGGTTTGCCCGACAGAAGGTTTCAGCAGCGGAGGCTTCTATGCCCTAAGTGTGGGAGGATGCACTTTGGGTCCTGCTTCATGGACCTTACCAGTATGCTATGGGTGTTGTGTGAGCGGTCACATTCAGCGAGATTGCCGCTTATCTCGCCGAAATATGGGCAGAGGTGCGGCACAGCCAACTAATTCTGCAGCTACTACATCCACAGCACGTCCAGCTCGAGGAACCCCAGCGCCCGCGGGGCGTGGTGCAGCTAGGGGTGGTGCACAGAATTCGGGAGGACCCAGTAGATTTTATACTATACGGAGACGTAAGGAATCAGAGGCTTCTCCAGATGTTTTCACAAGTATATTGACTATCCGATCTCATGATGTATATGCTCTTATTGATCCCGGTTCCACTTTGTCATATGTCACTCCTTATGTTGGTATGGAATTTGGGATAGAACCAAAACAGCCTCATGAGTCGTTCTCTGTATCTACTCCGGTTGGTGAGTCTATTTTGGCCGCGCGGGTTTATAGGGATTGTGTTGTCATGTTGTGTGGTCGAGACACCATGGCCGATATTATTGAATTGAGAATGGTCGATTTTGATGTGATAATGGGGATGGATTGGCTTTACACTTGTTTTGCCAAGCTTGATTGCCGAACCAGAACTGTTAGGTTCGAATTTCCAAATGAGCCAGTTATTGAGTGGAAGAATGATGATGTAGTGCCGAAGGGTAGGTTTATTTCTTACCTTAAGGCCACGAAAATGATCAACAAGGGATGTATTTACCATTTGGTCCGGGTTACGGACACCGATGCTGAGGCACCTACACTTGAGTCTGTGCCTGTTGTGAATGAATTTCCGGGAGTCTTTCCGGATGAACTCCCTGGGATCCCACCAGATAGGGAGATTGATTTTGGGATTGATGTGATGCCAGACACACATCCTATATCTATTCCACCCTACAGAATGGCACCGGCAGAATTGAAGGAGCTAAAGGAACAATTAAGAGATTTGTTAGAAAAGGGTTTCATCCGACCAAGTGTCGCCTTCGGGAGCACAGGTCCTTTTTGTAAGAAAGAAAGATAGGTCACTGTGAATGTGTATTGACTATCGGCAGCTTAATAAGGTCACAATCAAGAATAAGTACCCACTGCCAAGGATAGATGACTTGTTTGATCAATTTCAAGGTGTCAGGTACTTCTCCAAAATTGATTTAAGATCCGGTTATCACCAATTGAAGATCAGGGAGCGGGATATTCCGAAAACAACTTTTAGGACCCGACATGGGCATTTTGAATTTCTGGTGATGTCTTTTGGGCTAACAAATGCCCCAGCAGCCTTCATAGATCTTATGAATCGAGTTTTTAAGCCATTCCTCGACTCTTTTGTAATAGTGTTTATTGACGATATTCTTGTATATTCACAATGTCGAGAAGACCATGCCGATCATCTCAGGGTAGTTCTGCAAACCCTGTATCAGCACCAGTTATATGCAAAGTTTTCAAAAGTGCGAATTTTGGCTTGAATCAGTCATATTCTTGGGTCATGTAGTATCTAGTGAGGGAATTAAGGTTGATCCTCAGAAAATTTTAGCTGTGAAGAATTGGCCGAGGCCTACAACTCCAACAGAGATTTGCAGTTTCTTAGGCTTAGCTGGGTATTATAGAAAGTTTGTGGAGGGGTTTCTACTGTTGCCTCTCCATTGACTAAATTGACGCAGAAGGCAATTAAGTTCCAATGGTCAGATGCTTGTGAAAAGGAGTTTCCAGGAATTGAAAGCAAGATTGTATACGGCGCCGGTGTTGACTCTACCAAAGGGTATAGATGGATTTGTGGTATATTGTGACGCTTCAAGAATCGGGCTTGGGTGTGTATTAATGCAATATGGGAAGGTGATAGCTTATGCTTCTAGGCAACTAAAGAATCATGAAAAGAACTATCCAACACATGATTTAGAACTTGCGGCGGTGGTATTTGCATTAAAAATTTGGCGTCATTATTTATATGGGGTCCATGTGGATATATTCACGGACCATAAGAGCCTTCAATATATTTTCAAACAGAAGGAATTGAATCTGAGGCAGAGAAGATGGCTTGAATTACTCAAGGATTATGACATTGATATTTTATACCATCCAGGGAAGGCTAATGTCATGGCGGATGCTCTTAGCTGAAACTATATGGGTAGCTTAGCACACTTGGAGGCATATCATAGGCCATTGGCCAAAGAAGTTCACCGATTGGCTAGTTTGGGAGTTCGTCTTACGGACTCTAGTGAAGGAGGGGTAGTTGTGCAAAATAGGGTTGAATCATCACTTGTAGTGGAAGCCAAAGAAAAACAATACAACGATCCATTGTTGGTGCAATTGAAAGAGGGGATTCATAAACATAAGACCATGGCCTTTTCTCTTGGCATGGATGATGGTACACTAAGGTACCAAGGACGCCTATGTGTTCCAAATGTGGATGGTCTCCGTGAAAGAATTTTGACTGAAGCTCACACTACTAGGTATTCCGTGCACCCAAGTTCTACAAAAATGTATCATGATCTTAAGGAAGTCTATTGGTGGAATGATATGAAGAGGAATGTGGCAGACTTTGTGGCAAGATGTCCGAATTGTCAGCACGTGAAGGCCGAACACCAAAGGCCCAGTGGGTTGGCACAGAACATAGAAATTCCAATGTGGAAATGGGAAATGATTAATATGGACTTTGTGGTGGATCGACTCACAAAGTCAGCACACTTTTTGCCGGTTAAGTCTACCAACATAGCGGAGCAGTATGCTCAGTTGTATATCAAAGAAATAGTCAGGTTGCATGGCACCCCAGTTTCCATCATTTCTGATCGGGGAGCACAATTCATTGCTAATATTTGGAAGAAATTTCAGCAAGGTTTGGGTACTCAGGTGAATCTCAATACAACCTTTCACCCGCAAACTGACGGGCAGGCAGAGCAGACTATTTGAGCTACCACCTGAGATGTCATTAGTACACCCAATGTTTCATGTGTCTATGTTAAAGAAAGTAGTTGGAGACCCGACAGCCATTGTTCCGGTTGAGACTATTGAGGTAAATGAAGAATTGACTTATGAAGAGATTCCAGTTTCTATTATTGATCAGCAAGTCCGAAAGTTGAGAAACAAAGAAATTGTATCTGTGAAAGTGCTACGGCGAAACCAACAGGTTGAAGAGGCTACTTGGGAGGCCGAAGAAGAAATGAAGAAAAAGTATCCTTATTTATTTGAATAACCATGTAATTATGAGTTGTGCCTTATGAAAATGCTAAGGGATTTTCCTATGAAATATGTATGACTTGTACATTTGGTGTTAAGGGTGTTCCTTTCTAAAAATATATTACTTATGTGTCCACAGTTTGTGTTGTTTTGTATTATGTTATGTCTTTGGAATATGTATATGTTGTTCGGATGTGTTTATGGGGCTCTCTGACAGGTGGATAGGCCTAATTACAAAGGAAACTCTAGCGAAGTTTTTGGAAATTTAGGGAGTTAGTCAAATTTGGGGTTGCTAGTGCGTGGTATGAAAGACTGAGTTGCATAAGATGCTATTAACAGAATTTCACCCTCATTCGAGGATGAATATCCTACGCGGGGAAGAATGTAACACCCCGAAAAATTTAAAAGTACTTAAGTGTAAGGCCTGGTAAATTTTGCAAAGAAAATAATGTTTCATGGTGCCGAACTATGCTTACGTGTTTGAGGATTATAGAAATTCTTCGCGGCGAGGTTGCGAGTCGTGGCTCGAACCTTTTGGGTTGAACAATGCACAGAAAAGTAAAGGAAAATTTTTGCCGGAAAAGTGCGTTTATGCGATCCATTATGCGACCGCATAATCACTCTACGGGCTGCATAATGGCCGCAGAAGTGAGCAAGAGAGGGCTATTCTGGAAGCAGCTATGCGGTCGACTATGCGACCGCATAACTGTTATGCGGTGCATTATGCGACCGCATAACAGTTATATGGACCGCATAGTGACCGCGTACACAGGCAGTTCTTTTGGCTATTTTGTAACCAATTATGCGACCGATATGCGGTCCGCATAACTATTATGCGGTCGCATATGCGACTGCAGAACCTGTTCCGGAGCTTCATTTTTGGATTTTTATAACCCGACCCTACTTCGTTAAATACATGTTTTGGGCCATTTTTGAGAGATAATCTGACATTTTAGAGTGAGAGAGTGTGCCGTAGAGTGAGAAGGTGGTCTCCAATAATTGTTCTTCAATTCTTGCCCAAGTTTTGGAAGATTGAGAAGGGAAACTCACTAGGTCTTCATCCTAGAGGTAATATTCTACACCCTAACCCTCAATTTTGAACTTTGTGTAGAAATGAATAATAAGCAAGATAATTTCTGGGCAAGAGGGTTGGTTATTTTACATGCATGTGTTATCAAGGGGTGTAGAATGATTGTTGAGCTAAAAATGGTAAAGGTTGGGTTGTGGGATGATGGAATCCTCCATAAAAGGATCTTGAAACCTTAATGCACATCTAGTGTTTGATAAAATGCTCAAATGAGCTAGAACCATGATCATCTTCCTAATTTTGGTTTAATTTGTTATATTTCTAAAATAGATTAAAGTTGCTAAGAATTTAGGAACATTTAGAGTGTAAGGAAGCTCAAGTGAGGTATGTTGGCTAAACTCTTCTTTGAGAATTGGAATTCCCATTATCCTTGTAATTTCCGAGATGTTGATTATAAATTGAGTATCTCGATAAGTCCTGTGATGAAGATATATATTCAATCCGTGTTTGAAAATCTCTTATCATATTGCATTATAAATTGAGGATGTGTCCCAAACTATGGATTATGTATCCACATGTTATAATTTCAAGTCGTGATTTATGTGAAAGTTATTATGCCAAGTTGTGTAGAGATTGTGATTGTGATACACCTCCACCCGCATACATTGGGATGAGGCGGCATGACCGCTTTGTGTGGGGATTATGGTATAGAGATTGGGATTGTGATACACCTCCACCCGCATATATATTGGGGTGAGGCGGCATGACCGCTTTGTGTAGGAATTATAGTATTGTGGGAGTGCACCTCCACCCGCTTACATTGGGGTGAGGCGGTACGACCGCTTTGTGTATAGTTTTGGTATTGTTGTGGCACCACCACCTGCATACATTGGGGTGAGGCGACATAGCCTCTTTGTGTAGGTTCTTGGTACTGTGGTTATACATCCACCCGCATACATTGAGGTGAGGTGGCAGGGCCTCTTGATTTGAGTTGTGGTACTAAACGTACACCTCCACCTGCATACATTGAGGTGAGGTGGCGGGGTCGCTTTGTGTGAAGATGGTTATAGAGGATCTCATCTTAAATCCTATAAATGTTGTTGATGGCTTTTAATAAGCTTGCTATGGTTGGGACGGTTAGCTATATTATACTATTGTCGTACTGATCCATCATATTCATCTTGTATTTATGAATTCTTAAATTGGTGTTTAGTTTTCATACTAGTACTATTCGACGGTACTAACGTCCCTTTTGTCGGGGGCGCTGCATCTTTAAATAAATGCAGGTGGTTCCACAGCAGGAGACATTGATCAGTGATAGAAGTACACCTTCTTCCCAGCTGACTTGGTGAGCCCCTCTTCATCCCGGGGCCATGTATCTCTTTGTTTTTTGTGTATTCTGTTTGAGGTATAGCTGGGGCCTTGTTGCCGGCATTATCATTGTACTCATCTGTATCTATAGAGGCTCCGTAGACATAGTGTGAGCTGTGTATTGGTGTTGGGGAAAGACAAACTATGTTATGTTGTGGTTGTATTACTTGTCCATTTGAGACTTTAAAAATGATGAAACTATTGGTAAGAAATTGATAATTGCAGACATGAACACTTTATTGTTTAATTAAGGAAAACATATATTATCTTTATTCATGAATGATTTTGGGTAGAAGGGATCTAACAGGCTTGCTCGGTCGGGATCACCCGGTTGAGCACCGGTCGCGCTCCCCGATTTTCGGGCGTGACAGTGAGGGTCCCCCGTCCCATCGAAGGTGTCAAACTTTTGGGGGGTTTGTACCCTATTGGCATATCCACATCCGGGTGAATACACAGGTCCTTATAGTCCAGGCTTTCACTTCCTCGGGCAACTTGGAGACTCTTCATTTGCCTTCTCAATATTTGAAACTGCTCAGATACCGACTCTTTTTCCTTATGCTTGGCTTCTCTCTCCATCTCGGTATACTGATCGATCTCTTATGGCACCCTGACCATGACGGGTGCTGTAATGGTAGGTTCAATAAAGACATATACAGGGGGAATGTATCACTTGTGAGTAGCGGCATGTGCCACAGGTATATGCTGGTAGGTGGTACAAGTGACTCTGTTACGAGGAAGGGTAGTTGCATTAATGTTAATAGGCGGGTTTTGTGATGTCTGAGGATATTGTGGTACGTAGGGAGTGTAAATGGGAGGGGGTGGGTGGGTGGAGGGTTAGTGGGTGCGGATAGGAGTATAACTTGACTGGTGGGGGTTGAGGTTAGAGTGTTGCTATTTTGGCATGATGTTAAGGAAAATGATCTGGGAGTGAATCCAAAGAAGGGAATCTGGGTGGTTGAGGAAGTGTTGTCACAACCAGGTGTGCCAATTATCTGATATATTGTACCTGTTCTCTTAAGGATACCATTTCTTGGGCCATTCAGGCCACGTGGTCATCATTTCTTGCACTGTACTTTTCCACCGATCGCCCCGGGCTGTCGGCTACGACCAGAGCATGTTCAGTTGGGTCTTCTCCAACTAACAGCTTTCCCTTAGACCTTAGATAGTATGGTGGCTACGCTAGTTTTAGTCGACGCAAACCAAATTGTTTTTGGGGGTAATAATAAAGCAAAAGTAAATAAGAAGAAAGAAAAGAAAAAGAGCAAGAGTCAGTTTCTTCATTTTATGCGAGTAGGATATCACATTGAGCAAATAATTCGTGAATTACTGCTAACGCATTCCTAAAATTCACAAGGACCTCTCACTGCCAGATGTAGGCCTAATTCGCGGATGTTTGATAGACATTTAGACTTGACACATTTAGATCTGAAATAATTTGTTTTCATTGATAATTTAGATTGATACAAGCAGGAACAAAGATTACATCACAAAGTTGCATGGGCTTAAACAGTTTGCCCTTTTGGAAAGAGAGAACTGGGGATAAAGGTACAAAGTAGGGAAAGGTGGGGAAATCAACCAATTCTAATAACCATCCCCTGGGTCGCTCCCTGTACCCTTATCTTCTCCTAGCTCTACTTCCGGGTCTCCCTAAAACTCTTCCTCATCATCATTGAATTCACACTCCTCCTCTGGATCTTCTTCTGGTTCTGTGCTTGACTCTATCTGGATGCATTCTACTACCCGATCATCCTCTTTAGCCGGTGGCAACATATGGTCAATGGACCCCGGGACCACCTAATGATGCATTGATGTAGTCACAAGATAATGTGACAGGATCTCATGATAAATCTATAAAGCAACCACCGCATCCTCTAACCAAGCTATACCTTCTCTGCTCGGGCGGGCCAGTTCTTCTTCTTCGCTAATCCAGACGTAGTACTTAGGGGTGCACCATGAATTTTTACCCATAGGCATTGTTACCAGGTCGTTCCACTCTTCTTGCAGTTTCTTTATCCTGGGAATTGGAATCTGGCCATTGTAGTGATCCTCGTACAACACGTCCTTGTCCACAGGGGCACATCTTGGATCATGCCAAATTATCTAAGGACCCGCAGAGGTGAGTATGGTTGAATACCTTCTAATCCGATCAACTCAATGAAGTACTTTTGGGGAGTCCTCAAGATAGCTCTTCTACCTAACCAAGATAGTTTCCAGTTGATCCATTCTCCTATCAGATTGGTCAGTGTTTCCCTCCATTCTTCTTGCCCATTTCGGGAGATACAGTGCCTAATTCTTTCATTGTGGTTGCGGATCATATTACTGACACATACGAAGTAGTCGATAGTAGCCTACTGTTTGAAAAAGTGTTTAGTAGCCCAAATATGCAGTAGCAAGTTGCATCCTTTGAAGAAATCATATCCTCATGCAAAGGCAGATAAAGCTCTCAGCATCTCGGCCAACACCATTGGTACCAAGGTAGCTTAAAGATTGCCGCGGAAGGTTGCCAGGACCACTAGTAACAGGTTGATGTTGATACGGCCCCTTCGTTGCGGGAAGACCAATAATCCCAGCAGTGCCATTTGTGAAAGTGATAGGCCTTAGTCTCTCCCATGTCGCCTGGTCACATTGGAACTCCCCTGAATACCACTCATAGCTTTTGCGGTACCCAAACCTGTCGAATATCTAGTCGAGGCTCACCCACCCATCCTCGATACTTTTGAGACTTCTGCTATTGGTAAGACCTAGTGCATCCAAGAACTGATAGCCGGGCATAGTAACTAGAAGCACCGGCTTTCTTCCGTTGAATGGCAGCTCCGTAAAACTCGTGACTTCCTCCAATGTTGGTACCAGCTCATATTCGGCAAATTTGAATTCCACTTTTGCTGGGTGCCAAAATTCTATCAACAGGCGAGTGAGCACCCTGTCTGCTCATATGTTCATCAATGTGGTTAATACCCCTAGGTGTGTCTGAACTTCGTCTCCGTGTTCCCGATGAATATTCTTCCACCACCTTTTTAGCTTATGTGGTGCTCCCATTACCATGCTAATTTCAGGGATGTTCTGGTTGATTTCTATTTTTTATGGCGAGTAGAAGAAAAATTTCTGGTTGATTTCCGTAAGTGTCTTGTCATGTTTGTTTATTAGTGCCTAGGACCAACTCACCTAGGGTTTATGCAGTATGACCTATTTTACTAGAGTAGAGTGTTTCATACTTTTGAATTGGACTGAGAATTACGAGAAGTTACGTCGGTTGACCCGACAAAGCCATTATCTGAAACTAAAGAGTTTTGAAAAGAAGGTTTGGAGGGGTGTAAAATACAACCCTCATGTGCCATTTTGTGTGATAGTATACGACCAAGACTCGATTGAAAAAGAGGTGATGACAGTATTTATAAAGCAGTAGAAAGTAAGGGTATAGCAGCAATATAGTAAAGTGATCATAGAGAGCAGGTAATTGTAAAGAGCAAATAAGGCATATAAGCATGTAATTGCAGTTTTGATCTTAATCAAAGCAATGTACAAATAAATCTAGAAGCCAAATTAGTCTAAATATGCTTAGGTCAGAACCTAAGTGTGTCTCCCCAGCAGAGTCGCCATGTTGTTGAACCCTATTTTGCACTGGTCAAGACAGGATTCAACTTGTGGTTTTTCTGTTTTTGATAAAAGAGAGTCGCCACCTAATATTTAAAGGTATACTAGGGTACCTATTTAATTACTAAGTCATATTTTTATTAGTCTACTAACCGGTGAGGTTATGGGTAAGGGTTTTTGTTCTTCTAAGGGGAAGGTGTTACACACCCCTTAAAATCTACCGGAGGTAGCTTCATAGAATTTAGACTATGTTTGGGATCATTTACTTATAAAAGGCTTTGACCAGTGAGAAGGAAAGCTGCTTACTATATACTTGAGTATGATATTGATAGAAATAATGCGAGGTCCTAAATGGATATGAGTTTATGAAGAGGTTTATAAGAGATATTAAAAGAGTCTTGAAATTGGTATATAAGTGGTCTAGATTTTATAAGTTTATAAAATAGGATTGAATTATGAAAATACTTTAATTTGGGTGGTGGTTATTTACAAAATGCTAAAAGGATTTTTTGTAAGAAAGTGTATCTAGAATTACCTTAGATTCGGAGGATTTTCAAAGAAGGGGGGTATTTACCGAAAATTCCTTAAAGGCGACAATTCTTTCGAAGTTCTGATTTTCCTTTTGAAAATGAAGCTGAAATCTGATTTTTTTCCTTTTTGAAATAGAGTTGATGTTTTACCAAGTTCTAGATTTCGAACTCTTTAAAAGAAAGAAGGGTGTGTGAAAAAACATAATGATTAGCGAGCAGATTATAATTAGTGAGTTAAGGGTCTACTTCTAACTAATTTCTCTTTGCAATCCTATGTCGTTTAAGGCTTGCCTAAGTTCATCTGATACTAAGGAATGAAAGAAAGGTATGTGTTCTAATATATGAGTATTATATACATAAAAGATAAAACAACAATAAAGACATAGGAAATACAACTAACATTAAACTAGTAGAAGCAGTAAACTAACATTAAACTAGTTGAGGGAAAGAGGACTGGACTCTGTGATTGGGCCTCAAAAAGGTAGGCCTAGCAGTAAAGAAAAGTGAACACAACTGGCTTTGGACTCCTGGACGCGGTTCAATAAGGTTGGAATTGGGCCTGAATTCATCAAGAACTCAGAGGCCCAAATAGATGTAGATGCAAAAAATAAGAAGGTCATTAGAAACATATCCCATGTATATTTAACATATTATAATTACAGATAATACTTTGAGGTACATAACAAATACACAAAAAAATAGTTGTAGCGAGAATAAGATTAATATGGTAGAGAAAATTAAACATTAATGTGGTGGCTTTACCAAGCAAATAGTTCACATTGGAAACCTTTTGTTGTCATTAAACACTAAACCCTTAAAGAACTGAATGCGTCAATAAATTAAGAGCTAAGGAGGGAACCCCAGTCGTGGTCGATGCTCCCTTTGGATCGCCCGACACTTCAAAGTTCCCAAGGGACTCAAGGCCCAGGACAATGCTTGTGTCGGGGAGAGCAGCCCAACCTAGAGTGGAACTCCGCTCCCAAATACCCTTAATTAGTAACTACATGTTTTTCTTGCGGTTTTAAATGCCAAAGAGGCCCTTCCAATGCAAACTAAGTACTAAAGTATTACTTACCACGAAATATATACTTTCCTCTTAATGAAAATAATATAAGAGAGTACAGATTACTATTAATACTGAATAGGGAACCACATATCAAGGCAACCTAAAGGGGGAGGGGATGAGTCTAGAATATACATAGATAAAAAGAGACTTCATAATCACACCATTGCACGAATGAATCATTAAAACACAACATATTCAAACAGGTGTTAATAACCTTACTTGGCACCTTAAAGACATCAAGGCTGATTCAAACCAACAGTCATGGTCAGCTAGTGCCACAGAAAAGTTATCAAAGTCATGGGATTAAACTCTTATCATGATTATATTTTCACAAGTTCAAATATGGGTCTCCTGAAGTCACAACAAGGTCATGCTTCTAACAGTATTAGCAAGTCAATGTGTTCAGATAATATCAACAAAGGAGATTCAAAATGTTTGAGAATCAAGTTCAACTTCAGGTTAACAGTAAAGAGGAGGACTAAGCATCACTCAAATCATAACATGGTGTTACAGGATTACGCAAAGAGGCTAGCAACATTCAGTCAACTGTTCATAGGCATATTACATACCAAATTGATCATGCAAATGAAAAAAGTAATTAGAAACATTGTATCAAACAAGTTCAATTCAAACATAGGTCTAACTTAACAAGTAAGTATGGAGTGACCATGCTTCAATTCCTAAAATTATCAATTAACTATAACAGTATGTCTAAATCCTACTTTCATAGAGGATAAGCTAATGCTAGATGCATGCGGACTTTACAGAAATTCAACAGGGGCTCAAAGAGATTAAGGACAGAGATGTATTGCATATATGTGTGAAGATCTCAACTGACTATGGAACAAACAAGCTTAGTTGTGCAGCAATTACTAGTTGACTTTATCCAAACAAATCATGACTTACACTGAGAAGAGGAAAATAGTTTAACCTTACAGAATATACATGCAGCAAAGATTCATGAGAAGAAAACAGCTTGATGCAAATGAGATAGTTTCCTATGCATACAACAGTTGACCATGATCATGAGAAAGTTATAGTGATAGCCCAACAATTACCCTCAGAGTCAGTGGATACAGATTCAGAGAATATAAGCATCTAAACACTTGAATTCTTTCAACTTAGTTAGGTGATATGGGCATATTAGATTTTTATGAGTATATCAGTTAAGGTTACCAAATAATGAAATCAACCATAAGGAAAATAAGTGCAGGGAAAAAAGATTAAATCTCAGCAGAATCAACAGTGAAGGAAAAAGCATGAAGTTTAGATGAGAATGATTGGTTCAACAATAATGATAGCTAAAACAAAGTAAAAGACTATGGTGATAACGCAGTAAAATAATTGGACAAACACAAGCAGAGACAATCCAAGTTTAGGCTCAAGGTTAAAAGGCAAAGTGATATAAGTCTTGAACAAGTTTAGGTTTCATCTTAGCAATAACTATCCTGTAGTAAACTTAGTTTCCAAAACTCACAAAATTACAGAAGAGCAATAAAAAGAGATGAGCTCATTATAAGTCACTGAGAACTACGAAGTTTGTATTGGACATAAACATGTAAGAATTCAGGCATGGAGACTGTAAGAGAACTCAAAACAAAGATCAATAATTACAATTTGTGACTTGATCGACTATCACTTAACGAATCATAATAGAACAGGCTAATCATAAAAGGTTGTCACACTAACAAAACATAACTATCAAACATGTCAAACACATATAGCATAATTATAATCTACCAAACTTAACATCGACATATCTAAATCATTCAGAGATATGAACAAAAGAAAATGGAGAGAAAGGTGCTGACCTTCTTAAGGGCAGCAGACAAACGAATTCTTTTGTTGCTCAAAGATCCCAGAAACCTTCAAGCTTGAACCAACAAAGAACTCAGCAAAAGAGAAGAAGACAGTAAGAAAGGCTAAGACCAGAAACCCTAATGTGCTTAGTATTTTTGTGCTTAGTGTGGTCAGTGTTAGGTCGTTGGTTGGTATATCTTAGGTGAGAACATTGATGACCCGCTCTTATAGTGCCATTAAGGCCCTAGGGTTTCAATATTCAAACCAGGATAGTGGAGAGTGACGATGAGTTGATGATGTGAGCATAGTTGGGTAAAATCAGAGAGAACAGAATGAGTGTTTAAGTTTACCTAAGTGGAGAGGTATGAGAGGCTGAACGTTGAAGCACAAGGAACCACCGGTCAGAACCCTAATACCCAGAGGTCATCGCATTTGACCTCTGGGTATCGAATATTGATGATGAAGCCAGCTAGCATCTTTTGCTCACTTTGATTTGAAAGGACGAAAGAAGAAATTAGGGGAGTTTGAAGTTTCACCTTTTGGTCTGATTTCTTCAATTAAGGTTTTGAAATCGAATGGCGAAAATGGAAAGAACGATGGGACAAAGAGTGCAGGAACAAAAGGAACAACCATGCATGCCACAGATTTGAAAGGTAGCGATTTGAAGGTTTATTTCTGAGGTTAGGGTTTGGATTTGAGAGTTTTGATTTCTGGTGATGAAATAGGCAAAGATTTAGTGAGAATCGTCGATATATGAGGAAAATGAGATGATTTGAGATTGATTTTACGACCTTGCATTAATTTGTGAAAGGTCTGTTCATTGATGGAGTTTAGGGCAGACGAGAGAAAAGAGAAAAAGGAGAAAGAAGGACGGCGGTTCAAAGGGGAAATGATTAGGGTTTTGGGAGATGGGGGTTGGTCGTCTCTGAGTTATGGTTGAGAGATTTGATATGGGCCGTTGATCTCTTGGATCAACGGTCCTGATGGGATTTTACAATTTTTATGGGGGAGTTTTGTTGTGCGTTAGATCTTATCTATCCAATGGTGAGGATTAAGTCTTCTGAGGGTTTTAAAATTTAAGATGAAATGGAGTTAAAATTGTGGACCATTGATCTAAGAAAAGGGCGGTTTGGATGATTTGTGTTTGTTTTATGAGTGTGGGAGACAGGTGACGTGGCAGGCGTTAATTGGTTGAGAAGTGATGGCAATGATTGCCAAAAGGGATGAGATGGGGTTGTTTGGGTTGGGTATATTTAGGACTGGGCTTGTCATTTGGGCCAAAAATAATTTTAAAGATGGCCATTTTACATTTGATTCAAGAATTACAATTGTAGCCTTTTAGTCTCTAACCCTTTTTAAATCAATTTAAATAAACTTAACAATTTCAATACAAATGTGGTGAAATTATAATTAGTGTGTGTTACTAATTGTTTTAATTAATTATCTATAAATGACACATTTCGAATTATAGCACTAATTTCAAAATATGAACATAGTAACCTAATTCACTGGAAATTGAGGAGTAATTTTGTTGAATTATAAAACCTATATGATGTATATACAAAAGTTATTTATATAACAGTATATATATTTGTAATTACACAATATTAGTACTATGTGATTAATTTTGAAACTAGAACTTAATTAATTTATAAAAGCAAAAACTCATTAGTAAAAAATACTTTTAAAGTATTTATTGTAAATAGTTAAGCGTGAATAAATTAATTTTAAAAGGGAGGCTCAAAATTGGCCATCAACACTAGTCGACTACTCTTATAATCCTAATGAATGTGTCTTTGAGTTGAATAGTCTATGTGCTGCTGAGTTTCTATAATTAACCAATAACTTTAATGATCCTATATACCTGTCTTAACTTTAGACCTCCTTGATGTTCTACTATGGCCTCCATGTCTGCTATACTAATTTGCCTTGTTATTTACCGTTGAAATGGTTTACTTGATAAACTAAACTAAAATTGATATGAACCTTTGATGATGAAAACAAGATTGTCATCTTAGTTTGGGTATATTAGCTTATGTCATTTGAGTTAATTACTTCCTTCTAACGTGCTTCTGTGATTCTGTAGTACTTGAATGATCAGTATAAATGGTTTCTCTCCATTTTCATAACTGCTTGATACCGTATGTGAGTCTCACTATATAAA
The DNA here is from genome assembly GCF_000715075.1 of Nicotiana tabacum. Lineage (NCBI taxonomy): Eukaryota > Viridiplantae > Streptophyta > Magnoliopsida > Solanales > Solanaceae > Nicotiana > Nicotiana tabacum. The sequence goes on from NC_134100.1 coordinate 51,556,546, forward strand.
ACAATGCTCTAAAGTAACTAGATTAAGCTCTAATGAACTTCTACAGTTATTCTTGTGTGCATCTTGTCAGTTGTTGTCACGCCCCAAACTCGATGAGCGCGACCGGCGCTCAACCGAGAGATCCCGGCTGAGCAAGCCTGTTAGATTTTTTTCTACCCAAACTCATCCATGAATAAAGAGGAGATGTACTCTATTAATCAAACACTGAAAAGATTTTTTTAGCAACTTCCTTTTCATTCTCATTAGCATCTTCATTCATAATTTCCAAAATATTACGAGTTTATAGAATTAATGAAAAAACATGATTTCTAAATACCAACATTTCTAGTTCAATTCCCAATATCAACCATAACCCACAACCTGTCTACGGAGCCTCTAAGTACAATAAAAGAGTAATATGGAAATGCCGGCAACAAGGCCCCGACTATACCTCAAAACACAGTACATGAGAAACAAAAGATACATGACCCCGAAATGAAGTTGGGCTCACCAAATCAGCTGAAAAGAGTGTACTGCTATCACTGATCAATGTCGCCTGTTGTAGAACCACCTACATCGATTAAAGATGCAGCGCCCCCGGCAAAAGGGATGTTAGTACTGTAGAATAGCACTAGTATGTATAGCTAAAAGTCCTCTTTCAAAATAGAATGCCCATATAAGAAAAGGCAACACATAGAAATAGCAAGTCACAATCAACAATATCCAAATGTCCAGTTAAAACATAATAATTTTCAAAATACGAACTTCATATACAATTTTTGTTGGGAGATCATTAGCACCGATATACCACCGTCTTTGTTAGCACGGAGTCCGATCACGCCCGATCGGCTAGGCCATCTCCCCACGAACAATGTGGTTTGACATGTAATGCGAAAGAAAGTTGTTACCAAGAGTAGTACCACCATGTGCGTAACATGGCGTCCGATCTCCACCTGATCAGCCAGGCTGCCTCCCCACATATGCCATGTGGATTGACTTTTCAAATCCACAATTATTACCAGTTTCATCCCAATTAAGGGGAATAATATCACAATTTCACCAATATTTCAATTTCATCCCAAATAAGGGGAATAATCACAATCCAACCTTACACCGGCACGTGTAGTTTCAGGTGTGGGCCTTATGACCCACCCTTCCTCGGTTTTGCTAATGATGCTCCCAAAAATATTTTTGATTTGATTCGCACATAGAGATAACATAAATACAATTGTACTCACCTCAACATCTTTCACATTGTGTAAATTCTCATTAGTATTTCCAGTCATTCACAACGACAATATTTCCTTGGCTCAATTGGCCATTCACAAGATTCTTTATTCCTGAAATGATGGCCGTATTTGATATTCCACACTTTCACCTCTTTCAACTTCAAAGATCACCATCAAATACAAACATATAAAATATTTCAGAAATCATATACTTCAAATCCATTTGTAATGGGAACTATAAACACAAATGGTTTTTTTCCAAAGAATGGGGCATACCAACCAGCAATATAAACACTCATAAAAATAAAAAACAATCAATACACCATTTATTCTTGCAATACTCTTCCCCAGAAATGATAATGTACAATTTCAACACACGAGTATGTAAGAACTCGAATCACAATGGATATATTTATAAAGCAAAGCATTAGTTAAAGCAGCCACTTATAGGCATGAATTGAGTTCAAAAGTCTTAGGCAATTTTATTTTCGAAGTCATTTTAAACAATTGAGTCGAGGCTCATTTCATATTCTTTATCGCATCCTCTCAAATTATTTACACTACTAGCCACAATCAAAACTTAAATTCTTGGCACGTTGGCCATACTCTATAACCCCAATTCACTTATTTCACTTCCAACCATCTTTATAGATTATCAACAATAAGATATTTCCAATCAAGACTTTAGGTACATATATGAGCAATTAAGAGACTTAAAATCATTGAGATTTTCTCACCCAATTTGTCAACATATCCTTCATTTGGAATACGACTCAAAGACATAGCATTTTAATACACATGTCATTCTTGAACACATTCCCAAAGGATAACATAATGTGATAGAAAAATTCAGATCAAGTTTTGATTACAAAATTCTCATCACTCTACTTATTCGGGACAATCGTATTTATTGGGCACAACTCGAAACATAGAATAAGGAACTTAAGACAATCATTTTAGCCAACATACCTCGCTTTGAGCTTTCCTTAAATTACTACAACGTTCCAGAAATTCTAGCAATCCCAATCTATTTTGAGACATAACAAAATTGAACCATAATTAGGAAGATATTCATGGTCTCAGCTCATTCGAGCATTTTATCAAACACTAGGTGTGGAAATTTAACTACAAGGTTCTTCTACAATATTTCCTTCACTCCACAACCCAATCTTTACTTATTTGAGCTCAACAATCTTCCCAAAAATCTTATTAGTACAAGCATGTATAAATAATACTCTTACACCCAAGAATCATACTCCCAATGACCCATCTTTTACCCCAAACTCGAAATTGAAGACTAGGGGTTTGAATCTTACCTCTTAGATGAAGATCTTGGGAGATTTCCTTGTTGGATTTCAAAGTTTGGGTAAGATCTTGATGAACAAAACACTTCATCTAGTTCCTCTCTCCACAACACTCTCACTTCTCTCTAAAAAAACCTCAGATAATTGCCCCGAAGGCTATTTATCAAAATGGGGTCGAGTTATGAAAATAAAAAAATTAACCCTCCGAAAGCAGGTCTGCGGTCGCATAATGGACCGCAGAATGGGTATGCGGGTCGCAAAATGCACTTCAAAATTGATGCCCAAAAATGGGCTTCACTGGACAGGTTTGCGACCATTTTGCGGTCGCATAACTACTTCTGCGATCGCATAATGGTTCTGCGATCGCAGAATTGGTCGCAGAATCGCATTTTTCCAGCCTTTGGTAATTTGGTCATAACTTCTTGTAGGAATATCTAAATGACGAACGGTTTAAAGCGTTAGATACTAGACTCGAAGATCTTTCATTTTATAGGTAGATCATCACATAACACACACACACACACACACACACACACACACATATATATATATATATATATATATATATATATATATATATATATATATATATATATATATATATATATATATAGATATGTGTGTTCAAAGTTTGGTCTTGTGCGTACCTATTCGAAACTTTAGTCTATCATGAAATATCCAACTTGACTTGGACTTAGGGCTCTCCTTAGATCCCACATCACTTATAATATGCCTCGTACTGTTATTATCATATATAATTGATATCCATTATATTAATTGTCCTTGTCTACACAAAAAATAATATAATTAGCGCACATCAACTTTCTTAATAACGCTAAATTACTTCGAAATTTACCGAGGTGTTACATTCTCCCCCACTTAAGAACATTCGTCCTCGAATGTTTCACAAGTCACTTCTAATAATAGAGTTACCATCATTTTACCTCCAGCTATTATACATAGGAGCTTATGACTACATGGGTCTTATACTTCCTTTCAAAAATCTCAACTTACTTATGGCCCTTAGAATTTGGCTATCTTTACAAACTCTTAAAATTTTTGGTATAGTTTCCCCTGTAACTGGGCCTATCCACCTGTCAGATAATCACCAAAATCAACCTATCAAGACATACACAACTTGAAAAAGCATCACCATGTATATCAACATCACAAATCTCATCATTACAGGCATTATATTAACAAGAGTGATATCTGGACATGAGCTGCACATTTAAATCATAACACATAGAAAGTACCTTTCAAATCACAATCATTTTACTATACACTCAAGTGAGAACATTTTATTTCCTTAACACTTTTGGCCCTCAAGGTGGCCTCCTCGAGTTATCGACTTCACCATAACACATTAACAGAGGCAATCTCATGTCACGCCCCGAACCTGGGGGCGAGACCGGCACCCGGTGCCTCACCTATCCTTGCGTACCAACTTGCGACTAAAGGACTCTAAACATATAATGTCATACTTTTGCCATGGGCCACATTGCAAGATAATTACGAATGCTGACTAAACATCAATATAAAGCTGGGCCGACAAGGCCGTCATAACTACTATAGCTGGCAAACCAACAAAATATACATAAAAGGCCTACAAGCCCAACATACTGCATTAATTGACAGAATACATCTACAAGCCTCTACTGATTGATATACTATGATCGGAACAGGGCCCCGACCTACTCATAGCATATATACATATATACACAAGATGTACATAAAGCTCTAGAACCGAAAACTTCGAAGGGCATGGAGCTTACCGATCAAGCTGAACTCGGGCAACACCTAATGAGGAAGTCTACCCATCTGTCTGTCTGAACCTGCACGCATGAAATGCAGCGCCCCAAGAAAAAGGATGTCACTACGAAATAATATATCGAGTATGTAAGGCAATATACTGAAAGCTAAAACTGAATTGATAATATAATAACTGAAAGTAACTGGGAGTCAAAGATAATCTGAAGATATGCTTACCTGCTGATACTGACTCAACTCTCTCAAAATAGTAAGTAAAATAATTGTTCGGCCCTATAAGGCTCGGTATATATACAATTGCTCTGCCGTAATAGGCTCGCTCATAGACGCTCGGCCATACTAGGCTCTGTATCTCGGCCACAGTAGGCTCGGTATATAACTTATCATCTGATCAGAGGTTGCCCAATAAGGGCCTGCCCATCGATTATAGCTCGATGGTAATGAAAATACTGTAATACTATATATATATAGGCCCTCTTCTCTCTTGAGTGGAATAAGACAAAACTCAATTAAATATGAAGTCCCAATAAGGAGAATACTATAATTTATGAGACTAGGATAATGTATATAAATTCGGGAGTATGAAATTCTCTTTATGCCTCGTTATCAAATATATGTAAGTACGAGATCATGCCAAAATGAAGGAAGGGCTTAGCCTTAACATACCTGAGTCGGTTCTCTTGACAATCCCTCTAACACACGTCAATTGCGACAAATCACATAACGGCGGATCGAAGTAGGGAAGAATTCATATGGTATTCTTGAGAAAGATTGTACCGTGCTTTTTTAGAGTCGCAAAATCCCATTGTGATTACACAGTATAACTTCATTGCAAATCTCTTAGAATTACAAATCCGTATTAAAGATTCATCCGTTGCCATCATCCATATAGAATTGCAAATCTATATATGCAAATCTTTAGTATGATTCGTGCGCATAGTTGTTGGCTATCCTTGAAGACAAACTGATACAATTTACAATCTTCATACTTTTCAAAGTTTAAGCAAAATTAAAGGCGATCATTCTTCCAAACTCATGTCTTCTTTAAATGATAAGAACTTGATTTTGTCCATCTATTTATAAACTTTAAAAGTCACCATTTCCCCTAAGGCAAGGCTGCCACGTTAGTGCCTTAGTCTTTATCCAAATACTTTAATTTCCTAGGTAAGAGTTAGTGCCTTAGTCTTTATCCAAAGACATTAATTTCCTAGTTAATCTTACCACCAAAATCTTAATTAATCAATAATTTCCCACTAAAATCAATAATTATCCAATTATCCACATAATTAGGAATTATCTCAAATTACTTAAAATACTACTCACTTTAACACACTTCGTACACCTTACTATTATGGTCATGTGGTACCTTGTATGGCACTAGTCCATAAATATCGGGTATTATAGATCGGACCGTATTTTTTTCTCAAAATTTCAAACATCGACGAAAACTCATTTCCTTCTATTCGCTTACCCTCTCACCTTCATGAATTTGCTTATCACTTGTTTGAAATAGCATAATACTTATAATCCCAAAATAAATCTCATTCCCGAACTTACGTCGATTAACTTACGACGAAACTTTAACGTATGAAAATACGGAATGTAATATCTCATCTCCGAGCTTTCATCAATTTATTTATGGCATACTTTCACGTACAAAATAAAATATGGGGTGTAACATTATTCTCCCCTTTGGAACATTTGTCCTCGAATGTTGACTGATGCACTTATCATTCTCATAACCCATAGCTCTTGCGAATACTTTAGTACTCCTCTTGCCATCTAGGCAACTGTTCTGTGAATGAATCCCAAAGGCCATGGCATTCCCCCTTTTAGGCCTCTTTCTCACACCACGACTCGTGGTCGGAATCCATCCAATTTTGTAACTGTTGCTATCTTTTATCATGCAGCCTGCACGACTCTGACTTTGTAAGTGCGCCTATGCGACTCTTCTCTCCTTTTTCTTCCAGCTTTTAGCCAATCCCTAGGCCTCATTTTGTGAACATATACAGAGCTTAATAAGATGTCCCTCTGGGCATCTATAGGTATACTAAAGTTCTTCGCTCGGTACTTTGTTGGACTTACGGATATTGCTATATCTTATTTCATAGGCTCCGTTATCTATCCGCATGACTTTACTGAATCTAAGTAGGTCATAATATACCATAACTCTTACCTCGATTTATCGTTACTGAGGTATACTACCAAACTCTAGGTTACGTTCGTTGTTTACCCTATATGTATAAATCTAAGTCCTTTAACGCTTCTTTATTACTGTTCATCTTAAGACTGATGGCCCAATCTCATCTCATACTTTGTAACTTTTATCTATCCATTATTCATTCACCTCAATGTTGATCTACAATCCACCACTAATAACTTGAAACTTCTTATGTAATACATTGTCACTAAGGCTTACGTCTCATCGGAAGTGATTAGACTGGTCCACCTAGGGTGATACCATACTTCAATAATCGTATTTCATAGCATCACAATGTGATTAACATTACGTGGATATTTTCATCCTGTATAATTCATGAAATCCCTTTTTTCTTTCTTCAAATCATTACTTAATCGAAGGCCCAAACGTCATCCTTTATCTTGCACAATTACACCCTTATTCTACTACCGGGGCAGCATTCCATCTCTTTTAAATTCTACTAGTCTTAGACTCCTTTGAGCATATTCAGGCTATACTGAGCTTTCTATAATTCTTGTTCTCATGGGCTTAATCCCTAGGACTTATCCCTTTCGTCACCTTCTCAATTGCCTATTCTTATCCTTACTCATGTCTTCCTAAAACCTTGTCACTTTACCATACTATAGCTTGCGACCTACACGTATCTATTTATATTACTCGCAACTTTCCTTCAACTTGCTTGCACCATAAATTTCCTTGTGTTATTCTGTAACATCAAGCGAGACATCATATTATCTCTAACTCTTCTTTACTCTCTTGACTAGGCCTCTCGATAACTAGAAACCATAGGCTGGAAGATATGCCACCAATGATGTCTCTATCATTCTTGGATACTGAATCCCAGCGCTTCTAGCCCTCTATCTGAGGTATGGACTATTCACAACCTTCTGCATTTGAGTATCTCGTACGTTGTTCATCTTTACCTTATTACTTTAAAATCTTGCATCGTATCTTCTATCTCTTTCATGATCTCCCTTCCACATAGGTGTAATTCACATCCATAACTTAAAGATCTATTATAATACTTGCAACTCTGGTGCATACACAACCCGGTAGGAGCTTCAACAGAATTCTTATGAGGCTTGTACTTTTTCTAACTGGCTTTATCGTAGAGCCATTATAGGATATGGCTACCGTACTATCTCTCTTGTACCTCTGATATCTAAGAGTAATCCTGTAATATTCTTAATCACGAGGTCTATAATTCTTTTGGGTCCAATAATCAGATCCCTGATTTACTTTGTTGGTGTAACTCTTTAGTTTCCTCTTCCTTCTGATCAGCCTTTATGTAGGCTTAAGCTATTTCTCGATATGCAGCTCATGGTATTAGTTATTACTTTAGACTTTCGTGGGCGCTATGGAATATCTATGATACAATCTTCTAATAATTCAATCATTTATCTATGCCCTGGGCTCAATTCTTTCTTTTAACCTATACCGAAGTCTTCTACGGCTGTATGATTATCAACATATATACTGCATGGATAATACTCCGAAATCTTAAGTGCGTTTATAACGTAGCTAATTCTGGATCATTGATCGAATAATTCCTTTCATTCCATCTCAGCTTTCTTTAAATGCAAGCTATTACTTTTCCTGATCTTTCTGCCTCCTTGTTGCGTGCATACTTAGCTTATCTTAGTTCCCATGCATATCGGAGTTTTCGTGCAACTCATATGATCTCGAATATCACTTTTGATTTTACTTCCCGTTCATTAGCCACGGTAGGTGGCACTTTCTTATGGAGTGCATACAATGTTGTAGTGAGACTGTTTTACATGACCATTTCTTCCTCAAGTTAATATGTTTAGGTTGAAGCCTCCTTCCTTATTTCCTCAGCTAGTCTTTCATTGTAGTATTTAGGGAGGACCCTCTAACTCTTATGAATCTGTGAGCTTCTCACATTGTATACTCAACGGACCTTTTGATGTCCTTCCTTGCCTATAATTATCCGTAGTTACTTACCTACACGCCTTTGTGCTTGTAAGGTTGCTTCTGAACTGATATTTTGACTGTCTTCCCAGTGACATTCTCTTTTATTTTCATAACACTCATACGATACCTTTTTAACTTCCCTAACTCCTATATGAATATATCTCAAATATTACAATGTCATAACTGCGAGGTTGAATTCCCCATGTTGGGGTGCACTATGTTTATCTTGCATTGATTTGCTGATTTGTCTATATCCTCTTGTCTAGCCATAACTAGGATCTTCCTGAATCAACTACTAATTACTCGTTGGCCCATTCTCACATCAATACTCTGAGTAATCTTTCTTGGGTTATTCCTTTTCTCTTAACTTACCTCTCGAACTGGCTCCTTATTTATTAAAGACATCCCGGGCTGGAACCCTTACTTCCTCTCCTTAACATCGTGGTTGCATAATGTTCTGGAATCTTACCATTCCATAGTTACTAGAACCACTTAATTCTGACTTAATGCCACATCACTCCATATTCCCCCCTTTTGGGGAGTACTATGATTTAGTGCTACGATGATCTACGTATAGATGTTTTACCTCTTCATCTTTGGCGTCTTTTCACATCATCGATGACCCTTACCAGCCTCGCGGTAATCCTTCTGTACCAAGGATAATAAATTTCCTTACTCGCGAGGGTGACACTTAGTATAACTGGCACATATAATCCCTTAAGTTGAACTTTGCTCACATTGCTTGCTTTAGGGAGCATCTTCCTAAATGACCATTCTCTGAATTTCTCATGAATCTTCTTCTGTTGTTCATTTTGTTATCGCTGGAACGAAATATGAAATTCTTATGATGTCGACCATTATCAACCCACTCAGTCCCTATTTCATGTTTAGTTTATCTTGTTCACCAGCCCATACTGATTTCTAGTATTCTGGGTCTAACCTTTCCTTCCGGTAGTTGCGTTGGGGTCACGGACTTATTTCTCGAAATGAGGATATGACTTTATGACCCTTATTCTTTTGTTGTCTCAAGGCCTGTCACCTCTCATTTTTTCCTTCACTTGAGTATAGACTCAGTAATACTATCATCTTTTTTTTTCTACCGTCATCATCCATGTATCACATCTTACTCATAATGCTTCATTAACTCTCTTCTTCTTTTTCGCTAACATTTATGTCTATCACTTTATTCTAAAAACTCGAACAAGACATTCTTTTGCTTTTAGCTCCTCTTGCTCCATCTACTGGCTCTTTGGGTTGCCTAACATTCTTTCTCTACAAGGGACGGGAGCCATACTAAGGTAATATTTATCCTTTCAAGACTTCCAGTGCCTATCTTTGTAGTACTCATATCTAGTTATACTATTCTAGAGTGCACCATCAGGATGTCTCATAGGGAGATCTATTAGCACATTTGCAATGTCCTTTGGAAATGCTAACTAACGCAAACAATCCATCCACCATTTTTGGTCACTCTAACCCCAGCCGGATCCTGATATCCGTCCTTCTCTTAACTATTTCTGTTAGCCCCCATAGGGCATAACTAAGATGGGTGTGGCCATTTGTATATACCTCTATTACAGTTGAAGATAACATAAAATGCTTATATTTCTCTGCCTGAATGTAATACTGATAATCTTCATTAACTGGGCGCCTCGTGCCTTTCTTCATCTTGCTTCTTTTACTTGTTGCAACTTATACCTTCTGATTCTCTCATTGCTTTTCACCATATAGGTGGATAGATATTCTTGCCTTAAGGCTCCTTATCAAGAATCTTACGCGTATTAGTACACACTTGATTTGCTGAAGACCGTACAATTACTCATCATAAGCATGATACAAAATCGAGTTCCTCTGACTCAACTCTTCCACAGCCACATTCAATCCATTACCAAATGCCTTTCTAGATGTAGGCATCGTCGTATTATGAATAAGATAGAGTTTAGGAAATTGAGTTCTTACAAATGAGCTCTACCACATGATCAAGAGTAAGAAGAAAGAGTGACAGTCCTAAATGTCATGTAGCCTCCTGCTTATAAGTGTGGTGCACAACACATGTCACGACCCAAACTAACACTATCGTGATGGCACCTATCGTGGAACTAGGCAAGCCGACTCATTTTCCAAAACAAACCGATATTTTCATTTCAAAGATAATTTCAATGCTATTTAACATAAAAACTTTCGTACAAGAGTTCAAATCAAAATAGAAGTGCGAAAAGGACAAGCCCGACATTGGGGTGTCACTAGTCATGAGCATCTACTACCATTTGTCTGACAATATCAAGACTAACATAGTCTGGAAAATAGCTAAATACAACTAAAGGAAGATAAGAGGGAGAAGAGCAGTGGGCTGCGATCGCCAAGAAGCAACCTTGCTATCTCCGAGAAAATCTGCAACCAGAATAATCAACAACCGCTACCGTTCCCAGCTACACCTGGTTCTGCAAACAGGGTGCAAGGAGTAACGTGAGTACGCCAACGTAGTAAGTAACAATAATAAATAAAGACTGAGCAATAGTGACGAGCAATAAAGCATAAAAAGTTCATATCTTGAAATCTCAATAAAATACCACATGCTTTTAAAATCAGGATTTGAATCAAAAAATCTCGTTTAATCCCAGTTCCGGTAAAATCATTTAAAGATATTTTTCAATAGTTTTCAAACATAGGCTAAATGCAAAGGTGAGAAACAAATGATGAAATCATAAACAGCCCCTCGGGTAAAACATCACTCATATACAGCCCCTCGGGCAAAGCTCACAGTCACTCATGCCTCTCGGGCATACCTCACAATCACTCATGCCACTCGGGCATACCTCACAATCACTCATGCCTCCCAGTCACTTAGCGCTCGGCACTCGGCACTCGCACTCAGTAGGTACTTGCACTCAATGGGGGTATGTACAGACTCCAGAGGGGCTCCTTCAGCCCAAGCGCTATATAGCGCCAAATCATGGCATAAATCACTCAGGCCCTCGGCCTATATCAAACATGATGCGGCATACAGCTCGATCCCATAAATATCCTCACAAATCAGGCCATCGGCCTCACTCAGTCATAAACCTCTCAAGCCACTCGAGCATTTCAGTAAAAACAGGGCATTCGGCCCAAAATAACATTTATATGCATCAAAATAAAGTCATAAAATTGAGTTATGCAGTAAACAAGTATAACCATGACTGAGTATAGATTTGCAATCAAAAATAGTGAGAGGATAGTAAGAAAAGGCCCCTAAGGGTCCAAACAGCACTAGCACAAGGCCCAAAACATGGCATTCAGCCCAATTTATAGAAACTCTTTCTAAAACATATAAGTATCATATAGTTTCAACAAAATATGCAACTTTACAGTTGCTACGGGACGGACCAAGTCACAATCCCCAACAGTGAACGCCCACACGCCAGTCACCAAGCATGTGCGTCACTTCAAAATAGTAAAATGATATGAAATCCGGGATTTCATACCCTCAGGACTAGATTTACAATCGTTACTTACCTCAAACCGGTCAAATCTCAACCCCAAAATGCTCTTGCCTCTCGACTCGGCCTCCAAATGCTCCAAATCTTGTCACAATCAGTACAATACCATCAATATAAGCTAATGGAATGAATTCCACAAGAAACACTATCAAATTAGCCCAAAACCCAAAATTGGCTCAACCCGGCCCCGGACCCACATCTCAAAATCCGACAAAATTTACAAAACTAGGAAGCTCATCCACTCACGAGTATACATACTAAATTTATCAAAATCAGACATCGTTTGGTCCCTCAAATCCTTAAATTAAACTCTCCAAAATCCCAAGCCCTAACCCCTTATTTTCACTAATTGCATGATTAAACAACGGGAAATCACCATACATACGAGTATTAGGGCTCAAACAACTTACCTTAGTAATAGCCCTTGAATCACCCTTCAAAAATCACTCCAAAAGCTCCAAAAACCGACTTGAAAATGGTTGAAATGAACCAAATTCGCGAAGGGTTCTATTTATGGTTTATGCCCAGGCTTTTCGCACCTGCGGATAAATTTCATGCTTCTGCGCCACCGCATTTGAATCAAAACGTTCTGTAAGAAATTCATCAGGTATAGTCCCTTGTTGAGAATTTAGGGAAGCAAGTGGGAAGTATTAATCCTAGAGTTATAACTCAATTTCAAGGACATAATTATAGAGCTCAATTCCACAGGAGGTTGTAAATAAGAGAATTTGTGATAGAGTGGCTTCACGAATAATGCGTCTCGTTCAGAAAGTATGCAATATTTTGTGATTCAACGTTTTGGTTAAGACCATATTTATGTAGGCCTCTACAATATGGATGTACATATACAACAAGAAAAATAATGCGGTGTTCATAATGATGTACTAAGGAGTGACTTACTTGATGACTTTGGATTGACATGGCAGTACCTTAATTGATGCCCCTCAACTCCACATCCAAAACATACATTAGTACCATAGTGACATACCCCCGAATGACATCTCATACACTTCACACAACGAGGATGGGGTTCGTTGAACTGACTCGCCCCACTTAACTGACATTTACCCTTTTTGCATACATCATAAGCATTCCCCTTAGTCTTCCTCCAAGCCTTCATGGAGGGAGTAACAATCTCTGCAACAGCTCGTTGTATGGACTTTTGGAATTGCCCAAATCTACCACCACTAACACGTTTCTGAGCATACTCACAACATGACGCAAAATATTTTCGCCCGCATATCGGGCAGGCCTGGATGGGTGTATCCAACTTGAGGGAATTTATTCTTCTTGTGCCCCCTCTTTACACAACCATAACAATGTTTCAAGAATCATCTAACATAAACCCGAGTGGCTATTATTTCATATCAAACATTCCGGCTTATTGGTACAAACAATTCTCTTTGGTTTCTTACGTTCTCTCACCACATGATCTAGTGGCGTGGTGACATTAATAGGAACAGGGATATTTTCCCTAGAAACTGGTTCTTTCATTTCCTTCTCGCTGCCTCGAACCCGTAGGTTACTCATATGAAAAATGAGACATGACGAGGAAATTAGCTTCCTATCTTGAGTTCTATTGCATGATCTCGAGTATCAAAGAAGTGTGAATTTCCTAAATGTCCAAGTAGCCTCCCCATTGTAGATGTGATCGACAACACACCGATAAGAAGGACTCTACTAGACACGGCTCCGAGACATCCTAGGACACTTTAAAACCTTAGGCTCTGATACCAAGTTTGTCATGCCCAAAACTCAAGGAGCGCGACCGGCGCTCAACCGAAAGAACCCGGCCGAGAAAGCCTGTTATATTTCCTTTTACCCAAACGCATCCATGAATAAAGAGGAGATGTACTCCATTAATCAAACACAGAAAAGATTTTATTAAGAACTTCCTTTTCATTCTCATTAGCAGCTTCATTCATAATTTCCAAAACATTACGAGTTTATTGAATTAATGAAAAAACATGATTTCCAAATACCAACATTTATAGTTCAATTCCCAACATCAACCACAACCCAAAACCTGTCTACGGAGCCTCTAAGTAGAATAGAAGAGTAATATGGAAATGCCGGCAACAAGGCCCCGTCTATACCTCAAAACACAGTACATGAGAAACAAAAAATACATGACCCCGAAATGAAGTGGGGCTCACCAAATCAGCTGAAAAGAGTGTACTGCTATCACTGATCAATGCAGTCTTCTATAGAACCACCTGCATCTATTAAAGATGAAGCGCCCCCGGCAAAATGGACGTTATTACTATGGAATAACACTAGTATGTATAGATAAAAGTCCTCTTTCAAAATAGAATGCCCATATAAGAAAAGACAACACAAAGAAACAGCAAGTCACAATCAACAATATCCAAATGTCCCGTTAAAACATAATAATTTTCAAAATACGAACTTCATATACAATTTTATTTGGGAGATCATCAGTACGGATATACAACTGTCTTTGTTAGCACGGAGTTCGATCATGCCCGATCGGCTAGGCCATCTCCCCACGAATAATGTGGTTTGACACGTTATGCGAAAGAAGTTGTTACCAAGAGTAGTACCACCATGTGCGCAACATGGCGTCCGATCTCTACCCAAACAGCTAAACCGCCTCCCCACATATGTCGTGTGGGTTGACTTTTCCAATCCACAATTGTCACCAGTTTCATCCCAATTAAGGGGAATAATATCATAATTTCTCCAATAGTTTCAATTTCATCCCAAATAAGGGGAATAATCATAATCCATCCCTACACCGGCACGTGTAGTTTCATGTATGGGCCTTATGACCCACCCTTCCTCGGTTTTGCTAATGATGCTCCCAAAAATATTTTTGATTTGATTTGCACGCAGAGATAACATAAATACAATTGTACTCACCTCAACATCTTTCACATTGTATAAATTCTCATTAGTATTTTCAGTCATTCGCAACGACAATACTTCCTTGGCTCATTTGGCCATTCACAAGATTCTTTATTCCTGGTAAGATGACTGTATTTGATATTCTACACTTTCATCTCTTTCAATTTCAAAATAGAAACACTCATAAAAATCAAAAAAATCAATACACCATTTATTCTTGCAATAGTCTACCCCAGAAAAGACAATGTACAATTTCAACACACGAGTATGTATGAACTCGAATCACACTGGATATATTTATAAAGCAAAGCTTTAGTTAAAGCAGCCACTTATGGGCATGAATTGAGTACAAAAGCTCTTAGGCAATTTTATTTTCGAAGTCATTTAAAACAATTGAGTCGAGACTCATTTCATATTCTTTATCGCATCCTCTCAAATTATTTGCACTACTAGCCATAATCATAACTTAAATTCTTAGCACGTTGGCCATACTCTATAACCCCAGTTCACTTATTTCACTTCCAACCATCTTTATAGATTATCAACAATAAGACTTTTCCAATCAACACTTTAGGTACACATATGAGCAATTAAGATTCTTAAGATCATTAAGATTTTCTCACACAATTTGGAATCATAACCTTCATTTGGAACAGGACTCATAGACATAGCATTTTAATACACATGTCATTCTTGAACACATTCCCAAAGGATAACATAAGGAAATAGGAACATTTGGAACAAGTTTTGTTTACACAATTCTCATCACTCTGCTTATTCGGGACAATCATATTTATTGGACAAAACTCGGAACATAGAATAAGGAACTTGAGACAACCATACTTGGAACTTAAGGGAACATCATGGAATTCAATTCTAAGAGAAAAAGTTTAGCCAATATACCTCGCTTTGAGCTTTCCTTAAATTACTACATACAACGTTTCAGAAATTCTAGCAATCCCAATCTATTTTGAGACATAACAAAATTGAACCATAATTAGGAAGATAATCATGGTCTCAGCTCATTTGAGCATTTTATCAAACACTGGGTGTGGAAATTTAACTACAAGGTTCTTCTACAATATTTCCTTCACTCCACAACCCAATCTTTACTTATTTGAGCTCAACAATCTACCCAAAAATCTTATTAGTACAAGCATGTATAAATAATACTCTTACACCCAAGAATCATACTCCCAATCACCCATCTTTTACTCCAAACTTGAAATTGAAGGCTAGGGGTTTGAATCTTACCTCTTAGATGAAGATCTTGTGAGATTTCTTCGTTGGATTTCAAAGTTTGGGCAAGATCTTGGTGAACAAAACCTTCATCTACTTCCTCTCTCTAGAACACTCTCACTTCTCTCTAAAAAACCTCAGATAATTGCCCCAAAATAAGCCCCAAAGACTATTTATCAAAATAGGGTCGGGTTATGAAAATAAAAAAAATTAACCCTCCAAAAGCAGGACTGCGGTCGCATAATGGACCGCAGAATGGGTATGCGGGTTGCAAAATGTACCGCAAAATCGATGCCCAGAAATGGGCTTCAGTTGACAGGTCTACGACCATTTTGCGGTCGAATAACTACTTTTGCGATCGCATAATGGTTCTGCGATCGCAGAATTGGTCGCAAAATCATATTTTTCCAGCCTTTGGTAATTTGGTCATAACGACGAACGGTTTGAAGCGTTAGAAACTAGACTCGAAGATCTTTCATTGTAGACTCGAAGAACCTGGACTCGAAGAAACTAGATCATCACATAACTCCCTATATATATGTAGATATTCTCATTCAAAGTAGGGTCTTATGCGTACCCATTTGAAACTTTAGTCTAACATAAAATTTCCAACTTGACTTGGTCTTAGGGCTCTTCTTAGACCATAAACCATTCTTAATGCACCTCATACATATATTATCATGACCAATTGATATCATTCATATAATAGTCTTTGTCTACGCACAAAATAATACAATTAGCGCACATCAACTTTCTTAATAGCGCTTAATTACTTCGAAATTTTCCAGGGTGTTACAGTTGTTAATCACTTAACTTAAATTATGCCTTAGGGATTGATTAAAATTATATCTGCTATGACTGAGCATTGATGGTTATGTTGGTAGGCTGAACATAACTTCACCATTATTAAATCATCACCCTTAGCCTGAGTATAGTAGCATGCTTTAACTCTTAATGAAGTTGGTATGATCATGATATTAAGAGCTTTAGAAGAAAGTAATCATATCATATGCTTAGGATGATTCTAATACATTTTAGAGATTCCAAAAGAAGTTGTTAACTTAGGCATCTAATAGGAGTTAAGGCCTAATCTATGGATAAACTCTTGATTAATTTAAACATAGGTTGTTAAGATGTTGTGATCATGATCAGGGACTTCTGTAAGCTTGAACTCTGTATCTTTCCTACTCTTTAAGTTACATGACTCATTTGTTTGGGTTTCTAATGTGATCTGCTGGAGTTCTTTCCCTCTGTGTGCACTTGTGATTGGTTTCTTTGAGCATACATGAACATGTTTAAAATACTCACAGTGTATCATATACTTGTGTTTAGTTGCTGTGAGAATGTGCATATCCATGCGTTATTGTTACTGTTGAATTGAAATTTCTAATGAGTACCTCATTGGCACTCAAACCTATAGGGAGCAGTAAGTGCGAGTGTTTAAGGGTATTTAGGAGTAAAGTTTAGTTTGTGGTTAAGATACTCTCCCTGACACAAGCACTGCTCGGGGTCCCTGAGACCCTTATAAACGTTGAAGTGCAAGGGATCCAAAGGGTGTCTTGGCCATGAATGAGATTTTACCTTGAGCCCTTAATCGTTGACATTTGCTAATCTCTTTAAGGTTAGTGTTAAATAAAAGAAAAGGCTTCACTATAATTTTCTTTACTTGGTTTTGACTTTACATTAGTTTATTTGCATTCCTAATTACTAATGCTTGTTATTTGGGCCTTGCATTGATA
Organism: Nicotiana tabacum; assembly: GCF_000715075.1. Taxonomy (NCBI): domain Eukaryota; kingdom Viridiplantae; phylum Streptophyta; class Magnoliopsida; order Solanales; family Solanaceae; genus Nicotiana; species Nicotiana tabacum. Next base: position 51,574,288 of record NC_134100.1, read on the forward strand.
TTACTTGTGTTTAAGTGTTATATTGGACCATGTATCTAATGTCTTTCTTTTACTTTACACATGTGACCGAGCTGGGCCTGTTGAGTTCTAAAGAACTCAGGACCCGAGTTCTAGCTTGAATATGGAGTCTTTGAAGCTACTGTCGTTTGTTCGATGTTCACTGGGCCTAACTTCCTTCAGGCCCAAACCATGAGTCCATTTCCTTTCCTTTATCGCTCTTATAAGTTTGCTGCTATTTTTTATGTATACAACATTGATAATATTTGAGTGAATGTTTCTCATATTTCTTTGAGTTACTTTAACAACCTAGGAAAGCCTAAAACCATAGATAAAAATAAAAGAAGTATTATCCCTTTCGTTGTTAAATAACTATAATTTGTTTAAATCTCTATTATCTAGTCCTCACTCTCATATACTAACCGTTTGTTTTCATGAATTTCTCTATGTGCAAAGCCGATTTAGAAGGTCGACAATCTCTCTTTCTAGAAACTAAAATCAAAAAATGATTTCCATGTCAAGCTTTCTACAAACCAAACGAACAATGCTGCAAACCAAAGATCCTCAAGCGATTTTTCTTCGGGGCTTGAGTATAAGATTTAAAATCAATTTATAATGTATATCTAAACTCATTTCCTTAGTAGTCCTTACTTTATACAAATAGCCACCTTATTTCGAAAGTCAAATATTTAAAACATAACCTCATTTTACAAAATAAGTAAGTATAAGTATTATAAACCCGTTTTCAACACACATTCAATTGTATTGACATTCCAAAGGATTTTTCTTTACAATAAAACCTACACTCTCTTTTTCAAAGTATATATACTACTTTTGTCACGCCCCAACCCTGGGGAGCGCGACCGCACTCAACCGAGATACCCCAGTCAAGCAAGCCCGTAGAATGCCTTCTACCCAAACTCACCCATGAACAAAGAGAAGATATATTTCGTTAATTAGACAATGGGAATATTATGTGAACAACACCAATTCATTATCTTTAGTTATGTCACTAATAAGTCTCAAAATACATACACTTTCATAGTTTGAAGTGGAATATGTGATACAAATACAACATTACTAGTCTGACTTTCCCAACACCAACATACGACCCACACTATGTCTACGGAGCCTCTAACAGATAAAAAAGAGTAATATAATAGTGCGGGAAACAAGGCTCCGACTATACCTCAAAATGCTATACATAGAAGATAAGAGATACAAGACCCCGAGAAGAAATGGGGCTCACCAAGTCAGCAAGGAGGAGGGTGTACCGCTATCACTGATCAATGCCGCCTGTTGTGGAACTACTAGCAACCATTAAAGATGCAGCGCCCCCGGCAAAAGGGATGTTAGTACATATGGAATAGTACTAGTATGTAAGACTAATCACCCTCTCAACAGAACGAGCACAATACAATGAGAAACAATTATAGGATCAAAATGAAAGCCTCAAATAATACCAATGCATCAAGTTAGGAGCAAGCTAAGTTTTCAAGTAAACTTCAATGATTTAGGTTGGCAGATCTTTAGCACCGATATACCACAGTGATTTTAGCACAGAGTCTGATCACGGCCCAATCGGCTGGGCCGTCTTACCCAAAGACATCCGATCACAATCACAATCGCAATCTCAATCACAATCTCAATCACAATCACCACCATGTGTGCGGCATGGCATCCGATCTCGACCCGATCAGCTAGGCCATCTCACCACAATGCCGTTTGGATTAACATCACCCTCTGCTAGAAATCATCTCATCCCAATTAAGGGAAATAATCTCAACACATCAATCTCATCCCATTTAAGGGGAATATTCTCAGCACATCAGTTCGGGGATTTGCCCCTGAATCACTCCTACACTAGCCGTGTAGTTTCGGGGTTAGGTTATTTTGACCTACCCTTCCTCGGTGACAAATGATACTCCTAACATGTTTAGTATAAAAAGGATTTTCAACTCAATTCATAACCTTTTTTCGCATCTTTCCCTTTCACTGGCACTAGTGTCCATTAATGTAATATCATTACTGGCACGTCGGCCGTATTTCCTATTTTATGCTCACCCCTTTCACTTTCAGGCATTATCACGGATTATCAACAACAAAGCATTTCTAATCAAGATTTAAGTACACAAATGAGCAATTAAGAGTCTTAAGCACACTGAGCTTTCACAATTTGGCATAATAACTTTCATTTGGAGCACGACTTGAAGTCACAACATTTTAATACACAACCCATACTTTGAACACATTCTCAAATGATAATATAATATGACAAGAGCATTTAGAACACATTTTGGACACATATCATTCAACACAAAGCTTATTCAGAATAGTCAAATTTATAAAGAATAACTCGGGACATGAGAAATAAGGAATTGCCCCATCATACTTGAGACTTACAAGAACAATGCGGGATTCAATTCTAAGAGAGAAGTTTAGCCAACATACCTCGCTTTTGAGCTTCCTTAAATTACTACAATGTTCCATAAATCCTAACAACTTCAATCTACTTAGAAACATAATAAAATTGAACCATAACTAGGAAGATATTTGGGGATTCAGCTCATTTGAGGATTTTTTCAAACACTAGGTGGGCATTATTATTTCAAGGTTCTCCTATGGTGGATTCCTTCATCCTACAACCCAATGTCTACCCTTTTTGAGCTCAACAACCTTCCCCTAACTTTGTTGGTACATGCATGCATAGATAACACCCGCATACCTAAGAATCACACTCCCCATTACCCATCTTCTACCCCAAACCCGAAATTGAGGACTACGGTTGGAACCTTACCTCTTGGATGAAGACCTCGTGAGTTTTCCTTGTGCATTCTCCAAGTCTTGATGAACAACTAGCTTGGGGATTCCTCCTATCACTCTAGACCACTTTACTCTCTCTAAAATAGCAGTTTGAGACTTCTAAAATAACCCCCAAGGATGTTTTATAAGAATGGGATCGGGTGAAATTTTCAAAAACTTAATCTTACGAAGCCGGGTTGGCGGTCACAGACCGTACCGCAAAACGGCTATGCAGCCCACAAAGGGGACCACAAAAATGGCCCCAAGGACTGGGCATGCCTGGACAGGTCTGCGACTGCATAATGGGTGGCAGAACCTCCTTCCGATATTTTCTCCTGTTGGTTCTGCGATGGATATGCGGCCCGCGAAATGATTATGCGGTCGCATAGTGGACCACAAAATAACCTCCAAAATTGGCCTATTTCTCTGCTTCAGTCAGCGGCAGATCTGCGGTTCGCGAAGTAGTTCTGCGGTCGCATAATGGACCGCAGAAATGCCATGTTCAGCAATAACTCAGCGCCACGAAACCCCGGGTTTTAGTAAAATTTTGTGGCGCCTTACAACTTCCCTTTCAAAATGATAAGTTTTAAAACATAACATATGGTAATCCATATACTTCTAAGCAGTAACTACGTAAAATATAGACATCAAATTCCCCAAACCTAGTCTAAATCCTATGGATCTACCTTAGGTAGATTCTAGGGGGTGCCTAACACCTTCCCTTTAGATGAACAAGAACCCTTACCCAAATCTCACTTGTTAGCATACTAATAGGATAATGATTTAAAAATTGAATAGGTACCCCAGTATAACTTTAAATATTAGGTGGAGTCTTTCTTTTAGTATAACTTTAAATATTAGGTGGAGACTCTCTTTTATCATCAACAGGGAAACCACTAGTTGAATCTTGTTTTGGCTCTTGCAAAATAAGGTGCAACATATGAAATAGTAACTTCAATTAAGACATATAAGAGTAAACTCGACAATGGAAGCTAGAGCATGAAATAACGACTGCAATCTAAGCATATAAGAATGAACTCAACAACGAAAGATGTAACAAGTAATAACAACTTCTAATTAAATGCATGAGGAACCTAAGAGTCTAAGTCGGTCAAACACATTAGCCTAATTTGGCGCCACAAAACCCTGGGTTTTAGTAATATTTTACGGGGCCTTACATCCTCCCCTGCTTAAGATCATTCGTCTTCTAATGAGGGTCAAAGTTTACCATTAGCATCCAATGTGACTCAACTATTACTTCGCATACCAGCGGGTCCAAATATTAAAATGAACTCAACAATGAAAGATGTAACAAGTAATAACAACTTCTAATTAAATGCATAGAGTGACCTAGAGAGTCTAAGTCGGTCAATTTTGCCACATATAAGCCTGGTACACACTCGTCACCTCATGTACACGTCTTCCACATAATTTAAACAATACAATCAACCCAAATCCTAAGGGGTAGTTCCCCCACACAAGGTCAGGCAAGATACTTACTTCAAAGAAGCTAAATCAACACTCTCAAAAGACCTTCCCCTGTGAAATAACCTTCGGACAACTCGAATATAGCCAAAATAACTTAATATCGTAAATAAAAGTCATAGAAAATGATTCTGCATAATAAAGCCTCGATCTTTAATGAAAACCAAAAAGTCAACCCAAGAAGTCAACCCCGGGCTCGCACCTTGAACCTGAGAAATCTCACAAAGTACGAACGCCATTCTGATATGAATCCAACCATACCAAAATCATCAAATTCCGAACTCAAATTGGCCTTCAAATCATTATTTTGTATTTTAGAAAGTTTTTACAAAAATTTCCAATTTCCTCTAATTCAAATCACTAATTAAATGATAAAAACAAAGATGAAATCATGAAATATAATCAAATTTGAGTCAAGAATACTTACCCCAATCTAAATGATGAAAATCCCCTCTAGAATCGTCCAAAATCGAGCTCTACAACTCTAGATATGATAAAAACAACCAAACCCTCGATATATAACATGTTCTGCCCAACACTTCTGCTTTTGCGGACCCTCAGTCGGATCTACGAAATCGCATCTGCAGAAATATCACCGCAGATGTCGCAACCAAAAATCCCTCCTTAGGAATCGTGATGGTACCTAGTCTCTACGACTAGGTAAGCCTAACACTTACCGAATTATTAACCAATTTTTAACCAATTAACTATTAAGCATGAACATAAATTTCTACAATAAGCCAACAATCCAAGGTAGATACATAACATCCCAAAACCGGTAGTACAAGTCATAAGCTCTAGAAAATCTCTAAGTACAACTGTTCCGGAATAGAAATAAATAGTTTAAAGTAAAATTTCAGAAGCTGACTCTGAGGTCTGCGAACGCGACGACATGTATAGCTTGAAATCTCCACGTCAATACTCGATCAGATATCAAGTGATCAACAAGCTCCGAGGTACCTGGATCTGCACAAAAATATGAAGCAAGCGTAGCATGAGTACACCACAGCGGTACCCAGTAAGTATCAAAACTAGGAGCAATAGGTAATAACGACGTAAAGTAAGCAGAATACAGTTAAAGTCTGGTGAAACTAAGTAAGGCAAAACATGTAACAACCCAATGAAACAACCGCTTTCACACAGAGTTTATAAGATTTTTCACGAGGTACCACACCTCAAAGTCAGAAATCATTGGTCCCAAATCACGAACCCTAATCGCTTGGCATCTTATGCCCACATTACAAATCACATTTGCACGGACAACTCACGTGCCATTACCATCAACACCTCATATCTGCATGGACAACTCACGTGCTAAGGGAGTGACAATATCTCATAACCGCACGGACAACTCACGTGCCAATAATAGCAATATCTCATATCCACACGGATAACTCTTCAACAGTGCAACTCTCACACAGAAGGCAAATACAAGGATACTTGTAAATGATCAATAAACATGAGGGTTCATCTTCTTAGACTCATGTAAGTGACTAATAATGGCGTATGCTTGTGCAAGTGTTCTATCACGACTCGAGTCAACAAGTAAGATCAGAGACCACGAATGGCATATAGGAAAAAACACAAAATAACGTAAAATGCATGACTCAGACAAGGTAGGCATACCACTACACAAATATCATCAATAACAAATCCCTCAGGCCATCACAATTCATCATAAATCATCCCCGACATAGCCCCCTTGTCTTACCACGTGCGCAACAATAAAGTAAATGTCCGCCTTGTCTCGCGACATGCACATAATAATATTCCCGCCTTGTCTCGCCACATGCGTAAACCCACATATATATAGCCCGCCTTGTCATGCCGCATGTGCAAATATCAATAATATCAATAGTACGGACAACTCACGTGCGAACACCCCGACAATCCTCTCAACAATATCATGTGTTCTAAAAACATAACAACATAATATAACAACTCGCACCACATGTGCCCATATGACAGAACATATCCTTAAAACAATTCCAATACCAGAACCACACATAGCCCTCGGCTCAACAACATTGAATACAGGTACAACAATGATAACACGGGAGTACGGCAAGTAAATGAACATAAGAATTACTAAACACAAAGAATGGAAGAACGAGATCACAATGAAAGACATAACAAGTAATAATGGTTTCAAACAAGAATAACTCGACAATGAGAGATATAGTGTGTAACAACGATATCAAATAAGAGTAATTCAACAATAGGAGAGATAACATGTAACATCGACCTCAGATAAGGATAAGTCAACAATGGAAGAGATAACAATAACTTCAATTAAGGATAATCAATTACGGAAGAGATAACAATAACTTCAATCAAGGATAATCAACTACGGAAGAGATAACAATAACTTCAATTAAGGATAATCAACAACGGAAGAGATAATATGGAAATAAAAGAGGCAACAATTTCAATTAAGGCGTATAAGGGTATATTTGCCAATAAAGGGTAGAACATGAATCATTCAGCTTCAAATAAGACATGCAGGGTAAATTTAGTGATGGAGGATATAACATGATGAGACAACATCATTTTAATTTACATAAGAACCTAAGAGTCTAAACCGGTCAATTTTCACATATAAGCCGTGTACACACTCGTCACCTCGTGTACACGTATTTCACGTAGTTCAAATAGCGCAAACAACCAATCCCTATGAGGTAGTTCCCCCACACAATGTTAGGCAAGATACATACCTCAAAAGCCCTCAATAAATACTCAAAAATAGCTTTTACTTTCCAATTCATCTTCGCTCAGCACAAATCTAACCAAAATCGACTTAATAACATCAAACAATGCCAACATAAATCAATTCCAATAATTAAAATTATGATCTTTACACAATTCCTCAAAAGTCAACAAAAGTCAACCCCGGGCTTGCCCCGTCAAAAAACGGGTCTAAGGGTAGATTCCGACTACCAAGTGCCCTATTATCACACAAACGCACCGTAAAATACTCAACGAGCTACAACACCTCATGCATGCACCAACAAGGTATAACCATATGACATAGCACTTCATCCATATGCCCATAGCAACAACTCTGACCACAAACAACTGCCCATTACCAAGCCCGGTACCGGCAAGCAGACTCATATCAACTAGAACCTTGTTCCAACTGGCGTGAATACATGAATAAAGAAAAAGAATCACAAAACACAACCATATCTAAAGCAAGGTAGGATGAATCTTACTAATAAATGGGACCGGATATAAGTAATGAAACCATGCCTGTAAGGACATAATCTGGTGCATCGGCCTTTGCCCAACCAGGAAGAGCGTAACAATGGGACCGACCTCCCCCTCTGGGGCGACCTCTACCTGCTTGACGTCCACCCCTAGATGGTGGTGCAGGTATAGCAACAACTAGAGTAAAACTCATAGCCTAAATACCCCGCTATGACATGTTTATCCAAAGTCTAGGACAATCTCTCACCATGTGGCTGGTATCTCCACACTCAAAGAAAGCTCTTCGCTGATGTGGCTGTGGATGTTACCCAACATGGGTACTCTAGGACCCATGGATATCTCAAACACCACCTGAAGTACAAACTGAACTGGTTGACCCACAAAACCTCTACCATGACGTACCCTACTTCCAAAATAGGGATCAGTAGATCCTCCCGGTCCACGGGGCCTCTTAGCCTCCCTACCCACTCTCTCCTGGCCCCGCATTCCCTCTAATCAACGAGCGATCTCTACCACCTACTGAAACGGAACATGCATCCCCAATTTCCAATCCATGTTGAATCGGATACAATAACTGAGCCCCTCAACGAACATGGGAACTCGCTCTCTAACTGTAGAAACCAAAGCAGGTGCATGTCAGGACAAATCACTGAATCTAACAGCATACTATGACACTGATATTGTACTCTGGCGCAGCTGCTCGAACTCCGCATGCCATGCATCCCTAATGGTCTGGGGAACAAACTCTTTCAAGAACATTACTGAAAATTGTGTCCATGAAAGTGAAGCTGCATCGGCTGGGCTACCCTCCTTGTAAGCCCTAGTAACAACCCCGCTCGTCTACACAATACCCATGGTGCGGAGAATACGATGGCACTTCTCTAGAAAACTGTATGCATCCTCTGAAGCTAAGTCACTGAAAATAAGAGGACATACTTCTTGAATCTCTCAAGTCTCAGTTCCTCCTCCTCAGATGCCCCTGGCCTGACCTCAGGCTGAATCAGAATAATAGGTTGTGCTGGCATGACACCTAGAATCTGAGCATTACGGACTCGCTGCTCAGGAGTACGGGCGGTAGGAGTCTCAGATCCTCCCCCGGTCTGTGATGTAATTGGTGCAACTAAAATCAATCCCGCCTGAGCCAATGTACCAAACATGCTCAGGAACTACGCTAAAGTCTCCTGAAGTCTCGGTATAGCAGCAGGCACCTCCGGTGCTTGTCCTCCAATCGAATCTATTAGTGGCCCCTCAGCAGCTGCTCTGATAGGTTTTCTAGCTGTAGCAGGTGATCCTCCTCGGTCTCTGCCTCTACCTCTGCCCCAGCGCCTAGCGACACCGGGTCTAAGGGCAGCGTCATCAGTAACTATAGCTCGTGTTCTCACCATCTGTGAGAGAATAGAATGACAAAGGCTGAAAGTCCGAAATCAATAAACTCGCACGATAGGAATGAAAGAAGTGAAGTTTCCTAATAGTTCTGTAGCCTCTCAAAGATAAGTACAGACATCACCGTAACGATCCGCAAGACTCTACTAAACCTGCTTTTGACTCGTAACACCAATGAACCTAGAGATCTAATACCAACTTGTCACGACCCAAAATCCCTCCTTAGGAATCGTGATGGCACCTAGTCTCTAGGACTAGGTAAGCCTAACACTTAACGAATTAACAACCGATTATTAACAAATTAACTATTAAGCATGAACAGAAATTTCTATAATAAGCCAACAATCCAAGGTAGATACGTAACATCCCAAAATTTGTAGTACAAGCCATAAGCTCTACTGAGTTACTAGAAAATCTCTAAGTACAACTATTCTGGAATAGAAATAAACAGTGCAAAGTAATATTCCAGAATGTGATTTCGAGATCTGCGAACGCGATGATAGGTATACCTTGAAGTCTCCGCGACAACACTCGATCATCTATCTAGTGATCAACAAGCTCTGAGGTACTTGGATCTGTATGAAAATGTGCGACAAGCATAGCATGAGTACACAAAAATAGTTCCCAGTAAGTATCAAGACTAACCTCGATGGAGTAGTGACGAGGAGCAGTCAAGACACCTACTAGATATAATAACCTGCACAAGTATGAATTTTGAAACTAATAGGGAGTAGTATAAAGCTACACATGGTATGAATGATGCTACAATACATCCTGACACATCCGAAATTCAAATCCGACCATGCACGTAAGTCATAATATAGAATATGAAGTCATTCAAGACCCCAAACCACTGAACGGATCGCTAAAGCTCAAACAACTGATCAGTTCGTTACAACAGATGCCGCTTTTGCGACAAAACCTCCGCTTCTGCGGAAACTTCTTATCCAGCTTACTACAGCACCTGCATATACTGACTCACATCTACGGGAATGACATCGCAGATGCGCAACACCTCAGCTCCCAGTTAGCTTGCTTCTGCGCCCTTTCGTCCGCACCTGCACCCAATGGACCGCAGGTGCGACAACACCAAATCCCTGCCCATTCCAGCTTCAACCAACATGATCCAAATGATCTAAAACCTGCCTGAAACACACCTGATGCCCCGAGACCCCATCCAATGACACCAATCAATCTCAAAATAAAACACGGACCTATTCGAGGTCTCAAATCACACCAACAAAAACGAAACTACGAATCACACTTCAATTCAAGCCTAATGAACTATCAACTACAACTCGTGCCGAATCATATCAAATCATCCCGGAATGACCTCAAATGTTGTATGCAAGTCCCAAATGACACAACAGAGCTATACCAACTCCCGAAATTGCCATCCGAATCCGATACCAACAAAGTCAACTCTTGGTCAAACCTCTCAACCTTCCAAACCTTCAACTTTCCAACATTTGCCAAAAAGCATCAAATCAACCTACAGACCTCCAAATCCAAATCCAGACATATGCCTATTTTCAAAATCACCAGATGAAGCTATTGGAATCATCAAAATATTATTATGGAGTCATCTATGCAAATGTCAAACTCCGATCAACTCTTACCACTTAAGCTTCTAAAATAAGAATTATTCTTTGAAATCAATCTTGAATCGCCCAAAAACCAAAACCGACCATACATGCAAGTCCTAATACATAATACAAAGCTTCTCAAGACCTTTAACGACTGAACGGAATGCTAAAGCTCAAAATGACCGGTCGGGTTGTTATATTCTCCCCCTCTTAAACAAATATTCATCCTCGAACATGCCAAGAGTCTTTCCCAAGCCATCAAATCGCTGTATAAACTCACAATAAGCCATCAAATCGCTGTATAAACTCACAATACATATGCACACGGTGATCCCACATCACCTCAAGCCACATGATCCCAACAACACCATATGAACAGACGATTCTTCCATTCACTCGTGCCGACAAGCCTTATAATCAAATTTCAACATCCCAGCATTTCACCAAAGACCTGATTCCCTCATAAACACATTGTATCAAACTTAACCAGCTATAACAGCTCATGCATATATGTTACACCCTATATTTTCGTATATAAAAATGCGTCGTAAGCAAACTAATGTAGGACAAAAAAATGAGATAATATTTAAAAGTATATAAAGTAAGTTAATCATGTTACCTCTGAGGTTACAAATATTGAAGATCATGAACAACAAGTACAAAGAGGGTTGGATAGTTCAGAAGCTAAAGCAATTGAAGAAAATAATGTTTCGTCGAAAGTCGACAAGTTGGGAATGTTATAACATATACCTTTGGGGTGAGACTAGGGTGCTTAACATGATAAGGAGATTATGTTATGATTTATATTAGTCGTATGACATCCGTGTGTTATGTTTTGAAGTCAAGAGAGTTGTGGAACAAAAGTCGATGAAAGTCATCACAAGTTACATTCATAAGTTTTACTGAAACTTTGGGTCAAATGTAACTGCAATTTTCTCCCAATATACTTAGAGTTATGGTGTGTTCCACCCATCAAATTAAAGATCTATGAGTCTATTTTCCAACGCATTAAACCATTTGTCAATACGACATCGGAGTAGAGAGATATGTGCATTTTTGCGATACTGCGCAAGCTGCTAGGTGACAAGTAGGTGTGTCACCTACTTGTTTAAATGAAAGCCCAAAAATGGGCCATTTCGGGTCGTCCAAAGAGGCCTTTTAAGGGCCTATTTTCTTCATATATTAGACTCAAAATAGAGCATAATAACCAGACATAAGCTCTGCAAAGAATCCTCCCAAAAATTTCCCACAAACCCTAATTGATTTTCTCTCCCTTTCAAGTTCCAATTGGAGGTAAAACTTAGAGTTTGAAGAACCAAGATAGGAGCTGAGTTATCCAACAAATAAGGTGAGTTTACTGCTCTCTTTCATCCATTTTTTCTTCTGTAAATTCATGGTAAGTCGTTCTATACTTGTAAGAACTCACGGGATGGTGATCGAAAGCCGTGAGTTCGAGTTATTCACTTGTAGCGGACTGTTTTGTGGACTGTTTTGTGTTGCTGTTGGGCTGCGTGTTTTATTACTATTTTGTGGAGTTTTGGAGGAGGAAGGGGGTTTATAAACACCATATAAATGTAGGGTGGTTGGCTGGTCGTTCGTCATAACATTTTCGGGTCGTTTGACACTACTACGGTGGTCGTTTTGTGTACGAAGAGATTGGGGTGTGTTGGGCTGTTTTGTAGTATTTGATGGTGTATATAGGGCTGGAAAATGATGTATATATGTTGTTATTGTTCTGTCCTTGTATTGTTGGTGTTATCTTGAAGTTGGAGGAAGGGCATATTATAGGGGAGATGCTGCCCGTTTTAATACAAAATAGGTTTGTCGTTCGTTGTGCGATAGTTGTACCTTTCGTAACTTAACGATAGTATTATTATCATTCTTGTAGATTAAGGTGCGAAGAGGTGAGTTCAACTTGGTGATTGAAAAGATTGTGATAAGGTATGTTAAGGCTAAGCCTTCCTTCATTTTGGCATGATCTCGTAGCTACATGTGTTAGTAATGAGACAAAAAGAGAAGTTCATATTCATGAATTTATTCACACTATTCTAGTCTCATAAGTTACAATATTATTCCTTATCGAGACTCTATATTCAATTTTAGTATTGTCTTCTTTCAGTCAAGAGAGCAGCAAGCCTATATATACAGTATTACAGTATTTTCATTACCATCGAGCTATAATCGATGGGCAGGCCCCTATTGGGCAACCTCTGATCAGATGGAAAGTTATATACCGAGCCTACTGTGGCCGAGCGCCTATGAGCGAGCCCAGCATGGTCGAGATACATAGCCTAGTATGGCCGAGCGCCTATAAGCGAGCCTACTATGGCAAAGCAGTTATATATACCGAGCCTTATAAGGCCGTACAATTATTTTACTTACTATATTGAAGGAGTTGAGTCAGTATCAGCAGGTAAGTATATCTCCAGATCATCTTTGACTCCCAGTTAATTTCAGTTATCATATTATCAGTTCAGTTTCAGATTTCAGTTATTTTATTGCCTTACATACTCGGTACATTATTTCGTACTGACGTCCCTTTTTTGGGGGCGCTGCATTTCATGCGTGCAGGTTCAGACAGACAGACGGGTAGACCTCCTCAGTAGGTGTTTTCCGAGTTCCGCCTGATCGGTAAGCTCCACGTCTTTCGGAGTTGCCAGGACTAGAGTTTTGTGTACATCTTATGTATATCTGTATATATGTTATGGGTAGGTCGGGGCCCTGTTCCGATCATAGTACATCTATCAGTAGAGGCTTGTAGGCATATCCTGTTGGTTAGTGCAGTATGTTGGGTTTGTATAAATTGGTGGTTTGTCAGCTGTAGTAGCTATGACGGCCTTGTCGGCCTAGCTTTATATTGATATTTAGTTAGTGCTAGTTTCCATTCAGTTTTATATTTTGCTTCGCAAATTGTCTTGCAAGGTGGCCCCATGGCCAAAGTATGACATTATGTGTTCAGAGTCCCTTAGTCGCAATTTGGTACGCCAGGTTAGGTGAGGCACGGGGTGCTTGTCTCGCTCCTAGGTTCGGGGCGTGACAAACTTGGTATCAGAGCAGTTCTGTCCTAGGGAGTCTACAAGCCGTGTCTAGTAGGGTCTTGTTTATAGATGTGTTGTGCACCACATTATATAAGCAAGGAACTACAGGGCATTTAGGAGTTGGTTACACTTCTTTGAAATCTAAATCGTGCTATAGAACTGAGTTATAGGAAATTTGAATTAAACTTATGTGTTGGTGTTTGCATGCACAGATGACGGTGACTAGGAAGACTACGGCTAGCCAGAGGAGAGATACAGTAGTAGGTGAGGGGACCAACAGGGTACCCCCAGTAGATGGGGCCCAGTCTGAGGCTCAAGGGGAGACCCCTACTCAGCCATTACCGGCTCCTCCACCAACTACGGAGATTCCTAGGGAAACCGCACATCCAGTTCCCCCTCCACTTCCATCAGATCAGGACTTAAGGAGTGCGGTGCATTTGTTGACACAGTTGGTAGCTACCCAGCAACATGCTAGGGCATCAGCTAGTGCAGGAACTTCTGAGGGGTCTGGGAGTTCAAGGGTCCGAGAGTTTATTGCTTTGAGTCCCCCAGAGTTCACGGGGACAGATCAGAGGGAGGACCCGCAGGATTTCATAGATCAGCTTCACAGGATCTTTCGTGTTATGCATGCCACGGAGAAAGAGGCAGTTGAGCTAGCAGCTTTTCGACTCCGAGATATAGCCATCCTTTGGTATGAGGGATGGGAGAGGTCCAGGGGACGTGATACACCTCCAGCTATTTGGGAGAATTTTTCAGATGCTTTCCTTGACCAGTACTTACCGCGGGAGATCCGACAGGCTCGAGTCGATCAGTTTCTAGCCCTCAAGCAGGGTAATATGAGTGTTCGAGAGTATAGTCTCTGTTTTGACTCATTGGCCAGATATGCACCATCCATAGTTTCTACTATGCGGGACAGGATTCACAGGTTTATAGCAGGGTTAGCCCCAGAGTTAACCGAGGCATGTGCCACCGCTGCATTGCAGGATAGTATGGATATCTCCCGGATTCAGGCATTCGCCCAGAATATAGAAAGGGGTAGGCGTCGGCAGCAGGGTACAGAGAGGGCTGAGCAAGGGCAACGTAAGAGGATGAGATTTCCCAGGTCTCAGGAGCAATCTCAGGGTAGTTATAGGACCCAGTACTTCGGACGGCCACCTAGGCCTCCGCCACCTCAGTTACAGGGTTACGGGTATGACCGCTATACTCAGTCAGGACTAGGTGAGAGCTCACGGGCATCGGGTTTGCAGCGACAACGAGGTTATGCGCAGACATGGTCATTTCCTCCGCGGTGTGACATCTGTGGTAGAGGACACTTGGGTCAATGCCGAGCAGGTTCTGATGCTTGTTATACATGTGGGCGTCCGGGGCATATGATGCGAGATTGCCCAAATAGAGATTCTGGGGGAATGGCACAACCAGCGAGTTCAGCAACAGGATCGTCTATGTCCGTGCATCCTTCAAGGCGTGAGTCTCAGTCTTCGGCTGGTAGAGGTCGAGGCAGAGGTAGAGGTTCCAGTTCAAGTGGTAATCAGAACCGTATCTATGCTTTAGCGGGTCGACAGGACCAGGAGTCTTCACCAGACGTTGTGACAGGTATATTAACCATTTGCTCTCACGATGCTTATGCTTTGATAGACCCAGGATCTACTTTATCGTATATTACCCTATTTGTCGCGAGGAAGTTTGGTATAGTGCCTGAAATACTAAGTGATCCTTTTGCGGTATCTACACCGATCGGAGAATCGATTATTGCTAGACGGGTTTACCGAGGTTGTACGGTGACAATTTGTAGTCGTCAGACCTCAGCTGACCTAGTTGAGCTAGAGATGATGGACTTTGATGCTATCATGGGCATGGACTGGTTGGCAGCTTGCTATGCCACAGTTGATTGCCGAGCAAAGGTAGCCAAATTTCATTTTCCAGGTGAGCCAGTCCTTGAATGGGTAGGTAATACACCAACACCCAGAGGTAGGTTTATTTCCTATCTGAAGGCGAGGAAAATGATCGCAAAAGGGTGCATTTATCATATTGTGCGAGTTAGAGATGCAGATGCTGAGATACCTACACTTCAGTCTATTCCCATAGTCAAAGAGTATGCAGATGTGTTTCCAGATGAGCTTCCAGGTATTCCTCCAGAGCGAGAGATTGATTTTAGCATCGATTTGCTTCCAGGAACTCAACCAATATCCGTCCCTTCGTATAGAATGGCACCTGCCGAATTGAAGGAGTTGAAGGAGCAGTTAAAAGATTTGCTGGAGAAAGGTTACATTAGGCCCAGTACCTCACCTTGGGGTGCACCGGTACTATTTGTGCGGAAGAAAGACGGCTCGCTGAGGATGTGTATCGATTATAGGCAGTTGAACAAGGTAACTATTAAGAATAAGTATCCACTTCCAAGGATCGATGACTTGTTTGATCAGTTGCAGGGAGCTAGATGCTTTTCCAAGATTGATTTGAGGTCGGGGTACCACCAGGTCAGAGTTCGGGAAAAAGATATTCCGAAGACAGCCTTCAGGACCCGATATGGCCACTTCGAGTTCCTTGTCATGTCCTTCGGGTTGACTAATGCACCCGCTGTATTTATGGACTTGATGAATAGCCTATTCCGGCCATTTTTAGATCTGTTCGTGATAGTATTTATTGATGATATTCTGGTTTATTCCCGTTCAGAGGATGAGCATGCGGACCACCTGCGAGCGGTACTCCAAACCCTCCGTGATCGTAAGTTGTATGCTAAGTTTTCTAAATGTGAGTTCTGGTTGAAGTCTGTAGCATTCTTGGGGCATATTGTATCAGATGAAGGGATAAAGGTGGACACTCAGAAGATTGAGGCCGTGAAATCTTGGCCTAGACCTACCACTCCGACAGAGGTTCGTAGCTTTCTAGGCTTAGCAGGATACTATCGGAGGTTCGTAGAGGGTTTTTCTTCCCTTTCGGCACCATTGACGAAGTTGACACAGAAAGAAACTAAGTTTCAATGGACAGAGGCTTGTGAGCGGAGTTTCCAAGAGCTTAAGAACAAGTTGACCTCAGCTCCAGTTCTAACACTTCCAGAGGGTCTAGAGGGTTATGCCGTGTATTGTGATGCATCAGGTGTCGGGTTAGGATGTGTCCTGATGCAACATGGGAAGGTAATTGCATATGCTTCAAGGCAGTTGAGGAAGCACGAGAGGAATTATCCGACCCACGACCTCGAGTTAGCTGCGGTTGTCCATGCACTTAAGATATGGCGGCATTATTTATATGGTGTTCATGTTGATATATTTACTGATCATAAAAGCCTACAATATATTTTCAAGCAGAAAGAGTTGAATTTGCGACAGAGGCGATGGCTTGAGTTATTGAAAGATTACGATGTTAACATTCTCTACCATCCAGGGAAAGCTAATGTTGTAGCAGATGCCTTAAGTCGCCGATCTATGGGTAGCTTAGCACATGTAGAGCCCGAGAAAAGACAATTAGCTAGAGATATTCATCAATTGGCTTTGTTGGGGGTTCGGTTAGTAGATTCTGAGGATGGTGGAGTTGTAATCCAAAACACTGCAAAATCATCCCTCATAGCTGAAGTCAAGGAAAGGCAGTACGAGGACCCAGAGTTGGTCGAGTTGAGAGAGCGAGTTCCGCAGCAGAAGAAGCCATTGTTAGAGCTCAAGGGAGATGGGGTTCTCAGATACAAGGGTCGTTTGTGTGTTCCAGATGTAGCAGGGCTACGAGACAGGATTATGTCAGAGGCACATTATTCATGGTATTCCATCCACCCTGGATCGACGAAGATGTATCATGACATTAAGGATATGTACTGGTGGAATGATATGAAGAAGAACATTGCTGAGTTTGTCGCCCAATGTACTAGTTGCCAGCAAGTGAAGGTAGAACACCAGAAGCCCGGAGGGCTAATGCAGACTATAGAGATCCCGACATGGAAATGGGAGGCGATAAACATGGACTTTATCATGGGTTTACCTCGTTCTAATCGTAAGTTCGATTCCATATGGGTGATAGTCGATAGGCTCACGAAATCAGCTCACTTCCTACCGGTCAGATCTACATATACAGCAGAAGATTATGCAAAGTTATATATTAAGGAGATAGTGCGGCTACACGGAGTACCAGTTTCTATTATATCTGACCGTGGGGCTCAGTTTACAGCACATTTTTGGAGGTCATTTCAGAGAGGTCTAGGGACTCAGGTGAATCTCAGCACAGCTTTTCATCCACAGACTGATGGACAAGCCGAGCGCACAATTCAGACGCTCGAGGATATGTTACGAGTATGTGTGTTGGATTTTAAAAGAAGTTGGGATGAACATCTACCTCTTATCGAGTTTGCATATAATAACAGTTACCACTCCAGTATCCAGATGGCTCCGTACGAGGCTTTGTATGGGCGTAAGTGCAGATCTCCTATAGGGTGGTTTGATGTTGGAGAATCTGGGTTACATGGGCCAGACCTGGTTCAGCAGGCCGTAGAGAAAGTAAAGGTTATCCGGGAGCGACTGTTGACAGCTCAGAGTCGTCAGAAGTCATATTTTGACGTGCGGCGACGAGACTTAGAGTTCAGGATTAATGACTGGGTATTCTTAAAGGTATCACCTATGAAGGGCGTGATGAGGTTTGGCAAGAAAGGAAAGCTTAGCCCACGGTATATTGGGCCTTATAGGATCATTCGGAGAGTGGGCCAACTAGCTTATGAGTTAGAGTTGCCCTCAGAATTGGAGTCTGTCCATCCGGTTTTTCACGTATCTATGCTACGGAAGTGCATTGGCGATCCTACCCGAGTGGTGCCCACGGATGATGTACAGATTACAGAGGACTTGTCATACGAGGAAATTCCAGTTGCCATCCTAGACCGACAAATCCGCAATCTACGAAATAAGGAGGTAGCTTCCGTAAAGGTTTTATGGAGGAGCAAGAATGTAGAAGGGATGACGTGGGAATCGGAGGAAGAAATAAAGTCTAAATACACCCACCTATTTCAAAATGAAGATATGGTTCGAGATGGGACGCTACAACATAGCTCTATGTAGGCTAGCAGGTCATCAGGTAAGCTTTTATTTTTCACTTTCAATATTTATGATTTACGGTCGGTGAGGCAAATTGCTGCTATTTATAAAGATTGGCCATGTGTGGCATGCATAGTATGTTTCTGGCTACGTGCAGGTTGGTTTTAACCTAGTGTACGAAGGATACTCTGGAAAAAGTTTCCAAAGTCTCCAAGAGTAAACATTCGAGGACGAATGTTCCCAAGGGGGAGTGATGTTACACCCTATATTTTCGTATGTAAAAATGCGTCGTAAGCAAACTAATGTAGGACAAAAAAATGAGATAATATTTAAAAGTATATAAAGTAAGTTAATCATGTTACCTCTGAGGTTACAAATATTGAAGATCATGAACAACAAGTACAAAGAGGGTTGGATAGTTCAGAAGCTAAAGCAATTGAAGAAAATAATGTTTCGTCGAAAGTCGACAAGTTGGGAATGTTATAACATATACCTTTGGGGTGAGACTAGGGTGCTTAACATGATAAGGAGATTATGTTATGATTTATATTAGTCGTATGACATCCGTGTGTTATGTTTTGAAGTCAAGAGAGTTGTGGAACAAAAGTCGATGAAAGTCATCACAAGTTACATTCATAAGTTTTACTGAAACTTTGGGTCAAATGTAACTGCAATTTTCTCCCAATATACTTAGATTTATGGTGTGTTCCACCCATCAAATTAAAGATCTATGAGTCTATTTTCCAACTCATTAAACCATTTGTCAATACGACATCGGAGTAGAGAGATATGTGCATTTTTGCGATACTGCGCAAGCTGCTAGGTGACAAGTAGGTGTGTCACCTACTTGTTTAAATGAAAGCCCAAAAATGGGCCATTTCGGGTCGTCCAAAGAGGCCTTTTAAGGGCCTATTTTCTTCATATATTAGACTCAAAATAGAGCATAATAACCAGACATAAGCTCTGCAAAGAATCCTCCCAAAAATTTCCCACAAACCCTAATTGATTTTCTCTCCCTTTCAAGTTCCAATTGGAGGTAAAACTTAGAGTTTGAAGAACCAAGATAGGAGCTGAGTTATCCAACAAATAAGGTGAGTTTACTGCTCTCTTTCATCCATTTTTTCTTCTGTAAATTCATGGTAAGTCGTTCTATACTTGTAAGAACTCACGGGATGGTGATCGAAAGCCGTGAGTTCGAGTTATTCACTTGTAGCGGACTGTTTTGTGGACTGTTTTGTGTTGCTGTTGGGCTGCGTGTTTTATTACTATTTTGTGGAGTTTTGGAGGAGGAAGGGGGTTTATAAACACCATATAAATGTAGGGTGGTTGGCTGGTCGTTCGTCATAACATTTTCGGGTCGTTTGACACTACTACGGTGGTCGTTTTGTGTACGAAGAGATTGGGGTGTGTTGGGCTGTTTTGTAGTATTTGATGGTGTATATAGGGCTGGAAAATGATGTATATATGTTGTTATTGTTCTGTCCTTGTATTGTTGGTGTTATCTTGAAGTTGGAGGAAGGGCATATTATAGGGGAGATGCTGCCCGTTTTAATACAAAATAGGTTTGTCGTTCGTTGTGCGATAGTTGTACCTTTCGTAACTTAACGATAGTATTATTATCATTCTTGTAGATTAAGGTGCGAAGAGGTGAGTTCAACTTGGTGATTGAAAAGATTGTGATAAGGTATGTTAAGGCTAAGCCTTCCTTCATTTTGGCATGATCTCGTAGCTACATGTGTTAGTAATGAGACAAAAGAGAAGTTCATATTCATGAATTTATTCACACTATTCTAGTCTCATAAGTTACAATATTATTCCTTATCGAGACTCTATATTCAATTTTAGTATTGTCTTCTTTCAGTCAAGAGAGCAGCAAGCCTATATATACAGTATTACAGTATTTTCATTACCATCGAGCTATAATCGATGGGCAGGCCCCTATTGGGCAACCTCTGATCAGATGGAAAGTTATATACCGAGCCTACTGTGGCCGAGCGCCTATGAGCGAGCCCAGCATGGTCGAGATACATAGCCTAGTATGGCCGAGCGCCTATAAGCGAGCCTACTATGGCAGAGCAGTTATATATACCGAGCCTTGTAAGGCCGTACAATTATTTTACTTACTATATTGAAGGAGTTGAGTCAGTATCAGCAGGTAAGTATATCTCCAGATCATCTTTGACTCCCAGTTAATTTCAGTTATCATATTATCAGTTCAGTTTTAGATTTCAGTTATTTTATTGCCTTACATACTCGGTACATTATTTCGTACTGACGTCCCTTTTTTGGGGGCGCTGCATTTCATGCGTGCAGGTTCAGAAAGACAGACGGGTAGACCTCCTCAGTAGGTGTTTTCCGAGTTCCGCCTGATCGGTAAGCTCCACGTCTTTCGGAGTTGCCAGGACTAGAGTTTTGTGTACATCTTATGTATATCTGTATATATGTTATGGGTAGGTCGGGGCCCTGTTCCGATCATAGTACATCTATCAGTAGAGGCTTGTAGGCATATCCTGTTGGTTAGTGCAGTATGTTGGGTTTGTATAAATTGGTGGTTTGTCAGCTGTAGTAGCTATGACGGCCTTGTCGGCCTAGCTTTATATTGATATTTAGTTAGTGCTAGTTTCCATTCAGTTTTATATTTTGCTTCGCAAATTGTCTTGCAAGGTGGCCCCATGGCCAAAGTATGACATTATGTGTTCAGAGTCCCTTAGTCGCAATTTGGTACGCCAGGTTAGGTGAGGCACGGGGTGCTTGTCTCGCTCCTAGGTTCGGGGCGTGACAATATACCCCTAAGGTATAATCACACGATGTAACACATTACCCATATTCCCATAGCAACAACTATGATCGCAATAACTGCCCACAATAATATCCAGCACTGGCAAATAATCTCATATCAACTAGTACCATGTCCCAAACCTTCTAAACTCTTAATGATGTAAGAAACGTGAATATATCATAACTACTCACACAATGAACAAGTCACACCCAACTCCACCTAGCACATACCTCACAAATCTAAACCCGACAAGCATAACTTGAATATGACTGAATATGGAAAGAGAAACACATGAGAGACATATCGAACAAGACCAGTAGGTACAACTCCCTATTGGTAACATACTACAAATCAATTCCACAAAGGAGAAACAAAACCATATGAACTAATCTCAAGGATCTCGTCCTAATATAACTCCACCACGGCACGTAGCCCGGTCCAAACATACTGGCCCACATAAAAACATGAGGGTCCCATCCATAGCTCAAAATCACAAGTAGAGTAGACATCACACCAACCAAAAACCTTTTACTAACTCAATTCCGCAGAACAAAATCACAATACATAACGGACTTCCATACCGGTAGAGCATCCAAATCACAAGTCACAGCCAAGCAATCCAAAAATCACATCAAAACTTACCGTAATAAGTAAAAAAGGTTCTTTCTAGTTCACTGCTCTTAATAGTTAACAAACCAAAATAATAGACACGTGCTACCACTATAGAATCTCTCAATAGAGATAAATTGTAACGACTCGGCCGGTCGTTTTGAGTATCTTAGTCTCGTTCCCCTATTTATTGCCTCCTCTATTTTATATTGTAGTTATGTGACTTACAGGGGTGGTTGGTTTGGTTTCGGGTGAGGTTCAAAGTAAAATGGGACACTTAGTCCCAAAGTTTGAAGCTTAAGTTGAAAGAGTTGACTGGAGTTTGACTTTTATGTAGATAATTCTGGAATGGTGTTTTGACAGTTCTGATAGCTTCGTATGGTGATTTTGGACTTAGGAGCGTGTTTGGATATTGATTTGGAGGTCCATAGGTAGTTTTGGCTTGAATTGGCGAAAGTTAGGAAGTTGATGGTTTGGAAGGTTGAGAAGTTTGATCGATAGTTTACTTTATTAATATCAGGGTCGGATTTTGATTTCGGAAGTTGGAATATGTCTGTTATATTATTTATAACTTATGTGAAAATTTGAGGGCAGTCGGAGTTGGTTTGGTATGAATCGGTTAGTTTTGGAAGTTGGATTTTCATGGCTAAATAGGTTTGAATTGGTTTGCGATTCGTAGAATCGATGATTTTTGATGGGATTTTAGGCCTCGAGTAGGTTTGTTAGGTGTTTTGGAACTTGATGGTATGTTAAGACTGGGCCCCGGGGGCCCTGGGTGTGAATCGGGTTGAAATCGGGTTCATTTTTTGTCTTAGTTGATTGCTGAAGGCTATAGAAGTTCTCGTGTCATCACACCTAAAGTGGGCTTAGCCGTAGGTGTGGACATGCAAGGTTAGAGTGGGCTATCGCAGAAGCAGATTTGAGTTGGGCTGGGGAGGACTGCAGGTACGATCAAGCTTTTGCAAAAACGAGACATTACCCGTAGTAGCGGAACCGTAGAAGCAGTTTGTGACATCAGAAGCGGAAGGTCCTATCTTAACTGAAAGCCGCACCTGTGATCGAATTTCTGTAGGTGCGGAGCCACATCTTTTTCCACAGAAGTGGAACCACTAGGCAAAAAAGCAGCAAATCAAGGGTTTATTCCTATTTTTCATCTTCTGAGTTAGAGACCTTGGTTTTGGGCGATTTTGAAAGAGATTTTCAAGGAGTTGATCGGGGTAAGTTATTTTAACTCCGATTTGAGTATTATACATGAATCTATCATTTTTTTGATCATTTAATTAGTGTTTTTAGTTGGAAAAATTGGAAAAGATTGTGAAAACTTCATAAGCTATATTTTGAGGATTTGAAGGTCGATTTGAGGTCGGAATTAAATAATTTTAGTATGGTTGGACTTGTTATTGAATGGGTGTTCGAATTTTGTATGTTTGGTCGGGTTCCAAGACACGAGCCTGGTGTTGACCTTTTTAGTTGAGTTTTTGATTTTCTATAAAGATTGAAACTTTATTATCCATAATAGCTTCCTATGGTTTGTATTTATGGTATAAATTTATTTTGGCTAGATTCGAGCCGTTCAAAGTTGGATATTTGCGGAAAAGGCATACTAGTGGATTGAGTTAGCTTATTTGAGGTAAGTATCTTGCTTAACTTTGTGTGTGGGAATTACCCCTTAGGATTGGAGTTGTTGTGTGTCATTTGTGGTATGTGAAAGCTGTGTACGCAGGATCACGAGTGGGGTACACGAGCTATATGTGGTAATTGATCGATTTAATCTATGTAGATTCTTTTCATTCCTTTAATCGAATTGTCATAATATGTTATATTTTCATCAATAATCTATCCTTACATGCTTTATTTGACATTGATTATACTTGTCACATCTCTTACTTATTAATTGCCCGCACATGCTTAGTTGAAGTTATTGTTTCCTTATTGCCTTGTTAACTAATCAACTGTTGAAATACCTTACTCGAAGTTGTTATTTCTTGGAATATCTTATTGTTGAGTTTTGGTGTTGAAGTTGTAAAAGTCGTGATCACACTGAGGCAAAGTTGTAAATTATTAAAATACCATTTTTTGAGCTATTCAATTTCAGCTGTTATGCTGAGACTCTTGTACACATTGTGGTTGAGCCATGGGCTATTTGTTGTGGAAACATTGATATTGTTTATTCTTTTGGCAAGTTGTGGCATTTGGGCACTTGAGGTATGACTTGTAATATGTTGTGATATTGATATGCATATGGTGGTATACGGATAGGGGTTGATACGCATGCGATGAGATAAAGTGGGCTTGATATGCGTGTTGCTAGTAGGGGAACTACTTGAAGACACGTGGTGTGATAATGTGGGCTAAAACGTGGGTAGCTATTTCAGGAAAAATGATTTTTCAAAACTAAATGTAAGGCTCCCGCAGTGATATAAGGAAAAATTGTGATTGTGATTGTGAAATGAGATTACGAGGCGGTACCTCGATTGTGATTCTTGTTGTTATCTCTCATATACCTCACTTGTACTTGTCCATATTGTTTCTTTGATGTTCTTATTATACGTTCCTTTCTAGTTGCATTTACTGCCCTAAATTCAGTTGTAGTCTATCATGTTGCATGTCTTTATTGCCTCATTTGCCTTATGTACATTCTTAGATTGTATTATACTTGTTCAATTTCTTTTTCTTATCCTAATTGGTGTCTTGACCTGACCTCGTCACTACTCTACCAAGGTTAGGCTTGATACTTACTGGGTACCGTTGTGGCATACTCATACTATGCTTCTGCACATTTTGTTGTGCAGATCCAGGTACCTCATATCAGGCTAGGTACCAGTGAGTAGCGCATTTAGATCGGAGACTTCAAGGTATATCTGTCGACGTTCGCAGGCCTCAGAGTCACCCTCTGTCCTTGTTTCTTTTCTATTGCTTATTCTTTACTTAGCTATTGATGTATTAGGGATTGGTTCTATATATTCATGTAGAGCTTATGCCTCAATCTCACAATATTTTGGGAGTTATTGTCAGTTGTGTTATGGAGTTTCTTTTATGATAACTGTTTTGTTTTGAATACGAAGTTCTATTATTATTTCCGTTATTTATTCATGTATGTTAGGCTTACCTAATCTTAGATTCTAGGTGCCATCACGACATCCTACGGTGGGAAATTGGGATAGTGGCAAGTTGGTATCACAGCTTTAGGTTCATTGGTGTTGCGAGTCATAAGCAGGTTTAGTAGAGTCTTGCGGATCAGTATAGAGACGTCTATACTTATCTTCGAGAGGCTATGGAATTGAAAGGAAACTTCACCTCCTTGATTCCTTGACGTGCGAATTTGTTGTCTACGAAATTCTGAACCTTTGTCTTTTTATTCCCTTACAAATGGTGAGGACACGCACCGCTGGATCTAACGATTCGATACCTGCACCCCCTATTAAATCTGTGAGAGGCAGGATCCGGGGAAGAGGCCGAAGAGGGGCACGTGGTGCACTAAAGTACGAGCCCGAGCTGCGATAGAGGAGCTACAAGTAGCTCCAGTTGGGGGCAGGCACCTGAGGGGCTTGTTTCCACCCCTACACTTCAAGAGAGCCTCGCATATCTCTTTAGCATGTTTGGTACTCTAGCTAAGGCGGGGTTGATTCCACTTGCACCGCCACATCTCAAGTTGGGGGAGGAGATCAGACTCCCGTGACCCGTACCCCAGAGTAGTGGGTCCATGTTGATCAGGTCCCAGAGGTTAGGGCAGTAGCAATAGTGGTACAAGAAGTACCACCCTCCCACTTTCAGCAGCCCAGCAACAGATGATGCATAGGGTTTCTGGAGAAATGTAACTGTATTCTCCGCACCATTGGTATTGTGGAGATGAGCGGGGTTATTTTTACTACATTCTAACTGTCGGGACCAGCGTATCAGTGGTGGCAAGCTTACGAGTAGGGTAGCCCAGCCGATGTAGCTTCACTCACATGGGCTCGATTTTCAAAGATGTTCTTGAGAGAGTTTGTTCCCTAGAACCTTTGGGGTGTATGGTGCATTGATTTTAAGCCACTGCCCCAGGGTACCATGACAGTGTCAGAGTATGCTGTCAGATTCAGTGAGTTGTCCAGACATGCATCAGCCTTGATTCATACAATCAGAGAGCAGGTCTGTCGATTTATCGAGGGGTTCAGCTATGGTATTAGATTAAGCATTGCTCGAGAGTTGGAGACAAATACTGCATATCAGCAGGTTGTGGAGTTCACTAGGAGATTAGAGGGTATGCAGAGCCGGGAGAGAGGAAAGGAAGACCAAGAGGCCTCGAGATTCTGGCACATATAGTGGTTCCCATGCCCCAGTTGTAGCCCGTCATGGTAGAGGCTATGTGAGCCTCCCTGTTCATTCAGCACTTCCAGCTTCAAGCGATATTCCGGTCTCTCCCATGGTCTCAGGTTACCCATTATGCACTGCCACTGTCTAGGGCACCTCCTGCACGGGGTGGTTTCGGTTGTCAGTCCAGCCGATCAGGGCCGAGCCAGTTTCAGCAGCCACGCCTACCGAGAGCTTTTTTTTTAGTGTAGTGATACCCGTCATATGGAGAGGGACTGCCCAAGACTCAAGAGGGGTGCACCTCCATCGACTACTCAGGCTCCACGTATTCCACAGGGGTCCCCAGACTTCTCAGGCCATGATTACTGCTCAAGTTGCTGCTGCACCTGCACAGTCAACTAGGGGTGGAGGTCAGGCGGGTAGGGGTCGCCCTAAAGGGGGTGGGCGAGCCAGATGTTATGCTTTTTCGGGTAGGACGGAGACAGTTGCATCAGACGCAGTTATCATAAGTATTGTTCTGTTTTGTCATAGAGATGCATCGATCTTATTTGATCTAGGCTCCACTTACTCATATTTAACATGTTACTTTGTTCTGTATTTGCGTATATCTCGTGATTATTTGAGTTTTCCTATTTATGTGTCCACGCATGTGGGAGATTCTATTTTTGTTGACCGTGTGTACCGGCTATGTTTAAGTTTTATTGGTGATTTTGAGACCAAAGTTGTTCTATTGTTGCTCGGTATGGTAGACTTTGATGTTATCTTGGGCATGAACTGGTTGTCACCCTATCATGCTATTCTAGATTGTCACGCCAAAACTATGACATTGGCTATTCCAGTTTTACCGCAGTTGGAGTGGAGGGGTCCTTTGGATTATGTTCCTAGCAGGGTTGTGTCCTTTCGTAAGGCACATCAGATGGTTGAGAAGGGATGTGATTCATACCTAGCCTTTGTGTGAGATGTTAGTGTTGATACTCCTGCCTTTGAGTCAGTTTCGATAGTGAGAACTTTCCTAGATGTATTTTAGACAGATCTTCCGGGTGTGCCGCCCAGTAGAGATAATTATTTTTGTATTGACTTGTTGCCTGGTACTCAGCCCATTTCTATTCCACCATATCGTATGGCATCAGCGGAGTTGCAGGAGTTAAATGAGCAGTTGCAAGAGTTGCTTGATAAGGGTTTTATTCGGCTTAATGTGCTACCTTGGGGTGCTCCGGTTCTGTTTGTGAAGAAGAAGGATGGTTCTATTCGCATGTGTATTGACTATCGACCGTTGAACAAGGTTACATTGAAGAGCAGGTACCTGTTACCTGGCATTGATGACTTATTTGATCAGCTTGAGGGTGCTAGAGTGTTCTCAAAGATTTATTTGCGGTCATGGTATCATCAGCTGATGATTCGGGAGTCGGATATCCCGAAGACTACTTTCAGGACTCGATATGGTCACTACGAGTTCCTTGTGATGTCATTTGAGCTGACCAATGCCCCAACAACATTTATGCACCTAATGAACAGTGTATTCCAGCCATATCTTGATTCATTCATCATTGTGGTTATTGACGACATTTTTGTGTATTCTCGCAGTCGGGAGGATCATGAGCAGCACCTGAGGATCGTGCTCCAGACCTTGAGAGAGAAGAAGTTATCTGCAAAATTTTCGAAGTGTGAATTCTGACTTGATTTTTTTTATTTTATTTTTATTTTTTTATTTTATAACAATCCACTAGGCATTGTGCCCAGGGTTGGTTTTCATATATATAAAATAAAGTACAACAAAGGAGGGGGTCATAAACCTTACCTCCGAGACTATGGTGGATACACACTTGGTCATCCAAACTTGACAACAAAATGAATCCTGAAAACTATGTGGGTTATACCTAAAGTGAGTTGCTCACTGCCTATCCAAAATCGATAGACAGTTTGGTATATAAAAACAAGGTGAAGTGAGCCTCTGTCAACTATATAAAAATGTGCAAGTGAACCTAAATAAACTAAGCAAATGAGTTGGAAGTGCATCTTCCATATACAATAAGAGCTACATCTAAAGCATATGTAGATTCTCCACATGGAGTATTGAAAAAAACAGATGAATGGATAAGAAGCTATCTTCAATTTTGCTTTGATAATGGGGCCAACGAAAGCCAATTTTACGATAGTTATCAAAATAACCCATATAAATGGGTAAAGTTGTTGCCACTCTATGATGTTTTTGACAGAAGAGACTAAGTACTGGCCAACTGCTTGCATCCAAGAATTGAAACAGGCATTTTAAAATGGTGACTTCTGGGAGCTGATGTAGGAGCTTTCACACACAACATCCCTCAGTCGGAACTGACGTAATATGTAAGCTTCTGCATCTTGGAGTTGAGGAAGAAACATGGCATGACAGCTAGGTTTGAGCCCCTAAAGGTTTCCTACTGAGTGCCTGTTAGGTGCAAGCACATCAAGAAATGACATGCCTTTAACCTTTGACATGCTCTCAGTAGATTGAGAACCACTGGTGCTAATACCACACTCTAAGAGCATCTCAATGGTAAAGACATATCACTCATCATATTACTCTTCTGTTGTACTTAGATACCTTGTTCTGGGCTTCATGTCATTTGACTTTTACTTTATGTCATTTGACTTTGACTTTATGTTTTAAGGTATAGCCTGGGCCTTGTTGCCGGCACTTCCATACTACTCTTCTGTTGTACTTAGAGGCTCCGTAGATAGGTTGTGGGTGGTGTTTGATGTTGGGAATTAAACTAGTAAGTGTTGGTATTTGGGCAAACATATTTTTCATCATATTTATAAACTTGTAATATTTTAGAAATCATAAATGAATATCCTTTAGTAATGGAAAAGAACGTGGAACACTTGACTCTTCTCATGTCTATCACTTGTACTGATTCTCATATTATTAATGGGCAAGGTTGGGTAGAAGGCATCTAGCAGGCTTGCTTAACCGGGGTATCTCAGTTGAGCACCGGTCATGCCCTCCGAGGTCGAGGTGTGACAGGACGAGTGTGGCACCGGGTGCCGGCCACGCCTCCCCAGGTTTGGGCCGTGACAGATACATAGCAAATCCTCAGAACTAGTAAATACAGAGTCATGAGCTCTACAATGGATATACAAGTCAGAAGTACATTAACAATACTGTCCAAATAAAATAGTAGTGCGAAAGAAAAAGAGAAGCCAAGACTCCAGTTGGAATGCAGCTCTACCCCATGTCTCCAAGATGACTCAGCAACAAGCCTCAGCTACTGGTGGCTTGGTCCAACACCTGGATCTGCACAATTAAGTGCAGAGTATAGTATGAGTACAACCGACCTCATGTACTAAGCAAGTATCGTAACTAACCTCGGTGAGGTAATAGAAACATGAATTATAAATGAAACTCACTAATCACCTGTACAATTCATAATTCTAACAAGTACATAATTTAATATAATCAAGTCATGAATCATAGATAGAAACCACCTTGGTTCACACAATAATTTAACGTACTCCACTCAGTCTACAATCCAGCATATATATATAAGTGTTTCATCAATTTCCAACCTCAAATCGGCCCTCAAATCATCAAATCTCACTCTCCAAAATCATAGTCCAAAAACTCCCAAATCCCACCTTAAATTCATATAAATTAGGTATAATAATCTATGGGTAATCAATAACTAACACCAAAGTCGAGTAAAGATCACTTACCCCTTCAATTGTAATGAAAAGCCCTTCAAATATTGCCCTTAACCGAGCTCCATAATTCCAAAAATGAGAAAATGACCAAACCTTCGATACTAAATCATATCTAGCAAAATCGCACCTGTGATTACTTGACAGCTTCTGTGGAGAGGAGCCCGCATCTGCGGTCCAACTCTACCCCTAGAACATCCGTGTTTGCGGCTCATCAAGCGTACATGCTCTTCTGCTTATACTGCCTCTTCTGCGCGCATGCGCTTCCCCGTCCGCACCTGCGTACCCAGCCTTCCCCAGTCACTCTGGACATCGATGGTCAACCATCCGCTTCTGTAGCCTCAAACATGTGGCCCATCTATTGCAGGTGCAGAAGCATCAGCACTCAGAAACATTAGCAATGCAAAAAAGACCAAAAATATTCCGAAATACACCTGGGGTCCCTTCTTAACACACTAATTATCCCAAAACATAATACAAACGTACTTGAGGCCCAAAAGTACCCAAAACAACATCAAAACTGTGAATCGCACCTCAATTCAAGCCTAAGGAAATTATTGATCTTTCAACTTCCAAAACTCGTGCCGAACCATATCAAATCAACTCAAAATGACCTCAAATTTTGCATACAAGTCCCAAATGACAAAACGGACATATTCCAACTCCCGGAACAAACATCCTATCCCGATATCAATAAAGTCAACTCTCGATCAATCCTATCAACTTTCCAACATTCGTAAAAATAGAACCAAATCAACCTAGGGACCTCCAAATCCAAATCAAAATCCGGACATATGACTAATAGAAAAATCACAATATGAAGCTATTGTAACCATCAAAACTCCATTCCAAGGTTGTCTACATAAAATTCAAACTCTTACAGCTTAAGCATCCAACATTGGGACTAAGCATCCCAATTCACTCTAAAACATCACCGAAACCAAACTATTCACCCCCTCAAGTCCCGAAATCACAAATAGACATATGTAAAGCATCAAATAAGGGAAACGAGAATAAAATACTCAAAATAATAGGTTGGTTGTTACAATCTTGTACACATTCCTTTTATTATGTTGATTTGTGGATATGGCTCATGTTGTTTTATGGACATAGTACCTTCCTCACTAACTTGATTTATTGAGAAAGGTTTGTTTATGGTGTTTAAGAATTGTGCTCGTTATTTTTATTATTTGATTCTTTCACTATTACTCATCTTTCGGGCATCAGAGCTCTAGGTTCAATAGTTATACGGGTCATGAGCGTATCTAGTAGAGTCTTACAGATCGGTATGGAGATGTCCATACTTGGGGCTACAAGGCATTTTGGAAACTTCACTTTCTTTCTTTCCTTATGGTGCATCTTCGTTTTAGCTTGAAGTCTAAAATTTGGTTTCTTTTTATTCATTTGGATGCGTTGTTCAGAGCATGTTATTAGTTGAGCACCGACAGTTTATAATGATGACGTGGGAGGGATATGTGATAGTTATAGATAAGTGTTGTGTGTTCAAGGACTACGCTTACAGAGTTTTGATGTAATGAGAAGGGTTTGCTTGAGATGCTACGGGATTTGGATGATTGATTATCATCCCGAGGCGTAGTGGAGTCCTAAGGTACGGATGTGTTAATGGATCTTCAATTGTTCTTTAGTGGGATGGAACTAGGTCTTGTGTCTGGTTGACATGGTAGACTTGAGAGGATTAGTTGATCATTTAGAGGTTGTAATCATGGTATGGTCGCAGAAAGATGTCGCATTGAGGCTTAACAGGTGGGTTGTCTTCCATGATGAGGTTAGGGTTGTATGAGTTCCTTATAAGGTTATTGTATGTTCTAGGATGATGTGATTAGGGCTCTAGGCTAAGTGGGACTCTACCATCGAGGATTGGGTCAAGGTGAGCATGTGTTGTTATGGTTTCTAGACTAAGGTACATTTGTGGATTTGTTGTTACTTGAGTAGAGTGGCGTCGATGTTAACTCGAACAAGGATTTATAAGATATGTGATGTGCTACTCTTGAATGATGTATGGGTAATTGCAAAAGACTTAGATTCGACATTCATTATGGTTGTAGTTTGGAACGGGATGATATTCACTAGGTTGTCTTTGGGCAAGGCGACTTCTTCTAATAGGATGATGTGCAATACGACATAGATTGTTTGGTAAATTTTGTTATGTATCAGGGCACTAGAGCAGAGTGGTTGAATTTCGGAATATTGTTCTAGCAGTTCAAGATTAAAGATACAATACTTGAGGATTGACAGGATGCTTCATTTTTGGGAATGGTGATTGGCATTGGGTTATGACGAGGACTTGGAGTAATTCTATATCATTACTGATGTAGTTTGGTCTAATTTGTAAGGCCCCATAAAATTTCGCCAAGGAGTTTAAGTTTTTGTGGTGCCGAGGTAGGCTTACATGTTTGAGGATTATAGGGACTTTTTGGGTTGAAGAATGCACTGAAGAGTTGATGGAAATTTTTGGCAGAAGAAGGTGATTTTGCATTCAGTTTTATGACCGCATAACCACTCTGCGGGCCGCATACCCGTCGCAGAGTTGAGCAGAAAAATGGTTGAAATTTGAAGGTCATTTTGCGGCCCATTCTGCGATCGCATATCCATTTCGCGGTCCGCATAAGTATTCTGCAGACCGCAGATCTGTCGCAGACCGGTCCAGACCAGCCCAATTCTTAGCATCATTTTCGTTACCCATTTTGCGGGCCGCATATCTATTATGCGGTCCATTCTGTGACCGCAGACCTGAGTTCGGAGGGTTCATTTTCCTATTTTTATAACCCAACCTCATTCTGATAAATAGCCTTTGGGGATTATTTTGGAACGATTTCTGCTAATTTTAGAGAAGATGTAAGAGCATTTTAGAGAGAGAATGGGGAAACCTACCATTCTAATCATCCAATCTTGCACCAACCTTCAAGAATCAAGGAAGTCAATCACTAGATTATCATCTATCCGGGGAAGTCCTACACCTAAGCTTTCATGCAAGAGGTTATGAGTTCTAGTATATTGTGGGGTTGGTAATAGGCCATGCATGTGACAATAGGTTGTAGTATGTAGGGTTAATGAACCATTTTGGGTAGTTCTTATTGAAATTGGTTGAGGGAGGAAGGGATTACCATTGTACAACTTTGAAGTCTATTTTGCATAATAGGTGTTTGACAAAATTCGTAAGAGAGTTATACCATGAGAATCCTTCTAATTATTATGCGATTTTTGCTATCTTCCTATAGATTGTTATTGATAGAAATGTTGGGACGTTGTAGTAACTTAAGGAAAGCTCAAACAAGATATGTTGGCTAAACTACTCTCTTAGAAAACAATTCCATGATGTTCCAGTAAGATTCAAGTATGGTTGGCTCAAGTCCCTTATTCCCATGTTCTGAGTTGTTTCCAACAAATTCGATTGTCCCGAGTAAGCAAGTGTCAAGAATTATGTATTCAAAATGTGTTCCGAATGTTCCTATCACATTATGTTATCCTTCGGGAATGTGTTCTAGAATGATATGTGTATTAAAATGTTATGGCTTTGAGTCATGTTTCAAATGAATGTCCTT
Organism: Nicotiana tabacum; assembly: GCF_000715075.1. Lineage (NCBI taxonomy): Eukaryota > Viridiplantae > Streptophyta > Magnoliopsida > Solanales > Solanaceae > Nicotiana > Nicotiana tabacum. The sequence continues at coordinate 51,607,708 of NC_134100.1, forward strand.
TATGCTTAACTTGGAAAGAATACTCCATGCGTCTAAAACTCCAATTGCTTATATGTGTACCTGAAGTTTTGATTTGAAATGCCTTGTTGTTGGTAATCTGCAAAAATGCTTGAAAGTGAAAGAAGTGGGTTGGAGATGTAAAGCATGGCCAACGTGCCAATAATGAAAGTTATACTTGTGGCCAATGGTGTCGAGGAAATGAAATGATGTGAGAAAGGTTATGAAATAGGCCTTGATTCAACTGTTCCAAACTGACTTCGAAAATAGATTTTCCTAAAAGCTTATGTACCCAAGTTATGCCCATATGTGGCTATTTTAACTAATTCTATGCTTTGTAAGTATTTCCAATGTGTTTTAAGCTCTTATATCTTCTTGAGTTGAAATTGTGTATTGCCCTTTTTGGGGAAAAGTATTTTAAAAATAAATAATGTGTTACTCGTTTATGATTTTTAACTTATGCTTTGACTGCCTATGATTTCAACTTGTCCTTCGATTGCCAATCATTTTACTCCATTTTTTGGAAAGAAATCCATTGTGTTTAAAGTCTTCATTATTAATAAACCTAATATTGTGATTTCAGGACTATTCTATTTGTTGATATTCATGATGATGATCAATGAAAGTAAAAGAATAAAAATGTGAAATATGAAATACGGCCAACGTGCCATGGATGAAGAATCATAAGTTTGGCCAAGAAAGCCAAGGAAAAAATGATGTTGTGAATGGTTGAAAGTACTAACAAAGTTATATATATAGTGTGAAAGGTAAAGGGGTGAATATAAAAAATATTTGTACTTTGTGTTCCTTGTGTGCAAAAACAAAAGGTTTTTGGGAGTGTCATTAGCAAACCGAGGAACGGTGGGTCATAAGCCCACACCTGAAACTACACGTGTCGGTGTAGGGGTGGATTGTGATTATTCTCCTCATTTGGGATGAGATTGAAATATTGATGTGATTGTGATTATTCCCCTTAATTGGGATGAGATTGATATTAGATATGAATTGGAAAGTCAACCCACATGGCATATGTGGGAAGGCAGCCTAGCCGATCGGGTGGAGATCGGACGCCATGTTACACACATGGTGGTACTACTCTTGATAACTCCCTTTTTCGCATCACATGTCAAATCACACTGTTCGTGGGGAGATGGCCTAGCCGATCAGGCGTGATAGGACTCCATACTAAAAACACGGTGATATATCGGTGCTAATGATCTCCAAACCAAAAATATATATTATTTTTGTATTATGAAAATTGTTATGTTTTAACTGGCATTTGGATATTGTTGATTGTGACTTGCTATTTTTATGATTTTCCCTTTTCTTATATTGGCATTCTATTTTTAAAGAGGACATTTAGTATTGCATACTAGTACTATTCCATATGTACTAACGTCCATTTTGTTGGGGGCGCTACATCTTCAATGGATGCAGGTGGTTCGTCAGTGCGCGGTGTTAATCCTCATTGACAGTTACTCTCTATTTAGTAGATTTTGGTGAACCCTACTCTGTTTCGAGCTTCATGTCATTTGACGTTGTAATTTATGTTTTGAGGTATAGTCAGGGCCTTATCGCCGGCACTTCCATACTACTCTTCCGTTGTACTTAGAGGCTCCGTAGACAGGTTGTGGGTGGTGTTTGATGTTGGGAATTAAACTAGTAAGTGTTGGTATTTGGAAAAACTTGTTTTTCATCATATCTATAAACTTATAATATTTTTGGAAATCATAAATGGATATCCTTTAGTAATGGAAAAAGATTGTGGAACACTTGACTCTTCTCATGTCTATCACTTGTACTGGTTCTTATATTGTTAATGGGCAAGGTTGGGTAGAATGCATGTAGCAGGCTTTCTTAATCAGGGTGTCTCAGTTGAGCGCCATTCACACTCCCCGAGATCGAGGTGCGACATAATTTAAAGAAGATGGGCCAGACAATGGTAGCTTACGCCAGTATGGTAATATCATGGATCAATTTCTTTGGTATAATTGGGTATTTCAAATACTTTTGCTATTGGACTTTTAGGTTGGCAGCTTGTGAGACATGGTTGATTTAGAGAGAATGCAACTCTGAGAGCTTGGTTATGTGTGAATGGGTTTTGAAGAGTTCATGATGGTTTTGACCATGATTTGGAGTATGATGACTTCTACGGGCATGGAATGTTTGTTTCAAGTTGTGATTATCTCGTGAATTGAGCTAGGTAATATGCTTCTAGTCGATGGAGCACTTATGAGGAGGACTATCCTACTTGTGAATCACAGTTGATAACGGGATTCTCATATTTTCATATGGTACCATGATGGATGTATTGAGTCATGTGAGATTGGGATTTAATAGTAAGGTTGAGGTTAATTTTTGGTAGGAAGGCTACAAGTTTGAGATAGCATAAGAGATTTAAGATGTTTTCAAAAATGCTGATACTATCTTGTATCGTCGATGAAGGTTGTGTGTTGTAGAAGACACATTTTATTTTAAATTATGGATGCTTTTACTAAAGTACTACATAAATTGTGTGGTTGGTAATCGATGAAGTTCAGATTCTTGTCACTTAGCATGAAAGATTGATAGGAATATGCATTATAGGTACTTGTGTGCATGTGACATCGTAGTCGTTTGAGTGGAAGGGTTAGAGATCAGGTATAAGATTTTTGCGTTCTCGAGGTTTAGGGATGAGATCTTCCTATAGGCAAATGTATATTTTTTCATGGTGGAAGTGTCTTAATGGTTAGTTAGTTGATTTTATGTAATGGATAGGGTCACAATGGACTTTTAAAAGACTATTTATTTGTTTCGGAATGGTTTTGAATGAGTTGGGGCCTATTGATAGACCTAGGTCGGATTTTCTTGCACAATGCAACATTTACTATGGATGTGTCATCATGTAGAATTAGCCTTATTCATGCCCTTGTTTGCTTCATGTGCTATTCTCTTTTATGCTATAATGGATATTTAGGCCACTTGAGTATTTACATGATATGACTCTTCAAATATTGATTTGTCTATTGCACCTTAGTCGTGCTTTTTTTCTTTGTAGAGTATGCTTATTCATCTTTCCACAGCTATATTTATGCATTGTATCATGCTTGATGTTGATATACACGTGTTTGGTGAGTATGAGAACTTTTGCTCCACGGGCATTCTTATGTAGTTTGACATGTTTGGATCGGGTTGCACGCTGCAACAATATTATGTTGGATCGGGTTGCATGTTGCAATGGTGTCACGACCGAAAATCCTACCAGAGCTGTGATGTAGCCTAACACTGCGTGCTACGCAAGCCAATAATCAATATGCAGAAATAAACTTCAACAATAGTATTAAATAGTCTCAATAGCAGAATAGCATAAATTACTAAAGTCAAAATAGCGATACAGCCGAAAACCATCCCCAAATCTAGTGTCACTGAGTATATAGGATCTATAGAATAAGTAAATACAAGGTCTTAGCCAAAAATATTGTCCGAAAGGCTAAACAATAATAACATGAAATAGGGAAATTGACTTCAAGGCCTACAAATGGAACAATAGTGCTACCTAAAAAACTCAATCTAATCAAGTTCCGGCTCACTAGCAGCTACCACGACCAGCAACACCCGGATCTGCATATGAAGTGGAGTGTAGTATGAGCAAAAGCCACCCCATGTACTTAATAAGTATCAAGCCTAACCTCGGGCTGAAAGCAGTGACGAGCTTGGCAAGGTCCAATACTTATTTTCAACATCCAAGCTCAATAATAGAGCATAATAATAGCAAGAAAAGTAGGTGAATAATATCATATTCAACTCTATCACATTAAGAAGAAAATAAGCATGATTTCCGAGTATATCAGCCAAGGTGTCACGACCCAAAACCCTAACAAAGGTCGTGATGGCGCCTCACCCGCTCGCTAGGCAAGCCAACACTCAACAACAATAAAAGAATCCAATTATTAAACCATTTAGCAGCTTCGTGATATAAATCTCAAATTCTAAACATGACCCAATCGTCTACACTGCCAAAAACTCAGTGTCACTACATCACGAGCATCTAACAAGAGCAACCAGAATCAACTGAACAAATACATCGGTCCAAAAAAACCAATATATAGACAAAAGTAGATAAGTAGGTAAAGGGGACTCCATGTGGTATGAATCGGGTCACGCCAAGCAACTCACTAAGAAGTCTCCAATAACACTCCTACTCAGCTCAAGGATACTGTGAATAGCAGTCTAAGAACCTACACTAAATGTGCACAAATATAGTATGAGTACAAACCATGGTGCCTAGTAATATCAAGTCTAGCCTCGAAGAAGTAGTGGAGAGAGGTCGACTCTGACACCTACTAACCACTCAATAAGCATATGAAGCATGAATAGAGCATGAAATAAAGCATGATATCATCAATCAAGTTTGTCAATAGAATCACAGTAAACTAGAATTTAGACATGCTTTTTAGGAATCAGTCAAGGCATCAACTTTTCTAGAGAAATCACTTAGATCAAAATTTTTCAAGGTAAATTGTGTCATGACCCAAAATTCTACCGAAGCCGTGATGGCACCTAACACCGATTGTTAGACAAGCCAACATCTAATATTGAGAAGTAAACTTCAATAACAGCAAGAAACATTCTCAAAAGTGAAGTAAGATAAATAATTGTAGCCATTTAGCGATGCAACTGAAATACCATCCCAGAACCTGGTGTCAACGGGTACCTGAGCTCTATAGAATGAGTATGTACAATGGTCTGAATAATGATAAAATATTGTATGAAGAACATAAATAGTAATATCAAAAGTAAGGAAAGGGACTCTAAGACCTGCGAACAAAACAACAGAGGTACCTTCAAATCTCCAATAGGTACTGATATGGCTCTCTAGAAATTAACTCTATCAGTAGCACATGGATCTGCACATAAAGTGCAGAGTGTAGTATGCGTAAAACCGAACCCATGTAATCTATAAGTAGAAAGCCTATCCTCGGATTAAAGATAGTGACGAGATTAGAAAAGTCTGCTACTCACTATCAACAGCCAACAATAACAGTAACAGCAAAATGATAATATAAAAAGGAAAAGCAGCTCAATAATTGCAAGTTCAACTTTATCACATTAACAGGTTAATAGGCATGTTTTTTAAACAAATTAGTTAAGGCATCAATTTCAAGATATAAGATATCAATTAGTATGAGGAAGATATGACTTTATGCATGCATGACAAGTATCCATGCCAAAATCAACGACTTCATAGTTAAATCATCAAGTAAGCACAATTTCAGCCATGTACCGGTGCCTGGCATAAAGACCCTCACTAACCATATACCAAATGCCTGCACTCGTAGGGCGCAAAGTAACATGGGTTATCACCTGACCTTGGATGGTCAGATCCTTTCCCAAGCGCTCATCGGATAATAAGTCAACGATCATCATAACTTAGCTCAAACGGCCTGGTGCACGCGTCACCTCACTATCAATACCACTCAGCCCAATATGGGGCCTGGCTTACGCGTCACCTCACTATAAATATTAATACGTCTCAATGGCCCAAGTTCCGTCATTAATATGCTCAAATCTCAATATTCCAACAACTCACGGTATCAGAAATCAATATACAACATAAATTACACAAACATGCCACAAATCCACTCGGACCCGTGTCACACAAGTAAGGATACTAACAACATGTGAGACAACATATAAGAAGTATATAGAGATGGTAATATAACGCGCGAATATGATATCATGACTGAAAGATATGACTACAATCAAGGCAACCAGATCAACATAATCAAATAGCCCTATCATGACTCAAGCGGATTAGCGCATAACCTATGCATGATTTCTAGCATGAATAATACCTCAAGTAGTCATACAGGTAGAAAAAATATGGTAACAATGAGGCATGATAGAAACACAGGGAACATAACAACATAAAGTCTACCCGGATCATGAATAACCTCAGTGCACGCATATCTGCTTGTCACCTCATATGTGTGTCACCCCCAACATATAGCCAGCATCATAATCTATGAGGAAATACTCTCAAGCCAAGCCTGGGCAAGATACTTAACTCAAAGCGCGAGAATCAATACTCCGAAAAGCCCTTGCACCTCAAATCGGTCTCTGAACGGGCCAAATCTAGCCAATACAACTCAATAACGTCAAACAAGTCTATAGGAATCAATTTCAAATAATAAAGTTCCAATCTTTATCAAATTACACAAAGTCAACCAAAACATCAATCCGGGTTCGCTTCCCGAAACTCAAAAAAAGTCACAAATCTTGACTAACAATTCGAATATGAATCCAAATATACAAGTTTATTCAAGTCCAACTCCAAATCGGTGTTCAAATCTCGAATATTAATTCTCCAAAATTTCTTACAAAACCATAATTTTTTCCCTTAGATTCCATCAACCAAAAAACAAAATCAATGATAGAATCACGAATAATAATCAAATTCGAGTTAAGAACACCTACCCAATCTAAGTGGGTGAAAATTGCCTCAAATATCGCCCCAATACGAGCTCCCAATATCAAAATATGATAAATTAAGTAAACCATCGATTAAACTATTTTGCCCAGTGATCTCGCGTCTATGGTCCAACTTCCACTTCTGCAAATTTGAATATGCAACCCATGTCTCGCTTCTGTGAGCTTCACTTAAAGTGTCGACCTTCTGCACCTGCGCACGCATCTTGCATTTGCGACTCCGGAGGTGCGGCCAGACCACGTAGAAGCACCATCCGCATGAGCGACCTCCCCTGCGCATCTACAGACTTCTAGTCTTAGGCCTACCATCGCCGGTGAGGACTTCTCCCTCGCAGGTGCAACATCGCATCTGTGCACCACACATCGCAATGCAGTGTGCTAGTACCATACCTGCCAAAAAATATCAAAATGGTCTGAAACCTATCCAAAATACAACCGAGCCCTTCGGAACTCTGCCCAATCACACCAACTAGTCCTAAAACATAATATGGACCTACTCGAGGCCTCAAATCACACAAAGAAATATCAAAACAAAAATCGCACCTCAATTCAAACTTAATAAACTAATCAAACTTCTAACTTCCAAACACATTCCGAACCACCTCTAACAAACCCGGAATAACCCCAACTTTTGCACAAAGTCATAAAAGCACCACACAAGCCTATCCTAGGGCTCAATATCTCAAACGGGCATCGATAACCATAAAGTCAACTATGAGTCAAACCTATCAATTCTCCTAACCTTCAAGTTTCCAACTTTTGACAATTAGGGCCAAAACATCATAGGAACCTCTAAATCCCAATTCGGACATGCTCCTAAGTCCAAAATTACCATTCAAACCTACTGGAAGAATCAAAACACCATTCTTAGGTCATTTTCTCAAAAGTCAAACTTAAGTCAACTCTTATAACTTAGGCTTTCAACAATGGAACGAAGTGTTCCAATTCACTCCAATACCTTCTCGAAATCAAACCAACCATTCTCGCGATCAAAAAATAAGAAAAAAGCATATGGGAAGTATCATATCGGGAAATGGGGCTCAAATACACAAAAAGACCCACCGGGTCCTTACAAACTGTGATTTCAAGCACTAAAAATCAAGTAGAGACATTAACACCAATTAGCATGAGGGAAAATACAACTCTATGCCTGCATGTCAGTACACATGCCTAAATCACCAATAGCACAATTAAATCATCAAATAAACACAATCTCATCACAAACATAGTGTCTGGCACAAATACCCCTTAATCATGCTCTTAGCGTTCTCTTGGTGCCTGGCTCGAATGTCATGCCCCAACCTTGTGGAGCATGACCGGTGATCAATCGAGTTATCCCTGTCAAGCAATCCTACTTAATGCCTTCTACCCAACCTAACCCATGAATAATTTGAGAATCAATAACAAGAGGTAGACAATGAGAGGATGAAAGAGTTCAATATTATTTCATTACTTACAACAGTTGCATTGATAATTACCAAAAGGTTATTAGTTCGTTGTCTAAAAGTGGAAATATGTGTGACAACCATAACATCCTTAGTTTGTTTTCCCCAATCAAGAGACAACCCACAATATGTCAACGGAGCCTCTAAGTGAACTTGAGTACAATATGGAACTGTTAGTGAGAAGGCTCCGGCTATACCTCAAAATATAATGTGTATAATCAAATGACATAAGGCCTCGATATAGAATAGGGCTCACCAAAATCTGCTGAGTAGAGGGTAGGAAGCTATCAAAGATCAATGCCACCAACTAAGGAACCACCTGCATCTATTAAAGATGCAGCACCCCAGGCAAAAAGGAACGTTAGTACATATGGAATAGTACTAGTGTGTAAAGCTAAATACCCTCTCATAGAATGAGATGCCAACATAAAAGTAAAGAAACGTGGGAGCACTAAGTAAATCAATAATACTTAAATTCCAAATTAAAGAAAAGAAAAATTTCAAGTAAACGTTGTAATTTTAAGTTGGGAGATCCTTAGTACCGGTCCAGTTCCCTCCAACTGATATACCAGTTCCACCTCCAGTTCCAGCTTCCAATTTTGGTATTTCTGATGTTGATCTTAGGGGAGCCATACGGATGTTGGCTCAGATAGTGGCATCCCAGGCCCAGAGATCAAATGTTGCACCCACTTCTTCCAGTCAGCCAGGGGATTCTACTAGTTTTAGGGTAAATAGGTTTCTCAAGTTGGATCCTCCAGTGTTCACGGGTACTAACCCAGAGGAGGATCCTCGGGACTTCATTGATGAGATGCACAAGACTCTCTGAGTTATGCGTGCTACTGAGACAGAGGCAGTGGAATTGGCCTCCTACCACCTGAAAGAGGTGGCATATTCTTGGTTTGAACTATGGGAGGAGTCTCGCGAAGAAGGGAGCCCTCCGGCGAGGTGGGGTGAGTTTGCCGATACCTTCATTGATCATTTCTTGCCTGCCGAGACTAAGGCACCCTGTGCTTCTGAGTTTGAGAACTTAAGGCAAGGTAGCCTGAGTGTGTGGGATTACCATATGAGATTCGCGTACCTGTCTAAGTATGTTATTTATATGCTGCCTACTATGGAGGCTAGAGTGCGCCGATTTGTACAGGACCTTAGTCCCTTGGTAATTAATGAGGCCGCTACAGTAGCCTTGAATTCTGATATGAACTATGGAAAGATAGTGGCATTCGCTCAAGCCACAGAGACCCGCAAATTAAGGAACAGAATGGAGCGAGAGGGTAGTATCTAGGCCCGGTCTGTGGGCAACTTTGGTGGTTCTTTTGGTGGTGGCAAATCAACATTTAGGGGAGGGTCGTCAGGGCCATCCCAGTCCTTTGCTCAGTCTTTGGCTAGTGCACCGCCCTCAGGGCCCAGTCAGCAGCAGCAATGGAGCTGTTTCAGGCCCAATCAGGGGAACAGGGGCTCATATCAGCAGGGTCGTCATGGTGGTAGATTCCTACAGCAGAGGAGGCCCCCATGCCCTCATCGTGGAAAGATGCACCTAGGAATATGCTACATGGATTTACCCATATGCTACAGATGCGGATTGAGGGGTCATATTTAGAGGGATTGTCATTTGTCACGCTAGGGTGCGGGCATGGGCATGGCACAGCCAGCCAGTTCTGCAGCTACTACATCTGTAGTACCACCTCCAGCTCGAGGCACTCCAACACTCATAGGGCATGGTGTAGCTAGGGGTGGAGCATAGAGTTCGGGACGATCCAACCGTTTTTATGCCATGAGGGGTCTCCAGAATTCAGAGGCATCTCCAGATGTTATCACAGGTATATTGACTGTCCAATCTCATGATGTATATGCTCTTATTGATCCTGGTTCCACTTTGTCATATGTCACACCTTATGTTGCTATTAAATTTGGGATAGAACCAGAATAGCTTTATGAGTCGTTCTCTGTATCTACTCCGATTGGTGAGTCTATTTTGGCCGCGCGGGTTTATAGGGATTGTGTTGTCACGTGGTGTGGTCAGGACACCATGGCCAATCTTATTAAATTGAGAATGGTCGATTTTTATGTGATAATGGGGATGGATTGGCTTTATTCATGTTTTGCCAAGCTTGATTGCCGAACCAAAACTGTTAGGTTCGAATTTCAAAATGAGCCAGTTATTGAGTGGAAGGGTGATGATGTAGTACCGAAGGGTAGGTTTATTTCTTACCTTAAGGCCACGAAAATGATCAACAAGGGATGTATTTACCATTTGGTCCGGGTTACGGACATCGATATTGAGGCACCTGCACTTGAATCTGTTCCTGTTATGAATGAATTTCCGAGCGTCTTTCCGGATGAACTCCCTGGGATCTCACCAGACAGGGTGAATGATTTTGGGATTGATGTGATGCCAGACACACATTCTATATATATTTCACCCTATAGAATGCCATCGGCAGAATCGAATGAGCTAATGGAACAATTGAGAGATTTGTTAGAAAAGGGTTTTATCCGGCCAAGTGTGTCACCTTGGGGCACACCGGTCCTTTTTGTAAGAAAGAAATATGGTTCATTGAGAATGTGTATTGACTATCGGCAGCTTAATAAGGTCACAATCAAGAATAAGTACCCACTGCCAAGGATAGATGACTTGTTTGATCAATTGCAAGGTGTCAGGTACTTCACCAAGATTGATTTAAGATCCGGGTATCACCAATTGAAGATCAAAGAGCGGGATATTCCGAAAACAACTTTTAGAACCCGATATGGGCACTTTGAATTTTGGTGATGTCTTTTGGGCTAACAAACGCCCCAGCAGCTTTCATGGATCTTATGAATCGAGTTTTTAAGCCATTCCTCTACTCTTTTGTGATAGTGTTTATTGACGATATTCTTGTATATTCACGAAGTCGAGAAGACCATGCCGATCATCTCAGGGTAGTTCTACAAACCCTGTATCAGCACAAATTATATGCAAAGTTTTCAAAGTGTGAATTTTGGCTTAATCGGTCATATTCTTGGGTCATGTAGTTTCTAGTGAGGGAATTAAGGTTGATCCTCAGAAAATTTCAACTGTGAAGAATTGGCCGAGGCCTACAACTCCGACAGAGATTTGCAGTTTCTTAGGCTTAGCTGGATATTACAGAAAGTTTGTGGAGGGGTTTTCTACTCTTGCCTCTCCATTGACTAAATTGACGCAGAAGGCAATTAAGTTCCAATGGTCAGATGCTTGTGAAAAGAGTTTCCAGGAGTTGAAAGCAAGATTGACTACGACACCAATGTTGACCCTACCAGAGGGTATAGATAGATTTGTGGTATATTGTGATGCTTTAAGGATCGGGCTTGGGTGTGTATTAATGTAACATGGGAAGGTGATAGCTTATGCTTCTAGGCAAATAAAAAATCATGAAAAGAACTATCCAACACATGATTTAGAACTTGCGGTGGTGGTATTTGCATTGAAAATTTGGCATCATTATTTCTATGGGGTCCATGTGGATATATTCATGGACCATAAGAGCCTTCAATATATTTTCTTATAGAAGGAATTGAATGTGAGGCTGAGAAGGTGGCTTGAATTACTCAACGATTAGCACACTTGGAGGCATATCAAAGGCCATTGGACAAGGAAGTTCATTGATTGGCTAGTTTGGGAGTTCGTATTACGGACTCTAGTGAAGGAGGGGTAATTGTACAAAATAGGGCTGAATCATCGCTTGTTGTGGAAGTCAAAGAGAAGCAATACAATGATCCATTGTTGGTGCAGTTAAAAGAGGGGATTCATAAACATAAGACCATGGCTTTTCTCTTGGCATGGATGATGGTACACTAAGGTACCAAGGGATACTATGTGTTCCAAACATGGATGGTCTCCATGAAAGAATTATGACTGAAGCTCACACTTCTAGGTATTCCGTGCACCCAGGTTCAACAAAAATGTATCATGATCTTAAGGAAGTCTATTGGTGGAATAATATGAAGAGAAATGTGGCGGACTTTGTGATAAGATGTCTGAATTATCGTCAAGTGAAGGCCGAACACCAAAGGCCCGGTGGATTGGCACAGAACATAGAAATTCCAATGTGGAAGTGGGAAATGATTAATATGGACTTTGTGGTAGGATTACCTCGTACTCCTCGTAAGTTTAACTCGATTTGGGTGATTGTGGATTGACTCACGAAATCAGCACACTTCTTGCCGATTAAGGCTACCATACAGCGGAACAATATGCTCAGTTGTATATCAAAGAAATAGTCAGGTTGCATGGCACCCCAGTTTCCATTATTTCTGATCAGGGAGCACAATTTACTGCTAATTTTTGGAAGAAATTTCAGCAAGGTTTGGGTACTCAGGTGAATCTTAGTACAGCCTTTCACCCACAGACTGACGGGCGGGCGGAGCGGACTATTCAGACGCTTAAGGATATGTTGCGCGCTTGTGTTCTAGACTTCAAAGGTTGCTGGGATGATCATTTATCACTCATAGAATTTGCATACAATAATAGCTATCATGCTAACATTCAGATGGCACCGTTCGAGGCTTTATATGGACGGATATGTAGATCTCTCATTGGGTGGTTCGAAATTGGGGAAGCAGAGATAATAAGACCAGACCTCGTGCATCAGGCTATGGAAAAAATTAAAATCATTAAGGAGCGGTTGAGGACTGCTCAGAGTCGTCAGAAATCCTATTCGGATGTTTGTCATAGGGATTTGGAGTTCAAAGAAGATTATTAGGTATTCTTGAAAGTTTCCCCCATGAAAGGTGTAATGCGATTTGGTAATAAAGGGAAATTGAGTCCGAGGTATGTCGGACCGTACAAAATTATTCAGAGGATCGGTGAGGTGGCTTACAAGGTTGAGCTACCACCTGAGATGTCATTAGTACACCCGGTGTTTCGTGTGTCTATGTTGAAGAAAGTAGTTGGAGATCCGACACTCATTGTTCTGGTTGAGACTATTGAGGTTAATGAGGTATTGACTTGTGAAGAGATTCCAGTTTCTATTATTGATCGGCAAGTCCGAAAGTTGAGAAACAAGGAAATTGCATCCGTGAAAGTGCTATGGCGAAACCAACAGGTTGAAGAGGCTACTTGGGAGGCCGAGGAAGAAATGAAGAAAATGTATCCTTATTTGTTTGAATGATCATGTATTTATAAAGTTGTGATCTAGGAAAATTATAAGACTTACTTTCTATGAATTTTGTATCATTTGAACAATTGGCGTTAAGGGTGTTCCTTTCTGGAAATATATTGCTTATGAGGCCACAGTTGGTGTTGTTTTGTATTATGTTACATCGTTGGATTATGTATATGTTTTTAGGATGTGTTTCTGGGGCTCTCTGACAGGTGGATAGGCCTAGTTACAAGGAAAACTCTGGCACAATTTTTGAAAATTTAGGGAGTTAGTCAAATTTTGGGTTGTTGGTGTATGGTATGAAAAACACTGAGTTGCATAAGATGCTAATAACAGATTTTGACCCTCATTAGAGGACGAATTATCCTAAGTGGGGGAGAACGTAAGGCCCCGTAAAATTTTGCAAAAGAAAAATAATGTTTCATGGTGCCGGACTAGGCCCCGTAAAATTTTGCATAAGATGCTCGCCACGGCTCGGACTTTTTGGGTTGAACAATGCACTGAAAAGTAAAGGAAAATATTTGGCAGAAAAACGCATTTCTGCGGTCCATTATGCGACCGCAGAATCACTCTGCGGACCGCATAATAGCCGCAGAGTGAGGCAGTTAATTGGGCCAATTTGGATGTTAATTTCGCGGCCACTATACGACCGCAGAACCATTCTGCGGTGCATTATGCGACCGCAGAACAGGTCTGCGGGCCGCATAGTGACCGCAGACCGGGTAAGTTCATTTCCAGTTTGGCACCCCAATTTCGCGGTCACTTTGCGGACCACATAACCGTTATGCGGTCGCATATGCGACCGCAGACCTTGTTCTGGAGCTCTATTTTTCGGTTTTTAAAACCCGACCCTACTTCGTTAAATACACTCTTTGGGCTATTTTTGAGCTATAATCTGACATTTTAGAGTGAGAGAGAGTTCCCTAGAGTGAGAAGGTATTCTTCAATAATTGTTCTTCAATTCTTGCTCATATTTTGGAAGATTAAGGAGGGAAACTCACTAGGTCTTCATCCTAGAGGTAAGATTCTACACCCTAACCCCTAATTTCGAAATTATCTGAAAATGGGTAACTAGCAAGATAAATTTCTGGCATGAGAGTTGTTTATTTTACATGCATGTGTTATCAAAGGGTGTAGGAAGATTGTTGAGCTAAAATGGTAAAGATTGGGTTGTGGGATGATGAAGTCCTTCATAAAAAGGACATTGAAACCTTATGCACACCTAGTGTTTAATAAAATGCTCAAATGAGCTAGTATCATGATCATCTTCCTAATTTTGATTCAATTTGTTATATTTCTACAATAGATTGAAGTTGCTAAGAATTCCAGAACATTTTAGAGTTTAACGAAACTCAATTGAGGTATGTTGGCTAAACTCTTCTCTTAGAATTGGATCCCACGATATTCATGTGAATTATGTAAGTCCCGAGTAGTTCATTATAAAATTGGCTATTCCGAGTAAGATTGGGTCGAAAGATATATGTTCAACAAGTATTCCAAATGCTTTATCAATGTTATGTTATCAATTGAGGATGTGTTAAAAATATGGGTTGTGCATTATAAATGTTCGACTTCAAGTTAATTTCAAATGAAGGCTATTATGCCAAATTTTGTGAAGAATCTCTATGTGCCTTAAACTTTTAATTGCTCACATGTGTACTACATGCCTTGATTTGAATTGTTGTTGTTTTTTGTTAATGATGTTGATGTTAGAAAGTGAAAAGGTGAGCATCAATTACTAAATATGGAAAACGTGCCAAGAATGATCTTATAATTATGGCCATTAGTGCCAATGAAATGAAAAGATGTGAAAGTAGTATGAAATGCGAAGATTGATATAAAAAGGTTGATGTCTTGAATAAGACAGCCTAACCGGTCGGGTCATGATCGGACACCATGTCGCACACATGGTGATGATTGTGTTGGAAAATGTAATTGAAATTGTGATTGTGGTCGATGTCCCTAATGGATAGCCTAGCAGATCGGGTCGTGATCGGACTCTATGTTAAAGATGGTGGCATTGATGTTGAGAGTAATTGTGGTTGATGTCTCTAATGAGATAGCCTAGCTGATCGAGTCATGATCGGACTCCGTGCTGAGAGTACGATGGTACTGGCATTGTGAATAATGGTATTGTGGACAATGGTATAGTGATACTAAATATCTCCCAATGTGAGATATGGAAATTTATTTAAACACTGTCTTGATCCTAAATTAAGGTTTGATGTTGATTAAGGCTTCCATTAACATTATGATAATCTTGTTTGTATTATTTATCATTTTATTGAGGGGGTGTTTAGTTATACATACTAGTGCTATTCGACAGTACTAACGTCCCTTTTGTCGGGGCGCTGCATCTTTAAATGGATGCAGGTGGTTCCATAGTAGGAGATATTGATCAGTGATAGTAGTACACCTTCTTCCTAGCTGACTTGGTGAGCCCCACTTCATCCCGGGTTCATGAATCTTTTGTACTTTGTGTATTCTGTTTGAGGTATAGCCGGGGCCTTGTTGCTGGCATTATCATTGTACTCTTCTTTATCTATAGAGGCTTCGTAGACATAGTATGGGTTGTATATTGGTGCTGAGAAGTCAAACTCGTTATGTTGTATTTGAATTGCTATTTCCACTTTTGATTATGAAAAATATGTGGAACTGAGACTTTAAAAATGAAGTAACTAATGGTAAGAAATTGGTATTGCAGACGTGATCACTTTATAGTTTGATTAACGAAGAGATATATATATTCTCTTTATTCATAAATGAGTTTGGGTAGAAGGAAATCTAATAGGCTTGCTTGGCTGGGTTCACTCGGTTGAGCGCCGGTCACGCTCCTCGGTTTTGGGGCGTGATACCAAATCGCATTATACCCATCATGGGGGAAACTTTCAAGAATACCCAATCATCTTCTTGGAACTCTAAATCTCTGCAACACACATCCGAATAGGAGTTCTAGTGACTCTAAGTGGTTTTTAACCGCTCCTTAATGATCTTGACCTTCTCCATAGCTTGATGCACGAGGTCTGGCCCTATCAATTCTACTTCTCTAACTTCAAACCAACCGATGGGAGATCTACATCTCATACCATATAGAGCTTTGAATGGTGCCATCTGTATGCTGGCATGAGAGCTGTTGTAGGCAAATTTGATGAGTGAAAAATGATCATCCCAGCTACCCTTGAATTCAGGAACACAAGCACACAACATATCCTCAAGTGTCTGTATAGTCAGCTCTGCTTGCCCATCGGTTTCTGGATGGAAAGCTATACTAAGATTCACTTGAATCCCAAAACCTTGCTGAAATTTGTCCCAAAAGTTAGCGGTGAACTGCGCTCCTCGATCTAAGATTATTGAAACTGAGGTGTCATGCAATCTGACTATTTCCTTGATATACAACTAGGCATATTGTTCTATTGTGTCAGTGGTCTTAATAGGCATGAAGTGTGTTGATTCGTGAGTCGATCCACAATCAACCAAATCGAGTTGAACTTATGAGGTGTGCGAGGTATACCTACCATAAATTCCATATTGATCATCTCCTATTTCCACATTGGAATAACTATATTCTATGCCAAGCCACCGGGCCTTTGATGCTCGGCCTTCACTTGTTGGCCAGTCAGGCATCTAGCCACAAAGTCTACTACATCCTTGTTAAAGTCATTCCACCAGTAGACTTCCTTGAGATCATGATACATCTTCATAGAGCGTGGGTGCACGGAATACTTGCACTTGTGAGCCTCGGTCATGATACTTTCCTGGAGACCATCTACATTCAGAACACACAATCACCCTTGGTACCTTAGCGTAACATCACTAGCGCCAAGAGAAAAAGCCATGGTTTTGTGTTTATGAATCTCCTCCTTCAATTGCACCAATAACTGATCATCAGGTTGTTTCTCCTAGATTCCACTATGAGTGATGACTCGGCTCTATTTTGCACAATCACCCCACCTTCACCATATTCCGCAAGCCGAAATCCAAAACTAGCCAACCGATGAACTTCCTTGGCCATCGGCCCTTGACGTGCCTCCAAGTGAGCCAAACTACCCATGGATTTCCATCTAAGAGCATCCGCCACTACATTAGCTTTTCCCGAATGATACAGAATGTTGATGTGCTATTCCTTGAGTAACTCAAGCCATCTCCTTTGCCTAAGATTTAACTCCTTCTTATTGAAATTATATTGAAGACTCTTATGGTCCGTGAATATGTCGACATGGACCTCATACAAATAATGACGCTAGATCTTCAATGCGAACACCACCACCGCACGCTCTAAGTCATGTGTTGGGTAATTCTTCTCATGGATCATGAGTTGCCTAGAAGCATAAGTGATCACCTTGCCATGTTGCATTGATACACACTCAAGTCCAACTCTTGAAGCATCACAATACACATCAAACCCATTCGTACCCTCCTGTAAACTCAACACCAGTATCGTGGTCAACATTGACTTCAACTCTTGAAAACTCTTCTCACAAGGATCTGACCTCTAGAATTTAGTTACCTTCTATGTCAATTTAGTCGATGGAGAGGCAAGAGAAGAAAACCCCTCCAAGAACCTTCTGTAATACCCTACTAAGACCAAGAAACTACGAATCTCTGTCGAAGTTGTAGGTCTAGGCCAATTCTTCACTGCTGCAATCTTCTGAGGATCAACTTGATTCCCTCGCTGGAGAAAACATGGCCCAAGAAAGTGACAGACTCGAGCCAAAACTCACATTTCAAAAACTTCGCATACAACTTGTGCTGATGGAGAGTTTGCAAAACTACCCTGAGATGATCGGCATGGTCTGCTCGACTTCGTGTGTACATAAGAATGTCATTAATGAATACTATCACAAAAGAGTCGACAAAAGGCTTGAAGATTCAATTCATAAGATCCATAAAAGCTGCGGGGGCATTTGTTAGCTCGAAAGACATCACCAGAAATTCAAAGTGCCTATACCGGGTCCTAAAAGCTATTTTTGGAATATCCTGCTCCCTAATCATCAATTGGTGATACCCAGACCTTAAGTCAATCTTGGAGAAGTGCTTAGCACCTTACAACTGATCAAACAAGTCATTTATCCTTGGCAACGGGTGCATATTCTTGATTGTGACCTTGTGGAGCTGGCGATAGTTAATACACATCCTCAAGGACACATCCTTCTTCCTTACAAAGAGGACCAGAGCGCCCCAAGGAGACCCACTCGGTCGGATGAAACCCTTTTCTATCAAATCTTTCAACTGCTCCTTTAGTTCCATCAGTTCTACCGGAGCCATTTTGTAGGGTAGAATTGATATAGGTTGCATGCCTGGCAACACATCAATCCCAAAATCAATCTCCCTATTTGGTGGGATCATAGGAATCTCATCCGGAAAGACCTCCAAAAATTCATTCACAACCGGCACAGACTCAAGTTTCGGTGTCCGTGACTCGGACCAAATGGTAGATACACCCCTTTTTAATAATCTTCATGGCCTTAAGGTAAGAAATAAACCTACCCTTTGTCACAACATCATCCCCCTTCCACTCAATGGTTGGCTCATTTGGAAACTCAAACCTAATAGTTTTGGTTCGGCAATCAAGCTTGGAAAAACATGAGTGAAGCCAATTCATCCCCATTATCATATCAAAATTCACCATCACTAATTCAATGATGTCGGCTGTGGTGTCTCGACCACGTACTGTGATAATAAATTCCCTGTAAACCCGTGCGACCACAATAGATTCACTAACTGGAGTAGATATAGAGAACGACTCACGAAGCTATTCCGGTTCTATCCCAAATTACATAGCAACATAAGGAGTAGTATATGAGAAGGTGGAACCAGGATCTATAAGTGCATACACATCGTGAGATTGGACAATCAGTATACATGTGATGACATTTGGAGAAGCATCTAAACTCTAGCGGCCCCTCATAGCATAGAATCTACCATGTCCTCCCGACTACTGTGCACCACACCTTGC
This sequence comes from Nicotiana tabacum, assembly GCF_000715075.1. Classification (NCBI taxonomy): domain Eukaryota; kingdom Viridiplantae; phylum Streptophyta; class Magnoliopsida; order Solanales; family Solanaceae; genus Nicotiana; species Nicotiana tabacum. The sequence continues at coordinate 51,626,691 of NC_134100.1, forward strand.
TGGTTCTAGAGTACCTCGAGCCGGAGGAGGTGCGATAGAAATAGTAGCTGCTGAACTGGCCGGTTGCACCATACCCCTACCAACATTATGACAGAACGAACAACAATCTCTCTGAATTTGAACCCTAAGATCGCACCCATAGCATATGGGAAGTTCCATGTAATAGACTCCTGAGTGCATCTTCCCACAACTAGGGCAGAGGGCCTCTACTGCAGCTAAAATCTCCCGCCTGACTGACCCTACTGCTAAGATCCCCTATTGCCCTCACTCAGCCTGAAATGAGTCCACTGCTATTGAGCGGGCCTTGACGGCAATGTACTGGCTGAAGAATGAGAAAAATATTGTGTCGGTCCAGATGACCCTTCCCTAAATATCACCTTTCCACAACTACCACCACTAAAAGAACTACCAAAGCTGCTCGTAGATTCGACCTTCTTGTTACCATTTCGCTCCATTCTGTTCTTCAATTTTTGAGTCTCCGTGGCTTGAGCAAATTCCACTATCTTCCCATAGTTCATATAAAAGTTTAAGGCGGCTGTAGCGGCCTCATTGATAACCAAAGGACTAAGGCTCTACACAAACCTATGAACCCTAGCCTCCATAGTGGGTAACATAAAGATAGCATGCTTGGAAAGATCTGCATACCTCATATAGTAGTCCCACACACTCATACTACCTTGCTTCAGGTTCTCAAACTCTGCGGCACAAGCTGCCCTAGTATCAGCAGGCAAGAAATGATCCATCAAAGCATCCGCAAACTTGTTCCACTTCGCCAAAGGGTTCCCCTCATCATGGGACTCCTCCCACAATTCAAACCACGAATACGCCACTTCTTTCAGGAGATAGGAGGCCAATTCCACTACTTCTGTCTCAGTGGCACACATCACACGAAGAGTCTTGTGAATCTCATCAATAAATGCCCGGGGGTCCTCCTCGGGCTCAGTACCCGTGAATACCAAAGGATCTAACTGAAGGAATCAGTTCACCCTGGAACTAACAGAATCTCCTTGTTGGCTAGAGGAAGTAGGTGTAGCATTCAATCTCTAGGCTTGGGAAGACACTATCTGAGTCAACTTCTGTATGGCTCCCTTAAGGTCCCCATCAGAAATACTAGGACTTGAGGTTGAGGCTGGAGGTGTAACCGGAATATCAGTTGGAGGAGAAATTTGTACATTTTTAGCAGGTGTATTAGAAACAGTAAGTGTTGTGGCTAGGGAAATGTCTTCACCCCTCGGGTGTTCATTAACTACCACTCCTGGGGTGGCATTGGCCCTTTAACCACTCCTCACCTTATTCTTAGGTGCCATATACTGAAAATTAGAACAATGCATGAGTTAAAAAGGGGAACGGTCTTACAACCAGCTCTATCGCACAATCTAGAATATAAAGAAGGGTGACATTCCTAGACCCAAGTAGCCTCCTAATTATAGAAGTGGTCGACTTCACACCAATAATAAGAACTCTACTAGACACGACTCTGAGACATCCTAGGAAACTTTAAAATCATAGGCTCTGATACCAAGCTTGTCATGCCCCAACCTTGGGGAGCGCAACTGGCGCTCAACCGAGATATCTCAGTCAAGCAAGCCTACTTGATGCCTTATACCCAACCTTACCCATGAATAATTTGGAATTAATAACAAGAGGTAGACAATAAGATGATGAAAGAGTTCAAAATTATATTTCATTACTTACAACAGCTGCATTGATAATTACCAAAAGGTTACAAGTTCATAGTTTAAAAGTGGAAATATGTCCGACAACCACAACATATTTAGTTTGTTTTTCCCAATCAAGACACAACCCACAATATGTCTACGGAGACTCTAGGTGAACAAGAGTACAATATGTAAGTGTCGGTGAAAAGGTCGCCGCTATACCTTAAAATACAATATACAAAATCAAATGACAAGGCCCCGATGTAGAATAGGGCTCACCAAAATCCATTGAGTATAGTGTAGGCTGCTATCAAGGATCAATGTCGCCTGCTGAGGAACCACCTGCATCCATTAAATATGTAGCACCCCCGGTATAAAAGGACGTTAGTACAAATGGAATAATAAAAAAATAACGTTATTACATATGAAATAGTACTAGCATGTAAAGCTAAATACCCTCTCATATAATGAGATGCCAACATAAAAGGAAAGAAACGTGGGAGCAGTATGTATATCAATAATATTTAAATTCCAAATTAAAGCAAAGAAAAACATCAAGTAAACATTATCAATTTAAGTTGGGAGATCCTTAGTACCGATCTCCGCCCAATGTATGCGGGTGGACATAGAAATACAACACCACTATGTGTGTGGCATGGTGTCCGATCCCCACCCGATCGGATAAGCCATCTCACAACAGTGTCGTGTGGCGCGACATGGTCCTTGCTAGGTATCAACTCATCCCAATCAAGGGGAATAATCTCAATGTAATATAGTGGGGACTCACCCCTCTTTCAACTCCTAAACTGGCACATGTAGTTTCGGGCCTGGGCATTTATTACCCAGCCTTCCTCAGTGATATAACGATACTCCCAAAATAATTTTTATATAAAAGAAAAGTATGTATCTCATAGCAGTTTATAATTCTTTCATTCCATTAGCACCCTTAGCCTTACATTATATTCTATATTCTTGGCAAGATGGCCACATTTCATGTTTTATATTATCATTCCTTCACTTTCAAGGATCATGATAATTCATCAACATGAAGAATATTTGCAAATCATGAATTTAAATACATGAGTAATAAGAGTCTTAAACACATTGAATTTTCTTCCCAAAAGAGAGCGTAATGATTTGCAATCGAAACATGTGCTGAAATCACACGCATTTGGATAAATTAACCATAGAAGCGATTTGGAACAATAGAAATAGGAACTTGATCAAACCATAATTGAAGTTACGAGGAATTCGTGGAATCCGATTCTACGGAAGAAGGTTTAGCTAACATACCTCGATTGAGTTTTCCTTAGAATTACTATAATATTCCCCTACTCTTAGCAACGTCAATCTATAGAAACATGACCAAATTGGACAATCATTAGGGAGGTGTTCATAGGCATAGCCATTATTGGCATTTCATTAAACACTAAGGGTGCAAATTTGACCCCACAACCAATTTCAAACAACAACCTACCCCTCATAGTTCAACCACCCACATATCACCTTCATTGATACATGCATACTCAACTACACAGCCCCAAATCAAGAACGACGCCTCATATTCCTCTCACACACCCCAAATTCGAAATAGAAGGCTTAGGATTTCGATAACCATCCCATAAACCCCAAAATAATAAAATCTTACTCATAAATGCATGATAGGACATTACATGTGAGCTAGGGGTAAGGTCTTACCTCTTTGGTATAAGACTTGAGAGTTTTCCTTCTTGAATCCCCACGATTTGAGTAATAGTTTGAAGAGTAGAAATGTTGGAGCTTTCCCTCCCTCTATCACTAAGTTACTCCCCTCACTCTAAAAATATCCGCTCATGCCTTCCCAAATGACCCATGACGCCATTTAATAAAATAGGGTCGGGTTAGAAAATTCTCAAAAATGACCCTCCAAACCAAATCTTCGATCGCAAAATGCAACGCAGAAAGGTTGTGCGGTCCACGAACTGGACCGCAAAATAGTTTCCAAAAATTAGGGTTGGCTTGATCAAGTCTGCGATCAATTCTACGGTTCGCGGATTGATTTTGCGATCGCACACTGGACCACGTAATCTCCTTCCAAAATTTCCCATGTTGATTATGCGACTGGCATGTGGTCCGCGAAATAAATCTGCGGTCGCACATTGGAACGTGAAATAACCCTCAAAATTTAGCTCCTCCTGGTTCTATCCGCGATGGTTCTGCGGTCAGCGAAACAGATCTGTGGTCGCAAAATGGACCGTTGAAATTCCATATTCTGCAAATTTTCCACCAACTCTACATTGCATTGCACAGCCCAAAAGTCTGTACCACCTTCAAATACACATTAGGCTACCTCGGCACCATAAAAACTTAAATCCTTGGTGAACTTTTACTGGGCCTTAAATTGAAGCCTCTGAATCATATCACACACACACAGACACACAAAGCATTGTGCGGTTGCCTGGCATAACCCCTTCACTAAGTACATATCAAGTGCCTTCCCTCCTAGTGTTGAATGTAGAATGGGCTATCACTTGACTCCAGAGGCACGGTACCAATCCAAGTGACATGGCGACGTGCCACACGATCCACATATAAAAATATTGCGGTGTGCAACCCGATCCACAAATATTTTCATGGGGGTGTGTGGACCCGTGGCGGCCTGCCACCCAATCCACACAACATCATCAGTAACCAACATCCACCTATAATATTCGCGGTGCCAAAATTCTCATCTTTTCATAATATTCAACTCTCATACTCATAGATATATGTATGAGGCAACATAGTAAAAAGGCACCAAGTCAAAATAATAGAAATGAAGATAAAAGCACATAAGGGTAAAAGATTACTATGGCTTATCATGTAATTCAATTTATCTCAACAATTCAATAAGCAATTTCATCATTCAAAAAGTCTTATCTTAATATTTATCTTGAATGAGATAATCCATCTAACAACACAATCATGAATCAATAAAACAAGTATATGACTATGGCTCGATAAAGAAGCTTAATATGGCAATAATCATTTATGCCCAATTTAATAGGTCATAACTTTAAGCATGTTTCTAAGCCACAATTTCAAGTCATCACGTAGTCTTGGAATCAACAAAAGATAAAATAAGGAGTCCACATAGTCCAAAATAGGCATAATCATAAGCCAAATATTACTGGACATGGTCATAACGTAGCTATGCATATACACTCGTCACCACGTATATATCTGGCTCCTAAATCAAGAACAAATAGCAAATAGATCACTTATGGGGAGAATTCCCTCTTACAAAGATAGACAAGAGACTTACCTTCACCCGCTAAGCTTTAATCAACAACAAACCTAATTCTCTTTCAAATCCAACTCCAGACGACTCGAATCTAGTCAAATTCAACTCAATAATGTCAAACAAAGCCATATGAATCAATTCTAAATAATAAAGCTTCAATCTTTAATCAAATTTTCAAAAGTTAACAAACATCAACCCAGGCCCACATGGCCAAAACCCGAGTCAAGGGGTCGATCCCAACTACCCATAACCACACGAGTCCAAATATGTAATTAGATTCCAAAATCGGGTCCAAATCGTTCCCCCAATCCCCAAATTACACCCTCTTAGGTTGTAGACAAAATTCCAAAATTTCACTTTAGAATTCAAAAGTTTAGGTGGAGAAATTCATGGGGAATCAAGATACATAGCCAAATCCAAGTGAATTTACTTACCTCTAATGTAGTAGTAAAAATCAGCACAAAAATCACCTCTTACCCAGCTCTAAAACTCAAAATAATGAAAAATGAGCCAACCCTTCGAAATATATGAAGCTGCTAGGGAACCCGCTTCTGCGACATCGCTTCTGCGATATTGCTTCTGCTACCCAACTCTCGCATCTGCGAGCTTTACTTATTAAACCACCCATCTCATCTGCGGCTCCGCAGGCGCGAACCAATATATGCATCTGCCCTTCCTTCTAAGCCAGCCAAACCTCACATTTGTGAAAGAAACACCTCTTCTACACACTCATAGGTGTGACAATAACCTAGCTTATGTGGCATCACACCTGCGCAAACATATAGCAAGTGCGACGCACCAGCACCATAACTGCAAATAACCATCAAACTGATTCGGAATCATTCTAAAACACAGCCGAGGCTTTCGGAACCCCATCCAATTATACCAACAAGTTCGAATACCTAATCCAAACTTATCCAAAAGCTTAAAATAACAAAATTAACATCAAAACCAAGAATCGATGATAAAAATCCTTCCCCAAAGTTCAAACATCCAAAATTCACCGAACGCGTCTGAATCACACTTAGACATTCCCGATTACAACCAAACTTTACACACAAGTTCCAGTCAACCAAAATGAACCTTTACAAGGTCTTAAACCCACAATAGGAGTCTAATAACACTAAAGTATACTCCCAGTCAAACCTATGAATTCTCCAATTCTTTAAATAGCCAACTTTTGACAATTAGAGACAAAACCTTCTAGGAACATCCAAATCCAAATTCGAACATATTCCCAAGTCCAAAATCACCATACGAATCCTGATTACGAGGTTGTTTACTCAAAAGACAAACCATGGTCGGATCTTCTGACTTAAGTCTTTCAAATTGGGAATTACTCTTCTAAATCAACTTTGAACCTCTCAATTCAAGCCCAACTATACACACAGGTCATATTGCACCGTAAGAAGCTACTCAAGATCTCAAACCACTGAATGGAAATGCTAAAGCTCGAAACGACCGGTTGGGTCATTACATCCCCCCCCCCTTAAATTTACGTTCGTCCTCGAACGTGCCAAGAGTCATTCCAAAGCTTCCAAATCATTGTATAACTCTTCACACATGTACGCATGGGTGATATTTTGTCACCTAATCCATATTTCTTTTTACACAATCCCAACTGAAGATTCTCTCTTCCATCTTCGCCCATAAGTCTTAGAACTAAATTCCAATATCTGGATTCCGTGTAAGATTCGATTATTGTATAAACACATTGTATCAATCCCCACAAGTTGCATCAAGACATAAGTACGCTCCCAAAATATAACCACACGATGTATCCCATCGCTCATATGCCCATAGCAATGTCTATCGACCATAATAGCTGCTCATTACAAAATCTGGTACTGGTAACATGCATCACATCAAATAAAACCTTTGTGCCAAACTTTTGCAACACTACAAATGATGAAGAAAACGTGTAAAAACTCATTATCACCCATCAGATCAACACGTCATGGATTTCTCTCACCCAATAGGAACCACATCCAATCTCGAAACTGATTAAGGGCATTCTTTTTCTGTACATACCTCATACAAATCTGATTGCACAGATTCCAAGTTCAATAACCTTGTCTCACCCATTACAAGCTACTCGAACAATAGGCCACATCAAATACCATCGAGAATATCATACGATGCGATTCGTGCGCCAAACAAGCAACAACTCGAGTATGATCAATAATAGAAAGAGAACCGAATAGGAGAACTTATCCAACAAGTTTAACAAGTATAACAACAAAAGCATAATTCCATGAACTCATCCCTCAAAGGAAAAACAAAACACATGATATAAACATAAGGAATGGTATCCCCCATAACTCTATTGCGACACGCAACCCAATCCAAGCATATCAATCCACATGTGTGTGAATAAACAAGTAGTCTCACAACCCACTGTACTTAAGAGACTAAAACATGAAACAGATCAGGGCATGAACAAGATCAAGTCTGCCCAGTGACACACCCATAGCAAACGCGACACTAAGTAAGCAAATCCCAATCTAGTGTAGAACACACATTCTTATTTGGCCTACCAAACCGATCTAGAACATTCTGAACTAACTAAATAACCTCCCAAAAAATTCATGGTGACCCCATCCATGACACATACAATCAGTTGCCTAACCCTCAACACTCTTCCATAGTCTATAGCTAGTGAAATAGTCTACCTTTATGAGAATTCAATCTCTAAACATCAGGAATACAAAAATTTCCATATTGGATCTCTAACTCCCCCACTTAGGTGACTGCCACATCATGCACACATAATCACATCATGAAAATTACTTTCATTAATCTTACGCACCGAGCGGCAAAACATGAACATCAACGGTTAGCAATAATGCGATCTCTGTAGCACTAATCATGCCTCCGCAAACCAATACACAACGCGTCTCCTACACCTCACATCCTTCTCAGGGAGTACTAGATGATGCTAGAATTCTCTTAAACATCATAAATATCTCGTTATATCTAGAACTCATGACCTTCCTTTCAAAACTGAACCTTAACCTGGTCCATTCAATCCCAAATCCTCACAGTTCACCGCATCTATCATTATGCGAACTCACAAGAATCCCGTTATCAACTCTGAATCACAAATAAGATACACACTCTATTTACTAGAGACCTTTCACATAGCTCAATTCAGCAGAAAATCACAACACGCAACAAACTTCCCATTTTTGTAGAAGACACCAACCATTGGTCGTCGTCAAAATCATCACAAATTCTACGGAATCCATTTGCACACAATTAAGCCATCATAACTGGATCCCTATAGATCAACCAAGTCACGCAGACTGCTAATCCCAAAAGTGTTACAACCAAAAATGCTTGTAAAGCTCTATTATACCATTGCAACACATCATCCCTATTACATGTTGATCCAAGTCACTGCTAAACTGACACAACTTATTTAGACTACCCATGATTTGCCTTCAAGATAACATTTCTCCTCCCACTACAGTATGTACCGCAACCAAAATGCATCCCAAGCGAGCTCAACATGAAACCACGTCATCCAGAGACTCATAAGCCACTTTATTCCCTCTCATGCACCCAGTAGTACCTCAAACCGATATGCTCGCTTTGAAGAAACCTCTATGAATTTGAATGTAGAAATTCCCCAAACCCCTTTTACAATCCCATGCAATTCTCGAATCCTTAGTCACATATAAATTCAAAAATTCTTGGATACCACATATCAAATTTTGAACCCATTAGAACCATCCTCGAGAGTCACCCACTCAGACCTAGTTTCGAATGCACAATCAAATAGGCCAAACAACTAGTGCTTCATTAGCACATGAATACCCGAAGAGAAGCAACCGAGCAGACCCTCCATTTTCCCATTACATCCATAAGAAATATCACCCTTGAGCATTCCACAACCTCCCTAAAGCCGTAAGGTGTAATACATCATGCGTCCCGCAAATTCCTTGCTTGCGTCATCCTCGAAGTCATCCTCCTTAAATCATATCTAACCCTCAAGCATCCATTAATCCAAGATCCATAACAACACATGATGATGTAATCCAATAGTTGATGGTAGACTCCCCTACTTGACTCTAAGGCACAATCACATAACCTAATAACCTACAATGACTTCTCCTCCTCAACTACCATGGTCCCACACTGTTACTCAGCTGAATATCTCATAAACTCATGTTGCACCAACCATAACACATCCCACCAATAAACAACTAAAAGATCCATCCACATCCAAAATTCAAGGTTGTATTACACACCAAAATGATAATCAAGCATTCGCATTCACTTAATAGCTCAAATAAACCCTTTCTCGTCAAATTTGAACTCTCTAGGTGTAAGAAGTCACCGCTAAAGTGAAATTTGCAGACTAAGTCATTTGCCCACAATGGCCCAAATAACGTCAAACTTCCTCAAGGTCCGGGCAACCCCACCTCTATAACCTATAATACCATTCCAAACTATGATACATCCCCGTGCCACTCAAATGACTAGAATACTGCCTTCTATGGGTTTCCTTAGAGATCAACTCCCTCGGTCCATCAACACTAGGAACACAAATCCGACCTGAGGTTGCAATACACCATCATAACCAAGGACCAGCTCCTTAGAACCACTCCACAATATCGTGTCCCAAAAAATAAGCAAATGAGGATCATCACACTGACGATCTTGGATGCAGTCAAACAAGAACGACCATGCAACCACACAAGAAATAACTCTGCAAGGCTCATAAATACCGAATCTCACAAATCCATAAGCCAAAGCATGAATATCCGTAACCAAGTGACTCTCTTCCACCAGAACAAATGCCAAAATCCATTAATACTTCTCATGAGATTCCAAATGTCACAACGCTCGAACAATCGCACGGCCATTGTTCACCAACACTGTGCAAGACCGACGCATGAAGCATCACAATATACTGTGTAAGGCCACGTACCCATGGGAAACACCAACACTAGGGCTACAGTAGATGGAAACTCCTCCACAAAGTGACAATTGTAATCTGCCCTTATAGCATAGGGGAAAAAACCATCTCACACTACCTTTGTAGCATCATCACACTCATCGGTACCCAACTGATATCGAGTACTCCACATCGCATACAAATGAGTAGGAAGAACTGAAGGTATAAGCTTCAAGGCAAAATAAAGTCGCACGATAAGAGATCAAGAAACTGAGATTTTCTAAAGCCATATAGCCTCTCATAGATATATACTGACATCTCTGTATCAATCCATAAGACTCTACTAGGCCTGCTTATTATTAGTCAGACCCTTAGAAACTAGAGCTCTGATACAAACTTATCACGATCCAAAGATCCCACCAAAGGCCGTGTGTATGGCCCCGCAAAACTTCGCCAAGAATTTAAAGTTTTACAGTGCCAAAGTCAAGCTAATGTGTTTGGAAGGTTGTAGAGCGTGATACAAATTTTTGGATTGTGGAATGCATCATGAAGTAGGTAAAAAAGATTGCAGAAAATGGTAATTCGATAGTCAATTATGCAGACCGTGGATCAGTTCTGCTAATCGCAAAACCATCGTGGATCGAGTCAGAATCAACTTAATTTTGAGGGTCATTTCGCAGTGAGTTATGCGGACTGCATAGCCTTTTCACAGACAGTGTATCCATCGCATAATCATCATTGGAATTTTTGGAAGGAGACTTCGCGGTCTGATGTGCAAACCACAAAACCGTTTCGCCGACCGTGGATCCGCTGCATACCTGCCCATGTTCAACCCAGATTTGGAGGACCATTCCGCGATCCATTTCACAGACCACATAGCCTTTTTGCGGTACATTCCACAATCGTAGTTCGATATAAGAGGATTATTTTTGAAAATTTTCTAACCTGACTCTATTTTAATAAAAGGCCTAAGGGATTATTTTATAGACAGAATCAAATCATTTTTAAGAGAGGGGAGAAATTTAGAGAGAGGGAGAAGTTCGAAGCCTACTACTCTTCAATTCTTGCTCAAATCTTGGAATTTAAGGAAGAAACTCACAAGCTCTTCTACAAACGAGGTAAGATTTCGTCCCTAAGTTCTCATACAAAGTTTAAGTAAGTTTATAAGCAAGATTTTAGTGTTGGAGCTTATGGGATGGTGATTGAAAGCCATAAACCCTCGATCTCAAATTTGGGCATATGTGAGGAATGGCACGTATGATTCTTGAGTTAGGAGTAAGACGTTGGGCATGAATGTGCCAATGGAGGTTGTTGGGACATTGTTGAACTATTATAGGAGGATTGTTGATACGGAAATTGGTTGTAGGATGGAGAAACTCCATTGTTGGAGGTTGTAGTCAATTATGCACACTAGGTGTTTGATGAAATGCCCAAAAGCCCTACATTATGAGAATTCTCACTAATAGTGATTCTGAACTCCAAGCATAGTTTGTCCAATTTACTATTCATATTATGTTAAATTGCCTCAAATGAATAATTTATTCAAATGCCTATGTACTTAAGTTTTGTTACAATTTCCATTCTTACACTCTCCTTTAAAAACAATTTCAATTGTGGTTGATTTATCGAATATTTATGAATTCACTCATGTCTCAAGTGAAATTTCTATGCTCCCCTTTTGGAAACATTTCAAGTATTATAAGCTCTTGTATAATCTTGTAATGAACTTATGATTCTACAATGTTCTAAATTCCTTTAATGTGATATGATGACCCATGACAAGAAAATAAATGAAAGCGTGAAATGAAATATGGCCATTTGCCAAAATGAGAATGATGATATGTTGTGTGTCCCAAGGGATAACAAAAAGAAAAGGGATTTTATGAAATAATTTATATGAAACATTTCTGGGAGTATTGTATAACCGAGAAGGTGTAGGCTGAAAGTCCTATACCCAAAACTACACGTGCCGATGTAGGAGTCTATTGAGACAAGTTTGTTTCACACCATTATGAGATTGTGCCCCAATATTGGGATGATGTATTATATTGCTAGCATAGACGCACCGATCCACACGGCATTGTGATGAGACAGCTTAGCAGATCAGGGCGAGATCGGATGCCATGTCGTGCACGTGGTGGTTATATGATATTATGTCAGTAACCAGTGATCCTCCATCCAAAATGTTAATGCTCATTTGAAGTTTTCACTTATGTTGAACCTCTTTACCATGTTTTTAACTTTACATTTTAATTATTGTATGCTCCTATTACTACTTCGATGTATCTATTTTCCCATGTTGGCATTTCATTCCATGTGATGGTACTTAGCCTTACATACTAGGACTATTTCATGTGCACAAATGTCCCTTTCGTCGGGGACGCTGCATCTTTAATGGATGCAGGCGGTACCCCAACAGGTGGTGTTGATTCTTGATAGGAGCGTACCTTCCATTGCAGCGGATTTTGGAGAGACCTACTCTATTTTGGGGCCTTTTTGTTGTATTGACTCTTGTCTATCATTTTGAGGTATATTCGGGGCCTTGTCACCAGCAAATTTCATACTACTCTCATGTTTACTAGAGGCTCCGTAGACGTAGTGTGGGTTATTTAGTATGAAGGGAACTTTAAAATGCTATTTTGGTCATTGATTCCCACTTGTAATCTAAGGATTTGTAATTATATTGCGATCTACCAAATGAAACTTCTTTAATTAATGAAAGTCAGTGTTGCACATCTTATCCTCTCGATCTTTTTATAATAAACATGTTGGGAGTATCGTTAGTCACCAAGGAAGGGTAGGTCAAAATAACCTAACCCCGAAACTACACGTGCCGGTGCAGGAGTGATTGAGGGGCAAATCTCTGAACTGATGTGTTGAGAATATTATCCTTAAATGGATGAGATTGATGCGTTGAGATTATTCCCCTTAATTGGGATGAGATGATTGCTAGCAGAGGGTGATGTCAATCCACACGGCATTGTGGTGAGACGGCCTAGCCGATCGGGTCGAGATTGGACGCCATGCCGCACACATGGTGGTGATTGTGATTGTGATTGGATGTCTTTGGGTAAGACGGTCTAGCATATCAGCCTAGCCGATCGGGTCGTGATCGGACTCCGTGCTAAAATCATCGTGGTATATCGGTACTAAATATCTCCCAACCTAAGATATTGAAGTTTACTTGAAAACTTATCTTGCTCCTAACTTGATGCATTGGTATTATTTGAGGCTTTCATTTTGATCCTATAATTATTTCTCATTGTATTGTACTTGTTCTATTGAGAGGGTGTTTTGTCTTACATACTAGTACTATTCCATATGTACTAACGTTTCTTTTACCGGGGGCGCTGCATGTTTAATGGATGTAGGTGGTTCCACAGCAGGCGGCATTGATCAGTGATAGCGGTACACCCTCCTCCCAGCTGACTTGGTCAGCCCCACTTCTTCTCGGGGACTTTTATCTCTTATCTTTATGTATAGCGTTTTGAGGTATAGCCGAAGCCTTGTTGCCGGCACTATTATTGTTATGCCCCGACCTCGGGGAGCGCAACCGGCACTCAACCGAGATACCCCGATTAAGCAAGCCTACTTGATACATTCTACCCAACCTTACCCAATAACAATAATAGAACCATTAACAAGAGATAAGCATGAGAATGGTAAAATGTTCAACATACTTTAAAGTCTTCAGTGTTTTCAGATAGTCAGTGTTTTCAGTACTTCATTAGCGGCTTCATAGATTAGAGTAATAGTTAGACAAAGTCACAGGCTTTTCATGTTAAGCAATTTTGGCTACATATATGTTTCAGACTTGTATTAGTGTTTTCGCGCTTGATTTATATCATTAAGACTTTTAGTATATCAGCGTGTGTTGGTTTATATTCCACATTCAGTATGTTATGATATCACATGTTGATTCAGCCAACCAGTTGGTTCGCTCGTTCGCATGTAGTCAGGAACCGGGTGCCGTGTTACATCCAGGCTCAGGTTCGGGGCGTGATAAAAGGTTTAGCCTTAACATACCTTATCACAATCTTTCCAATAACCACGTTGATCTCGTCTCATTGCACCTTAATCTACAACAACGATAATAATACTATTATCAAGTTATGGAAGGTACAACTATCTCACAACTAAAACGGGCAGTATCTCCCCTATAATCCTTACTTCCTCCCAATTCGACATAACATAAACAACAATAAGAACATAAAAATAACAACATGTATACATCATTCTCCATTATTATATCCATCACAAAATGCCACAAAACAGCCCACATACCCCAATCAGTTCATACACAAAACGACATCCTAGTAGTGTCAAACAACTCGAAAATGTAATGACGAACGACCAGCCAACCACCCTGCCATTATGTGGTATTTCTCCACACCCTTTCTCCTACCAAACTCCATAAAAACAGTATCAAGATACAACCCAACATCAACACGAAATATCCCACAAAACAGTCCCACAAATTTAGCAACTCAAAACGGATTTTTGAGTTTACTAAAACACGTTTTGACTTGTCTTTTCATTCAAATTGAGCAACACAACCAACAGTACATAATTAAGCCTCTTATCCTATAAACCAGCCATGAATTCAACTTAAAAATATGTTCACAACCAGCCAATAGTGACGCAACAACAAACAGCGTACCACTCTTTCGAAACTCGCTAGGTCTAGTCTTTATGATTGAGTTACAACTCGTACAAGCATAGATAATGGAAGGAGAAGCATAAATTTACCTTGTACTGAGTAGAACCCACGAAACCTAGTCCTTATTCATCCAAAATAACTCGCCCAACGCAGCTACAAGAAGGAGAAAGAGAAACTAGCAAGTTGTCCGGGGTTTTCGCCACTAGAATCACATCGTAACACCCGAAATTACCTAGGGTTTGTGTGAGATTTTTGGGGAGGAGTAGCAGGAGTTCAATCTGATTTTGTTGCTCTGATAAATGAGTTAATAATTCCTTAAAATTCCCCTCTTGTCCAACCTTAGGATCTTTTAATTGAGGCCACTCCTTTTGGCAAGTAGGTGATGCACCTACTTATCGCCTACCAATTTGCGCAGTCTCACGAAAATGCGAATATCACTCCACTCCAATGTTTTATCAATGAATGGCTTAATCCGTTGGAAACTAGACTCATACCTCTTCAATTTTGTAGGTAGATCATCCTGTAATTTCAAGTACATTGGGAGAAATACTCAGCTACATTTGACCTGATATTCAGCATGTTTATGAATGTAACTTGTGATGACCTTTGCCAACTTTTGTTCCATAACTCGCTTGACTTCAAAACATAATACACGACTATCATACAACTAAAATAACTCATAACATAACCTCCTTATAATGTTAATCACCCTAGTCTCACCCCAAAAGTACATGTTATAACATTCCCAACTTGTCGACTTTCGACGAAACTTATCTTCTTCAATTTGTTTAGCTTCTAAGCCTTCCAAACCTATTGGTACTTGTTGTCAATGATATTAAATTTTTGTAACCTCAAAGTTAACATGATTAACTTACTTTATGTACTTTCAATGATGATCTCATTTCTGAGCTTACATCAATTGACTTACGACGTACTCTCATGTACAAAAATATGGGGTGTAACATCACTCCCGCCTTTGGAACATTCGTCCTCGAATGTTGATTTATGCGCTTATCAGTCTCATAACCTATAGCTCTTACAAATACTATAGTACTGTCCTTGACATCTAGTCAACTATTCTGTGAATAAATCCAAAGCCCAAGGCATTCCCCCCTTTAGACCACTTTCTTGCACCCCGACCTGTGGTCAGAATTCTTCCAATCTCGTTACTGTTGCTACCTTTTATCGTGCAGCCTGTACGACTCTATCCCTGTATATGCGCCTATGCAAATCTTCTCTCCTTTTTCCTCCAGCTATTATCCAATATCTTTAAGCCTCACTTTGTGAACATATACAGAACTATACAAGATGTCCCTCTAGGCATCTATGGGTGTACTAAAGTCCTTCGTTTGGTACTTTGTCGAACTTACGACTATTGCTATATCTTGTTTCATAGCCTCAGTTATCTATCCTTATTAATTTACTGCATCTAGGTAGGTCAGACTATACCATAACACATACTTTGATTTATTATTACCGAGGTCTACTACCCAACTCCAAGTTACTCTATCGCGGCTTATCCTATATGTATAAATCTAAGTCCTTTACTGCTTCCTCATTACTGTTTATCTTAAGAATGGCATCCTAATCTCATCTCATACTTTGGAACTCTTATCCATCTATTGTTTATTCACCTTAATGTTGATCTATAATCTACCACTAATAACTTGAAACCTCTTACGTAACACTATTACTAGGGCTCACGTCTCATCTGGGAACATCTGAAGTGATTAGCCTGATCTACCAAGGGGTGCTACTATACTTCAATAATCGTATTTCATAGCATCCCAATGTGATTCATCTTATGGGGGTATTCTAATCCTGTGCAATTCATGAAATCTCTTTTCTTTAAATCATTACTCAATCAAAGGCCTAAACGTCATTCTCTTATCATTTATCACAATTATACTCTCATTCCACTACCAAGGCAGCATTCCATCTTTTCTATTTATACTACTCGCAAACTTCCTTTAAATTGCTAACACCATAGATTTTCTTATGTTATTCTGGAACTTCAAGTGAGACATCATGTCATCTCTAACTCTTCTTTACTCTCTTAACTAGACCTCTCGGTACTTGGAAACCATAGGTTGGAAGATATGCCATTGACGACACCACAATCAATTTTTGATATTGAATCACAACACTTCTAGCCCTATATTTAAAACCTGGACTATTCACAACCTTCTGCACTTAAGTATCTCGTACCTTCTTTACTTGTACCTTTCTTATATTTAAATCTTGCATTGTATCTTCTGTCACTTTCATAACCTTCCTTTCACATAGGTGGAATTCACTTCCACACCTTAAAGCTCCATTATAGTACTTGCACCTCTGATGCATACACATTCCGGCGGGAGCTTCATACTGACTTCTTATGAGGTTGGTACTCTCGTAACTGGCTTTATCGCAGAGCCGTTATAAAATATGGCCATTGTACTATCTCTCCTGTACCTCTGATGATATTAAGAGTGATTCTGCAATGTTCTGAATCACGATTTCTATAATTATCAGAATCTAATAATCCGACTCCTCATTTACTTAGTTGATGTAACTCTTTAGTTTCCTCTTCTCTCTCAGCCTTTATGTAGGCTTATGCCGTCTTCCGATCTGTGGCTCGGGGTATTAGTTATTATTTTAGCCTTTCGTGGACGCTATGGAACATCCATGATATAACCTTCTAATAATTCAAGCCTTTATCTGTGATGTGGACTCAATTCTTTCTTTTAACTTATACCGGAGTTTCCTATAGTTGTATGAATGTCAACATATATGCTGCATGGATAACACTCCGAAATCTTTAGTGCGTTCATAACGTAACTAACTCTGGTTCATTGATCGAATAATTCCTTTCATGCCTTCTCAGCTTTCTTTAAAATTAAGCAATTACTTTTCCTGCTCGTTCTGCCACTTGTTGCATGAACACTTGGCTTATCTTAGTGCCCACATATTGGAATTTCGTGCAACTCATATGATCTCAAAAATTACTTTTGATTTTTTTTTACTTCCCGTTCATTAGCCACGATAGGTACCACTTTCTTATGGAGTGCATACAATGTTGTAGTGATACTGGTGTTCCAAGATCATTTCTTCTTTAGGTCACTATGCTTATGTTGAAGCCTTCTTCCTTATTTCCTCAGCTAGTCTTTCATTGTAGCACTTAGGGGAGACCATCTGACTCCTGTAAAGCTGTGATCTTCTTACATCGTATACCCGAAGGAATTTTTGATGTTCTTACTCGCCTATAATTATCTTTAGTTACTTACCTTCTCGCCCTAGTGCTCATAGGGTTACTTCAGAACTAAAAAATTTGACTATCTCCCAATGGCACTCTCTTTTATTTCCGTAATACTTATACGGTACCTTTAACTACCCCAACTCCTATTTGAATATTTATTAAGGATTACGATGTCATGTTTATGAGACTGAATTTCCTATGATGGGGTTAACTACATTTATCTTGCACGATCTAATGATTTATGTGTATCCTCTTGTCTAGCTATAACTAGACTTTTCCTGAATAAACTACTAACTACTCATTGATCCATTGTCACCTCTATATTTTGCGTAATCTCTCTTGGGTTATGTCCTTTATCTTGACTTACCTCTCGCACTGGCTCCTTATGCATCAAGTGTTCATTAACACTTATTTATCAATAACATCCTGGGAAGGAACCCTTACTACCTCTTCCCGGTGTCGTGCTTGCATAATGTTCTTGAGTCGTAACATATTTGTAGGATCTGAATAAATGCAATCTCATTCCTTTCGCCTTTTTAGCGCATTCTTCCTTTACTATTCATAGTTACCTCTTTATCTTTGGCTTCTTTTCACCTCTTCATTGACTCATACTTGCCTTGTGGTAACCCTTCTGTCCCAAGGATAACTGAATTTCTTACGCACGAGGGTGACACCTAGTGTAACTGGCACACTTAGCCCCTTAAGCTAAACTTTACTCATAGTGCTTGCCTTAGGGAAGCGTCTTCGTGAATGATCTTTAAAGGTTATTCTTCTGTTGTCCATTCCATTATTACCGAAACGCGGTCTCCAAAATTCTCACGATGTTGACTATTATCAAATCTTCTGATCCCTAAGTCATGTTCAGTTTATCTTGTACACTAGCCCATAATGATTTCTATTACTCCAGGGGTGTAACTTTTCCTTTTGGTAATCACGTTGTAGTCATCAACTCATTTCTCGAAATGATGATATGACTTTATGGCTTACTCTTTTATTGTCTCAAGGCCTGCTGTTCACGGGATGTGTTTGCTATTCCCATCTTAGGGTCTTAAGATGGAAATTTGCACGTCTAGTATGCATGATCTGATAGGGCCTCAAACTGGGCCATGTTGTCAAGAATTCTCTCTCTACGAATGCCCTTACCTGCTGATGTATTAGCCCTCTGGCTAGCTGTAATTTTTCTAATTGAAAGTATCTCTATATCATTAGCAAACATTATCTTGGTTCAAACTCTTATAACTCAGCTCAATAGCAAAAGTTGGATTTGAAAGAAGGGTAACAGACTCCTAAATGCCTTGTAGCTTCATGTTTATATAATGTGGTGCACAACACATCTATAAATAAGGCTCTACTAGACACGGCTTGTAGACTCCCTAGGAAAGAACTGCTCTGATACCAAGTTTGTCACACCCCAAACCTGGGCGGCGCGACTGGCACCCGGTGCCATACTCGGCCCGAGCGTACCACTCTATAACTGTGAACTCTGGAGGAGTAACCCTCAACTTAGGCCGACGAGGCCTATCTGCAAGCTGACAATACCAATCATGAATGTCTACAACCATATATATATATATATATATATATATATATATATATATATATATATATATATATATATATATATATATATATATATATATATATATATGACTTCCAAGGTCTAGACCGGGTAACTCCGAGGATGTGGAGCTTACCAACCAAGCTGATGTTTGACTCTGTCTGCTGGGAGGGTCTGGATGTCTATCAAGACCTACAGGCATGAAATGCAACTTCCCCAGCAAAAGGGACGTCAGTATGAAATGATGTACCGAGTATGTAAGGCAACAAAATAATTGAAAGCTCAAACTGAACTGATAATATAATAACTGAAAGTAACTGAGAGTCAAAGATAATCTGAAGATATGCTTACCTGCACTGACTCAACTCTATTAATATAGTAAGTAAAATAGATGTCTAGCCTTATAAGGCTCGGTATGTGTAACTGTTCTGCCGTAGTAGGCTCGCTCATAGGCGATCGGCCATTCTGGGCTCGCTCATAGGGGCTCGGCCACAGTAGGCACGGTATATAACCTACCATCTGATCAGAGGTTGCCCAATAGGGGCCTGCCCACCGATTATAACTCGATAGTGGTGAAAATATTGTAATAGTGCCGAATAGGGGCCTGCCCACTGATTATAGCTCGATGGTGGTGAAAATACTGTAATATTGTGTATATATATATATATATAGACCCTCTACTCTCTTGACTAGAAGAAGAAAATAATTAACTGAATATAAAGTCCCGATAAGGGAGAATATGATAACTTATGAGACTAGGATAATGTACATAAATTCAGAAATATAAACTTCTCTTTATGTCTCGTTATCAAACACATGTAGTTATGGGATCATGCCAAAAATGAAGAAAAGGTTTAGCATTAATATGCCTTATCATAATTTTTCCAATAACCACGATGAACTCGTCTCGTTACACCTTAATCTACAACAACGATAACAATACTATCATCAAGTTACAGAAGGTACAACTATCGCACAACTAAGAAGAAGCTTATTTTATAATAAAACGGACATCATCTTCCCTGTAGTCTTTACTTCCTCTCAATTCGACATAACACCAAAAAAAATAAACAATAACAACATGTATACATCATTTTACAACCTTATATCTATCACAAAATACCATAAAATAGCCCACACACCCTAATCAGTACATACACAAAACGACAATCCTAGTAGTGTCAAATAACCTGAAAACGTAATGACGAACGACCAGCCAACCGCCCTGCCATTATGTGGTGTTTATCTACACCCTTTGTCCTCCCAAAATCCATAAAAATAGTAGCAAAAGAGAAAACCCAATATCAATAGGAAATATCCCACAAAACAGTCCCACAAATTAAGCAACTCAAAACTGATTTTTCAGTTTACTAAAACACGTTTCGACTTGTCTTTCTTTCAGATTGAGCAACACAACACAACAATACATAATTAAGACTCTTATACTATAAACCAGCCATGAATTCAACTTAAAAATAAGTTCACAACCAGCCAAAAGTGACGCAACAACAAACAGCATACGACTCGTTCGAAACTCTCTAGGTCTAGTCTTTATTATCGAATTACAACTCGTACAAGCATATATAATTGGAGGAGAAGCATAAATTTACCTTGGACTGAGTAGAACCCACGAAACCTAGTCCTTATTCATCCAAAATCACTCCCCCAACGCATCTACAAGAAGGAGAAAGAGAAACTAGCAAGCTGTCCGAGGTTTTTGCCACTAGAATTACATCGTAACACCCGAAATTACCTAGGGTTTGTGTGAGATTTTCGGGGAGGGGTTGCATGGATTCTGTAGCACCCCAAAAAATTTCGAAATACTTGAGCGCTAGTAAGAAAGTTGATGTGCACTAATTATATTATTTTGTATGTAGAAAAGGGACTATTATATGAATGATATCAATTGATCATGATAATATATGTATGAGGTGCATTAAGAATGGTTTATGGTCTAAGAAGAGCCCCAAGGCTAAGGCAAGTTGAAAATTTCATGATAGAATAAAGTTTCAAGTGAGTTCGCACAAGGCCTAACTTCAAACAATTATACCTATCTAGATATGAATAATTATATGGTGTATTACCTATAAAATTAAATCCTTTTGAGTCTAGTTTCCAACGCTTTAAACCGTTCATCATTTGGATGTTCCTACAAGAAGTTATGACTAAATTACCAAAGGCTGGCAGAATGCGATTCTGTGACAAATTATGCGACCATTATGCGATTGCAAAATGGTTATGCGATCGCAAACTGGTCACAAAATGGTCCAGAACTGCCCAGTTCTGGGCACCGAATTGTGCAATCATTATTCAACCCGCACACCAATTATGCGGTCCATTGTGCGACTGCATAGCTTAGTTCGGAGGGTCAATTTTCCTATTTTCATAACCCGGCCCCATTTTGATAAATAGGCTTTGGGGCTTATTTTGAGGTATTTTTCTGAGAGTTTTAGAGAGAGGTAAGAATATTTTAGAGAGATAAGGAGGGAACCTAACATTATAATTATCCAATCTTGCACCAATCTTCAAGAATCAAGGAAGCTAATCACAAGATCTTCATCTAAGAGGTAAGATTCAAACCCTTAATCTTCAATTTCGAGTTTGGGGTAAAAGATTGGTGATTGGGAGTATGATTCTTGGGTGTAAGAGTATTATGTATATATGCTTGTACCAATAAGGTTTGTGGGAAGATTGTTGAGCTCAAATAAGTAAAGATTGAGTTATGGAGTGAAGGAAATGTTGTAGAAGAACCTTGTAGTTAAATTTGCACACCTAGTGTTTGATAAAATGCTCAAACGAGCTGAGACCATGAATATCTTCTTAATTATGGTTCAATTTTGTTATGTCTCAAAATAGATTGGAATTGCCAGAATTTCCGGAACGTTGTAGTAATTTAAGGAAAGCTCAAAGCGAGGTATGTTGGCTAAACTTCTTTCATAGAATTGAATTCCATGATGCTCTTGTAAGTCCCGAGTTATTCTTCATAAATCTATTATTCCAAATAAGCTTTGTGTTGAAAGGTATATATTCAAAATGTATTTCGGATACTTTTATCATATGATGTTATCCTTCGGGAATGTGTTCAAAGCATGAGTTGGGTATAAAAATATTATGACTCCAACTAGCGTTTCAAGTGAAGGCTATTATGCCAAATTGTGTAAGAAGTCTCAATGTACATAAGACTCTTATTTGCTTATAGGTGTACTAAATGTCGTGATTTGAGATTCTTTGTTGTCGATAATTTATAAAAATGCTTGAAAGTGAAAGTAGTGAGTTGGGGATATAAAGTGTAGACACCGTGCCAATAATGAAAGTTATGATTGTGGCCAATATAGCCAATTAAATAAAATGATGTGTGAAATATAATGATGAGTATTGAAAGTAATGAAATGAAAGTATGGAATATAAGATACGGCCATCGTGCCATGAATGAAGAATAATATGTATGGCAAAAAGGGAACCAATGAAATAATGATGTTGTATGTAATTAAAAGTACTAATGAAGTGATAGTATAAAGATGAAATGTGGTTGTTCGCCTAAATGAGAATTATGAAGTGTTGTATGTCCCAATGGTTTCAACTATAGTTGTATGCTTCTGAAATAATGTATGTAAATAACTTCGATGTTAAGTCCTCAAGAATCATGAACTTAGCTAATGACCTCAAGATGTCAAGTGAGTGAATAACGAGATGGAAGGGAGATGTCCTATGCTAAATGATGATGAACCTTGAGAAAGGAAATTGTGTTTATGTGCCATTGAAATTGACTTATTGATTCACCGTGCATGTGCTAATGTAATGTGCTATGTTTCTCCATAATGAGCATGAACATGAAGTGTTCCAATGATCCGGGAACTTACGACCTTAATGTAATGTTAATCATGTCGCTTTGAGTTTATACATAGTTATATGCATAATGATGTGTTATGAAATCCTGTGAATGGTCTATGAAATGCAGAGGTGTATTGTGTAAGTAAACATTGCGAACGGTCTATGAAACGCACAGGTGTATTGTGTAAGTAAACACTGTGAACGGTCTATGAAACGCACATGTGTATTATGTAAGTAAACACTGTGAACGGTCTATGAAACGCACAGGTGTATTGTGTAAGTAAACACTATGAATGGTCTATGAAACACACAAGTGTATTGTGTAAGTAAACAAAATGAACGGTCTATGAAACGCACGGGTGTATTGTGTAAGTAAACATTGTGAACGGTCTATGAAACGCACAGGTGTATTGTGTAAGTAAACACTGTGAACGGTCTATGAAATGCACAAGTGTATTGTGTAAGTAAACACTGTGAACGGTCTATGAAATGCATAGGTATATCGTATGGTATATGTGAATCCTATGAACGGTCTATGAAACGCATAAGTATATGATATGATATGTGAATACTAGGGACGGTCTATGAAATGCATAGGGGTAAGATAAGAGAGGGATATGGACGGTCAAGTAAGACGCATTGTCAACGCAGACATTATGAGCCATTTTCATTGGCCTTGTTTGTACATGTTGTTTCAATTACTTTATATTATGTCCTCTGCGTATAGATCATATGGCTCAGTTGAGCCTAAAAGAAGTTTAGAATGATGCAAGTATAATAAGGCTTGATATTTCAACCTACGCGATGCTTTGTAGTCTTTTGATGTACTTTAATGAAAGAAATATGAAATGATGTGATTGATATAAAAACAAAGGGTTTGATGTCTCGAATAAGACAGCCTAGCTGGTCGGGTCATGATCGGACTTCGTGCTGAGAGGACGGTGGTATTAGTATCGTGAATAATGGTATTGTGAACAATGGTATATTGGTGCTAAGACTCACTAATCTGAAATTATGGGAATTTACATGACACTTGATGTTTTGGTATTGTTCGAGACTTTCATTGATTTTGTGATTATTCTTCCTTGTAATATTAATTGTTATATTGAGAGGGTGTTTAGTTATACATACTAGTATTATTCAACAGTACTAACGTCCCTTTTGCCGGGGGCACTGCATATTTTAATGGATGCAGGTATACTTCTATAGGATGATATGGATCTTTGGTAGGGATCTTCTGTGCATCAGATTATGATGAGCCTGCTACAATTCCAGTGGGCACTCGAGTCTAGTTGGTATTATGTACTTAGGTATCTATTGTCATAGAAGTTCCATGTACACTGTGGGTCATGTACTTAAGTTTTGAGTTTCATCATGTATTTATGTTCACAGATATTTATGAAGTTATGTACCCATCATGAGTGAAAAAGAAAAGAAAAAAAAATTATGGGCCATTGAGCCAAATGTATTTAATATGAAAGTCATGATCTAATTATGTTTTGATAAATCATGCATGAGTTATGATGAGAGGTTGATGTAACGTAGGCTTGCTCGACTAGGTTCACTCGGTTGAGCGTCGATCACGCTCCTCGAGTTTGGGGCGTGATAGGTTCAATCTGATATTTTTGATCTGAGAAATGAGTGACAGAAATGAGTTAATAAGTCCTTAAAAGTCCCCTCCTATCCGACCTTAGGAGCTTTTAATTGAGGCCTCTCCTTTTGGCAAGTAGGTGATGCACCTACTTGTCACCTACCAGTCTGCGCAATCTTGTGAAACTGTGAATATCTCTCTACTCCAATATTGTGCCAATGAACGATTTAATCCGTTGGAAATTAGACTCATAGATATTTAATTTCGTAGGTAGATCATCCCGTAATTCCAAGTATATTGGGAGAAATTCTCAGCTACATTTAACCTAATTTTCAGCATATTTATGAATGTAACTTGTGATGACCTTTGCCAATTTTTGTTTCACAACTCGCTTGACTTCAAAACATAACACACGACTATCATATAACTAAAATAACTCATAATATAACCTACTTATAATATTAATCACCCTAGTCTCACCCCAAAAGTACATGTTATAACATTCCCAACTTGTCGGCTTTCGACGAAACTTATCTTCTTCAATTTGTTTAGCTTCTAAGCCTTCCAACCCTCTTGGTACTTGTTATCAATGATCTTAATTTGTAACCTCAAATTTAACATGATTAAATCACTTTATGTACTTTCAATGATGATCTCATTTCTGAGCTTATATCAATTGACTTACGACGTACTCTCACGTACAAAAATATGGGGTGTAACATTACAAATGGCCTTAGTACATGCTTACATAGTGTGATCAAACAGTCATGAGTTTAATCAGATGATTAATGGCCTTCTAAGAACTAACAAAAGTCACGGAGGCATGTCAGAAAGAAGAAACTGGTTTATAGGTCATGAGCTAGTGTATTTAAACTAAAATGACAGTCTTGTTTTTATCACTAAAATAAGTTCACATTTCATTTAAGTCTAGGTTATCAGATGAATCATTATAAAATACAAATAATACCCAAGGTAGATTAGTATAACAGTCATCGTAGTTCTAATAAACTTTAAAGAGGTCTGAAACTAGATATAAAGATCGTTTGGGAGCTCTTAAGTTGTTTTCAAAACTTAACAGTAGAGATAAGTCATCTGATGTTCATTGGGTTCAATACATAATTCTAATTTCAATAACTTAAGGAAATTCATGATTCCAGAATCTATTTAACAGCCATATGTCATTGACAAACACACAAAACAATCAACCATTAACACATTATTAACAACATCATTCAATAAGAGATACTCCCTCCGTTTCAATTTAGATGAGGTAGTTTGACTCGGCACGAGGTTTAAGAAAAAAAGAAGACTTTTAAAACTTGTGTTCTTAAAAGCTTAAGGGGCAAAAGTTTTGTGGGGCCATGACATTTGTGTGGTTATAAAAGCTTCTCATTAAGGGTAAAATGTGTAAAATGAAGAGTTTAAAGTTGAATTATTTCCAAATTTAGAAATTTGTCATTTATTTTGGAACAGACTAAAAAGGAAAGTACCTCATCTAATTTGAAATAGAGGGAGTAACAGACAATTCATGCTTAGTAATTCAAACAAACAAAAGAAGAGTAGGGTTGAGGTTTTACGGACCTCCTTTAGGGCAGCAAACCAAACAAGTGCTTAATTTAGCCATTTAGAAAGCCAAAGACTCAAACTCCAATCAGCAAGCAAACTTAGAACCGGAAAGAGAGAGAAAAGCAGATATTGAGTAAGAACTCGGACATCAATTGAAGATTTCTAAACGATACTATACTGTGTATTAATTTTCTTCTGATGTTAGGTGCTCTTCGGCGTGTTAGGTGATAGAATTTAAGGCTCTTATTCATAGTGTCCATTGAAGCCTTTAGGGTTCCAGCAAATCCAAACTTTGGTAGTGCAGAGTGACGATTACTAGGTGATGCAAGCAAAGGCGAGTAAAATCAGAGAAACAGTGGGAAATCAGTGAGAAATTTTTCTTGAAAGAAGAGAAGTGAGCGTTGAAGGAAAAACTCATTGGTCAAAACTTCAGTGTCTAGAGGTCATTGCATTTGACCTATGGACTTGAATAATCATAATGAGGCTTTGAAATACGCTCATCATAAGAGAAATCTGAAGATTCGAAGTTTCATCTCTGAGTCTAGGTTTTCAGATTTGGGGTTTTTGAATTAACATGATTAAACGGGGAAGAATCTGGAGGGATTCACGGATTCAGAAGGAAAAGGAGATGATTTCCTGATCGATTCATGACCTTGCACGAATTCGTGCAAGGTTTTTGATTGATTAGGGTTTGTAAGGTTGAGAGAAAAGGGAGAGAAAGGGTAAAAGGGGGCAGCCGTTCAATGTGAGAATTATTAGAGTTAGGGGGGATAGTTGGGGTGTTGTCGCTAGGTTTAAGATAGGGGATGGAATCTAGACCGTTGATCTAAAATATCAACGGTCCTGATATTTTGGGGTTTAAATGTTTTTATGGAAGAATTTTTGTGGTCGTTAGATCTTTGTGATCCAACAGCTATGATTAAACTTATTGAATGCTTCAAATTAAAGAGAAATGGAGTCAAAAATCGTGGGTCGTTGATCAAAGAAACGGACGCCCAGATCAATTGTAATTGTTTTGTGTGTGTTGGAGAAGGGTGACGTGGAAAGCTCCGATTGGGTTAAAGGGAGTGGCATGGATTGCCAAGGTGGATTGGAGGAGTTGTTTGGAATGGGTGGTTTCGGATTAGGCTTGGTCATTTGGGCCAAAATTGATTTAAATGGTAGCCACTCTATGTTTAATTAAGAATTGCAATTATAGCCTTTTAGCGTTTTGATACTGAACTGATAATATAATAACTGAAAGTAACTGAGAGTCAAAGATAATCTGAAGATATGCTTACCTGCACTGACTCAACTCTATTAATATAGTAAGTAAAATAGATGTCTAGCCTTATAAGGCTCGGTATGTGTAACTGTTCTGCCGTAGTAGGCTCGCTCATAGGCGATCGGCCATTCTGGGCTCGCTCATAGGGGCTCGGCCACAGTAGGCACGGTATATAACCTACCATCTGATCAGAGGTTGCCCAATAGGGGCCTGCCCACCGATTATAACTCGATAGTGGTGAAAATATTGTAATAGTGCCGAATAGGGGCCTGCCCACTGATTATAGCTCGATGGTGGTGAAAATACTGTAATATTGTGTATATATATATATATAGACCCTCTACTCTCTTGACTAGAAGAAGAAAATAATTAACTGAATATAAAGTCCCGATAAGGGAGAATATGATAACTTATGAGACTAGGATAATGTACATAAATTCAGAAATATAAACTTCTCTTTATGTCTCGTTATCAAACACATGTAGTTATGGGATCATGCCAAAAATGAAGAAAAGGTTTAGCATTAATATGCCTTATCACAATTTGTCCAATAACCACGATGAACTCGTCTCGTTACACCTTAATCTACAACAACGATAACAATACTATCATCAAGTTACAGAAGGTACAACTATCGCACAACTAAGGAGAAGCTTATTTTATAATAAAATGGACAGCATCTCCCCTGTAATCTTTACTTCCTCCCAATTCGACATAACACCAAAAAAACCTAAAAAATAACAACATGTATACATCATTTTCCAACATTATATCCATCACAAAATACCACAAAACAGCCATCACACCCACAATCAGTTCATATACAAAACGACAATCCTAGTAGTGTCAAACAACCCGAAAACATAATGACGAACGACCAGCCAACCACCCTGCCATTATGTGGTGTTTATCCACACCCTTTCTCCTACCAAAATCCATAAAAACTGTAGCAAAAGAGAAAACCCAACATCAATACGAAATATCCCACAAAATAGTCCCATAAATTAAGCAACTCAAAACTGATTTTTCAATTTACTAAAACACGTTTCGACTTGTCTTTTCTTTCAGATTGAGAAACACAACCAACAATACATAATTAAGCCTCTTATCCTATAAATCAGCCATGAATTCAACTTAAAAATAAGTTCACAACCAGCCAACAGTGATGCAACAACAAACAGCATACCACTCGTTCTAAACTAGCTAGGTCTAGTCTTTATTATCGAATTATAACTCGTACAAGCATAGATAATGGGAGGAGAAGCATAAATTTACCTTGGACTGAGTAGAACCCACGAAACCTAGTCCTTATTCATCCAAAATCACTCCCCCAACGCAGCTACAAGTAGGAGAAAGAGAAACTAGCAAGCTGTCCAGGTTTTTCACCACTAGAATTACATCGTAACACCCGAAATTACCTAGGGTTTGTGTGAGATTTTCGGGGAGGAGTTGCAGGGGTTCAATCTGATATTTTTGATCTGAGAAATGAGTGAAAGAAATGAGTTAATAAGTCCTTAAAAGTCCCCTCTTGGCCGACCTTAGGAGCTTTTAATTGAGGCCTCTCCTTTTGGCAAGTAGGTGATGCACCTACTTGTCACCTACCAGTCTGCGCAATCTTGTGAAACTGTGAATATCTCTCTACTCCAATATTATGCCAATGAACGATTTAATCCGTTGGAAATTAGACTCATAGATATTTAATTTCGTAGGTAGATCATCCCGTAATTCCAAGTATATTGGGAGAAATTCTCAGCTACATTTAACCTAATTTTCAGCATATTTATAAATGTAACTTGTGATGACCTTTGCCAATTTTTGTTTCACAACTTGCTTGACTTCAAAACATAACACACGACTATCATATAACTAAAATAACTCATAATATAACCTACTTATAATATTAATCACCCTAGTCTCACCCCAAAAGTACATGTTATAACATTCCTAACTTGTCGGCTTTCGACGAAACTTATCTTCTTCAATTTGTTTAGCTTCTAAGCCTTCCAACCCTCTTGGTACTTGTTATCAATGATCTTAAATTTTTGTAACCTCAAAGTTAACATGATTAACTTACTTTATGTACTTTCAATGATGATCTCATTTCTGAGCTTAAATTAATTGACCTACGACCTACTCTCACGTACAAAAATATGGGGTGTAACATCACAAATGGAATGTCAGAATATGAACATGTTTTAACCGAACCTCATAGCTTATGTTAAGTGCATGGTAACTTTCAGAATACCCATAAAGGTGATACAAGAATCCAATTAGCTTAGTACATGCTTACATAATATGATCAAACAGTCATGAGTTGAATCAGATGATTAATGGCATTCTAAGAACTAACAAAAGTCACAGAGGCATGTTAGAAAGAAGAAACTGGTTTATGGGTCATGAGCTAGTGTATTTAAACTAAGATGACAGTCTTGTTTTTATCACTAAAACAAGTTCACATTTCATTTAAGTCTAGGTTATCAGATGAATCATTATAAAATGCAAATAATACAAAGGCAGATTAGTATAACAGTCATCGTAGTTCTAATAAACATCAAAGAGGTCTGGAACTAGATATCAAGATCGTTTGGGAGCTCTTAAGCAGTTTTCAAAACTTAACAGTAGAGATAAGTCATCTGATGTTCATTGGGTTCAATACATAATTCTAATTTCAATAACTTAAGGAAATTCATGATTCCAGAATCTATTTAATAGTCATATGTCATTGACAAACACACAAAACAATCAACCATTAACACATTATTAACAACATCATTCAGTAAGAGATACTCCCTCCGTTTCAATTTAGATGAGGTAGTTTGACTCGGCACGAGATTTAAGAAAAAAAAGAAAACTTTTAAAACTTGTGTTCTTAAAAGCTTAAGGGGTAAAAGTTTTGTGGGGCCATGACATTTGTGTGATTATAAAAGCTTCTCATTAAGGGTAAAATGTGTAAAATGAAGAGTTTAAAGTTGAATTATTTCCAAATTTAGAAATTTGTCATTTATTTTGGAATAGACTAAAAAGGAAAGTACCTCATCTAATTTAAAATAGAGGGAGTAATAGACAATTCATGCTTAGTAATTCAAACAAACAAAAGAAGAGTAGGGTTGAGGTTTTACTGACCTCCTTTAGGGTAGCAAACCAAACAAGTGCTTAATTTAGCCATTTAGAAAGCCAAAGACTCAAACTCCAATCAGTAAGCAAACTTAGAACCGGAAAGAGAGAGAAAAGCAGATATTGAGTGAGAACTCGGACATCAATTGAAGATTTCTAAATGATACTATACTGTGTATTAATTTTCTTCTGATGTTAGGTGCTCTTCAGCGTGTTAGGTGATAGAATTTAAGGCTCTTATTCATAGTGTCCATTGAAGCCTTTAGGGTTCCAGCAGATTCAAACTTTGGTAGTGCAGAGTGACGATTACTAGGTGATGCAAGAAAAGGCAAGTAAAAATCAGAGAAACTGTGGGAAATCAGTGAGAAATATTTCCTGAAAGAAGAGAAGTTGAGCATTGAAGGCAAAACTCATTGGTCAAAGCTTCAGTGTCTAGAGGTCATTGCATTTGCCCTCTGGACTTGAATAATCATAATGAGGCTTTGAAATAACGCTCATGCATGCTCTGATTTGATCGAGCATAAGAGAAATCTGGAGATTCAAAGTTTCACCTCTGAGTCTAGGGTTTCAGATTTGGGGTGTTTGAATTAATATGATGAAACGGGGAAGAATCTGGCGGGATTCACGGATTCAGAAGGCAAAGGAGATGATTTCCTGATCGATTCATGACCTTGCACGAATTCGTGCAAGGTTTTTGATTGAAATTCGTGCAAGGTTTTTGATTGATTGGGGTTTGTGAGGTTGAGAGAAAAGGGAGAGAAAGGGTAAAGGGGAGAGGCCGTTCAATGTGAGAATGATTAGGGTTAGGGGGATAGTTGGGGTCGTCGGTAGGTTTAATATAAGGGGATGGAATCTTGACCGTTGATCTAAAAGATCAACGGTCCTGATATTTTGGAGTTTAAATATTTTTATGAAAGAATTTTGGGGGTCGTTGGATCTTTGTGATCCAACGGCTATGATTAAACCTGTTGAATGCTTCAAATTAAAGAGAAAACAGAGTCAAAAATCATGGGCCGTTGATCTAAGAAACGGACGCCCAGGTCAGTTGTGTTTGTTTTGTGTGTTGGAGAAGGGTGACGTGGAAAGCTCCGATTGGGTTAAAGAGAGTGGCATGGATTGCCAAGGTGGATTGGAGGGGTTGTTTGGACTGGGTGGTTTCGGATTTGGCTTGGTCATTTGGGCCAAAATTGATTTAAATGGTAGCCACTCTATGTTTAATTAAGAATTGCAATTATAGCCTTTTAATCCTTTTAGAAATTAATTTAAATAAACTTAATTATTTTTAATAAAATGTAGTAAAAATTATAATTATACTACTAATTATTGCAATTATTTATTTGTAAGATACCTTGTCTTTTATATTACGGAACTAATTATTAACATAGTAATCTAATTAATTAAAATTAAGGAGTAATTCACTAAATTAATTATAAAGCCTAATGTAATGTATATAAAAATTATTTTAATAATTCAATTGTAAGCATGATATATTTATAATTATAATTACAATAATACTAATACTAAATTATTAATTTCAAAACTACTAATACTTAATTAATTTTGTGAAAATAGGTATTATTGATTAAAAATATTTTCAAAACATTCATTGGCATTTGTGGATAGTGTTTCGCGTTCGCATAGTATTGGGGCCAGAAACATCGCATTCGCATGATGGAGGTCGCATTCGCAGAGTAGTTGAGGTAGGCTAGAATCTTTGCCTACGCGTTCGCGATTGGAACCTCGCGTTTGCGTAGCATGATAGTCATGTGTTCATCGCCTTCGTGACAGTGTTCCACCATTCGTGATGTAGTCTTCCAAGACGAGTGCAGATTTTTGCTTCGCAATTGCGAAGCACTAGATCGTGATCTTGAAGGATAGTACTGGACAGATTTATTAAGTTGAAAATTTCTAGATTTTACCCATTTTTCATATTTTGAGCCCTAGACTTCGAGAGGAGGAGATTCTGCCGAGCAATTTCGCTACTACATTGGAGGTAAGAATCTTTCACATAGATTTAATTTTATATATTAATTCTCTGTGGATTTCTACACCAAAAATTTGGAATTTTAAAGTGAAATTTGAGATTTTGTCTACAACTTAAGTGGGTGTATCTTAGGAATATGAGGGTCGATTTGGACTCGGTTTTAGAATCTAATCACATTTTGGACTCGTGAGGTTATGAGTAGTCGGGATCTAACCCTTGATCTGGTTTTGACCATGTGGGCTCGGGTTAACTTTTGGAGATTTAATTAAAGATTGAAGCTTTATTATTTGGAATTGATTCCTATGGATGTTTGACGTTATTGAGTTGTATTTGACTAGATTCGAGTCGTTTTATGTTGGATTTGAAAGGAAAATGTGGTTGTTATTGATTAAAGCTTGTCGGGTGGAGGTAAGTCTCTTGTCTATCCTTGTAAGAGGGAATTCTCCACATAGGTTGTCACGACCCAAACTGATGGGCCGCGGAGGGCACCTGGTACCTTACTCAACTGAGTACCAACATAATGTATCTTTTCGTATCATACTTTCATATATAACTGAGCCGGAAGGCTGTCTTGGCATAAGTAGAATACAACATGTAATACTAACTTATACATAAGACATACGGGCCTATAAGACCAAAATAACCACTCGTATACTGAACATAGGCCGACAAGACCATACAATCTTTTACGTATATGACATCTATCTACAAGCCTAAAAGAATACATAATTGTCATAAGGGTCAGGACATAGCCCCGCCATACCAAACAATACGCGTCTAAAGCATACTGACCAAACAAGCGACTCTGGAGCAAATGGAGCGCACCAGCATATTCCGCTGAGTTGATAGCCTACTTAGAGGGCTCTCAACCTGTCTATCGAGACCTGCGGGCATGAAACACAGCGTCCCCATGCAAAAGAGATGTAAGTATAAATGATGTACCGAGTATGTAAGGAATGAAAATCCGTAAACAATAGACATGAGAGAAACATTGAGTAAAAGACTCAACATATATATCTGAATAGCTCTGTGAATCATTTAATATTATAATGTCATGCATATGCATATAAATATCATACCATGCATTGGTATATGCGTTCATAACATCATCAAGCCTTTGAGGGCATCCCATCATATCATTTCGGCCACTGTGGGCAAATTATCAACGTATACCAGCTGATCAGGTGGTGGTGCGTATATAACGCCGTAACCTTTTTCCATATCCAATATACATATATATACATATATACGCGTATATAACACCATCTGGTCATGGGTCGATGTACATATATAAATGAATGCAATGCATGAGAAGTACGTTAATAAAATCTCTCGAAACATCATAAGACCATTATGCCTTTGATTAAAATCATGAAATAAACTTTATCAACTTATGTATTTTCTGAGACCCATGAACAGATGATAGAATAATAATACACATGGGGAATCTAGAATATAGACACCCCTAGTATTTCTATGAATAGAGTCCTTTATGAAAGTTGTGCATTTGCTCGCTTCGTTTGTGTCGTACAGATCATGCCAAAAGAAAGAAGGAATAGCCTTAACATACCTGAATCGATTCTCTTGACAATCCCTCTAACACACGCCAATTGCAGAAATTCACGTAACGGCGGATCGAAGTAGGGGGAAAATCCGTATGATATTCTTGAGACTGTACTCCCATAAAATTGCAAAATCTCACATTGCTAAGGTGCTAAGAATTGCAATTTTTGTTTCAAGAAATCTCGTTGAAATCTAGTTGAATTCACGTTGCTAATGTTGGAATCCTTGTATGAATTGGTTGAAGATGTTAGGAAAAATCCTCACGTTACTTAAGTTGGAGAAGTCTTATAAGATTTCTCAAAGTTATGAGCTTCTCCATCCGTTGCCTTGTGTTTTAATTCAAGCCTCCTTTTCTTGATTTTTTTGAGAAGTCTTTTACTAAGTGGCTGTGGGCCCACTTATGGCTTGGTTGGCCAAGCACTTTTCCAAATATATCTCAAGGATCACGATGTCATATCTGCGAGACTGAATTCCCCATGTTGGGGTTCACTATGTTCGTCCTGCACAATCTGTTGATTTGTCTGTGTTCTCTTGTTTAGCCATAACTAGGCTCTTCCTGAATCAACTACTAACTACTCGTTGGCCCATTCTCATATCAATATTCTGCGTAATCTTTCTTGGGTTATTTCCTTTGTCTTAACTTACTTCTCGCACTGGCTCCTTATTTATCAATAACATCTCGGGCAGAAACCCTTACTTCCTCTCCTTGACGTCTGTTTGCATAATGTTCAAGAATCATAGCATATCTGTAGGATTTGGATAAGTGCAATCTCATTCCTTTTTCATTTTTTCGCATTCTTACTTTACCATTCCATAGTTACTAGAACCACTTAATTCTGATTTAATGCCACATCACTCAATATTCCCCTCTTTAGGGGAGTACTAAGATTTAGTGCTACGATAATCTATGTATAGGTGTTTTACCTCTTTATCTTTGGCATCTTTTCACATCATCGATATCCCTTACTCACCTCGAGATAATCCTTCTGTACCAAGGATAACAAATTTCCTTACTCTCGAGGGTGACACTTAGTATAACTAGCACATACAGTCCCTTAAGCTTAACCATTGCTTGCTTTAGGGAAGCATCTTCCTGAATAACTATTCTCTGAATTTCTCATGAATCTTCTTCTGTTGTCCATTCTATTATCGCTAAAATGAAATCTGAAATTCTCATGATGTCGACCATTATCAAATCACTCAGTCCCTAATTCATGTTTAGTTTATCTTGTTCACCAGCTCACACTGATTTCTATTACTCTGGTTCTAACTTTTTCTTCTGGTAATCATGTTAGAGTCACGAACTTGTTTCTCGAAATGAGGATATGACTTTATGGCCCATACTCTTTTGTTGTCTCAAGGCCTGTCACCTCTCGTCTTTTCCTTCACTTGACTATAGACTCTGTAATACTGTCATTTTATCGTTGTCATCCATGTATCACATCTTTCTCATAATGCTTCATTAATTCTCTTCTTATTTCCCTACTAGCATTTCTGTCTATCACTTTATTCTGAAAATTTCAACAGAACACTCTTTTGCTTTTAGCTCCCCTTGTTCCATCCACTAGCTCTTCGGGTAGCCTAACATTCTCTCTCTATTAGGAATGGGAGCCATACTAAGATAATATTTATCCCTTCCAGTACCTATCTTTGTAGTACTCATATTTAGATGTACTATTTTAGAGTGCACCATCTGGGTGTCTCACAAGGAGATCTATTACCACATTTGTAATATCCTTCGAAAATGTCCGCTAACGCTAACAATCCATCCAACATTTTGGGTTACTTTAACCCCAGTTAGATCCTGATATCCTGCCTTCTCTTATACTACTTCTGTTAGCCCCCGTAGGGCATAAATGAGATGGGTATAGCCAATTGTACATACCTCTGTTATTGTTGAAGGTAACTCAAAAGGCTTATATTCCTCTGCGATAATCAGCTGGGTAGCTCATACCCTTTTTCATCTTGCTTCTTTTACTTGTTGAAACTTGTGTCTACCTTCCGATTCTCTTATACTTTTTTACCATAAGAGTGGATAAATATTCTTGCCTTAAAGCTCCTTATCAAGAACCTTACACATTGTAGTACACGCATGATCTGATGTAGACCTCACATTTAATCATCATAAGAATCATGCAAAATCGAGCTCCTCTTACTCAACTCTTCCACAGCTATATCTCCTATCAACCGTCTTTCTGGATGTAGGCATCGTCGTATTATGAATAAGATAGAGTTTAGGAAATTGAGTTCTTACAACTGAGCTCTACCACACGATCTAGAGCAAGAAGGAAGAATGAAAGTCCTAAATGCCATGTAGCCTCCTGCTTATAAGTGTTGTGCACGACACACCCATAAACAAGACTCTACTAGAC
The DNA here is from genome assembly GCF_000715075.1 of Nicotiana tabacum. Taxonomy (NCBI): domain Eukaryota; kingdom Viridiplantae; phylum Streptophyta; class Magnoliopsida; order Solanales; family Solanaceae; genus Nicotiana; species Nicotiana tabacum. The sequence continues at coordinate 51,663,255 of NC_134100.1, forward strand.
ACGACTTGTAGACTCCCTAGGACATAACTGCTCTGATACCACTTTTGTCACGACCCAAACTGATGGGCCACGACGGGCACCCGGTACCTTACTCAATCAAGTACCAACATAACATATCTTTTCGTATCATACTATCATAGATAACTGAGTCGGAGAAGCTATCGTGAGATAAGTAGAATACAACATGTAATACTAACTTATACATAGACATAAGTGCCTATAAGACCAAAATAACCACTCGTACACTGAACATAGACCAACAAGGCCATACAATCTTTTACGTACATGACATCTGTTTACAAGCCTCTAAGAATACATAATTGTCATAAGGGTCGGGACAGAGCCCCACCATACCAAACAATACACGTCTAAAGCATACTGACCAAACAAGCAACTCCAGAGCAAATGGAGCGCACCAACACCTTCCACTGAGCTGATAGCCTACTTGGAGGACTCTCGACCTGTCTATTGGGACCTGCGGGCATGAAACGTAGTGTCCCCAGGCAAAGGGACGTCAGTACAAATAATGTACTGAGTATGTAAGGAATAAAATCAGTAAATAATAGACATGAGAGAAACATAGAATAAAAGACTCAAAATGTATATCTGAATAGCTATGTGAATCATTTAATATTATAATGTTATGTATATGCGTATAAATGTCATACCATGCATGGGTATATGCGTTCATAACATCATCAAGCCTCTGAGGGCATCCCATCATATCATTTAGGCCACTGTGGGCAACATCATCAACGTATACCAGTTGATCAGGTGGTGGTACGTATATAACGCCGTAACATTTTCCCATATCCCATATACATATATATACATATATAACGCCTTCTGGTCATGGGTCAATGTACATGTATAAATGAATGCAATGCATGAGAAGTACGTCAATAAAATCTATCGGAACATCATAAGACCATTATGCCTTTGATTAAAATCATGAAATAAACTTTATCAAATTACGTATTTTCTGAGACCCATGAATAGATAATAGAATAACAAGACACATGGGGAATCAAGAATATAGACACCCCTAGTATTTCTATGAATAGAGTGCTTTATGAAAGTTCTGCATTTGCTCGTTTTGTTTGTGTCGTACAGATCATGCCAAAAGAAAGAAGGGATAGCCTTAACATACCTGAACCGATTCTCTTGATAATCCCTCTAACACATGCCAATTGTGGCAATTCACGTAATGGCGGATCGAAGTAGGGAAAAAATTTGTATGATATTCTTGAGAAAGATAGCACCGTACTCCCTTAAAATTGTAAAATCTCACGTTGCTAAGGTGCTAAGAAATCTCGTTGGAATTTTTGTTTCAAGAAATCTCGTTGAATTCACGTTGCTAACGTTGGAATCCTTGTATGAATTGGTTGAAGATGTTAGGAAAAATCCTCACGATTACTTAAGTTCGAGAAGTCTTATAAGATTTCTCAAAGTTATGAGCTTCTACATCCGTTGCCTTGTGTTTTGATTCAAGCATCCTTTTCTTGATTTTTTTTTAGAAGTCTTTTACTAAGTGGGTGTGGGCCCACTTGTGGCTTAGTTGGCCAAGGACTTTTCCAAGTTTTGCCACATTTTATATGAATTCAAGAGTCATGTTTATTTAAGGTCTTTGGCTGCCACGTTAATGTCCATTAGGCTTATCCAAAAATCTTGATTAATTTATTGATCTCCCACAAAAAATTAATAATTATCCAATTATCCACATAATTAAGAATTATCTCAAATTACTTAAAATACTACTCACTTTTATCCTACCTTATACAACTTACTACCATGGTCCTGTGGTACTTTGTATGGCACTATTCCATGAATATGGGATATTATAGCTTGGGCCGTATTTTATCCCTAAATTGCCAAACTTCAACGGAACTTATTTTCTTTGATTCTCTTACCCTCTCACCTTCGCGAATTAACTTATCACTTATTTGAAATAGCACAATACTTATAATCTCAAGATAATCTCAAGATAATTTCATTCCCGAGCTTACGTCGATTAGCTTACAACAAAACTTTAACGTACGAAAATGCAGGATGTAACATAGGTGATCTATTTGCTACAAGTTTCTTGATTTAGGAGCCACGTATATATGTGAGGTGACAAGCGTATATGCATAGCAAGGTTATGACCATGTACAATAGAGTTTGACTTGTGATTATGCCTTGTTTTGGACTATGTAAATTTGTTATCTATGTTTTATTAATACTATGACTACGTAATGATTTATAATTATGGCTTAGAAGCATGCTTAAGATATGATTAACCATAGCCATCTTTTAGCCATATGAACTTTTATCCACATTCTTATTGTTAAGTCTAATGCTTTTTAATGGTAATATTTCATATACATATGCATGAGTTGGAGATTTAGATATCGTAGAAAGTTGAGAAATTTGTTACCAAGGACATTATGAGCGGATATTAATTATCTATTATTGATGGAATTATGATTTAAATGGGTTGCACGTTGCAACGATTGATTGATGATCATTAAATATAACATTATCAACGCTTGGATATGGATCTGTTCCTCCAGAGTCAGGTGATTACCCATGTTATCTTGGGTCATGTGAGCGTAGGCACCCAGGATATTTTGTGCTTGTTGGACACGTGGCCTGTGTCAAGCATATAGATTTGTGCTGTGAGTTATTGAGAAAGGATCCTGGACATGCATATATATATATATATATATATATATATATATATATATATATGAGAGAGAGAGAGAGAGAGAGAGAGAGAGAGAGAGAGCAGTGATTTGATATGAATGTTGTTGCGATGAATCATGCCTGGAATGTGAGGATTGAGGTATTGATATCTTAATTGCTCTCATTATCTGTAAAGCATGCATAAAAACTCTATGGATTGTGCTTCTTTGAGATTTTGTACTCATTTGAGGATACCATTCTTACTTCCGTATATTATTTATGATTTACCTGATTTTTGGACTGTTAGTGAATGTTAATATCGACCCTCTCGCCACTACTTCTTCGAAGCTAGACTTGATACTTACTGAGTACCGTGGTTTAATACTCATACTATACTTCTGCACATTTTTGTGCAGGTTCTAAGACAGGTATTAGTGGTACCCATTGATCTGAGTAGGATTATTATTGGAGAATTCGTGGTGAGCTGCTTTACTTGATCCTATTCGTAGCACATGGAGTCCCTCCTCCTTACTTATCTAGTTCTGTCTATGTATTCTTTTTCGTACAGATATTTTGATCAGTTGATACTAGTTACTCTTATTAGATACTCGTTATATAGTGACACTGGGTTTTGAGCAATTGTTAGATAATTTTAGTCGTGTTTAGACCTTGTCATTGATTATGTACTCAGGTTATTGATTTGAAATTTATTATGCGTTGTTATTTTTGTCATGGAACAGTTAATGGCTTAATAATTGGATATTGCGATATTGATTTAGTGTTGGCTTGCCTAGCAAGCGGGTTAGGTTCCATCACAATCTTTGGTGGGATTTTGGGTCATTGCAGTTAGTATGCTTACTCATTCCTCTTGATTGTATTTTTGCATCCTACCTTGCTTGGTACTGATATACATATGCTTAGTGAGGATGAATGATATTGCACGATGGGTGTTTTTGTTCTATGAGGATGAGTGATATTGCATGACGGATATTTCTGTGCTATGCAGATGAGTGATATTGGCATGATGGGTGTTTTCATGTGATTTGATATGATATTGACACGACGGGTGTTTCCATATAGGTGAGGATGAGAGTTCATAGCATGGCGGATGTTTTCATGCATGTGAGGATGGGAGACATGCATTGTATGGTGTCTATGTTTTCCACATATACTCATATATGTATTCTACCTTGATTGTTAACATTACTCGTGTACACCGTACCTAGTTTGTTGTTGTTACTTATGTGCCACCTACTTTGTCTGTTGCTTTTAACCGGGTACATCATGCCTTTTCTGTTACTGTTACTTATGTGCATTTTATCTTGTCTGTTATTGTTACCTATATGCATCCTGCCTTGTTTGTCATTGTTGCACATATTCCTTCTACCTTGTTCGTTATTGTCACACATATGCCTTCTACCTTGTTTGCTATTGTTACATCTATGTCTTCTACCTTATTTGTTGTTGATATATCTATGCGTTTAACTTGTTGTTTATTACTGCTACATCTATGCATTCCACTTTGTTGTTACTGCTATCTGCATGTCTTCTACCTTGCTTGTTACCTTATCTACATGCCTTCTACCTTGCTTGGTACTGTTATAAATTAGTTTAGTTGTAAGGCCCCGTAAAAGTTCACCAGGAATTTAAGTTTTTATGGTGCTAAGGTAAGCTAATGTGCCACAACATGGATTTTTGGATTGTGCAATGTATTATGGAGTTGGTAGAAGAATTTGCAAAAAAATGATGATTATGTGGTCCATTATGCTATAGCGGATCTGTTCCGCTGACCACGGAATAACCACGAAATGATTCAGAAGAAACTTAAATTTTGAAGACCATTTTGTGGCAATTATGTTAGCCGCAGATCCATTTTGCTACCGCAGAAATGCATCGCATAATTGACATACCATTTTGTGGCTGTTCTGTTGGCCACAGATCTGTTCTGCTACCACGGAATTGCATCACATAAATGACATCGGGGGGTTATTTTTGAAAATTTTCTAATTCAACTCTATTTTGATATAAGGCCTTAGGGGGTCATTTTATAAGTTATAACTTGATGATTTAGAGAGGGGATAACAATTTATAGAGAGAGGTAGAAGCTCTAACAATTCAACTCTCCAATTCTTGCTCAAACTTTGGGAATTCAAGAGGGAAACTCACAAGACCTTCCACTTTCAAGTTAAGACTTCATCCCTAGCTTTTATGCAAAGTTTAATAATAGGTTTAAGTAGGATGTTATCATGGTGGGGATTGTGGAATGGTGATCGGAAGCCATAAGCCCTCAATCTTGAATTTGGGAGTATGTGAAGACTAGGAAATGTGATTTTGGTGGGTTTGAAGCAAATGGTTGGGCATGCATGTGACCAATGATGGTTGGTGGGTGTTGTAGGGATATTGTATATTGGCTTGCTGTTTGAAAATTCATGGTGGGGGTAGAGGAATTTCTATTATGGGACCTTGTAGTCGACCATTATCAAATCACTCAGTCCCTAATTCATGTTTAGTTTATCTTGTTCACCAGCTCACACTGATTTCTATTACTCTGGGTTCTAAATTTTTCTTCTGGTAATCATGTTAGAGTCACGAACTTGTTTCTCGAAATAAGGATATGACTTTATGGCCCATACTCTTTTGTTGTCTCAAGGCCTGTCACCTCTTGTCTTTTCCTTCACTTGACTATAGACTCTGTAATACTGTCATTTTATCATTGTCATCCATGTATCACATCTTTCTCATAATGCTTCATTAATTCTCTACTTATTTCCCTACTAGCATTTCTGTCTATCACTTTATTCTGAAAATTTCAACAGAACACTCTTTTGCTTTTAGCTCCTCCTGTTCTATCCACTAGCTCTTCGAGTTGCCTAACATTCTCTCTCTATTAGGAATGGGAGCCACACTAAGATAATATTTATCCCTTCCAGTACCTATCTTTGTAGTACTCATATTTAGATGTACTACTTTAGAGTGCACCATCTGAGTGTCTCACAAGGAGATCTATTACCACGTTTGTAATATCCTTCGAAAATGTCCGCTAACGCTAATAATCCATCCAACATTTTGGGCTACTTTAACCCCAGTTAGATCCTGATATCCTGCCTTCTCTTATACTACTTCTGTTAGCCCCCGTAGGGCAAAAATGAGATGGGTATAGCCAATTGTACATACCTCTGTGATTGTTGAAGGTAACTCAAAAGGCTTATATTCCTCTGCGATAATCTTCATTAGCTGGGTAGCTTGTACCCTTTTTCATCTTGCTTCTTTTACTTGTTGAAACTTGTGTCTACCTTCCGATTCTCTTATACTTTTTTACCATAAGAGTGGATAAATATTCTTGCCTTAAAGCTCCTTATCAAGAACCTTACACATTGTAGTACACGCATGATCTGCTGAAGACCTCACATTTAATCATCATAAGAATCATGCAAAATCGAGTTCCTCTTACTCAACTCTTCCACAGCTATATCTCTTATCAACCGTCTTTCTGGATGTAGGCATCGTCGTATTATGAATAAGATAGAGTTTAGGAAATTGAGTTCTTACAACTGAGCTCTACCACACGATCTAGAGCAAGAAGGAAGAATGAAAGTCCTAAATGCCATGTAGCCTCCTGCTTATAAGTGTTGTGCACGACACACCCATAAACAAGACTCTACTAGACACGACTTGTAGACTCCCTAGGATAGAACTGCTCTGATACCACTTTTGTCACGACCCAAACCGATGGGCCACGACGGGCACCCGGTACCTTACTCAATCAAGTACCAACATAACATATCTTTTCGTATCATACTATCATAGATAACTGAGTCGGAGAAGCTATCGTGAGATAAGTAGAATACAACATGTAATACCAACTTATAAACAGACATACGTGCCTATAAGACCAAAATAACCACTCGTACACTGAACATAGACCAACATGGCCATACAATCTTTTACGTACATGACATCTGTCTACAAGTCTCTAAGAATACATAATTGTCATAAGGGTCGGGACAGAGCCTCGCCATACCAAACAATACACGTCTAAAGCATACTGACCAAACAAGCAACTCCGGAGCAAATGGAGCGCACCAATACCTTCCACTGAGCTGATAGCCTACTTGGAGGACTCTCGACCTGTCTATTGGTACCTGCGGGCATGAAACGTAGTGTCCCCAGGCAAAGGGATGTCAGTACAAATAATGTACTGAGTATGTAAGGAATAAAATCAGTAAATAATAGACATGAGAGAAACATAGAATAAAAGACTCAAAATGTATATCCGAATAGCTATGTGAATCATTTAATATTATAATGTTATGCATATGCGTATAAATGTCATACCATGCATGGGTATATGCGTTCATAACATCATCAAGCCTCTGAGGACATCCCATCATATCATTTAGGCCACTGTGGGCAACATCATCAACGTATACCAGTTGATCAGTGGTGGTGCGTATATAACGCCGTAACATTTTCCCATATCCCATATACATATATATACCTATATATACGCGTATATAATGCTGTCTGGTCATGGGTCAATGTACATGTATAAATGAATGCAATGCATGAGAAGTACGTCAATAAAATCTCTCGGAACATCATAAGACCATTATGCCTTTGATTAAAATCATGAAATAAACTTTATCAAATTACGTATTTTCTGAGACCCATGAACAGATGATAGAATAACAAGACACATGGGGAATCAAGAATATAGACACCCCTAGTATTTCTATGAATAGAGTGCTTTATGAAAGTTCTGCATTTGCTCGTTTCGTTTGTGTCGTACAGATCATGCCAAAAGAAAGAAGGGATAGCCTTAACATACCTGAACCGATTCTCTTGATAATCCCTCTAACACATGCCAATTGTGGCAATTCACGTAATGGCGGATCGAAGTAGGGAAAAAATTTGTATGATATTCTTGAGAAAGATAGCACCATACTCCCTTAAAATTGTAAAATCTCACGTTGCTAAGGTGCTAAGAAATCTCGTTGGAATTTTTGTTTCAAGAAATCTCGTTGAATTCATGTTGCTAACGTTGGAATCCTTGTATGAATTGGTTGAAGATGTTAGGAAAAATCCTCACGATTACTTAAGTTCGAGAAGTCTTATAAGATTTCTCAAAGTTATGAGCTTCTCCATCCGTTGCCTTGTGTTTTGATTCAAGCATCCTTTTCTTGATTTTTTTTTAGAAGTCTTTTACTAAGTGGGTGTGGGCCCACTTGTGGCTTAGTTGGCCAAGGACTTTTCCAAGTTTTGCCACATTTTATATGAATTCAAGAGTCATGTTTATTTAAGGTCTTTGGCTGCCACGTTAATGTCCATTAGGCTTATCCAAAAATCTTGATTAATTTATTGATCTCCCATTAAAAATTAATAATTATCCAATTATCCACATAATTAAGAATTATCTCAAATTACTTAAAATACTACTCACTTTTATCCTACCTTATACAGCTTACTACCATGGTCCTGTGGTACTTTGTATGGCACTATACCATGAATATGGGATATTATAGCTTGGGCCGTATTTTATACCTAAATTGCCAAACTTCAACGGAACTTATTTTCTTTGATTCTCTTACCCTCTCACCTTCGCGAATTAACTTATCACTTATTTGAAATAGCACAATACTTATAATCTCAAGATAATCTCAAGATAATTTCATTCCCGAGCTTACGTCGATTAGCTTACAACAAAACTTTAACGTACGAAAATGCGGGATGAACATAGGTGATCTATTTGCTACAAGTTTCTTGATTTAGGAGCCACGTATATGCGAGGTGACAAGCGTATATGCATAGCAAGGTTATGACCATGTACAATAGAGTTTGACTTGTGATTATGCCTTGTTTTGGACTATGTGAATTTGTTATCTATGTTTTATTGATACTATGACTACGTAATGATTTATAATTATGGCTTAGAAGCATGCTTAAGATATGATTAACCATAGCCATCTTTTAGCCATATGAACTTTTATCCACATTCTTATTGTTAAGTCTAATGCTTTTTAATGGTAATATTTCATATACATATGCATGAGTTGGAGATTTGGATATCGTAGAAAGTTGAGAAATTTGTTACCAAGGACATTATGAGCGGATATTAATTATCAATTATTGATGGAATTATGATTGAAATGGGTTGCACGTTGCAACGATTGATTGATGATCATTAAATATAACATTATCAATGCTTGGATATGGATCTGTTCCTCCAGAGTCAGGTGATTACCCATGTTATCTTGGGTCATGTGAGCGTAGGCACCCAGGATATTTTGTGCTTGTTGGACACGTGGCCTGTGTCAAGCATATAGATTTGTGCTGTGAGTTATTGAGAAAGGATCCTGGGCATGCATATATATATATATATATATATATATATATATATATATATATATATAGAGAGAGAGAGAGAGAGAGACTCATGCAGTGCTTTGATATGAATGTTGTTGCGATGAATCATGCCTGGAATGTGAGGATTGAGGTATTGATATCTTAATTGCTCTCATTATCTGTAAAGCATGCATAAATACTCTATGGATTGTGCTTCTTTGAGATTTTGTACTCATTTGAGGATACCATTCTTACTTTCGTATATTATTTATGATTTACCTGATTTTTGGACTGTTAGTGAGTGTTAATATCGACCCTCTCGCCAGTACTTCTTCGAAGCTAGACTTGATACTTACTGAGTACCGTGGTTTAATACTCATACTATACTTCTGCACATTTTTGTGCAGGTTCTAAGACAGGTATTAGTGGTACCCATTGATCTGAGTAGGATTATTATTGGAGATTTCGTGGTGAGCTGCTTTACTTGATCCTATTCGTAGCACATGGAGTCCCTCCTCCTTACTTATCTAGTTCTGTCTATGTATTCTTTTTCGTACAGATATTTTGATCAGTTGATACTAGTTACTCTTATTAGATACTCGTTATATAGTGACACTGGGTTTTGAGCAATTGTTAGATAATTTTAGTCGTGTTTAGACCTTGTCATTGATTATGTACTCAGGTTACTAATTTGAAATTTATTATGCGTTATTATTTTTATCATGGAACAGTTAATGACTTAATAATTGGATATTGCGATATTGATTTATTGTTGGCTTGCCTAGCAAGTGAGTTAGGTTCCATCATAATCTTTGGTGGGATTTTGGGTCATTGCAGTTAGTATGCTTACTCATTCCTCTTGATTGTATTTTTGCATCCTACCTTGCTTGGTACTGATATACATATGCTTAGTGAGGATGAATGATATTGCACGATGGGTGTTTTTGTTCTATGAGGATGAGTGATATTGCACGACGGATATTTCTGTGCTATGCAGATGAGTGATATTGGCATGATGGGTGTTTTCATGTGATTTGATATGATATTGACACGACGGGTGTTTCCATACAGGTGAGGATGAGAGTTCATAGCATGGCGGATGTTTTCATACATGTGAGGATGGGAGACATGCATTGTATGGTGTCTATGTTTTCCACATATACTCATATATGTATTCTACCTTGATTGTTAACATTACTCGTGTACACCGTACCTAGTTTGTTGTTGTTACTTATGTGCCACCTACTTTGTCTGTTGCTTTTAACTGGGTACATCATGCCTTTTCTGTTATCGTTACTTATGTGCATTTTATCTTGTCTGTTATTGTTACCTATATGCATCCTACCTTGTTTGTCATTGTTGCACATATGCCTTCTACCTTGTTCGTTATTGTCACACATATGCCTTCTACCTTGTTTGCTATTGTTACATCTATGTCTTCTACCTTGTTTGTTGTTGATATATCTATGCGTTTAACTTGTTGTTTATTACTGCTACATCTATGCATTCCACTTTGTTGTTACTGCTATCTGCATGTCTTCTACCTTGCTTGTTACCTTATCTACATGCCTTCTACCTTGCTTGATACTGTTATAAATTAGTTTAGTTGTAAGGCCCCGTAAAAGTTCACCAGGAATTTAAGTTTTTATGGTGCTAAGGTAAGCTAATGTGCCACAACATGGATTTTTGGATTGTGCAATGTATTATGGAGTTGGTAGAAGAATTTGCAAAAAAATGATGATTATGTGGTCCATTATGCTATAGCGGATCTGTTCCGCTGACCACGGAATAACCACGAAATGATTCAGAAGAAACTTAAATTTTGAAGACCATTTTGTGGCAATTATGTTAGCCGCAGATCCATTTTGCTACCGCAGAAATGCATCGCATAATTGACATACCATTTTGTGGCCGTTCTGCTGGCCACAGATCTGTTCTGCTACCACGGAATTGCATCACATAAATGACATCGGGGGGTTATTTTTGGAAATTTTCTAATTCAACTCTATTTTGATATAAGGCCTTAGGGGGTCATTTTATAAGTTATAACTTGATATTTTAGAGAGGGGATAACAATTTAGAGAGAGAGGTAGAAGCTCTAACAATTCAACTCTCTAATTCTTGCTCAAACTTTGGGAATTCAAGAGGGAAACTCACAAGACCTTCCACTTACAAGTTAAGACTTCATCCCTAGCTTTTATGCAAAGTTTAATAATAGGTTTAAGTAGGATGTTATCATGGTGGGGATTGTGGGATGGTGATCGGAAGCCATAAGCCCTCAATCTTGAATTTAGGAGTATGTGAAGACTAGGAAATGTGATTTTGGTGGGTTTGAAGCAAATGGTTGGGCATGCATGTGACCAATAATGGTTGGTGGGTGTTGTAGGGATATTGTATATTGGCTTGCTATTTGAAAATTCATGGTGGGGGTAGAGGAATTTCTATTATGGGACCTTGTAGGCGATTTCGCATATTAGGTGTTTGATGAAATGTCAGAAAGGGCTAAATCTAAGAACACCTTCCTAATTATGGTTAAATTTGGTTATGTTTCTATAGATTGAGGTTGCAAGGAGTGTGGGACGTTGTAGTAACTCTAATAGAAATCCTAATTGAGGTATGTGGGCTAAACCCCCTTTATAGAATCAGAATCCATGAGTTCCTCGTAAATTCCAAATATTGTCGTTGTAACTATTGCATAGGATTTGAATCCATGTTTCAATTGTAAATTACCATGATCTCCTTTGTAAGTATTTCCAATGTGTTTGAGTTCTTACATACTCATAAGTTAAAGCTAAAGACATCATGCTCCCCTTTGGAAAAAGTGTTCCGAGAATAAATTGTGTATGAATCGCTTAAAATTCTAAATTGTGCTTCAATTGCCTATCATTATTCTCAACTCTTTGAAATAAATTCAATGTGTTTAAGTCACTCATTACTAATGAACTTAAAGCTATTATTTTCGGAATGTCTATATATTGGTGTTTATGATAATGATCATTGGATGTAAAGACATGAAAGTGTGAAATATGAAATGCGGCCATCGTGCCATGAATGACGAACATTATGTATGGCCAAGAGTGCCAATGAAATGAAGATGTTGTAAATGGTTAGAAGTGATAACGAAGCTATATATGGTATGAAAGGCTATGAAATGAATACATTTATATTTCAATTCCCTTTGTATACAAAAATATTTTTGGGAGTATCATTAGCGAGCTGAGGAAGGCTGGGTTATAAAGGCCCACACCTGAAACTACACGTGTCGGTGTAGGAGTTGAGTGATGGATTAATTCCCGTGGTATATTGTAGTGAGATTATTCCCCTTAATTGGGATGAGGTGATTGCTAGCAAAAGTTGATGTAGACTTACACGGCATATGTGGGGAGATGACCTAGCCAATCGGGTGGCAATCAGATGCTATGTCGCGCCCATGGGGTTCCTCCTTCTTATTATTGTATTTGATTTGCATCACATGTCTATCCATATTCATTCATGGAGATATGGCTTAGCCGATCGAACTGTGATCAGATTCCATGCCTCATGCATGTTGAGATGATTGGTGGCTAATGATCTCCCAACCAAAATTGTTAATACTTAATTGGAATTGATTATGTTTTAACTTGGCATTTAGTATTACTTGAGTTCTTTATTGATTCCATGTTTACCTCCTTTTATGTTAGTATTCTACTCCATGAGAGGGTATTTAGTTTTACATACTAGTACTATTCCATATGTACTAACGTCCCTTTTATCGGGGGCGCTGCATCTTTAATGGATGTAGGTGGTTCGTCAGCAGGCATCTTTGACCCTCATTAGCAGTTACCCTCTACTTAGCCAATTTTGGTGAGCCCTACCATATTCAGGGGCCTTATGTTACTTGATATTGTACATTGTGTGTTGAGGTACAGTCGGGCCTTGTCACCGGCACTTTCATACTACTTTTCTGTTATACTTAGAGGCTCCGTAGACATGTTATGGGTGGTGTTAGATTTGGGGTAATGAACTAGAAATGTTGTAGTTGTCAAATATGTTTTCCCCTCGTAACTATGAACTTGTAATATTTTGAAAATTATAAATGAAGCTCCTATAATAATGGAAAAAGGATGTGGTACACTTTACTTTTCTCATGTCTATTTCTTGTTACTATTTTTTAAATTGTTCATGGGGTAAGGTTGGGTAGAAGGCAGCAAGTAGGCTAGATTGACTAGGATGTCTTGGTCGAACGCCGGTCGCGCTCCCCAAGGTCGAGGTATGACAAGCTTGGTATCAGAGCCTAAGGTTTTATAGTGTCCTAGGATGTCTTGGAGCCGTGTCTAGTAGAGTCCTTATCAGTGTGTTGTCGACCACATCTTTAATTAGGTTGTCACAACCTGGGCATTTAAGAATGTCACCCTTCTTTGAAATCCTAGATCGTGCTATAGAGCTCAAGGTAGGAAGCTAATATCCCCATTGTATCTCCTTTATGAGATGAGTAATCCATGAGTTCGAAGCAGTAAGGAGGGAGTGACCCCGCCATTAAATCTGGGGGAGATTGCACATGAGTTCATTGGGATAATGGATCGAGCTGTGGAGGGATTGGAAACACTAGTTGATAGGGGAAATTCCCTTGTTCCCCTTAATGTCACCACGCCACCTGATCACGCGGTGCGAGCACCTAGGAAACGAAAGAGGATTTTTTGTACCAATAAGCCAAAATGTCCGATTTGTAAGATATGCCACCTGGGGATATGCTGGATGACTCTTGAAATATGTTATGGTTGTCGAAAGAGGGGGCACAAGAAGGACAAATGCCTCAGGCTAGGTACCCCCAGCCAGGTCTGCCCGGCGTGTGATAAGGATCATTTGGCGTCTTGTCGGAAGTATGCTCATGAACGTTTTAGGGGCGGCAAGCTTGGGCAATTCCAAGGGCCCACACAACAAGCTGTTACAGAGATTGTTAACCCTCCCGCGATGAAGTCCAAAAGGAAAGGCAGGGAGGATGCTCATGGTGTAAGCAAAATAGATGGTACCAAAGATCTCACCAGTGAGATGAGCTAGCCTAGCAGATCTTATCCTCATTGCGTGAAGTGTAGGAGGTTTCATTTGGGGGTATGCCGCTATTGTACCATTACATATTATGGGTGTGGAGTCGAGGGGCATTAGTTAAGGCACTGCCCCTATAACGACCCAGCTGGCTATTTTGAGTATTTTAGCCCTGATCCCCTATTTATTATCTCCTCTATGTTATATTGTAGTTATGCAACTTGTTGGGGTGTTTGGTTTTGGTTTCAGGTGAGTTTCGGAGTGAAATGGGATACATAGTCCCTAAGTTGGAGGTTTAAGTTGAAAGAGTTGACAGTAGTTTGACTTTTTTGTAAACAACTCCAGAATGGAGTTTTGAAGGTTCCAAAAGCTCCGTATAGTGATTTTAGACTTAGGAGCATGTCTGGATGTTGATTTGGAGGTCTGTAGGTCGTTTTGGCGTGAATTGGCAAAAGTTAGAAAGTTAAAGGTTTGGAAGGTTGGAAAGTTTGACCGAGAGTTGACTTTATTGATATCGGGATCGAATACCGATTCTCGAAGTTAGAATAGGTCTATCATGTTACTTATGACTAGTGTGCAAAATTTGAAGCCAATCGGAGTTGTTTTGGTATGAATCGGCATTAGTTTTGGAATTCGGAAGTTCATAGTTTCAATAGGCTTTAATTGAGTTGCGATTCATAGAATCGATGTTGTTTGATATGATTTTTGGCCTCGAGTAGGTCTGTTAGGTGTTTTGGAAATTGTTGGTATAATCGGACGGGGTCTTGTGGGCCCCAGGTGTGATTCAGAGTGAATCCGCAACTAATTAGAGTTAGTCTCTATTGCTGAAGTTGCTGGTTTTCTACTGACCTGGTTTCCTTCTACGCATTCCCGAAGGTTTTCCCGCGATCGCGTAGAGTCTTTAGGGGTTGCTGGTATTTTTCCCTTCACGTTCGCGAAGGTGAGGATGCGATCGCGAAGTTGACTGAGTTTGTTCATCACGAACGCGTAAGGTAAACCGTGTTCGCATATAAGGAAGGTGAGGCTATGGGCTGAGGCAGGTTTGTGCTACGCGTTCGTGTGGCCTTGGACGCGGTCGCGTGGGAAGAGACAGCTTGTTCATCACATTTGTGATTTGTTTCACGCGATCGCGAAGTGTAATTTTTTGAGCTAGGCAGAATTGTGATACGCGATCGCGAGTCTTTGTCCGCGATCGCGATAAAGGGCAACTGGGCAGCAGAATTTAAGTTCCAAAATGTGGGTTTTATCTCATTTTTCATAATTTGGATCTAAAGAGCTCGGTGTGAGGCGATTGTTCGAGAACATTTCAAGGAAATCATTGGGACCCGGATTGAACTATATTTCATGAATCTATTATTATTTTCATCATCTAATTAGTGATTTGAGTTGGAAATAAGGAGAAAAATTGTGAAAACTTCCTAGACTAAGTTTTTATGTTTTGAAAGGCGATTTGAGGTCGTATTCGAGTAATTCTTGTGTGGTTGGACTCGTTATCGAATGGGTATTTTTGTATTTTATAATTGTGGTCGGGTTCCCAGACGCAGGCTCGGGTTGACCTTTTGAGTTGACTTTTTATTTCTTTGCAAAGATCATAATTTTATTATTCAAAATAGTTTCCTATAGTTTATATTTATGGTATGAAGTTGTTTTGGCTAGATTCGAGTCGTTCGGAGTTGGATAATCGAGGGAAAGGCCTATTAGTGGATTGAATTAGCGTGTTTTGAGCTAAGTGTCTTGCCTAACTTTGTGTGGGGGAATTTCCCCTTAGGATTGGTGTTATTTTTTTATAATTGTGATGTGTGGAAGCCGTGTACGCAAGGTGACGAGTGGGTTCACGGACTAAATGTGGAACTTTACCGGTTCTAGCTATGTAGATTCCTTTCATATCTTAATTGAGTTATCTTAACATGTTATCTTCATCATCATTAATCTATTTCACATGCTCTACTTGTCTTAGATCTTATTTGTTAATTGCACTACATGTTTAGTTGAAGTTCTTGTTTGCTTTATTCCATATTCATTACTTAACCGTTAAATTCTTACTTGAAGTTGTTATTCTTGGAATATCTTGTTGTTGAAATTGGTATTGAGTTAAGGTTGAGATTCATATTGAGGCAAAGTGTCAAGTTGTGAAATACTGTTCTTGTTGAGTTATTCACTTCCGGTTATTATTGTTGAAACTCTTGTGTACATTGTGGTTGAGCCTTGGGCTATTTATTGTGCAAACACCATTGTTGTTGATTTTTGTGGCAAGTTGTGATATTGGGCACTTGAGGAGTGAATGGTGATATGTTGTTATATTGATACGCATGCGGTGGTATAAGGTTTTGGGATTGAAACGGATGCGGTGGTATAACGTGGGATTGATACGCGTGGCTAGTAGGGGAACTACTAGAAGCCACGCGGTGTGATAAGGTGGGCTAAAACGCGGGAAGCTATTTCGGGAAAAAAAAATTCAAAACTAAATGCAAGGCTCCCGCAGTGATATAAGGAAAGATTGTGAATTGTTTTGTGATTTGAGACTACAAGACGGTACCTCGGTAGTGACTCTTGTTGACAGTTTCTATTTCTTCACTTGTGTTTTGTTGTTTTATTCCGTGTATTTCTTTAATTTGTCTCATTCCTTATGTTGTCATTATTTCATTGTTATACACTTGTTCAGTTTCTTATTTATTCCAGAAGGGACTTGACCTGACCTCGTCACTACTCTACCGAGGTTAGGCTTGGCACTTACTAGGTACTGTTGTGGTGTACTTATACTACGCTTCTGCATATCTTTTTGTGCAGATCCAGGTACCTCCTACCAGTCCAGGCACTAGTGAGAGCTCAGCTTCGAAGACTTCAAATTATTCATGTCGGCGTCCGCAAGCCATGGAGTCCCCCTCTACCTAGATTACTTTATTTCCTTATACATTTATAGGCACTGATGTATAGAGATATTCAGTATCACTTCATAGAGCATGTGACTTGTACTCGTCGGGTTTTGGGAATCTGTGTATGCTGAGTAGCGGAGTTTTCTTTATATCAGTTGTTGAGTTTCGAGACTTTAATTATTATTTTTGTTAATATTGCATGTATGTTAGGCTTACCCAGTCGAGATTAGGTATCATCACAACATCCCACGGAGGGAAATCAGTTAAGGCACTGCCCTGGAAACCAAAGGTCATCAAGTAAGTCACTCATTAGTACATCATTATGAACACCACATAAATTTCCTTGTCATATTGAAGAGCCAAACATAAATATGAACTTAAAAAGACATTGAGTCACAAAACATTGAGTCACAAAATATTGCATGTACCCACTTTTTGGACGAGATGCATTATTCGTGAAGCCTCTTTACCGCAATTCTCTTACACACAACCTCTTAAGGAATTGAGTTCTATAATGATTTCCTTGAATCGAATTATGAACCTAGGTTAATATTTTGCACTTACTTCCCCAAATTCCCAACAACGGAATATACCTGACGAATTTATTATAGAACCTTCTATTTCACATAAATAACATCTGCTCGCTTATGCACCCACCTCCCTATTATTAACCTACATGACATCAAGTTAATGTAAAGCAACCTTGTGTTGAGGTCTTTCTTAACCCACTCTCTCCCATGCGTATGTGGCTCATAGGATTTAAAGAATCACTTTACTCCCTTTGTGAACATTATCATGAACCCTTTTGACTGTCTAAGCGACATAAGAGCATATCTCAGCACATATCATATGTGTATATGTTATTAGAAAGGGTCACTTGTCCGCATAAGGCTTCACCGAAACTTGAGAACCTCACAAAATCGTCATAGGAAGATCTTTTGTTTTCCCACCTCAGTGTGACTTTTAGTCCACCTAGTTCCATCCTTAGTAAGTAACTCACCTTGTTCCTAATATTGTAGCTACCAATGACATGACCTGGTATTGTAGCTTGAGAGTTATTATGGCAAAAATGTGTCTTGCTCATAATAAGTGTTCATCCTCTCTTTTCACCTTTGCGACATGTTCTGACTATTCTCCCTTAGTTGTAAATTTATTGCGCTAGTCCCTTGGCACTTGGTAGGATACTCATGAGGGAGAGTGTCCTTCCATGTATCGCTCTAGCACTTTCCTTCTCATAAGGGTTTTTAATAGGCTCCCCATCACATCCAAATACACTTTTAGGTTACTATAGCATCACATATGTTTCTCATACTTGTCCTATCTCTCTTCGGTGTTTAGGTACTTTCCAAGTCACAAACCTGTTATGGGCTCATTATGAACACTCGCAAACCTTCCCCGTCTACTCTATAATACTTCCTCGAGTTCCACTATCTTTAACACTCTTCTTCTAGGATCGCTTACCCTGTCATATACATTTTCATATGCGGAGAGTTTACCTTCTTTAGCATTCCACATTCGTGGGTGGACAGGGGTTCATCTTTTGCATTTCTCTCCGGAGCATCACATTAACCACTATAACCCATCTAAACCATGCATAATGTCACCCCCAATATTAAGATGTCATAGGTACATGGTCTCACTCTTGTGTGGTTGAACTTAAGTAGCCTTACCGCGACCTTTCCTTCCCTACTTGGGGTGGACATTCCATATTTTGTGTCACGACCCTAATTTCCCCGAGGATGTCGTGATGGCACCTAGTCTCTATGACTAGGTAAGCCTAACAAATAATAATAACTTAGCAGAAAACAAGTATCAAAATACTAAAACAAAGCTGAATAATTGATATAACCTTCCGATACAAAACATAATCTCAACAATACGCTCCCCGAAACTGGTGGAACAGAGTCATAATCTCTATAGAGTAAAACTAGGATAACTACTATATCACTGTCTGAAAGAACAACAACAGTAAACAAAATAAAAGGGAAGGTGACTCCGAGGCCTGCGGACATGGAGTAGGTATACCTTAAAGTCTCCCAAGCAGCATCTCAATCAACTCTAGTGTCCAGCACGGGCATACGTACCTGGATCTGCACAAAAATGTGCAGAAGTGTAGTATGAGTATACCACAACGGTACTCAGTAAGTATCAAGCATAACCTTAGTAGAATAGTGATGAGGCCGTATCAAGACACCTACTAAGATATAAAAAAAGCAGTATGAAAATGTAATACGGATATAAAATGGAAAGTGGAGAAATAACTGATACAAAATAAGATAGTAACATGAACTAATGCCAAAATTTAAACATGGAAATAGCAAAAAAGAATCAACTAAAGAGAACTACACTGATCAATACGGACAACAGCTGCTAGAACAATAAAGAATGAAACAACAAGAAATGTTCCCATCATAACTCTTTGCAACATGAAATAAACAACAAGAATCACAATGAGGTACCGCCTCGTGTATAATGAAATCACAACTGAGGTACCGCCTCGTATAATCAGGAATCACAACTGACGTACTGCCTCGTATTCACATTCTAAATTGCAATCACAGTCTTTCCCTATACCGCCGTATGTGCCTTACATTTGAAATAGGTTTTGAAAAATAGTTTCCCGAAATAGCTACACGCACTTTAGCCCACCTTAAGACATCGCGTGGCTTCACGTAGTTCCCCTAAAAGCAACACGTACATAAGTCCCGCATTATACCACCGCATGCACATCAACCCCAAGTCTTATACCGCTGCATGCGCCTCAATATCACATTACAATAACAACTCGCACCACATGTGCTCATATATCACAATTTGCCAACAATCCATAATATCAATGTTTCCACGATAATAGCCCACGGCTCCACCACAATGGGTACAAGAATATCAACAATAACAATGAAAGTAAAATGCTCAAAAGGAAGATGTTTCAACAATAACAATTTTGCCTCAGCGTGATAACGGCTTTCACCACTACGACACCAATAATTCAACAATGAGAGACAATGCAAAACCACGATGTTAAATAAGAATAACTCACAATGGAAAAGATAATGTGTAGCAATAACTTCAAATAATGGGAGTCAACAATGAAAGAGATAACATGAACAATAACTTCAAGTAATGGTAATCAACAATGAAAGAGGTAACATGAACAATAACTTCAATTAATGATAATCAACAACGAATGAGATAACATGTATAATGACCTCAAACAATGATAACCAACAATGAAGAGATAGCATGTGACAATAAAAGAGGCAACAAGTTCAACTAAAGTATGAGAGCAAATTCTCAATTAGGAGGTAGAACAAGTGTTAACGAAATCATCTAAGGCATGTAAGGATAGACTAACACAAGTAAGAATAGATTGACTAAGATAATTAGAACATGATATGGCATTCAATTAAAGCATGAAAATAGTCTAAGTAGCATAAACCGATCAAATACCACGTACAACCTGTGTACCCACTCGTCACCTTGCGTACACGGATTTCAATTAGCACAATTGAATCAAACAATACCAATCCTAAGGGGTAGTTCCCCCACATGAAGTTAGGCAAGACACTTACCTCAACTAGGCCAATACAACACTCAGAAATGGCTTTTCCCTTAAAATCCGCCTCCACGCGGCTCAAATCTAACAAAAATTGACTTAATATCATAAATCAATGTTAGGGATTCAATTGCAATAGATAAAGCTAAGGTTTTACACTTTTCCCAAAAAGTCAACCCGGGGCTCGCCCGATAAAAACTCGGGTCCAATGGTAGATTCCGTCTACACATGACCCCGCGAGTTCATATATGTGATTAGTTTCAAAATCCAAGTCCAAATCAACTCTCAAAACTCAATTTCTTATTTTTCAAAAACTTGACAAAGTATAATATTTTTTCACTTTGATTCACATGATTTTGATGTTAAAATATAAGATATGTTGATGGAATATGGTTAGAAATATATTAGAATCGCTTACCCAAGGTTTGTAGATAAAAATCCCCTCTCCAAGTCACCTCCTACCGAGTCTAAGGTTCAAAAATGAGAGAATAAATTCAAAAATCTCGTCTCCCGACCCTTTAACCAGCTGTAGATGTTGCATTTATGACACAGGGTTCGCAAATGCAAACCCTCACAATTGCGGACTAGGATTTGCAAATTAGCCTTACGCATCATCGCATTTGCGAGAAAGGCTTCACAATTGTGATGCTGGAAATATTGCAAAAGCGAACAATTGTTCGCAATTGCGAACACTGTCCAATTTCTGCTGCCTTCGCAAATGCGAAGAGGAAGTGGCATTTGCGACAATTGCCCCTCTTCTGTCATCTTCGCAAATGCAACCCTGGTGTTTGCATTTGCGACACCAGAGCACCAGACACAAAATTTTGCCATTTTCAGTCCAAACCACTTCGGAACATGTCTGAAACTCATCCGAGCCCTCGGGGCTCCAAACCAAATATCAACACAAGTCTAAACACGTCATACGAACTCGTTCGTGAGATCAAAACACAAAAATAACATCTAAAACTATGAATTGAACTCTTAAACGCATGAATTTCAGAGAAATTTTCAAGAACTTCTAGAATTATAACTAAATGTCTGAATCCTACCAAATCAACACCAAATGATACCATTTTTTGCAGACAAGTTCTAAATACTATAATGAACCAATTCCAAGTCCCAAAATCAAATTCCGAGCTTTATAGCTAAAAGACAACCTACAGTTAAGCTTTTCAACTTTAAATTGCCAACTTTCGGCAAATTAACATAAATCAACCTTCGGACTTTCAAAATCAATTCCGGGCATACACCCAAGTCTGAAATCACGATACGAAGCTATCGGAGCCATAAAAATACAGTTTCGGGGTCGTTTTCACAAAAGTCAAAGTTTGGTCATTATTTCTAATTCAACCTTCTAAGTCAAGAATCGAAGGGTCCAAATCAACCCGAAAGCTTCTCGGAACGTAACTAACCAACCATGCAAGTCATAAAACCATAAACACATATGTGAAGCATGAAAAGGGGAAACGGGGTACAATTACACAAAATGACCGATCGGGTCATTTCATTCTCCCCCTCTTAAAACAAACGTTCGTCCTCGAACGTGCATAAGGACATACCCGAAGTGGTGAATAGATGAGGATAACGACTCCACATGGCGTGCTCAGTCTCCTAGGTCACCTCCTCGACTGGATGACCCATCCATTGAACCTTCACTGAAGCAATATTCTTTGATCTCAACTTCTGGACATGTCGGTCCAAGATAGCCACAGGCTCTTCAATATAAGTCAAATCCTCGTCGAATTGGAACATCGGATGAACTGCAGATAAACTAGGTGGCAAAGCAAGTTTGTAAGCCACGTCCCCAATCCTCTCAAGGATCTCAAAAGGTCTGATATACCTAGGGCTCAACTTGCCCTTCTTCCCGATCCTCATCACACCCTTCATGGGTGAAACCCGGAGCAAGACTCGCTCTCCAAACATGAATGCAACATCGCGAACCTTCCGATCTGCATAACTCTTCTGTCTAGATTGGGCTATACGAAGCCGATCCTGGACCATCTTGACCTTCTCCAAGGCATCTCAAATATTCGTGCCTAATAACTTAACCTCTCCCGGCTCAAACCACCCAACTAGAGAACGATAACGTCTCCCATATAGAGCCTCATACGAAGCATCTGAATACTCGACTGGTAGTTGTTGTTGTAAGCAAACTCCACAAGTGGCAAGAACTAATCCCAAGCACCCCCAAAATCCATAACACAGGTGTGAAGCATATCCTCCAATATCTAAATAATGCGCTCGGACTGTTCGTCCATATGAGGGTGAAATATTGTACTCAACTCAATTTGAGTGCCTAACTCACGTTGTACAGCCCTCTAGAAATGTAATGTGAACTGTGTACCTCGGTCAGAGATGATGGATACTGGTACGCCATAAAGTCAGACAATCTCACAAATATAAACCTGAGCCAGCTGCTCTGAAGAATAGGTAGTCACTACCGGAATGAAATGAGCCGACTTGGTCAACCTGTCCACAATCACACATACCGCGTCAAATTTCTTTTGAGTCTGTGGGAGCCTAACAACGAAGTTCATGGTGACACGCTCCCATTTCCACTCGGGAATCTCAAGCCGCAGAGGCAAACCACCCAGTTATTGATCCTTATACTTCACCTACTGACAATTTAGGCATCGAGCTACATACTCCACTATGTCCTTCTTCATCATCCTCCACCAATAGTGCTGACTCAAGTCCTGATATATCTTGGTGGCACCCGGATGAATGATTACCGCGAACTTTGGGCCTCCTGAAGAATCAACTCACGCAAACCATACACATTGAGCACACATAACCGGCCCTGCATCCGCAATACACCGGCATCTCTGATAGTAACCTCCTTGGAATCATCGTGCTGAATCGTATCCTTGAGGACAAACAAATAGTGGCCGTCATTCTGATGCTCTCTAATACAATCATATAGAGAAGATCTAGAAACCACGCAGGCAAGAACTCGACTACGCTCAGAAATATCCAATCTAACAAACTGGTTGGCTAAGGCCTGAACCTCCAATGCTAATGGCCTCTCCGCTGCCGGTAGATATGTTAAACTACCCAAACTCTCCGCCTTTTGACTCAAGGCATCGGTCACCACATTGGCCTTCCTAGGATGATATATAATGGTGATAGCATAGTCTTTAAGCAACTCTAACCACCTCTGCTGCCACAAGTTAAGTTCTTTCTATTTGAACAAATATTGTAGACTCTGATGGTTGGTAAAGACCTCACAAGGGACACCGTAGAAATAATGTCGCCAAATCTTCAATGCGCGAACAATGGCTGCCAACTCCAAGTCGTGGACTGGATAATTCTTCTCATGGGTCTTTAGCTATCTAGATGTGTAGGAAATCACCCTACCATCTTGCATCAACATCGCGCCAAGGCCAACATGTGATGCATCACAATACACAGTATAGGACCCCGATCCTATAGGCAACACCAATACTGGGGATGTAGTCAAAGCAATCTTCATCTTTTGAAAGCTCACCTCACACTTCTCGGACCATCTGAACAGGGCACCCTTCTGGGTCAACATGGTCATAGGTGCAGCAATAGATGAGAAACCCTCTATGAAACGATGATAATACCCGGCCAAACCAAGGAAACTCTAGATCTCAGTGGCTGAAGACGGTCTAGGCCAACTCTACATTGCTTCAATCTTCTTCGGATCTACCTTGATCCCTTCACTCAATACCACATGACTCAAAAACACCACTGAATCATGCCAGAATTCACACTTTGAAAATTTTGCATACAACTTATTCTCTCTCTAGGTCTGGAGCACGATCCTCAAGTGCTGCTCATAATCTTCCCAACTGCGGGAGTACACCAAGATGTCATCAATAAACAAAATGATGAACGAATCAAGATAAGGATATAATACATTATTCATTAGATGCGTAAATATTGATGGGGTATTGGTCAGCCCAAATGACATCACGAGGAACTCGTAGTGACCATACAGAGTCCTAATGGCAGTCTTCGGAATATCCTGATCCCGAATCTTTAGTTGGTGATAACCTGACCATAAATCAATCTTTGAGAACACTCTAGCACCCTGAAGCTGATCAAACAAGTCATCAATGCATGAAAATGGATACTTATTCTTTATTGTAACCTTGTTCAACTACCGATAATCAATACACATGTCCATAGAACCATCCTTCTTCTTCACAAACAAGACCGGAGCACCCCACGGTGACGCACTAGGCCGAATGAAACCCTTATCAAGTAACTCTTGCAATTGCTCCTTTAACTCTTTCAGTTCCATTGGGTCCATATGATATGGTGGAATAGAAATGGGTTGAGTGCCTGGCAACAAGTCAATACTAAAATTGATATCCCTATCGAGCAGCATGCCTGGAAGATCCTCTAAAAATACATTTGGAAAGTCTCTTACTACCAAAACTGACTCAACGATAGAAGTATTAGCACTGATATCTCTCACAAAGGCTAGATAAGTATCACAACCCTTCTCAACCATCCGCTGAGCCTTTAGAAATGATACAACCCTACTAGGAACATAATCCAATGCACCCCTCCACTCTAACTGTGGTAAGCCTAGCATAGTCAGCGTCACAGTCTTGGCGTGACAATCTAGAATAGCATGATAGGGCGACAACCAGTCTATACCCAAGATAAAATCAAAGTCTACCATACTAAGTAATAGTAGATTAACTCTAGTCTCAAAACCACCAATAACAACTAAACATGATCGATACACACGGTCCACAATAATAGAATCTCCCACAAGTGTGGACACATAAATAGGAGAACTCAAAGAATCACAAGATATATCCAAATACGAAGCAAAGTAAGATGACACATATGAATAAGTGAATCCCGGATCAAATAAGAATGATGCATCTCTATGGAAAACTGGAACCATACCTCTAATGACTAAGTCTGAGACAGTTGCATTGGTCCTACCCGGAAAAGCATAGAATCTGGCCTGGCCTCCCCTCTAGAGTGACCTCTACCCGCCCATCCCCCGCCTCTAGCTGGCTGTGAGGGTGGAGCGGCAATTGGGGAAGCAACCATGGCCTGGGAAGTATGTGGACCTGACTGAATCCGTGGAGCCTGAGTAGCCTGGGGATGTGCACCCCTCCTTAGTCTGGGGCAGTCTCTAACCATGTGGCGGGTATCATGACTCTCAAAGAAAGCTCTTTGTGGGCGTGGCTGCTGGGACTGGCTCGAGCCTGGTCGGCTGGACTAACCGCTGAAGGCGCCCGGTGCAGAAGGTGCACTAGAAAGTGGCTGAGCAAAGTGTGCAACCTTAGACCTCGGAATACCCGGAGCACCACTAGAAGCTGGGAGTGCTAAATTTATTGGATGACTCATATAGTCTCTACCATGACGGGATATAGCTACAGTGTGATCACCACTAAATCCTGCCATACCTCGAGGCCTCCTGGCCTCCCTATGATCTCTCTCATGGACGCGCATACCCTCCAACCTCCATGCAGTCTAAACCACCTACTGATATGGAGTATCCATCTCTAACTCTCTAGCCATGCTAAATCTAATACCATAGTTGAGCACCTCAATAAATCGACGGACTCGCTCTTTGACTTAGGAAACCAAGGTAGGTGCATGTCCAGACAAATCACTGAATTAGATAACATACTCTGACACTGTCATGGTACCTTGGCGCAGCTGCTCAAACTCCGCACGCCATGCATCCCAAAGGGTCTGAGGGACAAACTCTTTCAAGAATAACTCTAAAAATCGAGCCCATGTAAATGAAGCTGCCTCGGCTGGGCTATCCTCCTCATATACTCGCCACCACTGGTATGCCGCTCCGGACAGCTCGAAAGTAGTGAAAGCAACCCCGCTCATCTCCCAGATACCCATAGTGTGGAG
The DNA here is from genome assembly GCF_000715075.1 of Nicotiana tabacum. NCBI lineage: Eukaryota > Viridiplantae > Streptophyta > Magnoliopsida > Solanales > Solanaceae > Nicotiana > Nicotiana tabacum. The sequence goes on from NC_134100.1 coordinate 51,689,574, forward strand.
AATACGGTGGCACTCCTCAAGAAAATTGTGTGCATCCTCTAAAACCAAACCACTGAAAGTAGGGGTGGTACTTCTTGAACCTCTTGAGCCTAAGCTGCTCCTCCTCAGATGTTGTTGCCCTAACCACAGGCTGAACCGGAGCAATAGACTGTACCGGTATAATCTTTGGCACCTGATCGACCTGGACCCGCTGCTCTTGAGTATGGGTCGTGGGAGTGAGTGCTCCTCCCCCAGGCTGAGATGTGGCTGGTGCAAGTGGAATCAACCCCGCCTGAGCTAAGTTACCGAGCATGCTCAAGAACTGTGTGAGGGTCTCCTGAAGTGTTGGGGGCAACAGGCTCCTCGAGTGCCTGTCCTCCAGCTAGAGCTACTTGTTGCTCCTCTGTCGCAGCTCAGGCAGGTGCTCTGGCTGCACCACGTGCCCCTCCTCGGCCTCTGCCCCAGCCCCGACCTCTTGCGACTCTAGCAGGGGGCGTGGGTGTCTGATCGTCGGATCCAGCAATGCGTGTCCTCACCATCTGTGAGAATAGAAAGTCAAAGATTCAGTTTTCGAGCCAACCAATTCGCACAATAAAGAATCAAAGAAGTGAAGTTTCCTAGCAGTTATGTAGCCTCTCGAAGATAAGTACAGACGTCTTTGTACCGATCTGCAAGTCTCTACTAAACTTGCTTATGACTCGTAACACCTATGAACCTAGAGCTATGATACCAACTTGTCACGACTCCAATTTCCCTCCGTAGGATATCATGATGGCACCTAGTCTCTACGACTAGGTAAGCCTAACAAATAATAATAACTTGGCAGAAAACAATTATCAAAATACTAAAGAAAGCTAAATAACTAATATAACCTTCCGATACAAAACATAATCTCAACAATACGCTCCCCAAAACTGGTGGAACTGAGTCATAAGTTCTATAGAGTAAAACTAGGATAACTACTACATCATTGTCTGAAAGAACTACAACAGTAAATAGAATAAAAATGGAAGGTGACTCTGAGGCCTGCAGATGTGAAGCAGGTATACCTTGAAGTCTTCCAAGCAGCAAATCAATCAACATTAGCGTCCGGCACGGGCAGACATACCTGGATCTGCACAAAAATATGCAAAAGCATAGTATGAGTACACCACAACAGTACCTAGTAAGTATCAAGCCTAACCTCAATAGAGTAGTAACGAGGCCAGGTCAAGACACCTACTAGGATATAAATAAGCAGTATGAAAATATAATACGGATATAAAATGGAAAGTGGAGAAATAACTGATACGAAATAAGATAGTAACATGAACTAATACTGGAATTTAAACATGGAAATAGCACAAAAGAAGCAACTAAAGAGAACTACATCGATCGTATACGAACAACAACTGCTAGAACAATAAAGAATGAAACAACAAGAAATATTCCCACCATAACTCTTTGCAACATAAAATAAACAGCAAGAATCACAACGAGGTACCGTCTCGTGTATAATGAAATCACAACCGAGATACCACCTCTTATAATCAAGAATAACAACCGAGGTACCGCCTCTTATTCATATTCTCAATTGCAATCACAATCTTTCCTTATACCGTCGCGAGAGCCTTACAATTGAAATAGATTTTGAAAACAGGTTTCCGAAATAGTTACACGCACTTTAACCCAACTTGTGATGCCGCGTGGCTTCACGTAGTTCCCCTACAAGAAACACGCACATAAGTTCCACCTTATACCATCGCATTCACATCAACCCCAAGCCTTATACCGCTGCATGCGCGTCAATATCACATTACAATAACAACTCGCACCACATGTGCCCATATATCATAATTTGCCAAAAATCCACAATGTCAATGTTTCCACAATAATAGCCCACAGCTCCACCACAACGGGTATAAGAATATCAACAACAACAATGAAAGTAAAATGCTCAAAAGGAAGATGTTTCAACAATAACAATTTTGCCTCCAGCGTGATAACGACTTTCACCACTTCAACGCCAATAACTCAACAATGAGAGACAATGCAAAACCACGATGTTAAATAAGAATAACTCACAATGGAAGAGATAATGTGCAGCAATAACTTCAAATAATGGGAGTCAACAATGAAAGAGATCACATGAACAATAACTTCAATTAATGATAATCAACAACTAGAGAGATAACATGTATAATGACCTCAAACAACTATAACCAACAATGAAGAGATAGCATGTGACAATAAAAGAGGCAACAAGTTCAACTAAAGCATGAGTGCAAATTATCAATTAGGAGGTAGAACAAGTGTTAACGAAATCATTTAAGGCATGTAAGGATAGACTAACACAAGTAAGAATAGATTGACTAAGAGAATTAGAACATGATATGGCAATCAATTAAAGCATGGAAATAGTCTAAGTAGCCTAAACCGGTCAAATACCACGTATAACCTGTGTACCCACTCGTCACCTTACGTACATGGATTTCACTTAGCATAATTGAATCAAACAATACCAATCCTAAGGGGTAGTTCCCCCACACGAAGTTAGGCAAGACACTTACCTCAACTAGGCCAATTCAACACTCGAAAATAGCTTTTCCCTTAAAATCCGCCTCCACACGGATCAAATATAACAAAAATCCACTTAATATCATCAAACAATTCTAGGGAATTCAATTGCAATAGATAAAACTAAGATCTTTAAACTATTCCCAAAAAGTCAACAAAATGTCAACCTAGGCTTGCCCAATCAAAACCCGGGTCCAATAATAGATGTCGTCTGTAACGCCCCGACCTCGGGGAGCGCAACGAGCGCTCATCCGAGATAACCTGTGGGTTGTTCAATGCAAACACCACCGCCGCAAGCTCTAAATCATGTGTTGGATACTTCTTTTCATGATTCTTGAGTTTCTCAGAAGCATAGGCTATCACCTTGCCATGTTTCATTAATACATACCCAAGTCCGATTCTTGAAGCATCACAGTATACCACAAACCCATCTGTACCCTCTGGTAGGGTCAACACTGGTGCCATAGTCAACCTCAATTTTAAACTCCTGAAAGCTCCTTTCATAAGCATCTGACCATTGGAACTTAACCTCCTTCTGCGTCAATTTAGTCAACGGAGAGGTAGGGGTAGATAATCCCTCCACAAACTTTCTATATTACCCAGCTAAGCCTAAGAAATTGCGAATCTCTATTGGGGTAGTAGGTCTAGGCCAATACCTCACCGCTGAAATCTTCTAAGGATCGACCTTAATTCCTTCTCTAGAGACAACATGACCCAAGAATGTAACAGATTCAAGCCAAAATTCATATTTCGAAAACTTTGCATACAACTTGTGTTGATATAGAGTCTGTAGAACCGTCCTGAGATGATCGGCATGGTCCTCTCGACCTTGTGAATATACCAGAATATCGTCAATGAACACTATCACAAAAGAGTCAAGAAAAGGCTTGAAGACTAGATTCATAAGATCCATGAAAGCTGTCGGGGCATTTGTTAGCCCAAAAGACATTACCAGAAATTCAAAGTGCCCATACCGGGTCTTGAAAGTTGTTCTCGGAATATCCTTCTCCCTAATCTTCAATTGGTGATACCCGGATCTTAAATCAATCTTGGAGAAATACTTGGCACACTGCAATTGGTCAAACAAATCATCTATCCTTGGCAGTGGGTACTTATTTTTTATTGTAACCTTGTTGAACTGCCGATAGTCAATACACATCCTTAGCGACCCATCCTTCTTTCTTACAAATAGAACTGGTGCGCCCTAAGGCGACACACTCGGCCGAATGAAACCCTTCTCTAACAAATCTTTCAATTGTTCCTTTATCTCTTTCAATTCTGTTGGTGCCATTTTGTATGGTGGAATAGATATAGGCTGCATGCCCGGCATCACATCAATCCCGAAATCAATCTCCCTGTCTGGTGGGATCCCAGGGAGCTCATCCAGAAAGACCTCCGGAAATTCATTCACAACAGGCACGAACTCAAGTGTAGGTGCCTCAGCATCGGTGTTCGTAACCCAGACCAAATGGTAGATACACCCCTTGTTAATCATCTTCATGGCCTTAAGGTAAGAAATAAACCTACCCTTAAGCACCAGATCCTCCCCCTTCTATTCAATCACTGACTCATTTAGAAATTCAAACCTAACGGTTCTGGTTTGACAATCAAGCTTAGCGAAACATGAATAAAGCCAATACATTCCCATTATTACATCAAAATCAATCATCCTCAATTCACGGAGATCGGCCATGGTGTCCCGACCACGCACCGTGATAACACAATCCCTATAAATCCGTACGGCCACAATAGACTCGCCAACCAGAGTAGATACAGAGAATGGCTCATGGAGTTGTTCCTGTTCTATCCCAAATTCCATAGCAACATAGGGAGTGACATATGACAAAGTGGAACCGGGATCAATAAGAGCATACACATCATAAGATTGGACAGTCAATATACCTGTGACAACATCTGGATAAGCCTCTGAATCCTGACGCTTCCGCATAGCATAAAATATGTTGGGTCCTCCCGAACTCTATGCACCACCCCTAGCTGCACCATGCCCTGCGGGTGCTGGGGTGCCTCGAGCTGGAGGAGGTGTTGTGGATGTAGTAGCTGCAGAACTAGCTGGCTGCACCGCACCTCTGCCCACGATCCGGCGGGACGAGTGGCAATCCCTCTGAATGTGACACCTCACACCGCACCCATAGCATATAGGTAGGTCCGCGAAGCAGTCTCCAAAGTGCATCCTCCCACACTTAGGGCATGTGAGCCTCCGCTGCTACTGGAATCTTCCTCCAGGCCGACCCTACTGGTGGGGTCCCCTGTTGCCCTGACTGGGCCTGAATGACTGTGAACTTATCGAAGACTGAGCAAATGATTGAGATGGCCCTGATGACCATCCCCTAAATGCCGACCTACCACCACCAGAAGAACCACCCAAGTTGCCTGCAGTCCGGGCCTTGTTACTACCCTCACGCTCCCTTCTATTTTTCAGTTTACGATCCTCTGTAGCTTGAGAAAATGCCACCATCTTACCATAGTTCATATCAAAATTCAAGGCAGTCATAGCGGCCTCATTAATAACCAAGGGGCTAAGGCCCTGCACAAACCGGCGCACCCTAGCCTCCATAGTTGGCAACATGCGGATAACATACTTGGATAGGCGCGCAAATTCCATATAGTACTCCCACACATTCATGCTACCCTGCTTCAGGTTCTCAAACTCAGTAGCATGGGCCGCCTTAGTCTCGGCAGGCAAGAAATTATCCATAAAGTTATCAGTGAACTCACTCCACCTCACCAGAGGGCTCCTCTCCTCATGAGACTCCTCCCACATCTCAAACCAAGAATAGGCCACCCCTTTCAGGCGATAGGAGGCCAACTCCATTCCCTCCATCTCAGTATCACGCATAACTCGGAGAGTCTTGTGCATCTCATCAATAAAGTCCCGGGGGTCCTCCTCAGGATCAGTACCTGTGAACACGAGTATCCAACTGGAGAAACTTGTTCACCCTGGAACTAGCGGAATCCCCTGGCTGACTAGAAGAAGTAGGTGCAACATTTGATCTTTGGGCTTGGGAGGCCACTATCTAAGCCAACATCTGTATGGCTCCCCTAAAATCCCTATCATAAATAGCGGGACTAGAAGATAGAGTTAGAGGTGGAACTGGAATATCAGTTGCAGGAATCGATGCACCCTCAGTGGGCGTAGGAACTGGTGCAATCTGAGTAGGAGTAGTAGAATTAGGCAGGGTAGTAGTTGGGGAATTATCCTCACCTTTAGTGTGCTTACCCGCATCACCAAGTATAGGATCAACCGCCACTCTTGGGGTGACATTGGCTCTCTGGCCAGTTCTTTCCTTCTTCTTAGGTGCCAAGTACTGAAAATTAGAGCAACGCACGAGTTAAAGGAGGAACATTCTTACAATCAGCTTTATCGCACAATCTAGAACATCAAAGAAGGGTGTTATTCTTAAATGCCCAAGTAGCCTCCTAATTATAGATGTGGTCGACAACACACTGATAAGGAGGATTCTAGTAGACACGGCTCTGAAACATCCTAGGACACTTTAAAACCTTAGGCTATGATACCAAGTTTGTCATGCCCTGACCTCGGGGAGCGCGATCGACGCTTAACCGAGATAACCCGGCCGAGTAAGCCTACTGGATTTCCTTCTATCCAACTCACCCATAAATAAAGAGAATATAAACTTTATTAATTAATACCACGAGGGTTCATGAACAACACTAGTTCCATCACCATTAGTTACTTCATTTATAAGTCTCTGAAACAATACATTTTCACAACCATAGTTTTACAGTGGAAGCATGAGATATAATTATGACATCTTTAGTTTAACTTTCCCATACTAATACACAACCCACACTATGTCTACGGATCCTCTGATAGATATAAAAGAGTACAATGATGGTGCCGGTAACAAGGCTCCAGCTATACCTCAAAACATAATACACACAGAACAAAAGATGCACAACCCCGGAATGAAGTGGGACTCACCAAGTCAGCTGGGAAAAAGTGTACCGCTATCACTGGTCAATGCCTCCCGTTGTGGAACCACCTGCATCCATTAAAGATGCAGCGCCCCAGGCAAAAGGGACGTTAATACATGTCGAATAGTACTAGTATGAAAAATAAAACACATATTCAAGGACTTGGAAATATAACATGAATATGATGAATCATGGTAACAATAATAAGGCTTATGTAGCCATAAAAGTCAAAAAATATTTATAAAGAACTTCCAATAACACTTATAAATTTCAAGTCGGGAATCCTCTACAACTACCTTTACACAGAGTGGCCTTGCCACCTCACCCAATATATGCGGGTGGAGGTGCAATCACAATGCCAGAAACTCTACACAAAGCGGCCCCACCGCCTCACCCCAATGTATGGGGTGGAGGTGTATTCACAATACCACAACTATACATAAAGTGGTCACGCTGCCTCCCCCCAACGTATGTGGGTGGAGGTGTAATCACAATACCACAGCTCTATACAAAACGGCCCCGCCACCTCACCCCAACGTATGCGGGTGGAGGTGTAACCACAATGCCCCAGCTCGAGTTCCCAAAATGATAATAATATGCACAAAAGAGTTCCCTTTTAATCAATTGTTTGGCACCTTTGGCCTTAGCAAGTGTAAATTTTTAAAGTTTCATCATATGAGAAATAAGTGTTTAATTACATTGATTTCATACAAGGTCTTCTTCCCAAAGGGGTATAACATGATTAAGTCAAAAATAAAGAATCATTACCACACGAGGGTTCTAACACGTTATGCCAATCGGGCATCAATTCTACTAGTTTGAATACTCCACATCAATAGCATTCCATGTCCGAACTTTACACGATGGAGTTTTGTAATAAAACGGGAATTCCATTACCAGAAAAAAGAATTTAGCCTTCATACCTTGCTTTGAGCTTCCCTTAATTCACTACACAGTTCCGAAAATCCTAGCAACTTCGATCTATTTAGTGACATAGCAAAATTGAACACAAATTAGGAAGATATTCATGGTATCAGCTCATTGGTGCATTTTATCAAACACTAGGTGTGCGAATTTGATTACAAAGTTCTTCCACAAGATTTCCTTCACTCCACAACTAATTAAACACCAAGAGTTTACTCATACTAGTTAAATTTCCTCCCCACCATCCTCATAGCTACATGCATGCATAAATTACAACTCCCATACCTAAAATCATACTCCCAAATTACCCATCTTATACCCAAACTCGAAATTGAAGACTAGGGTTTGAACCTTACCTCTTGGATGAAGACCTTGTGAGTTTTCCTTGTGAATTCTCCAAGTCTTGAGCAAGGATTGATGAATAACTAGCCTAGGGTTCCCCCTCTCTCTAGAACACTCTCACTTCTCTCTAAAATATCAGATTTTTTCTTCAAAAGAGTCCCTCTACTTCAATATATCGAAATAGGGCCGGGTCAAAAATTAGAAAAATTGAAGCCCCGACGCTGACCTGCGGTCGCATATGCGACCGCATAATGCTTCTGCGGTCCGCAAAATGGGCTGCATAATTGCCCTTCAAAACTGAGCAATTCTGCCTCATTCTGCGACCGATCTGCGATCCGCAAACCAATTCTACGATCGCATAATGGACCGCAGAACCTACTTCTGAAATTTTTCATGTTGATTCTGCGATGGGATCTGCAGCCCGCAAAATGGTTCTGCAGCCGCATAATGGTCCTCAAAGTTTTTGTTTCACTCTGCGGCCAATCTATAGTCCGCAGAGTGATTTTGCGGTCGAATAGTGCACCACAGAAATGCCATAGTCTGCAACACGATTCCTTCAACTCCCCAACGCACTGTTCAACCAAAAAGGTCCGAGTCGTTGTCATCAACGCATAAGTCCACCCAGACATCACGAAACCCTAGGTTTTAATTAAAAATTTCACGGGGCCTTACACCATCTACCCATGACCCCACGAGTTCATATATGTGATTAGTTTCAAAATCCGAGTCCAAATCGACTTTCAAAACTCAATTTCTTATTTTTCAAAAACTTGACAAAGTTTCACAATTTTTCACTTTGATTCGCATGATTTTGATGTTAAAATCTAAGATATGTTGATGGAATATGGTTAGAAATAGATTAGAATCACTTACCCAAGGTTTGTAGGTAAACATCCCCTCTCCAAATCGCCTCCTACCGAGTCTAGGGTTCACAAATGAGAGAATGAGTTCAAAAATCCCGCCTCCCAGCCCTTTAACCAGCTGCAGATGTCGCATTTGCGACACAGGGTTCGCATTGTAGAAAAGGGCTCTCATTTACAAACCCTGACATCCTTATGCATCACCGCATTTGTGAGAAAGGCTTCGCAATTACGAAACTGGAAATATCACAAAAGCGAACAATTGCTCGCAATTGCGAATACTGTCCAATTTCTGATGCCTTCACAAATGTGTAGGGGAAGTCGCATTTGTGATAATTTCCCCTCTTCTATCACCTTCGCAAATGCGACCCTGGTGTTCGCATTTGCGACACCAGAGCACCAAACACCAAATTTTGCCATTTCCAGTCTAAACCACTCTGAAACATGTCTGAAACTCATCCGACCCCTCAGGGCTCCAAACCAAACATCCACACAAGTCTAAAAATATCATACAAACTCACTTGCATGATCAAAACACAAAATCAACATCTAACTACGAATTGAACTCTAAAACGCATGAATTTCAAAGAAATTTTCAAGAACTTCTAGATTTACAACTAAATGTCCTAATCCTATCAAATCAACTCCAAACGATGCCAAATTTTGTAGACAAGTTATAAATACCATAACAGACCTATTCCAAGTCCCAAAATCAAATTCTAATCTCGATAGCTAAAAGTCAACCTACGGTCAAGCTTTTCAACTACAAATTGCCAAATTTTGGCAAATCAATATAAATTAACCTACGGACTTCCAAAATTAATTTCGAGGCATATACCCAAGTCTGAAATCACGATATGGAGCTATAGGAGCCATAAAAATATAGCTTTGGGGTCATTTTCACAAAAGTCAAAGTTTGGTCAATATTTCTAATTCAACCTTCTAAGTCAAGGGTCCAAATCAACCTAAAAGCTTCCCGAAATGAAACTAATCAACCCCGCAAGTCATAACACCATAAACACACATGTGTGAAGCATGAAAAGGGGAAACGAGGTGCAATTACACAAAATGGCCGATCGGGTAGTTATATTTTGACATATGTTTTGGACGTCTCAACTTGAGGGACGAGTCTATCTCACCTCTAGTCCTCTCGTATGGGATCAACTATAGGGAAGGGTTAAGTTGCTAGAGTAATAACCTCATAAGTGCTCAACCTCTTTTTCAATCTCGTGGGCTTAGGGCCTAGGTTCCTTGTGTTAATTACCGTTAGAGCGTAATGCGACTTCGTATATTTTTGAAACCTCTATCACACCCAAGGTGCAAGAATCCTCTCACCTTGAGTTTAATTGATTTTCCCTAAACTCAAGAAGGCATATCATGTCACGTACTTGGCTATCGCACCTTAGACTTATCTTTGCCAAACAAGGAACATGTGGCATAAAGAACTAATCACTAACTCTTTCATGACTCCTCGTCCCCGAAGGTTGCCATTGTACTTATCCTCCCAGTCATGCTTCTGATACATCACATGTCTAAAATGACTCACTTCTTTTACATCTTGAGATCATATACATGGTTTTCATGTTATCCATATGTACTAGTTGATTCTAGGTCTCTTTTGGTTGAATCAACGATTTTATCGCCATGGTTAACTATGCCAGCACTACCTTGTTACTTATTAGGATATAACTCCTAGAAGCATTGCTACTTAACACATTGATGGATTCTTGAACAATTTCAGCTCAATCTCAAGCCTCGTTGTTCCAATTTGTATTAATCTTATCGGGGGTTGAAGGTTCAAACATGTAAAAAGTATCACTCCATGATCAAATATACTGGGCAGGAAATTCTATTGTCATATTCATTCAAACACATCATAGAATAAGGAAGAGGAAGAGGTTGAAGGTCGCCAAAAGTTTAATTCGATGTTCGACGTAGAGATTTGGAGTTTGAAGAAAGTGGATGAGTGCTTATCAAGATTATCACTATGAAGACGTTATGTAATTTGTTAAGAAAAGTAAATTGCATACAAGGTATATCGGACCTTATGGAATTCTGAGGAAGGTTGGTCAAGTGGCGTATAGGCTCGAGCTACCTCAAGAGATGTCCTTAGTACACCCGGTGTTTCATGTGTCTATGTTGAAGAAGGTAGTTGGAAATCCTTCGCTCATCATCCCGGTGGAGGCTATTGAAGTTAATGAAGAATTGTCTTATGAGAGGTACCTAATTGTCATCCATGTTAAACAAGTTTGGAAGTTGAGGAAATAAAGAGATTGCCTCTGCCAAAGTACTATGGCGAAGTCTATGAGTCGAGGAGGTCACCTCGGAGGCCGAGGATGTTAGGAAAAGATAATATTTTCACTTGTTTGTATAACCAAATTGTTGTCTTTAGAAGGAAAAGGAGAGATGTACTTCCTATGTGTTATGATTTAAATATGTATAGCTTATGTTGAGATACCACTTTTTGGTGTAACACTTGTAATGCTGATATTTGTGTCATTTATATGTTGTGATGTTTCTTGGGGTTGGGGATATGTTGATAGGATTGGTTTCCGGGGCTCTCTGACATGTGGATAGGCCCAAATACAGGGAAAACTCTGGCGAAATTTTTGGAAATCTGGGGAGTTAGCCAAATTTGGAATATGAGGTGTGTGAATGAAGAGTTAAGTCATGTCGGGTGTTTCAGGCGGGCTCTATTCCTCATTCGAGGATAAATGATCTTAAGTGGCGGAGGATGTAAGGCCCCATAAAAGTTTGCCAAGAATTTAAGTTTTTATGGTGCCAGGGTAAGCTAATGTGCCACAACATGGATATTTGGATTGTGCAATACATCGTGGAGTTGGTAGAAGAATTTGTAGAAAATGACGATTCTATGGTCCATTACGCTATAGCGGATCTGTTTCGCTGACCACGAAATGATTCAGAAGCAACTCAAAATTGGAAGACCATTTTATGGCCATTCTGCTGGCCGCAGATCCATTTTGCTACCGCACAAATGCATCGCATAATTGACATACCATTTTGTGTCCGTTCTGCTGGCCACATATCTGTTCTGCTACCACGGAATTGCATCACATAAATGACATCGGGGGTTATTTTTGGAAATTTTCTAATCCAACTCTATTTTGATATAAGGCCTTAGGGGGTCATTTTATAAGTTATAACTTGATGTTTTAGACTGAAGATAACAATTTAGAAAGAGAGGTAGAAGCTCTAACAATTCAACTCTCCAATTCTTGCTCAAACCTTGGGAATTCAAGAGGGAAACTCACAAGACCTTCCACTTACAAGTTAAGACTTCATCCCTAGCTTTTGTGAAAATTTTAATAATAGGTTTAAGTAGGATGTTATCATGGTGGGGATTGTGGGATGGTGATCAGAAGCCAAAAGCGCTCAATCTCGAATTTGGGAGTATGTGAAGCTAGGAAATGTGATTTTGGTGGGTTTGAAGCAAATGGTTGGGCATGCATGTGACCAATGATGGTTGATGGGTGTTGTAGGGATATTGTATATTGCCTGGCTGCTTGAAAATTCATGGTGGGGGTAGAGAAATTTCTATTATGGGGCCTTGTAGTCGATTTAGCATATTAGGTGTTTGATGAAATGTCAGAAAGGGCTAAATCTAAGAACACCTTCCTAATTATGGTTAAATTTGGTTATGTTTCTATAGATTGAGGTTGCAAGGAGTGTGGGACGTTGTAGTAACTCTAATAGAAATCCTAATTGAGGTATGTGGGCTAAACCCCCTTTATAGAATCAGAATCCATGAGTTCCTCGTAAATTCCAAATATTGTCGTTGTAACTATTGCATAGGATTTGAATCCATGTTTCAATTGTAAATCACCATGCTCTCCTTTGTAAATATTTCCAACGTGTTTGAGTTCTTACATACTCATGAGTTAAAGCTAAAGACATCACGCTCCCCTTTGGGAAAAGTGTTCCGAGAATAAATGATGTATTAATCGCTTAAGATTCTAACTTGTGTTTCAATTGCCAATCATTATGCTCAACTCTTTAAAAGAAATTCAATGTGTTTAAATCACTCATTACTAATGAACTTAAAGCTATGATTTTTGGAATTTCTATATATTGGTGTTTATGATAATGATCATTGGATGTAAAGTCGTGAAAGTGTGAAATATGAAATGCGGCCATCGTGCCATGAATGACGAACATTATGTATGGCCAAGAGAGCCAACGAAATGAAGATGTTGTAAATGGTTAAGAGTGCTAATGAAGCTATATATAGTATGAAAGGCTATGAAATGAAAACATTTATATTTCTATTCCCTGTGTATACAAAAATATTTTTGGGAGTGTCATTAGCGAGCTGAGGAAGGGTGGGTTGTAAAGGCCCACACCTGAAACTACACGTGCCAGTGTAGGAGTTAAGTGAGGGATGAATTCCCGTGGAATATTGTATTGAGATTATTCCCTTTAATTGGGATGAGGTGATTGCTAGCAAAAGTTGATGTCGACTCACACGGCATATGTAGGGAGATGACCTAGCCGATCGGGTGGTTCCTCCTTCTTATTATGGTATTTGATTCGCATCACATGTCGATCCATATTCATTCATGAAGAGATGGCTTAGCCAATCGAGCTATGATCAGACTCCATGCCTCATGCATGGTGAGATGATCGGTGGCTAATGATCTCCCAACCAAAATTGTTAATACTTAATTGGAATTGATTATGTTTTAACTTGGCATTTAGTATTACTTGAGTTCTTTATTGATTCCATGTTTACCTCCTTTTATGTTGGTACTCTATTCCATGAGAGGGTATTTAGATTTACATACTAGTACTATTCCATATGTACTAACGTCCCTTTTGTCCGGGGCACTGCATCTTTTATGGATAAAGATGATTCATCAGCAGGCAGCTTTGACCCTCGTTAGCAGTTACCCTCTACTCAGCCTATTTTGGTGAGCCCTACTCTATTTCGGGGCCTTATGTCACTTGATATTGTACATTGTGCTTTGAGTTATAACCGGGGCCTTGTCACCAACACTTTCATGTTACTCTTCTATTACACTTAGAGGCTCCGTAGACATGTTGTGGGTGGTGTTCGATTTGGGGTAATGAACTAGCAATGTTGCAATTGTCATACATGTTTTTCCCTCGTAACTATGAACTTGTAATATTTTGGAAATTGTAAATGAAGCTTTTATAAGTAATGGAAAATGATGTGGTACACTTTACTCTTCTCATGTCTATTTCTTGTTACTGATTTTTAAATTGTTCATGGGTAAGGTTGGGTAGAAGGCAGCAAGTAGGCTTGATTGACTGGGATATCTCGGTCGAGCGTCGGTCGTGTTCCCCAAGGTCGGGGTGTGACATTAGTAAGGAAGAATTGGTATTGCACGAAGGGTATTTTTGTGTAGTGATGATGAGTGATTTATGTTGGAAGGGTATTTCCGTGCTTCTTGATGTTATTTAATTTATTGCATGAAGGGTGTCTCCGTGTTTGATAAGGATGAGATAAACGCACGGAGGGTGTTGCCATACTATTTGATTTGATATCTTGTAGAGATTCCTTTTATTATGTAGATTTGTGGATATGGCTCTCTTTTTTATGGACATCGTACCTTCCTCACGAACTTAATTATTGAGAAAGGTTTGGCTGTTATGTTTGAGAATTGTGATCGTTATTTCTTTTATTTGATTCTTTCACTATTACTCGTCTTTCCTCTAGTTATATCTCTTGCTTATGAACTGCATAGATGATAGCAAGGGGTATCTTTGGACTTAAAAACTTCGACATTACATTACTGAGATTAGACAAGATACTTATTGAGTATATGGGGTCATTTGTACTCATACTATACTTTTACACCTTGCGCGTAAATTTTTGAGATATGCGACTGCGCAGTCCGAGGATAAACATTGAAGACTTTAGCATTCCAGCCTTTATCTGTTCATGACAGCTTAGAATTGTAACTCTGCTTATGTTTTTTCAAATAAATAATGTATTTCTTCTTGCCAACATTGTAAAATATTAAATCTTAGTTGCTCATGACTTGTACTACCGGATCTTGGGATAGATGTACTTACACTTGTACTCTTACTTCTGTATTTATTGATGATCTTCGGTTTGGATAATGATTATGTTAGTGGGCTTACCTAGTGGATTTAGGTTTCATTTCATCATAACTTGGTGGGCTTTGGGTAATGACAATTCTTTAGAGTTGTCTAGATAACAATGTTTTTATACACGAGTGTTCTAAAAAGTACGATCTAAATATAAGGTTTAAAAAACTTTATCTATCTCTCTCTCTCTCTCTCTCTCTCTCTCTCTCTCTCTCTCTCTCTCATATATATATATATATATATATATATATATATATTAAAGAAATAAAGTTACCATATATAATTGGCATTGTGGTTAAGCCAAGTGGCAAGCTAATAAATGTCAATAATATATGGTAACTTTATTCTATATTTGGCTATGTTAGTCAAATATTTATATAACTGAATTTAAATTAAATGATAATTTTTAATCGAACCCAACAGCAGAAATAATTACAAACGACCTCCCAAGACTGGTAATACTGAGTCACGAACTCTAACTGAATACATGAAATGATCTCAAGGATCGAATACTTAATAATGTTTGATTAATAATTAACAGTACCATAAAATGGAAAGACTCCAAGGGACTGCGACGACCAAGCAGCTCTACCTTGAATCCTTGCGATCACACTCTAACTTTGTACGAGTCCGATATCTCCAATACCTGGCTCTGCACAAAAATGTACAGAAGTGTAGTATGAGTATACCACAGTCGGTACCCAGTAAGTATCAAGACTAACCTCAGTGGAGTAGTGACGAGGTACAGTCAAGACATTCACTAGTCTAATAACCTGTGCAATATAGTATACAAAAATAATAGAAAATAAATAACAATGATGGCAACACTAATCAACCAGTGATATACACAGGAGGGCAACAAGAACACCATTAATATTATTCAACAAATAATGAGTACAAGTACAACCAATTAATCAAGTCCTTCAAATATAAATCTTTCGCCTATATGCTTTTCAAATCATAGTCTTCAGGATATAATACTTTTCAATAAATATATTTTGAATATATTCCCTTCAAATAAATATCTTTCAAATATAATTCTTTCAAATAAATCTCTTTCAAATATAATTCCTTCAAATAAATATCTTCAAATATAATTCTTTCAAATAAATCTCTTTCAAATATAATTCCTTCAAATAAATATATTTCAAATATTATTCTTTCAAATAAATCTCTTTCAAATACAATTCTTTCAAATAAATTTCTTTCGAATATAATTCTTTCAAGTAAATCTCTTTCTAATAAATATCTTTCAAATATAATTTTTTCAAGTAAAATTCACCATGTGACACCTCATTTAACTTTCCTGGTGTGAGAAATATATTCAATATATCACATCAAATGTATCACGACCCAAAATCCATAAAGGTCGTGATGGCGCTGGACACCACTGTCAGGCAAGCCAATAATTATTACTTAATTGGGTTCTCATTTTTATTATTTTTGAAATCATATCTTCCTTCAATTTAAATAGTAAAGAATGGGGATTTACAGAGTAAATAATAATACTTTTAACGAATTCATTATAGAACAACCCATAATCATCTCAAAACCCGGTGTCACAAGTGCATGAGCATTAACTAAGAATATAAAATAAAAATACAGCAGCTGTCCGGAATACAAATTGGACAGAAAAAATGTAAATACCCAGAAAGAGACTCTGCTGGCTGCGGGCCGACAAATGGAATACAGCTCACCTAGGTCCCCGCATATATACACACCTCTGCTCTCATAAGCCCACTAGTCATATATGTACCTGCACAAAAATGTACAGCAAGTGTAGTATGAGTATGTAAGCAACGTGTACCCAGTAAGTATCTAGCCTAACCCAGAGAAGTAGTGACGAGGGGTCGACATCGACACTCACTAGTAGTCCAACAACATAAGGTACAGTAAAGAGGTAGCAAGTATGAGGCAGGGTAAGTAAATGAAATAGACAATTATAGATCACGTGGTACAAATCCCCTCTCTTTACGAGGAACTCAAGCTATTCATTAGAAATTCCCTCCTTAACCAGAGCATATATATATATATGTATAGTGAATTCATCAAGTGGCTGCCATAATTCAAATCCGGAATTTACAGATACACTGGCTTCTTCCCAAGTTTTACGCACGATTTCATGGGAATGTGATATAGGAAATGCCGAGGCGTATGGCCCGATCCAACATAATAATAAAACTGTGCACTACCAAGGGTCGAACGGCCCGAACCATATGATAAATCAACTAATCTGCCGAAGCGAACGGCCCGCTCCCATGAGAGCGTGGTACATAAATCCTGCCGAGGCGAACGGCCCGATCCCATAAAAAGTGAAATACAAATTCTTGCCGAGGCGAACGGCCCGATCCCATAAGAGTAAGAAGCTTTGAGGGGTCCTTGACCCCACTCACGAATAAACGTGTGAGTTGTAATTTCTTTAACAAAAATCTTTCAATGAAGTATATATATATATCACGGAAACATGTCGTAAGAGGAGTAGAATTATTCGGTGACTAATCATGAACTCGCGAAGTCTCTACAATAACAAGTCTAGTCTCAAGTAGTAATATAAACCAGAGGAATTTAATAGGCGAGAGACTGCTCAAATAATACAGCTATAGCATGATGTGAACTTAAGCCTACCCAGACAATAACAGGAATATAGCTACGTACGGGCTCTCGTCACCTCGCGCGTACGTAGCCCCCACAACAAGTAGCACATATCCATATACAACACCTAGGGGTAATTTTCCCCTCACAAAGTTAGACAGGAGACTTACCTCGCTCCGAAATTCCATAACCGGCTCCAAAGCCTCTCTAACACCTCAAATTGATGCCCGCCAATCCAAACCTAGTCAAATAAGATGCGTCCCAATCAAAATATACTCTAATATTTATAATTAATCAATTTATAACAACTTCCAACTCCGCTCGAAAAATTGATAAAGCAACCCTCGGGCCCACGTGCCCGGATTCCAAAAAATTTCGAAGACAAACACTACCCATAGCACTACGAACTCCAATATATAATTTATTCTCAATTTCATGCCCAAATTCGTGATCAAAATTTAAGAATACCAATTTCTAGGTTTTTCTTCAAAATCCCAAATTTTTACAAATTTTCATGTCTGAATCCATGTAAAAACCATGTATTTAACTCACAATGTGAAGAAACCACTTACCCCATTATAGTTGATGAAGATGGCACTCCAAAAGTGCTCCAAAATCGACTCCCATGGACGAAATGAAGTGAAAATAAGCCAAAACCCCGTTTTATAAAAACCTTACTGCCCAGCGACTCCAGCACATGCGGCCGCTTCACCGCATCTGCGGTCTCTCAGGTGCGGCCAAAACCTCGCACCTGCGCATGCCCTCTGCCCAGCACAGCTCCGCACCTGCGGTCTCGCACATGCGGAGACCTTCTACTTCTGCGACTCCAGCTGCCAGCTCGCATTCTGCTTATGCGGAGCTTTGCTCGCATCTACGGCCATCCCAGCTCCGTCCAGATGTCGCTTTTGCGACCCAATCGCCGCACCTGCGGGCTTGCACCTGCGGCCCTATTCACACAGGTGCGATTGCACAAGGTATCAGCTGCCTCAGCCCTTCTTCCAAGTCCAAACTCGATCCGTTAACCATATGGAATCCACCCAAGGCCCTTGGGACCTCAACCAATTATACCCACAAGTCCTAAAACACAATGCGGACTTAGTCAAGCCTTCAAATCACGCCAAACAACATCGAAATCACGAATCACCTTCCAATTCAAACTTAATGAACTTTGAAATTCCAAACTTCTACAATCGATGTTGAAACCAATCAAATCACGTCCGATTGGCCTCAAAATTTGCACACAAGTCATAATTGACATTACGGACCTAATCACGCTTTCGGAATCGGAATCCGACCCCGATATCAAAAAGTCCACTCCCGGTCAAACTTTTCAAAAACCTCCAAATTTCCATCTTCCGCCAAATGACCTACGGACCTCCAAATCCACATCCGGACGTGCTCTCAATACCAGAATCACCATACGTAGCTATTCCCAGACTCGGAATCCCAAACGGACATCAATGACATTGAAATGCACTTCAACCCAAATTTAGGAAATTCTTCCAAAAATGCCAACTTCCATAATAGGCGTCGAAACGCTCCCGGGTCATCCAAAACCCGATCCGGACATACGCCCAAGTCCAAACTCTTCATACGAACCTGTTGGAACCTTCCAATCCCGATTTCAAGGTCGTTTACTTAAAAATCAAACCTTAGTCAATTCTTCCAACTTAAATCTTCCGTAATTAGAATTTTCTTCCCAAACTAACTCTGAACTTCCCGAAATTCAATTCCGACCATACGTACAAGTCATAATACCTTAAGTGAAGCTGCTCAGGGTTTCAAACCGCTGAATGACGTGCTAGAGCTCAAAACGACTGGTCGGGTCGTTACAAAAATGGCACGGCAATACCTTCATGCACTTGTCTCATTCTCACCCAATATATATATATATATATATATATATATATATATATATATGTAGATCAAATCAATTGGCACGACAACACCCTTCGTGCATTTATCTCTTTCTCACCGTGCTTACATATAAAAGTATCAACTAGGTGGGAGAAATGCCAATAACAATAAAAGAAATAAAGGGGGAGGCACACAGGAAGCAACCACGACTACAAGTCACATAGAAAATGTAGGTGCACAATAACATCTCAAGATAAAGGCATGAATGTATACACCACAAAACGATATCACAATATAATGTATGTATCTCGTCCTCGCCTGCACGGAAACACCCTTCGTGCCATGAATTTATGATAATATAAAAATAATGGCATGGCATCACCCTTCGTGCTTTTACTCTCATCCTCACCTGATAATATAAATGAAATGGCACGGCATCACCCTTTGTGCTTTACACTCTCAAATGGCACGGCATCACCCTTCGTGCTTTATACTCTCAAATTAGAACGGCATCACCCTTCGTGCTTTAACTCTCATCCTCACCTGATAATATAAATAAAATGGTACGGCATCACCCTTCTTGCTTTTACACTCTCAATGGCACGGCATCACCCTTCGTGCTTTACACTCTCCCTCACATGATAATATAATTCAAATGGCACGGCATCGCCCTTCGTGCTTTACACTCTCAAATGGCACGGCATCACCCTTCGTGCTTTACACTCTTCCTTACCAAGCACATGTATATCATTAACAAGTAAGGTAGGAAGCATAAATAACATCAAGGAGAGTGTTTAAACCACAACACAATACAACAATTCATATCACAATTTGCCACTGACCACAACCAAATTCCAAATATATAGCAGAATCAATAAATTTCTCAACAAATAGCCCAAGGCTCCACACAACGTATATAAAACCTCAAAACAATCAACAGAGGTGAAAAATACTCAGTATAGGGCAACGCCTTCATTAATCCAAATTCTTGATAATTATATTAACTCCTCAATTTAAACTTATTTAATAAATATTTGCAGATAAGGATTCCATCATGAATTTAATTCCAAGAAAAATATCAAATCAACAAACACACGGAATTCACATAAAATCCAAGTGACAATAACACCAAATTATTATATAAAATACAAACTTGACAAATAAGGAATGAGGCGTGATAATTCAAGGATTTACTAAATGCCAACAATTATCAAATTTAATACATAAAAATGCCTAAAACTTAAGACCAATAAAATTTGCATATATAAGCCCGAGTACGTACTCGTCACCTCGCGTACACGGCTTCCAATCACATAATTTCCACATAAGACTCAATGCCTAAGGGGTAATTCCCCCACTCAAGGTTAGGCAAGATACTTACCTTTTTAAAGTTATGCCTATATTCCAAAATTTCTTTCTTGCTTGAATTAACCTCCGGACCTCTCAAATCTATCCAAATTAATTGTATAGCTTCATTAAAATTTATTAGAAATAATTTCGGATAATAAAACTTCGACTTAAATTTTTATTCTAAAAAGTCAACCAAAGTCAACGCGGGGCTCGCCTCTCGGAACCCGATATAATTTTTACGAAATTCGAACATCCATTCTGATACGAGTTCAACCATACCAATTTTATCAAATTCCAATAACAAATCATCCTCCAAATCTTGAATTTTCATTTTTGGAAGATTTTGCAAAAATCTTGATTTTTTTCATTTAACTCCGAATTAAACGATGAATATAACCATGGATTTGTGAAATATAATTACTTTCGGGTATAGAACACTTACCTAAATGATTTTCTTGAAAAAACCAATGAAGAATCGCTCAAAACTAAGCTCTACAACTCCAAAAATGATAAAAATGGCTAACCCTCGAAATAGAGTACTTTTATGTTCTGCCCAGGTGTTTGTACATCGCGATCGCGGAAGAACTAATGCGATCGCGAAGAAGAAAATGGCTACTGCCTAAAAATGTACTACGCGATCGCGGAATGATGCATGCGATCGCGTAGAAGAAATGACACTGCCCAAAAAAAGGGCTCTACGCGAACGCGAAAGGAGGGAGTGCGAACGCGATGAAGCAAAATTCAAATGTTCGCGATCGCGAACCTTACTCTATGAATGCGATGAAGAAAAATATGGTACGTCAACAATACACTACGCGATCGCGTGAGATAGCATGCGATCACAGAGGAGAAGAGGAAATCATCAGCTGTTACAGTTGGGCTATGCGTACACGGGCTGTGAGGTGCAAACGCGGAGAAGAAAAAAGGCACACTTCCGTGATCGCAGACAGGCCTATGCGAATGCAAAGAAAGAAAATGGTCAATCCCCCAAACAGCCTTCGCGATCTCGCCTTCACCTACGCGATCGTGTAGAAGGGAACACCAAATATCATAACAGCCATCCAAAATAAGAGAAAATGACCCTTAGCCCATCAGAAATGCACCCGAGACCCTCGGGACCTTAACCAAATATACCAACACATCCCAAAATACAATACGAACTTAGTCGAGGCTTCGAACCATGTCAAATAATGCTGAAATTACGTATCACGCATTGAATCGAATTATGAGTTTTCAAATCTTCCAACTTATATATTTTGCGCTAAAACGTATCAAATCAATCCGGAATGACTTCAAATTTTGTACACAAGTCATAAATGACGTAATGGAGCTATTCCAATTTCCGGAATCGAAGTCCGACCTCGTTATCAAAAATTTAACCTTCGGTCGAACTTTCTAAAAATCTTCTATTTATCCAACTTTCGCCAAAATGCGTCGAATTGTCCTACGGACTTTCAAATCCAAATCCGAACATACGCCTAAGTCCGAAATTGTCATACGAAGGACATCAACAAAATTTCATTCCGGAGCCGTTTGCTCAAAAGTCAACTCTCCAGTCAACTCTTTCCATTTAAGCTTCAAAAATGAGAATTGTACTTTTAATTTAATTCCGAATCTTCCGAAAACCAAACTCGACCAAACACTGGGTCATAATACATATTACGAAGCTGCTCGAGACCTTAAGTTGTTGAACGGAGCGTAACTTCTTAAAATGACAAGTCGGGTTGTTACATTCTCCACCTCTTAAACATACGTTCATCCTCGAACGTGCCAAGAATCTTTCTAAGGAAATTAAATTACTGAGTGTATTCTTACAAACATACGCGCGGGTGATTCTATGTTCCTGCAATTTAACACGGGTCCGACAACACTATCTCAGCTGAGATTATTCCTTTTTGCCCTCCTTTATAAATATTAAAGCCAATTCCTTTCACTCCAAGTAATTTCAAAAGGCCTGATTTTCCATATTAGCACACTGCATTAGTCTCAACCGGCGATAGCAATTTTGTGCCTACACATACATTATACGTATACCCATAATCACATCTCTAGTCATAATAATTGTTCATAATTAATTCTAGCATCCTCAATTCAAAATTTTCACAACACTGATAGCAACACGCGGGGCATGAAGACCTCATAATTATTTATCCGAATTAACGAGTCGCATTTAACGCCACCTTGGCACTCACCTTATAGGCTAAAACTCAATATTTACAGCACGAATATGGCTAAATATGCAAAGAAACACATCAAAGAATTATCAAATAAGCCTAACAGGCATGAATCCTTATCAATACAATAGTACAAATTTTTAATTTCACAAAGGAAGGATTTAAACACATAAACTTTCACCACAAGGATCTTGTCCTTATATAACTTACACTGTGGCTTGTAGCCCAATTTAAATATTTCACATCATATAAAAATACGAGGATCTCATCCTCAACTCCGAATCACAAGTATTTTGCACATTGTGACAACTGAAATTTTCAATTTCCTTTCTTTCTTTTTTTCAATAAATTTCGTAAATAATTTTTCTCAACACATAATGAACCCTCATACTGGTAGGGCATATAATTCATAAAATTGAATTCAATTATTCCAAAATCACATCGAAACCCACTGTAGAGAGTAATAGAAAGTCACCTTTGGACTCATAGCCCACAATAATGTACAAAACAAAAATGATACACACGGGCTAACACCATAAAATCTCCCAACAGGATAAACATGGGAGTGGAGTAAAATTCACTAATCCACCATATATAAGGAGCATGAAAGGAGTTCTCACCTTGATAATTGGAATTGAATCAAAATAAGAATGGTGCTCCTTTTATTATAAATTAAATCATACCTGTAGCTACACCATCTGGTGTATCGGCCTCAGCCAATTCATAGCAATTATATCAACGGGTCGGGCCTCCACCTCTTAGGTGCCCTCTACCCGCCTATCCTCTACCCTAACTGGCTATGCACATGGAGTATTAACTGGAATAAATCTTGTAGCCTGAGTGTTCTGATGAAATCCACCCCTCCCAAGTCTGGGATAATTTCTCTTGATGTATCTAGTATCACCACTCTCATAACAACCCCTCTACGGGCGCGGCTGCTCATACTGAGTCTCTGCCGGATAACTTGAATAACCACTGTAAGAACCCCATGCCGGTGGTGCACTAAAAGTATTAATTGGAGCACTACGAGTACTCTGAATTGTGGACTAGGTTGACCGATTACCCGAGCCTCCGCCATGATGAGTCATAGCTGCAGAGTAGAATCCACTAAATCCTCCAGAGTTTTGAGACCTTTTGGCCTCCTTAGCCTCCTTCTCCTCACTTCGAACACGTTCTAACATCCTAGCAATCTCTACTACTTGCTGAAATGGAATGTCAGTCTGCAACTCTCGATCCATACATATTTTAAAATCATAATCGAGCCATTCAATGAATATGTGAACTCGCTCTCTAACTGTAGGAACCAAGATAGGTGCATGACGGACTAACTCACTGAACCTGATATCATATTCTGACATCGTCATGGTGCCCTGACGCAAGCGTTCAAACTCTGTGTGCCACACATCCCGGAGAGTTTGGGGAACAAATTCTTTCAAAAATATTTTCGAAAATTGAGTCCAAGTTGGTAGTATTGCATCGACTGGTCTATCCTCTTCATAAACTTGCCACCATTGATACGCTGCTCCTGACAGCTGAAAAGTAGTAAAGGAAACTCCTCTCACTTCTACAATACCCATGGTACGGAGAATACTGTGGCACTTTTCTAGAAATCCCTGGGCATCCCCGGCAACTATGCCACTAAAGTAGGTTGACTATATCTCTTAAACCTCCCAAGCCCCTTTTGTTCTTCTTCAAATGCCTTTGGCCTGACCTCAGACATGACCGAAATAACAGGTTGTATCGGCACCACACCCAGAACCTGACCAATGTAGACATGCTGCTCTAGAGTACGGTCGGTAGGAGTCTGAGCTCCTCCCACAATCTGTGAAATATTTGGTGCAACGGAGAAAAACCCTGCTTAAGTTAATGTACCAAACATGTTCAGGAACTGTGCTGAAGTTCGGGGTAACAACAGGTGCTTCCGAACCTGTCCCCCAATCGGAGCTACTGGCGGCTCCTCAATTGTTACTCTGACAGGTGCTCTAGCTGTGACACGTGCCCTTCCTCGGCCTCTACCTCGGCCCTAGCCTCTTGCGGCTCTAGCAGTATGCGTGGGTATTTGCTCAGCTGACTCGGTAGCAGGTGTCCTCACCATTTCTGAGAGAATAGAGATACAAAGGCTCAAATTCCAAATTCAACAAATTCGCACGACAGAAATGAAAGAAGTGGAAATTTCCTAACAGTTCTGTAGCCTCTCGAAGATAAGTACAGACGTCTCCGTACCGATCTGCAAGACTCTACTAGACTCGTTCGTAACTCGTAGAACCCATGAACCTAGAGCTCTGATACTAACTTGTCACGACCCAAAATCCCACCACAGGCGTCGTGATGGCACTTAGTCTGTAAGACTAAGTAAGCCGATTATAATTACAATTCAAGCCTAAAAAAATTTAAATAGATAATCGAACCCAACATCGGAAATAATTACAAACGACCTCCCAAGACTGGTAATACTGAGTCACGAACTCTAACTGAATACATGAAATGATCTCAAGGATCGAATACTCAATATTGTTTGATTAATAATTAACAGTACCATAAAATGGAAAGACTCCAAGGGACTGCGATGACCAAGCAACTCTACCTTGAATCCTTGCGATCACACTCTAACATTGTCCGAGTCTGGTATCTCCAATACCTGGCTCTGCACAAAAATGTGCAGAAGTGTAGTATGAGTACACCACAGTCGGTACCCAGTAAGCATCAAGACTAACCTCAGTGGAGTAGTGATGAGGTACAGTCAAGACACTCACTAGTCTAATAACATGTGCAATATAGTATACAAAAATAATAGGAAACAAACAACAATGATGGCAACACTAATCAACCAGTGATATACACAGGAGGGCAACAAGAACACCATTAATATTGTTCAACAAATAGTGAGTACAAGTACAACCAATTAATCAAGTCCTTCAAATATAAATCTTTCGCCTATATGCTTTTCAAATAATAGTCTTCAGGATATAATACTTTCTAATAAATATATTTCGAATATACTCCCTTCAAATAAATATCTTTCAAATAAATCTCTTTCAAATATAATTCCTTCAAATAAATATCTTCAAATATAATTCTTTCAAATAAATCTCTTTCAAATATAATTCCTTCAAATAAATATATTTCAAATATAATTCTTTCAAATATAATTCTTTCAAATAATTTTTTTTCGAATATAATTCTTTCAAGTAAATCTCTTTCAAATAAATATCTTTCGAATATAATTCTTTCAAGTAAAAGTCACCATGTGAAACCTCATTTAACTTTCTTGGTGTGAGAAATATATTCAATATATCACATCAAATGGCACGGTAATACCTTCGTGCACTTGTCTCATTCTCACCCAATGTATAGATGTAGGTCAAATCAATTGGCACGGCAATACCCTTCGTACATTTATCTCTTTCTCACCGTGCTTACATATAACAGTATTAACTAGGTAGGGGAAATGCTAATAACAGTAAAAGAAATAAAGGGGGAGGCACACAGGAAGCAACCACGACTACAAGTCACATAGAAAACGTAGGTGCACAATAACATCTCAAGATAAAGGCATGAATGTATACACCACAAAACGATATCACAATATAATGTATGTCTCTCATCCTCGCCTGCACGGAAACACCCTTCGTGCCATGAATATATGATAATATAAAAATAATGGCACGGCATCACCCTTCGTGCTTTTACTCTCATCCTCACCTGATAATATAAATGAAATGGCACGTCATCACTCTTTGTGCTTTACACTCTCAAATGGCACGGCATCACCCTTCGTGCTTTTACACTCTCAATGGCACGGCATCACCCTTCGTGCTTTACACTCTCCCTCACATGATAATATAATTCAAATGGCACGACATTATCCTTCGTGCTTTACACTCTCAAATGGCACGGCATCACCCTTCGTGCTTTACACTCTTCCTTACCAAGCACACGTATGTCATTAACAAGCAAGGTAGGAAGCATAAATAACATCAAGGAGAATGTTTAAACCACAACACAATACAACAATTCATATCACAATTTGCCACTGACCACATCCAAATTTCAAATATGTAGCAGAATCAATAAATTTCTCAACAAATAGCCCAAGGCTCCACACAACGTATATAAAACCTCAAAACAATCAACAAAGATGAAAAATACTCAGTATAGGGCAACGCCTTCGTTAATCCAAATTCTTGATAATTATATTAACTCCTCAATTTAAACTTATTTAATAAATATTTGCAGATAAGGATTCTATCATGAATTTAATTCCAAGAAAAATATTAAATCAACAAATACACGGAATTCACAAAAAATCCAAGTGACAATAACACCAAATTATTATATAAAATACAAACTTGACAAATAAGGAATGAGGCGTGATAATTCAAGGATTTACTAAATGCCAACAATTATCCAATTTATTACATAAAAATATCTAAAACTTTAAACCAATAAAATTTGCACATATAAGCCCGAGTACATACTCGTCACCTCGCGTACACAGCTTCCAATCATACAATTTCCATATAAAACTCAATGCCTAAGAGGTAATTCCCCCACTCAAGGTTAGGCAAGATACTTACCTTTTTGAAGTTATGCCGATATTTCAAAATTGCTTTCTTGCTTGAATTGACCTCCGGACAGCTCAAATCTATCCAAATTAATTGTATAACTTCATTGAAATTTATCAAAAATAATTTCGGATAATAAAACTTCGACTTAAATTTTTATTCTAAAAAGTCAACCAAAGTCAACGCGGGGACCGCCTCTCGGAACCCGATATAATTTTTACGAAATTCGAACACCCATTCCGATACGATTTCAACCATACCAATTTTATCAAATTCCAATAACAAATCGTCCTCCAAATTTTGAATTTTTATTTTTGGAAGATTTTGCGAAAATCTTGATTTCTTCCATTTAACTCCGAATTAAACGATGAATATAACCATGGATTTATGGAATATAATTACTTTCGGGTATATAACACTTACCTAGATGATTTTCTTGAAAAACCAACGAAGAATCACTCAAAACTGAGCTCTACAACTCCAAAAATGATAAAAATGGCTAACCCTCGAAATAGAGTACTTTTATGTTCTGCCCAGGTGTTTGTACATCACGATCGTGGAAGAACTATTGCGATCGCGAAGAAGAAAATGGCTACTGCTTAAAAATGTACTACGTTATCACGGAATGATGCATGCGATCGCATAGAAGAAATGACACTGCCCAAAAAAAGGGCTCTACGCGAACGCGGAAGGAGGGAGTGCGAACGCGATGAAACAAAATTCAAAGGTTCACGATCGCGAACCTTACTCTACGAACACTATTAAGAAAAATATGGTACGTCAACAATACACTATGCGATCGCGTGAGATAGCATGCGATCGCAGAGGAGAAGAGGAAATCATCAGTTGTTATAGTTGGGATATGCGAACGCGGGTAGTGAGGTGCGAACGTGGAGAAGAAAAAGGCACACTTCCGTGATCGCGGACACGCCTATGCAAATGCAAAGAAGGAAAATGGTCAGTCCCCCAAACAGCCTTCGCGATCGCGCCTTCACCCGCGCAGTCTCATAGAAGGGAACACCAGATATTAGAACAGCCATCCAAAACAAGAGAAAATAACCCTTAGCCCATCTGAAACGCACCCGAAACCCTCGGGACCTTAACCAAATATACCAACACATCCCAAAAAATAATATGAACTTAGTCAAGGCTTCGAACCACGTCAAATAACGCTGAAATTACGAATCACGCATTGAATCGAATTATGAGTTTTCAAATCTTCCAACTTATATATTTTGCGCTGAAACGTATCAAATCAATCCGAAATGACTTCAAATTCTGAACACAAGTCATAAATAATGTAATGGAGCTATTCCAATTTCCGGAATCGAAGTCCAGCCTCGTTATCAAAAATTCAACCTTCGGTCGAACTTTTCAAAAATCTTCTATTTATCCAACTTTCGCCAAAATGCGTCGAATTGTCCTACGGACTTCCAAATCCAAATTCGAACATACGCCTAAGTCTAAAATTGTCATACGAAAGACATCATCAAAATTTTATTCCGGAGCCGTTTGCTCAAAAGTCAACTCTTTCCATTTAAGCTTCAAAAATGAGAATTATTCTTTTAATTTAATTCCAAATCTTCTGAAAATCAAACTCGACCAAACACGCTGGTCATAATACATATTATGAAGTTGCACTTAAGTCGGTGAACGGGGTGTAACTTCTTAAAATGACAAGTTGGGTCGTTACACCAAGTGGCAAGCTAATAAATGTCAATAGTATATGGTAACTTTATTCTATATTTGACTATGTTAGTCAAATACAAATAATATATAGATAAAGATAATATATATACAAATATATATATATGAATTTGAATTAAAAGATAATTTTGAATTTATAGATAAAGCTCTAAAATTCGAATATATATATATATATATATATATATATATATATATATATATATATATATATAAAGGAATAAAGTTACCATATATAATTGGCATTATGGCTAAGCCAAGTGACAAGCTAATAAATGTCAATAGTATATGAGGTAACTTTATTCTATATTTGACTATCTTAGTTAAATACAAAATTATCTTTTAATTCAAATTCAATTTTATATATATATATATATATATATATATATATATATATATATATATATAAAATTGAATTTGAATTAAAAGATAATTTTGAATTTATAGATAAAATTTTAAAATTTGAATTTAAATTAAAAATAAAAATTTATCTTTTTTTTTATCATGTTATCATACTTAATTCGATTAATGATCATATGCAATCCTGTTAGGAACTTTTGTTATCTTTTCTAATTATTTAGATACTACTTCGCCTCTGGCAAAAAAAAACTACTCCATACAACTATAAAACTCTTTCACATTTAAAACCCTATAATTATAGTTCTTTAAAACACTGTGGCTAGATTTGAATAAAGTAAATTTCTTTTAAAATAAATGTAATATATAGGGTACACGTCTATGTTTATCCAAATAATAAAAATGAGTTTAAAAATCGAATAAAAGTTTACTTACATATATAATAAAATAAACATACATGCTGGAGAAAGAAACATCACAAAAATCAGTCAATATTAAAAAAAAGTTATTTTTTTTTTGAAGAATATTTGTTTGAAGTGTCAATTTGTATAAATAGACACCAAACAAATAACAAAACTTTAGCTATACAATTGCTATCATTAATTTCAAATTAGCACATTCTAGAAATTGAAGGGTATAAGCTGAAACTCCTTCATTTAGCTACAGTCAAGCCAATATTGCAAGGGTATAATATTTTTTTCGTTGAAGAATATTAGTTTTGAATCATTAGATTATGTGAAAGGTTTTTTTTCTCGAACTCAACAAAAGAGATATTGGTTTCTAATTGATAGTTTCTATAGTGATTTTCAAGTGTAACAAAGAGTATATTTATAAAAAAAATTAGTATGACGTGAAATATTTTTTTTAAAATGTAAACAAATTATTTCGAAAAAACTCTTTACTTTTTTCTACTTTAAATATAATAAAAAAGATAAGATATTTTTAAACATTAGTAGAGAGTTTTTAAAATTATTATAATAGAAGTCATATCATGGATAAACTCAAAAAACCGAAATCTTATGGAATATTTACATAAATATCCGGCCAGATTTATTGTTTACTTTTTATAGCTAATATAAATAGATGATATACCGACAACACACGATTATACACATATTATATATGGATTATATATAAATTACACATCCTTCAATTTTTTAATTTAAGTGGTCGGGTGAGCACCTATTTAGGCTGATTAGATAAAGCCAAAAGAAAAATATGAAAAAATTTCAACCAAAGACTAAAAATATAAATAAAGTTCTTATGTAGACAATTTCTATTAAAACTCATCCTTTTATAGTGAAACAAATTAACTTTTTATAACAAAAGAAAGAATGACATAAAAAATAAGATAAAAGAAAATAAATATTGAAAAAAATGTATGAAAGATCTAAAAATCAGAAATAAGAGATGACAACGAATTTCTTCTTATGTTTCATCTTTGTTGAGTATAAAAAATTTGGAAGCTAATCTCATCGATTTCAAATATTATTTTCAACTCAAATACATAGATTATAAGATAAGGATATCTTAGAATATTTTTTTTGTTTATATTGTGTGTCGTTTTTAAAAAATCACTATTACTAAAAAAATAATATAATATTCGAATTTGAATTTAAATACAATTTGAGTAGTTTGCATTGAGGGTAAGCCAAGTATGGTGTCGAAATATAAAGTATTTGGCAATTTTAAGACAATATATGCAATGTTATATAATAACAATCAACTAATTTAACATTTAATGATTCAAAGAACAAATATTTTGTATATATAGGGTATTAAAAATTCAAAATATGTGGCTAGAGATATCGATAAACTTAAAATAGAGTTATACTGAAATAAAGTTTTTTCGGCTAAAGAATCATTTAAATTTTTAGATAGCCGATTAAAGTAAATATTAAATTAAGGATAATATCTTCACTTGCATCATTATAAAGATAATAATTATTGAAATATATATAAAGTTTTAGAATTTGGAATTTCAAAATAGAAATATTTTTTGAAAGATAATATCATACCAAATAAGAGTTCAAGTCGTAGTAAAAGAGTCACGGCGTAATCAAAGAATCGTTTATATTGTGTCAACCTTTGTGCTTTATCATAAATATGAGTTATTATTTCGCTTTGTGGCTATTTTTAAGTTCCAATGACACCAATAAAAATAATGCAAAAATAAAATTATTACTACGAGATTTGAGAAAATGTTAGTCTTTTTTCTTGCAGTGTTTCTTAATTAATATCTAATGATTATCTATAATTATTTAGAAATTTTAAATTTTAAGGTTATTTACATATAATTCAAATAACTCAGATATTTAACATGGTTAATATCAAATATCAAAATGGAGTCATACTGGAAAAAGAATTCACTGGCTAAAGAATTTTTAAATTTTTTAGATAGCCTACTAAAATGAGTTTTGAATTAAGGATAATATTTTTACTTACATTATTATAAAAATAATTATTATTGAAAAATAAAGTTTTAGAAACTGAAATTTTAAAAAAGAAATATTTTTTAAGAGATATCAACACACCAAATAAGAGTTCAAGTAGTAGTAAAAGAGGCAAGTCGTATCCAAAGAGTCATTCATAATCTCAAATTTTGATTGTTTTTTCATAAATATGAGTTATTATTTTGCTTCTTGGCTATTTTTAGGATCCAATGACACCAGCGAGAATGGTATCAAAAAAGAAAAATAGAAGAAATTGTTAGTTTTTTTTATGTAGTATTTTTTATTAATATCCAATAATTATCTATATTTACCGAAAAAGTTTATATTTTTAGATTATTTACATATAATCAAAATAATTTAAATATTTGACATGATTAGTGTTCGCGCATCCGTACGGGTGCTAATACTAATTTCACTTTAAAATGCAAATTATCTTTTTTCCTTCCTACTCAAATTGCCCCGTACCTTAAGTATTCACCTCGGAAATACAAAAAGTCGCGTCTAACATTAATAACTAGTACTACTAGTTTCTATATATAATAATAATTATATAAAACACAATATATAAACCTAATAAAGCACAATAAAAGACGATTTAACAAAAATATCTCTGATACGTCTTCTTAAACTAAATATAAAAGGATATAGTGAAAGACTGTAATAGTTCTAAATAAAATATTAAAAAAGGATTTCCTCAGATAAAGGATTAATAGAGAAAAAGGTAAAACATCAATAACAACAAACAATAGCGAAATGCAACTAATAACATAAAATAATCATATAATAAGTTAAACGTGTGTGCTGGTGCATAATTAAATCTATCATCTTCATCGTAATTAGTGGTATGGTCGATCATGAACTCATCCAAATTCCCTACAAACAAAATCAATAAGTATAATATGAAATATATAATATTTGAATTAAATAAATTAATATCTCCGGTCATGGTATATGCAAAAAAGCATTCACCCTTCTCAGTTAAGCAAAAACTGTGTGTGGATGTGTCCTTTTATTGGCCTGAGTGCTCTCTTCTTCTTTCATGTATTCTTGAGATTAATAATCAAGTTCTTTTTTATTCTAACTTAGTCACATTTTTATTAATTTTCATTCAGTTGATCACACACTTCCTCCGAAAACCATTCAATTTTACAACCAATTAAGTACAGTTTTCGAAGAAAATATGTGACTAACTAAGAGAATTTAAATATAATATATATATATATATATATATATATATATATATATATATATATATATATATATATATATTGAAACAAATAAAATACCTTTCATTAATAAGAGATAGTGTGCCTAGAACAAGCAGAGTAAAAGAGAGGTGACTATACGCACTTGACATTATAAGAAAAGATAATGGTATAAAAAACTTATTTGGAGATATTTATACTATTAATTTGATTGATATGGGAGGTAAATCGTCTTAAAGAGCAAATAAAGTCTTTTATTTATTAGTTGCGGGTTATACGAAGCGTTAGATGAATATACATTAATGTTCTTACTTACCAAAGGAATTACACACTCGATTCTTTTTTAACTATTATTTAAAAAAAATAGCATCATTTATTGTTTATTTCATTAAAAAGCACTTTTTTTATTTTATTAACATATTACAAAAATTAAGCCCAACATTCATCTCCTTCACTCCATTTTTTTAAAATCCGATGCATATGTGAATGCCACCTAAATTCAAGATGTATTGATTTATACGTCTTTTATACTTTGTATATCAGGTATCACTTTAATTCAAAATGTATTTTTATGTATATAATTTTTGTATATTTATTTGTGAAGTGCCATCTTATTTTAAGATGTATTTTGATGTATATTTCAAATATATTTTATATGTCAAATGTCATTTTAATTAAGGATGTATTTTTTATATATATGTTTTTTGTATATTTATATGCCATCTTAATTAAATTTAAGATATATTTTTTATGTATATTTCACATGTCTAAGTGTCATCTTAATTGAAGATGTATTTTTTATGTATATTTTTTGTATATTTTATATGTGTTAATTCAATATATATATTTTTATATACGTTTTGTATATATTAACGTATATTATTATCGAAGTAAGATCTTTATGTTAAGAAAGGAAGAAAGAAGGAAGAGAAAAACTTAAGAAAGATAATTAAAAAGAAAACGAATGGAATAAATTTAGAAAATATATTGGCTTCGGCAGAAAATAAAATTAAGAAGAAGAAGAAAAAGAAGGAAAGCTAATAGATAAAGAGAAAAAAAAAAGGCATGATTTTTATACAAAGAATTATTGACTTTCCATTCAAATTGCTTATGTTTAGAGATTAATAATTAATATTCCTATTTTAATGGAACTATGTGCTACAAATATAAATATTTTCCTGCCACAACTGTAATATTGGATTTCATGCTACGAATTTATTATATTTCTTTTAAATTGTGACGGTTATATCAAGTTCCCAAAGGAAAATGCAGACACATCGTCAAATGTGATAATATAATATGGCAGTTTAGAGAAATAACCCATGACTTAACGAGATTTAATACATATCCAGATATGGTTTACGTAGAGAATGTAAATTATTTAATTCGAAAGCGAGTTTATGTCATATATATAGCGAGAATAAGTCAATATGGAATGCTTACATGGAATAGTAACAGTTCAAAGTTTACCTTTTTTAATACAAGGGAAGGCAAATAATGTTCTAATTAAATATTCTGTCAAATTTGCTTCGTCTAAATGCAACTGGGCATTGTATCTATAACGGTCCAACCGGTCGTTTTGAGCATCTGCACTTTACTCGGTAGCTTACGGGCATGAGTAGCTCCGTATGATGCATTATGATTTATGTGAATCGCCGGTTTTGATTTTCAAGTTATTCGAAATCGAATTGGAAGAATGGATTTCATTGTCGAAACTTTAAATTGGAAGAGTTGACCAAGTTTGACTTTTTGTGAATTTGAACCCGGAACGGAGTTTTGATGGTTCTGTTAGCTCCGTTGGGTGATTTTGGACTTAGGAGCGCGTCCAAATTATGATTCAGAGGTCCGTCGTGGAATTCGATTTGAAATGGCAAAATAGAATTTTTGGAAAGTTTGACCGGGAGTGGACTTCTTGATAGCAGATTCGGATTGTGATTCCGGGAATTAGAATAGCTTCGTTATGTTATTTGGGACTTGTGCGCAAAATTTGAAGTCATTCCGGATTGATTTGCTATGTTTCGGCACTAGGCACATAAGCGAGATGGCTGGAAGTTGAGGATTTTCGCATCTGCGATGTCTTTCCCGCAGATGCGGCCTCGCGAATGCGATGTTGTCCTCGCAGATGCGCAAACTGGGCAGGCAAGTGAAGTCCGCAAATGCGATGTTTTGCTTGCACAAGCGGAGGCGCAGGTGCGCAAATACTGTCCGCAGATGCGGATTGACTGGGCAGAACCTTTTAAGTTCGAGGGTTCGCGATTTTTCACCCATTTTCGAATTTTGGAGCACGGTTTAGGCGACTTTTGGAGCAATTTTCATCACAAGGATTGGAGTGAGTGTTCTACACTTGGTTTTGATCTTATTCCATGAATCTACCTTCGTTTTTGGTAATTGAATTGTGAATTTTAAAGAGAAAATTGGGGGTTTTGGCCTAAAGTTTCATAATATAAATTTATGAGTTTTGAACATCGAATTGGAGTAGGGTTTGAATGAAACTAGTACGGTTGGACTCGTAATGGAATGAGTTGTTGGATTTTATAAATTTTATCGGATTCCGAGGTGCGGGCTCGGGTTGGGCTTTTGGCCGATTTTGGGCTTTTGATTCAAGATTTGATCTTTTTCGATCGGGATTGGTTCCTTTAACATTGTTTGATGTACTTGAGTTGTTTTTGGTTAGTTTCGAGCCGTTCGGAGGTCGGAACGCGCGGGATGGCAACTTTGGAGCACCGCTTGGCTTGCTCGGTATTGGTATTGGCTTGTTCGAGGTAAGTAACTCTTCTAATCTTAGTGCTGAGGGTATGAAACTCCGAAATACATGTTATGTGATTTGTGTTGAGGCAACACACATGCTAGGTGACGGGCGTGTGGGCGTGCACCATGTGAATTGGGACTCTGTTATTTCCATGGCACTAAATAGTGGCCCTATTTTGTTGATATCCGTATTTTCACCATGTGATAAAGTAATTGAGCTGACAATCATGCTAGATATCATGTTTAGGATTTATGCCGATATTGTTTGGACCCATAGTGGTCGTTTCTTACTGCCATCTCTCTGATTTCATTGATATTTCGTATTCAGTCATATTCATGTATTCATATCATATCTCAGTCTCAGTTATTTATTGATACATCATATCGTTGTTGTCGGGCTAGTTTCATGACATTGTGAGCCCGTGAGTGGGACTAGAGAGATTGATGACTGAGTGAGGCCGGGACCTGTTTGTGAGGATGTTGTCACTATAGCACATGAGTAGTCTGTGCAGCACGTGAGTTGTCCGTGCGATTCCAGATATTGATATTATGGCACGTGAGTTGTCCGTGCGGATTATAGCGCTTGGGCTGTAGGATCCCCTCTGGAGTCTACACACCCCCAGTGAGCGCGGTTGATATTATTGAGGGATGGATCTTCCCTGGATATGGATCTTGTCCGAAGCATTTTATACCTGGAGATGGATCTTCTCCACGGGCCGGATTGGCCTTCCTCGATACTGAGTGACTGATGGTCAGTGATGTATATATTCCGGGATGGATCTTCCCTGGGCCGTATGGGCCATATACAGTACCGAGTGGTTGAGCACGATGAGAGGAAAGTGTGAGACAGTGAGATTGAGTACTCTGAGAGTGTGAGTACATGATTAATCTCTGAGATACATGGCATTGGCATGCACACATGACATATAGGTATAAAGATGCATTTTTCCTCATGCTGTACGGTATCACGTCATTCATGACTTTTACATACATTGATATGTGGGCATAAAAAGGTATTCCACACTTGCTATCTGGAAAGAAAATGACACATCTTATTTATTGTGGAAAGGATATCCGGAAGAATTAGAGTTTTCAAACTTACTTGTATTTTTAACATTTTCGGTAAAAGATTGGGTTTTCACTAAGATACTTGAAAAACATGACTATTTTCTGGAACTGTGAACGAGCTGAGCATTTTACTTCTGAGATACATCTTTTATTACTTGTATTGTGTTGTTATGAACTGTTGTGGGATATTGGTATTGGACTCGACCTTATGTTAGCTCGTCATTACTTTCAACCTAAGGTTAGGTTTGTTACTTATTGAGTACATATGGTCGGTTGTACTCATACTGTACTTCTGCACCTTGCGTGCAGATGTTGGCTGCTGATGTTGCTGTGATCGATAAGAGCTGGATTGAAGATGTACCTGTGTCCCGGTTGTAGCTGCCTCTTGTTCGTGGTAGCTTTAGATCTGTAAAACTCTGTTTATGTACTTTTCAAACAGACGTGTATTTATTTCATTTCAGCTTTGTAAACTTTATTCTTAGAAACCCATGATTTGTATTACCAGTTTTTGGGGAAAATGTATTAGTTTTATATATATATTTTTAATTAATTGCCTTATTAAATTTTATTGGAATTAGATAGTTGATGTTTGACTTACCTAACGGGTTGTGTTAGATGCCATCATGACCCTGTGGATTTCGGGTAGTGAGAGTCTCCCTCATTTATGTATCATTTAAAATTTCTATCTGTCGTCTTATCTACTTAAGGTGACAACTTTTTTTTGTTCCTGAACTTCCAAACTGAAATGTCGTCATATCAAATGTTTAATACATTAATTTTATTACAAACTGTCAAATATCGAATACCTTCACAGATATAAAAGAGAAAGGACGAGAGATCAGACCCCAAAAAATTAAGAAATTTCATTGGGTATCCTTCCGCCTGACATCCATGTAAGTTTTGTCCTTATTTTTAAATGTTTTACAAATATTGATACATTGTCAGTACTTAAACTTATTCCGGTCCTCCTCATCCTTTTTCTTCTTCTTCAATAAATTATGAGCACATAGCTAAAATTAAAAAAGAATGAGGTATGTGCTATAGAAAATTGAAGACTCATTGCTTATTTATGATCGGAGCTAAGATTGATTGAATCTGAAGTTGTCTGAAGTTGTATTGAAAAATTGAACTGCTTAAGATTCAAATTTTGAATATGAAGTTGTCTAAAGTTATCTTGAAAAATTGAATTACTTGAGATTTGAATTTCTGAAGTTACAATTAAAAAAATTAAAAGATAGAAGAAGTTAAGATTCGAAATTTGAAATTGTTTTGAAGAGCTTGAACTATTTAAGATTTGAATTTCTGAAGTTGCAGTTGAAAGATATGAGAACTTCAGATTTGATTTCTGAATTTGTATTGAAGAGACTGAACAAATTCAAATCCAAGCGGGTATATTTTATAAAGTTTTGTGTAATACGAATATAAATTCAATGGTAGTCCTAAAAATGGGTAACCAATTTGTTCATATCACCTAAAAAAGCGAGCACATCAGTCATGTGAGAGGCACGTGATAAATGAATTGGCTTGGATCTGTCTGTATTGAAGGATTTGGCCCAAATAGTTCATTTTTCCTTGAATACATTCCTCTGTTAACTTTGGCTCTATTTCTCTCTGTCCCCTCTCTTTGTTCAGGCGAACTCATCGGAGATTTCATTGTAAGTTCCCTTTTCTAGATTTCCTCATCTCTTTCTCTCATGTGCCAAAAATCCTTAAACCCTAATTCCTTTTCTCTAGTGGTACTGAAATATCTCCCGTAACCACTAACTTTCTCGTCTACTAACTAGTTACTTCGTTTGCCCTAGTCCATTTTGCTTTTTGCTTATTGATATAAATAAGAAAAGTACTACTGTATAAGATTACAACATAACAAAAGAATACTTTTAAAGAAGTGAAATGTGAAAAATTCATTAAGAGTCAAGTGGTAAGGGATAGAATGATAAGCTTAGTGAAGCTGTAAAGGGGAGGGGTAGTTTACAAATGTTATTTAGAATGTTTTAACTTTGTTAGAGCCCCAGGGATTTGGTAAACGAAAAAGGTAGTGCAGTAGGTGCACATGAAAAGTTTGAAACCCTAGCTGGTGATCCAAGTGGAGAAGGTAGATGGATGGGCCTATTGTCCACCAAGTTTTAGAGTTGGAAATGGTGGACTATCATTTTTTTTTATAATTTAAAATATTAAATTTTCTAGAGCTCTTTGTTTAATCTAAATCTTTTATAGATAGTTTACTTAATGCTGATTTACTTTCTCTTAAGAGACTAAAAGAAAAAGGGTAGTAGCATGCGATGACTGATGAGGAAATTACAGAAACTAAAGTTGGTAAAAGTGTATCCCGTGGACTTAAATCTGGGGAAAAAGAAGCTTCGGCAATGAAGAATTTGTTAATCTATGTTTCTTCTTTTATCTTTTGGGCGCAAAGTCAGTAGGATTTATATGGATGAGCTTTTGCGATTAGGATATTTAATGATAATGGGTAAACTATGTATGTTCATTTGTCTCTCATTAAGAGGAAAAAATGTATGTTCTTCTGATCCATATATTGAGTGGTCGCACCTTGAGTAGATTTTTGGTGTACTAAAAGGTTGTGGCCCCTTCAAAGTGTTTGTTGGCCTCCAAAAGGACTACTTTGTCGATTTGTGTCGGTCAATGCGCAATTATTACGAAAGAATTTCTCGATAAGTTAATTTTACAGACATTGCAATAGTAGCTTTGTCAATTTTTTCATTGTGTTTGTGCTCTGACTCCCCTCTAGGCACATTTCATCCCATTGATACATACACTCCTTATCATGGGTCAGTTGCTAGTGAAAAATAAACATTTTAATAGACAGCCAGTAAGATTTGGATTTTTAGAAATAAACAGAGTGGTATGGTTCAAATCCCATCAAATCATACGATTCCATCCGATATATTGAAGTGGAAAAAAATTGAAGTTTTTCACCCATTTATGCATTTTTCCTGTTCAACATGCAAAATATATTGAAGTGAAAAAATGCTTAAATGGGTGATAAACTGTTGGAAACAATCACACTGTTTCCAAATGAGCTTGATATAAGTAGCGATGACGTTGCCTGATGCATTGCTAATAAAACACCTAGAGCTTTTGTTCATCTATTTAGCAATGTTGCCATCCAGAAATATCTAGGTATGTGCTTGCTAGTATGTGTCTACTAGCATTTTGGTTCCTCGATTGCCCACTGTAAACTGTTGGAAACAATCACACTGTTTCCAAATGAGCTTGATATAAGTAGCGATGACGTTGCCTGATGCATTGTTAATAAAACACCTAGAGCTTTTGTTCATCTATTTAGCAATGTTGCCATCCAGAAATATCTAGGTATGTGCTTGCTAGTATGTGTCTACTAGCATTTTGGTTCCTCGATTGCCCACTGTAAATGGTTCCATAGATGTGGGAAAAGAGGAAAACAGAAAATAAAGAAGAGAAACTGAGTTAGCTGTAACTACTTGTGTTGCATAAGTACATATATAGTGGTCATTCTACTTCTGACATAGAGGTTACACCCAGAGCACCAGAGACTTAGGGTATGATAACATAGTTATCTTAGGGTATGATGACATAATTATCTTAGGGTATGATAACATAATCTTCTTAGGTTATGAAAATCATTTTAAATTTACCCAATATTTGTCTAAAATAGTCATTAGATTGATGATTCCTTATTTCTTTACTGATGGAGTATGTGAAAACTAATTTATTAGCTTATCAAGATCATATATCCTTATAAGATGCTTCTTTTCTTAATCAAGTTTAGTTCACATGCTTTTGGAATGTCTTTGAGCATTGTTGACATTAGTCAATTTATTCATAAGCTATCAGTAGAATCATGTAATCTACTGCTGGGCTATTTCTTTAGTCCTGTCCTATTTGACGAAAAGGAAACGTAAAGGCCTGTGGTCTTTGTGAAATGTTTGATTTTATCTTTTTGTGCCCCTGAATCTCTAATTGACCAACGCGAAATATGTAATTGATTATTGTTGATTTCAACATGTAATTGATTATTGGACCTTTTCTTGTGTTCTATCCTATTTGATCAAAGGGAAAAATGTGTAGGCCTGTGATCTTTGTCCAACATGGATTACAAAACATTGATTTATCTTTTTGTTCCCCCTAATTCAAGTGTATTATTTCTTTTCTTAAAGTTTAGTTAACATGCTTTTGGAATGTCATTGACACTAGTCAATTTTGTGAGGAAAGCAATCAATAGAATCATGCAATCCATTGTGGGGCTCTTTCTTTGGTCTGGTCCTATTTGATGAAAAGGAAATAGGCCTATGGTCTTTGTCCACCATCGACTTTGAAGTGTTTGATTTTATCTTTTTGTGCCCCTTAACCTAAGGGAAACATGTAATTGATTGTTGGAGCTTGCACCCAAAGGTGTGGCCTAGTGGTCAATGAAGTGGGTGGAGAACTATGATGTTTCAGGTTCAAATCCCAGTGGAGATAAAAACACCAGGTGATTTTTTCGTATCTGTCCAAGCCTTAGTGGGTAGAATTACCTAATACTTGTGCTGGTGTGAAATTAGTCGAGATGCACGCAAGCTAGCCCAGACACCACAGTTATAAAAAAAATATGACTATTGAATCTTTTCTTTTGTCCTAGCCTATTTGATCAAAGGGAAAAATGTGTAGGCCTGTGGTCTTTGTCCAACATGGATTGCAAAACATTGATTTATCTTTTTGTTCCCGTTAGTCTCGAATGTATTATGAGATATCTCTCACATTGAAGCCTCTGATTTTGTTTCTAAATAGTATTGGAAGATATTTTGGCTTCTCCAAATTACATGAAGGTAGTAGGCTAACAGTTGTCTGTTTTTCAGCTTCTAGTTGTATGCTCATGGTTTTTACTTTTGATTTTGGCCCCTCTTTTGTATAATTGGAGATTGGTACAACACTTAACACTTTTTAGAAAGTTTTTGGTCTCTTAAAAAAAAAGTAGGCTAGCATT
The DNA here is from genome assembly GCF_000715075.1 of Nicotiana tabacum. Lineage (NCBI taxonomy): Eukaryota > Viridiplantae > Streptophyta > Magnoliopsida > Solanales > Solanaceae > Nicotiana > Nicotiana tabacum. Next base: position 51,731,321 of record NC_134100.1, read on the forward strand.
GTACTCACTTTTGGTTTCTCCATACTACCTCTGCCAGCACATTAAATATCGAATTTTTAGGGGCTTTTTGGTCTTTTTAAATTTCTCCAATTCTTTCTCTATGATTCCCAACTTGAATTTTATCTCCACAGTTTGGCTCTTAGGCCTCATTTGTTTTTTTTAAGATTAAAACGTCTGAATCTGAATACATATCTGAATATCAGGATGTGTATTAAGATTAAGGAATCTGAATCTGAATACACATATGAATATTAACATGTGTTTTAAGATCTGAATACTAAACGATGCAGACTGTTTGTTTTTTAAACATATGAAGATATATAATTTATCTTTATTTAAAAATTAACAAAACATAAATTCAAATAAAATACTAATTAATCTTATATTCTCTATATATATATGTATATATATATGTGGGTTAGTTGGTGGTGGTGATTACTAACGAAGGTGCTTGGGAGTGCCGACTAGAAGCGGTGGGTGGTGGTGGTTCTGGGTAGTAGCTAGCGGTGATTGGTAGCGATAGCGATTATGGTTGATGATGGTGGTGGTGGATGGTGATAGTTAATAATGGTGGGTGATGGTGGTGGTTGTGGTTGTAGTTGTGATTGAGAAAGGTGATGATAGGTGGTGGTAGTTTATATAGGTGGGCGGTGCTGGCTATGGTTATTGATGGTGATAGGGTGGTTGGTGGTTGGTGGTGATAGTTGAGGTGGGTGAGGGTGTGGTTATGGTTGAGGATAATGGTGGTGGGGGTGGTGGTAGTGGTGGCGACTATGGTTGAGGATGGTGGTAGTGGTGGCGACTATGGTTGAGGATGGTGGTGGTAGTTGATAATGGTGGCCGGTGGCTATAGTTGAGGATGGTGGTGATGGTGGTTGATAATGGTCGGCGGTAGCGGCAGTTAGTAATGAATGTAGATGATAGCATCTTAATGAAATTAAGTCTTTGTTATAGATCTTAATCATACAGACCTATTCAGACTCGTTAAATGGTTGTGAAGTAAAAAAAACAAACACACTTAATGATTAAGATCTGAATGATAAAGATCCAGACGTTAAAAACATACGGACTTAATGTCTGAGATCTGAATGATTAAGATTTAGACCTCCATTAAGTGCAAACAAATGAGGCCTTAGACTCCTTCAAATTCTAATACAGAAGAAGGCTTGACTTCTTGAAAATGGAAGATCACATTTGAGAATCAAGGAATCGATCATTTGCTAACTCACATTTTTCATTTTCCAGTATTATAGTAAATCAGGGTTAGAGTTTAAAATCAGATTGATCTTAATTAAACCTTGTGATAATATGTAATTGGATAATTTTTCTTTCTGTTCATTATTGATAAAGACGAAGTGAGAAAGTAAAAATTATGGCTTTGAAATTTAGAAGCTGTGCATCTCTTCATCTCGGCTCTGGACAAATTAAGCATTGTCTGCCAACATGCTCGGTCTTCGCTTCATTTTCAAGTACTCCAACTGGTTCTTTTTTAGTTGAAGCAAACCAATTCGTCCTAAACCTTTTCCCCAATTTCTCAAATTCTTCGATTACTTCCCCAAAGACCACATTAGTGTATGGCCAAATGGGTTTAGTCTCCTTTCCATAATCATGATCATTCATTAGGCCTTGAATCATTTTCTGTGTTCTTTTTTTTTTGGGTCAAATTTTCAACGGTTGTGATTGAATTTCAATATGGGTTTGAAAGAAAGGAGGGGAGGCGGGGATGGCTGGAAAGCAAACTGATGGAGAAGGAAGAAAAGTTAGGTTTAGTTCTTAAGATGGGAAGACAAAAATACCCATTTTACTATTGTGTTGGCAATGTATTGTAAAAGGGTATTTAAGAGAGACAAAAAATGGGTGCAATGCTAACCTACTACCTTCATGTAGTAGCATGAAAGTAGTAGGTTAGCATTGTACCCATTTTACTACTGCGTGGCTGTAGTAAGTTAGCATTGTAACCACTTTTCGATTCACTAAAGTACCCCTGCCACCACTTTAAAGTAGGAATATTTAGGGGATTTTTTGTCTTTTACCTATATCCCCGAATTTATTTCTGCTCCATCTGCATTTTATTCCCAGATTAACTGCAGCAAACCCAACCCTTCAGGCTGCTGCCTCAATCTTCTCGTCATCCTCCACCTCCGGCAAAGTTCAACAATCCCCGCTTGTTGGCTTCCTGTATTCATCAGCTCAGTACGTTTTGATGGGGTAGCAAGGTAAATATGAAGAGAAATTTGACGACTATCGAACACACTACCGCTTGTCACAATTTTAATTCTGCTTTTTGGGTTTAATTCATTTGAGAGTACAGAGTGTTATGAAGTAGTGAGGGCTGAATTTGAGGTCTCACTATACTGAGTTGCCTTTCTCTTTTGCTCTTTTCCTGCGAAGAACAAAAAATACCCAAACACAGATTATTCATAAATTCTATTCAGCATGGGTTTGATTTAAATCTCATTCTTGAAGAATATCTTGGGGCGTTTAGTTGCCTTCAAGATGTGCAATGGGAAAAAGGGCTGCAATTATACAGGCAAAAGATGAACTGCATTTTTCTGATTAGTATACAAAGACAAAAAGCTCCAAGATTTATTTACGGATTAAATAAGTGACAGAGGGTATTTTAATGAATCAAAAAGTGAACAGCATTGTACTCAGATTTTAATTCTCCAAATACCCCCAACAATTCATGCCAGCACATTAAAGTTTAGGGCATTTTTGTCTTTCATCCAAATCCCTAAATTTCCTCTCCTTCCGTAGTTCCGTTGTGTTTCTCTCCCATTCTGATTAAACTCCAGCGAACCCAGTCCCAAATTTCTTCTCCGACAGCCTCCACCTTTGTTCTTTTTATTCTTGACAAAGTGAGTGTTGCTGGGTTTGGTAAAAAATTAAAAAAAATGACAAATAAAGAACCATAAAGATGTGGATTTATTTTATTTGATACTGCATTTGTTCAATGATTGAAGAGAAATATAAACCAAATGGGGAAGAAGAGATGTTTGAAATCTATCTGAAATAATCAAACAGAGCAATTGTTGGACATCATAATCAGAAAGCAAAAAGTATTATGTACACCATAATCTGAATATAAAATAGAGGCACTAAAGACTTAGTAGAATTTGAGAAATGATGGACATTGGAGATTTTGCTCTCTGTTGCTTGCCTGAAGTGTTGTAGAGAGAGGTTGGAGATAAATGTTGCTGGGAGCAAAATGCAGTTGGAAAATTGGGGAATTTGGGTTAAAGAAAAAACTCCCTCATCTTTAATGTGCTGGCATGTATTGTCTGGGGTATCTTGGAGAATTGAAATGTGGCTACAATGCTAACCTACATCCTTCAATGTATTGTTTGGGATATGTATGTGTGTGTGTGTGTGTGTGTGTGTGTGTGTTTGTTTCCCTTTGTTCCTCCGCGCGCGCTCTAACAGATAATCAAATTGTCTGGGCAAGGAGCTCTATAATAACTTTGTACTTCTGTATCTGTAGCTTATGTTTCTATTATATTTTTTGCATTGGTTAGCTGAATTTTCTAGAAACTTTTCAGGTGCAAGCGAAGGCAAAATGCAAACTGAAAGTGCTTTGTCAGTTATTGGACCAAGGCCAATGGGGTTGTCTGCTGTGCCTCCTAGCTGTCCTCAAGGGCTTGGACCAAATGGAAAACCACGGACATCAAGCTTGGAGTCACCAATTATGTTGCTTACTGGACATCAAAGTGCTGTGTATACCATGAAGTTCAATCCAGCAGGGACAACCATTGCATCTGGTTCACATGATAAAGAAATCTTTCTTTGGGATGTACATGGTGATTGCAAGAATTTTATGGTCTTGAAAGGGCACAAAAATGCAGTTCTTGATGTTCAATGGACTACTGATGGATCGACAATAGTATCAGCCAGCCCCGATAAGACTGTTAGGGCGTGGGATGTAGAAACAGGCAAACAGATTAAAAAAATGGCCGAACATTCCTCATTTGTGAATTCATGCTGCCCAGCTCGGAGGGGCCCTCCACTTATTGTCAGTGGATCTGATGATGGCACTGCTAAACTTTGGGATATGCGCCAAAGAGGAGCCATACAGACATTTCCAGACAAATTTCAAATTACTGCCGTCAGTTTCTCTGATGCCTCCGATAAAATCTACTCAGGTGGTATTGACAATGATGTGAAAGTGTGGGATTTGCGAAGGTGTGAAGTAACTATGACTCTTCAGGGCCATCAGGATACTATAACTGGTATGCAGCTGAGTCCTGATGGGTCTTATCTTCTTACTAATGCCATGGACTGCACACTTCGCATATGGGACATGCGTCCGTATGCCCCCCAAAATCGCTGTGTTAAGATCTTGGAAGGCCACCAACACAATTTTGAAAAGAACCTGATGAAATGTAGCTGGTCACCTGATGGAAGTAAGGTAACAGCTGGGAGTTCTGATCGCATGGTTTATATCTGGGATACGACATCTAGGCGCATTCTGTATAAGCTCCCTGGACACACTGGATCTGTTAATGAATGTGTTTTTCATCCTAATGAACCAATTGTGGGATCTTGCAGTAGTGATAGACAGATGTATCTTGGTGAGATTTGAATAGGAGGTACTACCTTTTCTGATATGAGGAAGCTACCAGCAGGTTTGGGAACTAGGTGTGGATTCATGAAGTTGTAGTTAAAATTTGTAACCTTCTGTTGCCTATGGGTGGAACTTTGAAACTGCAAAACAGTGATATGCTTGCTTAATTTTGATTACCTGATAGATGTTATTGTAAAACTATGCTGGATGTTTTGCCTTGTAGACAAGAAGAAGTTCTAGATGTGAGATTGTAAGTTTCGGGGATTCAAGACACTGCTTTAGTTAGGTATAAAAAAAAAAAATACATTTGTAGATTGTGGCGATCAGTGAACAGTTGACATTTATTGGTTTTACTGTCGACTTTGAAAGAAGCAAAATGGAGAAGCTGAAGTTAACAGTTTGAATTCATACTTTTTGTTTATTCTTTTGTTCACTTTGGTTTAAGAAGTTGTCAAGGATGCGGTTGGAGAAAGGCTATTAGAGCAGGATACCTACGTATTGCAGGTAGAGAAACCATTCATCAGAAAAGTTTCTTTCAAATCACGAATTTAAAATCTTTGAAGTTAGTAAATAAATCTATTTAGATAAGAAAATTTGATCTTCACGGCATTTATATGCAATTAAAAGTTCATCTCTGATGTAGATGAGAGGCATCACGAATGCACTCTCAGTTTGTCAGGAGAAGTTATGAGGATAAATTTAAAGGGAATATTCCTTAAACGTGGATTTATATGACAGTATGTTGATCAAGGAAAGCGGTGTTACAAATATTCTTAGCAGTCGTTTAGTTCAGAAACAAAAACATCAATTGGACCAGAGAATGCGATTGCATTATAAGGCGTCGCTACTGGACGGCAAAATGAATTTTAGAATTTATTAACATTCTCTAAAAAAAAAAAAAAGGGTACTGTTAAAGGAATTGTGCATTGCTCTAGAATTATAATTGCTGTTATCAAACGTTAATTTCCCTTTGCATTACTCTTGATTAATACTACAACTAGCGACTGAGTATGCATCATAATGAGTATCATTAGATTTTTCCTTTGTTAGATTTGTTGTTGTTTTGACAAATTAATGATTGAGATTTGTTTTTTATGATATTTAAAAGTTATGTTTTTAAATTTGGGCTCATTTAGAGTAGATTTGGGTCTTGAATTGTGTGTTGGATTGTTGAAATTCGAAGAATAAATTTTTGTTTCTGGGCAATTTGCACTTCAGACTAAATATTTTTAAATGCATGCAAAAAATAGCTATACTTTAGACCAATTAAGTCTTAAGTGCATCTTAAGTGCAAGTTTTGCACTTCAAACTAAAAAAGTGTCAAGTGCATGCAAAAATTAGTCGCACTTCAGATTAAAACAGTCTTAAATGCATCTTAAGTTTGCAACTTCAGATTGTGATTTTTTTCAACTTCAGACGTCTAAAGTTAATCCTAAGATGGCTAAACTTACAAATTTTTGTGCAATACGAGTATAACTTCAATAGTGACCCCAAAACTAAGTATATATGCAAATTCGCCTAAATTTTATATTGACTTAATAAAATAAATTCTCAAGCCAATAAATATACGTATATTCTTGATCTTGATATAATTAATATTAGACTAGTTTCTCGACACGTGCATTGCACATGTATGTCGATTCATGCATTATATGGTTTTATAAAATAATATCAATATTATTAAGATAAAGATTTGAGTAAATGATTATACTCGAAAGAATAAAGTACAAGGTTATGTAAATGATCAATGTGATTTATTGTAAGTTGACTTGTTTGTCGAGGTCAAGATGATTGCATATATATGTGAAATGATGCAAGAGATTTTTATAAATAAAGAAAAAAAGTAAAATGATTGTGCGCTAATATTTTTAGGATAGTAGTTTTTCCACGTGGTGTAAATTGTTAAAAATAAATTCTACCCTCAAGAACAGTGCCAACTATAAATCAAAGTTGTACTTTTAAATTTCTTCTAATACAAAAACTCAACCCAATAAACAGAAATAGAAGTTGGTATAGAAGATTAAAGGAAAAGGGAACGTCAATATATTTCCGATGTTAGTAGGAATGACGAAGAAGATTTTGGTAAAATATGTGACCACCCAATTTCTACTATAGGGGTGATTGCGCCCAATGTCGCTGCTAGACAAGTCAACGTGGAACTATCCACTTAATTGTTCATTTAAATATTTTTAAAGTCATTAATTTTTTAATAAAAAAATAAATAGTAGGTGACCGTAGTAATATAAAGCGTACGATAAATATAAGAGTGAAGTAGTGAATATAATTGTCACGACCCAATTTCACCTATAGGTCGTGATGGCGCCCAACACTATAACTAGGTAAGCCAACTAATAAATTAAACATATATCGATAAAATTTCAATTCAAGAAAATAATAAGACACCAAATTCTACCAATGTGTGTGCCAAGACCTGATGTCACAAGTGTATGAGCATCTAGTAGATTATACAAAACTCCAAATACTGTCTGAAATGAAAATAGACAGAATAAAAATAATACAAGAAGAGGCACTGGTAGCTGCAGGACGGCTCAGAAAGGCAGCTCACCACTACGCCCCTGGATAACGAGGATGTGCGATGATAGGTCTTCCACTAGTATCTGACTCAGATCCTGCACAAAAAGTACAACAAGTGTAGCATGAGTACGTAAACAATGTGTACCCAGTAAGTATCAAGCTTAATCTCGAAGTGGTAGAGACGAGATGACCGACTTTGACACTCACTAAAGGTCAACAATAATAAATGGAATAAATTATAATTATTCAAATCAACATGATTCACAGAGTTAATAATATATTTATTCAATTAGCAGAAATAATAAAAATCCTTCAAATGCAATAATTTCCAATCTATTAATTAAATCCTTTAATTTCAATAAAAAATTTTCATTTATCAAATAGCTTTACAAGCTGCAATTTAATCTCAATAAATTTTCAATTTATCAAATAGCTTTATAAGCTGTAATAAACTATTCAAGTATTATATAATAATAATTATTATTAAGCACGATTTCTGCCGAGGTCGTACGGCCCGATCTAGAGTTTCGTGTACAATGCCGAGGGACGTGCGGCACGATCCATAGATGCATCTATCCTGCCGAGGCGTTCGGCCCGCTCCACAAGAAAGGGGGACATTTTCTTATGTACCTCCGGAATGAGAGTATTTATTGAAAAATTTATTCGAGAGGATAACAATTTATCTCGACAATTAATTAATCTAAACAAAAACTAAGCATATGAAAATTTCATCTTTTACTACCTTTCATAACAATTCACAATATATACATCAAATAATTTAATTAATAAAGGATACAATTTACACAAGTAATTCATACTCTGAGTCCTAAACTACCCGAACTTTAGCATTAATAGTAGCTACGCACGGACTCTCGTCACCTCGTGCGTACGTAGCCCCCCGCAATTAGCAACAATTATTTAATTTAATCCCTATGGGGTAATTTTCCACTCACAAGATTAGACAAGAGACTTACCTTAATTTGCTCCAATTTAATCCACTAGAAGGCTTTTCCACGATTATCCAACTCTGTCTGGCTCGAATCTAGCCAAAATAATTCGATACAGTCACTAAAAATTATAAGAATTAATTCTATAAGAAAATACTACATTTTTCAATAAAAGTTCAAAATTAATTTAAAAATCGTTTGTGGGGCCCACGTCTCGGAATTCGGTGAAAGTTACTAAATATGAACGCCCACTCAACCACGAGTCTACACATACCAAAATTACTAAATTCCGATAACAATTCGGCCCTCAAATCCTCAAATCTATCTAAGAGGGTTTTCAAACTTTTTCCAACTCAATTCACCAATTAAATGATAAAAACAGTGATGGATTCGGGTAATTTAACCAATATTGAGTTAAGAACACTTACCCCGTTATTTTTTCTGAAGATCTCCCAAAAATCATCCAAATCCGAGCTCCAAATCGTTAAAAATGAAAAATGGGACGAAGTCCTATTTTCAGAACTTAAACTCTCTGCCCAGTGATTCCTTCTACGCGATCGCGAACTTCCTCACGCGATCGCGTAGCACAAATTTTTCTGCCCAGAAAATAACCCTACGCGATCACATAAAGTGCCACGCGATCGCGATGCACAAGGTTCCAACTCTACGCGATTGTATCCCTCTTCACGCGATCGCGTAGCACAAACGCGTGGCCCAGCTTCCTTTTTAATTTCCCCTACGCGATCGCAAGCAATGACACGCGATCGCGATACACACACTGGCCCAACCTACGCGATCGCGGACGTATCCACGCGATCGCGTAGAATAAATCCACTCTGTCCAAATTAATCTACGCGATCGCAGACCAACTTACGCGATCGCGTATAAGGAAATCAGAAGAAAAATACCAACAGCTATCAGCAGTTTCCCAAAGGCTAAAAGTGATCCGTTAGTCGTCCGAAACTCATCCGAGCCCCTCGGGACCTCAACCAATTATATCAACAAGTCCCAATACATCATACGAACTTAGTCGAACCTTCAAATCACACAAAGCAACGCTAAAACTATGAATCATCCTCCAATTCAAGCTTAATGAAACTTAAGATTTTCAACTTCTACATTAGGTACCGAAACCTATCAATTCAAGTTCGATTGACCTCAAATTTTGCACACAAGTTATAAATGACATAACGGAGCTATGAAAAATTTCAAAATTGGATTCCGACTCCGGTATCATAAAGTCAACTCCCCGGTCAAACTTTCAAACTTAAATTCTTGTTTTAGCCATTTAAAACCTAATTTAACTACAGACTTCCAAATAAAATTTTGAATACGCTCCTAATTCCAAAATCACCATACGGAGCTATTGGAACCGTCAAATCCTGATTCCGGGGTCGTTTTCTCAAAATGTTGACCGAAGTCAAACTTAGCCTTTTAAGGCTAACTTATGGAATCAAGTGTTCCAATTTCAACCCAAACACTTTCAAATCCCGAGCCAACCATTCCCGCAAGTCAATAATCATTAAAAGCACATATGAAAAATTTTATTTTAGGGAATGGGGTTCTAAAAGTTAAAATGACCGGTTGGGTCATTACATTCTCCACCTCTTAAACAAACGTTCGTCCTCGAACGGGTTTAGAATTGTACTTGGAGTGCTGAATAAGTGTGGATATTTGCTCCGCATGTCTTCCTCGGCCTCCCAAGTCGCTTCCTTGACTGGTTGGCCCCTCAACTGGACTTTTACTGCAGAAATCCTGTTGGACCTCAACTGGCGAACCTGTTTATCAACAATGGCAACTGGCTCCTCTTCATAACCCAAACTCTTATCTAGCTGAACTGTGCTGAAGTCCAACACATGTGACAGGTCGGTATGATACTTCCGGAGCATAGATACATGAAAAACCGGATGAACTTCCAATAGACTGGGAGGCAATGCAAGCTCATAAGCAACCTCCCCAACTCGTCTCAACACCTCAAATGGACCTATAAATCTTGGGCTCAGCTTGCCCTTCTTCCCAAATCTCATAATTCCCTTCATTGGCGAAACCTTCAAGAGAACTTTTTCACCTACCATAAATGATAAATCACACGATTTCTGATCTGCGTAGCTCTTCTGTCTGGACTGTGCTGTACGAAGTCGCTCCTGAATCAACTTTACCTTTTCCAAGACATCCTTCACCAAATCAGTACCATATAACTTAGCCTCACCGGGCTCAAACCACCCGATGGGCGAACGACATCGCTGACCATATAAAGCCTAAAGTGGAGCCATCTTGATGCTGGATTGGTAACTGTTATTATAAGCAAACTCGGCCAAAGGCAAGAAATGATCCCACTGACCTCCAAAGTCAATCACACATGTCCTGAGCATATCCTCCAAAATCTGAATTGTTCGCTCTGATCGCCCGTCGGTTTGCAGATGAAAGGCTGTACTGAGCTCTACCCGGGTCCCCAATTCACTTTGTACTGATCTCCAGAAATGTAAAGTAAATTGAGGGCCTCTATCTGATATAATGGAGATTGACACACCGTGCAACCGAACTATCTCCTGAATATAAATCTGGGCCAACCTCTCTGAAGTATATGTAGTCGCAATAGGAATAAAATGTGCTGACTTGGTCAACCTGTCAACAATGACCCAAACTGCATCAAACTTCGGCAAGGTCCGCGGCAACCCAACTACAAAGTCCATAGTGATACGTTCCCATTTCCATTCTGGTATAGTCATCTGCTGAAGTAGGCCACCTGTCCTCTGGTGCTCATATTTAACCTGCTGGCAATTCAGACACCTAGCTACATACTCAACTATATCCTTTTTCATTCGCCGCCACCAATAATGCTGCCTCAAGTCATGATACATCTTCGTAGTACCTGGATGAATAGAATACCGAGAACTGTGTGCTTCCTCTAGGATCTTTTTCCTCAGTCCATCCACATTAGGAACACATAGACGATCCTGGAGTCGCAGAACACCATTTGCTCCAATAGTAACTTCCTTGGAACCACCTTGTAATACCATTTCTCTAAGAACCATTAAGTGTGGATCATCATATTGGCGAGCCTTGTTCTGTTCAAATAGTGAAGACTGAGCCACAACACATGTAAGTACTCGGCTGGGCTCTGAAATATCCAGCCTCACAAGTCTGTTAGCCAAGGACTGAATATCCGAAGCTAATGGTCTTGCCTCTACTGAAATGAAAGCCAAACTACCCATACTCTCCGCCTTCCTACTCAAGGTGTCTGCAACCACATTTGCTTTGCCCGGATGATATAGGATAGTAATATCATAATATTTTAGTAACTCAAGCCATCTGCGCTGTCTCAAATTTAGGTCCCTCTGCTTGAACAAATGCTGTAAACTGCGATGATCAGTGTAAACTTCACAAGACACCCCATAAAGATAATGCCTCCAAATCTTAAGATCGTGAACAATCACAGCTAACTCCAAATCATGTACCAGATAATTCTTCTCGTGGGGCTTCTGCTGACGTGAAGCATATGCAATAACTCACCCTTCTTGCATTAATACACAACCCAAACAATGCGTGAAGCATCACAATAAACTGTGTACATCCCCAAACCGGAAGGCAATACTAACACTGGTGGTGTAGTCAATGCTGTCTTGAGCTTCTGAAAGCTCGCCTCACAATCATCGCACCATTGGAACGGAGCACCCTTCTGGGTTAATTTGATCAAAGGTGCTGCAATAGATGAAAAACCTTCCATGAATCGACGATAATAAACTGCTAAACCCAGAAAACTCCCGATCTCAGTCGCCGAAGTGAGACAATGCCAATTCTAAACTGCCTCAATCTTTTTGGGATCAACTTTAATACCCTCGCCCGGTACAATATGCCCCAAGACAAAACTCACATTTACAGAACTTAGCATATAGCTTTTGTTCCCGCAATGTCTGAAGCACCACTCTCATATGTTGCTCGTGCTCCTCCTTACTGCGCGAGTAGATCAAAATGTCATCAATGAAGACAATGACAAACGAATCAATATATGGCCTGAATATCCTGTTCATCAGATCCATAAACGCTGCCGGGGTGTTATTTAAACCGAAAGACATCACCAGAAACTCATAATGACCATATCTAGCCCGGAAAGCAGTCTTCGGAACATTCGAATCCCGAATCTTCAACTGATGGTACCCCGACCTCAAGTCGATCTTAGAGAACATCCTAGCACCCTGCAACTGGTCAAATCGATCATCAATATGCAGCAATGAGTACTTGTTCTTAATAGTGACTTTGTTCAATTGGCGATAATCAATACTTATTCACATTGTGCCATCCTTCTTCTTCACAAATAATACGGTGCACCCCAAGGCGATACACTCGGTCTGACGAACCTCCTTTGTCTAGTAACTCTTCAAGCTGTTCTTTCAATTCTTTCAATTCTTTCGGGGCCATGCGATACGGTGGAATAGATATAGGTTGGGTGTATGGAGCCAAGTCAATACAGAAATCAATACCATGATCAGGTGGCATACCTGGAAGATCTGAAGGAAATACATCGGAGAACTCCCGAACTACAGGCACTGAATCAATAGCCGGAGTCTCTGCAGTAGTATCCCGAACATAAGCTAGATAAGCCAAACAACCCTTCTCAACCATGTGTTGAGCCTTTATAAAAGAAATAACCCGATTAAATGAACTAACAGACGAACCCTTCCACTCCAACTTAGGCAATGCTGGAATAGCCAAGGTAACAGTCTTGGCATGACAATCTAGAATAACATGATATGGAGATAACCAGTCCATACCCAGAATAATTTCAAAATCAGTCATCTCGAGCAATAAGAGATCTGCTCTAGTTTCATAACCACAGAATGTAATAATACAAGACCGGTAGATCCGGTTCACAACAACAGAATCGCCCACAGGAGTGAACACATAAACAAGAGTACTCAAGGACTCACGAGAAACACCCAGGAATGGAGCAAATAGAGATGACATATATGAATACGTAGATCCTGGATCAAATAATACTGAGGCATCTTTGCCGCAAACAGAAATAATACCTGTAATCACGGCATCTGAGGCCTCTGCATCTGGTCTGGCCGGAAAAGCATAGAACCGAACTGGAGCGCCAACTGGCTGGCCTCCACTTGGCTGACCTCTACCTCTAGGACGGCCTCTACCCACCTGTCCTCCACCTCTTGGTGGTCGGACTACTGGTGGAGAAACTGGTCCGGTAAGCATAGGTTACTGACCTTGATGCACTGGTCTACCCCCACAGCGTGGAGTAGAATCTCCGTATATGATTGGGATCCCTACACTCATAACAACTTTGCGGTGCAATAAGTCATTGACTAGAAGTCTGGACCTGGGGACCTGAATACCCACTGAAAGAACTCTGAATAGCTGGTGGGAGATAAGAACTCTCTGGTATAGCACTGAAATAAGGTCGTACTGGAGAACCTCGAGGAGGTGGTGGTGCTGGATATGAGGGCCTACTGGACTGCCCTCTCACGAACTGACTTCTGCCCCCAGACGGAGCACCTCTGAACTCTCCAGAATACCTAACCCGCTTATCTATAGTAACCTGCTCTTGGATACGCTGACGTACACCCTCAATCCTCCTGGCTATCTCCACGACTAGCTCATAAGAAGTACCCATCTCAACCTCTCGAGCCATAGTGGCCTGAATGCCAGTATGTAAACCAGCTACAAACCTCCGTACTCTCTCCGCCTCAGTAGGGAGTATCATAAGTGCATGGCAAGATAATTCAGAGAACCTCACCTCATAATCGGTCACTGACATCTGACCCTGCTGGAGATGCTCAAACTGAAACCTCAATTCTTCCCTCTGGGAGGGTGGAATATACCTGTTCAGGAAGATACGGGTGAACCTATCCCATGTCATGGGAGGAGAATCTGATGGTCTACCAAGAACATAAGACTGCCACCATCTACGGGCTCTGCCCTCTAGCTTAAAAGTAGCAAAGTCTACCCCATGAGACTCCAATATCCTCATGTTGTACAGTCTATCCTTGCACCGATCAATGAAATCCTGGGGATCCTCATGTCGCTCACCCCCAAAGACAGGAGGATGTAGTCTAGTCCATCTGTCCAATAGTTTCTGCAGATCAACGGCTGCAGCTGGCCTAGGCTCAGTTGTAGCTGCTGCCACTGGCTGGGCTCCACCCACGGGTAGTGTACCCTGGGTCTGATATACAACAGCTGCCTGTCCATGAGCCTGCACAGTAGGGGTCTGTGCTCCCCGCCCGCCTGAGATGTGGCTGGGTCTACCGAAAATAAACCGGCCCGAGTCATAGTGTCCATGAATCGCAGCATACAACCCATAACATCCTGAAATCCCGGTGCAGATGTGAAATTCACCGGAGCTGGCTCTGCCACAGGTACTTCACCCTGCTCCACAATAATGGGATCCTCTGCTGGACCCACTGGTGGAATAACTGGAACAGTCCTGGGATGTCCTCGCCCTCTACCACGGGCTCGAGCCCTCCCTCTGCCTCTGCCTCGGCCTCTAGCAACTGGGGGAGTAGCTCCTTCCTGGTCTAGAACCTCATTAGAGCGTATTCTCACCATCTGTGAGAGAATAAGAGAAGGATATTTAGTACTACATCAATTGCACGATGGAATATGAAGAAAGGTAGTTTCCTAACACCCTATAGCCTCTCGAAGATAAGTACAGATGTCTCCGTACCGATCCGCAAGATTCTATTAGGCCTGCTCATAACTTGTGAGACCTACGTGAACCTAGTGCTCTGATACCATGTTGTCACGACCCAATTTCACCTATAGGTCGTGATGTCACCCAACACTATAGCTAGGCAAGCCAACTAATAAATTAAACAAATATCGAAGAAATTTCAATCCAAGAAAATAATAAGACACCAAATTCTACCAATGTGTGTGCCAAGAGTGTTTTCAAACTTTTTCCAACTCAATTTACCAATTAAATGATAAAAACAGTGATGGATTCGGGTAATTTAATCAATATTGAGTTAAGAACACTTACCCCGTTGTTTTCTCTGAAAATCTCCCAAATATCGTACAAATCCGAGCTCCAAATCGTTAAAAATGAAAAATGGGACGAAGTCCCATTTTTATAACTTAAACTCTCTGCCCAGTGATTCCTTCTACGCGATCGCGAACTTCCACATGCGTAGCACAAATTTTTCTTCCCAGAAAATAACCCTACGCGATCGCATAAAGTGCCACGTGATCGTGATGCACAAGGTTCCGACTCTACGCGATCACATCCCTCTTCACGCGATCGAGTAGCAGAAACGCGTGGCCCAGCTTCCTCTTTAATTTCTCCTACGCGATTGCAAATAATGACACGCGATCGCGGTACACACACTGGCCCAACCTACGCGATCGCGGACGTGTCCACGCGATCGCAGAGAACAAATTCCAAGCTGCCCAAATTAAGCCTACGCAATCGCAACCCAATTCACGCGATCGTGTAGAACAAATCCTCCTCTGTCCAAATTACTCTACGCGATCGCAGACCAACTTACACGATCGCGTATAAGGAAATCAGAAGAAAAATACCAGTAGCTATCAGCAGTTTCCCAAAGGCCAAAAGTGATCCGTTAGTCGTCCGAAACTCATCTTAGCCCCTCGGGACCTCAACCAATTATACCAACAAGTCCCAATACATCATACGAACTTATTCGAACCTTCAATTCACACAAAGCAATGCTAAAACTACGAATTACCCTCCAATTCAATCTTAATGAAACTTAAGATTTTCAACTTCTACATTAGGTACCGAAACCTATCAATTCAAGTTCGATTGACCTCAAATTTTGCACACAAGTCATAAATAACATAACGGAGCTATAAAAATTTTCAAAACTAGATTCCAACTCCGGTATCATAAAGTCAACTCCCCGGTCAAACTTCCAAACTTAAATTCTTGTTTTAGCCATTTCAAGCCTAATTTAACTACGGACTTCCAAATAAAATTCCGAACACGCTCCTAAGTCCAAAATCACCATACGGAGCTATTGGAACCCTCAAATCTCAATTTCGGGGTCGTTTTCTCAATATGTTGACCGAAGTCAAACTTGGACTTTTAAGGCTAACTTAAGGAACCAAGAGTTCCGATTTCAACCCAAACGCTTCCAAATCCCGAACCAACCATCCCCGCAAGTCAATAATCATTAAAAACACATACGAAAAATTTTATTTTAGGGAACAAGGTTCTAAAAGTTAAAATGACCGGTTGGGTCATTACATTAATAATAAAAAATCATGAATATCTACTAGAATTTCCCAAAACCCGATGTTACAAGTGCACGAGCAAACTAGTAGAATATACAAAATCTTCGATACTATTGTCTGGAATAAGATAGACAGAAAAATAAATACAACAAGGAAGAGACTCGGAGTGCTGCAGAACAGAGCATAGGGAGCAACTCACCACTAAGTCTCCGGGTAGCGGGGATACGCGCCTGAGTGGCCACCAGATGCACCAGCCTCAGATCTTGCACGATTAGTGCATAAGTGTAGCGTGAGCATGCACCCAGTAAGTATCCAGTCTAACCTCGAAGAAGGAGTGACGAGGGGTCGACATCGACACTTACTAAGGGCCAATAAATAAAATATAGAAATCATAAGTAGGCATGAAATACATCAATAATAGTGAGATAATAAACAATAATTTATAATTCTTAAACATAATATCAATTTAAAGTCTCCGACTATCACATGCCAAGTATTTAACACATAAGAACCCCCAAGTAATTTTCTAGTCTCAGACCAAGAAAAAATATCGAGTATAATCAGACACCGAGCAATATCACGCACGATTTATGCTGAGGTCGTACGACCGGATCCAGAATAGTGTGTATACTGCCGAGGGTCGGCCGGCGCGAACCATAGATGCATCTAATATACTGTCGATGCGTTCGACTGATCCACAGGAATAAAGAAAACTCCACAAACTCTGATCAAGGATTACTACATAAGATTAATACTCAAAGAAGGCATAATTTCCACTAACAGTCAAATATTCTGCCAAAACTCAAAGTAACGAAGCTTAGTCCTTTAAATTT
Organism: Nicotiana tabacum; assembly: GCF_000715075.1. NCBI lineage: Eukaryota > Viridiplantae > Streptophyta > Magnoliopsida > Solanales > Solanaceae > Nicotiana > Nicotiana tabacum. Next base: position 51,748,405 of record NC_134100.1, read on the forward strand.
CTTTATCTAATTTTGATTATAAATTTTGATCATTAAATTAACAAGTTAGGTGCAAACAATACAAGTAATACATGGTAGGATCCTAAATCTACCCGGGCATAAGCATGATTTTAGTTACGTACGGACTCTCGTCTCATCATGCGCACGTAGCACCCAAAATTATTAGCAAATAACTATTTGAAACACCTACGGGGATAATTTCCTCTTACAAGGTTAGGCAAAAGACTTACCTCGTTTCCAAGTCCTTTTCCCGATCCATAATTCACACTAATAGGCTCAAATCAGTGTCGAGCAATCCGAAAATAGCCAAAGGTTGTACAAACTAATCGATATATGCTCAGAAGTTTATAATTTAACTATTAGAGTCATTATCTAACCCAAATTGAAAGATTCCTAAAATTTGCCCCTGGACCCACGTGCTCAGATTCCAGAAATTTTTGTAAAAAAATGTTACTCATAACCTCACAAACACAAATATCTAATTTTTACCCAATTTCATAATCATTTTCGTGGTCTAATACCATTTTTATCAAAACCTAGGGTTTTTAATAAAATCCTATAATTTCCACAATTTACATGTTAAAATATACCCATAATCCATGTATTAAAATCACATTAAGTAGTAATTATTACCTTACAATTCTAGGTGAAACATCCCTCTCCAAGAGCTCCAAAATCGGCTAACCCAAAGTGAAATGAGAGAAAATGAGCCTAAGTCCCTATTTAAAACAAGGTTATGCTCTGTTGACCCTTCTTCGCGATTGTGAAAAGGGCCTCGCGATCGTGAAGGCAAAGCTTGCCTAGGCCCTGAAACCTTCATCGCGAACGCGAGGGAGGTGTCGCGATCGCGAAGGCTTGCCCCGCTTGAGCATCGCGAATGTGATGATACCTTCGCGAACGCGAAGGGTAATGGGTGCTGACCCTCCTAAGCCCCTTTTCTCTACGTGAACATGGGCCTACTCACGCGAACACGATGGCCACAGGTCTCAGACCTTCGCAAACGCGACCTGTGGATCGCGAAGAGCAAAATTTCCAGTCCCCCAATTCCTTCTACACGAACGTGATTCCATCTCCGTGTTCGTGAAGAAGGAAAGCAGAACCAGCAATAACAGAATTTCAGACTCAGCTCCGAGTGATCCGAAATTCACCCGAGCCTACCGGGACCCCGTCTAACTGAACCAACAACTCCATAAATATAATATGGACCTGCTCGAACCCTCGAAATACGTAAATCAACATCGAATAGAATCACACCCAAAACCAAATCAAATCAACTTATGAACTTCAAACTTTTCAACTAGCTCTGAATGCATCGAATCTTACTTAGACAACTCGGAATAATGCCAAATTTTGCGTACAAGACATAAATCACCATACAGACCGATTCCTAGACTCGAAATCCCAAACAGGCCTCGATTACACCAAAGTCTACTTCAAACAAAATTCAAAGAACTTGAAAACCTTCAATGCGCCAAATTTCAACATTAAGCGCCGAAATGCTCCTGGATCACCCGAAACTCGATCCAAACACGTGCCCAAGTTCAAAATCATCATATAAACCTATTGGAACCATCAAATACCGATTCTGAGGTTATTTACTAAAATGTTGACTCAAGTCAAACTTGGCCATCTTAGGTCACTATTAAGGAATTAAGTGTTCAATTTCACCCCGAACCGTTCCAAACTCAAACCAACCATCCCTGCAAGTCATAAAATAGTAAAATCACATACAGCGAGTCTTAATTAGGGAAACGAGGATCTGGAAAGCAAAAGGACTGGTCGGGTCGTTACATTCTCCACCTCTTAAACAAACATTCGTCCTCGAACGGGTCTTGAATCATACCTGGAGTGCTGAATAATTGTGGATATCTGATCCGCATGTCCTACTCGGTCTCCCAAGTCGCTTCCTTGACTGGATGACCCTCTACTGAACCGTTACCGCAAAAATCTTCTTAGACTTCAATTGGCGAACCTGCCTATCAACAATGGCAATTGGCTCCTCCTCATAACCCAAGCTCTCATCGAGATGAACCGTGTTGTAATCTAACACATGCGAGCTATCGGCATGGTAATTCTGGAGCATAGACACATGAAAAGTCGGATGAACTCCCGATAGACTGGGAGGCAAAGCAAGCTCATAAGCAACCTCCCCAACTTGCCTCAACACCTCAAATGGGCCAATAAATCTTGGGTTCAATTTGCCCTTCTTCCTGAACCTCATGATCCCCTTCATCAGCGAGACTTTCAAGAGAACCTTCTCACCCACGATAAATGATAAATCACGCGCCTTCTAATCCGCACAACTCTTCTGTCTGGACTGTACTGTGTGAAGTCTCTCCTGAATCAACTTTACCTTCTCCAAGGCATCCTCCACTAAATCAGTACCATAAAACCTAGCCTCACCAGGCTCAAACCATCCGATGGGCGAACGACATCACCGACCATACAAAGCCTCAAATGGAGCCATCTTGATGGTGGACTGATAACTGTTGTTATATGCAAACTCGGCCAAGGGCAAGAACCGATCCCACTGTCCTCCGAAGTCAATCACACACGCTCTGAGCATATCCTTCAGAATCCGAACTGTCCGCTCCGATTGCTCGTCGGTCTGCGGATGAAAGGTTATGCTGAGCTCTACTCGGGTACCCAACTCACTCCGTACTACTCTCCAGAAATGAGAAGTGAACTGAGGGCCTCTATCTGAAATGATGGAAACAAGCACACCATGCAACCGGACAATCTTCTGAATGTAAATCTGGGCCAATCTCTCAGAAGTGTAAGTAGTCGCAATCGGAATAAAGTGTGTCGACTTTGTTAGCCTGTCGACAATGACCCAAACGATATCAAACTTCCGCAACGCCCGCGGCAACCCAACTATGAAGTCCATATTGATGCGCTCCCATTTCTACTCCGGTATAACCATCTACTGAAGTAGGCCACCTGGCCTATGGTGCTCATACTTAACCTCCTGGCAATTTAGGCATCTCACAACATACTCAACTATGTCATTTTTCATCCACCGCCACCAATAGTGCTTCCGCAGGTCACGATACATCTTCGTAGCACCTGGATGAATAGAATACCAAGAACTGTGTGCCTTCTCTAGAATCTTCTCCCTCAAGCCATCAATATTAGGAACACATAGGCAACCCTGGAGTTGCAGAACACCATCCTCACTGATAGTAACCTCCCTGGCACCCTCTGTAGTACCGTCTCTCTAAGAACCAACAAGTGCGGATCATCGTACTAACGAGCCTTGATCCCCTTAAATAATGAAGACTGAGCCACAACACATGCAAGAACTCGATTGAGCTCTGAAATATCCAACCTCATAAGTTTGTTAGCCAAGGACTGAATGTCTAAAGCCAATGGCCTCTTCTCTGCTGAAATGAATGCCAAACTACCCATACTCTCAGTCTTTCTGTTCAAGGCATGCGCAACCACATTCACCTTGCTCGGATGATAAAGGATGGTAATATATATCATAGTCCTTCAATAACTCAAGCTATCTGTGCTACCTCAAATTAAGATCCCTATGCTTAAACAAATGCTGCAAGTTGCGATGATCGATGTAAACATACATGACACCCCATAAAGATAATGCCTCCAGATTATGAGAGCATGAACTATCGCGGCCAACTCCAAATCATGTATGGGGTAATTCCTCTCATGTGGCTTCAGCTGACGTGAAGCATATGCAAGAACTCGCCCCTCCTGCATCAATACACAACCCAGGCCAATGCGTGAAGCGTCGCAATACACAATATACATCCCTGAACCGGAGGGAAACACTAACACCGGTGTTGTAGTCAATGTGGTCTTGAGCTTCTGAAAGCTCGCCTCGCAATCCTCGGACCATTGGAATGGAGCGCCCTTCTAGGTCAATCTAGTCAAAGGTGCCACAATAGACAAGAAGCCCTCCACAAACCGATGATAATAACCTACTAACCCCAAGAAGCTCCTGATCTCGGTCGTTGTGGTAGGACGAGGCCAACTCTGGACTGCCTCGATCTTCTTAGGATCTACATTAATACCCTCACCTGATACAACATGCCTCAAATGCTGCTCGTGCTCCTCCATACTATGCAAGTAGATCAATATGTCATCAATAAAGACAATGATAAATGAGTCAAGATATGGCTTGAACACTCAGTTCATCAAATCCATAAACGCCACCGAGGGCGTTAGTCAAGCCGAAGGACATCACTAGAAACTCATAGTGCCCATATCTAGTCCGAAAAGCCACCTTCGGAACATTTGAAGCACGAATCTTCAGCTGATGATACCCAGATCTCAAGTCAATCTTAGAGAACACCCTGACACCCTGCAACTGGTAAAACAAATCATCAATACGCGGTAACAGGTACTTGTTCTTAATGGTAGCTTTGTTCAACTGGTGGTAATCAATGCATATCCGCATACTCCCATCCTTCTTTTTCACAAACAATACCGGTGCACCCAAGGTGACACACTTGCCTAACGAACCCCTTCGTTAGCAACTCCTCAAGCTATTTCTTCAACTCTTTCAGAGCCATGCGGTACGGTAGAATAGAGATAGGCTGGGTGCCTGACGCTAAATTAATACTGAAATCGATATCACGATCCGGTGGCATGCCTGGTAGATCAGAAGGAAACACATCGGAGAACTCCCACACCATGGGCACTGAATCAATCATGGGATTCTCTGTAGCAGTATCTCAAACATAAGCCATATAAGACAAACAACCCCTCTCAACCATATGTCAATCCTTCAAGAAAGAGATAAACCGGCTAGATGTATTGATAAATGAACCCCTCCACTCCAATCTAGGAAAATCTAGCATCTCCAAGGTAACAGTCTTGGCATGACAATCAAGAATGACATGGTACAGAGACAATCAGTCCATGCCCAGGATGAACTCAAAGTCGGTCATGTCGAGCAACAGAAGATCTGATTTGGTCTCATAACCACAAAAAATTAAAATACATGACCGGTAAATCCGATCCACAACAATAGAATCGGCCACTGGCATGGACATACATACATGAGCACCCAAGGACTTACAAGAGACACCTAGATAATAAGCAAATAGAAATGAAACATATGAATACGTAGACCCTGGATCAAATAGCACCGAAGCATCCCTACTACAGACAAAAATAATACCTGTGATCACGGTGTCTGAGGCTACTGCATCTAGTCTGGCTGAAAAAGCATAGAACCTAGCAGGAGCACCACCTGATTAGACTCCACCTCTAGGGCGACCCCTACCTACCTTCCCTCTGCCTCTGGTCGGCCGGACAACTGGCGCGGCAACTGGTGCGGTAATCATGGGCTGATGGCCCTACTGTACTGCCTTGCCCCAAAATTTGGGGCAAAATCTCCTCACATGACCAAGCTCCCCGCACTTATAGCAACCTCTCGGTGCAAAAGATGACTGACCCTGAGTCTGACCCTGGTGACCTGAACACCTACTGGAATAACCCTGAATAGCTGGTGGATGGTAGGAGCTCTCTAGAATGATGCTGAAATAGGGACACACTGGAGCATCTCGAGAAGGCGACGGTGCTGAATACATGGGCCTGATAGATTGGCCCCTCACAAGCTGACCTCTACCCCCAGACGGAGCACCACTAAACCCTCCAGAATATCGAGGCCGCTTTTCCCTTAGCTCATGCTCTTGGTCGTGCTGACGGATACCCTCGATCCTCCAAGCTATCTCCACAACGTGCTCGTAAGGAGTCCCCATCTCAATCTCTCGGGCCATAGTACCTGGATACCATAGTGCAAGCCCACAATAAACCTCCGCACTCTCTCTGCATCGATGTGGAGTATCATAAGCGCATGGCGAGACAACTCAGAGAATCTCGCCTCATAATAGGCCACATACATCTGACCCTACTGGAGCCGCTTGAACTGACCCCGTAACTCTTCCCTCTGAGAGGGTGTAATATATCTCTCTAGAAAGAGACGTGTGAACTGGTCCCAAGTCAAAGGAGGAGAATCTGCTGGTCTGCTAAGAAGATAGGACTGCCACCATCTACGGGCCCTGCCCTCCAACTAAAATATGGTGAAGTCCACCCTGTGGGACTCTAATACTCTCATGTTATGCAGTCTATCCCTGCAACGATCAATAAAGTCCTGGTCCATCTATCCAACAGCTTCTGCGGCTCACCAGTCATGACTGTTCTAGGCTTTGGTATAGCCGATGCTACTGGCTTAGCCCCGCCCGCAGGTAGTGCACCTGGGGTCGGATATACGGTAGTAGCGTGCCCTAGAGCCTGAGTGATAGGGGTCTGTGCTCCCCTTCCTGCCCGAGATGTGGCTGGGTCCGCTAAAAATAAACTAGCCTACGTCATAGAGTCTATGAACCGCAACATACGGCCTATGACCTCCCGAAATCTCGGAGCGGATCTGAAATATGCCAGGGCTAGCTCATCTGTAGGTATCTCATCCTGCTCCTCAATAACATGATCCTCCACTAGATCCGCTGGTGGCACAACGGGAGCAACTCTAGGATGCTCTCGTCCTATAGCAGGAGCTAGAGCCCTCCCTCAACCTCAGCCTCAACCTCTAGCAATAGGGGGAGCAGCTCCTCCACAGCCGGGTACATCCGCCATGCGCGTTCTCACCATCTGTGAGAGAATAAGAGAAATATACTTAGCAAAATATCAACTGCATGATAGGAGATGAAGAAAGAGAAGTTTCCTAGCACCCTACAACCTCTCGAAGATAAGTACGAACGTCTCCACATCGATTCGCAAGACTCTATTAGGCCCGCTCATGATTTCTGAAACCTATGTGAACCCTAGAGCTCTGATACCAAGCTGTCACGACCCAATTCTCACTATAGGCCGTGATGGCACCCAACATCACCGTTAGGCAAGCCAACAGGGAACTATCCACTTAATTGTTCATTTAAATATTTTTAAAGTCATTAATTTTATTTAATAAGGAAATAAATAGTAGGTGATTGTAGTAATATAAAGCATAATATAAATATAAGAGTGAAGTAGTGATTTAATAATCAAAAACCATGACTATCAACTAGAATTTCTCAAAACCCGATGTCACATGTGCACGAGTAAACTAGTAAAATATACAAAACCTCCTATACTACTGTCTGGAGTAAGATAGATAGAAAAATAAATACAACAAGGAAGAGACTCTGGGTGCTGCAGAACGGAGCATGGGAAGCAGCTCACCACTAAGTCTCCGGGTAGCGGGGATACGCGCCTGAGTGGCCACCAGATGCACCTGCCTCAGATCCTGCACGATTAGTGCAGAAGTGTAGCGTGAGTACATAAATAATATGCACCCAGTAAGTATCTAGTCTAACCTCAAAGAAGTAGTGACGAGGGGTCAACATCGACACTTACTAAGGGTCAATAAATAAAATATAGAAATCATAAGTAGGCATGAAATACAACAATAATAGTGAGATAAGAAACAATAATTTATAATTCTTAAACATAATATCGATTTAAAGTCTCAACTATCATATGCCAAGTATTTAACACATAAGAACCCCCAAGTAATTTTCTAGTCTCAGACCAAGAAGAAATATCAAGTATAATCGGACACCGAGCAATATCACACACGATTTATACCGAGGTCGTATGGTCTGATCTAGAATAGTGTGTACACTGCTAAGGGTCGACCGGCGCGAACCATATATGCATCTAATATACTGTCGAGGCATTCAACCTGATCCACAGGAATAAATGAAACTCCACAAACTTCGATCAATCGATTACTACATAGGATTAATACTCAAAGAAGGTATAATTTCTATTAACAGTCAAGTATTCTGCCAAAACTTTAAGTAACAAAGCTCAGTCCTTTAAAATCCTTTATCCAATTTCACTTATAAATTTAGGTAATTAAACTAATAAGTTGGGTGCAAATAATACAAGTAATATATGGTATGGTCTTAAATCTACCCAGACATAAGCATGATTTTAGCTACGTACAGACTCTCTTCACATCGTGCACACGTATCACCCAAATTATTAGCAAATAACCATTTGAAACACCTACAATGATAATTCCCTCTTACAAGGTTAGGCAAGAGATTTACCGCATTTTCAAGTCCTCTTCTCGGTCCACAATTCACACTAATAGTCTTAAATCGGTACCAAGCAATCCGAAACTAGCCAAAGGTTGTACAAACTAATCAATATATGCTCAAAAGTTTATAATTTAACTATTAGAGTAATTACCCAACCCAAATTGGAAGATTCCTAAAATTCTCCCCTAGTCCTATGTGCCCAGATTCCGAAAATTTTTGTAAATAAATGTTACTCATAACCTCACGAACACAAGTATATAATTTCTACCCAATTCTATAATCATTTTCGTGGTCTAATTTTATTTTTATCAAAATCTAGGTTTTTTTAACAAAATCCTATAATTTCAATAATTTATATGTTAAAATCTACCCATAATCTGTGTATTAAACTCATATTAAGTAGTAATTACATACCTTACAATGCTAGGTTAAAAATCCCTCTCCAAGAGCTCCAAAATCAGCTAACCCAAAGTGAAATGAGAGAAAGTGAGCCTAAGTTCCGATTTAAAACAAGGTTCTGCCCAGTTGACCCTTCTTCGTGATCATGCAGGCAAAGCTTGCCCACGCCCTAAAAACCTTCATCGTGAATGCGAGGGCGGTCTCACGATCGTGAAGGCTTGCCCCGCCTAAGCATCTCGAACACGATGATACCTTCGCGAACGCAAAGGGTAATAGGTGCTGACCCTCCCAGGCCCCTTTCCTCTACGCGAACGCGAGCCCACTCACGCGAACGCAAAGGCCACAGGTCCCAGACCTTTGCAAATGCCACCTGTGGATTGCGATCGCGAAGAGCAAAATATCCAGTTCCCCAATTCCTTCTACGATAACACGACTCCACCTCCGCATTCGCGAAGAAGGAAACTAGAACCAGCAACAGTAGAATTTCAGACTTAGCTCCGGGTTGTTCGAAATTCAACCGAGCCACCCAGGACACTATCCAATAGCGCCAACATATCCATAAACATACTACGGACCTGCTCGAACCCTTGGAATACGTAAAACAACATCGAAACTAAGAATCACATCCCAAAACCAAATCAAATTAACTTATGAACTTCAAACTTTTCAACTAGCTCCGAACGCGTCCAATATTACTTAAACAACTCGGAGTGACGCCAAATTTTGTGTACATGTCATAAATCACTATACAGACCTATTCCCAGGCTCGAAATCCCAAACAGACCTCGATTATACCAAAGTCTACTTCAAACCAGATTCAAAGAACTTGAAAATTTTCAATGCGTCAACTTTCAACAGTAAGCGCCGAAATGCTGCCGGATCACCCGAATATCGATCCAAACACTCTCTCAAGTCCAAAATTATCATACGAACCTATTGGAACTGTAACACCCCGGAAAAGTTTGAAGAACTTAAGTGTAAAGCCCAGTAAAGATTTGCAAAGAAAATAATGTTTCATGGTGCCGGACTAGGCTTACGTGTTTGAGGATTATAGAAATTCTTCGCGGCGAGCTTGCTCGCCGCAGCTCGGACCTTTTGGGTTAAACAATGCACGGGAAAGTAAAGAAAATTGTTTGGCAGAACTGTGCATTTCTGCGGTCCATTATGCGACCGCAGAATCACTCTGCGGACCGCATAATGGCCGCAGAGTGACGCAGTTATTTGGGTCTGTTGGAAGCAATTATGCGGTCGACTATGCGACAGCATAACTATTATGCGGTGTACTATGCGACTGCAGAATAGTTATGCGGACCGCATAGTGACCGCAGACTCAGGCAGATTTTTGGGCATTTTGGACACCAATTATGCGACCGATATGCGGTCCGCATAACCGTTATGCGGTCGCATATGCGACCACAGAACCTGTTCTGGTGCTTCATTTTTGAGTTTTTAAAATCCGACCCTACTTCATTAAATACACGCAAAGGGTCATTTTTGAGCAAATATTCTGATGTTTTAGAGAGAAGGGAGAGTGTTTTAGAGAGAGAGAAAACCCTAGGCTAATTATTCATCAAGTCTTGCTCAAATCTTGGAAGATTAACAAGGAAGACCCACAAGTTCGTCATATAAGAGGTAAGGTTCCATACCCTAGTTTTTAATTTCGAATTTGGGTAGAAGATGGTTGATTAGGAGTATGATTTATGGGTATAAGAGTATTATTTATACATGCATGTACCAATAAGAATTGTGGGAGGATTGTTGAACTTAAATAAGTAAGGATTGGGTTGTGGAGTGAAGGAAATCTTGTAGAAGAACCTTGTGGTTAAATTTGCACACCTAGTGTTTGATAAAATGCTCAAATGAGCTAAGACCATGAATATCTTCCTAATTATGGTTTAATTTTGTTATGTCTCAAATAGATTGAGATTGCTAGAATTTCCGGAACATTGTAGTAATTTAAGGAGAGCTCAATTGAGGTATGTTGGCTAAACTTTCTCTCTTGGAATTGAATTCCTTAATGTTACCGTGAGTTTCAAAGTATGGGTTGCGTATTAATATGTTGTGGCTTTGAATCATATTTCAAATGAAAGCTAGTATGCCAAATTGTGTGAGAAAATCTCAATATTTTTAAGACTCTTAATTGCTCATATGTGTACCTAAAGTCTTGATTGGAAATGTCTTATTGTTGATAACCTATAAAGATGATTTAAAGTGAAATCAGTGAATTGGGGATATAAAGTGTGGCCAACGTGCCAATAGTGAAAGGTATACTTGTGGCCAATGGTGCCGATATAATGAAATAATGTGAGAAAGATTATGAAATGAGCTTTGACTCAACTATTACAAAATTGACTTCAACAATATAATCGGCTAACAATTTATTAACTCAAGTGATGCCCGTATGTAGCTGTTTTAGCTAATGCTATGCTTTGTAAGAAATTTTCAATGTGCTTTGCATTCTTACATATTCGTGAGTGGAAATTGTGTATGATTTTAATTTGTGCTTCGATTGCCAATTATTTTATTCCATTTATTGGAAAGAAATCGATTATGTTTAAAGCCTTCATTACTAATGAACTTAAAGTTGTGATTTCCAGAATATTCTACTTGTTGATAATTATGATGATGATCTATGAAAAGGGAAGAAATGAAAGTGTGGAATATAAAATATGGCCATTGCGTAATGAATAAAGAATCATACGTATGGCCTAGAGAGCCAATGAAATAATAATGTTGTAAGTGGTTGAAAGTACGGATTAGGTGATATGTGATGTGAAAGGTTATGAGATGTACGTATTTGTACTTTTGATTCCAATGTGTTATGAAACACTATGGACGGTCTATGAAACGCATAAGTATATTGTGTTATGAAAACCTATGGACGGTCTATGAAACACATAGGTATATTGTGTTATGAAACCCTATGGATGGTCTATGAAACGCATAGGTATATTGTGTTATGAAACCCTATGGACGGTCTATGAAACGCATAGGTATATTGTGTTATGAAATCCTGTGGACGGTCTATGAACGCATAGGTACATTGTGTTATGAAATCCTGTGGACGGTCTATGAAACGCATAAGTACATTGTGTTATGAAATCCATTGTGATATAAAATCCTTAGGTACATTGTGTTATGAAATCCTATGGACGGTCTATGAAACACATAGGTGCATTGTGTATAAGAGGTGTAGCTGTACGATATGAATAGACACTATGGACGGTCTATGAAACGCATAAGTGTATAACATGATATGTGAACACTAAGGACGGTCTAATGAGACACATTATTAATGCAGACAATAGGTACCCCTTTTGTTGTCCTTGTGTGTACAGGTTGTTTCAATTACATTATATTATGTGTTTTACGTATAGATCATATGGGCATTCTATTTTAAAAGAGGATTTCTAGCTATACATACTAATGCTATTCGACAGTACTAACGTCCCTTTTACCGGGGGCGCTGCATCTTTAATGGATACAGGTGGTTCTACAGCAGGTGGCATTGATCAGTGATAGCAGTACGCTCCTTTCAGCCGATTTGGTGAGTCCCACTTCATTTCGGGGTCATGTATCTTTTGTTTCTCATGTACTTTGTGGTTGAGGTATAGCCGGGGCCTTGTTGCCGGCATTCCCATATTACTCTTCAGTTGTACTTAGAGGCTCCGTAGACAGGTTGTGGGTGGTATTTAAATTTGGAAATTGGATTAGAACTGTTGGTATTTGGCAACATATTTTTCATTAAATCTATAAACTCGTACTATTTTGAAAATATTGAATGATGTTGTTAATGGGAATGAAATGGAAGCGGTTAATAAAATCTCTTCAGTATTTGATTAACGGAGTATATCTTCTCTTTATTCACGAATAAATTTGGGTAGAAGGAATCTAACAGGCTTGCTCGGGCGCTCCTCGGTTTTGGGGCGTGACAGGAACCATCAAATCTCGGTTCCGAGGTCGTTTACTAAAAATGTTGACTCAAGTCAAACTTGGCCATCTTAGGCCACTATTAAGGAACTAAGTGTTCCGATTTCACCCCGAACCCTTCCAAACCCAAACCAACCATCCCCGCAAGTCATAAAATAGTCAAAGCACATACGGAGAGTCTTAATTAGGGGAATGAGGATCTAGAAAGCAAAACGACCGGTCGGGTCGTTACATTATATTAGCTCAGAGAATAACTTTTCTTACTGTTAGCTTAATAGAGGAAAAAGCCTTTATATTATGTGTCTTTTGATTTTAAAGGCAGCCAACGGTTGAAGGCAAATTTAAAAGATTGGTTACAAATGGAAGAGTTGCAACTCTTGGAAAAGAGTCAAAGACACATTCTTTTTATATATACTAAAATCAAAGGGATATAACTTTCATTTTTTAGATTCTTTATAGATTTTGAGATATAAGCTTCCAAAGTCAGCTCTGTGTATCAGAAATTTCGCACACTGCTGTAATTGAGTGTTTGTATAATATATAACTAAAGGTAGCTAACCAAGCCTTGAAACTTTGGAATGATAGATTCACATTCATATTGTGCCTGAATTCTTGTTCTGTAATGAAGGCGTCGTTTAATATGGGACTTGTACTCTATCATGTTTTAGCTAGTACATTTGGATTCACTATTAAATTCATTTAAAGCGGCCTCTCACTTTATTACAAGTATAGATAATCTCATCCAGAGTGTCCCCAGCCACTCTATCACTCCACTTTAAGCTATAATTGAGAAAACTATAGCGCCATCAAGAAATTTACAAAACAAATAATCTATTTTAGATTTTCATTAATCTTGTTTAACTTCTACTTCTTCAAAATAATATTAGCCACTAAGTTCAACACTGACTTTTAATCATAAGTCTAATATCCTATACTTTAAATATTGTAAGTGCCAAATATGGGCAACTCTAAATCATATTGTTTGCAATTATAATGACCAAATCATTAATATTTTATGCCCAAGTTAAAGCATCTTTATCTCAAATAGTTATAATATAACTCAAATGTATTATTTAATAAGTACTTTTTATATATATATATATATATATATATATATATATATATATTTTTTTTTTATTTTTCAAGATAATTATCAAGTATTATTGTAAATTTTATTCATGTCTTACGACCTTAAAAATAATTTTTATGTATATTTTTATGTGATATAAATTATATATTAACAAACCAATTTTATTTGGCAAAAATAATAATACTATAATAACCTTAGATATTTCAAACCATAATATGCATGCAAGACATAAAATAATAATGAGATCATGACCATTATCCTAACATTTACAAATATTAAATTTTATAAATCATAGATGATTGATAATTAAAGAGTAAGTAAAGATAGTATAACCTGATTTTATTACTTTCTTCTTCATAATCCATTGCTTTGATGCGGTCATTTTTGCACCATGTACTTTCTAGTTATGTCTTTGACCATTAATATACGGATGCACCAATGAAAATATTTGAGTACCAAAGAGTTCATGCTCTTTTCGTTTTATCACTGTTTACCCTCAAAATTGAGTAACAATTAAACTTATATTGTGGTTTTAAGGATATGTGATTTAAACCAGCACCAATTGATAAACAACGAATTAAATAGATAAATTGAACAGTAAAATAAATCAAAGCGGTCTGCAAACAATGCCTAGACCTTGATTCAAGATAGTCTCGAGGTTAGTTAATAAGAACAGCAGAGGATGGAACAAGCAGTGATGAACAGTAAGTAAGACAAAGAAAGCAACGTATATGTATATTTTTTATCAGTGAATCATGATGCCCTACAAATGATTGGAACTCCTCTTTATATAGTAGAGGAAACCTAATTATGGTATGTCTCTAATTTTAGAAAGAAATCGTATAAACAGCTAGTTAACCGCTTCTGATTTGGTCCGTTCTGAGATTCACGCCATGATCCTCGACCAATCACGGATATCCATCCCGAGATTCATGTAGTGATCTTCGACCGGTTACTGATATCTCGCCATTCCGTTATTATGCTTCCCTCGAAGTCGATCATACTTGGTCTCGATTATTACTGGTCTCGGCCTCAACGTACACTTCGATCTCTAGGCTTGATGTCTTATCTTCAAGCTCAAGTCTGATTTATTATGAGGCTACCCCCGATGTAACTCCCTTGTCTCGATCAAACAACAAAATCGGGTAGGCCCGATTTTGACCGTATACAGATAGTCCCCTCATTTCTTGGAGTGTAACGAGAAGAACGAACTGAGCCTTCGATCTAGTACCCCGACCAATTATGACGTCAACATCATGACGTAAGCAACATAAGCGATTGAAGCATCGCGTCTGCACAGTCCCCAAGGTCATTAATTAATGCCAGTTGATGGTTGGCCATCAGTGCTTTCAAACCATCAAAGTGACTATTATAAATAGACCGCCTTCATAATCTTCTCAAACTTTACCTTCAAACTTTCTTCTAATCTTGAAAAGCTCTTTTATTCTCTTCAAGTTCATCACTTTGCCGGTTTCCGTTTACAATCACTTATTAAAACACAAATTCCATCTTTTTCTTCTTCCTTAAACCTCATATAGCAATGGCGAAAACATCAAAGACCGTTCCTCAAGAAGAAAAGGCCTCCTCATTGCGGCCGGCCGGTGACAAGACACCGGTAGAGCCACGTATCGAAGAGTGCATCCCTGGACCATGTCAACATACTTCCGACTTTAAAGTCAAAAAACCCTCTTCGGTTTCTGGCCGATGCGAGCCCATGTTTAGATACATCTGTTCGATATCCGAAGGCTATCTCGAGCAGGTAAAAAAAGACTGTCACTGGGAGAATAAAGAGGTGGTGATTCCTACCCCCGAGGAGAACATCACCAAGGGTTCTTAAGTATGTATACTTACCCTTTCACACTAGGTTCCGTCGATCTTGTCATAATCGACTTCTGAAGCCAATACCGGGTAACCCTAGGCCAGATCTACCCCTCTTTTTGGCGCATTGTCATTTTGCTCAGATTCTTCTCGAGCAAGATCGAGGGTATGTCTTTCACCCTTGATCATCTCATTAGGCTATACAACCCTCGTCTTTATCGGGGCGGACTGATAAGGCTTCGGCGCCGGGCCACGAAGGTGCTATTCTCGAGCATAGACGAGGACAAGGACCGAGGGTGGATGGGCCAGTTTGTCCGAGTCATGACCTCAGACTTAATCCTCGCCGAGAATATTCCATTCCCCGAAGAATGGAACATGAAGCGTAAGTAGAACCTCACCGATAACGTTTGATTACTTGTTATGTTTCCTTTACCTCTTCTCATCTATATTCTTCTTTATGGTGCAGCTTCCCCCTGGTTTCCTGGTGCAGTCCCGGACCTTGTAGGTTGGGTTCGACAACTGGTTTCAACATCTTCGTATGCTGAGCGCTCGTGGCGCAATTTGTCCAAGGGCCGATGGGAGGCCAAAAATCATGGTAAGTTCCCTTGTCCGTGTTTGATGCTTTCCTGTGAAATACTTCTTTTTAATTTGATTTCTTCTCATACAGGTCTTGGAGATAATGTCGTCATGAGGCCGCCTCCCCTCGGGGAAGGGGAGGCCCTGAAGCCGACCAAAGACAAGAAAAGGAGAAGGGCCTCGACTCTAGATACCACAAAGCCCAAGAAAAGCAGGGCTCGAAAGTCAAAGACTGATCCCTCCGTTCTGTCTGCCGATGTAGTCCAAACGCTATGAGATGAAGACGAGGTGGGAGAAGATGCCGACTGCCTGCTAGTGGCTTGGAAGATGGAAGGCATCGAAGCTTTGAGAACTGCTGAGCCGGTGACAGAGGAGGAGGTTCAGCCGCAGATTGAGGTGATCTCGGGGGAAGGTCCGAGCAGGATCCCCGAGTCATCGGGTGTTGATGATGCCTCCTATCGTGATGAGAAACCGGCGGGTGTGCCCGAAGGGTCTAGTTCTGAGGCCCTTTAAAGAGAAGAGAATGCCCCGAGTGACTCGCTCGGGGCAATTAATATCGATGATTCGACGCCCGCCCCCACGTTCATCGAGGAGCAGTTTCGGGATGCCCGGTCCATGGGGATGCTCGAAGAGGACGATATATTTCATGGTTTCTTCGCGGGGGTCGATGATGTTTCCGACCTTGACGCATCACTCATTTTTGATGAGGCTCAACGGCTTCTGAACCAAGTGAGTTTTAGCCTATGCTATCATGCTTGTGTTTGTTCTTATTTCTCTAAGTTTGATTTCCTTTCTTTCTGTACAGGCTACAACGCTCCATCAAGAAGCGTCTTCCAAGTACCGAGCTGAGTTGGCCCGATGTGAGGCTAAACTCAAAAAGCTTACGAAGGAGAGAAACGCCCTCAAACTCCTCTATATGCAAAAAGAAGAGGAGATTGTGAGCATTCGAGCCGAGCTGACAAGAGCTCGTTGAGATCATACCGAGCTCATTGAACGGGTAATGTAAATTTTTTGGAGCTTGTTATGTATTGACTTGATATTGGCAACTAACACTCTGATCCTGCAGGTTTAGCAGCAGGCCGAATTGGTTGAGCAGCTTCGTGAGGAGGCCAAGATGAAAGAGGCAGAGACTTTGGGGTGGAAGAAGAACATGGACCATCTCACCTCGAAGAAAGAAACTGTTCGGGCCCAACTATCTTCGGTTGAGTGTCAACTCCAAAGTGTGAAGGAGGAGAACTTGGCCTGAGACCATAAGGTTGAAGAGCTCGAGACTCGGTTGGCCGCTGAGCTTGCAAGGGCCACATCCGAGGCAGAGGTGCTCGTGGCCTCCTACCGAGCTGGTGCCGAAGCCGCTAACACTTGGGCAAAGGAAATTTCAGATGCTGCTGAGGTTAGATTGTCCAGTGTTGCCGAGCATACTAGGCGCCAGTCTCGAAGAGAGACTCTTGAGGAGGTACATGCACGTGGCTTCGACCTCACGACTGATATCGAGAATGTGAAGGTTTTGGAGGACGAGGCCGAAGCTTTGCTTTTCGATGAAAAAGACTCTGCAAGTGGATTCGAGAGCGGAGATGAAGATAAAGCTCCCGAAGATGCGGCTCCCGAGGCAGAATAGGCAATTAGGATTTTTTATCCTTTTATTTTTTGTGTAAGACCCTGAGTGGTCTTTGTAAATACTTTGCATATATGAAAGATTTCTTTTCTTTCCGTTTTGTCTCCGATTTCTGATTTATGATAAATTCTGTTTTGCCTTTGCCTTGTGAAAACATTATTGCAATCGGGTTACTGTAGCCTCTATAATCGAATGAGCAAAAGCTCAAACTCAGAGTAGAATAAACCCTTAGGTTTTTTAGTTAAGCGAGGGAGAGTCCCCGAGTTTAACAATATGTTCGGGATTTTGATTTCGGATGGCTTGATCGAATCCGTAAATGTATTGCTTTTATATCTGAGTTTGAGTAAGTTTCGAACTCACAGTAACAGAACCCTGAAGGTTTTTATATCAAATAATGATGAATCCTCAAGCTATATTTTATTTGAGTCCGGAATAGTGAAACCCTTAGGTCCGAATTGAGTGAGAACAAAATCTCGAACTCTAAGTGTATTGGCCCTTAGGCTCTTTATATTGGGCCAATATGGCCTCTAAAAGATGGCTATTTTTTTCCCTTTTCGGCTTAGAAGACTTAGTAAAATAAAATTTTCTTTATGCCTTAACACGTATTCTTTACCCATTGGGTTTTTTGAGGTTTCAATGTCGATTGAAACCCCTTTGCCTTTTGTGCCTTAGCACGTTTGTGTTAAGATAATTTGATACCTCTTAAGGTTTTTCGAGGGCTGATTTTATCGAAGCCCTTTTGGTTACATGCCGAGGGTAGCCTTTTTAAACTATTTTTTCAAAGAATTCGAAGGCCTATTTTTATTGCGAAATTCGGACGTCTCCGAGCCGCTTTAATTTGGCCGTAGCCTTTGGGTATTCCTCTTGGGCTTATTTTCCAATAATACTTCGAACTTGTTCGAAGTATTAGTCCCCGAGAATGATGGCCTTGGCCTGTAGATCGAGGGGTGCCTCTTTGAGGTCTTATGAATTTGAGTTTAGATTACTCAAATATGTCGATCATCGACTGTAGTCCCCGAGTGTACGAGGTATATTTGCACTTGGCCCTTGAGCCATTTCTCACAAAATCATAAATATGGAGCTTGTATAGTAGAAAATTTTCTTTGAGACACAAGATATTTGATATAAAAAGAATGCTTCTTTGTATAATTTATACATGCGTACATGTTTTGCAATCAGAGCTCGACTAATCTATACGGACACGGTTCATTCGACCGTCTGGCCCATTACAAAGTTTCTCTGTCGAGACCCTTTGACAATGAGTATTTTCCTCGAAAGTGTAACATCCAAGGGTGATGCTCCCCAGTATTCGAGGTTGATTATAAAGAAGCCTTGGATACTGTTGAAAGGTCCTCAGGTAGTACATAATTGTTGCCTCGTTAAAAACCTCGCCGAAAAAACCCACTTGGGACAAAAATCGAACTAAGGGAAAAAGAGTGCAACACGTGCTTTAAAACCTGAGGTCTCGATATCTTCGATCGATCATTTGCAATGAGTTAGTGTCGAATATATAAATGAAAAAGGGAATAAAGTCATACCTTAGCAATAATACCGTTTGAGAAGCGATATGTTCCAATTATTTGGCAATTGTTCGCCGTTCATCGTGCCCAGCTTATAAGATCCCTTTCCGACGATGTCGAGGACTTGGTAGGGTCCTTCCCAATTTGGGCTGAGCTTTCCTTCATTAGGATCTTGAGTGTTGATGGTGACTTTCCTCAAGACTAAGTCCCGGACTATGAAATGGCGAAGGTTGGTTCTCCTATTGTAGTATCTTTCGATTTGTTGCTTTTGTGCAGCCATTCGAACGAGTGCGGTTTCTCGTTTTTCATCCAATAATTCGAGGCTAGTATTCATAGCCTCGTGATTTGACTCTTCTGTTGTATGTCGAAACTTGGCACTGGGTTCCCCGACTTTGACTGGAATCAAGGCTTCATAGCCTTATACTACGGAGAACGGTGTTGCCCCCGTACTGGACTTTGACGTTGTTCGATATGCCCAAAGGACTTCGGGTAGAATTTCTCTCTATTTCCCCTTCACGTCATTCAACCTTTTCTTTAGGTTTTAGATAATAGTCTTGTTCGTCGACTCGGCCTGTCCGTTCCCGCTAGGGTGATACGACGTTGATAATATCCTTTTTATTTTATGGTCTTCGAGGAATTTCGTCACTTGCTGTCGATAAATTCCATTGTCACACACTATTTCAGCAGGTATCCCAAATCGACATACGATGTGATCCCGGATAAAGTCTATAACCTCTTTCTCTTTCACTTTCTCGAACGCCTGTGCTTCAACCCATTTAGAGAAATAGTCAGTCATAAATAAAATGAACTTGGCTTTACCTGGGGCTGATGGCAGAGGGCCGACGGTATCCATCCCCCATTTCATGAATAGCCATGTGGATTGGACTGAATGAAGTTGTTCTCCGGGCTGATGGATCATCAGTGTAAACCTTTGACATTTATCACATTTTCGAACAAACTCCTTAGTGTCTTTTTCCTTGCTATCCCAGTAGTATCCTGCTCTAATGATTTTGTGAATCAGTGATTCGGCGCCAGAGTGGTTCCTACATGTGCCTTCATGGACCTCTCGTAGAACATAATCGGTGTCTCCTAATCCTAAGCATACTGCCAATGGTCCATCGAATGTCCTTCTGTATAATGTTCCATCTTCAGCCAATGTGAATCGAGTAACTCTGGTTCGTAGGGCCCTCGACTCTTTAGGGTCCGATGGGAGCTTTCCGTTCTTCAAGTATTCAATATATTTATTCCTCCAATCCCAGGTTAAGCTGGTAGAGTTTATCTCGGTGTGACCTTTCCCGATTATGGATCTCGAGAGTTGAACGACAATCCCCGTGCTGATCTCATCTTCCTCGACCGATGACCCTAAACTTGCAAGTGCATTGGCCTCACTGTTTTGTTCTCAAGGTACATGCTGTAAAGTCCATTCCTTGAAATGGTGCAAGGTTACCTACAGCTTGTCCAAATACCTTAGCA
Source organism: Nicotiana tabacum (assembly GCF_000715075.1). Classification (NCBI taxonomy): domain Eukaryota; kingdom Viridiplantae; phylum Streptophyta; class Magnoliopsida; order Solanales; family Solanaceae; genus Nicotiana; species Nicotiana tabacum. Next base: position 51,768,874 of record NC_134100.1, read on the forward strand.
ATCTATCTTCTCGAACTTCAAAGGTTTTGTTTACTTGGTTCACCACCAGTAAAGAATCACACTTGGCTTCAATGACTTATGCTCCTAAGCTTTTAGATAGCTCGAGACCTGCAATCATGACCTTGTACTCAGCCTCATTGTTAGCCAACATAGAAGTTTTGATAGATTGCCTAATAGTGCTACCTGTGGACGGCTTCAAAATGATGCTAGCCCAGACCCCTTCACATTCGAAGCACTTTCTGTGAAAAGGGTCCATACCCCCGATAATGTACCCGATTTTAACAAGAGTTCCTTTTCGACTTCGGGTACGAGGGTTGGCGTGAAATCAGCCACGAAGTCTGCTAAAATTTGAGACTTGATGGCCGTCCAGGGTTGATATTCGATATCGTACCCACTAAGTTCGACAACCCATTTGGCCAATCGGCCCGATAGTTCGGGTTTATGCAAAATATTACGAAGTGGGTAAGTGGTTAATATACATATGGGGTGACATTGAAAGTATGGTCTTAACTTTTTAGAGGCGCTTATCAGTGCAAGTGCCAATTTATCCAAATGTGGATATCTAGTTTCTGCTTCTCCTAAGGTTCGACTTACATAATAAATGGGAAATTGCGTACCTTGCTCTTCCGAACTAGGACACCATTTACCGCGATTTTTGATACTGCCAAGTACAAGCAAAGTTTTTCATCTGCCTTTGGAGTGTGAAGCAGTGGTGGGCTCGATAGGTATCGCTTCAATTCCTCTAATGCCTGTTGGCATTCCGGGGTCCAGGCGAAATCGTTCTTCTTTTTGAGCAGAAAGAAAAATCTTTGACTTCGATCTAATGACCTCAAAATGAATCGGCCTAAGGCAGCTATCCGTCCAGTTAGCCTCTGCACGACTTTTAAACTGTCCACGAAGGTGATGTCTTCGATGGCCTTGATTTTATTGGGGTTGATCTCGATCCCCCGATTCGATACCATGAAGCCAAGGAACTTGCCCGAACCAACCCCGAAAGCACATTTCTCGGGGTTGAGCTTCATGTTGTATTTCCTTAAAATCTCGAACGTTTCCTGAAAATGAGCCAAATGGTCCTCTGCGCACAGGGACTTAACTAGCATGTCATCAATATAAACTTTCATTTATTTACCTCTTTGTTCTTCGAACATTTTATTTACTAGGCGTTGGTAAGTAGCTCCTAAATTTTTTAGCCCGAATGGCATTACATTAAAACAATATGTTCCATAGTTGGTGATAAATGAAGTCTTTTCTCGGTCCTCTGGGTTCATTTGGATTTGATTATACCCGGAATAGGCATCGAGAAAAGTAAGGATCTTGTGGCCGGCCGTGGCATCGATTATACGATCGATGTTAGGCAGTGAAAAAGAATCTTTGGGGCACACCTTGTTTAAATCCTTATAATCTACACACATTCTAAGTTTGTTCCCTTTTTAGGGACTACAACTACATTGGCTAACCATTCGGGATATTTCACCTCCCGAATGGACCCTATTTTGAGAAGTTTAGTTACCTCGTCCTTTATGAATGCGTGCTTTACCTCAGACTGGGGTCTTCTCTTTTGCTTCATTGGTTTGAACCTAGGGTCCAGGCTTAGCCAATGCATCGTTATCTCCGATGGGATCCCTGTCATGTCTAAATGGGACCAAGCAAAACAATCTATGTTAACAATAAGAAATAGAATAAGCTTTTTCCTAAGTTCAGGGGTTAATCCCGTTCCCAGGTATACCTTTCGCTCGGGTAGGTACTCAATCAATATAATTTATTCCAGCTCTTCGACCGTTGATTTGGTGGCGTCAGAATCTTCAGGAACAATAAAAGTTTGAGGAGTCAGAAAATTATCTCCTACTTCCCTGATTCGGTCGAGGCTAATGGCTGTGATTGCTCTTTGACTTCCTGTTTACTTTTGAAGCTCGACCTTTCCGAGGTTGATAGTGTCGATACCAACGTTACCTCATCGATCGCAAACATTTCTTTTGTAGCATACTGCTCCCCGTATACTGTTTTTACACCGGCCAATATCGGGAATTTCATCATTTGGTGGAGGGTCGAAGCGACTGCCCTCATATTGTGGATCCAAGGCCTTCCGAGTAGGGCATTGTACCTCATGTCGACCTCGATTATGCGAAACTTGATATCTTGAATGGTTCCAGCCACGTTCACCGGTAGAATAATCTCCCCATTAGTTGTTTCACTGGACATATTGAAGCCGTTTAAGACCCGAGCTACGAGCACGATTTGATTTTGTAGGCCGAGCTGCGAGCACGACCCTCGATCGGTTGATATTCGCCGAGCTACCTGGATTCACTAAAACACGCTTAACTTGAACTTTATTTAACAAGATAGAAATTACCAGAGCGTCGTTGTGGGGCTGAGAAATGCCTTCTGCTTCTTCGTCGTTAAATGATAAAATGCCTTCGGGCACATAATCTCAGGTTCATTTTTCCCTAGTGATTGATACCTTAGTTCGTTTGAATATGGGTTCCTGTGGGATGTCGACCCCACCGATGATCATATGAATGACATGTTGGGGTTCCTCCTGTTCATTTTTCCTATTGGCATCCCTTTCTCTGAAATGATTCTTGGCTTGATCGCTGAGGAACTCTCAAAGATGGCCCTCATTAAATAGACGGGCTACCTCCTCCCTTAATTGCCTGCAATCCTGCATGCCATGATACTTGCACATCAAATTTGGGATTCTTTGGGAAGGATCGGTTTGTATGGGTCTAGGCCACCTAGTATCTTTGATCCTTCCGATTGCCGATACAATGCCCGATGCATCGATGCTAAAGTTATATTCCGATAACCGAGGTGCCTCTATGGGATCGACATACTTGTCAAAACCACTTTTGCTCATAAGTCCCCGAGAATTCTATCCTCGATCACTTCTTCGATCGCTCCGGGCAGAATTGCGTCCTGAACCATTATTCCTTTGATCTGCGGTATATGGTTGATATCGGTCTCTGTTCGATCTTGGCTCCCTGTCGACGTACCTCTATTTTTTAACTACCGACCTGTTTGTATGTACTGAACTAGAAGGGGTTCCTAATTGGTCGTCCTCGACCCTGATCTTTGATTGATATCGATTATGCACATCTGCCCAAGTTACAGCTGGATACTCGATCACATTTTGTTTTAACTATCGTGATGCTATCGAACTCTGCTCGTTCAACCCTTGGGTGAAAGCTTGAACGGCCCAATCATCTGTGACCGGTGGCAACTCCATGCGTTCCATTTGGAATCGGGATACGAACTCCCTCAGTATATCATTATCCCTTTGTCTTACCTTGAAAAGGTCTGATTTCCTCATTGCGACCTTTATGGCCCCGGCGTGTGCCTTTACGAAAGAATCTGCTAACATGGCAAATGAGTCGAAGGAATTTGGTGGCAGGTTGTGATACCAAATCATTTCTCCCTTCGAAAGGGTCTCTCCAAATTTTTTCAACAGCACAGATTCGATTTCATCATCTTCTAAATCGTTTCCCTTGATGGCGCATGTATATGAAGTAACATGCGCTTTGGGATCGGTGGTCCCATTATATTTGGGTATGTCTGGCATACGAAACTTCTTTGGAATAGGCTTCGGAGCCGCTCCTGGAGGAAACGGCTTTTGTACAAACTTCTTCGAATCCATCCCTTTTAAGATTTGCTGTGCCCCCGGTATCTAGTCAACTCGAGAGTTGTATGTCTCCACTTTTTTATCGTTGGCTTCGATTCTCTTCTCCCCCGATTCAATTCCTTTGGTGAGCTCCTCAAGAATTTTCATTACCGTAGGATCAGTCCCCGATTCGTTACTATTCGACCTTTCCGGTACTGGCTCGGTACGACGAGTAATTTTCGGCTCGACCCTATTCGGAGCTCTATGTTGATTTTATAACTGAGCAATAACGGCTTGTTGAGCCTGAAGCATCTCGAATATCAATTGGAGACGGACTCATTCGTCTCCTCTTCCCTGTGTTCCTTGGTCACTAGATCAGCCTTCTCTGCGTATGCTCCCCTCGAGACCTGCGCCTAGGTTTGCATTTAGAGCAACGTACGAACTGACATCGACTGAGTTGGCAACCAGTGCTCCCCTGAAAGTAGCCTGTGGCACCTCGACTCCTGGAGCAATCGCATTTTCGTTTTCACCGTGGAATCCGAGGCCATTGTCACCGTGTGTGGATGCGTTTTGTGAGTTTGACATGTTTTAATCTATAAGCAAAGATACTTGACAAGAATAAGCGTAAAATAGTGCGTTTTACCAGAATCAGTACTGAACAATCACTATTATTCTTAGCCCCACGGTGGGCGCCAAACTATTTACCCTCAAATTTGAGTAACAATTAAACTTATATTGTGATTTTAAGGATATGTGATTTAAACCAGCACCAATTGATAAACAACAAATTAAATAGGTAAATTGGATAGTAAAATAAATCAAACCGGTCTGCAAACAATGCCTCGACCTTGATTCAAGATAGTCTCGAGGTTAGTTAATAAGAACAGCAGAGTATGGAACAAGCAGTGATGAATAGTAAGTAAGACAAAGAAAGCAGCGTATATGTATATTTTTTATCAGTGAATCATGATGCCTTACAAATGATTGGAACTCCTCTTTATATAGTAGAGGAAACCTAATTATGGTATGTTTCTAATTTTAGATGGAAATCGTATAAACAGCTAGCTAACCGCTTCTGATTTGGTCCGTTCTGAGATTCACGCCATGATCCTCGACCAATCACGGATATCCGTCCCGAGATTCACGTCGTGATCTTCGACCGGTTACTGATATCCCGCCATTCCATTATTATGCTTCCCTCGAAGTCGGTCATACTTGGTCTCGATTGTTGCTGGTCTCGGTCTCAACGTACACTTCGATCTCTAGGCTTGATGTCTTATTTTCGAGCTCGGGTCTGATTTATTATGAGGCTACCCCGATGCAATTTCTTTGTCTCGATCAAACAGCAAATCGGGTAGGACCGTATACAACCACATTTTCTCCTCTGATCTGCTAGCAGTGTAGCTTGTTAATGCACGCTTAAAGAATGGTCCAAATATGTTCACAATCCATGTAAACCCAGTGTATCTATTTTTTTAAAGGTTACCCTAATTAACACGCAATCTTGTGAATACTTCAAAAAAGATCCAATCCAATATGTACTCAAGTTATGTTTACATAATCCAATTCATCATAATGCAATTAAAAAGTTGACTATAGAAATTCAAGCGATGTTTGGGAATAGAATAATTGAACCATATATTTAATTATGTTCTAAAATCTTTCTAAATTTTTGTAACATTTTTTGGTGAATGTGTCTTCCCACCAATGGAAACGATTTATTTTCCCACTAAAGGCAACGAATGAATAAAGTTTAAATTTGGATAGTTAGTTACATATTAAAAGGACATAACCTTTTTAGAAAAGGCACTTAAAATTAAATTAGTTTTTCTATAGTAATAAATATCTTAGATTTTAAGAAGGGCATTTCAGTAATTTAACTTTTTAGATTGAGAATTCTCACTTTTATAGTAATATAGATAGATATAGATAGATGTGTGTATTATTTATTTATTTAATATATTGAAAGGCGAGATTCTTTCATGCGTTAATATGCCAGAAACATAGATGATAATAATATAAATTGGCGAAGTATTAGTTAGTCCGTCACGACCAAAAATTCATTAAAGGTCGTGATGGCGCTGGACACCGCCGTCAGGCAAGCCAAAAATAAATATTTAATTTGGTTCTCATTTTAATATTTTTGAAATCATATTTCCTTCAATTAAATGGTAAAAGATGAAATTTACAAAATAAATAATAATATTTTTAACAATTCCAATACAGTGCAACCCATAATCGCCCCAAAACCCGGTGTCCCATGTACATGAGCCTCAACTAAGAATGTAAAATAAAATACAACATCTGTTTGAAATACAAATTGGACAGAAAAATATAAATATTCTGAAGGAGACTCTGCTGGCTGCGGACTCGTAACGCGGAATGCAGCTCACCTAAGTCCCCGCAATAACCGCGCCTCTGCGCCCACAAGGCCAATAGGCATATATGCACCTGTACAAAAAAGTACAGTAAGTGTAGTATGAGTACGTAAATCAGCGCGTACCCAGTAAGTATCTAGTCTAACCTCGAAGAAGTAGTGACGAGGGGTCGACTCCGACAATTACTAAGGGCCAACAATATGATAATATGAAATTCTAATTAAGCATGATATATGTAACAATAAAACTCAGAACAAGAAATAACTGAACAATTCATCACCATATTTAAGAATCCAAATCACTTCCTTCATTTAAAACAAATAATCTTTCAAATAATGAATTTATACCAATTATAAAAGGGACTTCCAGTTCTATTATCACGCACCTTCAAGGACGTTCGGCCCGATCCAACATAAATGTAAACTGTGCATTGCCGAGGGTCGAAAGACACGAATCATAGATGCATCTATTAACCTGCCGAGGCGAACAACCAACTCCCATGAGAGTAGTAGAAAGAATTACCCCGCACTCGCGGAATATACTTGCGACGCGGTCAAATATAAATTATCAATAAATCATAACCCTTTCTTGATTCTTTTCAAAATAAAGACAATTCAACTTGAAGCTTTTAAATCCATAACGCATGGTGTAAAGCTAAAATTACTCGGACATAAATATTAATAGTAGCTACATACGGACTCTCGTCACTTCGTGCATATGTAGCCCCCACAAATAATAACACATAATAATTAAGTTCACCTATGGGGTAAATTCCCTCTTACAAGGTTAGAAAAGAAACTTACCTCGCTTTGAAGTTCTATCACCGTCTCCCAAGCCCTTCTAATAACTCAAACCGATGCCCAACGCTCCAAAACTAGTCAATAAACATGCAAATCCATAAATATACACTCTAATACTTATTATAATATAATTTATAACAATTCCTAACTCCGCTTGAAAAGTCGATAAAATCACCCTCGGGCCCACATGCCCGGATTCCGAAAATTTTGAAAGATAAACCTTACCCATATCAACACAAACTCAAATATATAATTTATTCCAAGTTCCACGTCCGATTTCGTGGTCAAAATCCAAAAATATAATTTTTAGGTTTTCTACCAAACATTCCACAATTTCTACCAATTTTCATGCTTAAATCCTTATACAAATCATGTATTTAACTTGCAATAGGTGAGAATCACTTACCTTGTGTTGCTTGATGAAAAATCCCTCCTTGAAGCTCTCCAAAATCGCCTCAGCCAAGTGGAAAATGAGAGAAGAAGAGCCAAATCTCGCTTTTTAAAACAATCTGCCCAGCGACCTCTCGCACCTGCGGCCCCTTGACCGCTTTTGCGGTTCCACAGGTGCGGCCAAATCACCGCTTCTGCGGTCCTCCTTCATACTCCTCAACTCTGTATCTGCAGCCCCCATCCGCTTCTGCGGCTCCACGTGCGCAGGTGCGGTCTTTCTTCTGCGGAACTCGACCGCATCTGCGATCCCAGCCTTCCCCAGCCTAAGCCGCTTCTGCGACCCTCATGGCCGCTTCTGCGGCCCTAACCTCGCAGGTGCGGTTACACCAGAACTAGTGCACTTCAGCCATTCCCTAAGCCCAAAACTTGCTCTGTTAACCATCCGGGACCCACCCGAGGCCCCCGAAACCTTAACCAAATATACCAATATGTCCCAAATCACATTATGAACTTAGTCGAGCCTCCAATTCAGATCAAACAATGTTAAAGACACGAATCACCCTCCAATTCAAACTTAAATGAACTTTGAAACTTCAAACTTCTACAATCGATGCCGAAACCTATCAAATCACGTCCGATTGACCTCAAATTTCGCACACAAGTCACATTCGACATTACAGACCTATTTCAACTTTCGGAATCGGAATCCGACCCCGATATTCAAAGTCGACTCCCGGTCAAACTTCTTTAAATTATCCAAATTTCCAACTTCCGCCCAAATGACCCCAAAATGGCCTACGGACCTCCAAATCCACTCCCGGACGCGCTCCTAAGACCGGAATCATTATACGGAGCTATTCCCAGACTCGGAATCCCAAACGGATGTCGATATCATTGAAATTCACTTCAACCCAAATTTATGAAATTCTTCCAAAATGCCAACCTTCCTCAATAGGCGCCGAAACGCTCCCGGGTCATCCAAAACCCGATCCGGGTATACGCCCAAGTCCAAAATCATCATATGAACATGTTGGAACCTTCCAATCCCGATTCCAAAGTCATTTACTCAAAAATCAAATCTTAGTCAATTCTTCTAACTTAAAGCTTTCGAAATTAGAATGTTTTTTCCAAATCAACCTCGAACTTCCCGAAATTCAATTCCGACCATACGCACAAGTCATAATACCTGAAGTGAAGTTGATCGGGGTCTCAAACTACTGAATGATGCGCTAGATCTCAAAACGACCGGTCGGGTCGTTACATTCTCTCCCACTTAAACATACGTTCGTCCGTGAACGTGCTAAGATCTGCTCTGGAGTTGTCTGAAATCACTGATTAACACCTCGTGCACCTACCCGTGCTACCATAACCCAGTTGAGCACATTTGCTCACGCAAACCTGAAGATCTTCCTCTCTATTTAGTCAAGTAAGTCTTAGAGTCAAATTCCAACATACGGAATTCTCCACCAGGCCTGTTTCCAACATACGAACACCGTATCAATCACTACACACTGCACCAAATACGATTGTGTACCCTTACTAAATTCTTACCATGCACCGCATAATTCACATGACCATAATAACATCCTCCGATAACAATGGCCGAAATTCAACGAATCTGATGCCTACAATACACTTCATGACATGTATAAGTCCTATTCCAACTCTTGAAATGCTGCCACGACGGAAGAGATATGCAGAAATTCATAACCAACTGCCAAGTCAACAAATCATTGGGTTTCTTCTCTTGACTAGAACCATTACCTCATTATGAACCAAATAACGATATTTTCTCTCTAATATGCTTCATAAAAATCTGATCGCACTGATCCCAGGTCCAAAAATCTCATCTCACCCAGTACAAGAAATTCCAACAATAAGCCACCACAAACACTACCAAAGATCTCATATGATGCCACCATGTGCCAACAATCCACAAACTCAAATGTGGTACATAAGGAGAACGAACTCTGGAAAGAACTTCTCAACCCATGTAACTAATTAAACAATCGAAAGGTGTCATGAATCTTTCTCAGAAAATGCGGGACATAACACATAGGAATAGATATAGGGAACTGTGCTCAACATCACACTATTGCAGTGTGCAACCTGATCCACACATGATACCGTTGCGGCATGCAATCCGATCCAATCATGATACCCGTGGCGGCGTGCCACCAGATCCAAACAACGTATCCGTGGCGGCGTGCCACCCGATCCAACCATATACCCGTGGCGGCGTGCCACCCGATCCACACATGATTATCGAAAGAAACGCTTATACTCACGAAATGCCCGAATATCAACCATAAGCATGCCAAGTTCATAATACAAATCCTGGGGAGACGGGTAGCGTCATACGCTATAAAACTCAAGCACAACTAAGGTTAAATGACCTGCATCTCGAGAGCCATCCTGCTCATATAACACCACAAACTATACGGGATCTCAATACGAGTGCAAATAATCAAACCGCCTCACAACCCAAATGGCACAATAGAGACTACACGGAAAGGCCAACAACAGAAATAACATCCAAGGCCCGAAGACCCCTCCAAAATAGCGCTATGCTGAAATGAACATATCCTGCCTGATATAGAGTCCACATTCACATTTAGATCCATCCACAGACCTCAAGTCGATTCTGATCGTACCGCACTGGGCTAATAACCTTTCAAGGATCCACAACAACCCTCTTTTTTCCATGACGAATAAGAACAGTTGTCAAAGTCGGAACAAACTTCCACAATTCACAACCAACTGAATAGAGCGCCTTTCAAGCCTAAACTCTCACATTAGCGATAGTACCAAATCTCCATACTTGGTTCCAATCTTTAATCAATCAAGTGACTACATGTCACATTTATACAATCTTCCCGTGGGGATACACTCCCACGACCTTCTGCACCAGGTAACAAGTCTTCACATCCATACCACTGATCACACTAATGCTGAAAAGCAAATCAAGAAGCTGCAAAGTAGTACACAAAGCCTCTTACACAGGACACCGATCTCAGGTGATGCTAAGGACAATACCAGCTTACTCTAAACAACTGAATTCCTCCCTGCTTATTCGAGCTCGTGACATTCTTGTTGACATCAACTGCAACCTTGATCCTCAACTTCCAATTCCCATGCCTTTCACTACACCTAACATACTAATACGCAAGAGTACAAGAATTTCATCATAACTTCCGAACCACCAATAGGTTACACACTTCATCATATAGAAACTTTTCACTTAACTCATTTCATGAGAACCATAGCGACACGCGACTGAATTCCCATAACTGTAGAAAATACAAACCTCAAGAAGTGGTCTAAACCACCATAACCCTTCCAGGATCCATCTACACATAACAGGCCATAATACTCGAATTGCCCCCGAATAAAGTCAATTATGGCGACCGTCAAGCCTCGTACGTACTGCCACAAATCACATGCATGGTTTAACACGCTGAAGAAACTGATCATTGCAGCCATCATGCCAATTCAACCATCGCTAACTGATCTGACTTCTTCTAATTTACCTTAGAATTGCCTTAGGAATAATGATAGCTTCATTCAACACATAACAAACTCAATCCACACTCATCCTGAGTGACCCCATTTCACGAGACCACATTGTCTCCAAAACCCACGAACCATCTCATACCCTCATTTGCGCATATTCACGTATTCAACTGGTACACCCATTCTGACAATTTCTCTATGAATCCGAAGTCGTTTTCTCCCATTCCTCTCATGTTACACCGCAGACCAAAGATAACATAGAACACTCATAATCCGCTGCAAAAGCTTGATACTCAACCATACTACTGACTCGAAATCCTTAAGCACTGCACTTTAACTTTTGACTCCACTAGGACCGTTGTTGAGAGTCACCCACTCTGACTTGGTCCCGAATATAATCAAACTCCAAGGCTCCACTAGCACATGAACGCCCTCTCAAAGAAGCACCCGACCGAATGATTTTCCTTGTAAATCACCTCTACGCGAAGCATAAATCCTGAATCTTCCCAAAGCCTGATCATGGGTCAATAAGGCCAACTATAGCACACATTCTTCAATCCTTTGCTCAAATTACCGTTGATGTTCTCTTTCCTTAGTCGTAATAACCCACCAATATGCCGATAACCAGAAATCTCACAAGTAGACAACCATGCAATCCCATCGTAGGCGGTGGGGGCTCTCCCACTTAGCTTGAAGTTTCCATTGCATTATTCTGGAATCCACCAAGACTCCTTATCCCCTATTGACATGATCTTGCACAATCAACTCGCCAGAATTCCTCAAAATCCTTTCGTTAACACTTCATGAACATTCTGAATCACTAGCCACAATTACATATCCGACCTCTTACCGGATAACGAGTAGAATCCTTCGCAAAAGCTTTGTCAACACCACACGACCGCTAACCTGCTCACGAGAGTTAACCCACATGTGGAAATTACATGCCGACATCTTCCAACAGCGCTGCACCGAGTACAATTACTATGAAATCCGTAAACCATCCTGAGCCTGTGCTCATTCACTAGCCGTACAAGCCCGTTCACTCCCCATTGACGTCAACTAAACGTGTGACGATACATTCCAATCCAAAGTCATGTTGTATCCTTCTTCATATTAAGCAATTCCCCCTGTCACACCTAATCTTCCTCAATATAGCAGCCAATATTCCAAATCAAGCCCGTAGACCTAGTCACTATCCACCATGAATCCCAAATCACTCTAACTTCCCGCAGGGCGTATAGTCATCCTACCACAGAACCCATATGCTACTTTGCTGCTCTCCCAATTTGGTCAAACCCTCTCCTTTAAGCAACTACCCGACTTCTATTTCTCACACTTGGCTTTCTAGAAATGTAACCACTACAAGGCATCTCCCACATGTCCTTCCTCATCCTTCGCTGCCCAAATGTTGCCTTAACTCAATATTTATCTCTGTAGCACTTGAACCAAAAGATCGCTACCAACTTTAAACCCCTCCAAAGATCATCTTCCTCGAGCCGTCAACATTAGAAATACCCATTTAAATTTCGGAATTACTGCACTCCGTTGTCTCTGACAACCGCTTCTCCGGCACCATCTCACACTACTATGCCCCGAAGGCAAATTGATGAAGACCATAACATCGGCAAACTTAACACATTCAATCCAGGGCGACGACACCACATCACAAATAAAAATTCCACCATGCTCGAAATACCAAATCTCGTTACTCTGTCAACCCAAACCTGAACATTCATAGACCGATTGCCTTTTCTTCGCCGGAAATAAAACACTGGATCTCCGAATCATGCACTGAGTAAACCTCCTTCCAATTCATTCACTGCTTCGATGCGTAGACAAGCATCCTACCATTACACCAATACTGGGTGATAGCAACGCGCGAGTCGTCATAACAATCAATGCCAAGTCTCAAAACCTTAGGTAGTACTGATACCGAGCTGAAACAACAGAACGACCTTCCACAAGGCGATGACAATAGCCCAAAGCAAATATGCAGGGAGAAACATCCCGCACCACATCTGTAGTACCATTCAAATTCCTCGATTCCCAATTTATAACAATTGTTTCATGCCGGTAAGATTGAATATGAAGGAAATGAAGGCATAAGCCTCACAGGGATCAAATCGCACGATGAGGAATCAAGAAGGGAAGTGCTCATAACAGCCCTGTAGCCTCTCGAAGATAAGTACGGACGTCTCCGTACCGATCCGCAATACTCTACTAGACTCGCTCATGACTCGTGAGACCTAAGTGAACCTAGTGCTCTGATACCATATTGTCACGACCTAAAATCCATTAAAGGTCATGATGGAGCCGAACACCGCTGTCAGGCAAGCCAAAAATAAATACTTAATTTGGTTCTCATTTTAATATTTTTGAAATCATATTTCCTTCAATTAAATGGTAAAAGATGAAATTTACAAAATAAATAATAATATTTTTAACAATTCCAACACAGTGCAACCCATAATCGCCCCAAAACCTGGTGTCCGAAGTGCATGAGCCTCAACTAAGAATGTAAAATAAAATACAACATCTGTCCAAAATACAAATTGGACAGGAAAATATAAATACTCTGAAGGAGACTCTGCTGGTTGCGGACTCGTAACGTGGAATGCAGCCCACCTAAGTCCCCGCAATAACCACGCCTCTGCGCCCACAAGGCCACTAGGCATATATGCACCTGCACAAAAATGTGCAGCAAGTGTAGTATGAGTACGTAAATCAACGCGTACCCAGTAAGTATCTAGTCTAACCTCGAAAAAATAGCGACGAGGGGTTGACTCTGACACTTACTAAGGGCCAACAATATGGTAATATGAAATTCTAATTAAGCATGATATACGTAACAATAAAACTCAGAACAAGAAATAACTGAACAATTCATCACCATATTTAAGAACCCAAATCACTCCCTTCATTTAAAACAAATAATCTTTCAAATAATGAATTTATACCAATTATAAAAGGGACTTCCAGTTCTATTATCACGCACAAAATTCCACCGAGGACGTTCGGCCCGATCCAACATAAATGTAAACTATGCACTGCCGAGAGTCGAACGACACGAACCACGGATGCATCTTTTAACCTGCCGAGGCGAACTGCCCGCTTTCATGAGAGTAGTAGAAAGAATTACCCCGCTCGCAGAATATACTTGTGACGCGGTCAAATATAAATTATAAATAAATCATAACCCTTTCTTGATTCTTTTCAAAATAAAGACAATTCAACTTGAAGCTTTTAAATCCTGAAAATCCTCGACTTAGTTCCATTTGATATAATTAACAAATATAATCAAATAATAGTGTCCACAAAGCATGGTGTAAACCTAAAATTACCCGGACATAAATAGGAATAGTAGCTACGTACGGACTCTTGTCACTTCGTGCGTACGTAGCCCCCATAAATAACAACACATATTAATTAAGTTCACCTATGGGGTAAATTCCCTCTTACAAGGTTAGAAAAGAGACTTACCTAACTCCGAAGTTCCATCACCGGCTCCCAAGCCCTTCCAATAACTCAAACCGATGCCCAACGCTCCAAAACTAGTCAATAAATGTGTAAATCCATAAATATACACTCTAATACTTATTATAATCCAATTTATAACAATTCCTAAGTCCGCTTGAAAAGTCGATAAAATCACCCTCGGGCCCACGTGCCCGGATTTCGAAAATTTTCAAAGACAAACCTTACCCATATCACCACAAACTCAAACATATAATTTATTCCAAGTTCCACGTCCGATTTCATGGTCAAAATCCAAAAATATAATTTCTAGGTTTTCTACCAAAAATTCCACAATTTCTACCAATTTCCACGCTTAAATTCTTATACAAATCATGTATTTAACTTGCAATAGGTGGGAATCACTTACTTTGTGTTGCTTGATAAAAAATCCCTCCTTGAAGCTCTCCAAAATCTCCTCAGCCAAGTGGAAAATGAGAGAAGAAGAACCAAATCTTGCACTTTAAAACAATCTGCCTAGCGACCTCTCGCACCTGCAGTCCTTTGACCTCTTTTGCGGTTCCGCAGGTGCGGCCAAATTACCGCTTCTGCGGTCCTCCTTCATACCCCTCAACTCCACATCTATGGCCTCCATCCGCTTCTGCGCCTTCACTCCTATGACTCCACGTGCGCAGGTGCGGTCCCTCTTCTGCGGAGCTCGACCGCATCTGCGGTCCCAGCCCTCCCCAGCCTAAGCTGCTTCTGCGACCCTCATGGCCTCTTTTGCGGCTCCGCACCTGCGTCCCTAACCTCGCAGGTGCGGTTACACCAGAATTGGTGCACTTCATCCATTCCCTAAGTCCAAAATTTGCTCCGTTAACCATCCGGGATCCACCCGAGGCCCCCGGAACCTTAACCAAATATACCAACATGTCCCAAATCACATTACAAACTTAGTCGAGCCTCCAATTCACATCAAACAACGTTAAAAACACGAATCACCCTCCAATTCAAACATAAATGAACTTTGAAACTCCAAACTTCTACAATCGATACCGAAACCTATCAAATCACGTCCGATTGAATTCAAATTTTGCACACAAGTCACATTCGACATTACAGACCTATTCCAACTTCCGGAATTAGAATTCGACCCCGATATCAAAAGTCCACTCCCGGTCAAACCTCTTAAAATTATCCAAATTTCCAACTTCCACCCAAATGACCCCAAAATGACCTACAGACCTCCAAATCGACTTTCGGACACGCTCCTAAGACCGGAATCATCATACGAAGCTATTTCCAAACTCGAAATCCCAAACGGTCGTCGATATCATTGAAATGCACTTCAACCCAAATTTATGAAATTCTTCCAAAACGCCAATCTTCCTCAATAGGCGCCGAAACGCTCCAGGGTCATCCAAAACTAGATTTGGGCATACGCCCAAGTCCAAAATCATCATATGAACCTGTTGAAACCTTTCAATCCCGATTCTGAGGTCGTTTACTCAAAAATCAAACCTTAGTCAATTCTTCCAACTTAAAGCTTCCGAAATTAGAATTTTCTTTCCAAATCGACTCCGAACTTCATGAAATTGAATTCCGACCATACGCACAAGTCATAATACCTGAAGTGAAGCTGCTCGGGGTCTCAAACCGCTGAATGATGCGCTAGAGCTTAGAATGACCGGTCGGGTCTTTACATAGTTGATGGAGTCCATGTCTCGATCTAAAGATTGATGATACACCTTTATAAAAGCTTATATATTTTTGTGTTAACACCTTACATATGGATTTTATATCCGTCACATGAAATTAGTTAAACGAAAGTCTAAAGAAAATAATCAATGACTTAAATTATCAATAATTTAATTTATTTGATTAGTATCTTAATCTTAGGATGAGGAGTTAAATAAGATTTAATGAAAGAATTAAACTAAGGATATGAATTTTTAGTGCACTAATTCGTAATTTATTATGTTAGGGTTAGTCAGATATTTTGAATTAATTTTATAGTAGCAAGCCTCGTTAATTAAATTCTGTGGTCCATATTGTGCCTGAATAATTAAGAATTAAATAGAATCCGATTTTTTAGTGGAAAAGGAAGACCTAGCAGATTTGGGAAAGCGTTTGAAACCCTAAAACCCGTGGCAATATAAAGGGTCTTATTCCATCAAGGATACTCAACGTTATACTACACATTTTTCATGGAGAAAATTCGTCCACACAAATTTTGCAAATTTTGAGTATTATTCGGGTATCATAGCAGAAGACCGTGGAACTGGAGGATGATCTCGTGGAGAATTTTTGCTTAAAGGCTCATTTCGCGAGCACAATCACTGTTCAAGAGATAAATATCGATTTTATGCTTAATCAAATATTTTTCCTATGTGTTGTCAATATTATATGCAAGTGATCCTGGCTATTTACTTCTGCTGTCTGTATTCCATCAACTGGTATTTGTAATGATCCGATCAATCATTTTGTGTAATTGCACCCCGTAACCCCTTTTGATGCTTCACACATGTGTGTTTATGGTTTTATGACTTGCGAGATTGGTTAGTTTCGTTCCGGAAAGCTTTCGGGTTGATTCAGACCCTTTAATTCTTGACTTAGAAGTTCAAATTAGAAATATTGACCAAACTTTGACTTTTGTGAAAATGACCTTGGAATGGTATTTTGATGGCTTCGATAGCTTCATATCGTGATTTAGGACTTGGGCGTATGCCCAGAATTGATTTCGGAAGTCCGTAAGTTGATTTGTGTCAATTTGCCGAAATTTGGAAATTTGAAGTTGAAAAGTTTAACCTTAGGTTGACTTTTAGTTATCGAGTTCGGAATTTGATTTTGGGACTTGGAATAGGTTAGTTATGCTATTTAGAATTTGTCTGCAAAATTTGATATCATTTGGAGTTGGTTTGATAGGATTCGAACTTTTAGTTGTAATTCTAGAGATTCTTGAACTTTACTTTGAAATTCATGCAGTTTAGTCTTCGATTCGTAGTTTTAAAGTTATTTTTGTTTTCGATCACGCGAGCAAATTTTTATGATGTTTTTAGACTTGTGTGGATGTTTGGTTTGGAGCCCCGAGGGCTCGGATGAGTTTCAGATATGTTTCGGAATGGATTGAACTAAAAATGTGTTGTTGGTTCTTAGTTTTCGCAATTATGAGCACCAAACTCGCAATTGCGAAGGTGACAGTAGGGGATCAGACGTCGCAATTGCGACTACCCCTTCGCATTTGCAAAGTCAATAGGATTTTAGTTAGGTTCGCACTTGCAAACAATAGTTCGCTTTTGCGATTCTGTCCAACTTTGCAATTGCGAAGCCTTTTGTCGCAATTGTGATGATGCATGAGGCTGTCAGGGTTCGCAACTGTGAGCCCTGGTCCGCAATTGCGAGGGTTTGCAAATGCGACAATTGCAGTTGGTACAAAGGGCTGGGAGACGGGATTTTTCAAAATATTCTCTCATTTTTGAACCCTAGACTCGGTAGGAGGCGATTTGGAGAGGGGAATTTCATTTACAAACTTTGGGTAAGTGATTCTAATCTATTTATATTCATATTCCATCAATATGTCTTAGATTTTTAACAAAAAAATCATGTGAATCAAATTGAAATTTTTTGAAACCTTGTCAAGTTTTTGAAAAATAAGAATTTGAGTTTTGAGAGTCGATTTGGACTCGGAATTTGAAACTAATCACATATATGAAATCGTGGGGTCATGGGTAGTCGTAATCTACCATTGGACCCGGGTTTTGACCGAGCGAGCCCCGGGTTGACTTTTGTTAGCTTTTTAGAAAAAGTGTAAAGATCATAGCTTTATCTATTGTAATTGATTTCCCTTGCATTGTTTTGATGATATTAAGTCGATTTTGGTTAGATTTGAGCTGTGTGGAGGTGAATTTTAGGGGAAAAGCTATTTTCGAGGGTTGAATTCGCCTAGTTGAGGTAAGTATCTTTCCTAACTTTGTGTGGGGGAACTACCCCTTAGGATTTGGGATTGAATGTGTCTATTGTGCTATGTGAAAGTCGTGTACGCAAGGTGACGAGTGGGTACACAGGTTGTACATGGTATTTTACCGGTTTAGGCTACTTTGATTCTTTCCATGCTTTAATTAAAATGTCATATCATGTTCTAAATTCTCATAGTTAATTTATTCTTACTTGTGTTAGTCTATCCTTACATGCCTTAAATGACTCGTTAACACTTGTTCTACATCCTAATTGATAAATTGCTCTCATGCTTTAATTGAACTCGTTGCCTCTTTTATTGTCACATGTTATCTCTTCATTGTTGATTATCATTATTAAAGTTATTGTTCATGTTATCTCTTTCATTGTTGATTATCATTATTTGAAGTTGTTGTTCAGGTTTTCTCTTTCATTATTGATTTCCATTATTTAAATTCATTGTTACACGTTATTTCTTCCATTGTGAGTTATTCTTATTACTATCGTGGCTATATATTATCTCTCTCATTGTTGAGTTATTGGTGTTGAAGTTGTGGAAGCTGTTATCACGTTGAGGCAAAATTGTTTATTGTTGAGACATCTTTCTTGTTGAGCATTTTACATTCATTGTTGTTGTTAATATTATTGTATACAATGTGGTTGAGGCATGGGCTAAAGTTGTGGAAACATTGATATTTTTGATTATTGGCAAGTTGTGATATATGGGCACTTGTGGTGCGAGTTGTTATTATGATGTGAAATTGGCGCGCATGCGACGGTATAAGGATATGGGTTAATATGCATGTGGAGGCAGAATGTGGGACTTATGTGTGTGTTACTTGTAGGGGAACTACGTGAAGCCACGCGGCATCATAAGGCGCGCTAAAGTGCGTGTAGCTATTTTGGGCAAAAATGTTTTCAAAACTATGTAAATGTAAGGCTCATGCGGCGGTATAAGGAAAGATTGTGATTAAGATATTGAATATGATGCAGTATCTCGGTTGTGATTTTGATATATACACTAGGAGGTACCTCGGTTGTGATTCTTTTGTACACTAGGCGGTACCTCATTGTGATTCTTGTTGTTTCTCTCGTACCGTAAAGAGTTATTTGGTGGGAACACTTCTTGTTGTTTTGTTCTTCATTGTTCTATCAGTTATTGTCCGTATATGGACATTGTGGTTCTTTTAAATTGCTTTCCTTATGTTATCACTATGATTACATTCCTTTCGTTAGTCTCTGTTATTAACTTGCTTCATATTACTCATTGCTCCGCTTTCCGCTATTTCTTGATATTATATTTTCTTTTTGCTTTTTATATCCTAGTAGGTGTCTTGACCTGGCCTCGTCACTACTCTACCGAGGTTAGGCTTGATACTTACTGGGTACCGTTGTGGTGTACTCATACTACGCTTCTGCATATCTTTTTATACAGATCCAGGCACGTCAGCTCATGCCGAATGCTAGAGTTGATTTGAGTTGCTATGTTTGGAGACTTCAAGGTATACATACTCCATGTTCGCAGGCCTTGGAGTCAATTTCCTATTGTATTTTCATTCAGACAGTGATTTAGTAGACAATTTAGTTTACTCTGTAGAGCTTATGACTCAGTTCCATCAGTTTTGAGAAAGTATTTGTTGAGATTCAGTTTCGGGAGATTTTATGAGTTTATTAGACTTGTTTTAGTATTTTTGTTAATTATTTCTTTCAAGCTATTATTGAATGTTAGGCGTACCTAGTTATAGAAACTAGATGCCATCACAACATCCTAAAGAGGGAAATTGGGATCATGACAAGTTGGTATTAGAGCTCTAGGTTCATATGTGTTACGAGTCATAAGCAGGTTTAGTAGAGCCTTGCGGATCGGTACAGAGACGTCTGTACTTATCTTTGAGAGGCTATGGAAATGTTAGGTAAACATCACTTCTTTTATTCCTTATTGTCCGAATTGGTTGACTACTGAATCTTTGACTTTCTATTGTCTCACAGATGGTGAGGACACGCACTACTGGATCTGATGATCAGATACCCACGCCCCTGCTAGAGCCGCGAGAGGCGGTGACCGAGGCAGAGGCCAAGGAGGGGCACGTGGTGTAGCCAGAGTACTTGCCCGAGCTACGACATAGGAGCCACCAGTAGCTCAATTTAGGGGACAAGAACCCGAGGTGCCTGTTGCCACCTTAAAACTTCAGGAGACCCTCGCACAGTTCTTGAGCATGTTTGGTACTCTAGGTTAAGTAAGGTTGATTCCACTTGCACCAGCCACATCTCAGGCTGGGGGAGGAGCTCAGACTTTCACAGCCCATACCTCAGAGTAACAGATCCATGTTGATCAGGTCCCAGAGGTTATACCAGTACAGCCTATTATTTCAGTTCAGCCCTGAGGTAAGGGCAGTGGCATCTGAGGAGGAGCAACCTAGACTTGAGAGGTTCAAGAAGTATCACCCACCTACTTTCAGTGGTTTAGCTTCAAAGTATGCATAAGGTTTTCTAGAGGAGTGCCACCGTATTCTCCGCACCATGGGTATTATGGAGACGAGTGGGGTTTCTTTTACTACATTCCAGCTGCCAGGAGCAGCGTATCAATGGTGGCGGGTTTACGAGGAGGGTAGCCCAACCGATGCAACTTCACTTACATGGACTCAGTTTTCAGAGTTGTTATTGAGAGAGTTTGTTCCTCAGACCCTTAGGGATGCATGGCACATGGAGTTTGAGCAGCTGCGCCAGGGTACTATGACAGTGTCGGAGTATGCTATACGATTCAGTGATTTGTCCAGACATGTACCTGCATTGGTTTCTACAGTCACAGAGCGAGTCCGTCGATTTATCGAGGGGCTCAACTATGGTATTAGATTTAGCATGGCTCGAGAGTTGGAGACAGATACCCCATACTAGCAGGTGGTAGAGATTGCATAGAGTATGGAGGGTATGCAGGGCCGTGAGAGAGAGGACAGGGAGGCCAAGAGGCCTTGAGGCACTGGAGGATTTAGTGGTGGCCACACCACAGCTACAACCCATCATGACAGA
Organism: Nicotiana tabacum; assembly: GCF_000715075.1. Lineage (NCBI taxonomy): Eukaryota > Viridiplantae > Streptophyta > Magnoliopsida > Solanales > Solanaceae > Nicotiana > Nicotiana tabacum. Next base: position 51,789,984 of record NC_134100.1, read on the forward strand.
GGGTATGTGAGATGTCCAGTTCCCTCAGCACTCCCAGCTTCTAGTGGTGCGCCGGTTATTCCTAGATCTCAGGTTGCACACTTTGCTGAGCCACTTTCTAGTGTACCTCCTTTGCTCAGCCGACCAGGCCCGAGCCAGTACCAGCAGCCACGCCCACAGAGATCTTGCTTTGAGTGTGTTGATACCCATCAGATGGTTAGATAATTCCCCAGACTCAGGAGGGGTGCATCTCCACAGACTACTCAGGCTCCACAAATTCAGTCAGACCCACAGACTTCCAGGCCATGGTTGCTACCCCAGTTGCCGCTCCACCCGTACAATCAGCTAGGGGTGGGGGATGGACGGGTAGAGGTCGCCCTAGAGGGGAAGGCCAGGCCAGATTCTATACTTTTTCGGAGACTACAAAGGTAGTTGCTTCAGACACAGTCATTACAGGTATGGTTCCGGTTTTCCATAAAGATGCATCAGTCTTATTTCATCCGGGATCCACTTATTCATATATGTCATCTTACTTTGCTCTGTATTTGGATATATCTCATGATTCCTTGAATTCTCCTATTTTTGTGTTCATGCCCGTGGGAGATTCTTTTGTTGTGGACCGTGTGTATCGATCATGTTTAGTTGTTATTGGTGGTTTTGAGACCAGAGTTGATCTATTGTTACTTAGTATGGTAGACTTTGATGTTATATTGGGCATGGACTGGTTGTCGCTCTATCATGCTATACTAGATTTGCACGCCAAGACTATGACATTGGCTATGCCAGGTTTGCCACGGTGAGAGTGTAGGGGTGTATTGGATTATGTTCCTAGCAAGGTTGTGTCATTTCTAAAGGCTCATCGGATGGTTGAGAAGGGGTGTGATGCTTATCTAGCCTTTGTAAGGGATGTTAGTTCTGATACTCCTACCATTGAGTTAGTTCTGGTAGTGAGAGACTTTCCAGATGTGTTTCCAGCGGATCTTTCAGGCATGCCGCCCGATAGGGATATCGACTTTGGTATTGATTCGTTGCTAGACACTCAGCCCATTTCTATTCCACAATATCGTATGGCCCCAGCGAGAGCTAAATGAGTTAAAGGAGCAGTTGCAAGAGTTGCTTGATAAGGGTTTCATTTGGCCTAGTGTATCGCCTTAGGGTGCTCCGGTCTTGTTTGTGAAGAAGAAGGATGGTTCTATGCGCATGTGTATTGATTATCGACAATTGAACAAGGTTACAGTAAAGAACAAGTATCCATTGCCACGCATTGATGACTTATTTGATCATCTACAGGGTGCCAGAGTGTTCTCAAAGATTTATTTGCAGTAAGGTTATCATTAGCTAAAGATTCGGGATCCATATATTCCGAAAACTGCCTTTAGGACTCGGTATGGTCACTACGAGTTCCTTGTGATGTCATTTGGGCTGAACAATACCCCAGTAGCATTTATGCACTTGATGAACAGTGTATTTGTCACACCCTAAATCTGGGGGAGCGTGGCTGGCACCCGGTGTCGTACTGGCCCGAGCAAACCACTCTATAACTCATAATCATTTGATCAAAACTAGAACATACATAGGTCGTGCTGGCTAAACTCATTCTTTCTATAACCATCATAGGCCAACATGGCCACAACTCGTAATGCATAACTGTAAGTGGGAAAATACCATAACAGTGATCCATCGTACTTAAAAATGAATACACACGGGCGTCAAGGACTCTGACATACTATACAAAATGAACCTGTGTCTACAAAGCCTCTAAGAGTGTTGACATCAAATGGGATAGGGCCCCGTCCTACCCATAAGTCTGTAGCAAAACTCTGACACGATGACTTATAGACTCGGCTGCACTCCAAATGAAGTGGAGTCTTACCTATCCTTCGATGAATGCTAACTTCGTCTACCATGAGGTCTCGTCAAACTGATTACCTATACCTGCAAGCATGAATGCAGCATCCATAACAAAAAGGATATTAGTACGAATAATGTACCGAGTATGTAAGGCGGAACTGAAACATAACAATAAGTCAACATTAGTGAGAGAGATATAATAATCAACCTGAATCTCTGAGGTGCCACCATATATACATACTAAATATACTTATATATACAATGCCTCTTTTTGGGACTATTATCTATATCGTAACATGATTTCCCAACTGATCAGTGATAGCTGCCCGACTGGCCGTAGCTCGATGGTAAATGTATAACTTCCCAACTGGTGGTAACTGCCCGACTGGCCGTAGCACGATGGTAAATGCATGACTTCCCGACCGGCCATAGCACGGTGGTAAATGTGTAACTTCCCAATCGGTCGTAGATCGGTGGTAAATGCATGACTGCCCGACAGGCCATAGCACGGTGGTAAATACATGACTGCCTGACCGGCCGTAGCACAGTGATAAATGAAGATGCATGACTGCCCAACTGGCCGTAGCTCGGTGGTAAAATGAAGATGCATGTAACACTACGTTATGAACATTAATATCTTTATCGTATGACTCAATAGAGACTTAAAAACATACTTAGACATGCTTTGAATTACATTTCATAGGAATGAATATCGTAGGCATCCTTAACTACTAAGAATAGAACCACTTATAGAATAACATTACATTTACGTTTTATTACTTGGATCATGCCAAAAGAAGAAAGGATTAGCCTTAACATACCTGGTCTTAACCCACTTGCTCAAGAGCTCAACTCGTATCTGCTTCACGATCTATACGATAACAAGAATAATACTATTGTCAACCATACGAACAATCATCTTAATCGCATAACGGAAGATAACCTATCCTAAAATGAAATGGACAGTATTTCTCTTGTTCTTAACAGTCCCTCAAGCCTACCATAGGCAAGGTAATACAACAACACAACTAGCAATTCCTATAACAAGTTTTACAACCCAAACAACGATACAACGAGCGGAAAGCTCGGCTACGATTATCAACCATACTTCTCCAATCTTTTATTTTCTTCAAAACACATATCAATGACTACACCAACTGTATACTTAAGTTACTCCAACAATTTCCAGCCACAACAAAACTTAGAAAATTATCAAATACTAGATACAACAACAACGTCAAAATATGATTTTTCACTATTAATTCCATAATTCTCATCCCACAATTTAGCCATGACCTAGAAGAATTTAAGTATACCAAGGAGAGGAAAATTCTTACCTTATTTTCCAAGAAATAATCTTATTCCACCTTACTTCACATCGAAGAAAACCCGAGTTAACCAATGTGCCAAAACGGAACAACGAGATCGAGGTGGTGCGCAAAACCCGTATGTTGTCTTTGAGAAAGATTACACTCTTCTTCCATAAATAACCAACTCACGTTGCTGGTACTACAATATAAGTTCACATCGATGATATATCCATTTGATGTTGTATTGGTGTTATGTATAATTTTCAAAGATGAAAGGTTGCTTCAAAATTTTCTACATCTCGTGAAAATGAAAGAACCAAAGTACTTGCTGCCTAGTTTTATATATGAATCATCACATTTAGCTAAAGTGATAAGGGATCATATTTGCTGCAATTGCTCCTAATAAGAAGAGTCCAAAGAAAGTGTTTTATCCATCATGGTATGTGGGGTCCACCCACCTCTTCATTATATCACTATATCACCAACTTATTCTAAGTGTCCACTCATAGGTTCTATAAAGGACATTAGTCATATGTTACATATTGTCATGGTTTTACGTAGATATGCCAATATCATACTTATCCTTTGTCTAATAAATACTTACTTTTCCCAACTACAATTCAATAATTAACAAATTATCCACAAAATTAATTCTAGCACTCAATTTACTTAAATACTAATATACTTCATATACCTTACTATCATGGTCATGTGGTATAACACCAGTCCATAAATACAGGGTATTATAGCTTGGACCGTATTTCATCCCAAAATATCAAACTTCGACGAAATTCATTTTCTTCAATTCGTTTACCCTCTGACCTTCACGACTTTACTTATCACTTGTTACAAATAGCATAATTACTGATAACCTCAAAAATAATCTTGTCCTTGAACTTATGTCAATTATCTTACGACAAAACAAACGTACAAAAGTACGGGATGTAACAGTATTCCAGTCATATCTTGATTCATTCGTCATTGTGTTTATTGATGACATCTCGGTGTACTCCTGCATCCGGGAAGATCATGAGCAACACCTGAGGATTGTACTCCAAACCTTGAGAGAGAAGAAGTTGTATGCAAAATTCTCAAAGTGTGAATTCTAGCTTGACTTAGTAACATTTTTGGGTCATGTGGTGTCAAGTGAGGTGATCAAGATAGATACGAAGAAGATTGAGGCAGTTCAGAGTTGGCCCAGACCGTCCTCGGCTATAGAGATTTGGAGTTTCCTTGGTTTGGCCGGGTATTATCGCCGTTTCGTAGACGGTTTCTCATCTATTATTGCACCTATGACCAGATTGACCCATAAGGGTGCTCCTTTCAGATGGTCCAAGGAGTGTGAGGTGAACTTTCAAAAGCTCAAGACTACTTTAACTACAACCTCAGTGTTGGTATTGCCTACGGGTTTGGGGTCTTATACTGTGTATTGTGATGCGTTACATGTTGTCCTTGGCACGGTGTTGATGTAAGACGTTAGGGTGATTGCCTACGCGTCTCAATAACTAAATACCCATGAGAAGAATTATCCGATCCACGACTTGGAATTGGCAGCTATTGTTCATGCATTGAAGAGTTGGCCGTATTATTTGTACGGTTTCCTTTATGAGGTCTTTATCGATCACCGGAGTCTACAATATCAGTTCAAACATAAAGATCTTAACTAGCGGTAGCGGAGATGGTTAGAGTTGCTTAAGGATTATGATATCGCCATTCTATATCATCCCGTGAAGGCCAATGTGGTGGACGATGCCTTGAGCTGAAAGGCAGAGAGTTTGGGCAGTTTAGGATATCTACCAGCAGCGGAGAGGCCATTAGTATTGGATGTTTAGACCTTGGCCAATCAGTTTGTTAGATTTGATATTTCGGAGCCTAGTCGAGTTCTTTCTTGCGTGCTTTCTCGGTCTTCTTTATATGATCGCATCAGAGAGCGTCAGTATGATGATCCCTATTTGCTTGTCCTTAAGACCACGGTACAACACAATGATGCCAAGGAGGTTTCTATCAGAGATGACGGTGTGTTGCGGATGCAGGGCTGGTTATGTGTGCCCAATATGGATGGGTTGCGTGAGTTGGTTATTCAGGAGGCTCACAGTTTGTGGTACTCCATTCATCTGGGTGTCGCTAAGATGTATCAGGATTTGAGGGAGCACTATTGGTGTAGGAGGATGAAGAAAGACATAGTGGAGTATATAGCTCGGTGCCTAAATTGTCAGTAGGTGAAGTATGAGCATCAGAGGCCGAGCGGTTTGCTTCAGAGACTCGAGATTCCTGAGTGGAAATGGGAGCACGTCACCATGGACTTCGTTGTTGGGCTCCCACGGACTCAGAAGAAATTTGACGTGGTATGGGTTATTGTGGACAGGTTGACCAAGTCGACTCTTTTCATTCCGGTAGTGACTACCTATTCTTCAGAGAAGCGGGCTCAGATCTATATCATCGAGATTTTCTGACTTCATGGCGTGCCGGTATCAATAATCTCTGACCGGGGTACGCAATTCACATTGCATTTCTGGAGAGTGGTGCAGCGTGAGCTAGGCACACAGGTTGAGTTGAGTATTCACCCCCACACAGATGGACAGCCCGAGCGCACTATTCAAATATTGGAGGATATGCTTCGTGTCTGTGTTATGGATTTAGGGGGGTTCTTGGGACCAGTTCTTGCCACTTGTAGAGTTTTCCTACAACAATAGCTACCAATCGAGTATTCAGATGGCTCCTTACGAGGCCCTATATGGGAGAAGTGTCGTTCTCCAGTTCGTTTGTTTGAGCCGGGAGAGGCTAAGTTATTAGGCACAGATTTGGTTCGAGATGCCTTGGAGAAGGTCAAGTTAATCCAGAATCGGCTTCGTACAACTCAATCTAGACAGAAGAGCTATGCAGATCGGAAGGTTTGTGATGTTGTATTCATGGTTGGAGAGCGAGTTTTGCTCTGGGTTTCACCCATGAAGGGTGTGATGAGGTTCGGGAAGGAGGGAAAGTTGAGCCCTAGGTATATGAGACATTTTGAGATCCTTGAGATGATTGGTGAGGTGGCCTACAAGCTAGCATTGCCACCTAGTTTATCTGTGGTTCATTCGGTGTTCCATGTTTCTACGCTTCGGAAGTATTACAGTGATCCGTCTTATGTTTTAGACTTCAGCACAGTCCAATTGGACGAGAATTTGACTTATATTGAGAAGCCGATGGCTATCTTGGATAGACAGGCCCAGAAGTTGAGATCAAAGAACATTGCTTCAGTGAAGGTTCAATGGAGGGGTCATCCGGTCTAAGAGGCGACCTGGGAGGCTGAGCACAACATGCAAAGTCATTATCCTAATCTATTCATCACTTTAGGTATGTACTTATGCACGTTCGAGGATGAACGTTTATTTTACGAGGGGGAGAATGTAACGATCTGACCGGTCATTTTGTGTAATTGCGCCCCATTACACCTTTTGATGCTCCACACATGTGTGTTTATGGTTTTATGACTTGCGGGGTTGGTTAGTTTCGTTCCGGGAAGTTTTCAGATTGATTCGGACCCTTTGATTCTTGACTTAGAAGTTTAAATTAGAAATGTTGATTAAACTTTGACTTTTATGAAAACGACCCCAGAACTATGTTTTGATGGCTCCGAGAGCTTTGTATTATGATTTCAGACTTGGGCGTATGCCCAGAATTGATTTCGGAATTCCGTAAGTTGATTTGTGTCAATTTGCCGAAATTTGGAAATTTGAAGTTGAAATGTTTGACCATAGGTTGACTTTTAGCTATCGAGTTCGGAATTTGATTTTGGGACTTGGAATAGGTCTGTTATGCTATTTATAACTTGTCTACAAAATTTGATATCATTTGGAGTTGGTTTGATAGGATTCAGACGTTTAGTTGTAATTCTAGATATTCTTGAACTTTACTTTGAAATTCATGCATTTTAGTGTTCGATTCATAGATTTAGATGTTATTTTTGTGTTTTGATTGCGCGAGCGAGTTTGTATGATATTTTTAGACTTGTGTGGGTGTTTGGTTTGGGGCCCCGAGGGCTCGGATGTGTTTCGGACATGTTTCAGAATGGATTGAACTGAAAATGTGTTGCTAATGTTGCTGGTGCTCAGTTATCGCAGTTGCGAGCACCAACCTCGCAATTGCGAACAATAGTTCGCTTTTGCAATTATGTCCAGCTTCGCAATTGCAAAGCCTTTTGTCGCAATTGCGATGATGCATGAGGCTCTCAGGGTTCGCAAATACGAGCCCTGGTCTGCAATTGCGAGCGTTTGCAAATGCGAACCTTATGTCGCAAATGCGACAACTACATCTGGTACAAAGGGCTGGGAGATGGGATTTTTCAAAACATTCTCTTATTTTTGAACCCTAGACTCGGTAGGAGGCGATTTGGAGAGGGGATTTTCATCTACAAACTTTGGATAAGTGATTCTAATATATTTCTATTCATATTCCATCAATAGGTCATAGATTTTTAACATCAAAATTATGTGAATCAAAGTGAAAAATTGCGAAACCTTGTCATATTTTTGAAAAATAAGAATTCGAGTTTTGAGAGTCGATTTGGACTCGGATTTTAAAACTAATCACATATATGAACTCGTGGGGTCATGGGTAGTCGGAACCTACCTGTCATACCCCGACCACGGGGAGCGCGACCGGCGCTCAACCGAGATACACTAGGCGAGTAAGCCAGTGCAATACCTTCTACCCAACTCGCCCATGAATAAAGAGAATATATATTTATATCATTAATTAAACATTAAGTGGATTCCGTTAACAATTCCAATTCCATTACCATTAGTCGCTTCATTTTATAGTCTCAAAATACGTACACAATCATAGTTAAAGTGCAGCAAGTGATTCAAATACAACAAGGCTAGTTTGACTTTCCCAACACCCATATACAACCCACACTGGGTCTACAGAGCCTCTATAGATACAAAATATTATGATAATGCTGGCAACAAGGCCCCGACTATACCTCAAAATATAATACACGTGGGACAAAAGATACACGACCCCGAATGAAGTGGGGCTCACCAAATCTGCTGAGAAGAGGGTGTACTGCTATCAATGATCAATGTCACCTGTTGCGGAACCACCTGCATCCATTAAAGATGCAGTGCCCCCGGCAAAAGGGACGTTAGTACATGTGGAATAGTACTAGTATGTAAGACTAAACACCCTCTCATTAGAATGAATGATAACACAAGGAAGGACAGTCATAAATCAATGGAAGCCTCAGACAATACTAAAACATCAAATTAGGAGCAAGATAAGTGTCAAGTAAATTTCTATTATTTTAGGTTGGGAGATCTTAGCGCCGATATACCACCATGATTTTAGCATGGAGTCCGATCTCGACCCGATCAGCTAGGACATCTTACTCGAAGACATCAACCACAATCACAATCATTATCACATTCTAATCATTATCTCGATCACAATTTTCAGCAAAATCACCACCATGTGTGCGGCATGGCATCTGATCATGACCCGACTGGCTAGGCTGTCTCACCACAATGCTTTGTGGATCGACATAACCCTTTTCTAGCAATCATCTCATCCCAATAAAGGGGAATATTTCATCACATCAATCTCGCCCCAAATAAGGGGAATAATTACAATCCATTCCTACACCGGCATGTGTATTTTCGGGGTTAGGATATTTCAACCCACCCTTCCTTGGGGGATAACGATACTCCCAAACTGTTTGATATTAAAAGGATTCACAACTCATTTCAAAGTCTTTTAAACATTCCTTAGTTTTATTGGCACTAGTGACCCCAAATGTAATATCATTCTTGGCACGTTGGCCGTATTTCATGTTTCATGCTCTGCTCACCTCTTTCACTTTCAAACATCATCACGGATTATTAACAACAAAGCATTTTTATTCAAGACTTGAGTACACATGTGAGAAAGTAAGAGTCTTAAGCACATTGAGATTTCTTACACAATTTGGCATAATAGCTTTCGCTTGAATCACGACTTGAAGTTATAGCATTTAGACATGTAACCCATACTTTGAACACATTCAAATAGAATATAACATAACAAGAATATTGGAATACATATTGAACATATATCTTTTAACACAAGGCTTATTCGAATAATCAATTCATAATGAACAACTCGGGACTTACAAGGATATTGTGGGGTTCAATTATAAGAGATGAGTTTAGCCAAAATATCTCGCCTCGAGCTTTTTAAATTACTACAATGTTCTGGAATTCTTAGCCTCTTCGATCTATTTAGAAATATAGCAAAATTGAACACAAATTAGGAGAGAGTTTATGGTTCTAGCTCATTGAGCATTTTATCAAACTAGGTGGGTATTATGATTTCAAGGTCCTCCTACGGTGGATTCCTCCATCCCACTACCTAAAGTCTACCCAATTTAGCTCAACATTCTTCCCCCAACCCTTGATAGTACATGCATGCATAATGGACAACTCCCTCACCCAAGAATTGCTTTTCTCATTACCTATTTTCAGTAAAATCACGAAATTGAGGGCTAGGGAGTAGAATCTTACCTCTAGGATGAAGACCTAGTGAATTTTCTTGTTAATTCTTCAACTTTGCAAGAGTTAATGATCAATAAGGTTAGGAACTTCCCCTCTCACTCTATGGTAATCCCTCTCTAGATATATCAGGTTTTTGCTTCAAAAGTGGCCCTTTACTTCAATATATTGAAATAGGGTTGGGTCAAAAATTAGAAAAAATAAAGCCCCGATGCAGATCTGCGGTCGCATATGCGACCGCATAATGCTTCTTTGGTCCGTGAAATGGACCGCATAATGGCCCTCCAGAACTGGGAACTCCTACCTCACTCTGCGACCGGTCTGTGGTCTGCAGACCTATTCTGCGGTCGCATAATGCGTCGCAGAACTTCCCTCTAAATATTTTTATGTTGGATCTGCGATGGGTTGTGCGGATCGCGAAATGCTTATGCGGCCGCATAATGGACCGCATAATGGTCCAAAATCTTTGCCCAAGTTCTGCTTCAGTCTACGGCAGATCTGCGGTCCGCAGAAACGCCCTACACTTTCAAAAATTTTCTTCAGCTCCCCAACGCGCTGTTCAATCCAAAAAATCCCACGTAGAATCTCTACATTCATCAACACATAAGTCCACTTCGGCACCATAAAACCCCGGGTTTTTAAGTAAAATTTTACGGGGCCTTACGCTACCATTGACCCGGGTTTTGACCCGGTGGGCCCCGGGTTGACTTTTGTTGATTTTTGGAAAAAAGTGTATAGATCATAGCTTTATCTATTGTAATTGATTTATCTTGCATTGTTTGATGATATTAATTCGATTTTGGTTAGATTTGAGCGGTGAGGAGGCAAAATTTAGGGGAAAAGCTATTTTCGAGGGTTGAATTGGCCTAGTTGAGATAAGTATCTTGCCTAACTTTGTGTGGGAGAACTACCCCTTAGGATTTAGGATTGAGTGTGTCTTTTGTGCTATGTGAAAGTCGTATACACAAGGTGACGAATCGGTACATGGGTTGTACGTGGTATTTGACCGGTTTAGGCTACTTAGACTCTTTCCATGCTTTAATTGAAATGTCATATCATGTTATAAATTCTCATAGTCAATTTATTCTTACTTGTGTTAGTCTATACTTACATTCCTTAACACTTGTTCTACATCCTAATTGATAAATTGCTCTCATGCTTTAGTTGAACTTGTTGCCTCTTTTATTGTCACATGTTATCTCTTCATTGTTGATTATCATTATTTGAAATTATTGATTATGTTATCTATTTCATTGTTGATTATCATTATTTGAAGTTATTGTTCATGTCATCTCTTTCATTGTTGATTTCCCTTATTTCAATTCATTGTTACACATTATCTCTTCCATTGTGAGTTATTCTTATTAATATCGTGGTTATACATTATACCTCTCATTGTTGAGTTATTGATGTTGAATTTGTGGAAGCTATTATCACGTAGAGGCGAAATTGTTTATCTTTGAGACATCTTTCTTGTTGAGCATTTTGTAATCATTGTTTTTGTTGATATTCTTGTACAAAATGTGGTTGAGCCATGGGCTAATGTTGTGGAAACATTGATATTGTTGATTATTAGCAAGTTGTGACATATGGGCACTTGTGGTGCGAATTATTATTGTGATGTGATATTGACGCGCATGCGGCGGTATAAGGCTAGGGGTTAATATGCATGCGGCGGCATAAGGCGGGACTTATGTTCGTGTTGCTTGTAGGGGAACTATGTGAAGCCACACGGTCATAAGGCTGGCTAAAGTGCGTGTAGCTATTTTGGGCAAAAATATTTTTAAAACTATTTAAATGTATAGCTCACGCGGCGGTATAAGGAAAGATTGTAATTGAGATTGTGAATTGTGAATACAAGGCGGTACCTCGGTTGTGATTTTGAGATATACACGAGGTAGTACCTCAGTTGTGAATCTTTTGTACACAAGGCGGTACCTCATTGTGATTCTTGTTGTTTCTATCATGTTGTAAAGAGTTATTTGGTGGGAACACTTCTTGTTGTTTTGTTCTTCATTGTTCTATCGGTTATTGTCCGTATATGAATATTGTGGTTCTTTTCAATTGCTTTCCTTATGTTATCTCTATGCTTAACACTCCTTTCGTTAGTCTCTGTTATTAACTTGCTTCATATTACTTATTGCTCCGCTTTCCACTATTTCTTGATATTACGTTTTCTTTATGCTTATTATATCCTATTAGGTGTCTTGACCTGGCCTCGTCACTACTCTACCGAAGTTAGGCTTGATACTTACTGGGTATCGTTATGGTGTAATCATACTACGCTTCTGCACATCTTTTTGTGCAGATCCAAGTACTTATGCCCGTGCTGGATGCTAGAGTTGATTTGAGTTGCTATTTTTGGAGACTTCAAGGTATACTTGCTCTATGTCCGCAGGCCTTGGAGTCACCTTCCTTTATCTTTACTTCATGTTGTATTTTCATTTAGATAGTGATGTAGTAGATAATTTAGTTTACTCTGTAGAACTTATGACTCAGTTCCATCGGTTTTGAGAAAGTATTTGTTCAGATTCTGTTTCGGGGAGATTTTATGAGTTCATTAGACTTGTTTTATTATTTCTGTTAATTATATCTGTCAAGCTATTATTGAATGTTAGGCTTACCTAGTCGTAGAGACTAGGTGCCATCATGACATCCTACGGAGAAAAATTGGGGTCGTGACAGTATCAGAGCCTGCTTGCATCTAAATAGATACCCTAGATGATATGTATATATTTGAAATTATATATGTTTTATGATTTATTGTATTGTTGAAAATCATATGTAAAGTTTAAGTTCTCAAATGTCAACCGTAATATGAACATAATATAATCTGACATATTGGGTTTTAAGCCATTATTGCACCCTATTTTGCATGAGTCAAAACAAGATTCAACTAGTGGTTTCCTTGTTGATGATAAAAGAGAGTCACCACCTAATATTTAAGTGTATATTAGGGTACCTGTTTAATTACTAAGATCATTACCCTATTAGTCTGCTAATCGGTAAGATTTCGGGTAAGGGTTCTTGTTCTTCTAAGGAGAAGGTGTTAGGCACCCCTTAAAATCTACCCGAGGTAGCTCCATAGGACTTAGACTAGGTTTAAAGAATTAGATATCTATATTCTACTTAGTTAGAGCTTAAAGGTTACTTTATGTCTTGTTTAAAGCTTCCTTTGAAGGAAAATAGTATATGTTCTTTAAAAGAGGAGATACGTTTAACTTATAAAAGCCTTTTGCGAAAAAGTCTACATTATAGAAAGAAAGTTTTGAAGTATATCTATAGTGTTTATATTTGCAAACTTTGTAAAATATGGCTAAGTTTTAAAAATTCTATATCTTTTTAAAATGGTATGGCTACTTGTATAATTCTAGTACGGTAAAGGTTGTTTTAAAGAAGTAGGCTTTAGGTATACCTTTAAGATTGCTTTTCAAATCTTATATTCAAATTTGAAAAAATCATTTGAAGACCTTTGATTTTGTAGCAGCGTTTGATTCGCAGAAGTAGCCAGCTTTGGAAATCATTTTCTGATTTCGATTTTTCTGGTTTTAGAAAGAGAAGGTTGTCGACCTTTGCAAATCTGTCTTTGTTTAAAAAAGCTTCATGAAAAATCGTTAGTAAGAGTTGAGAACTGAATAATAGAAATGATTATCAAACTAGAATTATTTACTACTTAGTCATAATGCTTCTTTTATCTTTACCTACGTCTTTAGAGCTTTCTTAGGTTGTTAATATAACTCAAAGAAATAAATTAAGGTATTCAATCAAATATTATATGTGTTATATACATATGAGAACAACAGTAAACTTAATAAAGAAATAGAGGAAGGGAATGGACTCATGGTTTGGGCCTAGAAGAAATTGGGCCCAACAGACAACGAAGAGACCAGCAGCACCTTCAGATGACCTCCAAATTTTAGGCAAAGGATTTGGGCTTGAGTTCCTTGAGAACTCGGCAGGCCCAATTTAAACACATGTACAAAAGAAAAGAGAAATGCATTAGAGATGAGGCCCAATATACTATTCAGACATAACACTAATACAGGCCCAAGATAAATTGTTATGATAAGGAAATGCAAGATTAATATGAAATCACATATAGTAAAGCAATTTAAAGTGAAAACCTTTATTTCCATTGAACACTAAACCTAAAGAGATTAGCAAATGTCAATAGATTAAAGGCTTAGGGTAAAATTCTGTTCATGGCCAAAATACTCTTTGGACCCCTGGCACTTCAAAGTTCATAAGGGTCTCAAGGACCCCGAGCAGTGCTTGTGTCAGGGAGAACATTTCAACAAAGAACTAAATTCCACTCCTAAATACCTCTAACTACTCACACTTACTCTTCTCTGTAGGTTCGGATGCTAATGAGGCACTCAATGTAAACCCCAATACCACAGTGGTGACCATACACAAGAAGATGTATATTCCATACAATTAAATGTTCAGAACACCAAAATATCATCAACATATCATGGTTTGCACACAAGCATGTGATGCACTATCATATACTTTTATCAGGCATGAGAATACTCAACAGAATCAATTATAGGTGTAAGAAAGCAATGAGAAAAATATCAAGATATTAATATAAGAACTCAGAATAAGTAAATCCTGCAATTCAAAGAAGCATGGGAGATATCAAACATGTCAACCTCAATAGCCCTACTAGTAGGTTCATACTTATGATGGTCATTAGCAGTGATCATGTACTTGATCATGTATACACTTAACGGGAATCTACTCACAAACTAGCATTCCACTCCTCACTGAGTGTGAGAGTTAACAACCACTTCAAGGTTCTCATGAGGAAATGGCAGGCAAATACATTGACCAGTGTTCCCCCTAAGAGATTTTTATTCCATCTAGGTTGGTTAAGAGTTAAATATATAGTCCTTTGTTCAAACAGGATAGACAGACATTTAAAGAGCTTTTTCTAAGTCCATGGGTAAGTTTCAGTGAACTTAGTAGGTTTCAATGATTTGAAAACTTAGTCACAAATATGATATGCAGGCAGCAGTTTCCTTTTAAGACAAGGATGAGTACAGAACTCTCAATGGGTGACACTCAAATGTGTACATGTTGTATTCTAACTAATACTATAACATTTAATATGATTGAGTACCAAACAACATGGGATTAAACTAATATTGTCATTATAGTGGTCCTGAATAGTGAGAGTTTATACTAGGTAAGCATATTTTAGTTATAAGCTAAGTGGATTGGTCTGTCATAATGAAGTTCTGCAACACTTGGTTCTATCAGAAGGCATTCAACTGTAACAGGTGCAATTTCAATTAGGTTTATAGACATAGCTTAAACTAAGTAGATAGCAGAAGGCAGAACTGAAATGCATAGGTTCCTTAGGGCTTAATCCAGTTACTTTAAGGCATTATCTCATATATTAAAGTTCACAAATGTGATAAACAGTTACGGGAGCTGACAGAAGGTTCTTACACTGATCTTTTAGAGTTACACAATCACAGAAGCACATATTTAAGGAAGAAGACAGTTCAAGCATTGTAAACTACCATGATTAGATCAAGTGACAGCCCTATACTTAACATCATATATTCATATCCAATAACACTAAGGCAAACCAATAGAGTACACATGAGAGCTACAACAGAACACCAGAAGATTAAGACAACTATTAAGGCCGTTTGGAAGTTTTTTTTTATTCTTCAGGACTTTAACTATATATATATATATATATATATATATATATATACACACATATAAGCCATTAAAAATGTTCATCAGGATTACCAGAATAACTAATCAATACATGGCTCTAATCTCAACACGTTAAGGAACTTATGATGCCAGAGTTCAGTGATCAGTTATAGATTAATAACAAATACATAGAGATAATCAACAATAACATATTAGATCTAGAGTCATTTAAGAAGAGATAACAGAGCGACCATGCTTGTAATTAAATAATTAAAAGAGGAGGAAGGTTGAGGTTCACTAACCTTCTTTTGGGCAGCAAACCAAACGAGAATGTTATCCAGCCATTAAGAATCCAAGACTCAAACTCCGACCAGTGTAGTGCTCAGAATCGGAAAGAATTAGAAAACTAGTTAGAAAGAACCCTAGCTTGAGTTTTTGCTACTCAAGATTAGAAACTGATTGTTTGTTCAGTGATTTCGTGTGTGTGTTCTCTTGTTAGGTGAGAGCACTAAAAGCCCAAATTTATAGTGGCCATTGAAGCCTTAGGGTTCAACAAATTCAAATTGGTAGTGGAAGGTGACGCAGGGGTGGTGATGCGAGCAAATGAGTGAAAATCGAAGAAAATCAGAGGGGAAAATGTAAGAAGATTTACCTAAGTGGAATCAAGCGGTTAAAGGCGAGGATCCATCGGAAAAAAACCCAATGTCCAGATGTCACTACGTGTGACTTCTATACAAAGATAACAGTGATGATGATGAATAAAAGCCATGCATGCCATGGATTTAACAACGTATGAGAGAAATCTGAAATTTGATATTGCATAGTTGAATCTTAGGATTTCAGATTTGGCTATTTTAATTTTGAATGATGAAATGGGGAAAGAATCGACGAAAATTGCGGATAGGGAAGACAAAGGAGATGATTTTCTATTTGATTTTTGATCTTGCACAAATTTGTGCAAGGTCTGTGACTGATTTGAGCTGGTGAGTTGAGAGAATAGAGAGAGGAATGGGAAAGGGGGTGGCTGGGTCAGTAGGGAAATGAATTAGGGTTTGGGTTTGGGGTTAGTCGTCTCTAGGGAAGGATCATTTGGTCAACGACTCCAATGTTTTGAGAGTTAAGAGTTTTAAACACAATTTTATGGGGAAAAATCGATAGCCTTTGGATTCTTGTGATCCAACAGTGGAGATAATACGAAACGAGCTTTAAAAAAATAAATGGAAAAATGAGATTAATCCTGGTCCGTTGATGATATGAATCAACGGCCAGGATGAGATGTGTTTGTTTTGTGAGTTAATTGGGACTGGTGACGACGGAATTTGATTGGCTTAGGGAGGGTGGCCTGGATTTCCAAGGTGGAGTGAGGAGGTGTTTGGGTTGGGTCAGTTCCATTTGGGCTTGGTATTTTGGGCCGAAAATAATTCAAAGAGTAGCCACTTTGTATTTAATTAGGAAATTACAATTTTAGCCTTTTGGTTTTTAAACCTTTTATGATTAATTTAAATGAACTTAAATAATTTCAGTAAAATATAGTAGAAATTATAATCATCAAATACACTACTAATTACTATAATTAATTAATTATTTATAAAAATACTTTATTAATTTCAAATTACTGAAATAGTAGGCTAATTAACTAAAAATTAAGGAATAACTTATTAAATTAATTATAAAACATATGTAATATATATAAAGGTTATTTTAATAGTCTAAAAATAGTAATTATGATATATCTTATAATTATGTAATACCAAATATTAATTTCAACACTATTAATTACTAATTATTGTAAAATAGACATTATTGATTAAAAAAGATATTCTCAACATATTTATTGCAAATTATTTAGTATAAATTAATTAATTTTAAAAGGAAGGGTCAAAATTTGTCGTCAACAACTGCCCCTCTTTGACCGGAGACGATGAAAGAGATTTCGGGCAAAGAAATCAAATCAAGGCCAATTTTGTCCCGACATCAGGCATACATTGCACAAATGACATATAGGCTTAACGAAGATTATGGGTTGTAGAATTAGGAGTTAAGGAAGATTCCGGGAGAATTTTGGGGAGTTGGGGCCGAATTGTGGCTTTGAATTGCTTACATACTTCGGGCTTAATGAGGATCAGGTCTCATGTAGTTATGGAGTGATGATTTAGAGGAGGCGATGCTCGCAGGAATTGCCTCAGTATCATATTATGACGATACTGCGAGACGGAAGATTTGGTACCCATGACAACTCTAAATTGCGGCTTGATTTGAAAGATTTAAAGAATCAGAGTTCCACTGATCGTATTTGAGTTTGAGCTTGGATCCTTGGCCCGCTTATGAGTTTGTTGTCCCTCATAGCGATGTAACTTGGGTTGTTGCTTAGAAGAAGTTCCACGTCGCGATGTCTGTTCCTGCAAAAGAAAAATACACACATACCTATATATCGTAATGCAAATATGTTAAGATGTGATGTAAATGATGCATGGATGATAATGCCTGGCTGCCGGCTAGCTGTTATTTGGGACTAGGATGACAGGATACTTGAATTTGACTCGACTGGTAGCCAGGCTGTGTACCATTCCGTAGTTATCGGAGCATTAAGTCTCCTCACGTTAGAAGTGTCTCCTCGCGATGGGAGTAGTTGACTTGTAATGTAGAATGTATCTTCACGTGATGGGAGTAGTTGCATTGAAATGTAATGTATCTCCGCGTGATGGGAGTATTTGCATTGAAATGTAAAGTATCTCCACGAGATGGGAGTTTCCGACTTGAAAATGTAATCATGCCTATAACCCGCATGAGCAAAATATCAAAACATTAGAGATAAAATAAAGAAATAAGGGGCATGACCAAGAGATACTCTTGACTGGGAAACTAAATTACGGTCGTCGATTGGCAGAACGTTGGTAACGAGGTTTGAATCTATATACTGGTAATCTCCGATGTGGCGTAGTGATGGTCAGGAACACTCCTGTTGGCGAAGCGAATAGTTTGCTATATACATGGATTTGATTGGCAAAGCCGACGGCTCATTTTTGTACAGGGCGCTCTGATTGATTAAGCTGACGGTTTGCTATATACATGGCTTCGATTGGCGAGGCCAACGACTCGCTATATACAACATGCTCTGCTTGGTTGAGAAGATAGTTTGCTATATACATGGCTTTAATTGGAGGGGCCAGCGGCTCGCTATATACAACATGCTCCGCTTGGTTGAGCAGACGGTTTGCTATTTACAATATGCTCCACTTTCGTCAGCGACCTGGTTCCAAAATACCTGCAAAGGATTTGAGAGTTAGTTTCTGATTATATGAGAACAATTTGAATAATGAGAAAGATAATAGTTATGAGAGAGTGGCGGATCCGTCATTGCCCCAGTGCGCTTCAGCATTTCCTTTTGTCCCGTTGGTCATGCGTTCAAAGAAAAATTCTTAGAAGTGGGGGTGTTGGTTTGTGTTGACCGTAGTCCTAGCTTTGCCCCTAGCTTGGTTAGGTTAGTCCATAAAGTGTGGTTGGTGGAACGGATTATGACATTTTTAGAAAATATTTTGAAAATCTTTTATCTTATGGAATATGCCGTCGTTCCGGATTATGACGTGTTTAGGAAGTCCCTCAGGTGCGAACGTTGTTTCTAGAAGACTCTGTCCCATTGATGTCGATCCTCTAAGATACTTCTGATGACGTGGATTCTTTCCCATGTGATTGCATCCTAATCTAAACTAATGCGTTACAAAGGTTTTCCTACGATTATGACCGAACCTTTTCAGGTTGCCTACGTATCCGAATCGGAATCAGGTCTGAACGTAGTTCGTGGGTAACAATAAAGGAAATATGATGATGACCGAACCTGACTCAGGAATCCTACATATCCAAATGGAATAAGTTCAAGACGTAGTTCGATTACAATAGATGAAAAATGATGAGATTTAAAATGAAGCGGCCGAGTCTGACTCAGACTGCCTACATATCCAAATGGAATCAGGCCAGAACGTAGTTTAATTACAAAAGATGACTGAATCCGATGAGGATTGTGTACATATTCCTTCTAGAGGAAATCAAGTCATGGTATAGTTCCGAGTACATACAAAATGGTATTTGGATTTCCTATTACAAAAGAAGAGGGGGAGAGAGAGACCGGAGCCTACGTGGGTTGCCTACATATCCCTCCGTGGGAAGTCAAGTCGGGCGTAGTTGTGTTACAACCAAAACCTAATTTTATTGTCTTCAAATGTAGTATTTCTTGATTGCGTCTAAGTTGATAGGCTTCGTGCTAACTTTTCTGTCCATCTCTTCCAAGATCAGAGCTCTTTCCGACAACACTCGATGGACCATATAAGGACCTTTCCAATTTGGCGCAAACTTTCCCTTGGCTTCTTCTTGATGAGGGAATATTTTCTTCAAAACCAACTGCCCCGGTATAAATTGGCGAGGCTTCAGTCTTTTATTGAATACACTGGCCATCATTTTTTGATATAGCTGACCATGCATACTGCGTCCATTCTCTTCTTGTCAATGAACATGAGTTTCTCCTGCCTGACCTGTATCTATTCTGTGTCGTCTAACTTGGCTTCTTGAATGACCCTTAAAGATGGTATCTTGACCTCTACGGGTATCACAGCTTTGGTGCCATAGACCAACATATAGGGCGTTGCCCCAGTGGACGTTCTCGTGGTGGCCCGATAACCCAACAAGGCGAATGATGACTTCTCTTTCCATTGCCTATGATTATCCACTATCTTTCGTAGAATCCTCTTGATATTTTTGTTGGCTGCTTCAACTACTCCATTCAGTTGCTGCCTGTAGGCTGTAGAGTTACGGTGGAAGATTTTGAACTTCTCACAAATTTCCCTCATGAGATCACCGTTGAGATTGGATGCATTGTCAGTGATGATTGACTCAGGCATCCCAAACCGGCGGATTATGTTGTTACAGATGAAATCTGCCACTACTTTCTTCATGATGGCTTTGTATGTAGAAGCTTCGACCCATTTGGAGAAGTAATCAATTGCTACAAGGATAAAACTGTGTTTATTTGATGCAGCACACTCTATAGGTACGATTACGTCCATGCCCCAAGCGGCAAACAGCCAAGGCGAACCCATTACATTCAGCTCATTAGGTGGAACCCGGATGAAATCCCCGAGGATCTGGCACTAGTGACACTTTTGCACATAGCGGATACTATCGCTTTCCATGGTCATCCAAAAGTATCCGGCTCATAAAATCTTCTTGGCTAAGGTGAAGTCGTTCATGTGGGGTCCGCATGCCCCTGTATTTATTTCTTCTAATAGCCTGGTTGCTTCGGCTGCATCTACATATCTTAACAGACCCAAATCTGGGGTCCTCCTATACAGGACTTCCCCGTTGAGGAAAAAGTGATTTGCTAGCCTTATGAGTGCTCACTTCTGAGCGTTGGTGGCGCTCTCTGGATATTCTCTTATTTCAAGGAACCTTTTGATGTCGTGGTACCACGACTTACTGTCTAGCTCTTCATCTACATGAAAATAGTATGCATGCTGATCCCTGATCTCTGTCTCAATAAGGTCGATGTTATTCTTATCTGGATGTAGGATCATGGATGACAAGGTTGCGAGAGCATCGAAAACTCGATCTGGATCCTGGGAATGTGCTTGAACTTGATCTTTGTGAACCTCTTGCATAACTCCTTTACCCAATGCAGGTACGAAAGGATCTTGACGTTCTTGGTAGTCCATTCTCCTTGAACTTGATGTATTAATAGATTAGAATCTCCTATGATTATAAGCTCATATGACCGGAAGCTCCTTGATGTTCATATCAACCGCCATCCTAATACCGAGGATGCATGCTTCGTACTCGTCCATATTATTGGTGCAGGGGAATCTTATCTTTGCTGATATCGAGTAATGCTGTCCTGATTCTGAAATTAAGACTGCCCCAATTCCTACTCTTTTGAAATTTGCTGCTCCATCGAAGAACATTCTCCACCCTGGGTATGACTCTACAATGTCTTCTCCGACGAACAACACTTTTTCTTTTGGGAAGTATGTAGTGAGCGACTCATAAGCCATGTCCACTGGATTCTCTTCAAGGTGACTAACTAAGGCTTGTACTTTGATGGCCTTCTATGTAATGTACACAATGTCAAATTCGCTGAGAAGAATCTGCCATTTGGCCAGTTTTTCTGTAGGTATCGGCTTCTGGAAGATATACTTGAGCGGATCGAGCCGGTATATTAGATGTGTGGTGTATGTTCGACATGTAGTGCCTCAACTTCTGGGCTATCCAATTCAAGGTACAACAAGTGCACTCTATCAGAGTGTATTTGCCTTCATATGGTGTAAACTTCTTGGTGAAGTAATAGATAGCTTGCTCTTTTCTTCCAGTCTCATCGTGTTGTCCCAACACGCATCGAAATACATTGTCCAAAACTGATAGGTATAACAACAATGGCTTCCCAGGTATGGGAGGAACCAACACTGGTGGATTTGACAAGTTGTAAGGACCCGTAAAACTTTTAACCAAAAACTCGGAGTTTCGTGGTGCCAAGATAGATTCCTGTGTTACTATAGTAGAATGCGGTTCGGACTTTTTGGATTGAACAGTACCCTACAAACTTAGAGAAAAATGTTTCGCAGAAGAACGCATTTCTGCGGCCCATTATGCGGCTGCATAATCACTCTGCGGGCCGCATAATGGCCGCAGAGTGAAGCAGAAAGTTGGCCAATTTGAGGTCAGCTTTGCGGTCGATTATGCGACCGCATAATCACTATGCAGACTGCATATCGGTCGCATAATCCCTCTTAGGTTTTTGCGGAGGGAGTTATGCGGTGCATTATGCGACCGAAGAACAAGTATGCGGACCGCATACTGGTCGCATACCTGGGCCGAAAGTTTAGGGCCATTTCTACGGTCACTTTGCGGACCGCATAACCATTATGCGGTCGCATATGCGACCATAGACCTGTGTCGGAGCACCCTTTTTCTTAATTTAAAACCCGACCCCCATTCCGTTAAAACACCCCTTTAGTCTATTTTGAAGTTCATTTCTGATATTTCTAGAGTGAGAGAGAGGGTCCTAGAGGGAGGGCCTAATTTTTCATCAAATTGATCTTCAACCATCACTCAAAGCTTTGGAAATATTCAAGTAGAGCACCAAAATTCTTCATCCTAAAAGGTAAGGCTTCATCACCCCAGCTCTTAATTTCAAACATAGCTATAATGGGATACTAGGGTGATAGTTCATGGGTATGAGGGTGGTTTATCTTGCATGCATGTATGATAAAGAGTGTGGGGGAAAAGTGGGATAGAACCATGAATGTTTTCCTAATTCTGGATTCAATTTGTATATTGCTAAAATAGATTGAGGTTGCTAAGGGTTCCGGATAATTGTAGAGTCTAAAGAAGTGCAATTGAGGTATGTATGGCTAACTCTCTTCTTCCTAGAATCGAACTCCTGGTGTCCGAATAATGGGTGTAAGTTCCAACTTGATCATACTAGAATTGTTTTCTTTAGTGTGTTGGATCGAAAGATTCATGTTCCCTAATTGTTTTAGATGGTTACCATGTCATCATGCTATTTGAGAATGTAATTATGATTTTCCAAGCTCCTTCCCTTATGTGTGAAATGCCTTATGTGATGGTACTTATCGACATGAATGATGATGTTATTTGAACAAATAAAAAGGGAAAGACTTGAATTGTAAAATGTTCCCAAGTGCCAAGAACTACTTAATAAATGAGGTTGTTCGTGCCATGTAACGAAAGATAGGAAGGAAATGTGAATTGAGTGTCAATTGAAAAAGGTTATGTCTCAAGTGAGATGGCTTAGCCGATCGGGCCGAGATCGGACGCCATGCTGTACATATGGTGGCATTTGTGTTGGAATTATTGATTTACATGGTGGATATGGATATGTCTCACTTGAGATGGCTTAGCCTGTCGAGCCGATACCGGACTCCGTGTAAAAATACGATGGCATTGTGAGTTGTGGCTTTGGCACTAAAGATTATTAATCTAAAAAGATGGAAAGATTGAATTGGAAACTATGTGATCCTTACTTGGTGTTTCTTTGTATTTCTATGAAGTACTTATTGATTATTATGACTTCCTTCTCTTTGTTTCAATGTTCATTCTACTAAGATTGGTGTTTGCCTTACATACTAGTACTATTCGACAGTACTAATGTCCCTTTTACCGAGGGCGCTACATCTTTGAATGGATGTAGGTGGTTCCATCACAGATAGTGCCGATCACAGATAATTGTGCTCTCTTTCTCTCCTCACAGCAGTCTTGGTGAGCCCCATTTCTCCCAGGGGTCATGTAGTCCTTCTTTTGTATAAGTTTTCATATTTTGAGGTATAGTCGGGCCTTGTTGTCAGCATTGTCATGTTACTCTTTTGTACCCTTAGAGGCTCCGTAGAAGTTTATGTGGGTCATGTATGTATGTTGGGGTGGTCGTTGGATCGAGTTGTATTTTGGAAACTCAACTATGGCATAATGTATATAAGGCAAAATGAACTAGCAACGTTTATATATTTATATAACTGATCTCTCCCCTATTTTACAAATGGTGATGCGATCCCTTTTTGGATTATGAATGAGTCGGGTAGGAAAGGTTTAATAGGCTTGCTCGACCGGGTTCACTCGGTTGAGCGCCGGTCGCGCTCCCCGAGGTTGGGGCATGACGCAAGTACTCCTTGATCCGGTTGAAGGCTTTCTGACACTCTTCTGTCCATTTTGTAGCGGCATCCTTTTTCAGCAGCTTGAAGAAAGACTCGTAAATTGCCGTAGACTGGGCTTTGAATCTGCTGATGTAATTTAGCCTACCGAGGAAACTCATCATATCTTTCCTGCTTTTAGGCGGTGGCAATTCTTGAATGTCTTTGATCTTTGAAGGATCGAATTCTATCTCTTTCCTGCTTACGATGAAACCTAACAACTTTCCGGCAGGGACTCCAAATACACATTTTGCAAGGTTCAACTTCAGGCTATACCTCCGCAAGCGTTCAAAAAATTTCTTCAGGTCGTTCAAATGTTCTGAACTCTTTTGATACTTAATGATGATGTCATCCACATATACCTCAATCTCTTTGTGGATCATGTCATGAAAGAGGGTTGTCATGGCCCTCATGTAAATAGCACCAACATTCTTGAGGCTGAATGGCATGACTCTGTAGCAGTAAACTCCCCGAGGCATAGTGAACGTTGTCTTCTCTGCATCTTCTTCACGCATCAAAATCTGTTGGTATCTGGTGAAACAATCCATGAATAATTGTAGCTCGTGCTTCACACAATTGTCGATGATGATATGAATATTTGGTAAAGGGAAATCGTCTTACGGACTTGCCTTGTTAAGATCTCGATAATCCACACATATTATTATCTACCCATTCTTCTTTGGTACTAGTAAGAGATTTCCCAACCATGTGGGATAATTGGTGACTCTCACCACGTTTGCCTCTATTTTCTTGGTCACTTCTTCTTTTATCCTCAAACTCAAGTCTGGTTTGAACTTTCTAGGTTTTTGTTTGACTGGTAGTCTGGCAGGATCGGTAGGCAATCGATGCGAAATAATGTTGGTGCTCAATCCAGGCATGTCGTCATATGACCATGTGAATACATCAATATACTGTCGAGGAGCTCGACCAATTCTTCTTTCTGCCCTGCTCCTAAATGGATGCTGATTCGAGTTTCTTTCACGTCTTCTTTGCTTCCTAGGTTGACAACTTTTGTCTCCTCAAGGTTAGGCTTTTTCTGGCTTTCCAACTGTTCGATCTCTTGTGGGAGATTATCTGGCATCATGCTTTCGTCGTATTCTTCATAATCTGGATCGCTTTGCTCGAGGGTTTCACTCAATTCATAATCTCAGAAAGCGGATTTTTATCGTTTTGATTACTGAAAAGAAAAACTAAGTATAAACAAATCTATAAATAAGTTTGCAATAATTTTAAGAAGGCAATTTCTTTTCTTTTCAACAAAAGAGGAACGTCTAAGCGTTCAAGGAGGCAAATGACAAAAGATTACAGACATGGTTCAAGCCTCAACTGACCGTGCACTTTTTTCAAAACTTTTTACAATTCCACACTACCAAGACTCCCGGCGAACCAAAGATGGGCTGGCAGTCCAATTCTGCAAGTCCTCTCCTGGTTCGACATTCCGAATGGTTGGTGTCTTGATATCAATTTTGTCACAGCATTCTTCGATCATGGTCACGAACAACCTTCCCATTCCATCAACAATGTCATCTTCTGGTGTTGAGCTCTGACCCGAACCCGAAACACGCTCTGGCACAAAAGCTTTCTTCCCAAAGCCACCGGTATAAGTCTTTCCAGTTGGAGGCTGATACGCTATGCCGACTCTACCTTTCTGCCCACTTGGCTCAATTGGCTCTATTATGCCATCTGATCGGGCTCCCAGATCGATCCCTGGTCTATATCCGTTGTAAGGCCCCTTGAAATTTTTCCTAAAAGCCGGGGTTTTGTGAACAATGCGTTGGGAAGTTGAAGAAAATGTTGGGCAGAAGTAGGCATTTCTGCGGCCTATTCTGGGACCGTAGAACCACTCTGCGGACCGCAGAACCACTCTACGGACCGCAGAATGGTCGCAGAGTGGGTCAGTTTTCTGGGTCATTTTGATGTCAAATTTCGCGGCCATTATGCGACCGCATGACCACTTCGCAGGCCACACTCTTGTCGTATATCTCGTTTTGGGATTTTTTGAAGGGAGATTCTGCGGTGCACTATGCGACCGCAGAACCATTCTGCAGTGCATTATGCGACCGCAGAACAGGTCTGCGAGCAGCATAGTGACCGCAAAACTGGTAAGTTCCTTTCCACTTTTGGCACCCAAATTTCGCGGTCATTTTGCGGACCGTATAATCATTATGCGGTCGCATATGCAACCGCAGAACTTGTTCCAGAGTTTCATTTTTGGGTTTTTAAAACCCGACCCTATTTCCTTAAAATAGATGTAAGGGGCCATTTTTTAGAAAAACCTGATACTTTAGAGTGAAAGAGAGTTCTTAGAGTAGGGGAGTAACCTTAAACCTATTATCCATCAATTCTTGCTCAATAATTGAGGATTAACAAAGGAAGTCTTCATCCCAAAGGTAAGAATCTATGTCCTAGCTCTCAATTTCGAAAATTTACAAAAATGGGATAGTTAGAGAGACAATTCTTGGATATGGGAGTTGTTATCTTGCATGCATAATCAAAGAATGTGGGAAGGTTGTGAGCTAAAAATGATAGAGAATGGATTGGTAAATGATGGAATCCTCCATAAAAGGACCTTAAGAACTCTAATGCACACCTATTGTTTGATAAAATGCTCAAATGGGTTAGAACCATGATCATCCTCCTAATTTTGATTCAATTTGTTACATTTTCAAAATAGATTGAAGTTGCTAAGATTTTCGAAATATTTTAGAGTGTAAGGAAGCTCAATTGAGGTATGTTGGCTAAACTTTCTCTCTTAGAATCGAATTCCATAATGTCCCCGTGAGTTTCAAAGTATGGGTTTGCGTATTAAATCATATGGTTTTGAATCGTATTTCAAACGAAGGCTAGTATGCCAAATTGTGTGAGAAGATCTCAATATTCTTAAGAATCTTAATTGCTCATATGTGTACCTAAAATCTTGATTGGAAATGTCTTATTGTTGATAATCTATAAAGATGGTTAGAAATGAAATAGTTGAATTGGGGGTATAGTGTGTGGCCAACGTGTCAAGAATTTAAGTTATGATTGTGGCTAGTAGTCAAATGATTTGCAAGGATGCGATAAAGAATATGAAATGAGTCTCGACTCAATTGTTTAAAAATAATTTCGAAAATAGAATTGCCTAAAAGCTTTTATACTCGATTCATGCCCATAAGTGGCTGCTTTAACTAATGCTTTGCTTTACAAATATATCCAGTGTGATTCGAGTTCTTACATACTCAGGTGTTGAAATATTATATTGTCATTTCTGGGAAGGAGTATTGTAAGAATAAATGGTGTATTGATTGTTTATGATTTTGATGTGTGCTTGTATTGCTGGTCGATATTCCCCATTATTTGGGAAGAAACCTTTTGTGTTTGAAGTTTCCATTACTAATAAATTTGAGTTATATGATTGCCGAAATATTTATATGTTTATATTTGATGGTGATCTTTGAAATTGAAAGAGGTGAAAGCGTGGAATATGAAATACGGCCACCGTGCCAGGAATAAAGATTCTTGTGAATGGCCAAATGAGCCAAGAAAATTTTATTGTTGTGAGTGTCTGGAAATACTACTAAGAATTTATACAATGTGAAAAATGTTGAGGTGAGTAAAATTGTATTTATGTTACCTTGGGTGCAAATCAAATTAAAAATATTTTTGGGAGCATCATTAGCAAAACCGAGGAAGGGTGGGTCATAAGGCCAATACCTGAAACTACACGTGCCGGTGTAGGGGTGGATTGTGATTAATCCCCTTATTTGGGATGAAATTGAAACATTAGAGAAATTGTGATATTATTCCCCTTAATTAGGATGAAACTGGTAACAATTGTGGATTGGAAAAGTCAACCCACACAGCATATGTGGGAAGGCGACCTAGCTGATCTGGTGGAGATCGGACGCCATGTTGCGCACATGGTGGTACTACTCTTGGTAATAAATTTCTTTCGCATCATTCATCAAACCACATCGTTCATGGGAAGATGGCCTAGCCGATCGGGCATGATCGGACGTCGTGCTAACACAGACGGTGGCATATCGGTGCTAATGATCTCCCAACCAAAAATTATATATGAAGTTCGTATTTTGAAATTAACTGGACATTTGGATATTGTTGATTGTGGCTTGTTGTTTCTATGTGTTGCCTTTTCTTATGTGGCATTCTATTTTGAAAGAGGACTTTTAGCTATACATACTAGTGTTATTCGACAGTACTAACGTCCTTTTTGCAGGGGGTGCTGCATCTTTAATGGATGCAGGTGGTTCTACAGCAGGCGACATTGATCAGTGATAGCAGTACACTCTTTTCAGCTGATTTGGTGAGCCCCACTTCATTTCAGGGTCATGTATCTTTTATTTCTCATGTACTGTGTTTTGAGGTATAGCCGGGGCCTTGTTGCCGGCATTTTCATGTTACTCTTCTATTGTACTTAGAGGCTCTGTAGACAGGTTGTGGGTTGTGGTTGATGTTGGGAATTGAACTAGAAATGTTGGTATTTGGAAATCATATTTTTCATTAATTCTATAAACTCGTAATGTTTTGGAAGTTATGAATGAAGCTGCTAATGGGAATGATAAGGAATTGTTAATAAAATCTTTTCAGTGTTTGATTAATATAGTACATCTCCTCTTTATTCATGGATGAGTTTGGGTAGAAGGAAATCTAACAGGCTTGCTCGGCCGGGTTCTCTCGGTTGAGCGCCGGTCGCGCTCCCCGAGTTTGGGGCATGATATCCATACTTCATCATTTCTCTCATAGCCATCTTTGATCTGTATGGTGACTGCATACCCAGATTCTACTCGGTCTCTTCTATTTTTGTGGTCCGCATGATCTCGATCGCATGAAAAGTGACCCCGTCTAATACTTCTATGAATGGAACTACATGTTCCGGACAAGCTGTCTGGCTCCATTTACCATGAACTACAATATCTTGACAACCCCACTCAAACTTCATACACTGATGGGGGGGTAGATGGGACTGCCGCTACCATATGTATCCAGGGTCTTCCTAGAAACAGGTTATTTGAAGATGAAATGTCCATCACTTGGAACAGTATGGGAAACTCAACTGGTTCGATTTGCAGAGCCAAATAGATTTCCCCAATGACGTCCTTCTATGACCCGTTGAAAGCTCTTACCCTCACATGACTTTTTTTTACTTCCCTCAGGGGAATACCCAACTCTCATAGGGTAGAGACCGGGCAGATATTGACTCCTGATCCTCCATCAACAAGTACTCGGGACACCACCTTATCTCTATATTTGGTGGTGATGTGTAAAGTTCTGTTGTGACCCACGCCCTCTATGGGAAGTTCATCTCTTTGGAAGGTGATCATATTCACTTTGACCATCTTCCCGATGGTTGATGTTAGTGCCTCATTGGTAGTGTTGCTCGGCATGGTCACTCCGTTTAACACTTTCATCAGGGCATCTTTATGACTGTCAGAACTCATCAGTAGATCCATGATTGATATTTGTGCAGGGATTTTCTTAAATTGTTCCTCCATAGAATATTCTTTGGTTGACATCTTCTTCTAGAATTTTGCAGCCTCTGTATCTGTTATATTCCTTCTCTGAATCTGTTCCCTTCCTGGATTCCCTCGGTTTACTTCCTCCTGAGCGTAACACCTCCCTGACCTAGTCATTCCATGAGCCATTGCGGAATCCTTTATCTTGGCTTTCCCTTTTGGCTGATATGTCCACGAGACTGTTTTGTATTCCTGATCCTCCTCATCCCTAATAGAGGTAGTGGACTGTTGCTGGTATGTATGGACAATCACTGTAAGTTTTAACTATACAATGATCATTGGAGTCCTTCGAGGTGGAACCCTCGCAGCCTTAGCTTTTCATATTGTGACAATGGTTCCTTTCAAGTCATACTCTTCATCCAGGGTGATCATATTAGCTCCTTGATTCCGATGGTTTGGCAATGGGTTAAGGTTCATATTGGGTGCAACTGGGGTACACTGAATTGCTCCACTTTTGATCAGTGACTCAATTTCATTTTTCAGTCTGAAGCAATCCTCGGTATCATGCCCCAGTATTCTTGAATAGTAGATGCACCATTTGATTGCATCGAAGTATTTTGAAAGATGCTCAGGAATCCTCCCTTCTATCGGATATATCAAGCCTGCTCTACTCAGTCTTTCAAATAGTTGAGCCAAAGGTTCAGCAATCGGGGTGTAGTTTCTGGGACCTCTTTCTTCAAAATTTGGGCGAGGTCAGGGTGCATAGGT
The DNA here is from genome assembly GCF_000715075.1 of Nicotiana tabacum. Lineage (NCBI taxonomy): Eukaryota > Viridiplantae > Streptophyta > Magnoliopsida > Solanales > Solanaceae > Nicotiana > Nicotiana tabacum. The sequence continues at coordinate 51,820,217 of NC_134100.1, forward strand.
GGGTCAATTTTCATGACTGATAGTTTGAACTGGAGCGTATGGTCCTGGTGTATTTGGATTTGTATAGGCACGAGGTGGGTTATATTGAGGCTAGGGATTGTAGTATGGTTGTGTGTTGTATATTGGAGCATAAGTAGGTGGGTGTAGGGAATGGGTATTTGGAGAGTAAGAGTTGTTTCCATGGTGTGGATTGGACTAGTAATAGGGACCGATTGTTGATACCTCTTCCTTTTCCTTCTTTTTGCTGCCTATTGAACCAGATTAGATTGCTTTGCTATTTGCTTGCAGTGCAGCCATAGATTGTACCTTGCCGGACTTTATACCTTCCTATAAAAAGCCTCCCATTTTAACAAGTTCAGGGAACTTCTGCCACATCATGCCTATCATTTTATCAAAGTAGATTCCTTCCTGAGCTCTGATGAAGTACTTAGTCAATTCACTGTCATCTAACAGAGGTTACGCTCTGGCGGTCTTCAACCTCCATCGATGTGCATACTCTTGGAATAATTCAGATGATTTATTCTACAAGTTTACCAGGGCGAACCTATCAGGGGTAATTTCCATGTTGAACTGGAAATGGTTCATGAATCTTCTGCCATATCCTGACATTCCCTCCAGTTTCTGGGATCTTGGTGAGTGTACCAAGTAAGTGCCTCTCCTGTCAAACTTCTTATGAATAGCTTCATCCTCAACTTCTAGTTTCTTCCTACTCCAACTAGCTTATCGGACTAGGCTCTCAAGTGTTCATGGGGATCACCTATCCCATCAAAGATATCAAACTTCGGAGGCTTGTACCCTATCGGCATATCCACATCAAGGTGTATACACAGATCCTCATAATCTATACTTTCGCTCGCTCGACCAACCTGAAGGTTTTTTGTTTGTTTTCTCAATGCCCGCAATTGTTCGGATACCGACTCTTCCTCCTTATACTTAGCTTCCCTTTCTATTTCGCCATATTGATCAACTTAATAAGGTGGCCTGACCATGACAGGGGCTATGAAAGTGGGTTCTGAAATGACATATACGGGAGGAACATATCGCTTGTGTGCAGTGGTATATGCCGCGGGTATGTGTTGGTTTTGATTAGTGGTGAAGACGATGCCATCACGAGGAGGGGTATAAACTATGTTGGTAGCAGCGGGTGGATTTTGAGGTGTTTGAACATAATTTGGTACATAAGGGGTGTGTATAGGAGGGTTTGGTGGGTTCACAGGGGTTGCCGAGGGAATAATCTGGGTGGTAGGGACTGAAGTCGGGGTATTGTTTGCTTGGTGAGTAGTTGAAGGAAAATGGTTGGGGATCAAATCTAGAGAAGGAAAACAGGGTGGTTATGGGAGCGTCATCACAACCAGATGTGTCAATTCCCGAATGTGTTTTACTTCTTCCCTCAATGATTCCATCTCTTGGGCCATCCTAGCCACATGTTCGTCATTCTGAGTATCATCCTTCTCTATCGATCACCCCGGGTTATCAGCTATTATCATAGCGTGTTTGGTTGGGTTATCAATTGCAGGCATCTTCCCTTTCGATCTCAAGTTGTATGGTGGTTCCGCCAGTTTTTGGGTCAACACAAACCAACTTCTTCTTTGGGGGATAATAATAAAATAATACAACAACAACAACGACCCAGTAAAATCCCACAAGTGGGGTCTGGGAAGGGTAGTATGTATGCAGGCCTTACCTCTACCCCGAAGGAGTATAGAGGTAGTTTTCGAAAGACCCTCAGCTCAAAAAGATGGAAAAGATGAGAAGAGAAGGGAAGGGACAATATATTAGCACCATCAAATAGAAACCAAAGAAATAATATTAGCATCATAAGAACTAGAAAATAGTTGAAATGCAATAACAAAACCAGAAAATAAGCTCGATGCTATGAAAACGTAAGGATAGGGAGAACACAACATAAACCCCTAGCAGTCTAAGACCGCCCCTATCGAACTAGCCTCACCCCTGGACTCGACTATGTATTAACCTACAACCCTAATGCTCGACCTCCATATCTTCCTATCAAGGTCCATGTCCTCAGAAATCTGCAGCAATCCTGTCTAATCACCTCTCCCCAATATTCTTTAGGTTGCCTTTTACCTCTTCTCGTCCCCTCCAGGCCAAACTGTCGCACCTCCTCACCGGAGCATCAGGGCTCCTCCTTCGCACGTGCCCGAACCATCTGAGCCTCGCTTCCCGCATCTTGTCACCAATAGGAGCCACACCCACCTTCTCCCGAATAACTTTATTCCTAATCTTATCCATCCTAGTATGCCCGCACATCTACCTCAACATCCTCATCTCTGCCACTTTCATCTTCTGGATATGAGAATTCATTACCGTCCAATACTCTGCCCCATATAACATGGCCGGTCTAACCACAGCTCTATAGAACTTACCTTTGATTCACAATGGCACTCTGTTGTCACACAGGACTCTTGATGCTAACCTCCATTTTATCCACCCCACCCATATACGGTGTGTGATGTCCTCATCTATCTCTCCGCCCCCTGGATAATCGACCCCAGGTACTTAAAATTAATTCTCTTGGGGATGACCTGTGCTCCAAGCCTCACGTCCATGCCCACTTCCCCCGACTCAGTGCTAAACTTGCATTCCAGATATTCTGTCTTGGTCATGCTCAACTTGAAACCCTTAGACTCAAGGGTGTGCCTCCAAACATCCAGCATGTCGTTAACACCGCCTCGCATTTCATCAATCAGAACTATGTCGTCAGTGAATAAAAGACACCATGACACCTCCCCTTGAATGTGGTGTGTTAGTGCATCCATCACCAGAGCAAATAAGAACGGGCTGAGCGCAGATCTTTGATATAACCCCATAACAGCCGGGAAATGCTCTGAGTCGCCTCCCACTATCCTAACCCGAGTCTTAGCTCCATCATACATGTCCTTGATCGCCCTAATGTAAGCTACTGATACACCTTTTGCCTCCAGGCATCTCCAGAAAACCTCCCTAGGGACCTTGTCATATGCTTTCTCTAGGTCAATAAACACCATGTGCAGATATTTCTTCCTATCCGTGTAATGTTCCACCAACCTCCTAATAATAAAATAATACATGAAAAGAAAAATAAAAAGAGCAGAAGTCAGTTTCAATGTTTGCACAAATATAGGCATACAGAGCAATTAGTTCATGTATTCAAGAAAATGTGTTTTTCTACTGTTCGAGAGACCTCTCTTTGCCGGAGGTAAGCCTAAGTTGCAAATTTCGACAAACAATTAGATTTGACACATTCAGATCTGAAGCAAATTTTGGTTTTCATTAATAATATTTGGATTGTAACAGGCGGGAGAAAAGGTTACATCATTGTTTTCAACATTCATAAGATTACATGGGCTCAACAGAATTGCCCTTAGGGAAATGAAACGGTTCGAAATAAAGACACAAGGTGGAAAAAGGGGTGAAATCAATCAACTTCTATCAACCATCCCCAGAATCATTCCCCATCTCTTCTTCTTCTTCTTCTTCTTCTTCTTCTTCTTCTTCTTCTTCTTCTTCTTCTTCTTCTTCTTCTTCTTCTTCTTCTTCTTCTTCTTCTTCTTCTTCTTCTTCTTCTTCTTCTTCTGGTTCTTCTTCTTCTTCTTCTTCAATTTCTTCTTCATCATCATTGAACTCGAGCTCTTCCTCTGGGTCTTCCTTTGTCTCTTACTCAATTTGTATACATTCAACTACTCGGTTGTCATCTTCAGGATGTGGCAACATGTGATCAATTGACCCGGGACAACTTGGCAGTACTTGTAGGTGTCACGACCCAAACTGATGGGCCGTGACGGCACCCGGTACCTTACTCAATCGAGTACCAACATAACATATCTTTTCGTATCATACTATCATAGATAACTGAGCCAGAGGGGCTGCCGTGAGACAAGTAGAATATAACATAAAATACCAACTTATACTTAAGACATACGGGCCTATAAGGCCAAAATAAGCATTCTTACACAGAACATAGGCCGACAAGGACATACAATCTTTCATATACCTGACATCAATCTACAAGCCTCTAAGAGTACATAAATATCATGAAGGTCAGGACATAGCCCCGCCATACCAATCAACACATGTTCTAATCATGCTGACCAAATAGTAACTCCGGAGCAAATAGAGCGCACCAACACCTTCCGTTGAGCTGATAGCCTACTTGGAGGACTCTCATCCTGTCTAACGGGACCTGTGGGCATGAAATGCAGTGTCCCCAGGCAAAAGGGATGTCAGTACAAATAATGTACCGAGTATGTAAGGAATGAAAATTAGTAAATAATAGACATGAGAGAAACATGGAATAAAAGACTCGACATGTAAGTCTGAATAGCTCTGTGAATCATTTAATATTATAATATCATGCATATGTGTATAAATGTCATACCATGCATAGGTATATGCGTTCATAACATCATCAAGCCTCTGAGGGCATCCCATCATATCATCTCGGCCACTGTGGGCAAATCATCAACGTATACCAGCTGATCAGGTGGTGGTGCGTATATAACGCCGTAACCTTTTCCCACATCCTATATACATATAATATACGTGTATATAACGCCATCTGGTCATGGGTCAATGTACATGTATAAATGAATAAAATGCATATGAAATGCGTTAATAAGATCTTTCGGAATGTCATAAGACCATTATGCCTCTGATTAATATCATGAAATAAACTTTATCAACTTACGTATTTTCTGAGACCCATGAACAAGAGATATAATAATAAATCACATGGGAAATCAAGAACATAGACACCCCTAGTATTTCTATGAATAGAGTCATTTATGGAAGTTGTGCATTTGCTCGTTTCGTTCGTGTTGTATAGATCAAGCCAAAAGGAAAGAAGGGATAACCTTAACATACCTGAACCGATTCTCTTGACAATCCCTTTAACATCGTTGATTACGACAATGCGTAACGGCGGATCGAAGTAGTGAAATATCCTTATGATATTTTTGAGAAAGATTGCACCGTACTCCATTATAATTGCCAAATCTCACATTTTGATATATGACCCTCACGTTCCTAAGACTTACAGTGGATTTCCTTTGTTAAAAGGATATGTGATCTCACATTGTTAAGACACAATCTCACATGAATTGATGAAGTAACTCACGTTACTATTGTATTATGTGGTCCTGTATGAATTTTATACGTTTCTATTACATCATATAATTTCTTAAGAATTTGCTGAAGCTTCTTTCTTAATTGCAGAGATATATGTATCTCTTAAGTGATTTAGAAAGGGCTTTTTAATCTTAGTGGGTGGACCCCACATGTGTGATGACTAAGCCCCAAAACTTCCTTAATGTGACATCTTGCTTCATGAAGTAAGAGTCACTTATTGGCTTTGTTATCCACTTCATGGGCTTCCACGTTGGTGCCCTTAATTATCCAAATAATTAACCACTTAATTCCTTAATTACACGATAATCTCCCACTAAAAATTAATAATTACCCAATTATCCATATAATTAAGAATTATCTCAAATTACATAAAATACTACTAACTTTTAATACACTTTATACACCTTACTATCATGGCCATGTGGTACCTTGTATGGTACTAGTCCATAAATATCGGGTATTTTAGCTCGGGCCGTATTTTATCCCAAAATGTCAAACTTTGACGAAATTTATTTTTTCGATTTTCTTACCCTCTCATCTTCACGAATTTACTCATCACTTGTTTGAAATAGCATAATGCTTATAATCTCAAAATAATCCCATTCCCGAACTAACAACGATTAACTTACGACGAAACTTTAACGTACGAAAATGCGAAATGTAATATCTCATTTCCGAGCTTTCATCAATTTACTCATGGCGTACTTTTACGTACGAAAACATGGGATGTAATAGTAGGTGGTCACAAGGTAGTGCGGCAGAATCTCATGATAGATTTCTAAGGCCGCCACTGCATCTTCTAGCCAGGCTATTCCTTCCCTGCTTGGTCGGGCTAGTTCATCTTCTTCATTTATCCAAAAATAGTATTCCAGAGTGCACCACGAATTATGACCCATTGGCATCGTGATGAAATCATTCCACTCCTCCGGAAGCCTCCTTATCCTTGGTATTGGGATCTTCCCATTGTACTCATCTTCATACAGTGTCGTCCTCGTCCAGAGATGTACATCCTGAATCAACCCGAAATTCCTGAGAATTTGTAGGGGTGCATATAGCTGAATTCCCTCGAGTCCTATCATCTCGATGAAATACTTCCGAGGAGTCCTTAGAATTGCCCTGCCGCTCAACCATGATAATTTTTAGTTTATTCACTCTCCACTCAAGTTAGTCAGCGTCTCTCTCCATTCTTCCTATCTGTACGGGGAGTCCCAATGCCTCATTCTCCCACAGTGACTTCGAATCATGTTGCTAACACCCATAAAATATTCACCTGTGGCCTCTCACTGAAAGAAGTGCTTCGTGGCCCATATTTGAAGCAACATGTTGCGGCCCTTGAAGACAATGCTCTGAGAATTTCTTCTAACACCATAGGTACCAAGGTGGCTTGGAGGTTGCCCCAGAATGTTGCCAAGACCACAGGCAGCAAGATGATATTGATCTGTCCTCTTCTTTGCGGAAAACTAGCAGTCTTAGCAGTGCCAAAGAGAAGGTTATGGGTTGGAGGCTTTCCCAGGTTGCCTGATCACACTGCAATTCTCCCAAGTACAATTCATAGCTCTCACGGTGTCCAAACCTGTCGAACAATTAGTCCAGGCTTACCCATCCATATTTGATGTTCCTTAAGCTCTAACTACCCGCTAAACCTAAAGCATCAAGAAACCTGTAGCCAGGCATGGTGACCGGTAGTATCGGCTTCCTCCCTGTAAATGGCATCTCTGTGAAACTGGTAACTTCTTCCAATGTTGGCACCAACTCACAGTCAACGAACTTGAAAACCACTTTGGCCAAATCCCAGAACTCTGTCAGCAAACGGGTGAGTACCCTATCAGACCGGATGTTCAGTAAGGCAGTCAATACTCCCATGTGTGTCTTGATCATGTCTCCATGCTCTCGGCGGATGTTCTTCCACCATTGATTTAGCTTGTGCAGTGCTCCCATGACCATATTGATTTCAGGGATGTTCTGGTTGATTTCCATTTCTGAAGAGGGTAGGAAAAATTGTTTGATAAGTGCTTGCTTTGGATCTTTAGTGTCTCATCATGATTAGTTCGTCTTTCCACAAAAAGCATGTCATTTGGTGCATGACCCGTTGACATTAGGGTGTCTTTCCTAATTGTGTCGATACCAAGGACCGACGCACCTAAGGTTTATAAAATATGACCTATATTTTCTAGAGTATAGTGTTTCCTAATTTTGAGTTTGACTGAATATAGCAAGAAGTTATGTCAGTTGACCTGACAAATCCATTCTCTGAAACTAAATAATTTTGAAAGAAGGTTCGGAGGGGTGTAAAAGACATCCCTTGCATTTCATTGTGTGTGATAGTATACATCCAAGACTCGATAGCAAAGAGTGTGATGACAATATATATAAAGCGGTAACAGATAATGGAATGTTAGTAATTAAAATAAGCAGATAAGTACATAATGAGCAAGTAAACAAAGTTGCAAATTAAACACAGTTAAAGCAGTATATCAACAATCCTAAATTCCAAGTCTAGACTAAGAGCCCATTTGGATTGGCTTATTTTAAGTTCATTTAAGCCAAAATATATTTTAAGTCATTTTGTAGTATTTCAATGACGTAAAAATGTTCTTTTAAGCACAAGTTTTTAAGCTAAAATGACCCAAAAAAGCCAAAATCCAAAAGCTAGAATTCCTAACTTATGGCTTGTTCTTAAAAGCCACTTAAAATAAGCCCATCCAAATGGGCTCTAAGTCTGCTAAGGTCAGAACCTAAGTGTGAATTCCCCACCAGAGTCGCCATGTTGTTACACCCTATTTTGCACGAGTCAAAACAAGATTCAACTAGTGGTTTCCCTGTTGATGATAAAAGAGAGTCGCGACCTAATATTTAAAGGTATATTAGGGTACCTGTTTAATTACTAAGATCATTACCATATTAGCCTGCTATCCGGTGAGATTTTAGGTAAGGGTTCTTGTTCTTCTAAGGGGAAGGTGTTAGGCACCCCTTAAAATCTGCCTGAGGTAGCTCCATAGGACTTAGACTAGGTTTAAAGAATTAGATATCTATATTCTACTTAGTTAGAGCTTAAAGGTTACTTCATGTCTTGTTTAAAGCTTATTTTGAAGGAAAATAGTATATGTACTTTAAAAGAGGAGAGAAGTTTAACTTACAATAGCCTTTTGCGAAAAAGGCTACATAATTGAAAGAAGTTTGGAAGTATATCTATAGTGTTTATATTTGCAAGCTTTGTAAAATATGGCTAAGTTTTAAGATTACTTTATCTTTTAAAAATGGTATGGCTACTTGTATAATTCTAGTAAAGTAAAGGCTGATTTAAAGAAGTAGGCTTTAGATATACCTTGAAGATAGATTTTCAAATCTTATATTCAAATTTGAAGAAATCGTTTGAAGACCTTTGATTTTGCAGCAGCGTTTGATTCGCAGAAATAACCAGCTTTGGAAATCATTTTCCTATTTCCATTTTTTTCCTGGTTTTAGAAAGAGAAGGCTGTCGACCTTTGCAAATCTGTCTTTGTTTCAAAACAATTCATGAAAAATCATTAGTAAGAGTTGAGAACTGAATAATAGAAATGATTATCAAACTAGAATTATTTACTACTTAGTCATAATGCTTCTTTTATCTTTAACTACGTCTTTAGGGCTTGTCTAGGTTGTTAATATAACTCGAAGAAATAAAGTAAGGTATTCAATCAAATATTATCAGTGTTATATACGTATGAGAACAACATTAAACTTAATAAAGCGATAGAGGAATGGAATAGACTCATAGTTTGGGCCTGGAAGAAATTGGGCTCAGCAGACAACGAAGAGAATAACATCAGCTTCAGACGACCCCCAAGTTTTAGGCAAAGGATTTGGGCCTGAGTTCCTTGAGAACTCGGCAGGCCCAATTTAATTAAATGTACAAAAAAAAGAGAAAGTCATTAGAGATTTGGCCCAATATACTATTCAGGCATAAGTAACACCAATACAGACCCAAGATAAACTGTAATGATAAGGAAATGCAAGATTAATATGAAATCACATATAGTAAAGCAATTTACAGTGAAAACCTTTATTTCCATTGAACACTAAACCTAAAGAGATTAGCAAATGTCAGTAGACTAAAGGCTTAGGGTAAAATTCCGTTCATGGCCAAGATGCTCTTTGGACCCCTGACACTTCAAAGTTCACAAGAGTCTCAAGGACTCCGAGCAGTGCTTGTGTCAGGGAGAACATCTCAACCAAGAACTAAATTCCACTCCTAAGTACCCCTAACTACTCACACTTACTTGCCTCTGCAGGTTTTGGTGCTAATTAGGCACTCAATGTAAAGCACAATACCACAGTGGCGACCATGTACAAGAAGAGGTATATTTCTTACAATTAAATGTTCAGAACACCAAAATATCATCAACATATCATGATTTGCACACAAGCATGTGATGCACTATTATTTACTTTTATCAGGCTTGAGAGTACTCAACAGAATCAATTGTAGGTGTAAGCAAGCAATGAGAAAAGCATCAACATATTAATATAAGAACTCAGAATAAGTAAGTCTTGCAATTCAGAGGTGCATGGGAGATATCAAGCATGTCAACCCCAATAGCCCTACTAGTAGGTTCATACTTATGAAGGTCATTAGCAGTGATCATGTACTTGATCATGTATACACTTAACGGGAATCTACTCACAAACTAGCATTCCACTCTGCTGATAATCTACTAATCATGAATATAAACGGATAAACAGAACATGTGTAAGCGTAGATAATAAGAACTGTACAATCTGGAAAGCTAACAAGGCTAACACAAGCTGACATATAAAAACATACTAACTACATAGATGCATATCTACAGGCCTCTAGGAGTGCTGAAATGAAAGAGTACCGGATGGAACAGGGCCCCGTCATACCCAAACTAGCTGACTGTACACATACCAAAAGATAAGTAACTCCGAGAGTAAGCGGAGTGACTCCAATAGATGGTGGGTGGCCTACTGATGTGGCTCAAACACTGATCTATATGTACCTACGCGGCATGAAATGCAACACCCCGAAAGGGACGTGAGTACGATATGTAAAACGTATGTAGTGTGGAAAGCATACTAAAGTATGACTGTAAGATGGAAATCTGAATATAAGCAGAAAGCTAAACAAAAGTCTGAACTAGAAACTGATCTGGAACTGAACTGAATTGTAAGCTGAAACCATGCTGAAACTGAATAACTATCTGAACCGGTACTTGTCTGGTGTTATGGGCTATATCCCCTCAATTAGGTAACTGTAAAACTGAACTAGACTCATGTATAGTCATGGAATTCAAACTGTAGCTATATACAGGTATATAACATGCCTGACTGGTGTTATGGGCTATATACCTCCAGCAGGTATATATATAATCAACAGGCTCGGCTGGTGTTATGGGATATCGCCCCCAACATATAATCAATTGGCCTCGCTGGGCTATCTCCCTCCAGCATATAACTAATAGGCCTCGCTGGTGTTATGGGCTATATTCCCCCAGCATAATCAACGTAAGCATGTATGAGGCATAACACATGTGGCAACATCATATGGACTCAAAAGATCATGGAGGAAACCATAAACGGAATCACAAACGTAATCTGACGCTCGTCGTCCATAAGTTGGACGGAGGAGCCTATTCCCATTTTAGGGAGAAATTAAGTATGTACATGAGATACTAAGATTAATTAACTCATTAGAATCCCTCTATAATCAATTTAGAACCAAGGAACTCGAGATTTGTCTAACTCTTCAAATTTCCAAAAATTTTGGCAGAGTTTCCCCTAAAATTAGATGATCCCCAAAAACAACAGCAAGCACAGAATATACACGGGAATGGATACCCGGCTAATATGATAACATCAAATTAAAGGAGATCCAGTTATCCACTCAAACGATCGACAAAACAGAATTATGAATGTAATGTCGACTCATAGTGGCTAGCTTGTGACATGAAAGTCTAAATATGATTTAGGAATAAACTAAGAATAAAAAAACATGATAATTAATCTTATATAATCTTAATAGCTATTAGTATCATATGGGGGTTTGTATACATATAAACATCAAAGGAATGGAACAAACGGAAGTCAGGATGGCATAGGCCAAATTGGCAATTTTCCCTTTTGTTTTTGTTGTGTTTTGAAATTCCAACCTAAACTATTTTCTTCCATAATTAACATATGGAATTGAATAATATACAAGGATACAATACATGCTAATATTTCCCTTGAACAACCCTTAAAAGATCAAGAAGAAAGCTAGAACATAGCTAAACCAAATCATACAAAAAATGAAACGAAAATCCTACATACCTCTTGTGTTCTTGCTTCCAAACCTTGTTCCCTTTGATCCACGCCCTTAATTATGCTTGTATAACTAAAATACAGAGGTAACAAGCTTCCATAGCCACGAAGATCTTTCCAATACATGAGTTATAAGGAGAAAGGAGGACGACAAAGTCTTACCTATGTCGTACGGATCGTGCTGATGTGTTTGCGTCTTGATTTTGAATTGCGGATAGTGCAATTGCTTCAAAACCCTAAGGATGTATTTAGGATGTCTAGAGAGACTTTTTAGGTCTGCTTTGTTTCTAAATGAGTCTTAGAGACGAAGGCTACAACTTTATATATCAAGATAATCCTCAACCAACCTTGTGGGTCCCAAAGGGAGCTGCTTGCGCAGTCTCGCAAAAATAAGAATATCACTCCACTACAATATCATATGGATGGACGATTTAATGCGTTGGAAATTAGACTTGTAGATATTCAATTTTGTGGGTGGATCACCCCGTAATTCCAATTACATTGAGAAAAAAGCTCAGTAAAATTAGACTTAATGTTTAAGTAAAATTATGAACGTAACTTGTGACAACTTTTGTCGACTTTTGTTTCCTAACTCGTTTGACTTCAAAACATAACATATAAATATAATACAACTAAAATAACTCATAATATCACCTCCTTATCATGTTAATCATCCCAGTATCACCCCAAAAGTACGGGTTATATGTCACGCCCCGACCTCAGGGGGCGTGACCGGCGCTCAACAGAGTTACCCCGGTCGAGCAATCATGCGCAATGCCATCTACCCAACTCACCCATGAATAAAGAGAAGAATACATTTCTTTAATTAGATGGTAAGAGGTCATGTGTGCAACACCGGTTCATTTTCATAAGTTACATCATTAACAAGTCTCCAAAATAGAACACTATACAATCCTAGTTAAAGTGGAACAGATGATACGATTACAATATTTTTAGTTCAACCTTCCTAAAACAAGATACAACCCACACTATGTCTACGGAGTATCTAACAGAAATAAAAGACTGCTAAGACAGTGCCGACAACAAGGCCCCCAGCTATACCTCAAAATTCTATGTACAAAGGACAAGATATACAGGATACCGAAACGAAGTGAGGCTCACTAAGTCAGCTGAGGAGAGGGTGTACTGCTGCCACTGATCAACACCACCTGCTATGGAACCACCTGCATCCATTAAAGATTAAGCGCCCCTGGCAAAAGGGATGTTAGTACATATGGAATAGTACTAGTATGTACAACTAAACACCCTCTCATTAGAACGAATAACAGTAAATAGAGAAGGAAACATGAAATCATTAAGAGATTCAACAGCATCAAGGTGTCAAGTTAGGGGAAATGTAAATTTCAAGTAAGTTTCAATTTTTTTAAGTTGGGAGATCTTTAGCACCGATACACACCGTGTTTTTGGCACGGATTCCGATCTCAGCCCAATCGGCTAAGCCGTCTCACCCCGAGACATCCACTCACAATACCATCATGTGCGCGATATGGCATCGGATCTCAGCCCGACCGGCTAAGCCGTCTCACCCCAATGCTGTGTGGGTTGACATCACATCATATCTCGCTAGCAATAATCTCATCCCATTCAAGGGGAAACATCTCAACACATCATTCCCATCCTATATAAGGGGAAACAATCTCATCACATTAACACGGGGATTTACCCCTCAATCACTCTTACACTAGTACATGTAGTTTTGGGGTTAGATTATTTTGACCTACCCTTCCTCGGTGGCTAATCGATACTCCCAAAGCATTTATTAGTAAAAGGATTCAAAACTCATTTCAACATCTTATTCTCGCCTCTTTGTTTCATTGGCACAATGCCCCAAATGTAATATCATTATTGGCATGTTGGCCGTATTTCATATTCTATACTTACTGATTCACTTTCAAACATCATCATGGATCATCAACAATAAACATTTCTATTCAAGACTTTAAGTACACATTTGAGAGATTTAGGGTCTTAGGCACATGTGATTTCTTACACAATTCGACATGATAGCTTTTATTAGAATCACGTTTTCAAGTCATAACATATTAACACACAACCCATACTTAAATCACCTTCTCAAATAGTAACTCAACATAACAAGAACTTTTGGAATACATATCGAACGCATATATCTTTTGACACAAGGCTTATTCGGAATAATCAATTTATAATGAGCAACACGAGACTTATAAGGCCATTGTGGGGTTCAATTCTAAAAGAGGAGTTTAGCCAACATACCTCGCTTTAAGGTTTCCTTAATTCACTATACAGTTCCGGAAGTCCTAGCAACTTTGATCTATTTAGAGATATAGCAAGTGTAATACCCCGGAAAATTTTGAAGTATTTAAATGTACAGCCCCGTAAAATTTCGCAAATCATTTCAAGGTTTCGTGGTGCTGGAGTGGTATACGTGTTTAAGGATTTTAGAAATTCTTCGCGGCAAGCTTGGGAGCCGCGGCTCGGATTCTTTGGGTTGAACAATGCACCGGAAAGTAAAGGAAATTTTTTGGCGGAAAAGCGCGTTCATGCGTCCATTATGCGACCGCATAATCACTCTGTGGGCCGCATAATGGCCGCAGAAGTGAGGCAGGAGAGGGTTAGTCTGGGAGCAATTATGTGGTCGACTATGCAACCGTATAACTGTTCTACGGTGCATTATGTGACCGCATAATAGTTATACGGACCGCATAGTGACCGCAGACACAGACAAATGTTTTGGTCATTTTGGACACCAATTATGCGACCGATATGCGGTCCGCAGAACCTGTTACGGAGCTCCATTTTTTGGTTTTTAAAACCCGACCCTACTTCGTTAAATACACGCTTTGGGCTATTTTTGACCAAAAATCTGATGTTATAGAGAGAAGGGAAATTGTTTTAGAAAGAGAGGAAACCCTAGGCTAGTTATTCATCAAGTCTTGCTCAAATCTTGGAATATTAACAAAGAAAACCCACAAGTTCTTCATCTAAGAGGTAAGGTTCCATACCCTAGTTTTCAATTTCGAATTTGGGTAGAAGATGGTTGATTAGGAGTATGATTCTTGGGTATGAGAGTATTATCTATACTTGCATGTACCAATAAAATTTGTGGGAAGATTGTTGAACTTAAATAAGTAAGGATTGGGTTGTGTAGTGAAGGAAATCTTGTAGAAGAACCTTGTGGTTAAATTTGCATACCTAGTGTTTGATAAAATGCTCAAATGATCTGAGACCATGAATATCTTCCTAATTATGGTTCAATTTTGTTATGTCTCAAAATAGATTGGGATTACTAGAATTTCCGGAATGTTGTAGTAATTTTAGGAAAGCTCAATTGAGATATGTTGGCTAAACTTTCTCTCTTGGAATCGAACTCCATAATGTTCCCCTGAGTTTCAAAGTATGGGTTGCGTATTAAAATGTTGTGGCTTTGAAACGTATTTCAAATGAAAGCTAGTATGCCAAATTGTGTGAGAAAATCTCAATATTCTTAACACTCTTAATTGCTCATATGTGTACCTAAAGTCTTGATTGGAAATGTATTATTGTTGATAACCTATAAAGATGGTTGGGAGTGAAATCAGTGAATTGGGGATATAAAGTATGGCCAACATGCCAATAGTGAAAGTTATACTTGTGGCCAATGGTGCAAAGGAAATTAAATAATGTGAGAAAGATTATGAAATGAGCTTTGACTCAACTATTCCAAAATTACTTCGATAATATAATTGGCTAAAAGCTTATGAACTCAAGTGATGCCCATATGTGGCTGTTTTAGCTAATGTTATGCTTTGTAAGTATTTTTCAATGTGTTTTGCGTTCTTATATATTCGTGAGTGGAAATTGTGTATGATTTTAACTTGTGCTTTGATTGCCAATCATTTTACTCCATTTATTGGAAAGAAATCTATTGTGTTTAAAGCCTTCATTACTAATGAACTTAAAGTTGTGATTTCCGGAATATTCTACTTGTTGATAATTATGATGATGATCTATGAAAAGGAAGAAATGAAAGTGTAGAATATCAAATACGGCCATTGCACCATGAATAAAGAATCATATGTATGGCCAAGAGAACCAATGAAATAATAATGTTGTAAGTGGTTGAAAGTACGGATTAAGTGATATGTGGTGTGAAAGGTTATGAGATGTACGTATTTGTACTTTTGTTTCCAATGTGTTATGAAACCCTATGGACAGTCTATGAAACGCATAGGTATATTATGTTATGAAATCCTATGAACGGTTTATGAAACGCATAGGTATATTGTGTTATGAAATCCTGTGGACGGTCTGTGAAACGCATAGGTATATTGTGTTATGAGAATCCTATGGACGGTCTATGAAACGCATAGGTGCATTGTGTATGAAATCCTATGGACGGTTTATGAAATGCATAGGTATATTGTGTTATGAAATCCTGTGGACGGTCTATGAAACGCATAGGTATATTGTGTTATGAAATCCTGTGGACGGTCTATAAACGCATAGGTATATTGTGTTATGAAATCATGTGGATGGCCTATGAAACACATAGATATATTATGATAGGAAATCCTATGGACGGTCTATGAAACGCATAGGTATATTGTGTTATGAAATCTTGTGGACGGTCTATGAAACGCATAGGTGCATTGTGTATGAGAAGTATAGGTATACGGTATGAATAAACACTATGGACGGTCTATGAAATGCATAAGTGTATAATATGATATGTGAATAGTACGGACGTTCTATGAAACACATAAGTGTATATTATGATATGTGAAAACTAAGGACGGTCTAGTGAGACACATTATTAATGCAGACAATAGGTGCCTCTTTCGTTGTCCTTGTTTGTACAGGTTATTTCAATTATATTTTTTTATGTGTTCCACGTATAGATCATATGGTCATTCTATTTTGAAAGGGGATTTCTAGCTATACATACTAGTGCTATTCGACAGTACTAACGTCCCTTTTACCGTGGGCACTGCATCTTTAATGGATGCAGGTGGTTCTACAGCAGGTGGCATTAATTAGTGATAGCAGTACACTCTTTTCAGCTGATTTGATGAGCCCCACTTCATTTTGAGGTCATGTATCTTTTGTTTCTCATGTACTTTGTGGTTGAGGTATAGCCGGGGCCTTTTTTCCGGCATTTTTATATTACTCTTCAGTTGTACTTAGAGGCTCCGTAGACAGGTTGTGGGTGGTATTTGATGTTGGGAATTGGATTAGAACCGTTGGTATTTGGCAACATATTTTTCATTAAATCTATAAACTCGTACTATTTTGGAAATATTGAATGATGTTGTTAATGGGAATGAAATGGAAGCGGTTAATGAAATCTTTTCAGTATTTGATTAACGGAGTACATCTCCTCTTTATTCAGGGATGAATTTGGGTAGAATGAAAACTAACAGGCTTGCTCAGTCGGGTTTACTCGGTTGAGCGCCGGTCGCGCTCCTCGGTTTTGGGGTGTGACAGCAAGATTGAACACAAATTAGGAAGGAGTTCATAGTTCCAGCTCTTTTGAGCATTTTATCAAACACTAGGTGGGTATTATGATTTCAAGGTCCTCCTATGGTGGATTCCTGCACCCCATAACCCAAGGTCTACACATTTGAGCTCAACTACCTTCCCACAACTCATGATTCTACATGCTTGCGTAGATACACTCTCACACCCAAGAATCACACCCCTTATTAACCATCTTCTACCCCAAATTCGAAATTGAGACTAGGACATGGAACCTTTCCACTTGGATGAAGAACTTGTGAGTTTCTCCTTGTGAATTCTCCAACTTTGAGCAAACATTGATGGACAGTAATCTTAGGAACTTTCCTTCTCACTTTATGGCACTCCCTCTCTCTAAAAATATCAGGTTTTTACCTTACAAATGGTCTTCAACGATTATATATCGAAATAGGGTCGAGTTAAAAAAAATTAGAAAAATGAAGCCCCGATGCAGATCTGCGGTCGCATATGTGACTGCATAATGCTTCTGCGGCCTGCAGAATGGACTGCATAATGGCCCTCCGAAACTCGGCATTTCTGCTTCACTCTACGACAGGTCTGCATTTCGTAAACCAATTCTACGGTCGCATAATGCGCCACAGAACTTTCCTCTAAAATATTTTTATGTTGGATATGCGATGGATTATGCAGCCCGTAAAATGATTATGTGGCCGCATAATGGTCCTAAAATTAGCTCAAGTTTCTGTTTCATTCTGCGACAGATCTACAATCACAGAATGGACCGCAAAAAATGCCCTGCACTAACAAAAAGTTTCTTTAACTCCCCAACGCACTGTTCAACACAAAAAGTTTGTACCGCGGTGAGCTAAGCTAGCTGCGAAGAATCTCTACAATCATCAACGCATAAGTCTACCTCGGCACCACGAAACCCCAGGGTTTAGGTAAAATTTGATGGGGCCTTACATTATAACATTCCCAACTCGATGTTTTGATGAAACTTATTTTCTTCGATTTGTTTAGCTTCTAAACCTTCTAACCTTCTTGGTACTTGCAGTTCATGATCTTAAATATTTGTAACACTAAGGTAACATGATTAAATTACTTTATGTACTTTCAAATATGATCTCATTTTCGAGCTTACATCAATTGACTTACGATGTACCTTTACGTACGAAAACATGGGGTGTAACATCATTCCCCCCTTTGGAAAATTCATCCTCTAATCTTGACTGATGCACTTATTAGTCTTATAACCTACAGCTCTTTTGAATACTTTAATATTGTCCTTTCCATCTAGGCAACTGTTCTATGAATAAATCCAAAGGCCAGGGCATTCCCCCCCCCTTTAGGCCTCTTTCTCACACTATGACCTGTGGTCGGAATTCTTCCAATCTCGCAATTGTTGCTACCTTTTGTCATGCAGCATGTACGACTCTGTCCTTGTAAGCACGCCCATGCGACTCTTCTCTCCTTTTTCCTCTGGCTTTTATCCAATATCTAGGCCTCACTTTATGAACAAATACAGAACTATGACAAGTTGTCCCGCTGGGCATCTATTGGTGTATTGAAGTTCTTCGCTTGGTACTTTGTCGAACTTACAACTATTGCTATATTTTGTTTCATAGCCTCGATTATCTATCCTTGTGGCATTACTGCATCTAGATAGGTCATACTATACCATATTATTTACTTCAGTTTATTATTACTGAGGTCTGTTACCCAACTCCAGGTTACTCTCTCCCTGTTTATCCTATATGTATAAATCTAAGTCTTTTAATGCTTCAGCATTCTGTTCACCTTAAGAGTGACAGCCTAATCTTATCTCATACTTGGGAACTTTTATCCATATATTATTGATTCACCTTAATTTCGATCTATAATCTACATTTGATAACTTGAAATCTCTTACGTAATACCTTATCACTAGGGCTCACGTATCATCTGGGAACATCTGAAGTTATTCACCTAATCCACCTAGGGACGATACTATACTTTAATAACCATGTTTCATAGCATCTCAATATGATTCATCTTATGGGGGGTATTCTTATCCCGTGCAATTCATGAAGTCCCTTTTCTTTTAATCATGACTCAATCGAAGGCCTAAATGTCATCCTCTTATCATTTATCACAATTACACTCTTATTCTACTACCAAGGCAGCATTCCATCTCTTCTAAATGCTCCTAGTCTTAAACTCCTCTGAGTTCATTCAGGCTATACTGAGCTTTCTATAATTTACAGAAACCATTAGCTCTATTGATTTGATGGGCTTAATCCCGAGGCCTTACTTATTCTCGTCACCTTCTCACTCATATTTTTCTTATCCTTACTCTTATCTGCCTAAAACCTTGTCACTCTATTATACTTTCGCTTGCAACCTACACATGTCTATTTAAATTACTCGCAACCTTCCTTTAACTTGCTAGCACCCTAGATTTTCTTATGTTATTCTATAACCTCAAGCAAGACATCACGTCACCTCTAACTCTTCTTTACTCTCATAACTAGACCTCTCGGTACCTGGAAACTATAGGTTGGAAGATATGCTACTGACAACACCACTATAATTTTTGGATACTGAATCATGGTGCTTCTATCCCTCTATCTGATGTCTAGACTATCCACAACCTTATGTACTTGAGTATCTTGTACCTTCTTCAACTTTACCTTGCAAATCCTTAAATCTCGGATTGTATCTTCTATCGCTCTTGCTTTAGCTTCTATCTCTATCAGCGCTCTACTTTTGTTTCCTTTTCTCAAGTGCTAAGGCGAATGCCTGAATACGTGCAATGTCCACACCCGCTACATAGATACGGCCATACACTCATTTACTAAGTGAGGACCAAGTCCCGCTACATACTTGTGTACCTTGTCCTCCATGTCTGATACAACTGCAGGAGCAAACCTCGCCAAAGAATTAAAGTAGAGGTTGTATTCTACAACACTCATACCCCCATGTCTCAATGTCAAGAGCTGATTCAATCGTTCTCTACCTATCTCTGTAGGTAAGTAATGGCGGAGGAATGCCTCTGTGAACTCTCGCCATGTAGTTGGAGCAACATTTGCTCCCCTAGACATCTCACAAGTGGTATACCAACCTGCTGATATGTCCTGTAATCTATGTGATGCCAATTCAACTGACTCTCTATCTATGGTATGTATAACTCTGAGGGCTCTGGCTGCTTTGTCTAGAAAATGCTGGGGATCCTCTGCTATATTATATCCTGTGAAAACTGGAGGCTCTAATCTGAGAAAATGACGAATCCTAGAACCTATATCATCTCCCTAAGGACCTGTATGCTGCCGTCTGGCCTGAGTAGCTGCAATGCTAGTCAACAATCCAACAGCCTCCCTCATGTCATTGTGTTGAGGTGCTAGAGGTGCGGTAGATGGAGCACCCCTAACCTTTCCCTGAACAGACAGAGTCTGTGAAGCTCCGGATGGAACCTCATGTATGGACTCCTCTGGCTTATCTAACTCAGGGGGTACTCTGCTAGTACCCTGGACAGCAATAGCTTTCCCCTTATAGGTAGCTGTGAGTCTCTTCAGTGGCATCAATACATATAAAACGTTTCTTTAGAAGGCTGAATTCTTATAACATAACTCTATCACACGATCTATAGAAGAAGGAAGGACAACCATCCTATAATGCCATGTAGCCTCCTATTTATAAGTGTGGCGGCAACACACACATAAACAAGACTCTACTAGACATGACATGTAGACACCCTAGGACTGATCTGCTCTAATACCATATTTGTCACGACCCATCCTAGGGCCGCGACGGATAACCGACACTAAGTGTCGATCATCACTAAACTTGCTGATAATCTACTAATCATGAATATAAATGGATAAACTCAACATGTGTAAGTGTAACTGATAAGAACTGTACAATTTGGAATGCTGAAAAGGCTAACACAAGCTGACATATAAAAACATACTAACTGCACATATGCATATCTACAAGCCTCTAGGAGTGCTGAACTGAAAGAGTATTGGACGGAACAGGGCCCTAGTATACCCAAACTAGCTAACTATACACATACCAAAATATAAATAACTCCGAGAGTAAATGAAGTGACTCCAACTACTGATGGATGGCCTACTGATGTGGCTCAAATGCTGATCTATCTGTACCAGCGCGGCATGAAACATAACACCCCGGAAGGGACGTGAGTACGATATGTACAAAGTATGTAGGGTGGAAAGCATATGTAAAGCATACTAAAGTATGATTGTAAGATGGAAATCTGAATATAAGCTGAAAGATAAATAAGAGTCTGATTTATGTCAAAATGATCCTTAGAGACGAAGGCTACAACTTTATATATCAAGATAATCCTCAATTGACCTTGTGGGTTCCAAAGGGAGCTGCTTGCGTCGTATCGCAAAAATGCAAATTTCTCTCCACTCTGATGTCGTATGGATAGACGGTTTAATGCGTTCGAAACTAGACTCGTAGATCTTTAATTTTATGGGTGGATCACCCTATAATTTTAATTTAATTGAGAGAAAAGCTCTATAACATTAGACCTAAAATTGAAATAAAATTATGAACGTAACTTGCGATAACTTTTGTCGACTTTTGTTTCCTAACTTGTTTAACTTCAAAACATAACACACAAATATAAAATGACTAACATACCTCATAATATCACCTCCTTATCATGTAATCACCCCAATATCACCCCAAAAGTATGGGTTATAACATTCCCAACTCGATGTTTCGATGAAACTTATTTTCTTCGATTCGTTTAACTTCTAAACCTTCCAACCCTCTTGGTACTTGCAGTTCATGGTCTTAAATATTTGTAACCTTTAAGGTAACATGATTAAATTACTTTATTTACTTTCAAATATGATCTCATTTTTGAGCTTACATCAATTGACTTACGATGTACATTTTCATATGAAAACATGGGATGTAATAGTTTTGGTGGTCCCTCTGGGTCCGGATGGTGATTTTGAACTTGGGTGTATGCCTGAATTTGCATTTGGATGTTTTTAGAAGGTTTCGGCACGATTTGGCGAAAGTTGAAAATTTGAAGGTTTGGAATATTCGTAAGTTTGACGAGAGTTGACTTTGATGATATCAGGCTCAAATTGGTGTTCCAGAAGTTGGAATAGGTTCTTTATGTCAATGAGAACTTGTGTGCAAAATTTGAGGTCATTCCGGGTTGATTTGATATGATTCAACATGAGTTTTGGAAGTTGAAAGTTCATTAAGTTTGATTCGAGGTGCGATTCATGATTTTGATGTTGTTATGCATTAGTTGAGGCCTCGAGTAGGTCTGTGTTATGTTATGGGACTTGTTGGTATGTTCGAACGAGGTCCCGAGGGGCTTGGGTGAGTTACGCACGTGGTTCAGATTATTTTCATCTCTTGTTACATTGTTGAAGAAGGCCTGGTGCTGGTGTTTCTGCATCTGTGAAAGTTTGGATGCAAATGCGGACAGAATATTGCAAAAGCAAAGGTGGCCTGTAGTTGAGAAAATGCAGGTGCGGGGAGCTAGGCCGCATCTGCGAAAGCGCATAAATGGTGAATTGGGGTGTATAAGCGAGCATTGACGTAGGAGCGGATAATGGCTCGCCCCTGTGATGTCGCAGAAGCGGAAATATTTCCGCATGTGCGAGAGGTTAGATTTTAGTGATTTTCTACAAAAGTAGAGTTTCGTCGCAAAAGTGACGCCACAGAAGCGGCAGGTGGTCCGCGAAAGCAAAATATTTGGGCAGAAGCTTATAAATTCAAGGGTTTGTTCATTTTATCACATTTTGTGTTGGGGAGTTCGGATTTGGGCGATTTTGGAGGCGATTTTCACCACACGGATTGGGGTAAGTGTTTTCTACTCAGTTTTGATTGTATTTCATGAATCTATCTTCAATTATGGGATTTGGATTAAGAATTTTCAAGAGAAATTGGGGGTTATCGAAATTCGGAGTCGGATTTGAGTGAAATTAGTATGGTTGGACTCGTAATGCAATGGGTTATCGGATTTTGTGAGTTTTATCGGGTTCTGAGGTAGGGGCTTGGGTTTGGCGTTTTGGTTGACTTTGAGTAAATGAGTAAAGATTCGACCTTTATCATTTGGGATTATTTCCTTATGCATTATTTGATGTGTTTGAGTTGCTTTTGGCTAGTTTTGACCGTTCAGAGGTTAATACACACAGGGTGGCATTTTTAAAGTGTTGTTTGGTTTGCTCGGTATGGGATTTGGCTTGTTCGAGGTAAGTAACATTTCTAAACTTAGAATTGAGGTTAATTATCCCTGGGAACCATGTTATTTGTGATGTGTTGAGGTGACACACATGTTAGGTGATGGGCGTGTGGGCGAGCACCGGGATAATCATGAATCAAGTTGACTATTAGACTAAGACTGGACTGTTTTGCAGTTATATTTTGTTCTATACGTGTAATTCCTACTTGTTAGAATAATTGAGCTGTGATTCATGTTAAAAATCATGTTTAGGCTATGTGCTTATTCGGTTGAGACCTACTGAGGCTATTTATGTTGTTTTGAATTATCTAATTTAACTGTAACTATACACTCAGTCATGGTTCTTCCTTTGCATATCATTTCTCAGTCTTTGTTCATCATTCATTGTTACATCGCATAATATCATTGTATTTCCATATGTGGAGTTGTTGGGCAGTGGTATGAGATTGTGAGCCATTGAGACTTGAGAAGTTGATGACTGAGGTAGGCCTTAGAGCTCTGCTGAGAGTTTTATTGTGGATAGGGCTGCACGCCGCCACTTCAGAGTCTAACGTACCAGCATTGGGCGCATGCACGATGATATATACACATGCTTTGGTGAGGGGCTTATGAGCCAAGCACCCGTACGGTGTTGAGTGATTGTGTGTGTGTAATGAAGTGGGCAATTGAGACAGACATCTTGAGTATGTTGAGAGTGAGAGTACCTAAGGATAGGGGTGGCAAACGGGCGGGTCGGTTCGGATATGAGCGGGACGAAAATGGGTAATTCAGTAAATGGAAAAATTATCCGACCCGGCCCATATTTATTACGGATAAAAAATGGGTTACCCAACGGATAATATGGATATCCATATTATCTATGGCTTCTTCAATATGATCACTTTTAGGAGAATTCCTAGTCTCCTAAACTTGAGGAACATCCAATTTGAAGTATTATAAATGTAAAAG
Organism: Nicotiana tabacum; assembly: GCF_000715075.1. NCBI lineage: Eukaryota > Viridiplantae > Streptophyta > Magnoliopsida > Solanales > Solanaceae > Nicotiana > Nicotiana tabacum. The sequence continues at coordinate 51,844,269 of NC_134100.1, forward strand.
TTAAATCCATTGGTTATCCATTTTCTAAATGGATAATATGGGTGGATAACTATTTTTTATCCATTTTGCCACCTCTACCTGGGGATATCACCGTGAAATCATTCATATGAAATACATACTTGGCATGTAGGCATAGAGATGCATTTTTCTCATGCTAGACGATAATGTGACACTCATGATTTGGCATGTATATTTGACATGTAAGCATCGAGATGTATGCTCCTCATGCTAGGCGGTATATGATAATTAATGACTTGACATGCATATTGACATGTAGGCATAGTGATGTACTTTCCTCATGCTAATTGATAAACGAAAAGTCTTATCTGATGTTGTAAATTGGAAAACACAGTTCTTTTGATAAACACATGTTTAATTGATTTCTTTGGTAAGACTTAGACTTGGACTATTATACTTGAAAGGCATGTTTACTTCTCCGTATCTATGAATGAGCTGATTATTTCATCCCTTGAGTTATATACTTTTACTATCTTCACTATACTGTTATGAATTGTTATTGGTTATTGGTGATGGGAAATCACCTTCTTCCAAGCTCATCACTGCTTTTAACCTAAGGTTAGGTTTGTTACTTATTGAGTACATGGAGTCGGTTGTACTCATACTACACTTCTACACCTTACGTGCAGATTTTGGAGCTAATGTTATTGTGTACGGTGGGAGCTGGCATTAAAGATGTACCTGTGGTCCAGTTATTGGTGCCTCTTGTTCTTGGTAGCTTTAGATTTGTAAATTTGTTTATGTATATTTTGAACAGATGATGTATTTATTTCGTACCAGCTTTGTAAATTCTAAGTCTTAGAAGCTCGTGATTTGTACTACCAATCCTTGGGATTTTGTATAGAAAGCTCAGTTATTTTATTTATTGATTCTTATTATTCTATTCGAGTTGTGTTGTCTATCATTTGGCTAACCTAGCGGGTTGGGTTAGGTGCCATCAAAACTAGTTTGATTTTGGGTCATGACAAGTTGATATCAAAGATCTAGGTTCATAGGTTCTACGAGTAATGAGCAAATATCTAGTAGAATCTTGCGGATCGGTATGATGACGTCCATACCTATCTTCGAGAGGCTACAAGGCATCTAGGATAAATTTTCCATCTTTCTTTCCTTATCGTGCAACATTGATTCAGCTTAAAGTGTATCTCTTTGAATTCCTTCCACTCACCCGTATGATATGTAAGCACCCGGTATCAGATGTGCATCGATGACTTGTGATTCCTTGGATGAGGTGTGAGATGTGTTTTCTATGTTATGAAGATAGGCCAATCAGGATGACTTGAGGCTAGGTTTTAACCGTATCTTGGGCTCGGTGGTTTCAGTTATGTGAGTATGTGTTGTTAGACTTATATGTCTGGTAGTGTCCCTAGGAGTGGGATTTATGGCTCGGTGAGTGGTTGGATGGCTATATAATATGTATGATGTGGCTGCGGGATGTGTTGAGATGGCTTGGATGTGACGAGAAGAGTTTGCTTCGGATGTGAAAAGGACTATTGAGTGCTTGATTTCTATCTTGAGGTGTCGTAAAATCTCGAGTTATGAGCGTGTTAAGGGATCTTTCATGTTTTTCATTTGTGGGATGAAGTAGATTCTAATGTCTAGTTGACGAGTTCAGACTCGGGAAGATTTAGTGATCGTATAGTGGTTGTGGCCATGAAAGGGCATAGAGAGGTGCTAGTTTAAGGCTAAGCTTGTGAGCCATATCCTGCGGGATGTTCCGAGGTTGTGTGATTCTTATGATGATTTTGTGGAGAGTTTCTTCCTACTGGTGGATTACAGGTATTGTAATTTGAGTTGAAGCGCTTGGGAAAATTGGTTTGACTGCCACAAGGATGGATGTAAGCTTAGTAGATGATTTGAGGTATTTTATGATTTGTGTTACATGCGCTTATGAAGGATTTAAATGAATTTCAGTATGGGATTATGGCAGTAAAAGATTATAGGTAATGTGAGTTATCGGATGTTTTGTTCTATGACTTTGAGCCAAGTGGGGGAGTCGGTTATCGATGATCAGGTTGTATGGTTATGTGTTGTATTGGTTTCGTTCTGATGCATACTTGTGGATCTGTTATGACTTGAAGAGCTTGATTTTGGGGATGATTCGAGAAAGAAAATTTCTCGATGCATGATGTATTATACTTTTGAACATAATGGAAACCTTGGAATGATTTGGGACACCAATTGTGGCGAATGTAAGGTACTAAGAAAAAGGGACTCGCTCGGTTGCTTAGAGATATGGGTTACTTCTTTGGATGTAGGTGTGCTAAAGGATCACGGGTGGTTTGTCTCTTTTGAGCAGTGCAAGTGAGATTGGAGTAGAATAGATGACTTTCGTGAAGCTTCTAATGGGTTCAAGATTAATATGTGGTAATTGTGAAATTTCCGGATTTGTATATGGCTAAGATCTGAGATTTACATTGGATGGTGCCGGGACTTGCGGTATTTCTGTATCACTATGTATTCTACATTTCAGCATTTAGGAGGTTAAAGAAACATCGTTAGATTCACATAAGGTCTCTTCGCTGTTGGCATCTCGGTTGCGATATTTTGGGCACCTAAGAGGGCATACAATGGCTCATGGGCTTTAGGACGATGTGTTTTCATGCTAGGATCTCCGATGGTGAGCTTTGGGGAAGGATTGTGGTGTGCTGGCAAAAAGAAGTGTAACTTGAAGGCAATTCGGATGGAACTCAAAAAAATAGGTCAGTTTGGTAGTATGTTGAATCAGTATGGTAATGGATATGATCGGTTCTTTTGGTTCTTATTATATGGTGAGGCTTTACCGGTATTTTGAGGCAATACTCTTGGGCTTGGCGACCTGCCTGACTTGGTTGGTTTAGAGGGATTCAGTTTTGATGGCTCGGTTATGTGCAAATGGGATTCGTAGAGTCCTCGATGATTTCTACCACGGCTTGGGATGGATATTTTCTATAGGCATGGGGAGTTCGTTATGCGTTGTGATTTTCTCCTAAATAGGATCGGGTGGAAGGTTTCTAGGAAATTGAGTATGTAATCTTCTTATGACTCATGGTTGATAATGGGGTTCTCATATTTTCATATGCTGTCATGATAGATGCGGTGCGTCTTGTGAGATTAGGATTTGCATAACAAGGTCGTGGTTCAGTTTTGAAGGGAAGGTCATGAATTTAGGAAGCATAGACGGTCTCAAATTTTTAGATGAATGCTATTAATACTTGGTATTACCTTAGAAGAGTGTGCATTTCGGAAGGCGCACCGTGTTCTGACTTCGGATGCTTTATTGGTACTGCGGTACTTGCCTGGTTGATCGACGGCTGATATTCAGATTTTGCTATATGTCGCAGGAAAATTATAGAAGTATTTCTTATGGGATAATTGTGTATGAGAGATGTGTTAATCACTCAAGTGGTGTAGTTGGGATCGGCTATGGTGATTCATGTGTTCTATAGATTTAGAGATTGAGAGTTCTCAGAAGCAAATTGTTTCGTGGTTGCGGACTGTGAAGATGTGGCTAAAGTTAGCCAGATGGTAGTATGTGTCATGGATAGGTCATTGTGGATTTTTTGAGGGTTATTTCCATTTGGGGATAACCGGAGTTGATTTAGGGGCTCATTGGTAGGCCTAATGAGGATGTGTATTCTACACCAGGTCATATTTGTTGACTCTGCACTGCTAATATGTTCTATGTGTTACTCTTCTATGATACAATGGGTTGTGATATGTTGGTTATTTGCACGCTAGATGCCTTCTGTTTGGGCCTTGCGGCAAAATTCGAGCGAGATGGTTACTGAGGTACTGAATGGTTGATTGCACCTTGGTTATGGTCTTTCCTATTGGTGGTATATTGTGCTATCTGTTTCTCATGGTTATGGTCATGCACTTCGTGTGGTTGTTTTGACTTGCGTATGGTTGTTGATGTTGAGCATTGTGGCTTGAGGTATTTTATATGCACCGGTGTTTGGATGGGGTCACGATTTGTAACGGAGTTATGTTGAGATACGATCTTTTGTGTTAGATTCATGTGTACGGGTTCTACGCTGTGTGATGGGTTCATAGCATTGTGTTGTGGTGGTACCTGTTGAGCCTGCGAAATGGATCTCTCATTTGATTCACTTTCCACTTTTGGGTGCAATTGAGTTGTTACTTATCGGTGCACGGATTGCACAGTCAGTGGCTTAGGTAGTATTGGTATGACATGTCAGTAGAATAGCTGTGTTTGATGAGATGAGGTCATTGGACTTAGAAAGGGTGCTATCGGATTTAACTACAGTATGTTTGGAAGAATAATAACGGAAGTCAGCTTAGAATTTGGCTTTTGTTCTTGTCGTACGAGAGAGAGCTCCATGACTTGCAATTTACATGTTAAGAATCTACCCAAAATCTGCATATTAAACTCACATTACGTAGGAATTACTTACCTCATGATGATAGACAAAAAACCCCTCTCCAAGAGCTCCAAAGTCGACCTCTCTAAGTGAAAAATGGGGGAAAATAGCCTAAGTCCGCATTAAATGAACCTCACTACCTCCAGCGATTCCGCACCTGCGGCAGCTTCGCCGCTTCTGTGGGCAGTTGTCCGCTTCTGCGGAACACGCACAACCCAGCACTGGGCGCACCTGTAGAAAAACACCGCACCTGCGATCCTGCTTCTGCAGCTCGCCTCGCGTACCTGCGACCTTGCCATGCTGCCTCCCTCCGTGCCTACGATTCCCTCATCGCAAAAGAAGGTCCGCTTCTGCGGAAGAAGCTCCGCTCCTGCGGACACTGGCCATTCCACTCTTAGTCGCTCCTGCGCTCGTTGGCTCCCACCTACGAGCTCGTACATGCGGCTAGCTCCTCGCAGGTGCGAATGCACCAGAACTGTTGTTGCTTCAGCCATGGTTCCAAGTTCAACCATGTTCCGCACATCGTCCGAATAGCACCCGAGGCCCCCGGGGCCTCGTCCAAATATACCAACAAGTTTGAAATCATAAAACAGACTGGCTCAAATCCTTGGAACACGTAAAACAACATCAAAACTAAGGATTACACCCCAAACCAAATCAAATCAACTTATGAACTTCAAGTTCTTCTAACTTACTCCGAACACGCCGAATCATACTTAAACTACCCAGAACGACACCAAATTTTGCGTACAAGTCACAAATCACCATACGGAACTATTCCCAGGCTCGCAATTCCAATCGGATCTCGATAACACCAAAACCTACTTCAAACCAAATTTAAAGAACTTGAAAACCTTAAGTGTGCCTACTTTCAATATTAAGCGTCGGAACGCTCCCGGGTCATCTGAAACCCAATTCGAACACACGCCCAAGTCCAAAATCATCATACAAACCTATTCAGACCGTTAAATCCCGGTTCCGAGGTCGTTTGCTCAAAATGTTGACTTAAGTCAAACTTAACCATTTTAAGCCACTATTAAGGAACTAAGTGTTCCGATTTCAGCCTGAACCCTTCCAAACCCGAACTAACCATCCCCGCGGGTCATAAAATAGTAAAAGCACATATGAGGAGTCTTATTTAGGAAAACGGGGATCTAGAAAGCAAAACGACCGGTCGGGTAGTTGCACTTTTCAAAATATTATTTTGTATTATTATCCAATTTATAGAGTTCATACAAATATTTTTATAATTTTTAAAGCTTTTAAATTTGATTTCTTGCATTTTTAATTGTTAAATATTTATTAGTTGTCCAAATTAATTATTTATACCCACATGTATATTGTATAATATTTTACTTCATTTTATATAATTATATTTATATTTTTATACTATTTATATATTATTTGCAATAGTAGCCTATACTCTACAAATAATTGCATTTACCCTATTATTTAGGTCATAATAGCATTTTTACATTATTATAATCCTAAGCTAATATTTTTAAGTGTTTAATTTTATAAATGATATTTTTATTATTTATGAGCCGTTTTAATAATTTGTTTTTTATTAATTTTAGGTGTTTCAAAATCTGGCCCAAATAAAGGCCAAATTTCGGACCAAAGAAGGTCCAAAATGCGAGGCCCAAACCGTACAACCTAGCTCCCTCCTATCCAGTCCATGACCCATTACACCCGACCTAGCCTATTTAAAATCCTAGTTGTCAATCTTAAATGATCAACGGATCACAACATTTCCTCCTTTCTCCTTATATCCTCTTAGCCCAAAACCCTAGTCCATTTTTCACCCCACAGCCACCCTCAAACGTTCCCTCCTCGTCTCTGAAAAAACCCTAGCCGACGTTCATACGCAGTTTTCTTAACATGTACTCATCTTACTCGCCCAGTTATGGTAATTTTTATTACCAATCTATCTATGACAAGCGTGAATTTTCTAAAATCAGGCGAACACAATTATGACCTTAGGGATTTGAATGTGATTTTGGCTTTTTACATCAGAGAAGGAAGAATATCTTCTCGATTTGGCATGTCTCCGACGATTTATTTGTGATTGGGGTTCCTTGTGCGATTTGCCCTAAATCCGATTTGAAATCGGTCTGCATGAGTCTTCTCCCTTATTCTGTGTAATTGATTCTTTTCCTTATTTGTTTACATGTTATCGATTTCTATATAAACTCGTCCCCTCTTCCCTAGAGGCAGACCTAAGGAATTCGTACTCTCACACTCACATCTCGCATATATTCTGTGTTTTGTGCTCTCTTGGTTCTATTTGCTTTATTGTTGTCACGACCCCAATTTTTATCCGTAGGATGTCGTGATGGCACCTAGTATCTACGACTAGGTAAGCCTAACATGCATAGAGAAATAACGGAAATACTACTAAAACATCAAATAAAACCTTCAAACTATCCCTTTTGATCAACAGTTAATGTTGGAATTGCAACATGGGTTCGCAATTATAAACCCACACATTTGCGAAGAAGTCATCGCAAATGCAGCCTCTGACCAGTCTACAAGGACTTCGCAATTGCGAGAAATGGGTTTGCAAACTGCGAACCCTGTCCCTTCGCAAAAGCGACAAATTAGTCACAAATGCAAGCTACCCAAAATCCTAAGTCACTTCACAATTGCGAGCCAGGTATCGCAATTGCGATACCTGAGGCCCCCCTGCTTAGCTCGCAATTGCGAACATAGTGTTTGCAAATACGATACCTGAAGCATCAGCACACCAGATTTTGCATTTCAGTCCAAAACACTCTGATACAAGTCTGAAACTCATCCGAGCCCGGGGGCTCCAAACCAAACATCCACACAAGTTTAAAAAAATTATAACGAACTTGCTCACGCGATCAAAACACAAAATAACAGCTAAAACTACAAATTGAACACTAAAACGCATGAATTTCAAAGTAAATTTTCAAGAACTTCTAGAATTGCAACTAGGCGTCCGAATCCTATTAAATCAACTCCAAATGATACCAAATTTTGCAGACAAATTCTAAATAGCATAACGAACCTGTTCCAAGTCCCAAAATAAAATTCAAAGCTCGATAGCAAAAAGTCAACCTACAATCAAATTTTCAACTTCAAATTGCCAAATTTCGGCAAAACAACATAAATCAATCTACGGACTTCCGAATTCAACTCCGAGCATACGCCCAAGTCCAAAATCACAATACGAAGCTATCAGAGCCATCAAAATACTGTTCCGGGGTCATTTTCACAAAAGTCAAAGTTTGGTCAACATTTCTAATTTAAGCTTCTAAGTCAAGAACCGAAGGATCCGAATCAATCCAAAAGCTTCCCAGAATGAAACTAACCAACCACGCACGTCATAAAATCATAAACTCACATGTGTAAAGCATCAAAAGGGGAAATGGGGCACAATTACACAAAATGACCGGTTGGGTCGTTACATTCTCCCCCTCTTAAAACAAACGCTCGTCCTCAAACATGCATAAGGACATACATGAAGTGGTGAATAGATAAGGATAACAACTCTGCATGCCATCCTCAGTCTCCCAGGTCGCCTCCTCGAATGGTTGACCCCTCCATTGAACCTTCACTGAAGCAATGTTCTTTGATCTCAACTTCCGGACCTGTCTGCCCAAGATAGCCACCGGCTCCTCAATATAAGTCAAATCCTTGTCCAATTGGACTGAGCTGAAGTATAAAACATTAGACGGGTCACTATAATACTTTCGGAGCATAGAAACATGGAACATTGGATGAACCGCAGATAAACTAGGTGGCAATGCAAGCTTGTAGGCCACCTCAAAATCCTCTCAAGGATCTCAAAGGGTCCGATATACCTAGGGCTCAACTTGCCCTTCTTTCTGAACCTCATCACACCCTTCATGGGTGAAACTCGGAGCAAAACTCGCTCTCCAACCATGAAAGTAACATCACGAACCTTTCGATTCGCATAACTCTTCTATCTAGATTGGGCTATACAAAGCCGATCTGGGATCAACTTGACCTTCTTCAAGGCATATCGAACCAAATCTGTGCCTAATAGCTTAGCCTCCCCCAGCTCAAACCAACCAACTGGAGAATGACACCGTCTTCCATATAGGGCCTCATAAGGAACCATCTAAATACTCGATCGATAGTTGTTGCTGTAGGCAAACTCCGCAAGTGGCAAGAACTGCTCCCAAGAACCACCGAAATCCATAACGTAAGCATGAAGCATATCCTCCAATATTTGAATAGTGCGCTCGAACTATCCGTCTGTCTGAGGGTGAAATGTTGTACTTAACTCAACCCGTGTGCCTAACTCACGCTTTACAACTCTCCAGAAATGCGATGTGAACTGCGTACCCCGGTCAGAGATGATGGATACCGGCACGCCATGAAGGCAGATAATCTTGCGAATATAGATCTAAGCCGGTTGCTATGGGGAATAGGTAGTCACTACCGAAATGAAATGAGCCGACTAGGTCAACATGTCCACAATTACCCATACTGCATCGAATTTCTTCTGAGTCCATGGGAACCCAACAACAAAGTCCATGGTGACATGCTCCTATTTCGACTCGGGAATCTCAAGTCACTGAAGCAAACCGCTCGGCCTCTGATGCTCATACTTCACCTGCTGACAATTTAGGCACCGAGCTACATACTCCACTATGTCCTTCTTCATTCTCCTCCACTAATAGTGTTGCCTTAAATCCTGATACATCTTAGCGGCACCCGGATGATTGGAGTACCGCGAACTTTGGAACTCTTGCAGAATCAACTCACGCAACTAATCCATATTGGGCACACATAGCCGGCCCTGCATCCGCAACACACAGTCATCACCAATAGAAACCTCCTTAGCATCTTCATGTTGTACCATATCCTTAAGGACAAGAAAATGTGGGTTGTCATACTGACACTCTCTGATGCGATCATATAGAGAAGAGCGAGAAACCACACAAGCAAGAACTCGACTGGGCTCCGAAACATCCAATCTAACAAACTGGTTGGCCAAGGCTTGAACATCCAATGCTAATGGCCTCTCTGTTGCTGGTAGATATGCCAAACTACCCAAACTCTCCGCCTTTCGACTCAAGGCATCGACCACCACATTGACCTTTCTGGGATGATATAGAATGGTGATATCATAGTCTTTAAGCAACTCTAACCATCTCCATTGCTGCAAGTTAAGATCTTTATGTTTGAGATGTTGTAGACTCCGGTGGTCGGTATAGACCTCACAAGGGACACCGTACAAATAGTGCCGCCAAATCTTCAAGGCATGGACAATAGCTGCCAATTCCAAATGGTGGACTGGATAATTCTTCTCATGGGTCTTCAACTACCGAGACGCGTAGGCAATTACCTTACCGCCTTGCATCAACACCGCGCCAAGGCCAAAACGTGACGCATCATAATAAACAGTATAAGACCCCAAACCTATAGGCAACACCAACACCGGGGCTATAGTCAAAGCAGTATTGAACTTTTGAAAGCTCGCCTCACACTCCTCGGACCATCTGATAGGAGCACCCTTCTGGGTCAATTTGGTTATGGGTGCAGCAATAAATGAGAAACCCTCTACGAAATAGCGATAATACCCGACCAGACTAAGGAAACTCTGAATCTCAGTAGCTGAATATGGTCTGGTCCAACTCTGAACTGCTTCAATCTTCTTCGAATCTACCTTGATCCCCTCACCCGATACCACATGACCCAAAAACGCCACTGAATCAAGCCAGAATTCACACTTTGAGAATTTTGCATACAACTTCTTCTCTCTCAAGGTCTAAAGCACGATACTCAGGTGCTGCTCATGATCTTCCCGGTTGCGGGAGTACACCAAGATGTCGTCAATAAACACAATGATGAATTAATTAAGATATGGTTGGAATACACTATTCATCAGGTGCATAAATGTTGTTAGGGGGTTGGTCAGCCCAAATGACATCACTGGGAACTCGTAGTGACCATACCGAGTCCTAAAGGTAGTCTTCGGAATATCTGGATCCCGAATCTTCAACTGATGATAACCTGACCGCAAATCAATTTTTGAGAACACTTTGGCACCATGTAGCTGATCAAATAAGTCATCAATGTGCGGTAACGGATACTTGTTCTTCACTATAACCTTGTTCAGTTGTCGATAATCAATACACATATGCATAGAACCATCCTTTATCTTCACAAACAAGACTGGAGCACCCCAAGGCAACACACTGGGCTGAATGAAACCCTTATCAAGAAACTCTTGCAACTGCTCCTTTAACTCTTTCAGCTCCTCTAGGGCCATACGATATGGTGGAATAGAAATGGGTTGAGTTCCCGGCAACAAGTCAATACCAAAGTCAATATCCCTATCGGGTGGCAATGCCCGGAAGATCCGCTGGAAATACATCAGGGAAGTCTCTTACTACCGGAACTGACTCAACGGTAGGAGTATTAGTACTGACACCTCTCACAAAGGCTAGATAAGCATCACACCCTTTCTCAACTATCTGCTGAGCCTTTAGAAATGACATAACCCTGCTAGGAACATGATCCAATGCACCACTCCACGCTAACCGTGGCAAACCTAGCATAGCCAATGTCACAGTCTTGGCGTGACAATCTAGAATAGCATGATGGAGTGACAACCAGTCCATGCCCAAGATAACATCAAAGTCTACCATGCTAAGCAATAATAGATCAACTCTGGTCTCAAAACCAACAATAACAACTAAATACGACTGATACACATGGTCCACAATAATAGAATCTACCACAGGCGTGGACACATAAGTAGGAGAACTCAAAGAATAGTGAGATATATCCAAATACGGAGCAAAGTAAGCTGACACATATGAATAAATGGATCCCGAATCAAATAATACTGATGCATCTCTATGAAAAACCCGAACCATACTTGTAATGACTGTGTCTGAAGCAACTGCCTCAGTCCTACCCAAAAAAGCATAGAATCTAGCCTGGCATCCCCCTATTGGGTGACCTCTACCTACCCGTCCCCCACCCCTAGCTAACTGTGGGGGTGGAGCGGCAACTGGGGCAGCAACCATGGATTGAGAAGTCTGTGGACCTAACTGGATCCGTGGAGCCTAAGAAGATTATGGAGGTGCACCCCTCCTGAGTCTGGGGCAGTCTCTAACCATATGACGAGTATCACCACACTCAAAGCAAGGTCTCAGTGGGCATGGATGCTAGGACTGGCTCGGGCCTGGTCGACTGGACTGACCGCTGAAAGCACCCCATGTAGAAGGTGCACTAGAAATGGGCTGAGCAAATTGTGCAACCTGAGACCTCGAAACAACCAAAGCACCACTAGAAGCTGGAAATGCTAAATAAACAGGACGGCTCACATAGCCTCTACTATGATGGGTTGTAGCTGCAGCATGGCCACCACTAAATCTTCCCGTACCTCGATGCCTCTTGCCCTCCCTGTCCTCTCTCTCACGGCCCTGCATACCCTCCAACCTCCGTTCAATCTCTACCACCTGATGATATGGGGTATCTATCTCCAACTCTAGAGCCATGCTGAATCTAATACCATAGTTGAGCCCCTTGATGAATCGACGGACTCGTCTCTGACTGTAGAAACCAAGGCAGGTGCATGTCTAGACAAGTCACTGAATCAGACAGCATATTCTGACACTGTCATAGTACCTTGGCACAACTCTGAAAACCGAGTCCATGTAAGTGAAGCTACATTGGCTGGGCTACCCTCCTCATACACTCGCCACCACTGATACGCTGCTCCTAACAACTGGAATGTAGTAAAAGCAACCCTACTAGTCTCCATAATATCCATGATGCGGAGAATACGATGGCACTCCTCTAGAAAACCATGTGCATCCTCTGAAGCCAAACCACTGAAAGTAGGAGGGTGATACTTCTTGAACCTCTCAAGTGTCACGCCCCTCCTTAGATGTTATTCCCCTAACCTCGGGCTGAACCGAAACAACATGTTGTACTGGTATAACCTCTGGGACCTGATCAACATGGACCCGCTGCTCTGGGGTACGGGCCACAGGAGTCTAAGTTCATCCCCCATCCTGAGATATGGCTGGTGCAAGTGGAATCAAACCCGCCTGAGCTAAGGTACCGAACATGCTCAAGAACTATGTGAGGGTCTCCTAAAGTGCAGGGGCGGTAATAGGCACCTCAGGTGCCTGCCCCCCAACTGGAGCTACTGGTGGCTCCTCTGTCGCAGCTCGGGTAAGTGCTCTAGCTGCACCATGTGCCCCTTCTCGGCCTCTTCCCCAGCCCCATCCTCTCGCGGCACTAGTAGGGGGTGCGGGTGGCTGATTGTCGGGTCCAGCAGTGCGTGTCCTCACCATCTATGAGAGAATAGAAAGGCAAAGCTTAAGATTCCGAAGTCAACCAATTCGCACGATAAGGAATCAAAGAAGTGTAAGTTTTTCTAACAGTTCTATAGCCTCTCGAAGAAAAGTACAAACGTCTCTGTACCGATCTGCATGACTCTACTAAACCTGCTTATAACTCGTAACACCTATGAACCTAGAGCTCTAATACCAACTTGTCATGATCCCAATTTCCCTCCGTATGATGTCATGATGGCACCTAGTCTACGACTATGTAAGCGTAACATGCATAACTAGATAGCAGAAATACTACTAAAACTTCAAATAAAACCTTCAAACTATAATAATAACTTAACAATACAATAGCCAACATTCTCCCCAAAACCTGGTGGAATGGAGTCATAAGCTCTACAAGATAGTACTACTAAAATCGAACTACAATATTGTTTGAAAAAATAAAGAAATAGTGGAATGTCTAAAACAGAAGGGAACTCCGAGTCCTGCGGACATGGAGCATGTATACCTTGAAGTCTCCAAAAGCATCAAATCAAATCAACTCTAGCATTCGGTACGGGCAGACGTACCCGGATCTGCACAAAAAAGATGTGCAGAAGCGTAGTATGATTACACCACAACGGTACCCAGTAAGTATCAAGTCTAACCTCAATAGAGAAGTGACGAGGCTAGGTCAAGACACCTACTAGGATATAATAAACAGAATGAAAACATAATAACAAGAAGTAATGGAAGGTGAGGCAATATGTAATATGAAGCAAGTTAATAACATAGACTAACGAAAGGATTGTAAGCATTGAGTTAACATAAGGAAAGCAATCGAAAACAACCACAATGTTCATATATGGACAATAACTGAAACAAGAAAGTGAAACAAAACAACAAGAAGTGTTCCCACCAAATAACTCTTTACAACACGAGATAAAAAACAAGAATCACAACGAGGTACCGCCTCGTATTCACATTTCTCAATTTTAATACAATCTTTCTTTATACCGCCGCGTGAGCCTTACATTTAAATAGTTTAGAAAACAGTTTTCCCGAAATAGCTACACACACTTTAGCTCACCTTATTACGCCGCGTGGCTTCACATAATTCCCTTACAAGCAACACGTACATAAGTCCCACCTTATGCCGCCGCAAGCACATTAACCCTTAGCCTTATACTGCTGCATGCGCGTCAATATCAAATCACAATAACAACTCGCACCACAAGTGCCCATATGTCACAACTTGCCAACAATCAACAATATCAATGTTTCCACAATAATAGCCCATGGATCCACCACAACGTGTACAAGAATATCAATAATAACAATGAATGTAAAATTCTCAACAAGAAAGATTTCTCAACAATTAACAACTTCGCCTCAATATGATACAACTTTGACAACTTCAACACCAATAACTCAACAATGAGAAAGATAATGTGTAACCCCGAAACTAAATACAAATAACTCAATATGGAAGAGATAACATGACTTCAGATAAGAATAATAGCAAAGAAAGAGATAACTTGTAATAATGACATCAAATAATGATAATCAATGAAAGAGATGACATGTACAATGACTTCAAACAATGATAATCAATAATGAAAGAGACAACATGTAACAATAAAAGAGGAAACAAGTTCAACTAAAGCATAAGAACAAATTATCAAATAGGATGTAGAACAAGTGTTAACAAAGTCATTTAAGGCATGTAAGGATAGACTAGCACAAGTAAGAATAGATTGACTCTGAGAATTTAGAACATCATATGACAATTCAATTAAAGCATAGAAAGAGTCTAAGTAGACCATACCGGTCAATTACAACATACAACCCGTATACACACTCATCACCTTGCGTACACGGCTTTCACATAGTACGAATGACACAATCAATCCCAAATCCTAAGGGGTAGTTCTCCCACACAAAGTTAGGCAAGATACTTACCTCAACTAGGCCAATTCAACCCTCGAAAATAGCTTTTCCCCTAAACTTCGCCTCCACACGGCTCAAATCTAACCAAAATCAACTTAATATCATCAAATAATGCAAGGGAAATCAATTACAATAGATAAAGTTATGATCTTTACACTTTTCCCAAAAAGTCAACAAATATTAACTCGAGGCCCGCCCGGTCAAAACTCGGGTCCAATCATAGATTCCGACTACCCATGACCCCACGAGTTCATATATGTGATTAGTTTCAAAATCCAAGTCCAAATCGACTCTCAAAACTCAAATTCTTATTTTTCAAACACTTGAGAAAGTTTCACAAATGTTTACCTTGATTCACATGATTTTGATGTACATTTCTAAGATATATTGATGGAATATAGTTGGAAATAGATTAGAATCACTTACCCAAAGTTTGTAGATGTAAATCCCCTCTCCAAATCGCCTCCTATCGAGTCTAGGGTTCTAAAATAAGAGAATATGAGATGAAATCCTGACTTCCAACCCTTTTGATCAACTGTTGATGTCACAATTGCAACATGGGGTCACAATTGCGAACCCTCGCATTTGCGAAGAAGTCATCGCAAATGCAGCCTCTAACTACTCTACAGGGACTTTGCAATTGCGAGAAATGGGTTCGCAAATGCGAACCCTGTCCCTTCGCAAAAGCGACAAATTAGTCACAAATGCGAGCTAGCCAAAATCCTAAGACACTTCGCAATTGCGAGCTAGGTAGAGTAATTGTGATACTTGAGGCCCCCTGATAAGCTTGCAATTGCGTATTTGGTGTTCGCAAATGCGATACCTGAAGCATCAGCACACCTGATTCTGCATTTCAGTCCAAAACACTCCGATAAAAGTCTGAAACTCATCCGAGCCCTCGGGGCTCCAAAGCTCCAAAACAAATATCCACACAAGTCTAAAAATATCATACAAACTCTCTCTCGCGTGATCCAAACATAAAAATAACATCTAAAACTATGAATTGAACACTAAAATGCATGAATTTCAAAGAAAATATTCAAGAACTTCTAGAATTGCAACTAGGCGTCCGAATCCTATTAAATCAACTCCAAATGATACCAAATTTAGCAGACAAGTTCTAAATAGCATAACGGACCTATTCCAAGTCCCAAAATCAAATTCTGAGCTCGATATATAAAAGTCAACCAATGGTGAAACTTTTCAACTTCAAATTGCCGAATTTCGGCAAAATAACATAAATCAATCTACGGACTTCTGAATTCAACTATTGGCATACGCCCAAGTCCAAAATCACGATATGAAGCTATCGGAGCCATCATAATAACGTTCCAGGGTCATTTTTACAAAAGTCAAAGTTTGGTTAATATTTCTAATTTTAGCTTTTAAGTCAAGAATCAAAGGGTCTGAATCAACCCGAAAGCTTCCCGAAACGAAACTAACCAACCCCGCAAGTCATTAAATCATAAACTCATATGTGTGAAGCATCAGAATGGGAAATATGGTGCAATTACACAAAACAACCGGCTGGGTCATTACAATTGTTGTTCTGGCTTTATGGCCGGCTGAAAGTCGAGGCCACCAGTTATTGATTCATTAGACCTTTGCGGCATATGCACTACTCGGGATCCTAAAGACGTCCTTTCAAACTCTGACTTGCCAGAATTTGAGGTCTTGGAGACACGATTTGGGGTTTTTCCTTCAATCTCTATTTTGCTTGGTTACTACTTTGTTTGGTTAGTATTTCCAATCCCTGCTCTCATAAATTCTGAATTTTGATCGAATAGTCAAAGCATGCTTATATGGGAACTCCTATTGTTGACTTATTTATCTTGGAATGTTATTGTTGGATGCCTATGCTCATTGTGACTATGTGATGTTATTATGTAATTAGATTCGACTAATCAACTATGTAGTGTTTTTATTTGAGCTGTTATTTGGTTTGACCTTTTGAGTCTTTTCTACCCTGATATAGTCCCTGAAAACCAACTAGAAGTGACAAAATACGGATTGTTGAATCATGACTATGTTCTATGCTATGATATATTAACTGGCTACTATCCTTGAATCATTAGTGGAATTGGGAGTTAGAGGTATTGGTGTATATTTAGGCCTTCTGAACTTTGTCTTCTTCTTGTGTGCTGAAAAACACCTGGTATGGACTTTTAAAACAAGCCGAATTCACTCAATGTTCGTTTAAGCTAATAACATGAGTAATGGGAAATAGCATATATGTTTTGATCCATTCGTTTGTATTGTTTGGTAAGAAATTCTCCTTCTTTGCATTGTATTAATTAATTTTTGTCATAATATACATTTGCACAAAGCACTTAGGAGGTCTGCCTCTAGGAAATTATGACTAGTTTACCTTAATTCATCAAACATGTTACTTGGTAAGGCGTGCTTCTAAAATCAGTCGTATAGTACTTCTTCTGCTAAGGCTTGTGGTGTTGTTTCTGAGATCTAATCGTGTTCTGGGAGATTTGGAAGGCCCAAATTCACTTGGGTTTACATTGTAGTCAATAGGCATGTGGCCACTGTATGTCAGCCCATTAATATCAGTCTGTTGTTATGTCTTTGGGCCTGTGGCCACTGTATTTTAGCCCTATTGGGCCTGTAGCTACTTCTGGTCTGTAATAATTTGTAAGGACTGATGGGGAAAATAGTTAAGAAAATGGGGGGGTTAGAGTACTTTAATTATCGCATGAACGGGTAGAAAGCATGCCTATAGGGTCCAAACATTTATTTTGTTATCTTGCTTGCCATACTTCATCCATGTGAACTATTTGTGTATAAATCACATGTTTATAGAACATCAATTTGCACGTCGACTTAGAGAACATGATCTAGGACCCTAACTAATTTTAAATTCTGGACCGATAATGTGCTTAGAAAACATGCCTATAAGACTCAAACTGAATTTGTGTACTAATTTGCTTAGCCCGCCTTACTTCTGCATATAGACATCATGCCTATATGGTGCCATTCAAGTAACGGAAACTGCTCACATTGATACCTCTTTCTCAATTACGTGGCTCACCTAGAAAGCATGGCTATAGGTTTAAATAAACAAACATGCGTTTTCAATAGCTTTGTTGCCCAGATCCGACCATCTAGAAATCATGCCTATAGGACTCTATGTTGACTGTTGAAACTGTTTAATAGTATATGCTCGCTTAGAAACCATGGCTATAGGATTAAAATCAATAAGAATTAATGATTACTCAATTGTTCGTCTAATTTTAATTATCTAAACATCATGCATATATGTTTTAAATGGCACAGCATGCTCCATTTCCAAATCTACCTACTTATATCTACCCGTCAACATAATCTGAAGGCATAGTTAACTTGAGTAACAATTGTTCGTTTACTTGATCGTGTGCATATGTGTCTATATGAGGAGGTAAACTTGAGCCGTTTGTGCTACTTGCATCTTGTGTGAAGTCCTACTTGTTTTGATTGTGTGATGCTTAGTTTTCTCATTTTTAAGCAACCTAGGTGAGTCTAGAACCACCCACATAGTAGGTCCAAAACTTGCTAGGCCATAGGCATGGGACGAGAAAGCACACATAGGACGCGACTTAGAATTGAACTAGTGTGCTTTAGGTAAACAACTTCAAGATAGTAATCGGGTAGCAGGAGATGATAGTTTGTGCCCGCTGAATAATATGAGCAACTCCTATCTAAAAGGAGTTGTGAAGTATTATTTATGTTGCACGGGGTGATCCTTTAGGCTAAAAAACTTAGGACCCCCCTTTTCTCTTTATACACTTAGTCATCTAATATAGACCGTTATAGTTGTATCCTTGTAGTCCTTAAGATTTGTACCAATTCTCATTGTGTTATAATGAAACTCTTTGACCTTTTATTCTCTTTGTTTATTTAATCATCTTGCGTCCTATTTTCGCTTTGAACAATTAATTAGTTATTTGGACTCTCTACTCTCATTTAATAGCCGAAAACCACAATTGCGGATCTCGAAGAGTGCCTAACACAATATCTTCGAGGTAATTTGAGCCCTTACCCGATATGTGGTGACATAGACTAGATAAAATAGAGTTATTTACAAATAGGTACCTATTGCACCTCAAAATCGTTAGGTGGCCCGTTTATAGGAGTTGTCACATGTGGAAACCCACTTTCGTGAGAAAACAGGGCGCGACAGCATGGCGACTCTGCTGGGATATACTTAGGCTCTTACCATAAAGAATTTTGCTTGTGTGGATTATTAAATTATTTGACATCTTTCATGTACTTCCCTCTTCCTACCCCCTTTATCTAATCAAAATTGCTACATCATGAACCTCTTTTCCCCATCCTCTTTATTTGCTTCATCTAATTATGTTTTTCAAACTTTTGTGAACTATGCTAACTTTTTTCTTTGTCTTTTCTTTTCCCTTTCTCTCTTGTTTACATTATCGCATTATTTAATACTGCCTTTTGTGTGCTTTCACCATGTAAATTACTTGACTACATGTTATCACTTTCGGATAAGCATGCTTTCAACATCATATTCCATTCATGCCTATTATCAACATAGCGGCGCTTGATGAGTATCCGCGCTTTTCGTAAATACCCTTGTCAAATCGAAAAGGCTTATTAGCGGTAGACTAATCGATTAGCGGTGCAGTCGACAGTCCCGTGCATTTCCCTCTCAAGTAGTCCACTTGAGACTATCAGTCTAGACCCTTCTAGAAACCTACTCTGATTGAAAATGTGCATGCATCATGTTAAACCTAGGATGGATCAAATAAGCATGGAGTATTAAATCTGTTTAGATAAAACCATGTCCAAAGTCCAAAGAGGATCTCTACATTCCCGAGGGACACATTCATACTAGGTGCATTACTTGGAGAAATTGTGCCAACATTTTGACTGTTATTGCGTAATTAATCAAATCAGGAGGGGAAAGGGATAACTTTTTGTTTGATGCAGAAAATGAGGCACGAAATTCCCAGGTTCGGCATGGTCTAGAACATCCCACCTCTATTGATTGATTGATGGAATGACCTCGCGCCGTGTGACAAAAATTATGTAAGAAAGGTATTGGGTAATTTACCATCTTTGATGAACATCCGGCCAAATAGTAAACTAATTGAGGCAGCCACTATATTTTGGGATGAAAAGAGGGTCGTCTTTCGGTTCAGAAATATGGAGATGACTCCTCTTTTGGAAGGATTTGGGGATTTCGCCAAACTCCCATGGGATAGTCCAGGTCCGTTTGTGCCAGAAAATTGTACCCCATGTGGTTTTCTAAAAATGGTTGGGTTCAAGAAGAATGATGAGTTGGGTTGCTTGAAGAATTCCTACATTCCCTTCGATTTTCTCTATGAACGGTATGGACACAGCAAATTATACCATTAGCATCATAAGGAATTGTCTATCACCTCCGTGGGGTGGGTTCATTGTCGAGTTTATGTCTTTATAGTCTGCTTCCTAGGTCTACTGATTTTCCCAATACAAGGAGGGAAAATTCATACTAGTTTAGCCATGGTCGCCAGAACCATAATGGAAGGAATCGAAGGACAAAAATACATTGTTGTTCCTATGAAACTAACCGAGATGTACCGAGCCTTGGATAAATGCAAGCATGGGGCTGTATATTTCGAAGGGTGCAATCTTCTGCTATATGTTTGGTTGTTAGAGCATCTCCAAAAAGGAGACTACCGTCAAGAGTTCCCACGTAGGCCATTAAATGATTATACTGCCAGTCATCATCCAAAGAAGATGACATTCGCGCCTGATAGATTTGAAAAACCTGGAAATGCTGAAGGATGGGTACGTCTCTTCAGTAATTTGACTTACGAACAAGTATACTGGATGTTCGAGTGATTTCCCAAAAAAGAATTCATAATCCAGTCCAAGAGGGTCACCCATTTGGTGTTGATTGGGTTGCGAGGCATTTGTCCTTACGCTCCTATAAGGGTAATGAGGCAAGCTAGAAGGAAACAGGTTATACCTCGGGTATCCAACATGAATCAGTATAAGGCAGACATCAAAGGGGACGTCATTCATTTCAAGTTCGAGGCTCAGCACATGTGGAATCAAAAGATCATTGTAGATGGAGAGACTATCGAGCCCGACAGGTATCATGCTGGGCATATATATTACTACCTTTTGCGGCTAGAGGACGACATAACTAGGGACATCAAATCAGGAATCAACCTGAAAGGAAGGATCATAAATGAAGAGGCCGAGGCCCAGGTAAAGTACAAAAGGCTGTGCAAGAGGGTTTTTGAAGCTGAGGCCAAACACCTGGAACAGCATAAGATAGCCATTGAAGCAATAAAAGAATGGAAGGAGATCGCAAACAAGTCAACAGAAAGGCTAGAACACGTAGAGCAAGGGTTGATGGAGTTGGAAGGAAAGATGAGGAAGAGGCTCTGGGACTGCCAGGGTATGGTCTATGACGAGAGAGAAAAGTTGGCAATGGCTTACTTGCTGCTCGACATGCGCGACCTTGGGAATGTGATCGATGGAGCGAAGAAGGCAAAGCATGGAGAAGGTCCATCTGGGACCAAATAGAATAGGAAGAACTTTCTTTATTATTTTATAGTCAGATTTCATTTAGATTCGATGTAATAAGGCTTTATGCCATTAGTAACTCTATATTATTTCGATTTTGTAATAGATTGGTTCGATTTATTTTTGCATTAATGGAATGAAGCAACATTGTCACAAACTTTCTCCAAGTTTATTTGTCGCTTAGGCCTACCTCGGGTACAACGAGGTCCCCAAATTAGGATGTGAACCATTACATGCCTTATGCGCTATCTGTTTAAATACTACAAGATTATTTTATTTCATCTTATTGACTTGGCTACCTTTTGTTTTTCGTTCTTTTGATTATTCCTATTCCCAAAGGTTGGTTCATGCATTCTGGCAATGTCAGCATATCACACCAGACATAGAGGTCCTCCCTCGTCCCCCTCCTAATGACATCAAGAACAGGGATAAAGGAAAGATGGATGATTTGAGTGGCAACAGAAAAGACAATGCTCATATGGCAGAGAATGTAGAAACTTCAGATGGAAGAAGTACACCGGGGTAGAACGAACTGGTTCTGTAATTAGAACAGAAGATTTTGGAGTTACAAGGCAAGCCCGAGAAGGTCTGCAACTTCGCCAACCTCTCCCTTACCTTAAACGTCCCGGACATCAATCACCAGAATACCATTGCTCAAAACCAGACACAACCCCAGAACCCGCAACCCCAAAATCCACAACCTCTAGATCCACAAAATCCCCCTACTACACAACAATACCATAACCCCACATCCCCATAAAATCGGAACCCTTCGCCGTTACAATCTCCTCAACACCACCATAATACGACCCAATATTCGCAAACCTCCACCTACCCTACTCCTCAAAATATGCCACCACCTACCCACAATCTACTCCAGGCATCTATCAACGATCATCCATAAAGTCAAGTCCTGGAACTCACCAAAATAACCCCATATACATGGAAACTCTACCACACACTCCGCAGCAAACACTATACCTACCCGAACCTACTGAGAAGGACCTGCTCATCCAGAACATGGCTGAAGAATTAAAGAAGTTGTATGGAAGAGTCCAGAATGTCGAGGGAGGAAATAGCATGGAAGGATTGAATTATGAAGATTTATGTATCCAGCCAGATGTGGAGTTACCAGAGGGTTACAAACCCCTAAAGTTTGAAATGTTTAATGGCACTGATGATCCCAAGGTGCATTTGAGAACTTACTGTGATAAACTCGTCGAAGTGGGCAAGAACGAGAAAATCTGCATGAAGCTATTCATGCGAAGTCTCACTGTGGATGATTTATCTTGGTACATCAGCCAGAACCCAAATAAATTTCCTAATTAGGTAAGCATGGAATCCGATCTTATGGACCGATTCAGGTTCAACACGGAGGATGCACCAGATGTTTTCTATATCCATAATCTCAAGAAGAAGCCCATAGAAACCTTCTGTGAGTATGACACCCGTTGGAGATCAGAAGTTGCTAAGGTGAGACTATCATTGGACAAGGAACAAATGAATAAGTTCTTCGTCAAAGCTCAAGACCCACGGTACTATCAGAGATTGGTTGTCATAC
The DNA here is from genome assembly GCF_000715075.1 of Nicotiana tabacum. NCBI lineage: Eukaryota > Viridiplantae > Streptophyta > Magnoliopsida > Solanales > Solanaceae > Nicotiana > Nicotiana tabacum. The sequence goes on from NC_134100.1 coordinate 51,866,981, forward strand.
AGAATCACAAGTTCTTTGACATCATCAAGTTGGGAAAAAGAATTGAAGAAGGCATCAAGAGTGGCATGGTTACCAACTTTGAAGCTCTGGAGGTATTTCTAAGAAGAAAGAAGTGGGTGTCGTGATGGTAGCCCAAGGGCCGAAGTCTTCCCTTACCTATCAAACACCCCCACCAGCATATCATCCTTCACTCCCAAAATACCATCACCCCGCTACCACCTACCACACCTACAATACCCAGCCAGCATACTACCACTCATCTCTACCTGCCCGTCAAAACTATCCAACCCCCCCCCAAATTTTGACCGCAGAGCTCCTAGATAATACACCCCTATCACCGAACCCATAGCCTAATTGTACGAGAGACTGAAGGATGTCGGTTATGTCACACCCATCCCTGCAGGCTGCAGCCGTTATTGAAGATCCCTCTCAGTGGGTCAACCCTAACAAGACTTGTGCCTATCACTCGGGCATGAAGGGGCACACTATTGAGGAATGCCGCATGTTTAAAGACAAGATCCATACATTGATTGACACCAAGGTAATACAGGCAAAAGAATCTGCACCAAACGTTTGTGGTGCAAACAAAGGCACCATTCGAGGTTGAAGTGGCTACATCTAGGCCACCGTTCACTGTGATGGTAGCTCCATTGTCGTCCTACCAAACTGATGTTGTCCCATGGGATTATGTGGCAGAGGCAACAAGGAAAGGGAAAGCCAAGATGGAAGAAGCAGGTGCTTCCCAAGCAATGACTAGAATAGGTAGGGTCTACACACCAAAAAATCTCACTCAGGGGGGAACAAGTAAGGAGACCGTGCCAAAATCACCTGTTGTGAAAACGGGTATTGATGACCTCTAGAGAAAGGTACAAGCGAAGGAGTATTTTGTTGTTGATCACCTAAACAAGACTTCTGATCAAAAATCCATCTTGTCATTGTTGCAAAACTCGGATGCACATAAGAATGCCTTGATGAAGGTGTTACACGAAGCCTATGTACCTGTTGGCATCACTAGTGGAGAGATGGCAAAAATATGTTTACCCTTAAAATGGATAACAATTTAATTTGTACGCGGTTGTTAGGATATGCAGATAGATTTAACACAAATAATCAAGAATATTGGATCAATGAGTTAGAGACAAAATGAACAATCAAACCAATTATAATATCACGGACTTAGATTGAATAGTGGTTTGCCTTCGATCGGACCCTTGGTTCGAAGCCACTTGTGAACGAAGAACAAATAGTAGAATAAGAACTCTGCAATAGCTAAAGAACAGATAAGTGAGTTTGTATTGCCTTGGTTTACGTGTTACAACGTATTCTATTGAATAAAAAACTTCCCATTTATATAGTAGGAGAGTTTCATCCCTAGTACAATTCTAAAAAGGTAAAGTCCTCCTTTCTCGTTAATTACTGATCCATAACCGACATCGGGTGAGATATGTGCCGTGACATCTGGTTAGGTGCATATATCATGGCTCTCTGTTAGTCGTGTGTAACCATTTACGTCATGGTACGGGATTATTTGGACTACAAGATCAAACCAGATTATAGAGCAAGATTTTATAAGTAATAGTCAACAAATTGGAATTCATTTATCAACAGATTTTTTTCTTCCATTTGAACTGATTTCAATAATCCTTTTAGTCACTTTAATAGATGTAATTACTGTAGCTCATCAATAAAAAATTTCTATTAAAACTTGGAATTCAAATAAAATTTTGTTCTGTCTTATCACATTCATTTTGCTTCAATTCTATTTGAATTCTTGTTGTATAAATAGAAAGACTTTAGGTCAATCTCGTACCAATATATTTCTTCGTTCCATACTTGTGCCATGTTTTCCGAGGTTTTGGAGCTCGTTCTGGGTTCGGGGAGTGTTGCTTCATCACGTCTGACAATGGGCACATCGTTCACCAGTTATAGGCCTTGGCACGAAAGGCTCACATCCACGATTTCAACCTCGTATGTCTGTGCCCTTCTTCTGTCTTCCTCATTGGGAAATCGGTTATGCATTACTTTCGATTTCACCCGTATACAGATAGTCCCCTCATTTTTTGGAGAGTAGGTTTGCCGGAATGATGGGAAACGAATAAATGAACTCCGGTTTCTTCCCTCATACATTATAACGGAGGTAACGGATAAATCAAAATATCTCATCAGTCATGTCGTTCTGACTTCGTACACGTGTTGGTCATCGACTGGCTGTCTTCGAATAAGAAACACCGCACAATGATTGCATTATCCCCTATAAAAGCTTCAACCCTCTTCATTTTTTTCACTTTTTGATCCTAGTTCTTACCTTCAAACTTTATAACAGCTTAAAACTTTCTCAATTCTTCATACCTTGCTTCTTGAACTTTTACATCTTCATCTCTAACCTTCAAACCTTCACATTTTTTCTTGGATTTCCAACCCAGAACTTCATATCTTCATTTCTAACCTTCAAATCTTCATACGCATTCTTCAAATCTTCATACGCCTTCTTCAAATCTTCATATATTTCCCAGATTCATGATGGCCAAAACTTCCAATTTTGTACCATAGCAAGCGGCCCCTTCATCATCCCACCCTGCCGCAGATGTCGAGGTGGATGCTCCCGAGGTGACTCTAGAGCCTCCCATGAAAAGCTTCATACCCAGGGGCTGATCTATCGGGGATGACTTCAAGGTCGAGAAGTCTTCCGTCAAACAAGGCCGAGGTGAAGAAGCATGGAGATACATATGCTCCGTTATCGAAGATACCCTTCCCATAGTCCGAGAGGACTGTAAATGGGAAGACAAGGACGTGGTTGTCCCTGGGCCTAAGGACAATATTACTACCCACGTGGAGGGGTATTTAAGTTTTTGCACTTACCCCTTCATGCTGGGCCCGGTAGACCCAGTAATACTTGCCTTTTGTAAGTGGTATGAGGTGTGCCTCGGGCAAATCCACCCGTCCCTTTGGAGGATCGTGATCCTCTTACCTGCCATTCCCCGAGAAGTGAAATGCATCTCGGAAGTTTAGTCTTTCCTTAAGTGTAAATTTCCCTTTATTTCTTTTCTCATTGCCAGTATTTATGGTCGTGCAGTTGTTGCCCAGGTTCAAAATGCAATCCCCCGGATCAAGGAGAGGATCAAAGGAATCTACAAGTAGATGTTATACTACGAGCGCACGTGGAACAAACTTTCGAAGGGCAAATGGGAGGACGTATTCATGATAAGGTTCCCCCCTGAATAGTTATTACTACGCCCCATACTTACATAATGCTGACTTTTTCCTTCCCCTCGTAGGTATGCCTAAGACCACCAAACTTAGGCCGTTGGACGGGGATGAGGATACGTCCTTACTCATAGAACCGTCCGTTTTGGGATAGCTCGGGGCTGCCATGGAGGAGAAGAAGAGCAAATGAAAATCCTCGGGTTCCCCAAATCCTGAGGCAAAGAGAAAAAAAAGGGCGGCCACCTGGGCTCGTAAACCCAAGAAGAATACTAAGTCTAGGGTACCGGATTATGATTTCCTTCATCGGCTCAGGGATGAGCCCGAAGAAGATGACATCTTTGTCTCCCATGGATTGACCCCTGCCGGGGAGCAGGCGACGACCGAGGAAAGGGGCCACGAGGCCGATCCCCATCCAATTCGAGAGGCTAAAGTGGAGACGGAGGTTGTGACCTCCCAAGAAGCCATTCCTATTCTGAAGGAGGCGGCTGGTGTGATCGATATCATCGAGACGCCCTCCTATACCGAGTCCATGCTTGAAGAGGCCTAAGCGGGTAAGGAAAAGTCTAGTGAAGAAGTTCAGGGTGTAGATGATCCTCTCCACTCCTTCTTAAATGGCATGGACATATCCACATTAGAAGATTTCTCCGGGCTGGGTCACCTGGAGATCCCAAATAAGGATTTGCCCTCGGGAGCTAACGGGTCGAGTACGAGCCCAAAATTGGTGAAGCAATTTCCTGCGCCGAGCGTGGACACCGAGCGCAAGAGGATGGTTGTTCTCACAGTCCCGGAGGATGCCTGGATCATGTCTGCTCTGGTAAGTGTAGCCAGCTACCTCCAATGCCTGGTGACCGAGGACGACCAGGCAAAGATGAACGAGGTGAGCATGTCAAGTCTCTTTAACAAGGCACAGTAGGCGCTGAACCGGGGAAGGCTCTACCACTTTCATACTCCCTTCATGAATCCTGCTTAAGTTTTACCTAGATGTCTCTTACTAGTTCCACTGTTTTACAGGCTTCACTGCTTCATCATGAAATCTTCCTCCGGTGTCATTTGGAAATCAGCCAGCTCGAGTTCGAGCTCAAAGAACAGGTCTGGAAGAAGGACATCTACAGGCTTCTTAGAGAGCAACGGGACGAGGCCCTTAAAGACCTCTAGGCCGAGCTGGACAAAGCTCAGAAGGAGGCCTCGATCCTGAAGCGGGAACATGCCGACCTGGTTGAAAAGGTAAAGGTATTTGAATCTAAAAATGAGGAGCTAGTAGTGGTGACTAACAACATAACCTTGTAGGTCCAACAGAAGATTGACCTAATCAACCAATTTTGAGCCGAGATGAGAGAGGTCAAGGCCATGGCCGAAGTGTGGAAGGGCAGGATGGACCTACTGGATTCAAAGAAAGAAACTGCGAAGGCGGAGCTGGCATCGGTACCAACTCCGGGTGGCGAAGGACAAAGCTGATAAGTGGTCTCAGCTGAATGATAATCTCCAAGCACAGTTGAGATCGATCGTCAGAACGGGATGCCCTTGGAAGAGAATATGAGGCACTGAAGTCCAAATTGGACACAACCTATACTAATTCCGAGGAAATGGTGGCCCAGTACAAGGCCGATATGGAGGAAGCCGAGACCCGCCTAAAGACGAAGGTTGAATACATGAAGTGGATGTCCTGAAAAGAGACCCTCCAAGAGATCCACTCTCGAGGCTTCGACTTATCAGCCGAGATCGAGGAAGCTAAGAAGCTTGAGGCTGAGGCAAAGGAGCTTTACGAGCCTGAGGGTGCCAAAGGTTCCGAGGGCTCCGAGGGATCTGAGAGCTCTAACGGTTCTGGCAATGAGTCGGGCCCCGGTGAAGACCAGGCGTAGATGCCTCAGTACCTTTTTTGGTTTTCCTTATGTATATTTTTGGTTTTTTTTTGTTCATGCTGGGGCCGTTTTACTGGGACTCTATAAATGTATTTTGGAATATATATGAAATTTTTCCCTTTCTGGCAATATCGTCTCTTTACTTTTCCAGCATCTTTTATTCGTGTATTGATTTTGGTGCCTTAGCATAGAATCGGATGTAGTTCTGGGGCATTCATTTTTTGGGAGTTCGACCGAAGCCTGACTTCGATGCAACTTTGTTTGCTCATGGCTTCGGAACCTTGGTGCGATCGGAGGTTCTCAAGATGCTTAAGTATTTGTAGATGATGCTTTTGTCGAGGGTAACCTTTTAGTAGGTTTCGAGTTTTTGTAAAGGCCTTACTTTCTGATTACGAACTTCGGACGTCTCCGAGATGTTTTTAGGGCGGACGTAGCCTTTAATATTTGGGCACTGGCTAAAAGGTTTGGTGCCACCAGGATTCATTAGCCCGGGTCATCCAAATTTTCTTCGGGCGGCAGTCCCTGAATAAAGGTAGCCTTTGGGCTCGATAGTCCCTGAGCAAGGTTATCCCCTAGGCTCGATAGTCCCCGAGTAAAGGTAGCCCCTGGGCTCTAGGATTCGTAATCGAAGAAGCAAAAATGTGTAATAGCAAGGCGAAACTTTCTTTCATTTCTCAGTGTGCAAAGTACATGATCGAAAGCGCATAAAAACTTGTATCATGGCTAGAGTGGACTATGTGAGCATGGTTCATACAACCATTTGGCCCTTATAATGAATCCTAACCACCAAGCCTTAGCTTCTATCATACAAAGTTTTCTTTTTTCCTTGCTAAACACCTTGATCCGAGGGTAATGGCCCCTAGTATTCAATGTCGAACTTGTGAGGGCTCGAATATTGTCGATATGAAGTGAACGATCATTGACTCTGATTTTAAACTGATCTTCAAATCTATGTTAGCACATTTTATTGTTGCCTCGTTAAAAAGATTGCTAAAACCCCATTTTGGGACAAAACCTGTTCAAGGGAAAAAGAGTGCAACGCGTGTTTTCAGACCTAATAGCCACATCCATCCTTGGCTGTTTACCTGCAAATGTTAGTCTGATTCATAACATGATTAAAGAGTAATTGAGTTCGTACCTTAGCAGTAGTACCGCTTTAAGTGTGTCACGTTCCAGTTGTTCGGTAGTTGCATACCGTTTCCTACTTCGAGTTTGTACGAGCCTTTGTCGGTTATTTCGACAACTCGATATGGTCCTTCCCAGTTCAGTCCCAGCTTCCCCTCGTTCGGGTTCCGGATGTGTAATGTTACTTTCCTCAACATCAAGTCCCCGATCTTAAAGTATTGAAGGTTAGCTCTTTGATTGTAGTATCTTTTTATTTGTTGTTTTTGGGCGGCAACCCGGACCAAGGCAGCCTCTCGCCTTTCGTCCAATCATTCCAGGTTTGTGATCATGGCCTCGCCATTCGACTCTTCTCTCGCATATTGCAACCTGAGGCTTGGTTCTCCCACTTTAACTGGTATTAAGGCTTCGACCCTGTAGACCAACGAGAACGGGGTGGCTCCGGTACTAGATTTTGAGGTCATACGCTATGCACATAGGACTTCGGGCAGGATTTCCTTCCATTTCCCTTTGGCATCGGTCAATCTTTTTTCAGGTTTTAAAGTATGGTCTTGTTTGTTAATTCTGCATGCCCGTTTCCACTAGGGTGATAAGGCGTTGGTAGAATCTTTTTGATCTTGTATTCTTCAAAAACATTATTTACCTTGTTGCCGGTGAATTGTTTTCCATTATCGCAAACGACCTCGGCCGGTATCCCGAATCGGCATATTATGTGGTCCCAAATGAAGTCAATCACTTCCTTCTCCTGGACTTTTCGAACGCTTGAGCTTCGACCCATTTGGAAAAATAATCGGTCATGAATAGTATGAATTGAGACTTACTAGGTGCCCATGGTAGGGGACCAACGATATCCATTTCCCACTTCATAAATGGCCACGGGGACAAGACCGAGTGGAGTAGTTCTCCCAGTTGATGGATCATCGGGGCATGTCTCTGGCAGTCGTCACATTTTCGTATGAAATCCTTCCCATCTTTCTCGATCTCGGTCCAGTAATAGTCGGCCCTAATTAATTTCTGAACCAAAGATTCTGCCCCGAATGGTTCCCGCAGGTGCTTTCGTGAACTTTTCTCAAGGCGCATTCAATATCCCCTCACCTCAAGCATCTGGCTAGTGGGCCATCGAATGTTCTTCTGAATAATGTCCCTTTGACCAAGCTAATTCTGGCAGCCTTGGTACGCAGGGCTCTTGATTCTTTGGGATCCGAGGGCAATTTTCTGGTCTTCAAGTAGTCTATGTACTTGTTCCTCCAATCCCAAGTTAAATTGGTCGAATTTACTTCGGCGTGGCCTTCTCTATCACCGACTTCATGAGTTGCACTACTGTTCCCGAACTAAATTCATCGGTGTCGACCGATGACCCTAAGTTAGCAAGAACATCAGCCTCAATGTTCTGATCTCTAGATACGTGTTGCAGGATCCATTCCCTGAATTGATGCAGCGTTACCTGTAAGTTTATCTAGGTATCTTCTCATTCGTTCCTCTTTCACTTCGAACGTCCCATTGACTTAATTCATCACAAGGAGGGAATCGCATTTAGGTTCGATCACTTCGGCCCCCAGGCTTTTAGCCAATTCGAGACATGCAATCATGGCCTCATACTCGGCCTCATTGTTAGTCAATTTCACAGTTCTAATAGATTATCTAACTACGTTACCCATGGGTGGCTTTAGCACGATGCCAAGTCCAGACCCTTTTGCGTTCGAGGCACCATCCGTAAAGAGTGTCTAGATACTTGAGGAAGTCCCCGAGTTCAACAACAATTCCCTCTCGACTTCGGGTATTAGGGCCGCCGTGAAGTCGGTGATGAAGTTTGCCAAAATTTGAGATTTTATGGCAGTTCGGGGTCGATACTCGATATCATACCCCTAATTCTGACGACCCATTTGGCCAACTGGCCTGAGAGTTCAGGTTTGTGCATGATGTTCCTCAGAGGGTAAGAGGTTATGACACATATCGGTTGGCATTGAAAGTACAGTTTTAACTTTCTAGAGGCGCTTAGCAAAGCGAGCACCAATTGTTCCAGGTGAGGATACCTTGTTTCGGCCTCGCCTAGAGTTCTACTGACATAGTAAATAGTAAATTGCGTACCTTCCTCTTCCGGACCAAGACTCCACTTACCGCTACCTCGGAAACCACCAAGTAAAGGTACAGTTGTTCGTCCGCCTTTGGAGTGTGCAGCAGGGGCGGACTCGAAAGGTACCGTTTGAGTTCTTCCAAACCTTGTTGGCATACTGGAGTCCAGGAAAATTTATTATTCTTCTTTAACAGTGAGAAGAACCGATGAATTTTGTCCGAAGACCTCGATATGAACCGACCTAGGGCGACTATATGCCTGGTTAGCCTTTGAACGGCCTTGATGTTTCCCACCACGGTGATGTCCTTTATGGCTTTGATTTTGTTGGGATTGATCTTGACCCCTCGATTGGACACCTTAAACCTAAGGAATTTTCCCGATCCGACCCCGAATGCGCACTTCTCCGGGTTCAACTTCATATTGTATTTCTTTAATATGTCGAAAGTCTCCTGCAAATGTTTCAAATTGTCCTCTGCTCGCAGGGACTTGACTAACATGTCATCAATATATACTTTCATTGATTTCCCTATCTGTTCTTCGAATATCCGGTTTACTAGGCATTGATAGGTGGCACTGGCATTTTTTAATCCGAACAACATTACATTATAATAGTAAGTGCCGAATTTAGAGATAAAAAAGGTCTTTTCTTGATCGCCCGGGTCCATCCGAATTTGGTTGTACCCGGAATAGGCATCGAGAAAACTAAGTATCTCTTGCCCGGCCGTCGCATCGATCATCCGATCGATGTTAGGCAAAGGGAAAGAATCCTTGGGGAATGCCTTGTTTAAATCTTTGTAATCTACACACATTCTTAGCTTATTTTCTTTTTTAGGCACTACTACTACGTTAGCTAAATAGTATGGGTACTTAACCTCCCAAACGGATCCTATTTTAAGGAGTTTAGATACCTCATCCTTGATGAATGCATGTTTGACCTCGGACTGCGGCCTCCTTTTCTGCTTAACCGGATGGAACTTCGGGTCCAAACTCAGTTTATGAGTGGTTACCTCCGGCGGGATCCTTGTCATGTCAAGATGGGACCAAGTGAAACAATCTATGTAATTTTTAAGAAAATTAATGAGTTTCTTCTTAATCTAGGGGGTTAACCCCGTGCCCAGGTATACCTTTCGATCTGGTAGGTGTTCGACTAATGTGACTTGCTCTAACTCTTCGACCGTCGATTTGGTGGCGTCGATATCATCAGGAGCTATGAACGATCTCAGAACTCCGTAATCATCCTCCCCGTCTACTCTTCATTCCTCCGATCCGGCTGGGACCGGTATCGGTGGTTGCTATTTAACTTCGGCCTTTCTGGTCAGCTCCGTGTTCCTTAATGTCGAGACGGCGGGCACCGGGAGTATTTCGTCGACTGTGAACATCTCCTTTGCAGCCGGCTGTTCTCCATAGACCGTATTGATTCCCCCCGTTGTAGGGAATATCAACGCCTGGTGTAAGGTCGAAGGTACCGCCCTCATGTTGTGAACCCATGGCCTTTCGAATAGATTGTTATATCTCATGTCCCCTTCGATCACACAAAACTTTGTCTCTTGGATCATCCCGGTAGTGTTCACTGGTAAGGTTATCTCCCCTTTAGTGGTTTCACATGCTATGTTAAATCCGTTTAACACTCGGACTGCTGGCACTATTTGATCTTGTACCTCCAATTGCTCTATGACCCTTGATCTGATGATGTTGGCCGAAGTACCTGGATCAATCAACACACGTTTAACTCGAGATTTATTGATAAGTATGGATATTACCAGTGCATTAGTATGAGGTTGTACGATGCCCTCGGCATCCTCGTCGCTAAATGAAATGGTTCCCTCCGGGACAAAATTTCGAGTGCATTTTTCCCTCGTGATGGATACTTTATGTGCTTTATCATTGGCTCTTGGGGGACATCGACCCCTTCAATGATCATGTTAATGATGTATTGAGGTTTCTCTTGTTCGATCTACTTGTTGGCATCCCTGTTCCTGAAGTGGTTTTTGGCTCGATCACTCAGAAATTCTCGGAGGTGCCCGTTATTAACAACCGGGCAACTTCTTCTCTTAATTGCTGGAAATCCTCGGTCCTATGGCCATGAGTGCCATGATACTTACACATCAAGTTAGGATCTCTCTGGGTTGGGTCGGACTGCAATGGTTGAGACCACTTGGTTTCCTTGGTGCGCCTGATGGCTGATACAATATTGGCAGCATCAACTTTGAAGTTATACTCTAATAATCTTGGTGCTTCCATTCCCCCGAGCGGCCTGTCGAAACCATTTTTGCTCATTAAACCTCAGCTATTGGGCCCTCTATAATGACCTGATTGGTTGTTAAGAGCTCTAGTGCATCGTTTGATGGTTTGAGACCATGTGTAGATTCACTTCATGTTTTATGACTTGTACGTGTGGCCGGAATTGAATTTCGGGAAGTTCAGAGATGTTTTGGAATGCAAATTCTAAATTCAGAAGCTTTAAGTTGGAAGAGTTGACTAAGATTTGAATTTTGAGTAAACGACCTCAAAATCGAGATTTGAAGGTTTCAATAGGTTCGTATAATGATTTTGGACTTGGACGTGTGTTCGGGTTGAGTATCGGGTGGTCCGGGATCATTTCGGCGCTCATTATGGAAAGTTGGCATTTTGAAAGTTTAAGAATTCCTTAAGTTTGGTTTGAAGTGGACTTTGGTATTATCGATGTCTGTTTGGGGTTCCGAGTCTTAGAATACGTTCTCGTGATTTATGACTTGTGCATAAAGTTTGGCGTTATTCCGGGATGTTTAAGTATAATTCAGACGCGTTCGGCTAAGTTTAAAGTTTGAAAGTTCAAAGAAAGGTTTTGATCGTCGATTCATAATTTTGATGTTGTTTGGCGTAATTTCAGGCTTTGACTAAATTTGTATCATGTTTTAGGATGTGTTGGTATGGTTGGATGGGGTCCCGGGGGCCTCGGGTGCGAATCGGATTGGAATTGGGTTGAGTTTTGGACTTAAGGAATTGCTGAAGCTTAAGGCTTCTGGTGTGATCGCACCTGTGAGGTTTATGGCCACATGTGTGAGACCGCAAAAGCGGCCAAGGGGTTGCAGAAGCGGCTCTGGGTGAGCTGGGTAGTGGTCGCAGGTGCGAGGAGGATTTTCGCATCTGCGAGCCCGCAGATGCGACAAGGCTCCACAGATGCAAAGTTGGAGAGGTGTGGTTGGCTTCGTAGAAGCGGATGGGATCACGCAGGCGCGGAAGAGCAGAAGCGAGGGGAGGGCCGCAGAAGTGCCCTTGTAGGTGCGAGCCTTGGGCCGCAGGTGCAGCTGGTCGGGGCCTAAGTGACTTCCGCAGGAGCGGACATTTTTCCGCAGGAGCGGACATTTTTCTGCAGGTGCGGCTGGGGTGCCCGTAGGTACGAAGACTCCTGGGCAGAATATATGTTGCTCAATCGGGATTTTTGCTCATTTCACTCATTCCTCTCTTGCTTGGGCGATTTTTGGGGCGATTTGGAGGAGCCAACTTCATCATCTACCTTGAGGTAAGAAACTTCTACACATTGTGAGCTAAGTACACGAGTTATATATGGATTTAAACATGGATATGGGTAGAAATTATGGGATTTTTGGTAGAAAACCTAGAAATTGGTATTTTGGATTTTGACCGCGAAATTTGATATGGAATTAAGAATAAATTATATATTTGGCTTCGTGGCATTTTGGGTAATGATTATCCTCAAGAATATTTGGAATCCGGGCACGTGGGCCCGAGAGTTGATTTTGTTGACTTTTCGAGCGGAGTTGACAATTATTATAAATTGCTAAATTATACGCATTGGAATATATTTTGATTGATTTTCACCTTGTTTGACTAGTTTCAGATTGATGGGCATTGGTTTGAGGTGTTAGAGAGGCGTTGGAGCCGTTTATGAAATTTCGGAGCGAGGTAAATCTCTTGTCTAAACTTGTGAGGGGGAAACTACAATTGTGACATGTAATGAGACAACGCAACATGATGAGAGTGATTCGGAAGAATGGGAAAACAATGTAATACCTAAGGAAATTGTCAAGGAAGTACAGGATTTTGAGAATAAACCAAAGTCCAATATGGAAGAAACTGAGGCAGTTAATTTAGGGAATTCCGAAACAGTCAAACAAACTCGTATTAGCATTCATCTATCACAATCAGACAGAGAAGAGTACATTGGATTTCTAAAGCAATATGAGGACATCTTTGCATGGTCTTATGATGACATGGCAGGGTTAAGCATATCTATAGTGGCTCACAAGCTACCTACCAACCCCGTGTGTCCACCAGTGGAACGAAAACTTAGAAAATTTAAGCCAGACATGAGTTTGAAGATAAAAGAGGAGGTTACCAAGCAAATCAAAGCCAAAGACCTCCGAGTGGTCGGGAAGCTATATGAGGGCCATGACCACTCTCTTTCATGATATGATGCACAAGGAAATAGAAATGTACGTGGATGATGTCATCATTAAGTCTAAGAAGAGCCTGGATCACATAGCAGACCTGAGAAAGTTTTTCGACCGACTACGGAAGTACAACCTAAAGTTGAACCCTGCAAAATATGCTTTCGGAGTCCTTGTCAAGAAGCTTCTAGGTTTCATCGTTAGCCGCCGCGGCATTGAGCTAGACCCCTCAAAGATCAAAGCCATTCAAGATCTGCCGCCACCAAAGAACAAGAAGGATGTAATGAGTTTCTTGGACAGCCTCAACTATATCAGCCATTTCAAAGCACAATCGATGGTAATATGTGAACAAATATTCAAGATGCTGAGAAAGGATGCTGCCACAAGTTAGACTGAAGAGTGTCAAAAGGCCTTCGACAAAATCAAGGAGTATCTATCCAAACCTCCCGTGTTGGTCCCACCGTGGCCCAGGAGACCTTTATTGTTGTACATGTCCGTGTTGGATGGAGCCTTTGGATGCATCTTGGGACAACATGATGAGAATGTAAGAAAGGAGCAAGCAATATATTATCTGAGTAAGAAGTTCACACCTTATGAAGCTCGATATTCACTATTGGAACACACCTGTTGCACTCTAACATGGATAGCCCAGAAGTTGAGGCATTATTTCTGCGCATACACCATATACCTCATATCAAGAATGGATCCATTAAAGTACAGTTTCTACAAGCCTATGCCTATGGGCAAGCTAGCAAAGTGGCAGATATTGCTAAGTGAGTTCGACATCACCTATGTGACTCAGAAAGCAGAAAAGGGGAAAGCATTGGCAGATCACCTGGCGGAGAATCATGTGGGCGGAGAATACGAACCATTATAAACGTATTTTCCCAACGAGGAAGTGTCTTTCATAGGAGAAGATATCGCCGAAGCATATGATGGTTGGAGAATGTTATTCGACGGGGCTTCAAACTTTAAAGGAGTGGGCATCGGAGCTGTCCTAGTATCAGAAACCGACCAGAACTATTCGGTATCCACCAAGATCAGATTCCCATGCACCAACAATATGACTAAATACGAGGCTTGCATTTTGGGACTCAGGTTGGTCGTCGACATGAACATTCAGGAATTACTGGTAATCGGAGATTCGGACTTACTGATACATTAGGTACTCAGAGAATGGGCCACCCAGAATACCAATATATTTCCATACTTACACTGTGTGTATGATTTGATCAAGAGGTTCACAAATATAGAATTAAAACATGATCCTATAATTCAGTACGAGTTCGTATATGCATTGGCCACCCTGGCTTCCATGATACAACACCCAGACAAGAACTATATCGACCCCATCCCAATAGATATCCGCAAGCAGCCCTCCTACTGTGCTCATGTTGAAGAGGAATCTGCTGGGAACCCATGGTTTCACGACATCAAAGAATATCTAGAAAGGGCAGAGTACCCGGGAGGTGCAACACATACTCAAAAGCGCACATTACAAAAGTTAGCTAACCATTTCTTTCAGAATGGAGGAATTCTATAAAGAAGGACTCTCGACTTGGGTTTGCTAAGATATGTCGATTCCAAGAAAGCATCTAGGTTTCTCGAAGAGATACATGCCGGAACCTGCGAACCTCACATGAATGGGTTCATTCTAGCCAAAAAGATATTAAGGTCGGGATATCTTTGGATGGCCATGGAAACTAATTGCATCAAGTACGTGCTGAAATGTCACTAATGCCAGGTACATGTTGATATGATATGAGTACCACCCAATGAACTCAATGTGACAAGTTCGCACTGGCCTTTCGCTGCCTGGGGCATGGACGTCATCGGACCAATCGAGACCGCTGCCTCCAACGGACACAGATTTATCATGGTGGCCATCGATTACTTCACAAAATGGGCCAAAGCCGTCTACTACAAAGCTGTGACTAAGAAGGTCGTAACAGATTTTGTCTGAGACCGTATTGTCTGCTGGTTCAGGGTGCCTGAATCAATCATTACCGACAATGCCGCAAATCTCAATGGTGACCTGATAAAAGTCATGTGTGAAACATTCAAGATCCAACACCGGAACTCTACAGCATATAGGCCACAAATGAATGGAGCTGTGGAAGCCGCCAATAAAACACTAAGAAGATACTAAGGAAGATAGTGGACAACTACAAACAGTGGCACGAGAAGCTATCATTTGCTCTGTTTGGACACCGCACCACGGTCTGAATGTCAACTGGGGAAACTCCTTATTTATTGGTCTATGTTACTGAGGTGGTTATAACCTCTGAGGTAGAAATTCCTTACTTGAGAATCATATAGGAGGCCGAGCTTAGCAATGCAGACTGGGTACAGAGCCGATACGATCAATTGGAATTCATTGACGGTAAAAGGATAAACGTGGTGTGTCACAGTCAACTTTACCAGAACAGAATGGCAAGGGTTTTCAACAAGAAGGTTAGACCGAGACAATTCATACCAAGGCAATTGATGCTGAAGCAAATCTTTCCACATCAGGATGAAGCAAAGGGAAAATTCTCACCTAACTAGCAAGGGCCTTACATAGTTCACCGAGTGCTAACAGGAGGAGCACTCATACTGGCAGAAATAGATGGAGAGATATGGCCAAAACCTATCAATTCAGACACCGTCAAGAGATATTATGGTTGAGATTGTATTTGCACTTTCTTTTGATGTAACATGAACTAGGCTTGACCTGATTCCCGTTTAAGAGCGGATACGTAGGTAGCCCTATGGGTTCGGTCACATTATAATAAAATCCCCATTACCCTTTGTGGTCGGAAATTGAGGCAAGATTTTGAGCTTCGTCAGGTTTAATGTCATCACGTCAAGGATCGCCAAAAAGATATTGCCGAAAGTATTCATCATAATTGGGGTAGAATTTTGAGGGAGTCCTCAAAATTCCAGGATAAGGATGTTGCAATGTCTCAAGAGCGTGTCATATTCTATGATTCGACAAAACTATTTGTCTTATGCATTATCACATATTTTAAATAACTGCATTTCCTACAACTAATTGATTGCAAAATGCATATTTTCAAAACTCCATTTTGTAATGGCCAAATGCTATCCAAGCTAGATCAAGCATAACAGCGTCAAGCCAGGAACAAGGGCAAAATGAGGAATCGAAAGCACGAACCAACCTTCCCCCAACTTTCAATTTTTCCTTGGATGCAGGCATAACAAATGCAACATTATCAAATGTATCTGCAAGGGATGCATAACAAAGACCACTATCTTCACATAGATAAATGCTACCAATCCTAAATGCGTCAAGCTAAGAATTACTTCCCTCTCTCACATTTACTTAAGGCTAAGTGTTGCCCTCATGACCTTGCATGAGGCTAAGCACTGCCTCTATCATTGCATAAGACTAAGCATTGCCTTTCTCTGCATAGGGCTAAGCACTGCCCTCATTACATTGCATGAGGCTAAGCATTGCCTCCATTATTTCATAAGGCTAAACACTGCCTTTCTCTGCATAGGGTTATGCATTGCCCTCATTATATTGCATGAGGCTAAGCACTGCCTCCATCATTGCATAAGGTTAAACACATCCTTTCTATGCATAGGGATAAGCACAGCCCTCATTACATTGCATGAGGCTAAGCACTGCCTCTATCAATACATAAGGCTAAGCACTACCTTTATCTGTATAGGGCTAAGCACTGCCCTCATTACATTGCATGAGGCTAAGCATTGCTTCCATCATTGCATAAGGCTAAGTACTGCCTTTCTCTGCATAGGGCTAAGCACTGCCCTTATTACATTGCATGAGGCTAAGCATTGCCTCCATCATTGCATAAGGCTAAGCACTGCCTTTCTCTGCATAAGGCTAAGCATTGCCTCCATCATTGCATAAGGCTAAACGATGTCTTTCTCTGCATAGGGCTAAGCACTGCCCTCATTACATTGCATGAGGCTAAGCACTGCCTCCATCATTGCATAAGGCTAAGCACTGCCTTTCTTTGCATAGGGCTATGCACCGCCCTCATCACATTGCATGAGGCTAGGCACTGCCATCATCATTGTGTAAGGCTAAACGCTGCCTTTCTCTGCATAGGGCTAAGCACTTCCCTCATTATATTACATGAGGCTAAGCATTGTCTCCATTATTGCATAAGGCTAAGCATTGCCTTCACCTGCATAGGGATAAGCACCGCCCTCATCTCATACAAGGCTAAGCATTGCCTTCTGTCATTCTCACATATGGATAAGCACTGCCTATATCCTTTATCGAACAATCAACATCGCCACGTCTATGCATTTCATGGGGTGAAATAGCTCCATATTGTCCAAAGGCATCATAGTACGAAGGCACCATTTTCATGGCTCGAAGACACTAGCCCATGGCCTAGGGATCTCAAAGCTGCATATCATTATTTAAAGGCGTCATAGTCCAGAGGCACCATGCTCATGGCCCGAGGACATTATTTCATGGCCTGCGAATCCTTTATCATACGACCTCATGGACCAGGATGTCATGGTCTAAAATACATCATCCTCATCGTCCAAATACAATTTTTATGGTCCAAAGGGAACCTGCATCATGTTTAAATTTCCACAATAACTATATATATTCGCGTGCATCGTATTTTTAGTTTTGCAGGTAACTCGGGAGGTAACCATTCTACAAACAGGAGAAATTCTCGCTCCGGTCTCCGTTCAAAACGTTCATATCCCTTGATTGTCCCTAATGCAACTAATAACTGATAACTGACTACTTTCTCTCCCGTAACCACCCCAAACATATTGTCTAGTGCATCTGTGAGACATTATTACCATCCATAACCTTCACATGAAATTATCAACCATTTATGATACTACCCTATCCAAAGTAAACCATTTTTCGAAACATACAATCTTTTCATAACGACTCCATTGGTTTCGTCTGCCGTTGGATCAAGAACTACACGTGGATTGATTCCCATAAAATCATATATATGTAGGCAACTCAAGAACCAGGGTTCGGCTCGTTCATTTGGAAAATATTGATTATCATTTTTTTTTACCCGACAATTTTTTCATCATTCCCGAGTAAAGAGGGACAGCTGTTGATACTTAATTTTGCCCTCAAATTTTATAAAGTATTTCATATACTTTTCAAAATATTATTTTATATTATTATCCAATTTACAGAGTTCGTACAAATATTTTTATAATTTTTAAAGCTTTTAAACTTGATTTCTTGCATTTTTAATTATTAAATATTTATTAATTACTCTTTCAAATTATTTTGGGTGATTTAATCATTTAAATTTATTATTTATACCCACATGCATATTGTATAATATTTTACTTCATTTTATATAATTATATTTATATTTTCTATTATTACTTACATTATTTGCAATAATAGCCTATACTCTATAACTAATTGAATTTACCCTATTATTTAGGTCACAATAGTATTTTTACATTTTTATAATCCTAAGCTACTATTCTTTAAGTGTTTAATTTCATAAATGATATTTTTATTATTTATTAGCCATTTTAATAATTTATTTTTGATTAATTGTAGGTATTTTAAAAATCTTGCCCAAATAAATGCCAAATTTCGAACCAAAGAAGGTCCAAAATGCCAAGCCCAAACCGGACAACCCAACTCCCTCCTACCCAGTATATGACCCATTACACCCGACCCGCACTATTTAAAATCCCAATCGTCGATCTTAAATGATCAGCGACTCACAATATTTCCACATTTCTCCTTATATCCCCTTAGCCCAAAACCCAAGTCCATTTTCACCCCACAACCGCCCTCAAATGCTCCCTCCTCATCTCTGAAAAACCCTAGCCAACCTTGAAGATTTCCCCCACCCCTTTCCTTATACGTGTTCATACACGGTTTTCTTACCACGTACTCGTCTTACTCGCCCAGTTATGGTAATTTTTGTTACCAATCTATCTATGGCAAGCGTGATTTTCCTAAAATCAAGTGGACACGATTACAACATCAAGGATTTGGATGTGATTTAGGCTTTATACATCGGAGAAGGAAGAATATCTTCCCGTTTTGGCATGTCTCCGACGATTTCTTCGTGATTAGGGTTCCTTGTGCGATTTGCCCTAAATTCGATTTGAAATCGGTCTGCATGAGTCTTCTCCCTTATTCTATGTAATTGATTCTTTTCCTTATTTTTTTGCATGTTATCGATTGCCATATAAACCCTTCCCCTCGTCCCTAGAGGCAGACCTAAGGATATTATGTTTTCTATGCTCTTTTGGTTCTATTTACTTTACTACTGTTCTGAATTTATGGCCGGATGAAAGCTAAGGCCACCAGGTATCGATTCATTAGACTTTTCCGGCATATGCACTCCTCGATATCCTAAAGAGGTCCTTGTGAAGTGTGACTTGCCGAAATTTGAGGTCTTGGAGACACGATTTGGGATTTTTCCTTCAATCTCTATTTTGCTTGGTTACTACTTTGTCTGGTTAGTACTTTCAATCCCTACTCTCATGAATTCTAAATTTTGATCAAATAGTCGAAGCATGCTTATATGGGAACTCCAATTATTGACTCAATTATCTTGAAATGTTATTGTTGGATGCCTCTACTCATTGTCACTATGTGATGTTCTTATGTAATTAGATTCGACTAATCGACTAAGTAGTGTTTTCATTTGACCTGTTATTTGGTTCGACATTTTGAGTCTTTTCTGCCCTAATATAGTCCCTGAAAACCAACTAGAAGTGACGAAACATAAATATCACGACCCAACTTCTCCTCTATATGATGTCGTGACGGCACCTAGTCTCTACGACTAGGTAAGCCTAACATGTGCGGAATAATGAAATGAAAACATAAATTTAACAACTAACTGTGTACCATGCCGCCTGGCATGTAAAATAAACAACTATTCAAAAATACATAGAAAAATCCCAAAACACCAGAACATCGTGAATCACAAACTCTAGAAGGAAAATCTAGTGTCTCTATACATCAGAGTCTAACAAAAGAAAAATAGAGAAGATAATAGACATGGGAAAGAGTAGAAGGGGACTCCGAGGTCTGCGGACGCGGCAGATATACCTTGACGTATCCAAAGCTGAAACGGCTCACTGATAGTGCGGCTGATAAGGAGCAGCTGGATCTGTACACGAAAATATGTGCAGAAGAGTAGCATGAGTACACCACAATCAGTACCCAGTAAGTGCCAAGCCTAACCTCGGTCGAGTAGTGACGAGATCAGGTCAGGGCCCTACTAATATATATATATATATATATATATATATATATATATATATATATATATATATAATAAACTAAGACAGAATGAAATATTGCAGTAAAAATAAGTACTGAAACTTAACAAGAATGAAAATCATAGCAAGTTAACAACTCAGTAAACAGAAATAACAACAGGGGATCTCCCAGGATACCGTCTCATAGTCCCAAACGTAAATGTGCAAAAATAGGGGGGGAACTACCGCAATACCGTTCTGTAGTCCCAAAGTAAATATGCAGAGCAGGGGGATCTACCGGAATACCGTTGTATAGCCCCAAAGTAAATATGCAGAACAAGGGGATCTACCGGAATATCGTTCTGTAGTCCCAAAGTAAATATGCAGAGCAGGGGGATCTACCGAAATACCATTCCATAGTCCCAAAGTAAATATGCATAGTAGAGAGATCAACTGGAATACCGTTCCGTAGTCTCAAAGTAAATATGCAGCGCAAACAATAGAAATGTAACTACATCACGAAATCTTACGATTTAGACTAAGTACCAGTCAATGAAGAAGCAGGAAATTCACTAAGCATGCTGCACAGAGTTCACATAAGCAATTAAGACACGTAGACATGTTGTTCTAGACTAAACAGGATAAATTCATATGCTAGTGTAGCTCAGTTAAAGGAAGACATATATTTTACTTAATGAAAAGGGAATTTTGCAACAATAACCCATGTAGGCACTCGTCACCTCACGTACACGGCGCTCATATATCAAAATAAGTACCAAATCCTAAGGGGAGTTCGCCCACACAAGGTTAGGCAAGCCACTTACCTCGAATCAAGCTCAATCAATCAGTCACAATGCCTTTCCCACGAATATCCAGCTCCGAGTGGCCCAAATCTAGCCAAATCAATTACATAACGTAAATATAGCTACAAGAAACTAATCTAGCTAATGAAATCAAAGTTAAAGCAAGAAATTAAAAAATCGCCCCAAAATGTCTCCCCGGGACATGAGTCCAACCATACCAAAATTAGCCAATTCCAATCACAACTCGATCTTCAAATCCTCAATTTGTGGTTTATGAAGTTTCTACAATTCTTTTCCAAATTTTCATCTCAAAGTACTAATTAAATGATAAAATCAGTGATATATTCATGTATATTAACCAAATCCGAGTTAGAATCACTTACCTTGATGAATTTCTTGAAAATCCCACGAAAAAGCGTCTCAAACTGAGCTCCCAAGGTCCAAAAATGAAATAATAACCTAAGCCTCCGTTATATAGTACATTCTCTGAACTCACCATGTGCGGTCCGCACAATTCCAAGTGCGACCGCACATCCCAGCTCCTGCGGTCGCACAAAAATTGTGTGGTCGCACTCTCTTGGTGACTACACTGCCAGGCTTTTGTATTTTGGCCATAACTTACTCTACCAATGTCCAAATAATTACTTCTTTACCTTTATGGAAACTAGACATGAAGGGCTACAACTTTTGTTTTTAAATAATCTTCAAATTCCTTGTAGATCAAAAGCTAAAAGCTTCCGACGTCGGACCATCGAATCTGAGAGTTCATGAGTGCGGCCGCAAACAAAATTGTGCGGCCCGCACACTCCTATGCGGATTGAAGTGCGGCCGCACACAAAATTGTGCGTTCCGCACAATTCCCCTGAGGTCCGCACTTCCCTTTTGCCTGAGCACTCCCAAAATGTGCGGTCCGCACTTTCAAAGACCCCCAAAACAACATTAGAGTGCTGAAAAGCCCGTACTCACTCAAAACTCACCCGAGGCCCCCGAGAACTCAACCAAACATACCAACCAATCCTAAAACACCATATGAACTTAGTCGAGCCCTCAAATCACATCAAACAATGCTAAAATCACGAATCATCCTCCGATTTAAACTTAAAGAACTTGAAACTTCCAAATTCGACAACTGATGCCGAAACTAACCAAACCACATCTGATTGACCCCAAATATTGCTCACAAGTCAAAATCGCCATTACGTACCTACTCCAACTTTCGGAATGGGAATCCCACCCCGATATCAAAAATTCCACTACCGGTCCAAAACTCCAAAAATTTGACTTTCGCCATTTCAAGCCTAATTGAGCTACGGACCTCCAAAACACAATCTGGACACGCCCCTAAGCCAAAAATCACCCAACGGAGCTAACAGAGTCGACGGAATTCCATTTCGATGCCGTCTTCACATTGTTTCTAGTACGGTCCAAATTTTAAGACTTAAGCTCCCATTTAGGCTCACGTGTCCCAAAACACTCCAAAAACTAAAACGAAACCTCCTAGCAAGTCACAATAGTAGAAATTAGATATGGGGAAAGTCGTTAATAGGGGATCGGGGCTATTACTCTCAAAACGACCGGCCGGGTACATCCTTCCTCTCTTAAAACAATCGATCGTCCTCGAATGAGTATAGAGACATACCTGAAGTGGTGAAAAGATGAGGATAACGGCTGCGCATATCCTGCTCGATCTCCCAAGTCGCCTCCTCGACCGGTTGTCCCCTCCACTGAACCTTCACGGAAGCAATGTTCTTTGACCTTAGCTTTCTGACCCCGCCTGTCTAAACTAGCCATTGGCTCCTCAACATAAGATAGATCCTTGTCCAATTAGACTGAGCTGAAATCCAACACATGAGACGGATCGCCGTGATAACTCTGGATCATCGAAACATGAAATACCGGATGAACTCCTGCAAGGCTGGGAGGTAAGGCAAGCTCATAAGCAACCTCCCCAACACGCCGCAATACCTCAAATAGACAAATGAACCTTGGGCTAAGCTTGCCCTTCTTTCCAAACCTCATAACGCCCTTCATAGGCGAAACCTGGAGCAAGACTCGCTCTCCAACCATGAATGCCACATCGCGAACCTTCCAATCCGCATAACTCTTCTGTCTGGTCTGGGCTGTGCGAAGTCTATCTTGAATCACCTTAACCTTCTCCAAAGCATCATGCATCAAGTCTGTGCCCAATAACCTAGCCTCGCTCGGCTCGAACCAACCAACTTGGGACCGACACCGCCTACAATACAGAGCCTCATACGGTGCCATTTGAATGCTGGACTGATAACTGTTGTTGTAGGCAAACTCCGCAAGGGGCAGGAACTGATCCCAAGAACCTCCAAACTCCATCACACACGCACGGAGCATATCCTTAAGAATCTAAATAGTGCGCTCGGACTGTCCGTCCGTCTGAGGGTGAAATGTTGTGCTCAACTCCACTCGAGTACCCAACTCACGTTGTACGGCCCTCCAGAACCGTGATGTAAATTGCGTACCCCGGTCAGAGATGATAGATACCGGCATGCCGTGAAACCTGACAATGTCGCGGATATAAACTCGAGCCAGCTGATCGGAGGAATAAGTAGTCATCACAAGAATGAAAACTGACTTGGTAAGTCTGTCCACAATCACCCAAACTGCATCAAACTTCTGCTAAGTCTGTGGGAGTCCAACAACGAAATCCATAGTGATTCGCTCCCACTTCAACTCCAGAATCTCTAACTTCAGAAGTAATCCATCTGGTCGCTGATGCTCATACTTCACCTACTGGAAATTTAGGCACCGAGCCATATACTCCACTATGTCCTTCTTTATTCTCCTCCACCAGTAATGCTGCCTCAAGTCTTGATACATTTTCGCGGAACCTAAATAAATAGAGTACCGCGAACTGTGAGCCTCCTAGAGAATCAACTCACGCAAACCATCTATATTGGGCACACACAGCCTGCCTTGCATCCTTAATGCACCATCATATCCAATAGTGACCTCCTTAGCATCACCATGCTAGACCGTGTCCTTAAGGACAAGCAGATGGGGGTCATCATATTGACACTCCCTGATACGATCATAAAGAGAAGACCGAGAGACCACACAAGCCAATACTCGACTCGGCTCAGAAATATCCAATCTCACAAACTGTCTGGCTAAGGCCTGAACATCCAACGCCATGGGCCTCTCTGTTGCTGCTAGAGATATGCTAAGCTCCCCAAACTCTCTGTCGGGCGACTTAAAGCATCGGCCACCACATTGGCCTTCCCAGGGTGGTACAAAATGGTGATATCATAATCCTTAAGCAGCTCCAACCACCTCCTCTAACGCAAATTAAGATCCTTCTGCTTGAACAGATGCTGCAAACTTCGGTGATCGGTGTAAATTTCATAAGGAACACCGTACAAATAATGCCGCCAAATCTTCAAGGCATGAACAATAGTTGCTAACTCAAGGTCGTGGAGAGGATAGTTCTTTTCGTGCACCTTCAACTGTCTGGACGCGTAGGCAATCACCCTACCGCCCTACATCAACACCGTGCCGAGACCAATCCGCGATGCATCACAATATACAGTATAAGACCCTGAACCTGTAGGCAATACCAATACTGGGGCTGTAGTCAAAGCTGTCTTGAGCTTCTAAAAGCTCTTCTCACATTCCTCTATCCACCTGAACAGAGCACCCTTCTGGGTCAATCTGGTCTTAATAGCTGTTCATAATCGATTACAGAATCGTCAATTAACTTCATGTTAACAAAAATCTCGTTTCAAACGTTTACAATGCTGATAACGAGATGCGAGGCATGAAGACCTCATAATTATTTACCCGAATTAACGAGTCACATTTAACGCCACATGGGCGGGCACCTACCTCGTAGGTTAAAACTCAATATTACCCCACGAATTTGGCAAGTATGCACAGAGAATTTCATATAAAAATTTTCAAATAAGCCTAACAAGCATGACTCTCTATTAGTATAATAGTACAAATTTAATTTCACAAGGGAGAATTTAAACACAAGAATTTGTATCATAAGGATATCGTCCTTATATAACTTCCACCGCAGCTCGTAGCCCGGTTTAAACATATCAATTTATTTAAAAATGCGAGGATCTCATCCTCACTAATATGCACATCGTGCCAATCGAAACTTTCCATTTTTCTCCTGTTAAATAATTTCTGTTAAACAAAATCACAACACATAATGAACCCCACACCAGTAGGGCATATAATTCACAATTTGTAATTAATTATCCGGAAATTACATCAAAACTTATCGAAATAAGTACCAGAAAGACATCTTTAGCCTCACAGCTCTTATTAGAGTCCAACATGGAATGATAAGCATAGTTATCTCCATAGAACCTCCCAACAGGAGTAAACACATAAGTAGATTATGGAATTACGAAGTTCACTCATAAGTGGAGCACAATAGGAGGACTCGTCTCGATACTAAGAACCAGATCAAGTTAAGGAAATTATTCCTTTATATTAAATCGAGGTCGTACTGTAACGACACCATCTGATGTAGCGACCTCCACCATACCATAAAACAAACATATCAACGGCTGGGCCTCCACCTCTAGGACGCCTTCTACCCGTCTGTTCTCCACCCATAACTGGTCGTGTGGGTGGTGTAGTAACTGCAATGGGGCACGTAGCCTGAATGCTTTGATGAAATATGTCTCTCCCAACTCTGGGACAATTTTTTCATGATGTGCCTAGTATCACCGCATTCATAACAACCCATTTGCGGGCTTGGCTGCTCATACTGAGTCTGTACCAAATAACTGAAATAGCCATTGTAGGAAACTCATGTCAGTGGTACATTAAAAGAATTTACTGGAGAACCCCGAGTAATTCAATGTGCGGACTGGGCCGGCCGATTGCCCGAGCCTTGCCATAATGATTCATACTTGTAGAGTAGAATCCACTGAATCCTCCAGAACCTCGAGACCTCTTGGTCTCTTCAGTTCACCCCGAACACGTTCTAATATATTGGTAATTTCTACCACTAGCAAAAATAAAGTATCAGCCTATAGCTCCCGAGTCGTACAAACTTTTACAATCATAATTGAGTCCTTTAATGAGTCTGTGGACTCGCTCTCTAGCTGTAGGAACCATAGTAGGAGTATGACGGGCTAACTTATTAAACCTGGTGGCTTATTCTGACACCGTCATGGTGACCTGACGCAACCGTTCAAACCCTATGCGCCACGCAATACGGAGAGTTCGGGAAACAAACTCTTCGATTCTTCTTTGGGGTAACCATTACCCCTATTTATACCGAACGATCACAAAAGTAGACCTTCACACAGACAAATCTTGGCACGAACAAAATAGTCCACAACCTCGTCAACCAATGTACCTCCTCCGAAGCACCCCAAAATCCGCAACTGTGACGTCCACGCTGAGTAGACCTTCTATAAATTTAAAGTAGTGCCTCTAACTCCTTTGGTACTGAAGTATAGGATTATTAAGCAGGCAGGTATACCGCAAGTCCCAACCTTATCCTCTACAACATCTCAGGCCTTAAACATGTGTACATTTTGGAAACTTTCGGTACCACATATATACATTTCAGACCAAAACTGATATAACACATGACCCTACAATCCATCCATTGATAGTGGAATGCCCCACTCGGAGCGAAGTCATAGGTCACAACGTCCGATAATCTACAATATTAACCCTCCCGACTCGTATAAATCAACCAGATGCCAAGATCAGTTGCACCCCCATATGATTCACTGGGTGATCTCTCAATACGTCTACATCTTTAGTCGGAACCACACGTTGAGGCAATGCTTGAGTATCTCTGGCTCCCTCGTAGTCCATCCACGGTATCACGAACCGTCGACACACAACTGATACCAAGTGCGCAATGTCATACACGAGTGGATGCAAAGGAATATAAGATATACATTTCAAGCTAAATCAATGTCGCACGATAAGGATTAAAAGAAGTGAACATTTTTCTAGTAGTTCCATAGCCTCCCGAAGATAAGTGCAGACGTCTCTGTACCGATCCGTGAGACACTAATAAATCGGCTTGTGACACGCGACACCTATGAACCTAGAGCTCTGATACCGGCTTATAATGACCCAATTTCCCCTCCGTATGATATCGAGACAGCACCTAGTCTCTACGACTAGGTAAGCCTAACATGTGCGAAATAATGAAATGAAAACATAAATTTAACAACTAATTGTGTACCAAGCCACCTGGCATGTAAAATAAACAACTATTCAAAAATACACAGAATCCCAAAACTCGGAACATCGTGAATCAAAAACTCCAGAAGGAAAATCTAGTGTCTCTATACATCAGAGTCTAACAAAAAAATACAAAAGATAATGGACATGGGAAAGAGTAAAAGGGGACTCTGATGTCTGCGGACGCAGCATATATACCTTGAAGTCTCCAAAGCTGAACCAGCTCACTGATAGTGCAGCTGATAAGGAGCACCTAGATCTGCACACGAAAACATGTGCAGAAGAGTAGCATGAGTACACCACAATCGGTACCCAGTAAGTGCAAAGCCTAACTTCGGTCGAGTAGTGACGAGATCAGGTCAGGGCCCTACTGGTATATATATAATAAACTAAGATAGAATGAAATATTGTAGTAAATATAAGTACTGAAACTTAACAAGAATGAAAATCATAGCAAGTCAACAGCTCAGTACACAGAAATAACAACAGGGGATCTCCCAGGATACAGTCCCGTAGTCCCAAACGTAAATGTGCAAAAACAAGGGGGATCTACCGAAATACTGTTTTGTAGTCCCAAAGTAAATATGCAGAGCAGGGGGATCTACCGGAATACCGATCCATAGTCCCAAAGTAAATATGCAGAACGAGGGGATCTACCGGAATACCATTCCGTAGTCCCAAAGTAAATATGCAGAGAAGGGGGATCTACTGGAATACCGTTCTGTAGTCCCAAAGTAAATATGCAGCGCAAATAATAAAAATACAACTACATCATAAAATCTTACGATTTAGACTAAGTACCAGTCAAGGAAGAAGCAGGAAATTCACTAAGCATGCTGCACAGAGTTCATATAAGCAATTAAGACACGTAGACATGTTGTTCTAGACTAAACAGGATAAATTCATATGGTAGTGTAGCTGAGTTAAAGGAAAATAGGTATTTTACTTAATGAAAACGGAGTTTTGCAACAATAGCCCATGTACGCACTCGTCACCTCACGTACATGGCGCTCATATATCAAAATAAGTACCAAATCCTTAGGGGAGTTCCCCCACATAAGGTTAGGCAAGCCACTTACCTCGAACCAATCTCAATCAATCAGTCATAATGCATTTCCAACGAATATCCAGCTCCGAGTGGCCCAAATCTAGTCAAATCAATTACATAACGTAAATATAGCTACAAGAAAATAATCTAGCTAATGCAATCAAAGCAAAAGCAAGATAAAATGAATGATATATTCATGTATATTAACCAAATCAGAGTTAGAATCACTTACCTCGATGAATTTCTTGAAAAACACACGAAACATCATCTCAAACCGAGCTCCCAAGGTCCAAAAATGAAATAATAACCTAAGCGTCGGTTATATAGTACATTCTCTGAACTCACGATGTGTGCCTGCACTCTCTTGGTGACTACACTACCAGGATTTAGTATTTTGGCCATAACTTACTCTACCAATGTCCTAATGATGACTTCTTTACCTTTCTGGAAATTAGACACGAAGGGCTACAACTTTTGATTTTGAATCATCTCAAAATTCCTTGTGGATCAAAAGAAATAAGCTTTCGAAGTCGGACCATCGAATCTGAGAGTTCCTGAGTGCGGCCGCACACTCCTCTGCGGACTGAAGTGCGGCCGCACACAAAGTTTTGCGGTCTACACAATTCCCCTAAGGTCTGCACTTCCCTTTTGCCTCAGCACTCCCAAAATGTGCGGTCCGCACTTCCAAAAACCACCAGAACAACATTATAGTGCCGAAAAGCCCGTACTCGCTCAAAACTCACCTCAAAACTCACTCGAGGCCCCCCGAGAACTCAACCAAACATACCAACCAATCCTAAAATACCTAACGAAAATTCACTAAGCATGTTGCACAGAGTTCACATAAGCAATTAAGATATGTAGACATGTTGTTCTAGACTAAATAGGATAAATTCATATGCTAGTGTAGCTCAGTTAAAGGAAAACTGGTATTTTACTTAATGAAAACGGAGTTTTACAACAATAGCCCGTGTACGCACTCGTCACCTCACGTACACGGCCCTCATATATCAAAAGCAGTACCAAATCCTAAGGGGAGTTCCCCCACACAAGGTTAGGCAAGCCACTTACCTCGAACCAAGCTCAATCAAGCAGTCACAATGCCTTTCCCACAAATATCCGACTCCCAATGGCCCAAATCTAGCCAAATCAATTACATAACGTAAATATAGCTACAAGAAATTAATCTAGCTAATGAAATCAAAGCTAAAGCAAGAAATTAGAAAATCACCCCAAAACGTCTCACCGGGCCCACGTCTCGGAATTGGGTAAAAGTCACTAAATATGAACACCCATTTACTCACGAGTCCAACCATACCAAAATTAGACGATTCCGATCACAACTCGACCTTCAAATCCTCAATTTGTGGTTTATGAAGTTTCTACAATTCTTTTCCAAATTTCCATCTCAAAGTACTAATTAAATGATAAAATAAGTGATATATTCATGTATATTAACCAAATCTGAGTTAGAATCACTTACCCCGATAAATTTCTTGAAAATCCCACAAAATATCCTCTCAAACCGAGCTCCCAAGGTCCAAAAATGAAACAATAACCTAAGCCTCGGTTATATAGTACATTCTTTGAACTCACCATGTGCGGTCCACACAATTCCAAGTGCGGACGCATATCCCAGCTCCTGCGGTCGCACAAAAATTATGCGGCCGCACTCTCTTGGTGACTACACTGCCAAGATTTAGTAATTTGGCCATAACTTTCCTACCAATGTCCCAATGATGACTTTTTCACCTTTCTGGAAACTAGACAGGAAGGGCTACAACTTTCGATTTTGAATCATCTCAAAATTTCTTGTGGATCAAAAGATATAAGTTTCCAAAATCGGACCATCGAATCTGAGAGTTCTTGAGTGCGGCCGCACACAAAATTGTGCGGACCCGCACACTCCTCTGCGTATTGAAGTGCGGCCGCACACAAAATTGTGTGGTCTGCACAATTCCCCTGAGGTTCGCACTTCCCTTTTGCCTCAGCACTCCCAAAATGTGCGGTCCGCACTTCCAAAGACCCCCAGAACAACATTAGAGTGCCGAAAAGCCTGTACTCGCTCAAAACTCACCTCGAAACTCACTCGAGGCCCCCCGAGAACTCAACCAAACATACCAACCAATCATAAAATACCTAACGAAAATACACTAAGCATGTTGCACAGAG